>NC_046301.1:2085000-3285000 GCF_004115265.2 Rhinolophus ferrumequinum | reverse complement strand
AGCAAACCTACGAGAAAGAAAAGAAATGTTTACATAAAGGTAAAGGCTAATCAAGAAAATCCCTAGTTTACCATTTAAACACAAACATTGAATATACATTTAAAATAGTGAATACATAATTGTAAAATAATCTAATTCTTTTATGAAATGTTCTATGAAAGTTCGTCATTAAATTTTTAAAAAAATATCAATGTGACATCAAACATTACAGAAAACAAACTGATGGGTTGCCTTTGGGAGAGGTGTGTGAAAAAGGTAAAGGGATTAAGAGGAACAAACTTCCAGTCAAATTAAGTCACAGGGAGATAATGTACAGCGTAGGGAATATATTCAATACCCTGATAACTTTGTGTGGTGGCAGATGGTTACGAGACTTACTGTGGTGATCACTTGTAAGGTACACACATGTCGAAACACTACATTGTAGAACTGATATTGTACAGTAATCATATTGTATGTCAAGTATAATTTAAAATGAAATCAAAGTACAATATTTTTGCACATTGAAAATAAGTCAGTAGGGGATAGAAATTATTTGGTTCCACTTGTTAAGAGATTAAAATCTGTACCATACTAAGTCTGGTTTAAAGCACTTCTAAGTTTCAAAAACATTTCTGTAGGTGTTACCATGCTAAATCATTTTTAAAACTAATGAAATCTAGTATAAAATAAGAATTTTCAGCTTTTAATATAAACCAAAGACGTTAAACTTCCCAAACACTGTAGAATAAAGTTTAAATGTGAAAACAAAAAACAAACAAAAAATCACTACCTACTTTCAATAGTCATAGATGGAGTCATAAGGAAAATATTCTACAGAAAACTAGAATTAAATTAGTTTTCAGGTAGTATTTTGAAAAATAAGAACTTTGCTGTCAACACTAAATTGCTTTATTAAAACAAATGCATATACAAAGACTAGACTGCTATATATCTTACACAGAACGTATTTTCCTAAAAACAATCAGCAGATTTTATGTAAATTGATATGCATTAAAACTCAGAAGACACATTAAATTGATAAACAATTCTTAAAGTAAATTTCTGTATTATTTACGAATACAGGCTCCTGGCTAAAAGGACTTTAAATGTTCAACTTCTTAATTAAAAACAATCAAGTATTACTAACAAAATTTTGTTTAAACAATTCGATTTCATTCATGCATTCATTCATTCATTCGACAAACATGTTGAGTCAAGTACTGTGCCAGGCACTGGAACACTACCATTATGAGGAAGGACAGACGATAATACAATGAATGAGAAACTGTAGTGTAGACCGTAAGGGTTATATGCTAGCAGAAAAACAATGCAAGGAAAGGGCTTAAGAAGTGTATACAGTTGACCCAGAAATACTCGGGTTTGAATTGCATGGTCCACTCATGCGTGGATTTGTTTTAATAAATTTACGGTTGGCTCTCTGTATCCCTGGGTTTCGCATCCACCATTCAACCAACCACAGGTGAAAAACAGTAATTTGACCTGTGGTTGGGAATCTGTGGATGCATAGGGTCAACTGTATGCATTGTTCTACCCCGTGTTATGTAAGGGACTTGAGCATCGCGGATTTGGGTATCTGTGGGGGTCCTGAAATAATCCCCCATGGATACCAAGGGACTGAAGTGAAGTTTTGGGGGAGTCAAAAGTCATACATGGATTTTTAACCACAGGAAGGGGGTTGGCACCCAGAACCTCTGCGTCGTTTAAGGGTCAACTATACTATGTGAGAGGGTTTGCCCTTTTAAATAGGAGTCACGTAAAGTCTAATTGAGAAAGTTACCCCTGCACAAAGAGTTGAAGGAGGTAAAGGTGCCACCTTGGAGAAGGCCTTCGTAGCAGAGTGAACAGCCTGCTTGCCATGTGGGAAGAATAGGAAGGAGCCCGGTGTGGCAGGAGAAATGTGAACAGAGAGGAGAGTAGATGAACAGGAGAGTGGGAAAGGGAGGTCGCGCAGGGCCTCAGCGCCCTTTGTCAAGACTCTGGGTAAAGTCACTGGCCTTCATTTGCACAGCACAGAAAGATGAGCGATGGAATGGCTCAGGTCAGGTCCATACCTGACCGATCAAATACCCAGTAAGGCAGCAAAGCATTGAGCAACAACGAAGGAAAGCATCAGTCTCTCAAGAATTCAAGTCCGGAGACTTTTGTCTCCAGACGCACATAGGAGGCCAGCACTTATCAGCTGCTCGGTTTTACACAACTCCTTGTCTAAAGGATCCGCAGCTTCCTCATCTATAAAATGGGGGTAAAAATACCAGCCCTGATGACCAGAGGTTAAAGGTTATAAAACACTATATTATGTTAGTTGTTTTCTTCTTTTTATTTTAACTCTATGCGTTGCAACCTCCTCTAAAGGGATCTAAATGATCCCCAAACCTTTCATACAAAGTAAGTTTTTAATAAATGTAGTCACGACTTTTAACATTAAAGGACCTCTGTATTGGTGGTAAATGCATATTTTTAATAGAAGAATCCTTTCGAAATAAATTCTTTCACCAATCACGTGCTAGGCACCAAGTTTGTGCCATGAACTCGCTGAGGTATATGGAACCACCCTGCCCTGAAAGCCTCCTTGCTGAGGGCCACTGACACACACAGACCATTTTAAAACACTGAGGCTTCCTTTTCTGTTCAAGATATCAAATTAGCGTGGGCTCCTGGCCCGCCTCCGACCCAACTCTGGAGACGGTACAAAGGCGAGAGGTGGGCTAACGAGAAACAGGGAAACCTTTAAGGACAGCGAAAATAACTGGCTTCTCCAGCGGGAGGGGAACAATGGCCAAGACACAGAGACGGGGCGCAGGGTTCCAGACGGAGGGAAAGCGCTTCCCAGTTGCGACCTCTTCCGTTTCCATGCCGCTCTGGGCAGACTGTTCCCACCCCATACAACACAATGATCAAAAGTCAAAATTTAAAATACAGTTTCTACTGAGTGTGTGTCACTTTCGTACCATCGTAAAGTCAAAAAACCCTAAGGCAAAGAAAGCATCACTAGCCAGAGATTGTCTGTGCTATTGAAAAGAATGATAATAACCAAGTAGGGTTTATTCCAAGAATGCAAACGTGATTCTCTATTTATTCTTTCAAGAAACATTTGGGAGGCTGTGCAGAAAAGAGCTAACACAGCAACATTCGTAACAGCAGAAAGGTGGGAATAACCGGAGGTTCATCAGCAATGAGTGGATAAACAAAACACGCGCGCACATGTTATCGGATTCCGTCCATACAAAATGTCCAGAACGGAGACGTGTACAGACGGCTGGGAGATGAGCGGCTGCTCGGACTGGCGGGCGGAGTGGGGACGGCAGAGAGCGGGGGTGGGGAGTGATGCAGAGGATCTGCGGATTCTCCCTGAAGTGGTGAAATGTTCTCAAATTGTGGTGATTGATGTACAGTTCTGTGACTATACTAAAAACCACTGAAGTGGACACTTTAAATGAGTGAACTGTAGGTATATAAATTATATTTGAATAAGCTACCTAAAGAAAAAAAGAAAAAGACAAGACAACACAGCAGGCCAGAAACCGCGATCCTCAGAACAGCCTGCTTCCAGACCTTTCACGGCTGGGCACTCGGAGCCCTGGGAGGATCACAGTAACTGACTGGTCAGACTGGTCACTTCTCCTAACTATGCAAACAATGTGGCTTGTCCCAAACACCTGCTTTCCTTCAGGAAGTCTGGAATTTCGATACTTCCCAGGCAGAGGATGTCTATGTGACCACCCCCAATGAAAACCTACGGCACCAAGTCTTCAGCACTTCACATGTCGTCACGATTCACTGCTGGGGAAACGAGTGTGTCCCACGGACCCCACCGGAAGAAAGCTGGTGCCTGGTTTCCACCAGACTTCGCCCCATGACGCCCCTCCCCCCCATTAGCTGACCTTCTTGATGTCCTCTTGCTGTAACAAAGCAGGGCAATGCCCACAACCACACGCTGAGTGCCCTGGGTCTCCTGAGAAACCCCCAGCCTGGTGGTGGAAGGACCTAGGGGCCACAGAGGCATTCCGCCAGTGCTCTGGGAGACCCTATTCCACCTGAAATAAAAACGACTCTCTTCCATACTCTCATACCACTTCTGAGACCAGATGTGTGGATTTTCTCCACAACAAGCAATTCTCCAGTTCTCAGTGGACACCGATAGGGTATCTTATAATCTAACGCGATTCTGACACTATCTACATGGCGTGAGCGTCAGATCCCACAGGCCAAGGGCCCCGTCCCACTGGACTGCCCTCCCACTTCAGAGACCAACAAGTCCCAAGTTGTCACCTGTACTGATCAACCACTTATAAATCGGGGTTCTGGTGACCTCCTCCTTCGGTTCGAGTAGTTTGCTAGCATGGAACAGAATTCAGGAACACAGCCTGCTGACTAGATTGCAGATTTATTATAAAAGGATACAACTCAGGCAGAGACGCACAGAGCATGGCGATGTGGGGAGGAGCAGAGGGCGTCTGGGCCCCCTCCGGACATGTCACCCTCCCAGCACCTTCACGCGTTCACCGCCCCCAAAGCTCCCCGAGCCCTCTGGTTAGGACTTCTTCTGGAGGCTTCATCACGTAAGCACACGGGTGATTAAATCATTGGCCATTAGCAATCAACTCAACCTCCACTACTGTCCGCTCCCTGGGGATGGAGGGGGGAGGCTGAAAGCTCCATTCCTCTAATCACATGGTTGGTTCCCCAGGCAACCAGCCCCCAAGCTGAAGCGGTATTTCCAGGAGCCCCAGCCACCAGTCACCTCATCAGCACAGAAAAAATATTTATCATTTCTGAATATTCCAAGGGTTTAAAAAGCTGTGAAAGGAAATGCGGCCAGAGACCAAATCTGTGTTTCTTAGTACGCCACACCTGCCCACCCCTCAGCTCTAACCGCCTTCTCTAACCACTTTCTCTTCACTTTCTCCATCTGCGCTACATTGTTACTCCTGATCCACAGGCAGAAGCTGCTCTAAAGCCTGTGCCTGGAACGCACTTCCCCTCGGCACCCACATGGCGGCACCCACATGGCTTCTTCCCTGGCTCCGTTCATGAACACTTTGCTCAGAAATCACCTTCTAAATGAACCCTATACTTACCTGAAATTGCAACCCACCACCCTCTCCCCATTCCCAACCCTGCTCTGCTTCCGTTGTCCTTGGCATTCTTCGCCAGCTAGTATACCACGGAACTGACTAATCACGCTTACTGTTGTTTCTTCTCCCAATCCTCTTGGATTGTAAAGCGGCTCCCAGAATAGCCGCAGGAGCACCCAGAATAGCACCCAGGACAAGGCAGGTGCTCATTAAATACTGACTGAACGAAGCCCAGTCAACAAGCCCTCTGAAATCCGAGTTCTACCAAAGACGACCTAAGCACTAAGAGCACAGGACAATTCCCCACCACCTGGCAGTGAGGTTGGAGCCAGCACTGCACTGACCCACAGGGAGAGTGACCTCTCAGGCCCACACAGCAGGACGACACAGGAGGACACGCCTTCCCGGGTCCAAACTGCCTGTTCACCTACAAGCGGAGGGCCACCGTGAAAGGGGCAAGAGTTCATGATGCAGGCTGAGAAGTTTAGAAGAAGCCAAAGCCTAAAGTGTCTGGGGGACAAAGATGGGTTCCTGACACGGATGGAACCCAGGTTCTGATACCTCAGGATTCCCACGATTACTTATTCCACCTCGGGTTAAGTTTCTAGCAACACAGCGTACTACTCAACTACTCAATCAGTAAAATCTTAGCAGTTCCAACATCTATAACCACGATCTATATAAAAAGGTCCATAGAATTACTCTAAGAATCATAAATCATGTATAAAATACCTGAAAAGTGCCCCAAACGTAGCAGGCACCCAGTAAATGCAAACTAACTATAATGACAGCAAAACACTATCTTTAATGTAAAATGATTCTAACACTATAAACAAATATTTGAATAAAAAGTAGATGCTGTACTACATAGTTTATATCCCATTTTGCTGTCTTTCTCCATTTCCTTAAACTGACGTATCAATCTTGACTATAACCTTAATCCAGATTAGTGGGGTCAGATAAACTGTACAATAAGGTATCAACTTCTAAATTTTACATCTGTTAATAAGTCATTCTTAGTAGAAAAACAATTTCATTTATAGAGTTATATACTTCTTCAAGAAAACGTGACCTGTGACACAGTGTCAATTTTTAACAAATCTTTAACTAAAGAATGTACAAAGTATAGTGGTAACACAGATAAAGTAACCTACACTGGCTCCTTTACTAGATAAGAGAATACTCCCAGGTGTGGTGTGGTCACTGGGAAGGTGAAAAGGGAAGAGAAGAAGCAGCATCTTACAAAGAAAAGAGACAATTTATCTGCGGAAATTCAATGCAGGTGGGGGAGGATTGGGACTAGCCAGAGATGAGGTTAGAAAAGGAAGAACTAATAATATTTCTGACCACTTGAACTTAGTCTTATCAATTTTTGAATCTCTAGTTCCTAGCATACAACTATAGGCCAATAAACGTTCATTAAATAAATTTGTTAGCTTGGAAAAGCACAAAACGTGAGTAAAAAACTTCCAAATTCCAAAGGAAAAGTGCTTCTTCAAACTGCTTTCTGCAGGTCAATATTTGCAGAATAGACGACTTAGGGAATTATTTCCAAATTAATTTCAAAATACTGTGACAACTCAAATAACTAACTGATTTTGTTCATTGAAACAGCTAAGATATTCAAATATGATTTATTTGCATAACATTTTATTTTCTGATAAATTACAAATATGAATATATGAAACAACTTTTCTGAAATGACTCTCTGAAATGACTCATGGAAAACTAACATTCTTTTACCAGATGCAATAGTTGGTAGCATTTTTGTGTGTGTCATATACGCCTTTGGTAGCCTAATGGACTACTCAGAATAATGTTTGTAAATACATAAAGTTAAATTCATAGGATTAAATAAAAAAAAAAGAAATCATAAGATCACAAATAAAACCAATTAAATTAAAATTCAGTTCTAAACACAGACCATGGTTCTAACCATGATTCTAACCAGTTTAAGAACTCCTGATGGAAGATGTTTAACTTGGAAAAGCAAAGAACAGATACTTTTTGCCTAAATATTCTATCTATGGAATATTCCTATCAAAAATAAAACTCAACAATAACTTGCCAAGATTAGGATTTTACATAAAGTTTAAATAACCTTTGAAAATTTTATCTGTGGTAGAACGTGTCATATCCCTTTCTTGCTCCTGTGATGTACATATACTGTAATGGAAATTTTTCTAAAATCATTGCATCTGTACAAAATTAATAATATACTAACTCTAACTCTACAATTGTATCATCAGTAATTTCTAGCTCGCTCTCAAAAGATGACAAAAACTAGCACATTCCTCCCTTAATCCAAGAGCTCATAAACAATACTAGTCTAGACTGACAATCTTTTGGGCCCTAGTATACCTAGCACATTCTGTGCTCAAAATACTTCCAGATGCAATATGTAAGCTACTATCTTGCTGTAGGTTGTCTTGGGGTCTATAATTAAGAAGCACCTTATAGTTAAAACCGTCAATTAACAAGATCTGCTAAGTATTTTAGTAAGTAAACATCTCTGTAGGATAGCTTAATCTACCACTTTACAAATTTCAAACATTTTTGGAAAATTATAGAGTAAAAGCTACGTTCTCTCTAGAATGGTAGGTGACTAAGTTCCAAACAGTTCCAGCAGGGAAAATAACTCTGATTTTGACTTTTAAATGTACATCACCTTCAAATAGGTCAGAATTTTCATACGGTAACTCTGTCCTCCTAAAATAAAATTTTAAACCATATGATTCCAGAATTGTATGTCTTGATACTATACACTTTAAACATGTATTTGACAGTAAATAATAAAAAATATATTGAATCATTATACATACTAAATTTATAAGTTTTGTGATTTCCTTTTTTTTAAGGAAAAGAATAACCCAGGTGAGAAAGAGTGCTCCTCCCTCATTAAAATAGCTATCTTTTTAAAAACTACTTTTTGTATATTCTAGAGAAAATATTAATGGATTGATTATTAGTATCAAATTCCATGAATAATTTATAATCTACATACATTTACAAATTAGTTTTGCCAAAAATTCATAGGGAAAAAGAAAAGTCTTTTTTTGTTCACTTATTTTTTACACTGTAGGAAAAAAGACACATAACTACCAGTAGTTTGAGAACCAATTTAAATGAATCACTTTTATGGTTTATCACAAGTAACCATGAACCTAGTCAAAATGTCCAAAGAGCTAATTTTAAAATCCTCTAAAACTCAAAACAAAAACAAAAACCTTGTTTTTCCAGGCTATAATTAACTCCTACCTACAGTTTGTCTGTTTGGCATTCTTACAACAATGGTAGATAAACTGTATACTACTTTTGCAAAATAAGTTTTGTTTAATTTCTCCTTAACAGGACAAAGGATCTTTGCGTAGACCATCATCATGGAACTTAAAAGAGAGAAAATAAAACTAGTGTCAATTTAGTCAAAAGTTCATTTCAATCAGAATTTTTGGGTAAGCAGTTGCTACTCCTTTTAAATATTGAGAATTAGCAATGCTTTCTTTAGAGACCAGAACCAAAAGCGAATCCGACTCTGCTCACAAAGAACTTCCTAAGTTTACTGTTAAACATCCCTCAAAAATAGCCTTGAAAATTCCTTGCAAAAAACGTGGGTTTTTTTCTCCAGATAAAGAAACAGTTGGCAAACTCTGCTGTCTGACAAATAAAGCCTTGCAGTACATTGTGCAAGCGTTAATCAGACTTTGCAATGATAAAGAAAACTTTGTAGCGGGATAACAAAACCTCAGAACTTGCTCAGATTGCAGTTCTGGAAACCCTCCCTATATCACCTGTGCAAGTACTTCCTGTTCTCCAACGATGTTTAAAATACTTTAGTAAATGTCCCAGAAGTGACCGTTTAGAAGCTAAACATTAACTTTGTAAATTAGTACTACCACCCCGAAACCACCAGCCCAAGGTTCTCACGGATCCAGTCATCTCTCGTCTCCACGGAGGCCCACAGAACCATGAGGACCCCTTTAAAAAGCTGCTGCTGGGGGGAGGCAGTGGCTGGGCACGCGAGGGGCAGGCGCCCGGGAGGCGCCCTAGTCCCAACCCCAAAGCGCCGAGGGACCCTGTGGGACTCAGGTCCGCCCTGGCCGCCCTCAAAGGCAGCAGCCTGAACCACCACGACCGGGTCAGCAGGGCACCTCGAGCGCGGCCAGGGGCGTCCTGGCGGAGCGGACACGGCGGGCAGGGCGCTGGGGCTGCGTGACCGCGGGCGCGGGAACCCGGCCAGGAGCCCGGAGTCGGCCCCGGGAGTGGGGGCCCGCGGGGGTCGCGCGGCAGGAACGAAGGTCTCCCAGCCAGGCCCGTGGGGGTCGCAGGTCGTTGGCTCTCCATCCAGGCACCAGTCCCGGGGACTTACCTGCGCTCTGCGCTGGCAGCCAGAGCAGCGTGCGGTCCAGCCCCAGAAATCCGGGCCTCCCACTCCCACGGCGCTACCTCCGCTGGCCCAGCAACGCCTCACGCGGACACCAGGCTGCCACGCCGACCGCCGCCACCGGCCCCGACGCTCGCCGCGAACTGGAGCACAGGCGGCCGGGCTCCTCGGCTCGGAGCGCGACCCTGCGCACGGAGCATGCGCACACGCCCAACACCGAGGGCCGGGCGGGCCCGTGACACCTGCGATCAACAGGTCCCGCCAGCCCCGCCCCTCGCCCCGCCCCGCCAGCCCCGCCCCCGAGCTGGCCCCGCCCCGCGCGCGACTTCCCGGGTTCTGGACCTGCCGAGCTGTGTTCCCGCGGGGGTTCCGTGGGGCGCGCGAGCCAGTTGACTTGCTCTGCGGCGCGAGATCCCGCGAGAGCAGGAGCTCGAGTATTTCCCCGAAGGCGGGAGCGGAGCGCGGGTTTAGCTTGGAGCAAGGTGTCTGCAGGTAGGGCTGTGTGCTGGAGACGGAGGAGGGGAGAGTTCCCCCGTGGAGGTGACCGTTCCGGTGCTCTCCGTCATTTCTTCGGTGTTTCCTAAGTTCAGGGCCACCAAGGGCTGGACTGTAGGCTAGGTGGTGGTACCCGAAAGACAACAATGAACTACTGTCTGCCATCAAAAGCCCAGGCAGGTCACAAGTCCCTGTAGCTGTTTCTGAATCACGACGGTGTGTGCAGTGAAATGGCTTCCACGGGCAGGACTGTGTATTCCCCAGTTGGTTGTTTCGTGACTTAATAAAATGGAAGCTTTAGAAAACGTATTGACCCGGTTAATGGTTAACTGTGGTTAAGAAAAATTTGGCTGCCTTCTTACCGTGCTTCCGAACAGGTTTTAAATTACATGCTACTGCTTGGGAATTGGGCTAAACGTAGTTTCGTAATAGTTTCTTGGAAATAGTAGTAAAAGAAAAACCCACTGTCATCTTTAGTATCAAAAATCCCTCTCAGTAAGTAGTAAATCAGGTTCTGGAACGCATTCCAAAGCTGGTCTACCTAGAATATACAGGTTATAAAAATTCAGTAAACTCGTAGGTAACTCTGAAAGTTTATTTGAAGAAATAAAATGAAGAAACATCCTAAGTTGATACGGGTGGATGGTGCTTGAAGCTGAATCAACGAGACTTTATTGAGCATTTACTATTCCCTTTAATATTATTATTCCCTTTACCCAATTAGGCACTGAAGGGAATACAATGAAAGTTAAGACATGGTTCCTGCCTTCAAGAAATGTAAAACTTTTGAAGGAGGAGGGAAAAAATCTCTGCATTTAAAAAATAGTAATCACACCATTAACTCTCCTCATGGTTTCTCCCATCTTAGTACTAACCAAGCCCGACCCTGCACGTTCAGGGTGGTATGGCTGTAGACTTCCCATGGCTTCTCTCGTGCCACTTTCTTCTGGTTCTGCAACTGCCTTCCTGCGTCACTTTATTTTTCTTCCTCTCTGAGCCCTCTCTTTTCCCAGCCTCTCCATTTTTGTTGTTGTTTAACATTCCTCCTCTTTGCTCCTTGAGCAATCTTTTCGCTGTCTCGGGTTACCTACCAGGTATCCTGTGCACCAAGGGCTCCCAAATCTGTGTCTTCAGGTCAGATTCTTTTAAGCAACAGCATCTTCATTTGGATTTCACACAGTTACCTTCAATATGTCCCAAATTGACATTGGCACGTTTACCTTTCCCTACTCGCCGCTGTGTCTCTGCGCCCCCAGATGTAACCTAGCCCATTTTCATTCCCTATTTCAGATAATAGCACCCATTGCCCAAGTCAAAAATCCAAGCGTACCCCTATATTACATTTCTTTCATTTCCTCTATCCTAATACCAAATTCTATTGACTCATCTCCTTAAGTACGTCTCAAATCCACCCCTCTTTTAAATCTCCACTCTTACTGTCTTAGTGCATCAGGTAATCATCACCTCTCCTGACTCATCTCCCTTGGACTATTCCCGTAGACTCTAGTCACTTCCCACTCCAGTCCGACCTCCATTGTCTTAATAATTTTTCTAACGTGAAAATACGATCTTGATATTCCTTTGCCAGGATTTTGTTGGTGGCTCCCAATGTGGCCCTCATGATCTGGCCCCACACTGTGAACCTCACCTACCATTCTTGCCCGCTTGCTCCACAGCCATCCTGAGCTCCTTGCTCTTCCGTGAGCACCTGGGTTCTCTCAAGATCCTCAGGTCTCAGGTGATTACTTATCTCCTCCGTGGAACCTTTCATAACTTTCTAAGGCAGACTTGGCCTTCATCCACCCTTTTTGGACTTATTTCTAGTCTGACAATTATGTTGTACTACAGTTCTTTCTTTGCAGGGGTAACAGAGCAACCTCCAGCTCCACTCTTGAAAAAATAATTTGAACTATAGATATTAAAAACTCATACTATCTCCCTTCCTCGTTTAGAGATTACAGAAGAATGCCTATGCAGTTCACCCTGCTCAAGAATTTGACTGAAACCTGACTGTACACTTTCTGCCTGTTCCTGGCATATCTAAGTACCGAGTTTTAAATGGTAGACTTGTAATAGGTCACAAGATGAGTGTCATGAGGTCAGCCTGAAGGAAACAGATGTGTTAAAAAAAGCAAAATTGGCATTGGATAGTAGGACAGGAGTTGGTCCCAGAAAACATGGAAGTTCGCAATGTCAGAATATAGGTTTTAAATGTATTGCCTCTGAGAATTACTATTTGCCTTTGAGGACTATGTGTGTGTGTGTTTGATTCAGTATTTATCGGTGGACCCAAATTCATGAAGAATGATCTCTGCACCCTCACGCTGACCTGAGATCATGAGAGGGAACAGGCTTGGAGCACCAAATGCCAGCTTAGATTGATCAGCTGTGGCCTGGCCAGAGGTAGGTTACACCACCTGCACCACCACGCTCACCCACCTCTTACCATTATTCTGGTGATTAGAACTCCATCCTTGGGAAACACACTGCCTTGTGGCCAGACCCACCCTATCACTGAGCAGAGGTAGGTGTAACAATATTCTGTCCTGAGGAGCTGTGGTCCAGTATTTCCAGGAGGTGATCAACAGCTAGAGGCACGACAAACTGACTGAGCTGGGTGGGGCAAAGTGACATGAGGTGTAGAGAAGTAGTAGCTGAATGGCTGACTCAGGATTACATACTAGACAAACTCCTTTTTCCCTAAATGCACTCAGGAAACGATGAGGGCTGACAAGTTTGATTTCCTTACAAAAAACTTACCAAGTTTTACTTCCTTAGCCCCTAGCGAGCAGGGACCAAGTTTCTCCATTGCTGTATTTCCAGAGCGTAGCCCAGTGCCTACACAGACACGTAATAAATTCATGTTCAGTGGACAGAGTGAAAAATTGGAAGTTATATTGATTTTTTAGAGAACAGAGACCTCTGTGCTGACCAGGATGGTTGGGGAGGCTTCTGTGGAAGAGCGAGTATGAGCTTCAGCGTTCGGGGTTCATACATAGGTGGGCATATCTATCTGAAGGCACTGATGAAGAGACGTGGCTGTTTGAAGAGCAGAGTTTTAGAAACAGCCATGAATTAGCCAGTGCAGGGCTCTATTGCGAAGCCTTTCCATGTGCCTGAGCGCAACGATTAATTCGGAACTAGAAACAGAAGATTTGTGGGCAAAATTACAGCACGGCAGGAAGATAAGCTAACCCAGCACAGTTCCAGAGACATCTTCAGGCTGAGACTTGATGATGTCACCAGAACAAGGTTGTCCCCCGCCGCCACGTCCTCCTCAGCACTCACACCCCAGGTGTGACACCATCCCCTCCTGGCTCTGCTCCAGCCTCATTGGCTGCGCCTTTTCCATCTGCTTTCCTCTTACATTTTCAGTCTACTTTTATCTCCCCAGTGATAACGTGCCTCAGTACCTGGCCCTGAGAACCCATTGCCCCGTAGATTTAAATCGATTTCCCACACAGGAGCCAAAGTGGTCTATGTAAAATGGAGACATGTTACTCCCCAACTTAAAATTATTCAAAGACTTACCATTCCCGTGAAATCCACATTCTTGCCGAAGCCGGCAGATCCTCCATGAGCTGCCCTTCCCTCCCTGGCAGCGTCTCACGCTATTCAAGCCTTCGCATTCTTTATTCCCTATGCCTAGAACTGTGGTTCTCAACGGGGTGATTTTTGTCTCCCAGGGGACATTTGGAAACGGCCACAGTCATTTCTGGTTGTCCCAGTTGGGGGTGTGGGAGATGCTGCTGTGGATATCCAGTGGGGTGAGGCCAGGGGTGCTGCAGACAGCCTCCAGTGCGCAAGACAGTCCCACAGCAGAACTGTCCCGTCCAAAATGTCAGTCGTGCCAAGGCTGAGAAACCCTGCTCTCCAGCACTCCTCCCCTGAGTCTCCAAGTGGCCGACTCCTTTTCATCCTCCATACCTCAGTTTTAACTTCACCTTCGCAGAAAAGCCATCCTAGAACTCCTGGCTGATCTCTATCAGTGTCCTGTTTATTCTCATATCATTCATCACAACCTGCGATTGTTTTGCTTATTTATTTGCTTACTTGCTTATTGTCTTTCTTAGTAAGAAGAAGATTCTATGAAGGGCCTGTCCCTCTTGATTGTCACTCTGTAAAGTCTGGTGCAGTGGGACAGAGTGGGCAGCAATAAAGAATTGTTTACAGCGTGACTTCTGTGTTTCCCGGAAATAAGACCCGGCCAGACAAGCAGCTCCAATGCGTCTTTTGGAGCAAAAATTAATATGAGATCTGGTCTTATTTTACTATAATATAAGACCGGGTCTTATAATGTAATGTAATGTAATAAAATGCAACATAATACAATACAATATAATACCAGGTCTTATATAATATAATATAACATAATATAGTATAACCAGGTCTTATATTAATTTTTACTCCAAAAGACGCATTAAAGCTGATTGTCCGGCTGGCTCTTATTTTCGGGGAAACATGGTAGTGTCTGCAATAAGTCACTGAAAAGAAGCTTGACAATAAGTCTTTTATTCTTTTTCCTTTTTTCTGTAAAATTGAAATACACAGTTACCAAGAAAGCAGAGTGAAGACACCTGGAAAGAAGCTGTCGTGATCAGTGCTTCCTGGAAGGCTGCAGGTTTGCTGTCAGAATTCAGACATGCTTCATGAACACCTTTTCGTCCTGAGTAGCTTCTCACCGTCAGAACCAGAAGTAGAGTAATATCATGGCCAAATTACTGTCTATGAGATGATAAACATCAGTCGGGAAGGAAAGAAAGAAGGTAAGGGACAATAATACCAAAACATGAGAGCAAATGATAGTATTTTTAATCGTGTGATGTCTTAGAATGTTAAAAAAACCTAAATTTTTATTATGCACACAGCTGAAAAAAGCTGTTTCAAAATGTAGTTGGACATGTCTGGTTAACATACATTTCAGTTCTTTGAATTAAGGAAATTTCTATTGTGGACATATACCGCTTTTGTTAATGGATCATAGCACGTAACCACTGGGTGGGCATAATTCCAGGTGAGGTACTTCACCCTTTCTGGCTGAAGGGATTGGTATGGGGGTGATTCAGGCCAATTAGCATCCTTTCCCGGGGATTTTCAAATTCGGGCTTGCAGAAAAGATCCCTTTTTTTCTGATTGCAAAGCTATGGAGTTGTGAGCTCCAAGTGGCTTGTGGCTGTGTGCCTTTCTGTTGAGTGTAGCTGCTCTGAAAGAATAAGGCAGATAAGGGGGGAAAGAGGGAGAGAAAAAGGTGGTCACTGAGGGTCCTCTCTCCTCTTATAAAATAGGGAATTCAGGACTCCTCCAAGCTCGGCAGCTGGTATTTCGGTAAACATCAGACGATCAGACTCAGTACCTGTGGCATCTTAGTCAGCTCTTTAGCTGGAACTTTGTTGACCATGCGTCCCGATCTTTCTAAGCCTCTGCTATGCCAGAGCCACCCTTTGCTACTTAACCATAGTTAGTGGTTTTACCAGTGGACTCCTTAATTTTCGCTGACTTCCTGCCAGCTTAGGTGATTGCATTACCCTTGTTTGTTATTTCACTTTGAAACATCCTAATTTCTTATCTGTAAAATGGGGATGAGAAATAGTACTTATATATGATGTCTTTTGATGATGCCCCAGATAAAAGCAAGTGCCAAGTCCCTGTGCTGTGTCATTACGGCCCTCAGTGCTGTTATTAGGACGGCCATACTGGCGTCATCGATGCTAATGATGCTTTGAGAACCTACAGACTGTTTTCCTTGCTGTAGCATGTACTTTATTACAATCGCAAAGATGCAGGAGGCTTCAGATGTCATCTGGTCCAGCTTCCCACTCACGGAAGAGTCGTCTTCGCCAGAGGTTGTCCAGCCTTTGTTCAAATATGGTGACAGGGATAGAAGATCTGACGCTTTGTGGGGCAGCCGATTCCTGTTA
Organism: Rhinolophus ferrumequinum; assembly: GCF_004115265.2. NCBI lineage: Eukaryota > Metazoa > Chordata > Mammalia > Chiroptera > Rhinolophidae > Rhinolophus > Rhinolophus ferrumequinum. The sequence goes on along the minus strand of NC_046301.1, from coordinate 3,269,128 downwards.
AAACTTCCTTAACTGCTAAAGAAATTTTCATCACAATGAGCTGAGTTCCACCGCCTAGTAATTTCCACACACTGGTCTTATTTCTGTCCTTTGTAGCCACAGGAATCTCTACTCTCTTTTCCATAAGACTGTTCAACTTTGAAAACATCTTTTGTGTTTTCCATCTAAAAATACTCAGTTCTCTCAATTTTTGAAGGCCAAGTCGATATTAAACTAATCAGTTCAACTTCACCTCATCCTATAAGCATTTAAAGTAAAATCTTTAAAAAAAAAATGAAATAAAGTGAATTCTAGCATATAACGTAAAAAAGTAGTCAGATATAAATAAGAAACCAGAATCAGAGCTACAGAAAATTACAAGGAAAACATTAAGAATGAGAACAAAAGAACAGAAATATGCATGAGCCTGCAGCTTAAACCTGTTTGGCTCTAATCTGAATCAAAAGTGGATTTGAGATTTCAGTTATCAGTACCAGGAAAACATTTTTCTGTCATCACCTAAAGTGCTTTCCCCACGTGGGCCTTTATCTAAGGAGGAGTCTCTTGTTCTCGTTCTGTCCGTTCACTGACAATGGGCTCACGCAGGCCCCTGTGAAATGCAGCCACAGGCTTCATACACCATCCACGGAACTGGATGCATGAAGCTCTTTTGTTGTCACCTTCTGAAAAAATGTGACATCCAAAAATAAAAACAGGTTTTTACAATTAGCCTGACTGTGGTTTGGGGAAATTATATCCTCTCTTGGTCCAGATACTGTTTTTTCTCAAGACAGTTTAAGTAAGATTGCTTTAATTTATTCTGCAAGTACGTCACTTGTTAGTCAATGTAAATTTATGTGTAAAATACTGAATTTTTTGTTTGATTATTTTGTTTTCATGAATTGATGTTAAGCCAGGTTTCCCTCATCTTAATGCCATTAGTTTTTTAGACACAGATGCTTATACTGCCTCGGAACACAGAAGCGGCTTCATCGTGATTCTTTCATTTCTTTAAAATTTCCTGTTAGGTTTTGAAGTTTTAGTCCACATCTCATAAGATTCACTATTCCTAGATTTTTGTGCTGTCCAATTAATATCTTCTTTGTCTTCCACTAAATCATTGAGGAAATGTTGAAGAAGGCTGGATTCCTGATATTCAGCCCCAGCTGTGGCCAGAGTTAACCTGAATAGCAGCTTTAAAACTATTTAGAAAGCCAAGAAGAGACCATGTATAAGGGCAACATAGTATCATAAAAAAAGCATGGCCATTAGACCTGTACAGACCTAGGTGCAAATCCTGACTTTACCGTTTAGCGTTTGCGTGTCCCAAGCAGCTGTTAACTTCTCTAAACCTCAGTGTCCTCATCTGTATGTAGCAGGGGACCCTAGCTGATCCCTAACTGGATGGCAGTTAGCACAAATAGTAGGGATGCCAGCCAACCCCATGTGGGCATTTATTTGCACGGATTTTTTCGGGGGGTGCGGGGAGTAGTGCTTTCTAATCTGAGAGAAAATGAAAGACAAAGGCTGTGGAATTGCTGGTGTTCAGAAGCCGCCTGATACGATAGAAAGGACCTTGGATGAAGAAACTCTTTTCTTAACAAGTAGCTGTGGGGCTGTGTGCTGGTCAGTTCACCTCTTCGTAACCGTCTTTCCTAATCCATAAAGGAAACGATTGGACCACCTAAAGATTTGAAATTAAGGGGTCTGTTTCCAGTCACTATTTAATTCCAAAATATGTGTCAGGAAGTAAGTGCTTTATGCAGATTGTTTTACTTAACTTTCCCAACCACCCTAAAACATTAATATTAAATATTAATATCCTTGTTTTAGAGACAATGAAAGTGAGGTATCTCGCTCAGTGTCTGGCATGGAGAAAGCACTTAGTAAACATAAGCGGAATGACTGAAGAAAAGAACATACCAGCTAAATGTGCTGTCCAGTTGCAGCCATGGAAATACAGTAAGGAGAAATGAGGGAAGACTTGCTATACTTATAGATCCAGGCTTAAAGGCCAAAATGGAGATTCTGTCATTAAGCCATTCACTAGGATTTCTGTTCACAAATAGCTTTAATTTTTTTAAAAAACAAGTTTTTTACCATGTTTTGTATATAATATTCGCTAGAATCTTAGCAATGGAAAGGCTCTCAGAGATTAGTTTGTTAAGATCCTTCACTGTATAGACAAGAAACAAACTCAGAGATGAAGCTACCGAAGCTCATGACAGACACTCTGGAATCAGGACTGCATCCAGGGCCTACACACTAGGAATTGGTTTCGTGTGAAATATTGTCCCGGAAAGATTCTGCAGTTTCATGAGAGACGGTACTCTTAGCGGGTAGCGGAGTTTCTTCTGTCTTCAAGCACTGGCACCTTGTTCATTTCTGAAAGCCAATGGAAAAGGAACATGACGAGGAGGTTAAGAGAATTCTACAGGTGAAGATTTTCTCTTTCTGAATTGCGGTGTCCATGGCATTCCATCCTCTGACTTTAGGGAAAAGCCTAAGGGTTTGGAAATTTATCAAGTGTATTTTCCCACCCCTCAGGAACCTGACATATCTAAACCAATGTGACATGTACACACACACACACACACACACACACACACACAAGCACACACACACACACACACACACAATTGTACATCTTGGACTGACTTGTGTTTAAAGTAGTTCTTTAGGAAATCCGATAGTAAATAACACCGGGTCTTCTGCCCATACAGCGTATTGGCTGAGGCACTGATCCCAAAGGAAGTTGCCCTGGAGAGCACATTTCTTTGTAAAGATGACAAAAATATTCAGGGCACCAATATTCAGTGTTTTCAAGTTGGAACTTCCTTGTTGAAATTCGCTTCACAGTCAAAAGAAAGGCGGGAAATAAGACATTTTTGATAGAGTAATAAACTTGTTGGAAAATATTCAGTGATAGAAATATGTCAAAGAATTATAGGTGTACATAAAGGCAGAAATTCTGGAATACTGAGTTATTTCTACTTCTGAACTATTAGTGCTCTTGAGTCTTTCATTCTCTTATCTATGAAACAAGCCCTGAAATTGTGCTGGGGAAAAACTTACTAACTCTTGGCCAACAATTGCACTGGGTATCAAAGCCTTTTTCTGCATTTTTAAATCAAAGTTTTCTGCTTAAGTTGTTTTCTACAAGTTTTGTTCTGCTACTGTTTCAAATTCTTTTAATTCTGAAGAACTCTATCAAATTAGTTATCATCGTTTTAATGTGATGGAGAGCAGCCATTTCAGTTACTAAAAGCAACGCTAACATTTCAATTGGAAACAACAAGCAGCGTAGTTCACATTATAATCCAGTTGACATGTACGTATATAAAACGAAATCAAAAGTTCCTGAAATAGCACTATTACTGTGAGTGATGTACTCAGACATTATTTTACTTTATTTCATTTCAAAAGCTACTGATCACAACCAACTGAATTGATTTCCAGACCCCTTAGCAGAACACAGCTATAATTTGAAAGACACGAACCAGAGGTTTTTAGAGGAAGGAGCAATATTTACTCCTTTCTTTAATACAGTATGGAAATTTACTCCCAGTTGGAAAAGAGTATTCATTTTGGTTTGATATTATCACCATTAACAATTTCTCACTAATAAAAATAAAACTTCTTACTGTTGTAAAAAAGGCTTTTACTTCTCTGGCACCATCTTTTACTAACATTCCCCCTTATTTGCATTCTCATTTCTTTATTGTTAATAAGTAGGGTATACAATTATATAGGGCTATATCTGTACAGATAGAGGTAAATATGGAATTGCTTACAGTATGTCACCAGGAGATGTGTGGATTGTTCCCAGGTGGACGATCACATTCTCAAGTGAGACAGGAGAGAGAATCAGATAATAGAAGGAGTGTTAGCTCACAAGCACAATTCTTGGCTCCTAATTTGAGGCATGCAGTGTGAGACTGGGCTACTTTCTTAACTTCTCTGATCTAAGTTTCCATTTTGTAAATGAGGGACTTGATTTAGAATACTTCAAAATAGCATCTAATTCTAAAGGTCTCTGATTCTAAGCAAATGGTTGTTTATTTAAATCAGAGTGTTTCATTGTGCTTTTTGCACAACACTAAAGGGTCATTTTTGGCAAAATAATTTGTTCTTTGCTCATTCTTCTTATTATATCCAAAATATTAATACCCTTTTGCTATGTTAACAAGGACACGTAACTGAATATCCAGGTATGGAATCGTACAAGAGGCGTAGTCTAATATATTCTGATAATCATGATTAATAACTATAATTGGCACATTTATACATATATGCATCTGACAACTATGTGTCTTAGTCTGTCCGGGCTACTATCACAGAATACCATCAACTGGGTCGCTTATAAACCACAGACATTTATTTCTCACAGTTCTGGAAGCGGAGAAGCCCAACATCAAGGCGACAACAGATTCAGGGTCTGGAGACAGCTTGCTGCCTGCTTCGCAGAGGACGGTCGTCGCTGTGTCCTCGTGGGGAAGAGGTGCGGGGCTCTGTGGGGTCTCTTACAAGGGCACCGATCACATCCATGAGGCCCACTCCCCCAGGGCCTCCTCACCTCCCAAACGCCTCACCTCCTAATGCCATCACGTTGAAGTTAGGATTTCAACATGTCAGTGTTAGGGAGAACACACACATTCAGCCTGTAGCATTATAAACGTGTACATTTAATGTGTTTTTAATAGATTTTATGAGTTTGTGTAAATTAATTACTTACTGTAATTAATCACATACTATGTTCACCTCTCTTTCTATGTGTCAAAAGTAAAGGATATGTTTCTCAAATAAATGTGGTGCATTTGGGTTTGCGTTCTGAAGTAGGTACTGAGCCTGGAGCGCTGTGTGGCCCCGGAGAGAGCCGTTCCAGGAGCCCTGGGACCTGAGGCCCAGCAACTATGTTTAGATCTTCATTAGCACCAGTTTCTCATAGAGGTAGACGGAAAGTAAATGGATGTTAGGAACTGAGTTTTAAAATTAAGCTTGAGAGTGGAGATTGGAAAATATCCCTGCCTGCTTTTTCAAGGTAAGGGAGAGAAGAACAAAGGGTTATTTCAGGTTGCTTGCACTTGGGTGAATTTTCCATTATTTTATAGAAGAATGATCTTTCCCTGGTTATGACTTCCAGATGCATAATTTCTTTCGGCAGGATGGAATCCTCTCCTCCCCCACAAGACAAAGGAACTTGGAGTGACTGTTTTTATTCATTGCATTCTAGAGGTGATTGTGCCAACACAGTAGAGTCCAAGTGTAATATGTTTCTTGATTTGAAATATTACAAACAGGTATTTAAATGAACAGCCATGTTAGTTTGTTAAAAAAAAAATGCAGGGTTCTGTAGCCATCAATTCCATGGGAATTCCCTTCTGATTGTGTAAAATATATTCTGAGGAGACAGGGTATACTGATGCAGGAAAATGTCCCCATATTGATTTTTTCTCAAGTGACAGAAAATACGTGAATGCTCATAAGAAAAAGTATTTTAGCAGGATTCTAAACAGGCTGCCTCTGTTGCAATTTTGAGTCTGGAGAGCGGAGCTAATGCTGTTTATCCTAAAAAGTAGTCAGGCTTCTTTAGTGTTTCTAACTATGTTATATTTAATATATTCATTGCTGTGACATCTATTAGTTCCAAATCAGGGCTAAGCATATTTATCCCAAAGTAGTTCCAATGTAAACTTGAATCTATTTTAGTTCTCAATGCCTTTGCCTTCTTACTGTGTGATCTTGATAATGTTTTATTTTGATAATAACAATAGCTAACCTTTATCAAGCATTTACCTTTTATTGGGCAGTGTACTTTATAAGGCAGTATTTTTAAGATAGACACTAGTAGTATTTTCCCCATAATTGAGCTACATTTATTTATGTAACAGATATTTATTCTTTATTATGTACCGGGCTCAGAGGATACAACAGTTAAAAAAAAAAAGAAGAAGAAGCCAAGTCCCCACCCTCAGAGGGCGAGATAAACAATGGAAAACAACACGTAAGTATGTGTGGCAGCCAGGGCCCGCCATCCAGCAACGTAACGAGCTGCTGTGTTGCACGGTGGCCTTCATCCTGGCGTCCTCACCAAGGCTGCCTTCCACTGTGTGCTCCCAGCCAGTGACTGACAGGCCAGTGACATCAGGGCAGCCCTGTTCCTGGAAAATGCAGGACCCCTCCTGCAGGTGGCTTTGGCTCAGAGATCCCCGGACAGCCCTGAGAAATCTCCCCCAAACTGCACAGCCGTCCAGAACACGTCCATGCACTTCCGCTGAGGTCTCCTGGCTCGCCCAGCCTTGGCTGACTCTCCCCCTTCGCTCTCATGTGGGCAGTTTTCCTAATGTTAGGGAGTAATGAGGGCTACAAAGAAAAATAAACACACAGGAAGAGGTTAGAAGTGTGCTCTCCTAAATAAGGGTGGTCGGGGAAGGTCTCAGGCAGAGGTGGCCTTTGCGCCACATGAAGAGTGAAGTAAATTGTTGAGGTCACATTACTGCTTTAGGGTAGATCAGCTGAGTTGGCACCTTTAAATACACTGCTTTCATGTGTTATTTGCAAGTGAGGGATGATAAAGAAAATGTAATGAGTGTACCTGGGTGACAAGTCGCATCCGATAATTGCGTATATGTAGAACAAAACTCCTTCGGAGGCGAATGGCTCCAGAAACCCATCAGATAACACAGTTAGCGTCCGTCAGCCCTGCTTATGTCTCCGTTCTGCTGGCTCCATTCTGGAGTTCCGTTTTTCCTGTTCTTTTATATTTGTCTTGCTGGTGCTGCAGCTTCTGTACTCATTCTTCAATCAGCAGTTTTAAAATAGGGCATGATACTGAATTTATCTTTTTTTCTTCTGACTTTTTCCAGCCCTGTTTCCTGAAATGTCTCTATCGCCTACACCACCTAAGTTGTTATTGAAGTGTATTTCAGAATATCGCACAGTACTGGCGAGTGAGCCCATTCTTTCTGGATCTGAACTATACTATCTTAGAAATAGCTTTTCCCCCTCTCTGCCCTTATGTACCAAATCTTCCTGTTGAAATCACATCGTACTGAGAAGCCATGGCAAGTTCCTGTCCAGGATCAAAATCTAGCTCTTCTATTTAAGGACCTTAAATAGGAACACACCCTTTTATTTATCTACTAATACTTCAGCTGAAGCCATTGAAGTACTTATACAATTTTACTTACTTTTTTCTTAGTTCTGAGAAGTTTCACCTTTTAAAGCATACTTTTCTAAAACTCAGTTAGTGATCAGTTAGTTTGAACAGATTATCCTTGCTTGCTCTTTTGGCAAAAGCCTGGCATTCTTCCACCTTTCATAGAAAGTGAGTTGTCCTTCCTTCTACAGAATTGTAGTGCGTGTGGAGGTTGAAAGTATTTTTCAGAAGAAAAGGGGTATTCAAGGCAATACTTTCCTAAGCTTAATAAAAAGCAGTCATGGCTGAGAAACTGCAGTGATGTCAAGTAAGTTTCATCTTGCATAAGCGGCAGAGTGAGGAAATTCCAGAATTAATAAGTCTGCTGGTACAGCTGTGCCCTGAGTTGGAAAGTTCACGGTGTTCTTTTCATGCTCACGACTGGACATTTTGCTCCACTTCAGCCTTTGTAAGAATAATTGGCTCCCTCCATTTCCAAGCTGCTAAAGCATTTATAAATGGGTCTATTTAGAAAATGTAAAATTTTAAGTGGATGTGGCAAACGGTCATTTTGACTAAAAATTATTTTCCATATTTGCAGTTGATTCTGTAATAACCAATAATTAGTTATTTTTAATTATCGAGTCCTTTCAAATACTGCTTTAAGAAGTGGAAAATACTAGCTTTGAGAAGTGGTTGAAGGGAGTGGAGAGTTCCAAGCCAAGAATAATCTTTTTAAACATAACTCTAGTTATTAATGGAGCTGGAGCTGTTATCTAGAGAACAGTAGGCCAGCTGATCATCAAGAAATTGGCAAAATAAAACAGGGGATACAATTTCATGACTTAGAAGTTTGTTGAACGGTATAATGGAAATTGAGAGCTTCCTTTCAGGTTTTGAAAGGACAAAATATTTAAAGGAATGTTTGCAGTGTGCCATCACACGAGAGGATTTCTTTCAGCCTTGTGGTTATGAGTGCCATGCCTTTCTTTCCTCTTTGATTCTTCTCCTTTCCCCCTTCTTTGACTTTACAGGGGAAACAGAAGGAAAGTTACGCCCATCAGAAGGGCTCATGGTGCTGTGCAGAGATGAGCAGGTTTGATCAGAGTACACTTTTGTGTTCCTCTGATTCCGTGCTTGAACATGCATATTGCTGGTTTTATTTAGTTCACTTTCAACACAGTCTGAGAGTTCAGCGTTGTATGATTAAGAGTGTGCGAATGACTTTGGAGAGTGACTCTACAATACCTCAGTTTATAGCTGTGTTTGCCCAATTAAGGTCACAGAGGGTTTTTTTAATTATTTTGTCTAGACGTAATAAAATAGTTTAAGGCTGGATTTTATTCTGAAAGAGAAGTAATGGACATGAGTTCTTAGAGCATATATTTTTGAGCCAGGCTCACCAAGTTCTTCCCTTTTGAACTAGAATTAAGCTAATCACCTTTGTTCTCCGAGGCTCAATTTTCTTATAGGAAATGGAGCTTATTTACAATACCTTCCACCTTCCTCACAGGATAATTATGAAAATAAACTAATATTTAAAAAATTATATATATATATATTAAATAGCCTTTATAAAGTAGTGTGCATAGTGCTTGGCATTTAATTGTCCATCAACAAATATTTTCATCGCTTTACTTTTTCTTTTAATTGTCTTCTTTTTTCCATTTTTAGTGTATAAACATGTGGGTGGAAAAAAGTCAGTCTTTCTGCTGTTCTAAATAAACTATCATATTTCTTCAGACTTTGAAAGATTTAGCTGCTCTTCACGTCAGTGGAAACCCCATTTAATAGTCCTTTTGAATTCTTAATTGTATAGCAACTGGAGTGTGAAATTTTGGCATTTCTAAAGGTGTCAGACAGATGAGCTAGAATTAATAGACACTTCTAAGGAAGGAAGAAATACAATAGTGAACAGAGGATTATTTCATCATTTTCTACCCAATCTTCAAGAAAAACCGCTTAGGATTCTCCCGTTTTAAATACTGCTGTATGGTATTGGGGAGTACTGCTCTATAGCTAACATATGTAATTGCTGACTGCTTTTTGGTCATTGACAGAATGGTGACATTGGGCACAGATTTTGTCTATTTAGAGATAGTTGAAACCATCCAATGACATTCCAATTTAATGAAAAATAGTAAATCATTTCAAACTGCTGATAAAAAAAATAAATGATTACAGCAAAATGCATAATAGAATATGACTAATGTTTATTTTTAAAAGATTAAAATGAACAAAAAAATGGCATGATGGGAGCCTCATATCTAGAGTTTATCACAGATGCCGACATTGTTACTTTAAAACAGGTACACACCAAAACATAAATAAAGCTAATGTATCTTAAAGATATGTAGAGGGTGCCAAAAAAAATGTATACACATTTTAAGAAAGGAAAAAACTGTATTAAAATTGTAATACAATGAATGACAGTAAACGCCATCTTTTGAGCGAACATCATGCTTTGTATTGCTACCGTAATTCAATTCAACTTCGAAAAGTAATACATAGATAACATCTCTTAAAATGTGTACATTTTTTGGCACTCCAGGTATTTTAAATTATCTACAATGATAATATTTATAAATACAACACATTGATATTGTTACTTTCTAGGGATTGCATTTTTCATAAGAAAAAAATGAATTTCTCTACTTACAAGTTTAGGGGATGATTAAAACAACTACCAATCCCAACACTACGTACAGATTCTTTGTAAATATGCAGTGTTGCTACTTAGCATTTTCCTTATGCTATTATATACGCTCCTTTTTCCTAGCTCTTGAATTTAATCTGGTAGATAGTTTTCTGTGGATGGAACATTTCGTTTCCATTTAAACATCACAGAATTCTTCACTGAATTGAAATAGGAAGAACTGATATTTATTTTTTACCAGTTCTATATTATATACTCCCTCAGTCATATTTTAAGGTATATCTGTAACTTTATATTAGTTTGAATCTTTTATACCGGTATATTCACATATTCCATGAGAGAGGTGTGCTACATTACTTCAGATGTCTTTGTGCTTTTCTGTTTCTTGTTTCTATTTGTTTTATAGCATGTACTCCCTAATACTTAAGGATTTGAGCAGAATTTAAAGATTCAGTAAAGACAGCTGCCAATTCAAAGTACTCTCTCTTCCTCTCTCATGTACTTATATTTGTTTATATGTATATTAGTGTGTATTTTATGTGCTATTAGTAGTGTTCTAAAAATGGATACATGAAATTGAACCGAATCAACACACAGCTTTGCGATATGTGGAGCTTCAATTCTGAGGCTACCTTGGTCTTTAAAACTGTAGTAGCATGACATTCCTTGAGTCATTCATTGTACCAGGCTCCTTGACTTAATCCTAAACTAATGTAACACCCCCGCTGGACTCTGGAGAATGTCCGGAATGATTACCTAATGATTCAAACAATGCCAAAAAAGACAAAGCCCTTTAGAAACTGTAAGAATGACTCATGAAAAGACTTCATCCAGACATGTGGCTTTATCATGGGCACCGGAAAGGAAGGACCCAACCCTCTTCTCCATCAATAAGGTTTGTACATGATCTTCAATAGCTTTCATCCCTTGAATAAAACTCTGAATGAGTCTAAATATCTTGACTATGTTTTGATTCCAGAGTCTATTTGAAAAACTTATTCAGGAATAACTTGTATGAAAGGAAACAAAGATGAGACCTTTTGTTGTCAGTTTTTCTTCTGGGCTTCCTCAGTGAGAAGGCTGGGTTGTTTAGACCAGGTGAAAACAAAATTATAAATAAAGACAAGTGAGTTAAAAGTTTTTAAAACAATATTTTCAGTTGTTTATTAGTATTTGATCTGAGATTGAAATTAAATGTCGTAAAAGGAAAATCGCTAGATTGCCATTAAGCTATTGCTAGTAAAGGAGAGTGTGAGTGGCTTTGCCAGTGAGTAGGATGATAAAACAGCAACACTTATGTTCAGAGGTTTTGTGGCACATACAGCTTTCTTTTCATAGGTCTTCCGATTCTGGTACCGTGGGATCCTCTGCAGGTTCAGTTGTTATCACTACAGGGATGTTGTCAGATACCCATCCCTTAGGAGCCCTATTAAAGGACCGTCTGCCACACAGAGGGTTGGTGAAGGCCATGAACCTGGAATCTGTTAGAAGTAGTAGCTCGAAATCTGGAACCTTGAATTTAACCATTTTTGATGCTTTTTCAAAACCTCCAAATGGGGTAGCAACTCTGTAGGGAGAGAAAAAAGAATAAATTCATTTTCAAATTTATTTGCTGGAAAATAGAAAGCAACTTAATTCATGATTTTCCAGGTATATTGTTACGCTCTATTCTTAGTGCGCTTCCCAGTTTTTGACGTCTGAGACAAGCATTTCTATTTAAGGGCTGTGCCTTTATGATAAAACATAATTGATAACAGTAGCGGTGTCAAGTCCCTTTGTATGTGCTCTTAGTTTGGGATTAAACTAACCTATTGCCTGTACCCTGAAATCATCCCAAAGTGTCTTGCCTTTGTGCCTTTGCCAGCCTTGTGTCTTTCCCCTGCTAAGGGATTTCCTCCCTGCCTTCACTCTACCTGTAAGTTCTAACATCCCGCCCATCTATTCCTTCCTTAGCCAAATTCCTGTAGCATTGATTGTCGTATGCAGTCATTCAGCGCTTAGGAGAGGGTACTTAAAGTGCCTTTAATCTCAGATATTAATCAAGAATGTCGATTACCACCCAGGTGCTTTATGAATTTTAAGCTGCAGAAAGCACAGTAATGGTGAAAGCTAGCAGTTATGGACTGCGTGCCATGCACTAGCCACGTTGTAAGCGCTTCTCAAACTGACTTGGTACAGGATTCACCTTGGGCCCTTGTTGAAGTGCAGATGCTAATTTAGTCAGTGTAGTATGTGTCCTGAGATTCTGCATTTCTAACCAGTTCCGGGGTGATGCCACAGCTGGTCTGTGGGTTGCACTTGGAGTACAAGGCTTTCCTGATTGTCGCATTAAATCCTCAACAACAACTTTGTGAGTTGCTTCTGTTAATATCCCTATGTAATACTTGAAACTGAGGCACAAATATGTTAAATGACTTGCCCACAATGACCCACCTATTAAGTTGTAGAACCAGGATTGAAACCCAGGCCAATAGGCTCAATGGAGGCCTGCTTTTCTAGCCACTACCCTATTCCACACCACGACGACGAGATAATTCTTAAGGGGTATCGGGCCTGCTGACATCATTTGCTAAGTAAAGCCATGTGTTTAGGAATGTCAGCCCATGTGGGCTGTGTCTAAATGTCAAGCCACGGTGCTGTCACATTCATGACGCAACTAGCTGATTCAATGTCCTACATTTTGTCGTTTGATTTAGTGAATTAAAATGTCTTTATGACTCAAATTGGATTCAGTCCATAAGTGAATCTTATTATTTTTGGATGTCCAAGATTTCCAAGACAATATTTTATCATTTTAGAAACTCACCATCGTATATAGTTTATTGGTTTGTTGACTCATTCGTGTATTCATGCGACAAATAAATTATTGCTTGTTATATCTAGATACTCTGTTATATGCTAGGAATTCAAAGATAGACTGTAGTAAGTCTTAACTTCTGTGAGCTCACAGAGAAGTAAAGAGAGAAACATGAGGAAAACAGTAGCACATTGTGGAGTAATATAGTTACTCTAAGGGAAGAACATCCTGGATGCAGAGGAGCTTGGGGTAAAAAGCACCAGTCTCCCTGGTCGGTCAGGAAACGTTTCTGAAACTCAGAGCCTGGGTTCAGCACCCGCTATGTATTTTGTAGGGCCCCGTGCAAAATGAAAACTCTGGGGCCCTTGTTAAAAATTGTTAAGAATTTCAAAACAGAAACAGCAGAGCATTGAGCCAAGCATGGCCCTTCTAGGTGTGGGGCCGTGCAATTGCACAGGCCATGCATCCACTCCCGGGAGTTTAAAAATACATGGTTATTCACTGGATACAAGAGGCTGCACTTGAACGTTTCTAGATTTAGGCTGAATTTGGTCAATGAATCTCGTGTTTATGAATTCCATAAATGAATTTTACTCATTTTTGTTTTTTCTGAATTAAAGAAGAAATGTTCCTCTGCCACTGAAATCCACTGTTTGGGTTTGGCACTTAGCACACTCCTTCTTCCCTTTTCCTCCAGTTCTGTGCTGTTTTTCTTCCTCCCAGTTTGCAGGTCAGTTTCTTCTCTTGTAAAGGAAAACATTCCCTTCCGGTCCATCACCCATCTCCTACCTCCTACCACTGATCCAGCAAAAGGTTGCTGTTTGAAAAACAGAGTTTTCTTTTCTTTGGCACCATTGAGCCTATATCCTGTTTGTTTGAATTTTTATTGCCCTCTGCACACGAAGTAAAGAAAGTCCATTAAGAGATGTTAAGCATTCAAAGTGAAATATTTCAGACCTCTGAAAATAGGTTCAAGTTTTAGTTAAAGTTAGTGAAGCATAAATTTTCACTAAAAGATTTGGAATAGTCTACTAAAAGATAACCGTGTATCCCTGTAACTCCCATAACACAAATTCTTCAAACAAAGGTCTGACTTCAAATGATTTTTACACTTTGGCTACGCTATAGTGAATGATAAGCCTGTTCCACTCAGATGAATAGTTATTGGTGCTTTTTTGTTTTATTTTTGATTGGTAATGAGATTGCATTTGTACAAATTAATAGTGCTGGACATATAATACACCCATAATAATTACTGATTGTTCTATAAGGTAGAGAATAACATAAAATGATTGTATAGAACTTAAAGTAGTCTAGTAACTACCCAATGTATGTAACATATTTAAAGGTACTTTAATCTCATAATCATAGAATTTTGCAGATGAGGAAATTCATACACGGAGAGGATCAATGACATAGTCTCATAGCTTTTTGAAGGAGAACTGGAAACCTTGCTTCTAGTGTAATTTCTTCCCTCATGTGTTGCGTGGGTTTACTATATAGTATTATTTGAATATAGTGTAATATTTACATATACTCAAAAGGAGAACAGGAATACAAAGTTGTATTAACTGTGTGGGCCATTTTGAAATCATGGTTAGACTTGGGAGCCAGTTCTCATCCAGTCATTATCCCCGATGGATCTCACTTTAAATGCTTCAGTAACAGCATCTAGTTATTACGTGTAATGATGAGGAGCCACCAAGTAATATTATTTTACTCATTGCAAAGGACTATGGGAATATTTGGACACTATTTCTCTCTCTCTCTCTCTTTCTCTGTTGCTCTCATTTGTTTTTGCAAAAAACTGAAAAGAATAGATATATTAAAGTCTTAATATAATGTTGAATTATTTAAGAAAGAGAAGGAAAAATGGTACTACATCGCATTTTAGAAATGTGTATATATAATAGTTGTGTGAGGAATTAAATTTCTGGTCAAATTATTTTCTCATAACCTTGAGTTGTTTGATAAAATAAAATCCTGTTTAAATAATCTACAGCAGATATTATTATTTAAAGGTACTTTAATCTTACAATCATAGAATTTTACAGATGAGGAAATTAATCAAGGAGAGGTCCAGTAACATAGTCACTGAAGATATTAACCCAATTGTACCTGGAAATTATTTTAACCTCTTTTTTCTTTTCTTTGAATTGCTGGAACATGTTCTGGACTGATTCAAAGAATGGTTTTTGTCACAATTTATAAAGATACAGATACCTATTGAGATTATTTTGCCTATGTGATTATTTTTGAAATAAATTTATTGAAGTGTAAGATACATTTTAAAAAGTGTACAAATCATAAGGTAAAACTTGAATATTATTTATCTTCTAATTATTTGTTGCTGGTATATAAAAATATCATTGATTTGTATACTGACCTTGCACTTGGTGATCTTACTAAATTTTCTTACTAATTCTCATTACTAACCTGTAGCTTCCTGTGGACAGAATCGTGTCATTTATAAATAAGGACAGTTTTATTTTTCTTTCCTATACTGACACCCTTTGTTTATTATTTTTGTTTCATTATCTAGCAGGGGTCAACAAATATCATCTTTGTCTGAAAATGTGCATTAAGTTTTTTATTTTACCTTTCACCTTTAAAGAACATTTTCACTGGATATAGAATTATAGACTGGTGGTTATTTATTTTGTCATTTTAAAGGTGTTATTCCCTTGTCTCCTGTAATTCTAGTTGGGAAATCACCTGTCTTATTTTTACTCTTTTAAGATAATGTGTCTTTTTTTCCCCGAGCATTAAGATGTTTTTACTGTCTTTGGTTTTCAGCAGCTTTACACTAGGCTGACATTGCATTAACCCTTCCTGGCTGGGGTAGTACTTCTGGAACTGAGGCTTGATGGCTTTTGCCGATTTGGGAAAATTCTTGGCCATTAACTCTTCAGATATTGCTCTGCCTTATTCTATCTCTTATTCCCTGCTGAGACTAATCACACACATCAGTTGGCATTTTGATTATTGTTCCAAGTGTGTCTTCAGCTCTTTCCCTGCATTTTTGAGTCCTTTTTATCCCCTATGCTCCAGTTTGAACACTGTCTGCATCAGTGTATAAACCCTCTCTTGAGCTGTGCTTAATCTGCCATGCAAGCTGTTTAATTTTTAAAAACATTCCTATTATTAAATATAACGAAAGTACAGAAAACCTCATAACAATGTACAATAGCTGTTCTAGAGTAAGCAACCTTGTAACCACCGCACATGCTAAGTTACCTCGGGAGCACGAAACGTGGCCCTATCCAGTTGTTAACAACGCTCTGCTGCCGGCACAGCTGCCAATATTTTGACTTTCACGTTAATATAAACTTATTATGTACATATAGATAGATATCGATACCTTATCTATCTATCTATCTATCATCTATATATATAAATATATTAACTTCCTTTATGTGTTAATAACCCAAATGCACATCTCTTCAATACTGGGGTTCGGTTCTGCCTGTTTGGTCCCAAATGCTGAGTTTAAACCTCTAAATTCCCCTTAAGTTCAGGATCGTCGCCCGTCAGTCCCTACTTCCTTGATAGTTTTTCAGTCATTTTTTAAAACAATTTTTATAATAACATTTTTTAAAACAATTTTTACATAACTAGCTTTTCTAGCTATTTTTGTGAAGTTGTTCTGATATAAACTAGTCTGTCAGAGCTGGAAATGGATTTTCTATTTCCTATCCGTGTGACTCTATATAGTCTCCTTCACTTAGCAAGCATGTAAGCCGAAGCTATGATTACACCTTATTGCCGTGCAGTAGGCTTCTAGAATAACGCATGCAACAGACGAGGCCGCAGACTTTGTGTAGCCAGGTGCACGTACTTAAGGGCAAAGGATCTGCAAGTTACCTGTCTGGGATTGTCAAAGTGTCAAATCATGTTTGCTTCACCTGTTAATGTAGTTTACCAATAATGAAGAATCTAAGAATAGACTGTAATGTTGATTAACATTAAGCTCTTAAGTTTTTGTTTCTATATTGATGTATATATAAAAACGAATAAAATTTTGTCAAGTGAAGGAAAAGAGTTAACAAGTTAAGGTCTCTCTCTCTCTCTCTCTCTCTCTCTCTCTCTCTCACACACACACACACACACACACTCACACAATGTGTATATATTACATCTCAGAAGCCTTGCTTTAGCAGAGGGCACTACATTCCCTAATTTTATGGTACTGCGCTCACTGAGAAAGTGGTCATTTGGTCCCTGACTATCAGTAGACATCTCTTTATAACCAAGCAGATACACCTGCTGTTTGTAGACCTGGACCCAAGCTGCTGAGAAGCGGTAGTGCCCCCCCCCCCCAGGGCACAGCGGGGATCCTATGGCATCTCTAAAGCACTGCTCTCAAAGACAAACCTCAAGTAACCCATTATCTTCCATTTCCCCTGGTGTTCTACTTTCCAGAAATTTCTACACTCTCACTTCAGAAAAAACGTACGCGTATATCATTGATCAGACTAGGCCTCCAGCCTCCTTTCTCTGCCACTGTTCATTCCCTCCTTGAATCCCATGGCACATGTTTGTGCAATGGACATGTGCGGGAAGAGATGCAGCACTAGTAGGTGTGGTACTTACTAGTAGGTGTATTACTAATTACTACTACTAATAATAGATGTAATGCTAAACTACGATTTTAGTGGTGTGTGAAAACTAAAATTTTAATTATCCATAGTTTAAAAAGTACGGAACATGATCACTATTTAAATGCACATTTTGTGGTATTCTTTTATAAACCAACAATTTATTTTTTAATTTATTAATTTTTACATGAATAGCCATTAAGCAGCCTAAACACTGGGTCTGCTTTTTTGTGGGTGTCAGACAGCATATTGGAGCTACTGTACTCTAAAATGAAAATCATTTAATTAAAGAATGGATTATGAGACTATTAAAAATATATCTAAACTCTCCATGGACATTATTAAAAATGGATAACGGAAAAATAAATGTCGATTGAATAAACTGAAAAGCAGATATTTGGCATTATTTCTGGTAGCATAAGTTTTGGTTTATACATAGGCTGGAGTCTTGGGCCATAAATCCCTAAATTACCTTTAATCTGGCTTAAAAACATATAATTGGAACCTGGAATTACACTTACTAAACTTAATAGCACTAATTCTCATAGTGCTAGTATATGTGAATTAATTCTGAAATTCTTGAACAGCATTGTCATTGGAGGCAACACGCAAACTAATACCAATCTTTGAATGAGGTATCATTATTAAAATAACATTTTTTTAAATGTGGGAGGTAATGTTGATGTTATAATGGTGATTGCTGAATCATTTTCTTCATTTTTTATACCAAAAAGGACTAAGTTTGGCATATTAGTAATATTGCAAAAAGTGAGCCTTTGCCTAAGCTTAGGGGTATCCCATGTTGATATTTTGAGTCTATTCTTAAAAGAAGACCAATCTTTTCTATCAGAGGACTTCGTTCTCCGTACCATGATATAAAAGCTGTGGTTTTACATGCCAGCAGTGTCCCCCAGGATACCTGAATTACCTGTTAAAGCTTCTGTAATCGGGCAGTTCTGCCTTTCCTTCAGGCTTGAAAAGTTTAGGGTATAAAGCCTCTAAAAGCTGGGGATCACTGCCGATGGCCTGTTCCCAGGGTGACTGGTAGTACTTAGGGACAGCTGTGGTGTTGAATCTTTCAGGAGGAATTTCCTTCAGGGGCCCAGAATATCCTTTGGAAAAATATAGCAAGAATAAGTAAACATAGAGTGCCTGAGAATTAGGAAACTCCACCTAACATTTAACCATGTTTCATTTTCATGCAGGATAAATTTATGAAGAATGCATCCTTTTTATGATCTCTCAGACAAGAGTAGTCTGAGAGTGGTAGACATTTTTAAGCCCTTTTCAAAAGAAACCACTTATTTAATTTTACCAAATCATGCACTTATTTCTTCCTGGACTATCTTAGTTAGTATATATTTGTTCAATGAAACTATTCAAGTTTTAAAAATTGTGCCCCTTCCATTAATTTACACTAGGCTTTAGATATCACAATGAATGCATTAATTTAAAAATATGTATTGAGTGTTGTGTCTGGGCCCTGGGGAAACAGCAGTGACGACAAACTGTCCCTCATCTTGGAGCTGATTTGTTCGAGATAATTGGGATCTTGTCTGTCTTCAGAGCTGAGTGATCTGGAAACTGCTTAAGCTTCAAAATGGTGGAGTGTTTGTTTCCACCACTTCTTACTTACTGTTCAGTCCCTCCTTGAATCCCATGACACATGTTGTTTGTGCAATGGACGTATGCATCCCATGTTTACTTCATTCCTGAAGAACTTTTCTGCTTCTGCTCTCAACTCCTCAATTTATTGTTCTCAAAAGAGCTAGAAATTTTCTAAGCGTCATTTAAAAATCATGCACATTCCTGGCATGAACTGGAAACCACTGTCACACGCATCGAGTGACTGCTCCGCCCTCTGCCTCACCACCACCTGATCGCGTCTTTCCTGTAATTCTCTCCTCCACCGCGTCACACCCTTCACCACACCGACATTTAGGTTCCCCGCGCTCTTTCTCATCTGGAAAATATTTTGTTTTCTTCTGTCAAACCATGTCTATCCTTTCTTTACACTGAAATGTTTATCTCCTTCAAAGTCTTAACTAATCCACTTCAAGGCAGTTCTTTGTTTGCCTTCATTTATCTTCTGATTGTCTCCACTATCTAATAGGAGTCTGTCTCTTTTAGTAGGTTTCTGTTCTCTGCTTGCCTTTCAAATGCTGCTGTCACTCAAAGCTCTTTCCTTATGCTGTACATTCTGCCTAATTAAAGCCATGAATAGAAAATTCCATTTCTATTCATGGCTTTAATTGTGACCTACATATTGATGGTTCCAAGTTTCGTTTTTTGATCTCCAGGCCCTTCTATGCCACCACCTACCATATTTGTCCCAGTGAATATCCTCCTGGCACACATTATAGCCTGTCCACACCCACGTACGGCCATTTTCTAATACATCACTCTTCTCTTCCTGTATCGGTCATCTTAGCAAATGTTGTCACTCCACCCTCAGATGTTCAAGACAGAAGACTATCCTAAACGCTCCTCGTTCCCACAAGTATTACCAACTGTACTTTTTGCAGATTTCAAAAATAATACCTCTCAGACTTTGTTTCTGAACCACCTTGGGTACCTATTTAAATGGTTAATAATAGACTTTTCCTTCCAGAAATCTTGCTTCAGTAAGTCTCATCTATGGCTTACAAATCCTATACAAGTGATTTGCAAAGAAAATATCGGGATGCCTTGCTCTAGAAAATTCCCTCTGTTCTCTTTATTTCCATTATAACAGCCGTGTTTGGGGCCTCTCCTGTCTCTTGCTGGGTTTTCACAACAACCTTCGTGCTAACCCTTTAGCTCTCAGCTCCTCCCCCGGGCACCCTCTACACTGCTGCTGAGTGACCTTCCCGTGGGGAAGCGTGCATGTCCCTCACTTCCTTTACTCATACGGTAGTGCTATGATGGCTCCTCAGGACAAAACTCTAAACTCCTCGGCATGACACGCATGTCCCTACCAACCGGCCCAGCCTCACCTCCTGACATTCTCCTCTCACGTTTCCTGCTCCAGAACTGTAGAGCTACTTGAGGTTGGTTGTGTCCCGTACGCCTCCTACTTGTCCCATTGGTTTCCTGCAATCCTTGTCGCCTGTTAGTTCCTATTGCAAGTCTTAGCTTGAGGATACCTCTTCTGTGTAGCCCTTCCTGTCTCCTCCAGGGAAGTAGAGGAGCCTTTCCTGGGTGTAATCTGCATGACTCCATTGTCATCACTACCACGGCTTATTTCCTGTTGCTTTCCTAGAGTTGATCAGAGGTCAGCCATATAGAAATGGGAAATTTTTAAATTTTATATTTTTAAAAATTCCTTGAAATCCCACTACCCTAACAGTTATTTTATTATTGTGTATTTTTTCCATTTGTCTTCACCTATAATGATCACATACCTGTACATTTGGTACCAGACCTGGATTTAATTCTTGATCCGTCAATTTTGACTTATAGCCATTTGTAACCTCAGCTTCTTAATTTGCAAAATGAGGATTGTAATAAATATGTCATGGACTTATTGTAAAATTAAGGAAGACAAAATATATAGTTTCATAAATCGTACAGCCCTATACAAACAGAATTTCAATATAATTGCAAATGACTTAATTTTTAATATAACTGGTGATTGACAACAAATACAATGGGCCGTCTGAAAGAATATAAGACCGCTGTGAATGTTTTGCATGACTCCTGTACGTCTAAATCTTAACATTGATCTTGAACTTACCCACACAATAGATATACTGTGAGACAAGATGTATCACTTAGATACCATTTACTGAAGGATCCAAAAGACATGAGTCATATATTTCAGTGCACAGCAATTTTAGTATTCTCTTTGTAAGGCGATGGCTTACCTGGTGCAATGTTTTCTGGATTTGGGGGACTCCGTGGATCCGGGGTGTTGGGAGGAGTAAACGGGGCTTGCTGTGAACCACCTTCCAAGTGGCTTCCGTCCATTTTCCCATTCTGCATGGCAAGGTTGTGCTGCATTTGATCAAAAGTACACTCTGCTGAAAACTCAAAAATATGAGACACACAAATAGGAACTATCATATGTGCAAGCCTGCATTTGTGTGTTTAGAATTTAAATACAATGCTGTTTCGTTGTTTCATGCAGCCTCAGTAATTTATGTGGTCATTGGTTGTGCTATTGAACTTTTTCTAAGTTCCTGAATGTGTCCCTGAATGGAATTTCACTGAAACTTACAAATCATTCTTTCTACATTAATTTAGGAATTGCAATACTGGTCATCTATCTGTATAGACTTTTTCTTGGGAATTAATGATGAGCAGGAAGACCAATTCTTCGTAACTAGTAGTTGATTATCAAGAGCTACCTCCAGCATGAAGTATACAAACAAAGCCTTATCATAGGATGAGCCTGAAATTGTCGAGTTCTATCATGTGTGATTCCCTTCAGGGAAAGTTAAAAAGACAAATGAAAATGTGTTTTGCTTTACGTCAGTTAAGTTGATTCTAAGTAAAATAAAACTAGAGCAGATTATATCTTACAGGTTATAAATGTATAAATTATAAACCCATGTATAATGCATTTTACATGCGTTCTGTTGAAATAGCAATAGAAATAAGAGGGTTTTTAAAAAGTCTGTTCTATAATTTGTGCCAAATACACAGTGAAACTTATTTTTGGACAAAATAAATATATAGTCAGAATCCCAGTGTATTTAGTTTGGTCTTATTTCAGAATTACATTTTATAGTATACTTTCCCTTTTCTCAGTATTTAAAATTTCTATATATTTCAAAATGCACATAGTTACTAAATACGTATGTAGTCTTACCGTATGTAGTCTTAACTATACATTGTGGATTATTTTGCTTACCATCCTTTTGTAGTGGTTAATAGAGGATTTTAATTATCATGAATCATTCTTCTGTTTTATTTTCCCTTGAATGCTTATTTTCTTCATTTCCTTTTTTCCATTTCATGTAAGAAGTTGAACTAGAGCTTCAGTACTGGCTGGTGTAGCAAGCAGTATACCTTCATTTCTTTTTAAGAATGTACATTTCCTATTGTTATTGTTTATGTCAGAGCCAGTTTGTGTGGCTTGAAATTGCCAGTTTCTGGGAAGTAAAGCAAGCCCAAAGCTGCGCTTATTTTTTCTGTTTTCAAAATGATACTTAGTATTTGAGCAAACAGCATTGATTACCAGGGAGTTGGTTTATATTTTCATCTAATGATGTCCTACACATTGTTATAAAGTAAGAAATATATAAATATAAGTTAAATAATTATTTCAACACCATCTACAGCTCAAGGGAAGCAGTAAAAGGAAAAGCTCTTTTCAGAAACTTTAGTCAATAAATTAGATTAATGTGATATAAATCATATAAGGATGATTCAAGAATGAGATTATAAGTAACTAGTTGTTCTCTTTTAATGTTATTTTGTCTCCATCACTAGACAAAACCTGTATTTATTTAACTTTGAGTTTCCAGCATACTATCTAGAACATAGTAGGTATTCACTGAATATTTGCCAAATGTGTAAATAAATGAATGGAAATAGACCTGAACCTAATATTATTTTTAAAATTCCTGTCATATTAACAATGCTTACTCCAGTTTGCAGTCTGGTACCTTGATAAAGCAAATGTATCATCATATAATATGGCTCAGTCTCTTCCTCTCTTAGAATTAAGACCAGAAAATATAGATCATTAAAGCCAGAAGGCACCTTAGAGAACATTTGAGCCCATTTACCTGTTTTATAAATGAGAAAACAGGTCCTGGAAGGCATAGCAACTTACAAATTAACTTAAAATCACATGACTCGTGGGAGAGCAGGACCAAACCCTGGTCTCCTGTTTCCAGGCTGGTGTTTCCTTTGATTCCACCGTGATAGGTGTTGGTGTCAAAAGCTCCAGAATGTTGAGAGCTGGGTGTCAGCCATCTTTATTATGTATGGTATGGCTCAAGTCAGGTCAGAAGCTTCCTTCAATACCACTGTCCTGGTTTCTAAGGAAGAGAGAGACTTCAGGCCATGTTATGTGATTCAAATACATCTGGCTTCATGGCACCCATTGCTATTGTTTATCACTCTGAGTTATTTATCGGCATTTGTTTATTTCAATATGCCTATATTGGACTATTTTATTTGCTTACTGCCCAGTTTTCTAGGGATACTGAAAAATTATCAAGACATATTTTTATACATTGTATGTATAACCGAAACGTTTAACCACAGGTGTATAAGGTCAATAATTTGAAATACTAGTGACGAGAGAATATATTGTGTTCATAAGGATATTTTTAACCTTGTTGTACCTTCCTCCAAGAACTGTAGTTAAAGCAGTATTTTTAGAGACATAAATGTAAGTTATGAAAACTGGCGTTATTCATTTTTTCAGATGCCTCGAACTGTAGATGACTTTTCAAAGAATTCCCTTAAGCCATCTTATTTTTCACTCTTTAAAGCTGTTGCTTTGTTGTCGTTATTGAAAGAATATGATTATATAATCAGACTCGTCAGCTGAGACAGGGATTATTTTAGGCTCATGCTGTATTAGCTGCAGATTTTTTCTGATAAGAGGATACCGGGCATAATTATAGGGTAACGTAGCATCACGTTTATCCATGACTTCAAGTGAAAAATCATGTCTCATAAATGTAAAGACTGTAGTTGAAAAAATACTATTTAATTTAAGATGTCCTCTCAACATTTTCTATTAACTAGAAACATAACAAAGAAGATAGAAATTTGGGGAGTTAATAAAATTTTAGTGTCTGTGTGTCTGGATATTGGTCCTATAAGGTGGTTAATTATGGTAAAAGATCCCAATGACATCAGCCTCTTTGCCTTAGTGAGTTGTCCATTCGAAACAACTTATTAGTGATGTCAGCTGGGAAGTTTTTACGTTTAAATTCATAAGTAAACTTACAGACTTTTCATAGCTACAGGAAGAAGCTCTTAGTAAATAAAATGTATTTGTTGTAGTCTCCACCATCACTTCAAATTCAGAATCAATGCGATATTCCTTTTTGATTCTCTACGCCTGGTATTTTAGTTTTAAAGCCATTTCATCAGAGCTAGTTTTCCTACTATGAATGTCTTCCTCTACAACCTCTCTAAATGACAGTTTAAATGAATATAGCATTAAAGTAATATACAAGATATAATTTAGTTAATTAATTGGTTTGTTTGGTTTATTAGCTTTCAGTTGAGGAAACCTTTTGTCCAAAGAGTTTTGTCCACATTGGTTTTGTGATTAACAGGCAGCAGACTTCCCTACACAATGAGGAATTTATGCTTTGAGAGGAGATCAGGTGTGTCTAGTTCCTAGGCACGTTTCAGTGGCAAGATGTGTTCAGCCAATAAAATGCTTAAACTTACTCTGTGGAACGCTGTGTGCTTTGGAAGTGTTTCCATCCCAAACATTTAACTAGTGGTGATAAGACCATGTTAACTTTCCGTACCACCAATCTCTCTCCCTCCTCTTAGCAGGACAGACCAGTTCTTCATGGCCAAATCTACAAGCTTACAATGTCCCTATTGAACTAAAAAGATACTCAGTCATACATAGTATTTACCCACCTAAACGATTCATTGTCATGAAAAAACATGTCTAACAGGATCAACAGAAAGAAAACACATAGAACGCTTGTTTGGAAATCTAGAAACACATACATGTAGAAATGCTGCCCATTTATTTGGATACCACATGATCAAGTTATACCTACGTTTATTTGTGCTCTCGATTCATACTGGAAATTTTCAAATGTGTATTTGTCAGATCTTCGCTGTCGCATCTTAAAGAGCCGGGCACCACGGTTACTGAGATGCGATAGCTCTTCCAACATGATGTCTCTGGGGACGCTGACCTTTTTGCCCAGATCCATGCCATCTACATCTGGAAAAAGACACTCATGTACATCGGAACCCCAAGGTAAGCATTTTCATTGCTTTTCTAAATTGCATAATTTATTGCCTGCTACATGCTACATGTGGGAACCGAGATGTAGCCTCTTTACACAGACTGCCTTGGGTTGAATCCTAGCTCCGCTACTTTCTGATCATAAGATATGATACTTATTTTTTCTAAATGTCAATGTCTTCATCTCTAATATGGGGCTTATAGTAATAAAACCACCACATAGGGTTGATATGAGGATTAAATAAAATGCTTCATATAAAGCATTTAGCAGGGTATTTGGCACGCTGAAAAAGCATGAGTGAAAAGGAAGCTGTCGTTACCAGTAGACTTTCGTCTCTCTATACTTAGTGAGATTTTAAACAGCACTGCTTACAGTTCTTTTAATAAGCTCTGTTCTGCCCCCCGCATTTTTATGTACCACTTTGAGCTGTCTCTATTACTAGAATGCCTGCCCTTCCACCCGTGCCACCCTGTTCCCCTCCCTCTGTCAAAATGCTATTCATTCTGCATCCAGCATGAAGGAGCCTTGCGTGAATTAGGCAGGTGGCATGTCTCGAAGGAACAGATCCTTCCCGATCCAGCATCAGTGCCATTTCTGTGAATCCCTTCTCTCAAATCTGTATTCATAACTACCCATGCCTTCTCGGTATTCCCATTGCATTGAATCACAATTACTTGATTCTGTGTTACGTATTTTATGGTTTGAATTTTCTTTATAATTTAGCCTCATGTCCCCCCTGCCTTAAACATAGTGATATTTAGTAAAGAAACATTATTTTCCATTCTCAGTACTAAAGTACTTTTCTAAAATCCAAAAGAGATGAAACTCCTCCACTTGCTCCTTTAACCAGGAATATGTTTCTGTGTATGCCACCAAGTAGTTTTGCCACCATGGACTACTGCTGAATGCATAGGAAGGGAAATTGGGGCACTAGTGAAATAATTATTCCGATTGATTGGAACATTATTTGACGATGTGATAAATTTACCCTAATAATTAGCCTTTTGGAGGTATTTAGGGATAAAACAACAGCATTACTCATTAATATTTATTCCCATTTTGCTTTGAAAAAAATCAGTTTCTTTAATACTTTGATGTTACCTGGAGAGGAGATCCACTAATTATAAAAACTGTAGTATCAAGGCATCTGCTTCCAGGGAGAGAGAGTAGATATACTTTTCCCTATACCGCAACTATGTACAACTGAAAATCAGGGACATTATGTATGAAACAAACATAAGAAGACTGAAAGAAAACTCAGCAAGATACGGCCCTCAGGACCCAAGGAACAACATGGTGGTGAATTCTCTGGGTTTTCTTTTAGCCTCATTTATACCAGACTTGGAGCTTAAGATGCTAGCAACCCAGAAATACCAACAGGTGCGGACAAAAACAAAAACAAACAAACAAAAAAAGCTCCAACCACAGACTGTGCTTTCATCCAAAACACCAGGAAAGGAGCAGTCTAGCAAAACAGATAACTTTTACACAGTAGACATTCCACTTTAGCCACGTACCACAGGAAAAAATTTGGCTCCACCCATGTCAACAAAGTCCCACCTTATATATGTATATAAAAGAAATATTTAAGACAGTTCTGTTATAAATGGGAAGATAAAGGAACATGAGATAGGTAAGGTTTCTATACCTTGCCTGAACTGATAAAATAATATCATTGGACTTTGATAAGTTATGCATACATATTGTAATACTTACTGCAACTACTAACAGCTGTGCAAATACATTTGAAAACACTATAGATAAATAAAAATGGAATTCTAAAAAGCATTCAAATAATCCCATAGGAAGTAGGAAAAAGAAAACAAAGGGAAAACAGACAACAAACAGAAAACAAAAAATAAACTGTAGACTTAATCTCTAATACATCAATAATTACATTAAATATAAATGCTCTAAGTACAACAATCAAAGAACAGAAACTAGCAGATTGGATTAAAAAACATGAGCCAACTATATGCTGCCTATGAGAAACACACTTCAAATGTAACAATATAAGCAGGTTGAAAGTAACAGGATGGAAAAAGATATATCAAGCAAATATTAATCAACGGAAAGCATAGTCATATCTGATATTAATATCAGATCAATTGGACTCCATATAAAGGAAAATTACCAGTAACACAGAAGGCCACTATATAATGATTAAAGTGTCAATCTGTGAAGTAGACCTAGAAATCCTAAATGTATATACCTAAAAACAGAGCTAAAAATGGAGCAAAAACTGGTAGAATGAACAGAAGAAATAGGCAAATCCACAGTTATAGTCGGAGACTTTAACATCCGTCTCTCAACAGTGATAGAACAACAGACAGAAAATCAGCAAGGATATAGAAGAACAATGCCATCAACCAGAAGGATCTCATTTATAGAACATTTATAGAGTACTCTGCAACACAGAATGCACACTCTTTTCAAGTGTCCATGGACCACACACCAAGATAGACCATATCTTGGGCCATAAAATGTACCTCAATGGATTTTAAGAAGATTGAAATTATGCAGAGTATGATCTCTAGTCACAGAGGATTCACACTAGAAGTCAGTAACAGAAAGATAACAGGAAAATCTCCCAACGTTTGGAAACTAAACAGCACACTTCTAAATAATCCACAGGTCAAAGAAGTCTTAAGGGAAATAAAAAGTTCATTGAGCTGAATGAAAATGAAAATAGAGCATATCAGAATTTATGGCACCCCGTTAATGCAGTGTGAGAGGAACCTTCATAACACTGAATGCATATGTGAAAAAAGAGGAAGAGTCTGAAACCAATGATCAGCTTCTACCTCAAAAACCTAGAAAAAGAAGAGCCAAATAAACCCAAAGCAAGCAGAGTAAGGAAATAATAAAGATAAGAGCAGGAATTAATAACAGAAAAGCAATAGAGAAATTCAGTTAAATATGAAGTTGGTTTTTGAAAAGATCAATAAAATCGAGACATCTCCAGCTACTCTGACAGACAAAAATATAGAAGAAACCAATTACAAATTACCAATATCAGGAACAAAACAGAGGTTGTCGCTACAGACACTGCAGAGAGCAAATGGATAACAGAACTCTGCAAACAACTCTACACATAAATTTGAAAACTTAGAAAAAAATTGACCCATTCCTTGAAAAGCACAAAGTACCACTTTTTACCCAATATGAAGCAGAGAAGCTAATTAATCCTATAACTATAAAGCAATTGAATCTGTAATTTTAAAATGTCTCAAAAAAGAAATCTTTAGAGCTAGATGATTTCACTGGAGAATTCTGCCAAACATTTAAGATAGAATTAACACCGATGCTACGTAATCTCTGCCTGAAAATAAAAGAAGAGGGAATACTTCCCAATCCATTACTAAGCTAATACTACCCTGATACCAGAACCAAACAAGAACAACACAAGAAAAGGAAGATACAGTCCAATATTCCCCATGCACATAGAAGCAAAAATCCTTAACAAAATATTCATTAGTAGAATTTAGCAATATAGAAGAAGAATTCTACACCATGAACAAGTGGGATTTATCCAGGGATACAAGGCTGGTTCAACATTCACAAGTCAGTTGATGTAATCTACCATATTAACAGGCTTAAGAAGGAAAACCACATGACCATACCTTTGGGATTTTGCAAAATATTGTTAAATAAATCCAAAAGTTGATACCAAAAGCACAGTCCACTAAAGGAAAATCTGATACATTGGACTTCATCAAAATTAAAAAGCTTGGCTTTAAGAAAGACTCTGTTAAAAAGATAAAAAGAGAGGCTACAAACTGGCAAACAGTATTTGCCAAACACATATTTGACAGTGGCCCAGAATGTGTAAAGAATTCTCAAAACACCAGTAAAAAAAACCCAAAAAATCAGACAATCCAATTAGAGCATGGGCAAAAGACATGAAGAGACATTTCACCAAAGAAAATGGCAGATAAGCATATGAAAAGACATTCGAGATCATTCATTAGGCAATGCAAATTACAACTGCAATGAGATGCCACTGTACTTATCAGAATGGCTCAAGTGAGAAATCCTGACAGCATCTTATGTTGGGGAGGGTGTGGAGAAACAGGACCACTCATCTGTTGCTGTTGGGATGTAAACGGTACAGTCACTTTGGAAAATACTTGCGTAGGTTCTGTAAAAAGCCGAACATAGAACTACCAGCAATACTGGGCATCTCTCCCAGTGAAATGAAAACTCAGGTTCACACCTCAATGCAAACATTCATAGCAGCTTTATTCTTAGTAGCAATAAGAGAAAAACAGAAACAACCCAAATGTACTTCAGTAGATAAATGGTTAAAAACACTGGTGTGTCCATCCCCTGACACTCAGCAATAAAAAATTGAAACATGCAACACCTAGATACATCTGCAGAGAATGACACTGAGTGAAAAAAAGAGCTAATCCCCAAAGGTTATATATACTGTATGATTCCATTTATATAGCATTTTTGAAATGAAAAGAAAAAAAAAAAAAAATATATATATATATATATATATATATATATATAGAGAGAGAGAGAGAGAGAGAGAGACATGGGGGTGCGGGGGTGCAGATTAGGAGCTGGCAGGCGTCTCCTAACCGCCTCAGTACCAGTGCTCTGGCTGGGATGTAGTCTCGTTTTGCAAGACATTATCATTGGGGGAAATGGGAGAAAGGGACATAGGATAGCTCTGCATTGTTTCTTACGATTGCGCGTGAAACTACAATGATCTGAAAACAAAAAGTTTAAATAAGAGCTGCCAAGCCATGAAACGATAGGAATGATCTTTAGATGTATATTGATGAGTGAAAGATGCCGGTCGGTAAAGGCTACACACTCACAGGAGTCGGATGGTATATTCTCAGGACTTCTGGGAACCAGTAATTAAACTCAGTGAACACAACCATTACTAACATTAAATTAAATTAACTTAATAATTAGGTAAGTTACATTAAAAACAAAAGAAATGCTCAAAACATATCACTTTCTAAATTTGTATTACTTTTTGCTATTACCTGTGCTCTTTTTAAAATACCGTGATTTTTATCTAACGTATGTGTGGTGGAAACACTATATAATGTGTCACCGCGCATCTCTTCCCAACTGTGCACGCAACGCCTCCTGGACGGTAGCTTGACACTGGCCGTGGCGGAAGTATTCATGCCACAGAAATTGGCAAACTTTACAAACTAAGGCATTTCCCCCCCAAGAACCCATAGTTAAATATTTACTAGCGTACTACTTAGACACAGGCATTTGTGAAGTCATTATATTTTGCACAAACAACATAAGACATGGGCTAATTCTTCAAGGTTTTCTTCCCTTTCCTTCCAATAGTTAAATTTATGATGTAACCGGAGCAGGCGTTCCAGACCATTTGCGAGGTGGGGAATCTAATGTATGAAAACTCGCATTACTCAAACTTTCAGAGTGAAGAATGCTGTCAACTGAGCGCGTGGAACCCCAGTTCAGCTGTTCCCTGCCCTTATTGCAAACCCCCGTGCAGGGTCTTAACCGTGTGTTTCATCTGGATGCCTGATAAGTGATACAACTTATTCAGGATATGTGTCCTTGGCCTGTGGATTAGAAGGTTGTCTTTGTGGCATTAGATCATCTATTGAAAATACTAGTGTTAGGCATACTTTCCTATTGATGTCATTTATAGGGATCCATGATTTTCCATTTATTCTTTAAAGATTTTATGAAACTTCATCTGTTTTGCTACTATTTCAAGGAAATCAATGATTATCTTTAAATAAATATTTAATTATAAAAAGATATCGGCATACAACTTTAGGACCTTGACTATAATCAAATTATTTCCACCAAAGAAACACAATTTTTAATCTACTAGAAGTATCAGGTAATTGTTACCAATATTTTTTCTCAGTAGTGTCCTCAAATGCACAATACTTTGGTAGTTAAATTAAGATTTAAAATCTTACACTAAAAAGTTCAAATATTTTGATTTTTGAGTATACTTTTCTTCCAGTTTTCATACTGTGGAGGAATGTTGCTCTGACTACTAGAAACCAAATGGAAAATCAAATTTTATTGGGAGAACTTCAGTGATCGTTGAAAATGTGCCCAGTTCCTTTTTCAAACCTTATTTCAATCTGTGGTCTTATGAGCAGACACTGGGCCTAAATTGCTCCAAAAGGAAACATTTATTTTTGTTTGTTTGTTTGTTTGTTTTAACATTTATTTCATAGTTAACATTCTGATACTAAGTCGACAAAGATTTATGTATGCACAGGTAGTTCTGTATTTTTAATTTGAAATTTTGATCCTGCTGAAATTACATGTTTAGTTAGATCAGTGAATCCAATTCACAGTTTGTAAAAAAAAAAAAAAAACCCACTTATAAATAACTGTAGTAAGACAGAGGATCTTTTAAAACTGTTTCTCCGTGATTTTCTGGCAGCTGTGATTCTGGTGGAATGAGCAACAGTACTGCAGGGGGGGTTACGGAAACCGACTTGCTTTGGCTGGTCCTATGGGTTTGCTCAGGAGCCTGGGGAGTCGCCTGCCTGCACAGGCCTCTCTTGCCTGTCTCGGGACCGTTGGCCCACGTGGCTTGAATAATGGTCAGTAAAATACACGTTGTTGCATAATGCAACATATGATATAAAAGGCAACAGTCCACCCTGTGATTTTGAAGGATGCCTGGAAAGACTACAATTGATAAACAAGTTTAATGATTTTCTGTACATTAGAAAGCTGATATAGAAACCCATGTGGGATGTTTTTATTTTCCTATCTCATACCTCTTTGCCTCGATTTGAGTTTTAAGACTATTTTATAAAGTTTCCAAAAATTTACTGTGAATTAAAATGTCATTTAAACTGTATAAATCTATAAACTTTTCAGAAATGAGATTACCAATGTATTGAATTACACAAACAGAATGATCTAGTACTGTTTGCAGGATGTACGTCTAGAGCATATGAGAGTGAAAAAGATAACAAAAACACTAGTGATGGGGTGGGACGGCTGGCGTAAAACACTGCACTTCCCGCTTTGGTGTAAACTGAATTTAGCCTTGTTCTCGCCTGCTGCTTTTCTGGAGGGTCCACTAGAGGTTTAGCAAGCTATGGCTTGCTCAGAAAACCTGTGAATTCACAGGATATCTCTAAACCCCAATTTCCAAAATAAAACGTGCCTTTTCTGAGGGTTATGAGACTGCTAATGTGAAATTTTAACCCAAAGCAAGCTAACAGACTTGTACACTAAAGCATAAGGTTAAGTTAGTTTTCTGCCGCACACGTTTTCTGTGGGACCTGTGGTCCATAAACCCTCACCGGTGGCCTCATTGTGATATTGACGACTTGATTAATGACAGTCGAAGATAAGCTTACGCAGGAAAAGTAGAAGGGGTCTTCACATAATCTATCATCTGGAATTGGAGAATTTGCGCTCTGCTTTTCAAAGAGCCCACACAACTTAAGTCAGTGTTATCGTTGCCTTTGTTATTGGTGCAGAAACTCAGATACACGGATGTTTGACTTCAGCACATAGTGCAGGAAATTAGAGTCTCGGAATTTGAGAATTAGGTGTATGAGCAAATCCAACCTCCTCATTTTCAGATGAGGAATCTGGTGTCTGGTCTGGACCCCAGGGCTCCTGGTACCATATCAACAACAGCACCCCATTTAAATCTGGGCTTCCTGTTTTCACAAAGCTAAACTCTTCCTGGAATCACAAAAAACAATCTGCCCAGTCCTCTTCTGTGTGCTGGGTAAAGCTGTTCACCAGTCATGGGGAGGGAGGGGGAACCCACAAAAACAAAAACAAAACATACAAACAAAAAGCCCTCGCAAAGCCCAGGTGAGGAAACTGAAGGGTGACCCGAGCAGCCGGACGGCACTGTGGTCTTCCCTGTTCCTGGAGCTCCTGTAAGCTGTCAGCGGCACCTGTCCCTGAGATTAGGGACCTCATGTTCCCAGGTCTTCTCAGGGGTGTTTGTCCCTTCCCCACTATTTCTGGACAGGTGCCACTTCTTCTAGAGTCTCTCCTTCCGTCCTATTCACCTTCTCTTTCACCGTATTCTCCCTATCTTTTTATCCTTCCCTGTCTCTCTCTCCTTCTGCATTCCTCTCTCAAATGACTTACTGAGTGAGAGAGGAAGATGATTGACACTGGAGACATTACAGATTCGGGTAAACAGCACAGGGCCGGTGGGCACAGAACTATTGGAAGCCACCTTTCCTTGCCCCCACAGCTGATGCATGCACAGGTAATGGCCAAATATTTTGGTGTTTTCGTCTGGCTTTCCGAATAGCACTAGTTAGATGGTAGCAAGGTGGCTGTGATACTTCTGTGTGAAGCATGAGATGTCGTGTCATCAGTAACACAGGACACCGAGCACCATCAGCTCGCGGCTTCTGTAGTGAGTGGATCGGGGCGTGATGACAGGGGGCCGGTCCGAAAGAGCGCAGCCCTCGCGCTTGGTCCTCATTCTTGTTGGGAGTGCGCTGTAGCCGCTTCTGGCGCACAACTGACACCAAGCATGA
This sequence comes from Rhinolophus ferrumequinum, assembly GCF_004115265.2. Classification (NCBI taxonomy): domain Eukaryota; kingdom Metazoa; phylum Chordata; class Mammalia; order Chiroptera; family Rhinolophidae; genus Rhinolophus; species Rhinolophus ferrumequinum. The sequence continues at coordinate 3,235,570 of NC_046301.1, read as the reverse complement.
TGGGTCCACACTGAGTAACAGCTTGGGTGTAGGTAGGGGCTGGGAACTACCTACATTTTTTCTCATTCTATCCAGTTCTGTGCATTTTGGTCTATACGGGTAGGATTTTTCAGTGATTCTTTGAGGCATTTCTTCTTCAGATGGGATGAGTGCGGTGATATAAAACTCTCCTTTTCCGATTCTTATCTTTTCCTACTGATTGCTCTCAAAGGTTCACCGAGCTATAGTCTCTCTCCCACAATAAGAACTGGACTGAACTTCCGTCCCATGTTTAGAAGACAGCTCATTTAGCAGTCTCATTGTCACAGTCCATTCTCCTCCAGGCTAAATGTTTTTGAAAAGTGATCTAAGAGATAAATGAGTTATCGTACTGCAAAAAAGAAAAATCCTGATGCCTGAGAGGAGAAGGGGGTGGGAGAAGGGCTTTCAAAGCATTCTTCTCTGGTGCATTTTTAATAAAGGATAATCCAGTCCAAATTTGCTAGATTGAGTCTTATAATTAAGTTTGAAAGAGTTGCATGCTTTATCTGAAATCACCCAGATTGTGACTGCTCTGAAGTGCAGCAAGTTTGAAGGATTATGCCCAAAAAGGCTACTCTACAGTGCAGGTCTCATTTCTGCACCCTTAGAAAAAAACGAGAGTCCCCTAGCTCCAGGTCTCGACACAGCACATCTTATCTGGGCAGTACAGGTCCCTCTAAGATGTCAGAGGGCATACAAGATGGAATCGTTTCCGCTGGGCCATAAAGTGCTGGAGCTGTTTTATCTGAGAGGAGTGAAAACAGGGTCTGTGATGACCCCTGTTAGCTGGCATACTGGAGCTGCAAATACACACAGAGCGTGGGACTTCACTTAGGGGGCTGCAAATCTGCCCGGGACGTGGGAGGGCGGGAGGCCCTCAGGCAGACTCCATGTGGCCAGGGAGGAGTGGGGAGGGCTTTTCCCCTCATCTTGAGGTATGATTGTATTTTTTTTCTTTATATTTCATAAACATAAAAGAAAGAAAAAGATACTCTTATCCTTGTAGTTCCCTGTCCGGACCAACAGAGTAGAATCCAACGCATGATTTAAACTGGGGATTCATTAAATGGATCAATTGATTTATGATTAGGATGCAGTAAAAAAATGATCACATCTCAAGTTTTAAGGTGAATAATTTAGTCTCAAACTCAAGGGATCATCAGAGAAACTATAAAAACAATGTCAAGTAAACTATGTGAAGCAGGAAGTACAAAGAAACCTAAACATTTTAAAGAAGCTTGTATTTTGGAACTTTGGATGTATTTCAGTTCTGGAATCTGATTCAGAATTATTCTCTCTTTATTCCAAGCTAGTTTGACATCATATCAAAACATGGGAACTGAGTTCAGTGCAGCATGCTGATTTCATGCTGCAGAAAATAGAAAACAAAACTTAGGCAGGACGCTTTAGATATGACTGCACTCATGGCAGCATTTAAAACAGTCTTCGATTTGTTCTATTCCACTGTCTTTAGGGAAGGTGACGTGTGAAAACCATACGCCACCCTGTCCCCAACTGCCTCCACCAGATCTCACACCTCAGTCTCAGTCACATGAGAGGTGACATTGCTTGTCAACGGAGGGCAAATGTGGAGGCATCCTGAAAACTCCACAGAGGTATCTGGGATGGCTCAGGTCAGCCCTTACGAGGATCTGATAGTCGGCTCACTGGCTTTTAAAAGCGATGCTATCCTTTGCTCATGAACAAAGTCGAACTTCCTTTATAACAATCAAAATGCAGTGTATAAAGCATTGCTTTGTAGAGTTATTTGCAAAAACTTAAAGAGAAGGAGAGAGTGAAATATCATCTTGCATTTAATTTATATTAAATTTGTCTTGAATCATATGCTTTGAGACTACAAGAACTTTATATTTTCCTAGAAATTATAAATAAAAGTAGATTTCTACACAAAAGTACCTTGATAAATGAATCACCAAATATGAAAACTAATTTCAGAGTTAAAGAAATTCACAATGAATATGAATCCCAAATTAACAACTTTTGTAAAAAAAAAAAAAAAAATGATAGAGCATACTTTGAATGATTTCCGTACTATAAGGTGAAACAAATCAAGACATATCATGTGGGGTGAACAATGAAGACAAATATGAGACCTACCCAAAAATAAAATAAATAAAAAAGAAGACTTGAGTGACCTAACTTCCAATGTGGAAGACAAGACAAGCAGAATGTACATCAGCTGTCAGCCTGCTTCATTCCTTTAGAGCAGTTGTTCATCTGAAAATAGCTTCTAAATGAGAAAGGATGACTACAAAAGGATTAGTTACCACAGGCGTTGGTACACCCCCTGCAGCTCCAGGTTTGTTATGACAAAATAGCAAGGATGGAAAGGAAGTGAGCTATAGCCTGATAAATGACAGCGGGAAGGGTGGGTGTTAGTACCCAGCTGCGTTAGTGCTCGGAGGGTTTTTATCGATACCATTTCCATGGATTTCCTTCATGATGGCTGACGCTTGCTCTTTTCTCTTCTTCACCATGGTACTATGTGATAGCATGGTTTTCTGTTCCCTGTAAGAAATAAACATTGAAGCAATGTGAAGAACTCATCTGGGGTGTTTTACAATCGAGCTTATGAAAGACAGCATCTTTGCTCTTTATGAAGGTTTTGTTACCGCTTTCTGCCGAAAGGCTTTAATATGCATTCCTAGTGTGGTGACAGAACCTGTTACTCATGGCAGGCAGTGTCACCGTGAGCAGAGTTGCGGGCCCAGTCTTATCTAGACACTGGTGCAGTGATCATCAGGCAGTGAGAAACAGTGACAGAGCTGGCCTCCTTCCCCTCCCCCGTCTTTGCCAGCTTGATTTAATCTCACTGTTTCCTTACTGGCCTTCATTTGTACCAGCATCACAGTACATCAGTTCCAGCAAACTGTAAGAATGAAGAAAGGACAGCAGATTAAACCAGAACTCTCTCGTGGTGGCCTTTTAAAGTTGGCATGAACAGCTTCCCTTTAAAGCAAAGAATGCCCATTTATGAGTCACAACTCTGAACCTCCTTGGACAACTGACTACTAAAACATTTTAGGGAATAGTGTACTGACCTTGCTCTTAGACTGCTTTCCAGCAGGATGGATCCCAGTTTGTGGAGGAAAGACTGGAGATGGAGTATGGGTGGCGCTTGGGCCCGATGGGTTTTATCCTTGAGCCTGGGACGGCATGGTCCCCAGCTCCGACTCCAACTGGGGACTGAGCCTTTCTGAAGAGACTGGCATCCAGCTGACATCAACTGACTATATATAGCACCAAATACTTCAGCTACTCATATCTTGCTGGCGAGAGAGAGGAGTAGAGAAAGATTAGGTCCTCCATTGTGTTTCTAGTTTGGGAGATGGTTGAATGAACATACAGAAAGTTTTTATCGAGTACCTCCTGTTTGAAGAGATAGTAGCCAGAAGGAATTTTAAAAACATTTTAAGACATAGCTGTTATGCTACATCTTCACTGAGGTGGCAAGAGATACACATGTGAATTAGAACAGAATGGTAGATCATTAACAATTAAAATGAACGTGTGGACGACAGTATCTATGGGATTTCAAGAAGAAAGAAAGTGTTGAGGGTGGACCAGTAGAGCCATCCCTGGAGCAGGAGTGAGAACTTACGCTAGGCTCTGAAAAATAGGTAATATTCACATAGTGAAGAAGGGCAGTATTTTGAAATGTTTGAAATGAAGCTACCTGAGTAAAAGCTTGGACCCTTGCCTGGGTCACGCCTTTTGAAGCAGCCTACAGAGAACTGTGCCTACAAAGTTGACCCACCTCTGCCAGCTCTGGAGTCAGGGTTCCTATCTGGGAGAAGGACAGGAGGAGAGGTTTGAGCGGTCAGCCATGTCGGCCTCCTCGCGGGTCCTGAGCACAGAAGCACGCTCCCATTTCTGGGCTTTTGCGTTCACGATTTCCCTCTTCTGGAACGTGTTCTCGCCCACCCACCCGGTGCTCTGTCTCATGTATGCAGAAATCCACTCAGCTGTTCCTTGTGGAGTCTTCCCCAATCATCCTGTCTAAAACATCGCATGGCGCCACTCTCTAGCTCCTTACTCTGCTTCATGTTTCTTTATGTTTTTGTATTAGTTAAGATTAAAGTCAAATGGAAGTGACAGAAAAACCAAAAAAAAACAAAACAAAAAACCCAAAAACCCATAACAAACCCAGAAATTTTAAAAAGATGGAAGTTAGTTTTTCTGCCACACAAGCTTAGTCCAGAGGTAAATAATCCAGGATCGATGTGATTGACATGACATCAAGGGACTCAGTCACCCTCTAACTTTTTGTTCTATTATTCCTAAAATGCAGACCCCTTGGGCCTAAATGGCTCCTTCTGCTCCGGTCAACATGTTCATATTTCAGTCAATAGGAAAAAAAATGGAATGAGAAAGGCACACTGTCTCTCCTTCAGACTCTGTCTTAATATTGCTCAGACCTCTTTTGCTTATATCCCTTTGGCCAGAACTTAGTCAAATAGCCATACGTAGCTCAGGAGAGGTTGGGAAACATCAGTTTTATACTGCGTGGCCATGTGCCCAGCTGAAATTCAGAGGTTAACTTACTGACAATGGAGATGAATAGTCACTGGGTGACAGCTCTCAGTTTTTGCCACAAGAACATGTCAACATCATTTTATCCATCCATCCATCCATCCATCCATCCATCTAGCCATCTGGTATCGGTTTTTCCTACTAAAATATGAACTCCATAAGGGCTTGGGCTTTGTATCTTCAGCAGCAAGAATTGTGTCTAAGATGTGTTGGCACTCAGTATTCATTGACTAAATGAATAGATTAGAGATTAATTGTGAAATGCATTAAAGGTTTGGCATGAGTTTGGAATTCTCTTCCTATTTTGTCACATACTTGGGGAAAATAGGTTGTAATAAATTAACTTATAAGAAGATGGTGGACACTTATGAAAGAATTTGTTTTATATGAGATTGAAATAGGTTACATATTTTGGTGTCTGATTATAGGATTGATGGTTCAAGATAGTAGATGGTAGGTTTAAGCTAACCTATTGCAGTTGCTTCTAAGCAAATGTTTGCATTGAAAATACTAATTAGATACCAATGAGAAACCATTTTGCGAAAGCCAAAAGATTTAAATTCTATCTCAAGATCCTTTGATGGCCATTATGCTCCTGGCTTTAGCATTTACTGTAGTATGCTATTAGTCAAGTCTCTTAAACTCTTAGTTTTCTCATCTAGAAAATGGAGATTACAGTTTCTACCACATAGTGTTATGGACATTTTACATATAATTATTTTAGAAATTTCTTATATTTGGTAAAACTTTAACAAATGTTAACTTTTCCTTTTACTATTATTATTCCTGCAATATGAAAGGATTTAGAATCTTAGAACAACAACTGTATTCGGCAAAAAAATAAAAATATATTCGGAAATCCCCAGTTTTCCTATTTGGTCCCCTTCATGTGTTTCCAACTTTATGTTATGTGCAGTGCTACAAGTTGAAAAGGTGTCCTCTGCAGACAGTAATTGTTATGTTATTTTTGGTTTCCAAAATACAAGGAGGTATTTTAAGTGTTCTAAAAAATATAACTTACTTGTTTTATTTTGTTTTGTTTTCCAATTATACCTAAAGTTGTTTTGCCTTATTTTTTAAGCTCATTTATACATATCTCTGATAGCATTCTGGTTTCTGAGTTATTATTTGTTCTGGAAAAAAGAAGGAATGAATTACAGGTAGCTTTCAGACAGTGTACGCCATCCTTGTGCTTCATGGCACAAAGGCTACATTTTAAGGAGAGCTGTAATGGCCCTTACAAAGCATTTTCCATTGGTTCCTTCTGAAAGCCAGTGCATGTCAATCACAGTTGATATATTTCTATTCATCTGCACAGAGATCTAGATTAAACGCCCATCAACTTTGTCACACGGCCACCCCCTGTGTCGGCAGCCCCGCCCCCAGCCCCGAGACCCAGAACCGCCCCCTGACTCGCTGCACACTGGGAAAGGGGCTGCCCTACCTGCCCCAGGTTCTCGGTGCCGACACCTGTCTTACTCCATTCCTCTCCATGAAGCTTCCTGACCCCCATTTACGTCAGGGAGCACTTTATGTTCTCCTCAGGACCCTGAGTCTTTTTAATTAATTGGTGCTAAAGAGAACAGACAGAGTGTTTCCTGGGAGGCAGATGAATGGGATTCTGCTGGAGAATGGGGGTCCTTGGGAGGCTAAAGTGAAGAAGTTTTGGGCAGAGCTTTGCAACACTCCTGTATCCACCCTATTCCCATTGCCGGGGCTGCCACAGTTGCATTTGCAACCACTTGCTAAAAGAGAAAAAAAGTTTAAATAAGGTGAATTTCACTGCCAGTCCACCACCTAACGAAAACCCACAGCGTGGAGACCCATGAAAGGCAGCCTTCTCTGGGCAGCGGTAAACGGGAGCCCTTCAGCCAAGTGGTGGACAAGGGCTGCACTGAGCTTCCTGACCGAGCACTTGTTGTAATTCCGTCTCTCTTTGTCGTTTTTCAGTCTATATTGGGTGGCTGTGGGCAGTTAGAGAATAGGGCGGGATCGGGGGCAGGGCGGCCCAGGATGTGGGGACTGCCTGCTGGGTGGGCAGACAGCACATTACCGTTACTGAGGCTGCGTTCTGGACCAAGGTACACACAGCCCCAACAGGGCAGCTGCCGGCATGACAGTGTGGCATGACAGATCTGAGGGGACGATCAGCTCTTTACCAGCCTTTAGGTGCCAACCCTGGGGGGGGGCGGGGGAGAATCTGAAAGGACGACAAAGTGTGACAGCTCCCATCTAGGGGGGCCGCCTATGGAAGCGTGGGTTTCGGTCTGTGTGGAAAGTCCTATGCGTTCTCCTTGATGGCTGATTGGCCTGTCGTGTCTTCCGTGGTGGCTGTCTTCCTACACTGAGGAGGGTCCAGTTTACCAGGCCATCGAAAGGCAGCATAGTCATGAGTGGGGCTGTGGCGACTGTGTCGCGAGCCCAAGCGTAAAGGTACACAACGGATGGATGAGTGTGCAGTGAGCTCACTGCGGGAAAGTCCCAAGGGCACGGCAGGGGAAGGGTCTTTGGCAGCCGCCATTTGGTGACTGTTGGCCAGGCATCGTCCTTGTCTTAAAGGTAAGGGAACTGAGGCTCTGAGAGATTAAATCTCCCCACCACTCATTGTACTTGAAAGACGCCGGGAAGGAATGAAAACCAGGTTCTGTCTGGTCGTTGGCCTTTGTCTCTCTCGTTCTAATCTCAGAGTGTCTCGGTATGGAGCGCTTTGTGACTGAAATAAAGAACAGGGTTGACATGGTCGGAATAATCATTTCAGTGTGCTCCTCACTGCCTCCCTTTAGAAGTTAGCATCCCGGCGCTAGGTTTACTTTGGCTGCGGTCCTTTTTACTTATAACATCTGTGGTTCTTTTCCAACTCATGTTTTTATGATTTGCAAACTTCTGGGGTTCCTCGTGGTGTCTGTTCTCAGGGTGCTTTCCTTTCCTTCAGCTGTGCAAATACTGAAGTTATTATCATGCTGAACACAAACACATGGAAACATGTGCCATTTGCTGTGCAGGCCTCTCCTTTCCTGGCCTGTACTCCACACAAACACACTTACCACCTTCAATGCCAAAAATAAGGATCAAATCCAGCTCGATCAAAATAACCCATTTATAGGCAAGCCCAGTGTTTTACATGTCTTCCTCTGCACATTTATTTATTTTGCTTAAGCGTTTCCTCCTAGGCTCTTAAATTAAGCCTTAAGGTAAACTGGGGAGAGAAACAGAGGTAAACAGAGCCCAGTGACCAGCTTGTCGAGGACAGAAGCTAATGTAATAGGGTTGGGAACTTGGAAGGAAATGACGTTTCATATACAGGAATATTAAGAAACAATCTGCCAAAGCAAACCCACAAATTCTTTTTTTTCCTTGGCTTGCATAATCCCAGCATTTATCCAGAACTTTGTCACATTTCCTTTCATGATTCTAGCCAGGCTGTATTTTTCCTATAGTCTCCGGAAGCATTTTCTTTGACAGTTTTCTCCAAGACAATTAACCCTGCCCTTATATACAATTTTAGCGTGATGTAATTAAATAAAAGTTCATTAAAGAAAACATGAAGTTTTTTTAAAGAATGTAGAGTCAAGAAATTTAGTGGCAGCATCTGGACTTACAGCCATGTGTCACATGCGAGTCCCAGCGGCATGGCTGTAGAGGACAGACAGTTACGGTGCCATCAGGCTGTGGCATCGCATAGAGCTTATCGCAATGCCTGGCACATAGGGAGTGTGTCATAACGGTCAGCCGTTGTTATCATCATCAAAAAGTTGAACTTGTGAAAGGGTGACAATCGAAATGTATGAAGGCAACTTAAATAATAATGGTTCAGTCCCCACTGCTGAGTAGACGAGAGGTTATCACATGCCAAAAGGCAGACAGAGAAAAAGTAGAATGGCTCCTTAGCTGAGAAAAGTACAGCTATGACTAGCGCTGTGGCTTTAACACACAGAAATGTAGCATGTGTGGATCAAAAGAGGGATTGCTAAGAAATAAAGCATCCAGATAGGAACACTGAAGGATCTGGTGTCCGTGATAAGTGCATATCCTGTGTGGGTGCGACTGACCAGCATGTCAGAACCAAACGTCATGAACAGAATCGAACGAATAACCGTCCGCCTCAGCCTCTGCTCCCCTTGCAAACTTCCAGTAATCGACTGCTTTCCCAGGGACTTTGCCTGAATCCAAACCCGCCTGCAGCCTCTTCTCTTTAAGCTATGACACATGTTAAGAGCCAAACATTCAGTGCTTAGTAAATGTTTGTTTGATGAGTGAGTGAATGGAAGGATGAATAAGAAAAAGTTAAAGAAGTTGATGAATAAGAAATGTTAAAATGGAAGGATGAATAAGAAAAAGTTTAAAAAGTTAAAGAAGGACCAAGAGAGCAAAGTTCAAGAGAAAAGAGAATGTTAAGGCCCTGTCAAGTTCTACACAGAGGTCACAGCATGACCTAGGAGAAAAGGGCATTGGATTTGGCAAGAAGTAGGTCACTGGCAGAATTTAGAGACACCTTTTAATGTGGAGGGAACAGAACGCAAGTAGAAGAGATTTAAGGCAAGAATGAGTGGATAGAAAGTGTAAGCTGCAGATGGAAACTGGATTTGAAAGGACTGGCTGTGAACTGAAGGGGAGAGAGAGTTCAGTTGCTAAAAAGAAAGCAAGTTGTGGGCGTGTGTGTGGCTTAGTTTCTCATGTGTTTTGTGATTTTCTCTTTTATTGTGAACTTTAATTCACAATAAAACATGATCCTTGGACTTTTCTAATTCATTTCTCCAGAGAGGGTTCACGTTTCTGCCCTGCGTGTGAGGACACTACAGACGTGGCTCCAGTTAAATGGGTCCGGAAAGTTTTCTGCTCAGGATGTCCTTAGCATGCAAACCGTGTAAATTTTTATTCTAAATCATGTCTGAACCTCCCAGTGGCTACAGGTTCTCAGGAGCACTTTTATTCCCCATAGTCGGGTTTCTTCTAGGCAGTTTTCTTGGCTGCTTGCCTCTGTGAAGGTTTTTTTATTCTCTTATTTCTAATGAGCTCTTTCTTGTGTGCCTACGTGGCTTTTCCTGACCGTGGCTCAGATGGGAAGACGCAGAATTCTAGATGCCTGGGTATAGGGGTTCTGCCGAGGAGCCCCCTACTTCAGTCTTCCCTATACTGCTTAATCCCCGGCAGCCTCCTTTGTTCCTGTGTAAAGTGTGTTTAGGATTTTATCTAGTACTTTTTCAGTGAACTAAGAGAATTATGAATGAATGTATTTCATTTTTTCCAAGTAGCATATAAATACAGTTGAAAAAGGGCACAGGTATTTGTGGGAGAGAGCGTCCTCGTTCCTGTCCACCACCAGTGCCGGGTGCCTCAGGGACTCGGTGGGTCCCTTGCAAAGACTCCACCAGTGGTCAGAATCGAGGGCTTCCGAATGGCATACGGACTGGCACCGCTTTCCTAGGAGGCCTGCGGAAGCCCTGTGCTCAGCCTCCGCTGAGTGACTTCGGGGAAACTGATGCTTCGCGTCTCTCCCGTGTGCTGGCTTATTCGTCTGTTTCCCCAGGCAGCACGGCTGCAGACGCTCGGGACGTGCTGGTGTCCTGGGCCCCAGTGCTGCCTGGGCCGTGTGAGCCTCTGGCAGTCTCGTCTCTTTCCCCGCGTGTGCCATAAACATCATTTTCCGCGTGCACTGCGTTGTGAAAAGGGTTAGGAAGCGTGGTCTGGGAGGTCTCACAGCCCTCTGTCTCTGAAAGTCTCGATTCTAAAGACGAACATGACTGCACTTTTCCTTCTCCAGACACTTGCTCAGTGAATTGTGTCCAGGACGGGCGGGCTGTGCACAGAGTGGCTTTGACCTGAATTCGTCAGAAGGAGCTGCACGTCTTTGTGAATGAGGAGCGTCTCAAGGACGTTGTGCTGTGACTTGTGTGAAGCCAGCGGTGGCGTTCTGGGAAAACGCTCCTGAGCATTTGAGAGCCCAGGCCCTGGTCGTGGTTCCGCAGACGCAGGTTGTTTGCTCGGAAGGGGTTTCCTCGGTCCGTCACCTCCTCACACTTTTCCACGAGTGCCGTCGTAGAGGTAGCTGCTGTGACCTCCTGTCCCGTCCTTTTTCTGTGTGCTTAGAGTTCATAGTTGCCTTTGTTTTACTTCACATGGTCAGTGCCTCTGCTTTCCTGGTATTTTGAACAGCTTGAAATAACAGAGCCCAGTTTCACATCTCTGTTGCTGCTTTACCGCTGCTGAAGAAAGAGCCGAGTCACGGTGCTCTCAGAGGCCTCGGGAACAGGCCTTCTGGCTGGCACTCAGGCTGTGGAAACATTCACTGCTCTTCGTCCTCGAGCTGGGTTTGTCTCCAGTGAAGCAGGCCGGAAAATGAAGGCGCGGCTGGTTAATGAAGTCACGTAAAATCGGTCTAGGCTTTGCTGTCATTCAGCCAGAGCTATTCCTAGTGTACTAGAATCAGCGTGGTCTTACAGGGCATGAAGCCCAGGGCCGGAGTTTGGGACGACATTTATTCCTATAGATGCGTGGTGGGCGTTGCACTCAGGGAAATATAAGGCGACAGTGGTTTTTAAGTCGGTGCTATGGTTCCCATGTGTGCAGTCACTCCATAAATTGCTGCACTTTGTAGCATGAATGGGTGATCCTCTTTTTCAGTTCTCAGCGTGCTGTCTTCCTGAGTTCTTCTTCCGTGGCTGTTTTTGGTATTGACCATACCTCCTGTACCAAAACTGTGGCTGTTACAGGTAGGGAAAGAGACGGACCATAGCCGAGGGTGAGGTAGTGTCCCTCACGAGGGCCGCCTGCCCCTTGGGCGTGTCTGTGTCAATGTCCTTCTTGTGGAAAACTCCTCCTCCTGCCTCCCTGCCATCATGTCTGATTCGTCGTCTGTGACCGCCATCTCCTGGGCTACCTTGCTGACCTCAGAGTGGCCACTTGACCTAAGCTGCACGGACAACATTAACCTTCCTGAGCCGGCTCATTGATGACTTTGGAATTGACACGTGCACGTGAAGACAGCCTGGATGATTAGACTATTTCCGCCCCCTTTTCTTTAACCGGGATGAGTACAGGGATGGAGGAAGGTGATGTGGGGAGAGTGTCCTCTTCTCTGCCTGGGAAGCTGGTAAGATGGGAGCCAGAAGAAGCCCCTGGAAGGTGTGGTGGGCACACTGAGATTGCTGGTCCCAGAGAAGGAAGTTGATCTGCGGACAGAGACAGAGATGAGAGAGAAGACCTGGCAGCATGCATGTCCCTGATGCAGCTGCCCCTGATGACAGCTGTGTTTTCAACCTTCTGCCCGTTTGGTTTCCTGAGCCAGTCAACGCCTACATTAGTTCTAATTGGGTTTCTGCGATTTGCAACAGGAGTCCTGAGGAACACACCTGTGAAGAGGCAGCACAGACTTCAAATGGATTCTCTTCCTCCAGCCTCCACGCTGCTTCCACTGAACCCCAATGTCGGCACGTCCTTTGCTGTGGTCCTCGGCTCATGTCATTTACACTGACACTACGACATACGTTGTGCCGGGGCAGGTCTCTGGTTTTCTCTGTGGCTCTCCTGATTTATGTCACCGGATCCTTCCAGACTGGTACTTGTGGTTAAAAAAAAAAAAAAAAAGCTGAACACGCAGGTGGACTCAGGCTCCGCCGCTGGGCTGAAGTTAGGTTGCTGAGCCCTTGCACCTTTAGAAGTGGCTGGAGTTCTGCTGTCGTCTCAGACCCCGTTTTTCTCCTCTTTGCGTAATCAAAGCCAAAGGAGGGTGTTTTCCTAATGTGAATTGTAATGGTTTCCAGAACGACTAATTTTGGAGCTATAGCCCGGTCACTTGGTTTAACTGCATCCTTTGCTCGTCTCACTCACTGGAATGAGATGGCCATCCTTCGTGAATGACAGAAAGTGCTTCGTTGCTCTTCTGAATTCACATATATGCTACCATGACATGTTCCAACAGCTCTTAAAATCTTTAATCCATTCCATTTGTTTTAAGGAAAATTCTGGTTATTGTGATACAGAATCCTGACCCAAATCTTTATTCCCAAATAACATTACTTAAAAGTTTATTTATACTGAAAAATATTTGTGTATCTATATACATACAATGATATATTATGTGTATAATTCATGTAGACTTTATGTTTAATAAATTGCAAGGTTTTTCTGCATAGAAATATGACACTGAATTAAATGACTTTTTTCAAGCCCCGTGATTCTGATTATATTCTTCATAATAGTTCCCTATGATCGCGAAGTCCTTTTTAGTTCTATTCATCTCAGAGGTGAAGAATTCATTAAAAAGGCTACATGATGCACTCCACAGTCAGGTAAACACCCATAGGCTGTATGATTCACGACAAGAAAACATCCCTGCGTAGTCATTCTAGACCATTTAGATATGGTCATTGTCATTGAACTAATTGGCAAAAGAGCACTAACAACGAATACCTATTTAACATGCATATTCAGTGAGGGCTATCAAAGACAAAACCAACCTGAGACCCGTCATTCACTTAAGAGAGTGACCAAAGGTGCAGTGAAGATTTTTAAAAGGTCAAGTTAAATTCTGCTTGTGTCCTCATTGGCCTGTGATGCTGTGTGACGGGATACAGTGCCAAGTTTTTTAGCAATCTCTTTTCCTTACCACGCTCCCAGCTTCTGTTGCCATTGACAGAGGCCTACAAGGTAACAGAAGCAAAAGGTCAGCACAGTACAAGGGCAGGGCCCTGCCTCATCGGTCCCGGCTTCTGGGCTCTCCGTGAATGTGTGTTACTGATTTTTCTTGTCCAGGTCACCTGACTGCTCCAGGCCTGGCTCAGGAAAGGTGCCGGGCAGGGAGGCGTGCCTTTGGCTCACAAACTGTGTTTGTTACAAGTGCCCTTTGTTTTATTTTTACTGCACAAAGCACAAAGTGCCATGTAATTACAAGGCTCGATTCTTTATTCTCTGAGGCTAAAGAAGGTAAGGATTGGTCCCTCTGGTTTGTGAGTCCTGTTTTCCCTATGGCATTCCTGCTTTGCTAACCTCTTAGATGTCAGTCTAACTATGTAGCAGAACAATGGTGTACATTTTGATGTCTGATGTACAAGTAACCTCTTCAGAATAACTGAACATTTTTATGTTGTGCGGATCTGAAATAAAACATAGAGGTTAGCTATAGGGTTTGGTGTAGACGTCACATATACACTACGTATTTCCTCAAAGACAAGCAGATCGCTCGGTGTGATACTTGCTTTAAACTTGGTAGATGATTGTGACAAATTTGAGAAATTGCTCAAAGAATTTGTTGAAAGCTCTGTGTAGCTGGAAAGTAAATGAATGAAATTACTCCAAACTGCGTTACACAGGCCCACCTTTTCCTCACTTATAAAAACCAAGTTTAATTATGCATCAGCCACTACTGCATCTGTATTTTATATGTAATTTTTATACATGCATTTTTCTTGTTTAACCTTTACAGCAACACACGCAGATGAGGCATCTCTACCTCCATTTTACAAATGAGAAGCCTGAGACTTAGAGCGAGTCAGTAGCTTTCCCTCCACCTGCGGCTAGTGAACAGGTCTGTTGGATTCTAAGATCTAATACTTAACCCGTGTTATATTCTTTCCTTACTTTGCTTTATTAAAAATATATATTAGTATTATTATTTTTACTCTACATTTTATATTGTGGAAAAGAAAGTTGCCTGAAGCCCTCACTCTTTCTAGTCACTAATTTGAATCCTAATAAGTGAGGTCGTGCTTCTTAAAGCTACAAACTTTTGTTATATTTGGTAAGAGATCTTTTATTCAACTAGCAGATTAGGGCACATTCATGAACACATAGTACAAGAATTCCAAAAACACACTGGGGCACTTACTCTTACCTAGACAAAGAGCCATCGTTTGAAAACCTGTTTGTGGGGAAAAAATTGAACCCTATTTCTTGAATTAACTATGCCAGTTTCTATGTTGAAATAGCTGAAAAAGAACATTTTTAGAGGAAGAAACCATGATACAGAATGAATTACTTTTGTTTTATGGATCTTTCTTTTTTTTTTTTCCCCCTGAGTTACCTATTCCTTTTAGCTGCTCATAATGATAAAGGAAAAAATTGTCTTGTCTTGGATTTTCAGGATTTCTTACTATCAGGTCATTGTTACTAGATGGAAGGAAGTCGAGTGCTTGGAACTTAAGTGACGTACCCAAGATTATAACAGTGAGTCATTTGCTCAGCTGAAAAGACAGCGAGGAACTTCCTGGTCATAAGTGATGCAGCTGGCGACTCAATCTGCCTTTTCCCCATCGCTTCCCCCTCAAGCCCACAGGCTTTCCCTGAAGGGCCAGTGGGATCACCTCTGCTGCTTTCCAAGGTGACGTCACCTTGAATTAGGATTTGTTTCTATGGTTCACACTCAAACCTCATGGTTTTATTGTGAGATTAAGTCTAAAAGTGAAGATTCCTTGTCAGTTGCTAATTTCTTTGGACAAACTTTGCCTTAAGAGTCGATTGTTCCTGGAGAACAAAGGTTTTGAACTTTGGGCTGTAAGCAGGCATAGGGATTGAGACAGTGTGACCCATTGCCCTCTTATTTTGAAATAGTTTACGCCCACGAGGTATCTGCCTGGTGTGATGTACTATTTCAGGAGAGGCACTGTTAGCTCTGACTCACACAGGTGTCGGTGTTGTCTGGACATGAGCGATTTCTATAATTCATTTCTCATAAAATAAGATTTTATTTGTCTTTGGATAAAGGCGATGTGGTATATATACACAATGGAATACTATTCTGCCATAGGAAAAAATGAAATAGTGCCATTTGCGACAACATGGATGGATCTTGAAATTATTATACTAAGCAAAATAAGTCAGACAGAAAAAGTCGAGAACCATATGATTTCACTGATATGTGGGATATAAAACAGAAAACAACAAAAGAACAAGACAAACAAATGAAGAAACAAAACTCATCGACACAGATAATAGTTTAGTGGTTACCAGAGGGTAGGGGGAGTGGGGGGTGGTAAATGAGGGTAAAAGGGATCAAATATATGGTGATGGAAGGAGAACTGACTCTGGGTGGTGAACACACAATGTGATACATAGATAATGGATTACAGAATTGTACACCTGAAACTATGTAACTTTGCTAGCCATTGTCACCCCAATAAACTTTAATTAAAAAAAATTATTTGTCCTTCTTTAGAGCTTAGCAATTATTTCCACGTTCTTAATTATCAGGTTTATTTTTCTCTATTATGTATGCTCCCAGCTCCCAACTATATGCCACGTCATTCTCTGTGTAGCAGCTGTCTCTATCACACATTTTCTCCTAAGCTTTGATTACATAAACTTGGCCTCGTTGACTTGTACTGTGGTATCTTTCATGAGACAAGACAGCGATGACCCCGATTGGACCAAACAACAGACCTCTTTGTCGGTGTCTCTATACAGCAGATAATAACAGGAAGGTTCACCTTCCTGAGTATTGCTTCTTGCTTCCCCTTCACAGAACCCTGTGATGCCCTCATGGAGAGACAGTATTGCTGGTTAAATAAAATTTAAACTTTTAATAACGTTTTCTAAATTCTTCTGATTGCTTCCTACCTTCCGTATGCAATAGCCGTCACAGCCCATCAGACCACGAGCTCTCGGTCAGCAGTGATTTTGACTCTTGTTGCGACCTGCACAACACAAGCAGTGGGAAGAAACGAGGGAGGCGGCGAGGGCTAAGTTAAGAAATAAAGACACAAACAGTTATATAGTAAGAAATCACAGAGAACCAAGGGACTCGCAGCCATAAAAGACTGGAGCCCTGAATGGGGTCTCTCCTGAGTATTTATTGATTTTTCCAAAAGGCACTACGTGACTCTGGGCAGGGTCTGTTACATCTCAAACACCGCTTAAGACAAACACCTTATCGCCAATACCCATTCATTGTCTCCCAAAGCAACCTAAGCAGACCGTCCCCAGGTGGTCGCTGGTGCAGTATGCTAAGCCTAGGGAGGAGCGGGTCTCTGTGTTGCTTTCCCATGAGATAAACAAGGAGCCAGGAGGTTCCGCTCCACTATTGTTCCTTGCACATCAAGGTCTCTGCCACTTGAGCCAAGCGTCAGCAACCGGTGATGGAACTTTAAGAGGAGAGCTTCCTCTAAGCTTTAGCAATATT
Organism: Rhinolophus ferrumequinum; assembly: GCF_004115265.2. NCBI lineage: Eukaryota > Metazoa > Chordata > Mammalia > Chiroptera > Rhinolophidae > Rhinolophus > Rhinolophus ferrumequinum. Next base: position 3,218,883 of record NC_046301.1, on the reverse strand, counting down.
CATGGGGGTCCCCGGGGTCCCGTCTGGCTTAAGTCGTCCCTCCCTAGAGGAATCTTACTCATCTTCGACCGCGGACCCTGCATACTGGGACCTAGATAAGAGACTTATTAACTCAACCCCCTAGGGCATACAACCCTGCAACCTTCCTTCCTAAGGAAAGGCTAAAGGAGACAGACGATCAGGCTGCTATGCGACAACAGACTCTGTGTCCAGGTCGCACAGTATCCCTGAGCTGTCACACCGTCCACTAGTCCCTTCTCCTCCCCAATGGCATCTCTTGCTTCCTTTAAAAATGCTACTCAGTTTCCTTCTGTAGACTTCTTATCTACCCACAATGCTGAATTTATTGTCTTCAGAGAGCACTGATTCGACACCAGGAGAAGAGAGTAAGTGTGGTCAGTGTCGCCCATCACTTTCCATCAGTGGTGGGGAGAAGACCCACGTTCTGCCCTCTTACCTGCCTCGTAATGTTGTGTTCTGCCCTCCCCCCTATTAGAAGAGAGTATTGTCCAGACTCTTAATTGGAGTCAAGGCCTCCATTTGTGTGCTGGATCCCATCCTCTGTGACAGGCTCACCTCATTCAGGAGCTCTGCTTTTTTGTCATTAGAAAGATCTTCTGTAACCATCTAAAATGGCCGCCTCCCACACCATTGCCATCTGTCCCCTCAGCCTGTTTGACTTTTCTTCAAGGCACTTCGTCATTACCTGAAGTGATATTACACATTTATTTGTCTCCTTCCTTAGAACCGAGGTTGGCAAACAGTGGCTTGAGGGCCAAATCTGCCATCTGTTTTAATAAAACTTTATTAAAACACAGCCATGGCCATTTGTTTGTGCCTAAAGGACAGCTTTGGCACTTACAGTGGTGGAGTTAAGTAGTCGTGACAGGGGCTCTATGGAGCACAAAACCTGAAATATTTCTTATCTGGCCCTTCCTAGAAAAAATTGGCCAACCTCTGCACTAGAATATAAGCCCCACAAAGGAAAGTACTTTCTTTTGTTCCCAGTGCAACCCTGGTGCCTAGAAGAGCATGGGGTACTTTAACAGACACTCAGTATTTGCTAAAGAAAGAGCAAAAGGAAGAACGGATGGATCACCTATGGCACCATTGTGTTCTTCACTCTCTGTGATTCAGTCTTCTGTTCTTATCATTCTTACTCCATTTTCCATAAATTCTGTCCTCCAACTTCTTTCTTCCATTAACCTTTTTCCTCACGTTCATCAAATTTCCAACTGGAGGAAAAGCCCTAAAAATAGCTAAACAAATTTTGGAAACACGAAGGTGAAGTTAGAGAATTGGGGGAGGGGGCAATAGTATTAAATGTCTGTCCATTTTTCCTTTGTTAGCATCTGTGTACGGTGTTCATTTTGGAACAAAAGCTATCAGGAAGAAACAATATTTCTTTTAATAGTTACTGTTCAGAACTGCTTACCTAGCATACCGCTTCCTAGTCTTGGTTTGTTGTTGTTGTTTGCTAATAATGTTGGCATTTTTTAACCTTATTTTGTTGTTGTGTTTTTAACTTCATAGTTTATGGAGTTTGATTTCTATGGAATAATTCCCTGTTATATTTTGTTGACTGAGCATTTTTTTGTTATTAACATGTAATATGCTTACCCCACCTTCAATATTTGCTCATGAAATTTTGTTTAAAAAGTAAACTCTCGTGACACATGTGGTCCGTTTGATGTCACAAGTGATCTGTGCCAGAGATGCTTTTCATGCTAACCTGGAGCTCTTGCAGATAAATGAGCTTTCGACGTTCTCACTTAAAACAAAAGAAAACGAACAAAGCTCTGTGCTGGTTCTGATTGCTCCTAGGTGACTAAACATCCTGTGAACCTGTGGAGCCTGGAATGTACTGGCAGTAGAGAGCCTGGATTATGGATTGGAATCTTAGAGTGTGTTTTCAAAATAGGAGGTTCAAGCTCTAATGTGTCCAAAAATAATCTCGAGTGTGAGTTATTGCTCCCTGAGAGGAAAATTTACAATTGCATAAAGTCGGATATGTGACTCTCAGTATAGTTATTCATGTGTTGTGAGTGAATGGACGCGTCAAGTCTGATCCATCAGAGCTGTCCTGCCCTGGTCACTTCTGTCACTTCTGTCATTTGGTTTTAATACCCACGAGACCTTCGTGGTGCCTCAGCCAACGTGATTTGCTGCTACCCAATCATGAGTAGCAATGAGGATGCTCACCCGTCTGCGCTGTCTCCAGCTCTGACCTCAGTTATTTAATCCAGTGCTGAGGTCCCCTCTCGTTCACGTTCAGCCTCACCTGCACCTCCATAGCTCCTTAGTTACAGTTTATTTGAGTCTGATAAGTAGTGATAATGGCAGAGAAGCCTGATGAAAGGTACTCAATTCTAAATATCTAAACACATTCCTTAGTTTATTCCAAATGTGAAATATGTAAATAACAGAAGTTTTAGCTTTAATAATAATGGCATCCCCAAGTAACTTTGATGTAGCCAAGTTTTCTAATTACCAAACTGGTCAAGATACTGGAAAATAAGATTAACCTGAACCATGTGATGGACATTTATTTAACTGTTGCTTTGTTTTGTTTTGTTCTTTAGTTCCAATAGATTGTTTTTACTTGTTTTTCATAAACCTCTGTCATTGGGTACTCAAAAGAAACTTAAGTTTACAAAATCTACCAAGCTTATATTAAACTCGTTTATCATTTTTTGGTGAAATGGAACCTGTGTATTACATGACAGCGTGATATAGTTGAAAGAAATCAGTCCCCAGAAATCAGGAGACCTGGAACTACTTCTATTGTGTGACGTTACCCAGGTCACACGACTTCCCTGGGATTTGGTTTCCTCATCAGTAATGGGAGAGGGTTGAATTAGGTGATCTCTCTTCCCTTCCAGATTAATAGTCTCAGTCTCTATTTTAGGGCCTCTGGGAATGTGTGTTGTGGAAACAAACTCACAAACTGGAATCCTGGTATATAATCCTGCTTCCATTTTTTTTATTGCTTACTTTCAATAATTCTTTCAAAATGAGGATAAAATGAAAGGTATTTATCTTAGTCATCTTTTGTTATTCCAAAGGCACACCCAACCATGGGGTCAGTGAGAAAATGTTCAAACATTTGTAAACAATCAGCGTTCAGAATGTGAGGCCAGCTCAGCAGAATCCCCAAAGGGTGAGGCGATGGAAACAGTGAGCCCTGGTGGGGACGCCTTCCTCTACGGGGCCAGAGTTAGGGTTCTTGGTTAACTGTGTCTCCTGTATCTTTCTTTCTTCTGTGGCAGTGCTTCGTTGCTTAAGGCAGAAAGAGTGGAGAATGATCATGCAGCTGACTCTCTGCAATGTCAATCTCTCAGCGTAATGATTTAAGCACTGACTTTGTGTGAGGCTGAGCCGCAAGCAGGGTGACAAGGCACCTTGTCCCAGTGGCACAAACCAGGAAGGACTTGGTGCCCAGACTGAGCCTGTTGCTAAAAACAGCTTAGAACATTAGTGGAAAACTAAATAAATAAACCCCTCGATGGTACCCACAAGCTGGAATATTCAGGCCGTGAGTCAAATGAAGGTGGGAACCCAGTAAAGTAAGCAGAGCACGTCTTTTGAGGGTATTTCCTGACCTGGATGAACCGAAGGGTTAGTTTTATTTCTTTGCAGTTTTATGGGGATGGAAAACAAAGCCCAGAGCTGGCCTAGCATGGGAAGCTTAATAAGAGACACACCCTCCATAAACTGGGACACCAGAGGACTGCACTTATTGAAGGGTGAACCAGAAGTAAACCAAGCCAAGAGTTAGTTTCAAGTGTTCCTAAAATGGTAGTGCTAAGGCCCTTGACAGAAACAAGTGGAAACCTCTCTGGAGAAACCCACCTTTTCCCAGGCCTTAAAGAGTCCCGACTGATAAAGACCCGAGGAAGAAGAGCACACACACAATACACGTAAGGAACCAAGATACCAAGTGTAAGAGACAAGAGTCAGAAAAATCTCCTATTCTTCCGTCTGCTGCTTGAGCAGCAGACACAACTGCCCAAGAGCTAGGCGTGCGTTGTGGGGCCAGCTCGCCACTCTCTGAGCCTGCAGTCTCCATGTGGAGCAGTGCACAGGACCTAGCAGTGGAATTGTCACACCGATAAGTCAGGTGGGTCGGGAGGTGCCCCTTGGGCATGGGGACTTGCTCTTGTAAAGATGAGGAGAGAGCAGAACAGAGAGATTAAGAAACTTGCTCAAGGTCACAAAGCACGGAAGTGACAGAACCAGGGATTCGAACCCAGGACACCTGACTACAGAGTCGGATTCTCAGCACTAGATTGCCACTGTCTGCCACAGATGCAGGCTCCGTGGCAGTGGTCTGCTGGACAGGGAAGGGCGTGCCTGTTCCGCTCAGCACCAGACACGCAGCAGCTTTTAAATGGAGGCATTCGGTACATGTCTGTGGAGTGAGCAAAACCAGATGTGTCACTGCGTACGTGGACGTCCTCTCTGATGCAGACCGGAAGCCTCTGCTGCGTGCTTGCCAGTAGCATGGACACGCCAGAGCAGGAGCATTTTAAATTGCTGTTTGGAAGGATGAGAGAGAGTGATCTCTGAGGGACTCCTGAGGATTAAAGGGGTGTGAAATGCCAACCTGACGGATGAGCAGCCTGGTTTGGAGTGCTGAGGGCCTCTCCCAGGTCGCCATCAGCAGAGCTGGAATGGGACACGAGCACGTGTCAGGGATAGAGAAAGGACGTCAGCTCCACCCAGCTTGTCCAAAATGTGAATATCACACAATCTAGAAAAACAGTTATCCTAATTTCAGCGTACGGGTAAGACATGTGTCACTTACAATACTAAAGCGTTGTTTGGATTGCCTCATGGGGGCAGAGGGAGCACCACCGTCTTTTCTGTGCTAGGGACCTCAGAAGCCCTGAATCCTGCCCAGGACAGAAGCAGGAACTGGGCGTAGACCCCACGGCCCCACCGGCCTGCTCACTGCCAGTCCGTCCTGCTCCTCCCTGCTGTCACACCGCTGTCATGCCAGGGCCTGCAGGCTTGAGAAGGAGGTGCAGCAGCGGGCGGGGCAGGCAGAAGGAATGTCGCATCACAGCCCCATATTCCTTTTTCGACGCTCAGGGAGGCCACAGTTTACCAGGAAAAACTGCACGCATTAGTCATGTCCCTTGCCTTGGTCACATGTCCTCCCTTCCTTTTTCTCTTCTTCCAACTTCCGTCTTCCCTCACTTCCCAGTCACCACAAACACATTTTACTCTGAAGTTCAGTCACGTCACAGGAGCTACTGGTGTGAGCCTGATGACACTGAGTAAGCCCGAGTGATGTATTTCTGTGTGTAGCTCAGAACCCAGGTGTCCTGCTATCCTGAAGGACTGCTCATCTGTCTTCTCTTCCCTGTCACCTGACTCACTGCTCTTTGAGGGGTTGTGGGAGGCAGGGAAGGCGACCATAGGACGCCCTTGTTGGAGGCCAGCTATCCTCCTCCTTTCCTCCCGGAGAGCGCTGGGTGGTGGTCAAGCCACCCCCACTCCACAGGCAGTCAGCCAGCCCAGGAAGAAGCCGGAGCCACCACCGGCCGTCCCTCCCAGATCACTATTGACTTTTCTTTAAGCTTTGTTTACAGAAGTTCTTGACCACAGATAATGATCCAGGTCCTGGAACCAGAGGTGAGTGCGGGTTTCATGGGGGCCTGAAATGCGTACAATTTTCAGACCCTCCCTTAAGAAAAGAAAACTTAAAATTAAAAATCCCAAATTAGCACAGGACTTTAGAAGGGGCCTTGAAATCAGGCCCATTGCTCTACACTAAACTGGTTTACCCTGTGTGAGCTCCAGGGCGACTCCCTGGAGGGCTTTGGACTGTTGGACTCAAAGGTTTTATTTTGTGACCATAAACAAGTAACAGGGCAAAGCTTGTTTTATTTGCCTTTTCCACTTCCTCGACACTGAGTTGTCACACCTGTTCCTGGTGACAGTGAGTGTTGGTCTGTGAATTGTGTCTGCGTCGAGGAGACAAGCAGATGACAGGCAATGCCAGACCAGTGGGGCCACTGCAGCACAGTGTGTGGGGACGGTCTGCCCTGGCGCAGTGGGGCTGGACAGGAAGAGACGGTCATTCTACTTGGGGCAAAAAGCTTCAGAGACAGGTCCCTCTATGAACTGAGACTCGAAAGACGAGTGAAGGTGTGAGGATGGTGCTGAAGGGTCTGCCGCGGAGAGCAGTGGGAGGGAGCCAAGGCGTGGAGGGTGGAGCCACAGGTGTCTGCAGGTGTGAGCAGCTGGGACGGGCGAACTGGGACACGTGGGAGAGGGGATGTCAGGAGGAGAGCAGGCGAAGGCAGGGGCTTCACGGGAGTTTGGGCTTTAGCCGTGAACCAACCACTGGGAGCCATGGATGGCTTAAAGCAAGGGATTAACCAGTGCGCATTTTTGTGTATTGTCTGGCACCTGCCAAACTGATGGAATGCTGTGACAAGGGGTGGGGAGGGCCAGGCAGACGGTGAGGGCAGACAGTGAGCCATGCCAAGGAGGGGAGCGCACGGGAACAGACGGCGGATGTCCTGAGTGAGGGCCGGGGTGAGAGCGGAAACTAAGGCCTGCTTCCAGTCCCCGCTGAGGCAGCTGGGTTGGGGCAGGGCGGGGGACCAGGCACTGAGTTTGAATCTAGGAGAAGGCGCAGGCTGTGGGACAGAGAGTGATGTCTCCTCTGAAATCCAAGGTGAAGTCTAGAGAGTAGACAGCTGAAGCAATCCCTGGAGTCAGCTTTGGACATGTATTATCTATCACCACACGTCATGGTACTGATTTGGGCAGTTGTCGGTTGGATTACCCAGGGAGCCCCTGCAGAGACCGAAGCCTGCTGACGTGAAGAGCAGTCAAAGCCTGTCTCCATACTTGCTCCCTTTGGAAGGTTTAGGGACGTGGTACCTGGGTCAAATGGCACAGACGCTCCAGTGTCATTTCCAAAGTGCTCCATCTGCTTCCTCTCTTCTCTGGCTGAGAAGTATTGAGCTGCCCCTGGTTTAATCCTTCCCCCCTTTCAGGCCTCAGCTCGATGCCATTTCCCCCATGAGGGCTGGGTGCCCCTGTGTGTTCACGACACATGTTCAGCACATGTCGGAGTTATGTTACTTGGTGCTTTTGTTTATTTGTTTTTTGTCTCCCTCTCTAGTCAGAAGCTCTGGAGGCAGAGTTGTAGCTCCACGCCCCCTCCAGTGGCCGGCCCAATAGACGCTCAGTAAATAGTTTCTGAAGTGATAACTGGATTTAAGTGGGTGAGAGCTAAATGGGCGTTCAGTCGTTTCCCTGGCAGAAGTCACTGCTGAGCAGTAATCACTCCTCGGGGCCCAGGACATGATGTGACTTCTGTAGTGGCATCATGATAAGAGAAGTTACTTTATTTCAGCCACAGAATTGTCATTTACTAAAATCAGTGTTTAATGAATCTGTCATGTAATGCGCGGAGAGCTGTGTTTGCTTCCTATTGGATTTTTTTATTTATTTTTTTTTTTAGAAATAAGTAGGATTTAATTGCTTTCCTGGCACCAGGTCATCAGTTTTTATGACCCAGAGATTAAAAGGCTGAGCTCTGGAGTCAGACTGCCGGATTTGAGTCCTGAATCTGCCATGGACCAACGTGAGATTTGGGGAAGGTGACCGCTCTGTACCTTAACCATCGCCATCTGTAACACGGGGATCATGAAAGTACCTTCCTTAGATTGTGGGGATTGTCTCACTTAACGTGTAAACAAAGTCTGGCCCACGTTTGGCGACCTCAGTGGTCATTAGCTATTATTACCCGGTGGTTCTTTCTTTTATGAGCAGTTTTCCACAGTAAAGCTTCAAATGCCCGTACTTAATATCAGTTCAGTACATCCAACATGGAACTTTTAATTTCCCTCCTAAGTTTATTTCTCACCTCAGTCGTCCTCATTTCAGTAAAATGTATGCTGTCCATCCAACAGTTCCAACCCTAAAAACCAAAAACACCCTGTAGCACCTCCTTCTCTTCTACTGCCTTACCCCTACTACATTCCCAAGGCCTGGGGGTCTGTCTCCCAAACGCAGTAGAAAGCCACCTGCGTCCCTTCCGTCTCTGGTGGCTCCACTTTTACCACACTTGCCTGGATTTCCACAGAGCTTCATAATGGGTCTTCCTGCTTAACCTCACCCTTCAATCCATCTCCCCCATTTGTCAATGCACAGGTCAGATCAGTGTACGCTCAGCTAGGAACGCTTCTGTAGCTTCCCATCGCTTTAAGGAGAAAATTCAAACTCCTTATTGCAGCCTACGAAGCATGCAAGGGTGGGATTGGCATACCTCCTGGCTTGTCACCACCCGTTTCTCCCTCAATACTAGGGCTATAGCCCCGGGGCCTCTTCTTCTCCTGCTCACAGACAGCAAGCCCGTCCTGTCCCCAAGGCCTGCTGTCCTTAGCCCTTCACAAGACTGCGCAGCGTAGCCTTGAGGTTGTCGTTACAGTACCTTCTGCTTGGAGACGGTTTTCCTGGCCCTTTCTAAGGTGACTTTCCTTGGTCATTTGCTCTTTTACCCACTGTCGACTATTTCCCTGAACGTTAGTATTTGTTTGTTATTTCTTGTTGTCTGTGTTTCTTGCTTGCCGTAGCGCCATGAGGCAGGAACCTTGTCTGCCGTTTCACCACCGTCACTCTCCTTCCTAGCAGAGAACCTGGCACAAAGTAGAAATACAATAAATATTTGTTGGAAGAACTAAAAGACGGAATGGAAGCTAAGGTGGCAAAAACTGATGTGAGGATCAAGAAACCGTGATACTCTCAGTGTGTTCATTCATTCCACAGTGATGTACTGCAGACCTACTATGAGTCATCCATGTAATTCATCCGCTGTTAGAATAAAAGGCGAGCAAGTCATTGCCTGCCATACCGAGTGTACATGAAGTGTTATGGGCATGCAGAGGGGGGATGACTGACAGTCTGGAGAATTAAAGGCTCTAATGAGAGGTCTTTGAGCTGCTTCTGGAAGAACGAACAGGTTCACAGGCCAGAAGGGAGAAGGTGTTTGGACAGAGGGAAGAGCCTGCGGAAGCGTGGGGAAGGGAACATAGACAGCGAGTGTGGAAACGCATCACTGACCATCAATAATGGGCAGATGGTCAGTAGATGGTTGTTAGTGGTGGGGACAGAGCTGGAAAGATCAACAGGTGCTTGATGGAAAAGGCAGAGCGAGGCCCCAAGGAAAAGGAAGAGAGAAGCATTTTGAAGAGTTTGAGTCATTCATCATCAACATACTTGAGTTTTAGAAATATAATTATGATGAGTAAAAAGAATGAACTAGAGGCAGGGAGACACAGTGGATGCTGTTTTGACAGTTCAGGTAACAGGTGCGAGGACCTGGGCCTGGGTGGCCGCATGGGGATAAGAAGAGCACTTCGCATGGCCCTGGCCGCCTGGGCTTTGTATCCTCACTAGGTCTCTGTTTCCTTTCTGTGAAGTCGGAGTTTTCACTAGATCATCTCGGCGAACCTTTCGGCACAGAGACCCCAAATATGCCGTAGAATGTTCCTTTCCTTTCTAGTTTCCCAATTATGGAGAGGCCATGCCAGCTACATCTTTTTTTTTTTTTTTTAATCATGAACGTAATCATGTGTGTAGGATGGACTAAGATTTAAATCCCAGAGCTGCCTCTGTCCGGTGGTATGACCCTGTCGGTTATTTGTGCACTCCATGCCTCCATTTCTTCAGCAGTAAAATGGGGATACTAACAGGACCGCCTGCAAAAAGCTAAGAAGATTAAATGAAGCAGCAGAGTGGCAGTGCATAGTCCAGGGTTCGGTCCCGGCCGGAGTCTGTAAGGAGTGGTTATCATCGTCGTCATGGTCTTCCTACCTAGCCGAGTGCTTAGCACTGAAAAATACTTAGTACACTCTTGACGAGCGATTGGATGGATACAGTAAGAGAGGATAACAAGTCAGGTAAATGATGCCAAATAAATCTCTGCTTAAGTTTTCTCCTTGATTATTTGAATAAGATTTTTATTAATTCTATGAAAATAGGCCACAGCTAAGTCCCCAGTGCACAGCTCCACCTTGTCAGATTTAGGGAGCTTCATCTGAAGTGACGTATGTGATACGGTCAGACTAGGTCAGAAATGGGTGTGGCAGAAACGCCCGGTCTTTGTGACACTCTTTCCAGTTTTTTTTTTTCTGTTTTTGCAAAATCCATGATAAACCTTTGGGAATTTCTGTTTGTCATAATTGTCCACATGTCATCCTGTTGAAAGACGTCGCGTCCTTCTTGAGCTTGCACTATTTGTGTGGGTATAATAGGCAATTTCCAGATTACAGAGCTGCTTTAGTTAGAATGAGCTTCTATTGGAGTCGACTCGGGCTTTTTCTGCTTCACTTTTAGAAGAACACATCATTATACATCTTCCATTACTCTGTTCTCCTGCATTCCATGGTTCTCCATGTTGGGAGGATTTCGGAATGGAGATAATGATATGGTGCCACATACAACCGTCCTGTGAATTGCTAGTGACACCACCTCTGTCTGCAAACCAGGAAGGGAGGAGGGGTGTTAACACGGGCTGTGTCTGGAACAGCGTGACATTGGCTCAGGTCCATACACATCAAGCATCTTAGGAGCTTAAAATGGAACCTGTAGGGCTGCAACAGTGACGTTTGAAAACAACATTGCACGGAAGGTAGGGTAATGCTGCCATCTGAAATCTAGCAGACATCGGATTTAAAAAGCTCTGTAGTCAGTCCTTCCAAGAAAGAACACAATATTAATGGGAAAGAGAGCCGGCGCTCATTTTGGCTTTTTAAATCCCTCCTGTATTTCACTGCATGGTCTCTATGTCCCCTTCTAACGTTAAGAGTCCGTGAGTTTTGAGAACCTACCAAAGATATTCCTATTTCAGTTCTTAATCTTTTAAAAATAATTTTTGGCACCAAGGCATTTTTGTGGCATACTTCATTTTAAATACTTTGAAATCAATGTGATTTAGCAAAGGATAAAGTCTTGGGTTATGCTGCAGGAAAAAAGTGAATCATTTCGGTTTTCTGAGATGGCACCACTTTATTTGTCAAATACAAACTAAAGAAGAAAAAATAAAGTCTGTTACTCCTGTCACTTGGAAAATAAACATCCCAAAGATCATAACCGCATCTGTGACAGGTCTGGGTGGCCTGGAGAAAAGGCGGGGAATCCTAGGGTTCACTCAGCCATCATCACCTTCCCGATAGTTATGGAAGTGGGGTTTTGGGGCTCTTTCAGCACAGTCCCCTGTTCTCTGTTCTGTTGAAAGGATTCTTATGTGGAAGCCAGCTTGCAGCCATGGTGTGTGCTTGTGATGGTGGCAGGGAGATAAGGAAGTGGGTGCAATGGGAGGAGGAGGAGGGACAGCGACAGAAAGCGGTGAGCAGAAATGGGGCTGGCTGGGGACACTTGGGGATATTCTAGTGTTGACGGATTTATGACAGAGTGCTCCAGTTGGCAAACTGTGCCTGCCTGTTCACATAGAGACTGGCAGCCTTCTGTGTCCGCCTTCCTCTGTCCTGCGCTCCCAAACCTTCCTTCCCCGGTGCTGCCAGAACAAACTTCCTACCAAGAGGCCAGAACGCGCCCACGACTTATTTAAAACCCTTGCCTGGCGCCCTGTGGTGGGCCTACAGCAGCAATGGGCAAGCTGTGACCAACCGGCCACACGTGACCTAGCTAGCGCCTGTTTCTGTACAGTGAGTTACAAATAGCTTCCACATTTTTAAATTCTTGAAAAAAAAATTTTAAAGACTGTCTCTGACTTGTGAAAATTATATGAAATTGCAGTTGCAACATCCATGAATAACGTTTTGTTCAGCCACGCTCATTCATTTTCGTGTTAGCCATGGCTGCTTTGGCAGAGTTGAGTTGAAGCCAGGTGGTTCTCTAAGCATGAAGCATTCATATCTGGCCATTTGCAGACAGAGTTGTCCCTTCCTTGTAGGAGAACCCACGGCCTTGTTAGCACACAACTGCATGGACCGGGCCAGCCCCAAACCAGTCCTTCTGCCTGGAAGGGCCTCGCTCTTGGCTGTTCTCACCCCACCAGGTACTTCTGCTCAGCCTTGAACACACGCCGCTGCTATAACTTCTTCCAGAAAGCCTCCCATGAGGACCCTTACACCCCCAAGCACCAATCCTCCCCCACGGCAGGGTGGATTTTGTTGGCTGTTCTCATAATGCTCTGTGGTCCGTAATCCCATCATTGTTCTTGTCTCCTGACATTGTACCCTCCCTTAGAACCACTAGCACGTCCCTGGCAGCCACCCTGTACGGCCTGAGGAGGTGAATGCTAACAGTTGCTGACTGGCTGATAAATGAGTGTGTCCACCTGCCCGACAGTAGTTCCTGGAGCTGTCAGGGACACCCACAGAAGGGCTTTCTGTGCCCTCGGAGAAAGGGGGCCATTGCAGAGCAGTTACTAGGTGGCCAGCGACTGTGACATGCCACGCTCCCTCCTCGGGCGTTATTTAAAACTCTGCCGAGTGTGTGTCCATGGACTGTTTGAGCCATTGATACTAGCTTGCTGCGCGGGGAGAAGATTTGCTGTCACCTTAAACCTATTCTAGGTGTAGTCATTGTACCAAGAAAAAAAATCCCAGGCAGGGACAGAAACACCATTCAGTGCCATTTTAAACCTGCCACCACCACGTGTGTTGATAAAATTTAATGTTTTCCTTTGTCAGAGAAACTAACAATCAGCATGAGATTATCTGCTGACCTTAAGGCTGGTGTCTTCACAAAAGCCTCCCCGCCTTTCTTAGCTTAAAATCAAGTCTTGTCATTGATAACTTCAAATAATACTAATTTGGGAGAAAACACTAAGTTCGGTAATTTAATGCTGGAAGGGAGATTTCTTAAAGTGAACACAAAGCGCATGTTATATGGAAATATTTGTGCCGTAAACATCAATGTGTTCACGGTAGGAAAAATATTTGTTTCATGCTTATGGCTAAAATTCACCCCTGCCCTCCTTTTTTTTTGATCTTGGAATAGCCCTCCTTCAATGTGCTTTGTTTTAAGGAGAATTTTATAGTAAGGTGATGGTGAAATAAAAATGTGTTACAAATTCTTTAATAACTTCCTCAGGCAAAATATCTATACAATTAGTTCATACCTCTGATTTTTGTCCTACATGATAGCATTTCAGACCTCGAACATTTAATTCTTATGTCTTTCTGTCTTCCTTTTTACAGAAAATGAGAAATTCAGATACTTTGCTTATTCAAGCATGTTGTAGAAGAACCAGTTGAGTCGAAATTAGAAATATAGGATATTCAGACATCACACTGGAGAACACTGCAGGGCTTAAACCTCTGCCCCTTTTTTGGTGATTTTCTTTATGAAGTTCATGCTGCACACACAGCTTGGCTTAGCTGAACACTGAACTTTGACTGTTTTATCACAAAATCAGTGTTCTTTTTCCTCTTCCCAGCCCTCTATTAAATATCAACTTCAATAAATTATAGGCATTTTGTATTGCTAATGATCAGAGTTGCAGTTACTATAGAAACCAGAAAGATGGCATCTGAATCCAAGGACGGAGGCTTTTAATTGGCATTGAAGGCCCACATAATAATCCCAAGTTGTGGAAAAAATACGTAACCTCCTCCCTTTTACACATATTCTTCTTCTCTGTTGTATACACTGGTCTGGGAGAAAGTTGTGGTATGAACGAAGGGTAGATCAACAGGAAAAACTACAAGCCGACCTCTTGACAGGTCAGGGGTGAGCGCGGAGCTGCCTGGGCTGCTTCCACGTGGGAGTTGGCAGGGCACGATGTGTGCCCGCCCTCGTTCTCATCCGGGCCAGGGACACTGGCTGGTCTCCCAGCTTCTCTCCTGGCCTCAGGCTGTCACTGGCTCCATGGAGATAACACTACCTCCCTCTCCGTGTGTTCTGAAATTCACAGTCCAACAAGCACTGGGAATTCCTCGAGAAAAGGGGCTTTTTCTATGGCCTGAGCGTCAGCATTGAGCCACTATCCCTTTTGTCATTTTAATCTTTAAAACAGTCCTCATTTTTGAAGTGTGTTTCCAAGTGCTGGCCCTTTAAAAAACAGTTTTTTTCAGAATACCAAAACACAGTCATTTTATTCAGATTTTACTCCCCCCCCCAAAAAAAAAACCTGTCAAAAACCTCAGCTGCAAGGTACCTGTTGATCAGGGAGCTGACATCCCAGCTGATAGTTTTACTATTATTTAAAAAGCACCAAAGCAATTTTTTCAGTTTTGCTTAAATATGCTTTTCTATAACGAAGCCTTCTATTTACCAGACGTCAGTGTTGGGCCAGACCATAGAGGACAAGTGGTTGGAAGTCCTGGGATGACAAACCTGGTAGATTCTCTGAGTGAGTCTAGGGCGGTTTTAGCAATTCAATCAGCATGTTTTCTTCTACAACAGCTCCAGTATTTCATCCCTTCATGCGAAGTAAGTACTCCAGAATGATGTACACAGACGTCTTCTAGACACTGCAGACCCCTATATGTCTTTGACATGAGGTCCCAATCGGAACTTCATCGTGGCCTTCTTTCTTATTTTCTTCATTTTGAAGAAAAGGTTTCTTCAAACCTTCATTCATGATGGTTTATCAAATGTTGATTTAGGGCAGATACTTTTAATTCCAAATTAGTCACTGGTTCATCTGGGCGTGGCCTCTTTATTGCTTCTACTGGTTTAGGGGCTTGAATGATGTGCTCCTGGAATTGAGTTTCAATTCAGATAGTTCTTTCTTCTCAGTAGTCTTGATGTCAGGCATGACTGTCCCGGGTGGCTTTTCACTATTATGTCTACCTTTCGTACAGCCTATCGTGCTTAAAAAATCAGAAAAATCAGTTCTTCCTCTCAGCAAGACCGAGCCTTTAATGTGTCATGAAAGACTAGCGCAGCTGGATGGTGTGTGAGAGAGTCATCGGAACTGGTCTCCGGTGCTGACTGCAGCCCCATTTCTTTCTCCACCATTCCCAGTCAGGCCCAAACACTGGGAACCGCAAAAGGGTGCATTTGCAACCACCGGTCTGAAGGCGGGGGCAGCTACTGGCTTCCAGAAATGACCCGATCATATTTTCAGATAAGTTTTAAGTTTGTAAATGTTACAGTTAAAATGTTGCAGTGAGCATGAAATTCTTTTGATGTGTCTGGAAGCTGATATTGTAGAAACTAAAATTTAAAAATATGTAGTAAAAATAAGATTAAATCTTTGGGGTGAAGACATTCAAAACAATTTTTCATAAGGAAAAATGAAAAGCCTCTTTCAGTTGATTTTCAAGTTACTTTTTATTACTAATATAATTTTTGAATTTCAGTATGTATCTTTTAAATACAGTCTTTTGGGATAAACACAGGTGGAAATGTCAATCTAATTAGCAGGAAAACAGTCTTTCTCTAATGGACAAGTGTAGACAGTGTAGATACTTTGTAGATACTTTGTAGATACTTTGACTGGAAATCAAATGTGAAAGTCTACTTTCTCTTAAAAAACAAACATTTCTACAATGCCCCTCTAATTATAATAACTGAGCCTACTTGATATAATCATTTTTTAACCCAAAGTTTTAATTCAGTAATACATCTATGTGCTTGAGCCCTAATAGGCTGGCCCTTTCCAATGTGAGTTGTGGTGCCAAAGCATAAAAGAGACATAGTCAGAGATAAATGGACTAGAATCTGTGCATTTATAAAACTCAAAATACTAGACACAATTTAAATCATTGTAATGACAAACACTCCACACACATGCAATCATAAGGTATTTAAACTCAAGAGGAAGGAAAGGTGCCAAGTTAGCATCCCTGTGGCTGGCATACTGTACTTTTAGAGAATGCTTTCAATCTATGGTAAAACAGGAAATCTTGCTACTAGCAGAAAGGTCTTAACAACAAATGTGGCATGCATTTACAAGCAACAGCTCTTCTCAGAAAGGGCTGCCTGTGTCTATCTGACAGTTACCCAGGTATGTCGTCTCACTCACAGGTAGGTACTAGACCTCAGTGTGGCAGTGTCCTGTCTCAAACAACAGCTTGAATGTCAGCAATCCAACTTCACTCCTTTTCAGGTAAACTGGTGATAAATACCCACAATACAATGCGTGATGATTTGACAGTGGCATTTTGCTTTTCAGAATTATATCTGCAAAGAATGACTTCTTGAAACATCGATTTCTAATAAACATATGAGACCTTCATTTCTTTGTGCGTAAAATGCACAACTTTCCTGCCATGGATTGTCTTTTTCTTGGTGTCTAGAATAAGTTCAGATAACTTAATACAAATCATAATTTTGATCTAGTGCTTGCAAAGAGGAAGATAGCTGTGTTATAATAATAATATTTAAGTTTAAAATGTCTATCTCTCTGTATTTTGAGTCTAGTGAAAGTTTCAGTGAATAATAGTACAGCGTATATCAGCTTCTGGAATTGGGCTACATCAAATCCTAGGAGTGATGGAAATAATGTCCAACATTTATAAAAGAAAGCAACAGAATACAGTCTGATTCCATCAGGCAAAGTCTTTCCCGCTAAACCACCCGTATCTTAAAACATTCCCATCTAGAATAATCCAACCACTAAAGTTTGACGCGAGTCAGTGTTTCGTGTGGGAGAGTGTCCGAGAAGTTGCTGAGAGATGAATCAATGTGCCCGGCATTACTTTTAAGATTCCATGGAAACTCGCAGGAGTCAATGAGTATGTCTGGTAATTTGAGAGAAGGAACACTATCTCAATGTCAGATAGTTTAACACTATAACTTTGGAAAATGTTCATCTTTTCTCCTTAACTAAACAAATTTGTATCTGGTTGGGTTTATCAGTAATAGAACTTGTGATTTCTTCAAATTTGTATTCTTTCACTTCCAAGGGAAGGGGTCACTTGTATCCTGGAAATTTTTTTTTTTTAACTTTTATTCTGTGAAAGACACAATCATAAGTTTAAGAGTTAAAAAGTAAAAGTAAAATAATCACTTTTAAAAACCTAAGAAAGTTTTGAATACTCAAATTTTTTTTTATTTTAATTTTAAAATAGTCTCAATACTTGCTTATGATGTAACGTACGTTGAATTGCCTTGTGTTTGATACTTTGCAGGTGAGGGTGGTGCTTGACTGTCTCGTGGTCCCACTGACGAGTACAGGTCATGATGGACCACGCAGCGGTCTGACTTCTGTTAACATCCTGGTGATGACTTTATGTAAAGAAACACCACTTGTTGCATAGGCTCCTGGGGCATGTTTTCTATAACTAAATAAATGATCATGCCCCTCAGCTGTATAATAACAGACACAGCCATCTGCCACTTCCTTAAATCCATCACGTTTTTTTAGTCACATCAACCCTCACTCCATGTAACACGTAGCACAAAACCTGCCGCCCAACAATTCCTTTAGGCCTTTAATGATACTTAAGTGACACCAATGACCTAATCCACCCCTAAATTTAACCTGATATTTATACGATGAGCAGCAAAAATGAATAATGCATCAATGAGAGTATCTCAGAGTATCAGAGCTGTTAAGGATACAAGAGATTAGATCATCTGATCTGCTCCTCTGGCCAATGAGGGTACTGGAACCCCAAGTCTATTCCTGTCTCAGGCTGCTGGCTTTAACCAGATTAAAAATACATCCCATACCTAAGGCTTTCTACTCCCCACGCGTTACACCATTTACCTCAAAAGTCCTCTGAAATGTATAATCATCTTCCTTTCAGATTTTTCTTTCTTTCTGAGCATGCCTACATTTCAATTCTGAAAACCAAACCTGAATTTTAATACATTTTTAAGTGTTTCTGAGCCATGCTTAAAGTAACACCAAGGACATCTTTTTTATGGAATGACTGTTCCCTGGCACGCTCCCCCTGAAAGCCTCTGCAGTGTTACACACCTCATTGTCACCGCTAATAACAATCACTGCATTTCATTAATTCCTTCTTGGAATAAGACTCATAGAAGAAAAGGCGGAATTTCATTTAATTGAGCTTTGTTTGGTTGCCTAGATTCCCCCATGTTCATGGCATAAATGGAATTGGGATTATGAATTAGGTATAAGTGCCTGCACATCAGTGCAGAAAATGCATTTTTTCTTCAAAGAAATTCTCCATGCACCAGCAGACAAGGAAATGACTCACACTCACATGTGTACACGCGCACACACACGCTCAGAGAGAGGACTCTGAGAACAAGCTAAGACCGGCGTGAGTCTAAATGTGCCGGATAAGTCAAAAACCCTGCAAAGGAACGTGTAAAAGTTACTGTTGTCGGTGGCACACGACCAGTTCTGACTTTCATGTTTGGCGTCTCCACCCCCGTGGCTGTGGGTTATAGTTGCCGTCGGCTACGGAAAGACAGTGATCAGAGGTGATTTCAGAATCATTTCTGGAAGGCTGCCTGTAGCATGTGTATGGCGGCTGTTGGCCGTACTGGGCGTTGGTGAGCATACCGTCGTTGGGGAGGGACCCGGCACTGTGCTGTGGCCCCAACGCGCCCACATTGGCCTTCGCGGCGTGGGGGACGCAGGACAGTGTCTCATTCCAGCCCTCCGAGGGCCCGGGAAGCACCTTCCTCCGAGCTGCTGAGACCACGTTTGCCACGATGGATTCCTGGATGCTTCTGGGTTCAAAGGCAGCATCCACTCGGCCAAGGGGACACTGTGCTGCCGCTTCCCAAGGGGTCAGCCTCCTGCTGGCTTTCTCGAAGCCCCTAGCTGGCTCAGTAGGGTAGCTCCAGGCCGGCTGATAGGCCCACGGCGATGTTGTAGGAAGGGCGGGTGGGACCGGTCTTCCAGGGAGAGACAGGGAGCGTGCCATCTCCTAGAAACAAAGAGAACGTCAGTGTATCTCGTTCATTTGGGTGTGTGCTGACAGTTATTCCAGACTATTCTCAGCACCATGACCAAGCAATGTAAAATCAAATCCCCACAGGGCCTGGTCGTAAAGCCAAGACGGGCTGCCTCTACCTGGAGCGGGAGGAGCTCTGGTCTGGGACTCAGCCTCACTGTCTCTGAGCCCATAGTTCCGATGCTACCATGTCTCAGGCATAACCAGCACGGCAGGGCCTGTCCACACCGGAGTCCCTTTTTCTGTCTGCCCTCCAGTCACATTTATGTGTAGGGCCCGCCCTCATTTGAGTCCTGTTGTCTTGGTACAAGATGAACAAAACCTATTTACAACCCTAGAAACAGGCTATGACCTCCTGGGCTTTGTACTTCCTGCTCCCAAGCGCTTTGGAATCTGTTGTCTTACTTTAGTGCATCAAATTGTACAAAACTAAGCAAAACCTACTTAGATGTATTTGGTGTCACCAGTGTGATGGAGTGGATGGCCTTTTTCCTCCCAAAATCTATTGATGTTGGTGAAGATCACGTGAGTCTTTATTTCCTAAGTGTGGCATATTGCTCATCCCGTGTCTCCGAAGGAAACACTTCACCACGGTTTCACATGTGTTTTTCTCCGTTTTATGTGTATTACATTCCTTATTTCTTCAACTTTGAGCCCTGGAAACATTCTGCTGTGGGAGCTAAATGCTTGGGCCGTCTGATATGCAGAGCTATAATTCCTAAAAGCTCTTATGTTCTCCCCTTGGACCCTCCTGTGTTTCCTTACTCATCCCCCTCTGCATGAGATGCTTAGACAAACTTCTGGCAAAAGTAAAAGTGTGCATGGAGGGGAAATGAATAAGCTTTGTAAGCATCCGAAGGCTGTGTTTCTAGAATAAAAGCACTGCCATGCTTAAAAGTGTGTTCAAATTCCCCAAACAGTTTCAACAGCTTTTCTTTCTTAATCAAGTTCTTAAATTTAAGGTGAATAGCAAACCAGAATTTGACAAAATACCTCTGATTCAAATGTGTTGCTTCTTTTTTTCCATTAGGCAAACACCAAAAGGTGGTCGGTTCATTCTTGGCTCACATATGAAAAATAAGGGGGTCAGTATAATGGGTCTTACTTCTCTTTAATCATTAACATTTTCGTAACAATGGTTGAATCCTAGCAAAAGCTTGTTTTCATTAATGTCCTTATTGTCATCTAGATCTAATTAATAAATCCTCTTCACTTAGTCAGGGAGGGGGAAAAGTCTGATTTTAGTGACCATTTACGGGTTTATTTCACATGAGTCATGCATTACCTTCATTCATTCATTTCACAAAAGTTGTATTGAACCCCTAATGTTTCCAGGCTGTGAGCCTGGAAAGACAAAGGAGATTCAGGGCAGCCCTTGCCCTCGATGACACGCAGCGCAGAGCTGTTTTAACTCTGCGGTGCCAGTCAGTCCCAGAAGGTCAGCTGAGAGCAGAGTCTCCACCCAGCTCCACAGGACCAATGGGGGGGGCTTTCTAAATGGTGAAAAGGGTTAACGTTCCGTATGATAAAGAGACATTTAGCTCTCGTCTCCTGTAGTAAACGTCACGTGTCCCGTTTGTCCTCACCTATGGAAGACAGAACAGCAGTGGTCTAGAGTCCCCGGGACGGTGTTCAAATCCCAGTGATCCTGCCTTACCTGGTCTTTCATGGGGTGGATAGAGCTCCACAGGGATCTGCTCTAGTCCGGTCTTTAAAACCATAGATTCTTGAAGAGGTGATAATACAGGGATCCCAGACTCTACAGAAATCCAGGAGAGGCTCCTGAATATGCATATAGGGGGCTAATAGTGCCAGCTAATAATGGGAGAAAGAAATAATCAGCAATATATTTGGAAGTCTTAAGTAGCCCGTGAGTGCATACACTTCAGTGATCGGCCATCTGTAAACACTGGATGAAAGAGAAAATCTTTATTTTGTGGTCTTTCTTTCTCCCACCTGTTTAGTTTCAAAATCTTCAGAATGGAAACTTATCAGAAATTAGAAAGTTCAAAACATTGTTGAATGGTATCCTAATAACCAAGAGACCAAAGATTTATTTTCAGCTAAGGTATAAACATTCATCAGTTGAATGTGTGGAGGGAAAGTGGAACTTTGAAGTATGGCATTGAAAGAGGAAGTCAAGGCTTTCTGACGACAACCTTAAAATAGCATTGAAGCTAAAAAAGCCAAACACATCTCGTGTAGACGGTACACGTGCCCACTAGTGCAGCAGGCCTGGTTGTGGAGGAAGACTCGGCGACCTCAGTGAGCAGAATGACGTCTGAATACTGACTGACCTGTTCCTTCCAGTGCTAACAATAGAAGATAAAAGTACCAATGGTCGTAGGTTAGACATGCAACTGTAGTATAAATAAATAAGTCTTTAGGTATCTATACATCGTTGCCTCTGTGCCAAAAATAT
Source organism: Rhinolophus ferrumequinum (assembly GCF_004115265.2). Taxonomy (NCBI): domain Eukaryota; kingdom Metazoa; phylum Chordata; class Mammalia; order Chiroptera; family Rhinolophidae; genus Rhinolophus; species Rhinolophus ferrumequinum. The sequence goes on along the minus strand of NC_046301.1, from coordinate 3,197,640 downwards.
TGCCAGCCTCTCGTCTCTGCTTGCACCCAAACTCCTAATTTGGATGTATTTCCCCAAAGCGATTTTCCTGTCTTGTTCTTGGGTCCTATTTCTTTCTGTCTGTCTCTGTCCCAAGGCTCAAGTCGTTGTCTGCTTGGCTGGCTGAGATACCCAGTGTGATATACCCAGAACCAGAAATGACCAAAGGGACCTGAGGTGTTTCTACTGTTTTGGAGTTTGTCTGATGGTAGGATCCTAGAATAACAGGGGTTGAGTCCTGGTTGTAGTTTCCACTATGGGTTGTATTACTATCAAAAGAATTTAAATTTTCATATGGGATCCATTAACTCGAACCAAAATGTCAAATCGGCATTATGTGTGATGTGTCATCAAATTGCTTCTTTCTCTTTGCCTCCAATTATCCTTTAATTTTTTTTTTTTTTTTTTTTAATGAAAGGACTTTCTCCGCTGCCACTGCTGGAGATTCGGTGGGTCCAGTGACATTCTCAGGAATGTCCTCCCACTTAGTAGTTCTATGATCACCTAAGCTCACCCAACCCAGTTTATTTCAAACAGAATATCCATTCCACCCTTGCACCTGCTAACTCCATGGGGCCCCATTCCACTAAGCTGAAAGCTCAGGGGCGCTGCAGCCCCTCTCAGCTTCACATAAACCACCTTTTCCTGTCAGCTAAATGTTGAATCACTTAGCTTGCTAATGAAGCAGCTTAGTTAGCTTCCTTGTTAAACTGTCTGGTAACCAATTTAACTGGCAGGAAACACCATTAAAAAAGGAAGTATAGTGTGAGGTTTACTTGGGACAATGGGGTGAACTCTAAATTAATGCCAAAAGCCCCAGAAGCCAGAGAAATTTAATGTAATACATGTTTTGTTTTGAAGTTCAGACTGTTTCATACTGTGAACCTCAAAAGCTGAAAACACTCTCCTGGCTGAAATCCTGCTTACATATGCCTAGTAGAGAAAGTGTCTGCAATAGACAAATGTTATTTCAGCTTCTCCCACTCCTTTCTCTTAAACACCTGTCAGTAAATATTCAGCACAAACATATACTTTCTCATAAACAGACTCCAATTAAAGCCAATGGAAATAAATGGCATTGCTTTTGCCTTTTTAATCACTAGAATTTCTAAACATAAGAGCTCCGTGAAAGGGCACCTGAAGAGGAGAAAGAAGGCACAGGCTTTCCCCAGTTTCCCGTTTCTTCAGGTCCATCATTGGTGTCATGGTTGCTCCTGCCACCTTCTACAGCTGATCTGTCGGCACCAAGATACACCCCACAACCACCCACTTCTCACCTCCTCCCCTGGTACCATCCTTGGCTAAACCTTCACAGTCTCTTGCCTGGATTGTCTCCTATTTCCCTGGTACCACCCTCAGTTCTTTAGTCTATTCTCAATATGGCAGCCAACATTATCCTGTGAAAACCTAAATCAGATGATATCACTTAGTCCTCTGTTTAAAACCCTCCAGTGGCCTCTCATTTCAAAAAAGAAAAATCAAAGTCCTTTCACTGACCCACAGGCCCTCTGAAGTCTGCTGTCCCGCCCCTCTTTGCACCTCCGATTGCATCTCCTGCTCTCTCCCCCACCTGGCCTCTCTGCTCCTCTTTGAACATGGGAGATCTGTGGAATCCCTTTACCTAGATCTTTGGAATCCCTTTACCTAGAGGTCTTTAAATGTAGGGAAGATGCTCCCTTGAGATGACGTAGATACAGTCAAACTTGAAGCCAGGGCAGGGGCTGGTGAGGAGACTTTTAAGGTCTTTTTTGTATCTCATATTTCCTGGGACCTGCCTTCTTAAAGTGAATCTTAAATTTTCTTCTACCAAGTAGAGTTTTGGGATTTCTGTCATAGTGTTCTCTTATCTGAAAAATGGAGGAGTGTCCATTTCTTTAGACAGAAATCACAGTATCACTCTGCTAGCCAAGAATAGTGCGGATTCCCAGGACTAATAAATCGTATTATGGGGTGGAAGAGTAGCCAAGTAACCATGCATTGCTTAAATAGGTCGGTGAATGCAACAGACACACTTAGTCTTCAGAGAGAGAGAGAGCTGTCTTGTGGTAGAGCCTCTCGTCTCGGCTCTGCCCCTAATTAATTCCTCTTAATTCATCTTAGGTTGACTTGTTTGAATGTTTGGCTCCAAAACAATAGACTTTTACTTTATGTCTGCAGGAAACAAACGCCTCTGTGAGAAGAGGTGAGGGTTGTGGAAGCCGGTATGACGTATGGGGCACGTGGACCTGCCCAGGTCACACTGATCTGGGGGTCCTACCTGGCCTCTTGTTACCCATGTGACTCAACCTCTCCCAGCCTTGCTTTTTTGGTTGTAAAATGGTAACAATGCTGGCTACCATTTCCAGATTGTGCGGACAGGAGAGATTGCCTTTATAAATCGAACGCCACATAGCACAACAAATGGTCTTGTGATAAATGGTCTCCATGGTCTTGTGAGAAGAGTCTGGAGGCCTTAAAAGGTGTCGGAGACCTGGCAGAACCTTCTGTTCAAGAGGCGAGTGCCTGGGCAGGCTGCCGACCCCGGATAAAAATAGGAGGGGGCCTTGCCTTTGAAGTGGCATCAGCGCCATGCCTCTCAGATACGACTGCGGTGCCAGCCACTGCCTGCCGCCCGTCACCAGAAGTATCGCCGCCGAGCTCATCTCCCTGCCAGACTTGGGGGCCAACATGGAGTCTCCTTGACCTTCTTTAACCTTCTGTTCTAAAAGAATAGGAGCACCCACATCCATTTACGGTCAGGGAGACTGCCGTGAAGGAGAAGTCTGCACACGGACGTCTGTCTGTGTGCCTTTCATCTTGGAAGCAATGGTAACAGTAACTAAAGGGAAGGGATTTTTACGACCTACCAGTCACGGTTCTAATCACTTTGCTAACTCATTTAACCCTCTCAACAACCCTATAACCCCCACCTTGCAAATAAGGAAACTGAGGCATAGACATTAAGTAATTTACCCTAAGTCACACAGCTAGAATGTGTTTGTATAGGGAAATTGAAGAATTAAAGCCATAGATATTAAATTTTATCTCCATAATGTATTTTAAGGCATCAGATCTATTAGTGGAAAGAAATTACTACAGCAGTGATTTTTACCCGATTACCTTCTTTTATCCTCAAAAAGGAAGTATACAAACTATGGCCTATGAAAATACTCATATTAATATAGACCATGTTCTATTTAGATAGGTGGAATTGCCATTATATTTTTTGTAATTCTTGGGGGAAAGCCTTAGTATATTTTTATAAAAGTCTACTTTCATTGGTCCGAACATAAAATCTTTTAATCACATTTCAAAATATTTTCTGAAGTTTTCTCCTCAAAAGTTTTAAGCAGTAAAAGTCATATAGATTCCCACCATAGTAAAAAAAAATGAATAACATATGTCAAAAGTTCAAATTTCATCAATTTTTGTAGAGGGAAAAAAAAGTAATTTTCACCATGAACAAAGGGTGTTTATCCTGTATGAAGTAAATGAATCTTCGGCCTTGTGTTGGATTTTTGTAGAGAAAAATGTCAGTGCCTGGCGTGTGGTGAGCACTTAATAAAGGACACTCATCGCTATATGTACAAAATTGACACTTTTCCTATGTACCTAATTAGAATGACAATTCTGCTCAATGATAAAACCCACTGAAATATCTCTAACTATGGGACTGCAGCCTTAGCTGTCCGTAATGTCCTCAGTATCTTTGTAAACACAAATCCAGGCAACCGTTTCCTCCTTCACCATCAGAAAGAAGTCACCATGAATGTCTGTGCATTTATCTTAGAGGACTAGTGGGGCTAAGAGAGGATTTTCTTACAGATCATGTGCCTGCTACTTGCGGCACTGTAATAAACCTTAAGTTCTAGCTGGGCAGGTCACGGTGGGGAGTCCCGCCCCAACCCCGGACCTGTAACTTCTTAAGTGAAAGGTGTTAAGCAGCCCTGCCCTTTGTTCCTGTGCACCTAGGTTATCACACATTTGAAACACCAGAAGCAACACCCCTGGAAGGTGTGACCACCCTCACAGAGCCCATAATCTTGTTAACTATCCTGTAATCCAGTCCCCATCTTGCTTTCTCCTACCCTTCCTGTAATCTTCCTTACTTCCCTCCCTAATTTCAAAAGCATAAAAGCCGCTGCAAAACTGTCCTTCTCTTGGAGCATTTGAGATCTTGCTCCCCGGCGTCTGTCATGAGCTTAGGTTCCAATAAACTCTTATAAAAATTATCCACAGGTTTGGACGTTTCTTTTGTCTGTGTATTGGAAGAAGACCTGGTAGTCCTGAAACAAACTCATTTCCTAGGTAGGAAGGCTTTGCTCTCTCAGAGGAAATTTTTATCAGTTAAAATGTCAAGAACAAGAATACTTAAGAAACACGCACATGTCATCTAACAGCCTGGATTGGGTCCTTTGCATGATACCACTCTCCAAATGGCTGAGCAGGACTCTGTCACAAACTCTTAATTCATTAAACTGACAAATCAAATTTGGTTAACAGTAATGACAGAGACATGACCACAACTATACAAAACGTGACAATATTACTTCACAAGGACGCAGATACTACAGTATGAGGAAAATGACTTATTTGATCTTGGAAACTGTTTTTCTGTCCATTATGCTTTTAAGCTAATTAAATAAATCCCTTGATTCATATCTTGAGCCCTGGGGAAAAGGTTTAACCTACTGTTCTTGAGAATTTTTTAAGATTTACTGCAAAATCATATTTATGTTTCCTTTGTCCAAAACATGGCCCCAGAGTGATGTTTAAAATTAGGAATAAAAACTATAATTCTGTCTGTGAAATCACCACCAGTTTGTTTTCTTAAACTCAGAGTAGGAAGAATTTTGCCTCCTTTCCTTACCACATCTCTGGTCCAAGTGGTAAATTTTATTCGATGATATCATTTTTGTTTGAGAGACTTTACACAATAATTCCATGTATGCTATTTCATTTTAGAGGCATAGGAACACCAAAAAGTAAGTGAGGTTTTCAAGTGAATTATTGTTATTCTGGAATAGATGGAAGACGACAGAGGGGGGAATAATTAAAGCAAAGATAGTCGTGGGATTTGCTTTTCAAATACGATTGAGAAACTGAAACATCTTCTATTAGCAGCTTCCAAGTACATTTCTTCAAAGTAGGAAGCATTTACGTCACTTGAAAATACTACTCCCAGCCCATTAAAGGACCAAGGGGATGTTTCATGAGGTCTTATTATTCTTGTCCACTTACCGAACTGTTAAAATTAGAGACCAAATATTTCAGTTTGCTATTGGCATTAGCTGTTATGACAGCTTTTCCTGGAGGCATAGCTTTCGTAATGCGCTCACAAAACAGCAATATGTAATTATCTAGACATGACATTGCATCACCATAGATGGCAGTTTTGCTGTGTGGGCCACAGTTATTCAGAAGACCTCACTCCTTATTCCTCTGACGACTGCCCCACTCTCAAGTTCACCTTCATTTTGGTATGATGTCATTTGGTTATTGACTATCTAATTGCTAAGAAACCTTTTTCACTTTCAGTATTAATACATGCAAATGCAGACATGAATTAATAAAAGCCTTGTTGAATTAGCCACAAATACTTTATCAGCCCTCTAAAGCACTTTGCATGGATAGTCTTAGCCTGAGATAACATACCTTCTGGAGTACTAAAATGTCTAGGCCCTCATAAATACACGTTTGAGGAGAAAAGAGGTTCTTCAGTAATACGTATGTCTGAACTTCTTAAGCAACTATCCATTAAAAAAACAAAAAACACTGGGGAAGGGATGGAAAAAGAAATGTCTAGCGCTTATCTCTCTATGATCAGGGACCACCAGGAATCACACACTCATGACTTAGATCAGAGTTTTTGTGTGCATTTTAGCCAGGATGAAGTTAGCTCCCAATTCTTTCATTGGAAGGGCCTGAGGGAGAATCTCCTACAGTTTTATCACCTTGGGTCAGATATTCCCAGGCAAAATGCAACTTTGATGTTATAACTAGTTGCTAAAATCAGGTCAGTCTAGATCAGTCCATTTTTTTGCAAAAACTGAAGTCTAGCTGAGACAAAGTCTGACAGCACAATGCATCCCTGTGATACTTAAACGTTTTTGCCCACGCCAAAGACAGCGTTTTGACTTTGAGCATGGCTGATGGTGCTAGGTAGAATAATATAGACGTTTAAACACAAAAGAAAACAAAATGACAACAGAACAGGTTGAGTAGTGAAAGCAAAGAAAATAATTACTAAATGGTTCTTGCAAAAAAATTGCTTTCTGTATGAATGCACGGTATTTTTGACATGATTTTATAAAATGGAATGTGCATTTAACAGCGAAGTTTGGAGAGATCTAATTATTCAAATGAAACAATAAGAAGGTACAATAGGGCCTGAGGGAGAATCAAGAATGAAACAGTAACAGAAGGTACTAGAAGCTCTGCTTTACAGTATGGCAAGCCCATTTCCTACCTTACTCCAGGGCACCTAATGGCAGCCCGAGGACTGGAAGCCCCTCTGAGTTCCAGAATGCTCCCTTCTCAGGAATTATCTGTGTGTTTCAAGAATAGTTGGGCGGAATTATAATCTTTACGGACACTGGTCCCCAAGCAAATCTTTCTAGTCATGGCTTCAAAGAAAGAAAAATTATTTCATTAGAAGAAAAAAAATGTATTTGATTTTAAGGTATTTTTCTTTCAACTATCCTGTAAAGTGGTAAGGAACGAACACATTTTGTCTTGTGGGGTTTAAAACCCTAGTTTTTTAAAAAGTATTGAACTACATCAAAATACAACATTTTAAAACCCGGATATTTTTTAGAAGATATTTATATAGAACATTATAAAAACTTTGGGAAGGGATTTCGAGATCCTTCAATCAAGCTTCCAGGAAGAGATTCCTTTGACAACACACCTGGCAGGCAGTGCAGTGGGAAAAGCACAGGATTCTGAGAACAGGGAAATCTGGGCCCCGCTGGTGTGTCTGTGCCTCGCTGGCCGGATGCCTTAACCTCGCTGAGCTTCACTTTCTGACTTAAAAAAACATGAGGATGATTTCCACCAAAGAAGGTTGTTGTGAGACTCAAATGAAGTACATGTAAATTAAGTAACTTAACACATTTTGTATGTCCAATATATATGGTAGTTCCTCCCTGGCTTTCTCACCAGTATTTGAAGTTTTCTTAAGTTAAACTGAAACTGACTGTCTTGTAATTTCCATTCAGTCGTCCTCACTTTTTTTCTTTTTCACCAATAGAGACCTTTACTCTCATCCACGGTGCAGTTCCCCAAATACCCCTCTCGCCTGTCTCCTTTTGGTCTTTCCTCCACCCACTGGGAAGTGTGCAGACATAGCTCGTGTTACAGAAGCTCCAGACACCTTGCCCTCCTTTTTGTGTCAGAAATAAACTTGAGTGCGTCAAAGGTCTGAAAACAATACTGTAGTTGGGATCAAAGCCGCTACTCAATGGCTGTCCCTGTCCCTTTGTTCCACGCTCTTCGGATACTTACACAGCCTCTGACTGGTTTTGCGTTTTGTCAATCCACCACGCCATATGATCATCTTAATGACAAGGTTAAACAAATATATGAGGATCTTTCCCTATGATCCGGAAAGTGCCTGAGCTTCTGTTTAATTCTGAAATTTTTACAATCATATTTGTTTTCATTTTAAAAACCTTATTAGCATTCAAAGTGCTTCAACAATCTCCTTTAGCCTAGATCCCAAAATTAGAATGTTTTCATTGGTGCTGGAGAGATTTAAGTTAGTTATTACTAAGAACAGTTTTGATGGGAGATAACAGACTACTGCCCTCCAGCCAAGAAAGGGAAGTCATACAATCCCTTTCCCAGAGATAAGGACCTTGGTACAATCCCTTCTCCAGATGATAAAATTGTATCATTCTGTTCCTAGAAATATTTATTCTCAGCCTTGATCAGATACAATCACATCTCAAAGCCCTCTTTATTCTTCTATTCTGGTTAGGAGATAAATAAGAAAGAAGGTTCAAAGCAAATCGTGTGCAGTTTCGGAGGGAGAGCAGGAAGAGCGTTTTGCTGCTCTCTGCTGGACTTTCAGAGTAAAGTCGCCGGTGTGGGGCTCCCTGGCGGGGGCCTCCGCTCAGCCAGGCCTGGCGCGGCTGGAAGCCGGAGCAGTTTCCGAGTCTGGCTGGCCCATGGCTGCACTGGAAAACTACCTAGAGTTTCAGAGAATAAAGTGGACTCAAGTGCTTTGTGTGTTAGAAAAGTGTTTTTCCAACTGTGGTTCACAGAACCATTAGCATCAGAATGACCTGGGGTGTATATTACAGAAACAAATTCCTGGGCTCCACCCAAACCTTCTGAATCCTAATTTCTAAGGTGGGGCCAGGTGGGGGGTGGTCTCAATCTTTCCCGGGGACCAAAGTTGGCAAACCGTGTGTTAGAACACTGCAGGCAGTAGAGTGGGAAAATGGAAGGACTGCACATAAAGGAAACCTATTCGTTGGTGACTTGAAGTGCAAATCGAATGTTGTGAGTGATATATTTTGCTTTGCTTTGTATTTCAACTGTGCCGCCCACAGTGAGTTGTGGCATTTTGCTGGATATTTCACAATGTAGAATTCAAAATCTCTTTAGCCCATGCTGGGTTTACATGAAAGGTGATAGCTCTGTCTGATGGGCTCTGAAAGGTAGTCAGTGGGCCAGGCCCTCACCAAACTCTGTGATTAGGGAAACCCCTAATGTGGAAGGATGGCTGTAACGCTTCCCGTTAGCCCTTGGTTTATAGCACTCCGGCCTGTGTCTCACCGATTTTTAGCTTTAGAGGATGGTTGTGTGGACATTAAAAGAAAAAAAAAAAGAAAGAAAGAAAAAAAATCAATCTGAGATATGTTAAGAGAAAAAAGAACTAAGAGGTATGCAGTACAAGAAAGATAGCTAGTTGTTTTTTACTTGTTAAGAAAAAAATGCAGTTAAATGGCATAAAAGGAAACCTGGACTAAATTTAATATCATTTGAAACAAAAGCAATTTTGGAATCAGGTAAGATTTTCAGAGTCTCAACTGGATTTGACTGCTTTCTCTTCAAGATCAGTTCTCACTTCTGCTTCTGACTCAGAAGGATTCTAGAAGTACCAGAAAAGCCACAAACACTCCCTGGGTTGGAAAGGCAGCTTGAATTTTAGGTTCCTCTCTCCATCAGCTTCTCCACTTCTGAGAACTGCTTTTCATCACTCGCGGTGAGCTGGGAGTTTGCTCTGTTCAGACCCACGTTTCCTTCTTTCTGCTCTGGGAAACCAATCATGCTTCTGGGGCAAGGAGATCGATTACTCTCAAAAGGCCAGCTTGCTGACCCTTTGTCCTGGGATGGTTTCGGGAGGAGGGATGGGAACAGCTGTCTGCTGCATTTCAGAGACGCCAGGCTGGGTCGGAGCCCCAAGCGCGGTAGGCCTGAATTAGGGTGGCCTCGGGGACGGTGTGCCCCACTTTCTGGGATCTATATCCCAGCCTACTTAAGCTCGGCCCTCCTCCCAGGACCTTGCCAGGATACCAACTATCCTATTTTGAGAATATACTTGAGGAGCGTTTCCCCACAAGGGTTCTCGCTATATTGCCAAATGCACCACGGTTGTTCTGTTCAGTATTGGTGCTTTGAATTGAGCCCGTGCCTTTGTGGCAGTCTCACAGCAGATGCTTCTTTTTCAAAAATACTGAAGCAGTCTTTGTGAATCCTGTCTACCACTACGACGATGCCAGTTCAGCAGATGAAGACCGGCAGGCTGAACAGAGGGATACAGACCCGGGAAGGTCCAGAAGGGAGGAAGCAGACAGACAAGCATCCTCAGGAGGACCCCGCCGCCCCCACAGGACTCAGACAGAGTCCTGCTTCTGCTCTCTGCATTTGTGTTAGGCCCTTAGCTGGGCTTCCTGTCAACAGAGAACACAAAGGGACTTGTTAACTGCTGTGCGTCTTCCTCCTGGGAAGTTTTTAAAACAGTAGCTATTGTTTCTTGAGTGCCCTTTACAATCACCTGTACAGTGGCTCTGAGCTGAAGGCTGTCTGTGCCAAGCAGTGTGGCACACAACACGTGGCTGCGTTTCACCCTCCCAGCCTGTGAGGGGCGCCCATTGTCCCCATTGCTGAGGGTACTGAGGCACGGAGGCTGACCTGTCTGCGGAAAGCCAGACGCAGGCCTGCGATTCCGCGCGTCCACACGCCCCACGAGGCGCTGAGCCTGGTCTCGCCTCATCGTACGTGATGTACAGTGAAGAAACGGGTACCTTCTGCTTCCCCTAAATCAAATCATGGCTTTCTTTTTGAATCTAAAAATTGGGGGGAACGTTTTGCCGCATTAGCGTTGCTAAAACGTGAGAACCTTCTCCTCGTCACTCGTCTTTGTCCCTAATTTACCTGGCGTGAATTAGCCCCGCCCCGGTAACCCGTGATGCTGGGGCTGGGGGAGGCCTGCGGCACTTGGCCCAGTGCATCATGGGTGTTTGTGAAGCGGTAACTGGCAAAATGTGAGGCATCGCCCCACCCTCGACTGAGCCATAAGCAAACAGGCTGATGGAAGTGAGCCTACAGCTTTCCCCTCCCATCGTACCTTGTGCACACGTGTTTATCACTTGGGGCTTCCAACGTCTAAGAAGTTTTTACAATATGTCTTACTTTGACTCAGAAGCCTTAGGTAACCGAGTTATTTCTTAGTTGGGTTCAGCTTATTGTCTGATAAGCAGCTCCCCTCTTCTGTGACCTTTGTCTTCCTGTGATCAAGAGAAGCCATGTGGCCTGTGGTTAGAGAATAGCCCAGAAGCTGGAATGGCAGGTATTGTCTTAGCCTCCACAGTCCAGACAAGTTCCCTGACTTCACCTCAACTTTCTCATCTGTAAAATGGGATCGTAGTAGTGCCTACTTCATACTTTGGTCATTTTATGAGTAAAAGTTAACATTTGTTAGGTATTTAGAATGGCATCTAGCATATAGTTAGCTTTCACAATTGTTACCTCCTCAGTGGCTCTCTGGTTTTAAATTAAGACAGTGGAGCTCTGCAAATACAATGGGGTTTTTTTTACAATGAACCTAGAAGCTCACGTCTCTTGAAGTGAGTGATGGAAATGTTCAGAACCCCCGTTCAGCATCCATTATACTAGCTCCTCAGGAGATGTTTTCAAATAACAATAGGACATAGTTTAAGGGAAGAAAAAAAAAAAACCTACTGGAAAGAAACAGTGTAAGACCTCCTTGCTGGCAAGGCTGACAGAGATAACTGTGAAGGCTTCCATTGAGGACACAGAGGCACAGAAAGGAGATGCCTCACGCACATCCAGGACGAGTGCTACCTGGGCTGGGAGAGACCGCGAGCTGTAAGGGCCCAGTGACAACTGTCCTTTAGAGCGTGGTTGAAAGAAACACTGAAACCTTGTGACTTCCTCAGCACTGTTCTGTTTAGAGTTCTTGCTGAAATGTCTCAAGTGATTGTGGGTTTAGTAGCAAGCCAAGCTTCACCCCTTACTAAGAAAGTTCCCTGAATTCCATTTTGTCACAATGGCATGAAGCCAAGGGGAACACTCCTTTTTAGGCAGAGAGTTTCACTTTGCTTTATTTCTGTAAATGACATTCCTCCCCACTCCCAGCCCAAGAATATCGTCTCTTCATCCTGAAATAAGAAAATGAAAGAATTTGGGGAACTCAGACGAAAATCACTGTCCAATCCGTATTTTTTACTTAAAAAACAGATGCTTCTTTTTCAGGCTGGTTTTCTTTTCCAACATGCTCTCACAGCATCTGGGTTGGTGGGCAGTTTTAGGAAATAGTGGGGTCCTTTCAGGTGTCACTCGATGAGCTCAAAGCCACCTGTAAAGTGTATACAGCAGTCCTTGGAGAAGTTGGGTGAGCAGAGCACAGGTCTCACATGGTAGGACTCAGGGTCCTAGGAGCCTGGGGACAGGCAGTGCTGTAGCGGAGCACAGACTTGGTGTCACATTTCTAGCGCCTACCCTAGCCCACTGCTGGAGAAGTTGCTTAGCGTCTCTGAGCTTCAGAGGCGTCATCTGTACAATGGGGGAGAATAACAGCTTCCCTTTCAGGGTAACTGAGGGGAGAATGAACTCACAGTGTCATTGGTCACGCGTGCCGGTCCACTCCTGCACACTGCGTGACCTTGGGTGAATTCTTTGTGCCCCAGAATCCCATGTGTGATCTAGAAGCTGGGGACAATGATGGCACCTATCTCATAAGGACACGGATGAAAAGAGTTCGTCTATGGTGGTTGCCAGAGGCGGCAGGGGTGGGGGGAAATGAGTGAAGGGGGTCACAAGGCACAGACTTCCTATTATAAGGTAAATAAGTCCCGAGGCGTAACGTACAGTGTACAGCGTGGTGACTATCGTTAACAATACGGTGATGTGTATTTGAAAGTTGCCGAGAGAGTAGATGTTATAAGTTCTTATCATATGAAAGAAAAATAACTGTGAGGTGATGGATGTTAATAGACCTGTGGTGATGATTTCACAATATAGTGTACATTACCGATCCACGTGGGACACCTGAAATGGATGTAATGTTATATGTCAACTATACCTCAAAAAAGACGCAATCTGTGAAAGACACTCGGCACAATTCAGGGCCCTCAGTTTGGCTCAGTTAATGCTAGCTATTGTCACTGCTGCCATAAATTAGTTAACAGCTCCCGGTCTGTGGCACAAACGTGATGCCAGAGCTCCCATTCCCCCACGGCATCCTGACTTAGACCTTGATGCTGGCTGCAGGGCCCTGGAGGGGCCCGGGAAACAGACCAGTCCACCCAGTAAAGAATTCGGAGAGTCCCTGAGCTCTACAGTGTCTCCTGGGGAACAAAACACTTTGTTTTTTGATATTTACTTTCTCAGGTTTTGCCTACAGTGTGCATTTCTTCGCAAGTCAGAGCTAATTGCAATCCTTTGTTTTGTTTTGTTTGTTTTGTTTTTCATGAACAAACCATTCATAGTTACTAAGGGGCTGGAGAGGTAGGGCTGTGAAAGCAGGAGGCCTCCGATAACACTGGAATGCTATCGTTGTTCTGAGTATTAATATCAGGTAGAAGGAAGAAGGGAAGGAGGGGGGAGGGAAGAAGGGAAGGAGGGGGGAGGAAGGGAGGAAGGGAGGGAGGGAGGGAGGGAGGCTTTTTATTAGAAAGCACACATAATTTAGATAAACATGGCAAGAATGAGGTAAACATGTGGAACCAAAAATAAAAATTTAAGAAATTCTATGTGTCAATAGTAGTGATTATTTCAACTGTGGGACCCTATAGATGCGAGATATTATCCGGCCAACCCTTGATAAAGTCAGAAGTCTGAGAAACGTGTGACAGGATTTAATATTAAATTTTAAAATTAAATTTCTCTTCATTCAGTTGCCTCTCTGAGTAGTGAAATCTGTGATTTCCAAGTGCCAATGGTAAGTGTACAGACACACATGCCAGGGAAACCTTAAGTTTTTAAAAAACTTTAAGAAAATTGGCTGCAGCTGGTTTTTATGGGCCTCATACTTCATAGGAAGGCCTGTAATTTTTGTACTTTATTTAAAAAAATTAAATCATAAAGGGAGGATGCGGCTCTTGTGGCCATTTTGCCTGGTGTGTGGGCCCCGTGGGAATGGACGGCCCTCAGCCAGCCCTGGTGGGAAGTCGAGAGAAGAATTCCATGCTGCTTTTTTCCCAGAACACTTGTTGACGACCTCAGCAGCACTTACATGTTACATGAGTCTGTGTCCCCCAGAGTCCAGTGATGAGGGCACACAGGACCAGCGATGGTCAGTGTTTCTGGGAAGAATGTACATCTTTCTCATGAACTTTTAACAAATTTTAAAGCAAACTCAACAACTCTGATTTTAGGAGGGAACAAGCACACAGCTATGGCTGCCCTCCGTGAAGCATTTTACGCATTTCGCTTTTCAGAAAACAGTCACTTCTTTCTGATGGCTATCAGCTCAGTTCCCTTTCTGCCCCGCCAGTGGTGACTCAGCAAACAGCTGAGGGTTTCTGGGACTTCCCCTTAGAACAGGGGTGCTGTCAGGTCCTCCAGTGTATAATTGGAGGAAATGATACACAGCACAGGGTTTCGCTGAAAGCATCCCAAGTCAGACCTACCAGCCACGTGTCTCGCGCCCTACAAGGCCGCACTCTGACAGTGCCAGAGAGCGTCCGAGCCACCTGTCCAGGCAGAGCCACGGCCAGGAGTCCGTACCCCAGTAACTGAACAGCACAGTGGTCCCACCCAGGCCGGCCCACCCCCTTCAACGATGACGGCGGCTTCTGACATCTCAGATGCGGCTTGCTTCTAGGCTAGACATTAGGCTGCATGAAAAGCCAACCCACTTCTTGAAAGGACTCTGTGTGCACTCTCTAGAATCGTTACAGAACCCTGGCTCACGTACCTAAAGAACTGTTTGTAACTTGGATCAGCGGTCAAAGTGAGTTGCTTTTTGTGACAATTAAATGAGATACACGTTATCATTAACAATCATACTAGATATATTTTAAAGTACAAACTTACATGCTCTAGAATGACAACCCAAATGTGTTAGAAAACATAGTCCTAAAAACGTGTGGTTTAGCCTATCAATGGATAGTCAAAATGCAGCAACTGTGTGTTCTTCCCCCTTCTCAAAACAAAATGTGTCAATTATTGAAATACTAGAATAAAACTGCAAGTGCTCTGAGATCACAGTGACAACACTCAGATTCCTGATCCTACCAGATTCCTGATCTTACTGTGATTCACGGCGACCCCAATAAAATGAAACTATCTAGCGTTGTGCAAACTTGCGGTTTGAGGCATCGTTACGGGGAAACTCGTGGAAAGAAAGTTGCATAAGGTCCTGCAGTCGGTCAGTGCCTGGGATTATACTTTATTTTGTTCCCAGTGCTGGGAAACCATGCCGCGATCCCTAGGGGACGGAGCACACAGGCACCCAACATAACCTCGGCACTCAGGTAATAATCGTTGCTACTGTGCTGACGATATGGTTGCTCTGCCCAGGAATTCTGCTGACAAAGGACAAGGGAAGAGGCAAGATGCTAAACACTAAACAAAAACTGCCTCCCTAAACCCCATGGCCAACCAACCCGCCCACAGCTGCCACCACAGCAAAGCCAGCCACAAAGGGTTGCAAAGGGTGCCCGGTGGGAGGGAAGCTGAGCTCATGTGTCCTGTCTCCCACCTGCCATGCTGACATCATTCCCACAGCTCCCACCTGAAAGGTGCCCCCTGCAGCTCGTTCCACACAGAGGTTCCCAGGGGCTCCCGGTTGGGGAGAAAAGGCACAGGGCAGCTCTCGCTGTGGGAGCAGCTGCTCCTTGTGCCTCCCTCGGGGTGAGGTCACACTGTTGTGGACATAGTTTGGGGGCTCCCGCCCTTTTCTGTGATGTGGAACTGTGTGATTCAAGATGCCACCCATGCTCCCAGGTCCCCGCTGAAGCTGAGGACGCTGTGCCTGCATGCTGGGCACACTCCTTAGAAGCCCCACGACAGTGCCAGTCATGTTAGTCATGTCTAGTCATCAACCCCAAAAAGTGGCTCTGCTAAGATCACCACCTGTCCAACAGGAAACAACCGAGGACACGTCCCATGCCTACAGACCACAGGCCACCGGACAACTGGGGATCCCTCAGGGTCCTCACCATCACGGGCTCCTCCTGAACCGATGATCTCAGACTGATTACCTCGTGTGTTCCGAATCTTTCCTCTAATTCATGCCGTTCTCTGAATGCTATGTGAAGAATGCAAAGTTAGAATACAAATGATCTCCTTTCCTGCGTCACCTTTTTTGGTGGTTCTAGTAGAAAAGAAAGCAAAATGCACAGCATGCAACAGACTTCCTGTGTGTGGAAGGAGTCACACAAACGTAGGGTCACATAATGCAGAGGGGGCTTCTTCCTTTCTCCTGTGTTAATCATCCTAACTGACTTCCCAAAAAGGCAAGTAAGAGACCGAGCTACATACACCCTGTACTTCTCACCTCTAGGTTGACTGCCACCAAAGGCAATGGAAGGTTTCCCAGAGAAAAAGCAGAAGGATCAGCCCCACTGCTCGGCGGCTGGCTTCATTCTCCTCAGTGTGTGATGTCTTACAAAGACTTAGGCTTGCGGTTGTACAATATACGGAAAAATGGATACGCTCACAAAAAGGAAACGCAGATGTGCTGGGAACAGTGTAAGAGCATTATCAGAGAAATGACAGGTCAGAGCACCTCGTAGAGGCAGGAATTTAAAAAATACATTGAACAGATAAAGAAGAAAGTGATATTTTAATAGGATAGTGAAAAATATAGCAGGTGGACAGTGACAGCAGAAAAAGAACAGGAATACAGACATTTTCAGAGGATTGCAGTGGTACCATGTATCCTGAAACCAGGCAAGTTTTTATGAGAGGTCTTTAAAGGTATCTCCTGTGTGGAGGAGATGGTTTTCCCCTGATGTGGAGCTGCATGTCATCTTGAGCTGTCAAAAACGCTTCGTGTGCTCTACATTAACTCACATTGAATATTTTCCGTGGTTGGTGAGACTCAGACTTAAAATAGATATGAGGACAGTCTTCGGGTTTACGCTCAGTAACACTAATTCAGAGCCAGCTGGGTGATGGCATGCTGCGTGACCCGTCCACACTTACACGGTAACCTTGCCTGAATCCTTCTGGTCCATCAGACATAAGTAATAACGTCAAGGTGCGAGAATAGTGTTGCAAGGAACAGTGGGACAAGCAGTTGACAAAAGGCAAAAGAAACGCGAGAAAAACAAGTGTGTGCGGTCACTCAGAAAGGATGGTAACCATCGCGCTCTCCCGCTCTGGCCGCCACGCACACGCTCCGTCCCTCCTGCTTCAGTCAGGCCCTGTGCTCCATCACCCGCCGGCTTCCAAGGGAAAACCATGGTGGCACGGACCTCTACCTGCAGCCCCCCACCTTGCACACGCTGCTCCGCCGCCCTGTACCACCGCCTGCCTCAGCCGGGGAAACCACGTGCGCTTTCACGGGCCGCGGAGGTACTCACTCAGCTTCTCAAGTCACGGGAGGGCGTGGGCACCACTCTCTAGCGGGCATCCTCCTCACCCGGCCCGTGGACTTGAAAGAAGTCTTCTGAAATGAGCTCTTATTTGTCAGCCACCTGGCAAGGAACTGGATACATCCTAACTGCTCAGTAATCACCAATACCCTGTCTCTCACCGCCTTACTGACCTGCACGTGCCCCAATGCCCAGTGCCCCCCCCCACGTGTCACACGGCTGGCTGAGGTTGACAGACCAGAGCCATCCCTGTCCTCGATGAATTTCTTATCTCTCAACACTAGGAACAGAGATAAGGCGCTGCTTAAAAAGGAAATCTCAGTCAATTCACGACTTTGAGCCATTCTCCACAGGAGCACAGCTGTCCTGTTACGGAGGGCTGTGTCCTGAGCTCGGATTATGCTGATCACTGTCTCTCTCGTGGCTAACGCATAAGCCCTAGGTATCCTGCTTACCTACTACAACGGCACATGTCTACTTGGGGTGCCCCCGGAGTTTTTAAGTGAGCAAAGAAGATAAATACGGTTTAAATCGATCTGCGTTAGATTTAGACTCATTAAGAGTGTTAGGCTCCTTGGACCCCACTGACAAGTGACATGTGAAATAAGTAAGTGGAGGACTTGCTAGGCATTCTCGGGGACTCAGGTAACACTGCAAACAATTTGTTTCAAGCAAAGTGGACACCCGGCTTCCGCTACAAGATTACTCTTCCGCTATCGATGGTTTCCACACCTGAACTGCGACACCACTTTTCTTGGCCGAGAACTTCGGCCTTGGCGCCACAAAATACGCTGCCGAGGCTGACTCTTGCTTTGGCGAGCTGGGAATGCCCCCGGGCACTGGGGAGGCGCTGACCGGTGAGGTGGCCTCCGCGAAGAAGGCCGGCTGAGCGCTGTAGGCTGGCACCGAGTACACAGACGAGGCCCGCAGGCCGGTGGGCGAGCTGGCGTTCACGGCCCGGGGAGGAAGAGCTTGCTGCTTCATGGCCGGTACCGAGCTGACCTTAGCGGGTGACTTTTGGGGGAGGCCAGCCTTTGCATCTGGGGGTTGGAAAGTGAACAAGGACGCATTTAGCTGATAGGGCTGGTGCTTCATGACATCCAAAGCATTGAGGGGCTTCTTGCCCTTTTTCTTGCTGGTCTTGGAGGCCTGTGGCGCTGCCGGCTGGGACTTGATGGCGGCCGGTGGGTAGGACGGGGAGTGGATCGGGTTGTAGGCCAGGGGAGGCGGTGCTCGGACGTTGGAGGAGTACTTCCACGCAGCCGGGAGCGACGGCGTGGGGGACTGAGCGCGAGCGGCGTGGGCCTGCACCGTGTCCGAGTCCACCACGTACTTCTCCATCCGCGACTGCCTCTTAGCAAAGAGCTGGGCCCCTTTCCCGCGCATCCCCGGGAGCTCGTGGGACGGCCCCACCGCGGCAGCGTGCTCAGCGCCCACTGCTGGTGTGGGAGCCGTGGGCTTGGCTGTGGAGTTCAGACTGGCCACTGCTGCTTGTGGGCCTTTGAAGGGGCCAGCCAGGTTGAGGGCACTCGCGGGCCGGGCGGGAGAGTAAGAAGGCTGGGCTATTTTGATGGACGAGACCGCGGTGCCCTGCGCTGGGCCGGCCGTGGGGAAGGCAGGAGGCTGGGTGGGAGCCACTCCGGGCGACCAGACTGGAGAAACGGGAGTGACTGGCTGGGAGGACGAGGACTTCACGGCAGGTTTGGGAGCGACGGGAGGTGGTGTCTTTTGTTTGGCAGAGGGGCTTTGCATGAAATTACAGGCCTCTGCCCCTAGGCTGAGGTAGTCTTCCTCGGGGCCCGAGTCGCCGCCAGCTCCCGCGCCCCGTTTGCCCTCCGAGTTTTGGAGGAGCGACAGGAGCTCGGGATTGGGACTCACTTTGGGCTCCTTGAAGGTGAACATGGGCTTCGCCGTGCTTCTCCTCTTGGCCTCCTGCAGTATGCCTGTTCTTTTGGCCGGCACCGCGATCCTTTCATCTCGGGAGGCGATGCGCTCCGACGAGTCGTAGAAGGTCGGCGGGGACCACGGGGCGGGCTGCGGCCACGGCGGGGGCTGTGCGGGGCCGGCCACGGGGCTCGACGCCGCTCTGGCCAAGGCTTCCGGGGGCGGTGTGACCGCAGAGTAAGGCGGGGGCGCGGGAAAGTCGGCCATGGGGCTGGTCGCACCCCGGGGTGCGGAGAAGAGCGTGGCGGGCGGGTTCCCAGGCCCCGGGAAGGGTTTGGCCGTCCTGTTGGTGGGCGCCATCCTGCCGGCCTCCGCCGTCTCGGGCGCCGCCCTGAGGCCGTTGTGTTGGGGCGCGGGGCCGGGCCCCCGGCTCACCTCGACGGAGCTCCCGCGCGCCGAGTGCTGCGCCATCGGCGCCACCTGCTCCGCCCGCTGCGGGGAAGGCGCGGGGCCCAGGCCGCCCGCGCGCTCCTCCTCCTGGGCGCTGATCTGGTGCATCCGCTCCCTCCGCCGCGCGAACATGAGCGCCCCCTTGCCCGTGGTGTCCGGCAGCAGGTCCATCGTGTCCCCGCGGCCCAGTCTCCTCTCAATGTCCCCCAGTCCCGAATCCCAGTCGAAGCTCACCACGCGCGCGCTGTCGTCCGCGTCTGACGGCAGCTCCTCGTCTGCGTCCGATTCGCTGGCGCCCAGCAGAGCCTCCTCCCAGGCGTCGTCCCCGTCGCCGCCGTCGTCCTCGACCTCCGCGTCCCCCTGCCGCCCCAGCTGGCCCGTCCCGTAGCTGATGAGCGTGAACTTCCGTGCCCGCCGCCGCCGCTTCTTAAACATCAACACCCCCTTGGAATGGGGGTTGGGGGCGTCGGTCAGGAGCAGGGCGATGCTTTTGCATTTAGACTTGGCTTCTTTCACCTGCTTCTCGGAGAGGCTTTCACTCCTCCGGAGCCCTGGGGAGAGGACAGAGGCACACTGAGATGATGAGTTCAGGGGACACGGCACAGCCACTCGGAAATCCGCTCCCGGGGGGTACACGGCAGAACCGCGCGTACTGAAAACGGGGCGCTGCATGCTGAAGCCATCCAACCCACCTCTCTGCCTTTTCCTGGAAATGTGTCCTTGTGCAGTGATAACCTTGTGCAGTGACAACGACGCTCGGAACTCTAAAGAGCGTTGTTTTACTTGCTCACGCCAATCCATTTTTATGTGTGCTGATGTGAATATATGTTTCACGTTTCTGTATGGATCCTTATACTTAAACGATAAACACTGGCTAGTAAATCTCACTTAATAGGATGTAATCAAAACTAAAAAGGAAGTGATTTAAGGACATAATATTTTCAGGAAAAAAAACCGTTAAGACATATCTTGTACTTCCATAATTAAAAAGCAAAATGGCAATATAAAACTATTTCCAAGGTTTTTAAAAAAGTGTGTGTTTGAGGGCGGGGGACAAGAACATGTTATTTAGATTAATGTTTTAATGTAATGCCTTTAAATATTCATGTTTTCTTCTTCGTCTTTATTTTTACTTTGACTTGCCCCCAAAGTCTATGCATTCACAGAAACTGAACTAATATAAATTCAAAAATGACGTGAATAGTAATGGAAAGTAGTGAGTGAACAATTATTAATAATTCAGAATGCTAGACCATTGTGAATGAAAGAAACTTCAGCTACAAAGTTCTCTAGATGAATCTGGAATGCATTGCTGTTCTGCAAACATATGACTACTTTGGTTGCAGCAACAATAAGTGTAAATCTTGAGGAAATTTAAAAATTATATGATTGGTGAACCTTAAAACTGTGGATAAAAGCAGATGCAGAAATTAAGTCATTTAAAATGAGGTTTGACAGTTTAAAATAACAAAAAAAGTATATATTTAAATTAAAAATTTTATTGGTATAAAAATCAATTGATGGCAAATTAATTTATAGCATCAATTAATTATAATCATGTATTCAGTGATAATGAGCATGATTCACAAATAAGTTTTGACTCCTCAAAACAGTCAAATGGAAATTTCAGAAAAATTTTTGAATATTTTTATGATTGAAAAATTAGCTCTTTTTGTACTAAAAATCAGACTTAAAATGGTTAATTTTTAAAAAATAAAATAGAATCATAGTAAGTAGTTTTATGATGAAGTTACATATTTTCACTGGAAGTTAAATTTTGTTTAGGGAAAAACAGCAAAAAGTGTGGTTATCTTGTTATAATTTAGTAATTACAAGAAATGTGACTTTCTTGACTAGCGTTGCACAACTTACTGTGAAACTGACAGTCACAGTTGCACGCTTGCTGCTGACCTCACTGCCAATGTGAAGTATGTGAACCCCGCCTTGACACAGCCGTTTAAAATGCTATCAATGTGGAGAAGCCTACAGATGCATAAAGTATACGGAGCGACCAACAGCACTTGCCAATAGAGCTACAGATGGTTATGCTAAAAATATGCTTCGAACGGAATAAATGTCGGTTAGAAGACTTAATCTACTCCTTTGAATAACCAAGTTCACGACTGTTGTGTATCACTCACACATCCAAGTGCCTTTGAGGAGCTTCTACCTCCTCAAATGAAATTCCAAAAATTGTGGGGGGGAAAATGAAAGAAAATAGCAAAAAGCATAAAGCCTAACTGCCATTCTTACCATCATTCTTCTTTCTCTCATCACTCCTCTGGGTAAAACAAAACAAAACACTGTAAAAAGCCTTGCATTTAAGCTGGTTTTCTGCTCAGGGACATTTAAATGCCTCCTGGTGGCCCTGGCGACTGGCTGCTGTGTCTAGAAGGTAGATGAAACGCTGGGCAGTCTAGTGAAGACTGACAAGACGGATTGGATCATGTAACCGCTCGGTTTTCCACATGTGCTTGTCCATCAAGCCACTTCTGCAAGCATCATCAAGCTGCACAATGGTTTTTTTCAAAGTCAGGATCTGCTTTTAATGTCAGTGGTGGAGCCTGTATTTTACAGACGCCTGTGAGCAGCAGACTCAACAGTTTTTGACATTTAAACTCAGAGTCCACCTCACTTCAAATGCTCCCATATGCTGTTTAACATGAAATAATATTACCACGCTCTGAGACAAACCAAAAAGGCAACATGAAAAGTATTATTTTCTTTAACAGTTCCTGTGCCTTTGAGGACACAAGAAAGTGCATTAAAAACATTTAATTCTACTACCGAATTCAAACATATTGCTTCCAACTCAGCAATTGGTAATCTCCACAATCTCATGCTGTTTTGTGCATTAATAACTTTTAAAAAGCCAACGAAAGACATAAGGATAATCCTTTTTAAAGAAAACAGAAGAAAAGCCCACGCAGGCAGAGCAGCTCCAGATGCCCAGCCGGTGGCCCCCACCAGCCCCCGCAGGACTCACGTGCGTGGCGCGCTCTGTGCTTGTGCGGTCTGCTGGGATCCCTTTCCCAGCGTGGCTCTTCTCCCTGCTCGGTGCCTTCTGATGAGACGGCAAAGGAGACCAGAGAAGGAGGTGCTTCTGACGGCCCTCCTTCCCAGGGAGCATCCACACCCCCGCTTCCTGCCTGAAGCCTGCACCCTTCCGCCTTCTGCGTGTCAGAGCAGTCGAGGATCACCTCCACCCGGGGCAGCCCCGCGTCCCCGGCCTCCCTGGCTTGGAGCACTCTCAGCTCGTGGCCACTGGAGATCTGAATTATCTTGCTGGACCGCGGAGAGGGGTCCCCTTTGTCCTCAGTGGGGACTGAGTGTATGTGGACAGCCCTGCCCTGGTGTAAGTTAGGATCTGGGTCAGGAGACTTGAGTTGTTCCGCCCCCAGGAGAGCCACGGCAGGGGCTCTAGTGCCCTTGGGTCCCTCAGGGGAAAGGGACAGCTGTAGCTTAACCACAGGGCCTGGCTGCCCCACTGCTGCCTTCTCCCACAGGATGGCCTCCCCTGTCAAGTGTCCTCTTGGGGCGCCAGACATGTGAGGGACCACCTGGTAGCTCAGGACTGTTTCTTCTGTTTTGTTCCCAGAAAAACCAGGACCACTTCCTTGGTCCTCAGCAAGGGGGGCTCCACTCTTGATGGGGGTGCCGCAGGACTCTCTGTACTGGCATTTTGCGGCCGGTCGGATCTGCAGGGTGGTGCTTTCCATGCACCCCTCCTGGGGGAGATGCTCGTGGTTTTTGATTTCAGTTCCAGAGATCAAAGTCTCATTTATTCCACTGGAAGGTCTGCACACAGAAAAATCATTCCAGACAGTTAACTCAGAGCGCCTTACACCTGCCAAAGAACTTCCTGACATTTTTATGATGCATAATACATGATACAGTCACAGTGTTTCCTCCTAAATATCAGCTGCCACATGTTTGAAAACAAAAATTGGCGACATGTTCAGATAATTCTTTAAAGATCTCCCTAATAATTTTTCCTTTAAAGCAAAGTGAAAACACTTACAAATGATTATGAAACCTAAATCCAGCATAGGTTCAACTTTTATTTTATAAACGCACAGGTTACAGCGACATGATGCTCTTTATCTATAATCATGCAGCTGTTTTCCAAAAACTATCTTTGTTTCAATACGACAAAGCATTTCAATGACTAAGTTTAGGTCTGGACATTATAAAGTCACAGAAACATGCGCAGCAGCTCCAGAGTAATATTAATATACAGATAATTCAAGTAACCCTTTTAGAGACTGTGCTTTCTTGAATGGAATGAAATACAAGCTGTTTTCTAAGCTCCAGTGAGCATGTGTTTTGTAATAAGTGGACCCCAGCCCAGCACTCTTGTGTAAAGAGAGATCCTTTCCATGCCACAATGAATCATCGAGTCATGGAGTATTTATAATCCGAGACGTCTCCCCCTCTTCTGTTTGAACCTATCTCTTTGAGCATTTTCCTTAGAGTATCTCTAAGTCAAGCTGTTCCTCTGTCTCTCAGCTCAGGAGCCCAGGTCTCTACACCTCAGTCCTTTGATTTTCACCGGAACTTTCCCAGTTGCTTTTGCACATTTGGATTTGCAAGAAGCAATGTCAGTTTAAGGGTTAAATGACTTCTTGCTAAAACTCTAATTTAAACTCTAACTGCTTTTAGAAGAGAAGCGTCATTCACAGAACAGCTGTAGGAGATGCCTTTGTTTCTTACATTTGTAAGTTTTTTTCTTTTTCTTTTCTTTTTTTTTTTTAAGCAGCAATGGTGTCTGTCTGCCTCTCCCTCCCTCAGAATGCACCCTGACTAATGCAGGGTCATCAGTTAGAAGGAGTGAGCCCCTCCTTCTATTCTCAAGGGCATTTACCTTAGAAGTTATGTGGTCATGGAATTTCAGACTAACATTCAAAATAATTACTCCTAAGTTTGCTTTTGACTGCATTTAGCAAAACAAAACTAAACAAACAAATGAAATGCAGCTTTCTCTCAGTATGTAATCTGTAAAGCTTCCCAGTGATTCAAACAAACAACAAACAAACATTATAATACAGTGTTTTCAAAACATGATGACAGCAAATTAGATCTTTCTTATGTAGGAAATGATGAATACACTTAATAGGACTGAATTGGAGGGTACAAAAAGGTCAGAGAGTTTCAATGTAGGAAGGCCTCGGGAGGGGATAGATTAAATCACTTTGAATTGTGTTAGCAGTCAGTTATGAAACAGAGACGAGAGTCGTCTGAATTCATTCCAGCCTTACAGACTGTAATACGGGCAAATGGGTCAGATAAATGTTAACATTTACTGGTAGCCGAAGTAAAATGGATGCACAAGGATAAAAATCATGAAAACACCAGGGGTTAAAGCTTTATACCTTAAAATGCTCATTTCCATTCAGTCTACATAGGTGCTCAGGCCCGCGATTTATGCCTCCTGTGTAGGGAAGCTAAATGACACCCCAAAATGGTATGTGGATTATTTTATTTTTAAGAAGCAAAAGACTCGGGAAGAAACTTTGACCTTTCCCCTTAGTCCCTAAAAGAATTTAGACAGAGGACCTGTTCCCAGGACTCAGCCATCAGCAGAGATATATCTACAAAGAGCCTGGGTGGGCTGGGTGTGGTGGGCAGACTGGAGGAGCTTGGAGTCCTTTTTGTCCCACTGTCGCTGCAGGGCCCAGCAAACATTTATATGCCCAGCATATCTCAATCTCCACAGGAATGGCCCTCCTCTCTGGTGAAGTCCCAAACCACTACCTGGGCTCCTTAGCTCCAGGTGGCACCTAAGCCTCAGCTGCCTACCTTGCCCTCGGGCCCCCGTACATACCGACAGAATTAAATTTGGTTATTTTCTCCTGTTAATTTAATTTTCAGAGCAGCCAGAAGAACTTAGAAGGATCGACAAAAATTGTGTGTCTTCCTCCCTGACGCACAATTAAATAATTTTAAAAAAATTTAAGATAATAGAGACTTAATGATAAAGGAGTCTCTAAAGATAGTCTGACCCAGGTTTCTCTGGGTAAGAGTCCAGGAAAAGTAAACCATTTTCCTCTAGTGTAGAAGGCAGTTATATGAGTGAGAGAAGTATTTAATTCCAGGAAACAATGTTCAGATAGGCAGAGTGATGGTGATGATGGTGATGGTGACGATGACGATGGTGGTGGCCACGATGACGGTGAGATGGTTATGGTGATGGCTGCCTGTGGGCTGGTTTTGAGATTCCATTTTGAATCTCATCAATTAATTATTTGTTTTGTCAAAGTCAAAATACTTAAGAGAAAATAATAATAACCTTGATTCCAATTGTGCAAAGCAGCAGACAACTAGTCCACTTATTTCTGAAAGTAAATATGTACCTAAAACTCAGCTTTAAACCGCCAAGGTCTTTCCCAATGAGAGCCGTCGTAGTCAAAACAAGTACTGGTAGGGACTTCCCAGACCACAATGTGTTCCAAAGGAACGGGCCTCATTATCTCAGGAGAGACACTAAAAAGGGAATAAATTAGAAAAGTTCCCCACCCACTTTTGGATGTGATTAAACCTTTACAAAGTTGGAAGTGTTCGAATTGCTCTGAGATTTATGCACACTCATGACAAGCCCTGTGACTGCTCCTGGCAATATTCCTCTTAGGTTCCTTTTAAAAGCAAATGGCAGCTTTATAAATAAGTAGGATCCAGAGGGCTTAAACTCTGAACTTGATGGGTAAATTTTGAGGTGGGAGATTCTAGAGACAGTGCAAGATTTCTTTTATTTTCACAAGATTTTGGCCATAGTGAGTTCATCTTGGCATAGAAATGGAATCCTAATGCTGTATATAGTGTTTCTGTAAAGTTAGGGCCAAACCAGAAGGGCTTTGAGATTCTGTGAGAGGTCCTGGGACATCTCCCAGCAGGCTGCTCCCAGGAGCCCAGGGCTTTCCTTTCTGGACTCACTACCATGCGATGGTCCACTTCAGTTAGGATGGACTGGACTATGGGTTGCACACAGTAGAAATGCCGATGCTATAGTGTTTTGCGATTGTTCTCGTTGTTTTTTGTTTTTATGTTTAAAGTTGACTTCTGCATTTTTAAGCAATTTAGCAGGGAGCGTGGATTTGGAGATATCCAATTAACCAGTGACTTGCCCTGACAGGCCGAAACCTTGATTCTCACCACAAGCTTTTGCCCATACCCGAAAGCTGGTTTTACTGAAGGTCCTGGCAAGCAGAAACTGGCTGCCCTTAAGGATTTTCTGTTGTACTTGTTCTTTTCCTTCTCTTCAGCATTTTCTTTCTATAAGAAATCCTTGTACAATGCAATGGCTTAACATTTAAAGGTTTCTAATTTGTCTGTGAATCTGTGAATTAAATTTAGTGATCCTGACCCACCACAAAATCTTGACCTAGAAGGATTAGATTATGTGCAATATACTGAGCTGTCTAAGGAACTACTTTTAAATACCAAACTACTTTTACGTTCTCAACACAGTTCTTGAAACAAAGACTTTCAAGTTAATTCTCAATCAACCAGAAAATTCAGTGGATTAGAATCGCCACTTCTCCAACACTGTGGTGTTTCTGTTTACCTCTACTACCCTTCTACAGAGCACCCCGATTCCCCATAAATGACAAATTATATGCATAACAGAAGCTCTAACCAGTCCCATCTCGCTCCAGGAGAAAGCATGTAAAGTTCTGTACCGTTTGATGAGCATTTGCAGGGAGTCCGTCACGCTCTCCATGAGCTCGATGACCTGGGGGTAGGTGAGATCTGCGCACGGGTTGCCGTTGATGGAAACCACTTCATCGCCCTCACAGAGCCCAGACCCAGAGGCTTTGCTCTGGCTTCGGATCTGAGTGGAGGAAAAAGAAGGCAACAGTTAGCATCACATAACCTGTGAAAACCATGCCACCGTCGCCAAGAAACTTGAACTTGGGTAAGGTGAATGGATCTGCAGACGGTAAAGTCAGCCCTGATTTTATATTCACCTGTTGACCTGGAAGACCCCCTTCCACACTTTCACCCCCTCACACGCACTGTGTATTATGTATCACAAAGTCAACACCGAATGGACAGAGTTGTAAGGGAGCAGAAAAGGAGGGGGTTTCTATGGTGGAGGAAAGAGAATATAAGATACAAAGAATAGAGAAGAATGAGGGAAGTAGTGTGCTTAAATTGAATATACATTGAAAACAATTATGTCACACTGTGAAGTTTGATCCCAATCACGAAATGATTCTCATATTAAAATAAATTTTAAAATCCTTTCCCATTGCTAAGGTGGCTGGAACACTGCATGTAAGGAGGAGATGTAGGGCGGGAGGGCTGTTTAAGGTGAGAGCGGTACAGCTGAATGAACTCCAGAACGCGATCCCAGCGTAACAGGGAAATTAGGCAGCCAGGGTATTCAAATTATGTCAAAGGGAGAAATCCTTCTTTGAAATCAACTAGTCAAGATTTGGTACTAAGCAGACTTTAGCAAAAAAGAAAGAAAAAGAGATTATTTTGCAAAAAATCAAAACAGCCCTGCTCTAAGGATGCCTCATGTTCTAGCACAGAACGACATAGAACAAGAACTAAATGAAAACCTGGAGGAGAACCTTCAGACCCTGGGAGAAGAGAACCACGGAGGAGCAGGCCCTCGCGCGAGTCCCACGCTCCTGAGTGACAAGTGGCTGGAGGTCTGTGTCCCTTTGGGTCATCCCAGGGTAACCGCCGCTGCTCATCCCTCGTCCACTCTCCCCAGCTCTGCTTCGTGCCAGCGCGGGGACCTGCCTTTGCACGCTGGCTCCTGGCGGGGTTTGGTCAACAGGAACCCCTCCACGCCGTAAGAGATCAGAGACAGGGCACCGTGAGGTGAGGCACATGCTGTCCCTGCTGCACCCCCTGGGCCAGGGGTTGGCAATGGCTGTGTCCCCCCACTAGACAGTCACAGCTCCTGCCTGGCTGCCCACCTGCGGGCCTTAACTTTTGTCACGTTCCAACCCCCCACACACACACATGTCCCCGCATATTCAGGCCTCAGGGTAGTAACAGCTTCTGCCCTTAATCTCCCAGCGTCCTCCTCGTTGGCGCTAAGGCTGCCCTTAGTCCCTGCACTATGTTGTCTTTAATTACGCCTTTGAACCTGGCAGCTACTTCCTGCTGGGACCCTGAGTGATACTAAGGGGTTTAGGTTTCATTTTATAATGTGAGTTTAATAGTTCTCAACGAACTGTTATCATCTATGATGAACTATGTCGTGATCATAAAATCTCGAGTTTAAGAACCCCTCATGATCCCCCTCTAGATACTTTCTACCAAGGTGATCCCTCCCTGACCATTAAAATGAAGGGTCTGAAGTCAAAACCAGGGGAGCAGCTCATTTTTGATTGGCTATGAAACACATTTCAATGCACCTCTAACAACTGCCCACTAATGGTCTTAAATGATAATAATATGTTGCCTGATACAGATTTAAAGTTTGTATCTCCAAGGGCATTACATTTTAAATGAAACTCTTGAAAGCAAAAGAAGACCTTTAAGTGCCAAAGCAATGATGCTATTGAAATTTGAAGTGATTCAGTTAATTTTGTTCTGGAAGGCTCCATCCTTTTATTGTCATAAATTATGATCTATAGAAGCCCTACCACTTTTCTGATAAATCAATCTCCTTTTATTTTGGAAGAACATACTCATTTATTGCAAAAATTAAATGGACTCTGTATTTCCAAGGCTATCAGGAAGCAACAAAAGCACTAAGAAAGAGAGTATTCACCTAGTTTTGAAAAATACCTATTTAACTGTGAAGTATATTTGTTTTGTTTTGTCTTGCATGAAATTATTAAAATAAAGATTCATGAATAAAGATTCATTAAAATAAAGATTCATTAATAAGTCGAGGATAAAACAGCATCCAACAATGAAAACATTTAAGTTAGGGTTAGAGTTATTTGTTTAGATTTCTTTCGTTTAATTTTTTTTTTCTGAAATATGATTAGTGGATAATGAAGCTTATTTTTGAAGCATAAATCCATTCATTCAATGGAGCCAAATGTACTGGAATAGTGACAGAAAATTCATCCTTTGGGGGGCCAAAGAGGTTTTATGTGGAGGAAACAGGTGTCGCCAAGGCCCGACCTCTGTGGGGGCGGGGGTTTCCCTGTATCACCAATAAGTTGTGTGGATTTTAAGCAGCTTCATGCGTTTGCGGAGCAAGAGGAAGATGTGGTCCTTGGAAAATAAAAACATCCCCAATCTAACAGCTGTCCATCATCCCAATGTGTGTGGGCTGACGACGGGAAGAGTGCAGTTGGTCATCATGCCTGCCCAGGAAGCTTGTGATGGCAGGACCAGGTGGGGACCAGCCCTGCGGGAGTCAGCGCCCCTTGGCAACATTCTGAGGCCGACAGGCAGGACTGTCTGCCCTATGGGTCTTGCTGACGACCTTCTGCGTCTGAGCAGCAGGAAAAGCTTTTCCCTCAAGAATCATGTTAACCATGGTGATACTTTCGTTGCCACAAAGGTTTTTCGGATGGACTCCTCTGTGTCCATTTTTATTCGGATTACTAAGCCAGGGAGTGTATGACAGAGACTATTACGTATAAGCATATCCCTCGCAATCACCAGCTTCACCAGTATGGTTCTGCTCATCGGTGTGGTAGGAAGAATAAACACTTATTAGTGTACAAAAGATCTTTCCCTTACATCATATATAATTATGTATGCTTATAATTTGTATAATTATGCATTATACATGTGAGTAAAAATTCTAACTCCTAAAAATATTCTTAATTGTGAAAGTGAGACACACTGCCAGTCATAAGAGTGAGTGTGGACGTAAAAATCATTAGTATTGACAGGCCCGAGTCTCTCTCAGTGAATGTATCCACAGTCTTCTCCGTAGGCCGTTAGTCCTGTATTCCTAAACCACGTCATTGTCAGAAAGGACCTCAGCTCTGAAGGAAGCAGGCCTGGTGTGGCTCCAAAGCTGGCTCTCTGAATTTAGGTCAGTGACATTCTGCCTTTGAGATTTAGTTTCTAAAACGCGAAACAGAGCTCATAGAGCTGACCTCTCTAGATGGATAACGGGGATTGGAGGGAACACGTGTTCTGTTCCATGGCACACATCCGCTCACACAGGAAGGGACGCCGTCTGGGTGACAGTCTGTTGGCTTCCCACACACACGAAAGGAACGAGAAAAGATGTGAAATGTTGGTACTTTGTCTGCAAGATGTTTGAAAATATCTGAATTTGTTGTCAGTTTTTAGCCAGGTAGTTGGCATTATTTCCTCCTAATCTAAGATAACGTTTTGTCTGTCTTTTCCTCATTAAGTACGCATTTCATAACTGAAAGATGGAAGAAGTCAGGCTGTTTATTATGTTTCCCGGCAGAAATAATAATACAAATATTTAAACACTGGTGGCTTGTTTTTATTGAGCACCTACTATGCTAAGCCCTTTGCATCCTTACATCATTTACCTCTAGCAAACCCAATGAGAGGTGTAAATGCACTCCCACGTGTATATGTTCAGATGGACTGCCATCACCTTACTTTATAGATGATATAGATTAGGACACTGAGACTCAGGAAAGTCAGGTACTTTGCCTAAAAGGACACAACGAGGACCAGAATTTGAACCCAGAGATCTGAGTACAGAGCTTGGGTTTTGAACCACTACATACATTCCTCCGTAGTCAGCAGTCTCAATTCTCTACCATGAAACTTGGAGTGAAGAGAGAGGAGCCTCGAGTGGCGATTGGCAGAGACGGTGAACTAAGTCAGGGAGGAAATGGAAGGGGTAAGCTGAGGTGACAAAAACGTGCCTGCTCTGTCCTTAAACCAGGTTTTGTTTTATTGTGTTTTTCTTCTTCCTCCTCCTCTTTTATTATTTTAAGAGATATATGTTAAACATGCTTTAAAGATTGGAAAATAGTCAATATTATGACCCAATATGTTACAAATTCAAGATCAAGTATGAGTGTCTTTCGCCGACTGTGACTCCATACAACATACATCTGTGGACGTGCCGTGTCATTCCTTTGCTTTGAGGACATTCCCCTAGAGGCCTCACTCTACAGCTCATATGTCAGATAGACGAGTGAGCCTCTACCCATACAATACTCTCCTCCCTTTCAGCGTCTCTCAGTTTAATCAGGCCCCATAACTAAGAGAGACACTAGTCCCATAAATATTCACCCAATACTGTGTTCTATTGCTTCCAGCTTCTTGGTCCCTGACAGGGAAGATTTATTTTACTGCAACCAAGTAAAAATGGAAAGTTAAGGCTTCCCTGGGAAATTTAACATTATTTTTATTTCGTATTATAGAATAAATCTAAGAAGAGTGTCAGCTATGCTAAGTTAGTTTTATGAATAAACAATTTCCTGGCAAAATGAAAAAACAAGTTCCTTTTTCTATTCTCTTATTATCACTTCATTTCCAAATCATCGAGAACTGGATAGAAAGCAAGTATCAAATTTGAGTTTTCACAGAACTTTGTACTTCTACTATTTTGTGTTGTGTGCGTGCCATGTCAATATTGTCAGCTTCCTGTTGGTGAAACTACGTCTTGTCTCATAGGCTGTATTTTCATGTATAACTTGCCGGTGAGTCATCTTGGAAGATGTCGGAGTAAGTGGTAGAACCAAGACAATATCCTCCTTAAATTCCACTACTCTACCCATTAAAATATATGAAAAAGAAAATCAGCATAAATCTAGCCTACTGCATGTCAGGCTATTCTTTAATCCATAGAAGGAAGTCTTGGGGCCCAGGGATAACTAAGAGAGGATGAGAAAGATGACCTCAGACAGCAAGTACAAGGTTTAGAGGTCAAGACATTTTGATGGAAGCTGCAAAGCAGTCTGTGATCTAACAGCTCTTTCTGAAGACCCGGCCCTTCCTCAGTTTCCCACTTCAGGCCTTTGGCAAAACTGCCCACAGACATCTGATACAGGATTTAATCAGTGTCCCCTCTCCCCAGCTGGCTCAGACACCGAAGCCCCAGGTAGGTAGGTCTGTATTCCTCTAATCCGAGAGATGGTTAGGCACAGCAGAGCAATGACGTCGGAAGCCACCGTGTGACAAATGAGTAACTATCCCCTTCGGACGGCTTGCTTCCAGATTCTGCCGTCCAACCTCACTTCTTGACGGGGTTTCCCAGCACCAGAGCTGAGCCCACAAGTTGTGGGGAATTCATGTTTACAGTGACACAGTGTTTTGGGGAATCAATTGCAAATAGCTGTATTACAGTTTCAGGGGGACAGGGCGAAAGCAAATGACAAGGACCAGAATCCAATGGAATAATAAGAAGAATAACCTTTAAAGGACAATCTTTACAGTAGGAAGCAAAAGGCCTCCCGCACTTGAGTGCAGAAATTCAAACACTAAACTGGAAAGAAAAGACGTGAGAGAATATCTAGAACATCGGATAAGAAGAAACGTGATGAACAACTGAGGAAACCGACAGTCGGTGGCTGAGCGGACTGGGTTGCTCAGCTTTTGCTCCAGGCCCCCTCTGGTGTTGCAGGGGCCCGTGGTTGAGCCTCGGGGTGGGAGACAGTTCCAGCACAGCAAGTGCAGCTGCGGGAAGCCTGTGTTTGGCGCTGACTCACGTGGAGCGAGGCCTGTGCCCGTGGGGTGTCCACCTTGCTGGTGGAGTGTGAGAGGTGATGTCACTCTGCACACAGCAGTGCCCCTGCTGTGACGGCTCCCCCATCCCAGACCCATAAGGTGTGAAACCCGAGAGCCAGCGCTGGCCTGTGGTCCTGACTCCCAGCTTCCAGTCCCCTGGGTAGCCAGTGGTTTGAAGTCATTCCTGGAGGCCCTGCCTCAAACCTGCCCTTCCAGATCTTTCAACAATTCTATAAGTACTTACTAAATCCCTTTCTGACCAAAATAACTCGAGAGGTTTCTATTTTCTGCAAATGAGCCCTGAGCTTGTTCTGACTAATAGAAGTAAGGGCAAACGCAGACGGTAAAGAGGAGGGGAAGCTATGTCTCAAGTACAGGAAAGAAGAAAAACAGGTGGATGCAGGTATTTCAGGACAGATTGGAGTGACAGAGCAGGAGCTCACACCAGGTAAATGGTATGAGGTCACCATCTCCAAGAACAAAGGAGGAAGGGTCGAGGGACATGAAAACCTGAGGACAGCAAAGGAAGTTTGGAAAAGCCATTGTAGAGAACAAACGGGGAAAGCAACGTGAGAGAAACAATAGCTTTGTGAGGAACTTATAAGGAATAAGGTGAGATGCTTATCAACATGCACAGCTATCTTAGACAAATCCTCTAAAGGACAGTAGATACTTCTGGAAAGGACACCAGTCTTTTCCCCACGAAAGCACTGATGAGTGTGTAAAGAAGCAAATAAGGAATACAATTATACAAATTTTTTGTCTGGAACATGAATACAACTGAAACGGTATATGCAAGTTGGATCACGGTGCAAATGCAGGTAGATGTTCTGAAGTAGGACTTTTCGGACAGTCCATCCTCGGTACCTCAGTTCAAGTTCAGTAGGTTGTCCTCATGTTGAGTTTGGGGTCGAAGACTGCGAACATTTCTGCCCTGGTCACTAGCACACATCGGATACTTGGCAAAACGTTTCCCTTTGGGATGACTGGCTTTATTCTTAGGGACCAAGTGGCCATAAAAGTAAAAAGCATTCCCGGTAGCCCGCTTGGAGAGATTCCCAGAGTAAATAACTGTCTCTGAGAGGAATGGGGCCGCATACTGAAGAATGCGCATAGCAATGTGATTCCACGGGTGGGAACTGTGACACCGGGTAACTGCTCAGAGCTGTTATAAAGCAGCCTCTGTGAAGCTAGACACCCCAGTACAAATATGGAATGGTATTCTCTGCTCTCTCCCTCCTAAGAATGTAAACATCCCAGCTCTTTCAGAAAAGCTCTGATGGACCACAGCCGATGTGGGACATGGCCCTGTCTGCTTTCTCTTGGATTAAATTGTGAAGGATTGCACAGAGGCTTGTGAACTACACGCAGATTCATTTTATAAACATTTATACGGACTACGAGAAAATGCTTTAAAAGGACTCATTAAAAACACACGTAAAATCAAAAAGTTGGATAACTAAGTAGTCGGTCTGACCAGGGCTACTCAGAAAAGAGAGAATTTGGGTTTTTCAAACCTCAGAGTGTTTATTAAGGGCACACACAACTTTTAAGCCACATCATTATTAGACTGCGATGCCTCATCTGAGAAGAATGTAGTTGTCCAAACAACCTGTAGGAAACTCAACAGTCTTTTGAGTGGTCAAAATACAGTAAGAAATAAAGTTCACTGTAACGTCCATACATCACTGTCAGTGTCTGGGACCCTTTCTCAGTCTTTCTGCCCAATTTCACACAATTCTAATAAGCTTTTTTGATTTGGGTTTACAGAAAATTAGAAATGGAGAGGCAAACATGCATCCTGTGCAAAGGAAGATGTTATCGTTAATACAATGACAAAACAAGGGGGTAAAAGCCAAAAACTTAAAAACACATGAAAATCTTACAAAAAGAAAAAAAAGGACTCAGACTACTGGAGTCATTTAATGAAAGTACAAAAAACTCTCACATGCTCAATGGTACCTAATGCCTCTATTGCATTCAAGTAAGATAATGGGTATTCATCATAATTATGCCAAGTCATTTATAACATTTCAGTCATCTTTAGTAGACGGAGTCGATGCAGGAAAACAGGTGACACCTTTCTGAAGAAACCAACCCAAACAGGTACAACAGAAACGTGCTGTCTGGAGATGGCCCTGGACCCCAGGCAGCATTACCACATTAATAAAGAAAGGGGACCGGATTAGAATTCATCGTTTGAGGTCCTAAAGACTTTGCTTGTATTGGTGGTTTTAGTGAAATTGTTTAGTGTCAGACACTGACGATGCCTCACGTATCTAGAAAATGTATCTGCCTGAATGCCCTGTTTTCCACAGCTCTAGACATCAGAAGTTTTACTTCATTCGACTACACTGGATGAAGCACTTTCCTTTCCCAAGTTGTTCATCCATAAAACTATAGGTAAAGAAGACAGACATGAAGTGAAAATGTCCTCCAAATGAAAAGAGTACAGACTTTTTAAAAAAAATGTGTAAGTTCATTCTTTTGCTCTGGACTTGAAATTATGAGCAAACTGGAAATCTTATCTTACTTCTGTACTAACTCATGTGACAAGGCCTTTAAGTTGTCAGGAATCATTTTCCTTTTCAGAAGAATGAAGGAATTTCTTCTATTCCTAATTCTATGCTTTGTTAAACCGTAACACACACACACACACACACACACACACACACACACACACACTCGATACATCCTGGTACTTCCATTTGGGAAAGAATTATATAAAAATTTTGTTGAGGTTTTAATTAAAGAAGTGTGAACTGTACAAATTTATAAATATTTTGCATAGTTTTAATCCAAGAAAGTTAAGTTGACAGCACTGAACATTTACTGCCTGTAGTAGGGCACTGGGGGAAGAGACAATGCCACTACTATCTTCACATAACGGGGTAATTGCCACTCCCCCAGCCACAGGACATGTTGAAAGATCTGATTACAAAAAGGAGCCAATTAGCTGGTACAGGGGCCAGGAAAAGTTAATCAAGGACCACGTCCTTTCCTTTCAGGGAAGGGCCAGTTTCAACGATCCCCTCCAAAGCTTTAGTTAACTGGAACTTCACTTCGGCCATCACCAGTATTTAAGAGTGTGTGACCTAACGCGCAACTCTCAAATGTTTTGGTCTTCAGACCCATTTACACTCCTAAAAATGATTGAGAATTGTAAAAATATTTTGTTCTTGTGGATTCTCGCAATCGGGATTTACCCAGTTGGAAATAAAAAGTGAGAAAACATTTAAAATTTTTCTTCATTAATTAAACTTAAAATAACTGGTATGTTAACACACATACTATATTTTATAGGAATAATAATCATGTTTTCTAAAACTAAGCTAATTTAGTGAGAATAGTAGTGACATTGTTTCCCATTTTTGTAAATGTCTTTAATGTCTGAGTTTGAGAGAAGACAGCTGGATCCTCACATGTGATTTTGCCTTCACTCTGTTGTTACATTATTGATTGACGTGCATGGAGATCTAGCTTTGCAAAGATACACAGTTGGAAAAGGTGGGGGGGGGTGTAGTCTTTTCAGATAATTTTGGACATTTTCTTTGATACTAAATCAGACTCAACAAGTGGTAGTTTTTAACATTGTCATATGGAATCTGAAACCATAGCGATGAACTTTTCATACCTGGTTACATGAAAACCCATTAGTCTGTTTTGCACTTGGAATGGATCTTCTATCCATGCATGATTCTGCCACATCAAGCATTGGTCATTTGGGAAATGCTGATTCACTGAGTTACACAGATTTCCCAAATGCTGACGTATTTCCTTATACAAGATACCAAGTCACTCCTTTGTATGGTCAGTGACCTCATCAGAGAAGTCTTTAGCATTGGGAAGCTCTCAAAATTCAAGGTGGCAGATGAAACTTTCTCATTGTCCCTTGAAAGCTCAAACACTGTCAGTTGTCTTCCTTGACATGACAGGCTTACTTTGCTCATTTACTAGAAAATGTCGGCTGAATACCCAAATATGAATGACTGCAGTTTATCTGTCAGTTATTCTTCAAAGTAAAAATGATGTTCCATGAAAAAATGGCTAGTTGAGCTTGTAATTCAAACAACTGTACAAATGCTGCCTCAACACGAACATCATACTTCGTATTCAAAGTGCTTATATTATATGTATTTTCAATTTGTCACACAGACTATTAAAAAGACGTGTACTTGAGAATTAATAAAACGTAAACTTTTATTGTTTCATCAAGGTCATCCTTATGTGGAACCAGCACTTGCTTCCTCAACCAAATGGTGACAGTGAGGAACGCAGTGAAGCCTCGTACCTGTGGGTGTCGCTGCCTCCGTGCTAAGTACAAGTGGTCTCACTCACCTTGGCTTTTGCGCCATGAGTGCAAATGTCCACCTGGTGAAAAAGACAATGTCTTAGTCTTATTATGAAAAACATTTTGACTTCATGGGCCGCCTCGAAAGTATCTCAGAGACCCCGCAAGGTCTGCAGACCACACTTTGAGAACTGCTCGTCTAGAGAGGAAGGATATGTGATAAGCATTGTTGGCATCTTGAGATCTGAGTTGGAGAAAAGGGAATTCCATGAAAGGTAATGCAGGGTTGAATGGAAGTGAAGTCCAGCCGAGAAGAAAGGCTGACAGAAACCAGGAACAGTGTGCTGGAAGAATGTGCCTGAACCAACTGTGAATTCAGACTAAAGGTCACTCTGTGGTTCTGGGGAAGTGGAGGAGCAAATAGTTTCAGCCCAGCTCTGGAGGTTCAAAGCCTATCCTCTGTGGAGAGGACAGACAAAGGGAAAAAGAAAATCTTCCCTGGGCTAGAATGTCAAGGTTGCTTTGGAAATAGCGCCTTGAAACTTTGATTCAGTCTCCAAACTTCTGGCTAGTTGAAATTCACTGAGAGCTGTGATTGCAATACAAAATTTTTACAACCTAAGCATATATTGCATGTAGTAGGCAAGCAATAAATATGTGCTAAATAAATGACAATATGAGTAAATTTAATTTTACCTAAATGTCTGTCTCAACTTTCCTCAGTACCTGGGAAGCTACTCCAAAACCTATTATATTCTATTTATTCTTTCTTCATGGTCTCTTTCAGGTATGAGATCACTACAAATGTCCTGTGTGATCAACAGGAAATCCCCAGGGTACTTGTGGACAGGAACTGGTCCTACTGAATATGGGACATCAGAGAGAACTGAGTTCCCGGCCGTGACTCGATGAGCAGCTCTGCGGCTGCTCCTGCCAATCACTGCATGTCACCACCACTCCTCTGGCCCCACGGGAGGTCAGGTCACAAGGCACCGGGTAAAAGTGGAAAAGCTTTACTAAGTATGGACGTGGAGTTCAGGGAGACAAGCACACGTGTGGAAGCGGCGCGAGGTGCTCCCTCCCACAGGTGCTGCCACTGTCCATAGGTGCTGGGTCAGCCTTGGCAGGTCGGTGCGAGCTGAGCTGGGCTGCGGAGGGAGTTCCAAATCCTGGACTTCAAGAAGAGAAATCAGGTCTTGCCAAGTGCCCTCTGTGTCCGTGTAAGTGTTCTGTTGATGCGTTTTAAAGCTGGTCACGCTCCCTTTGGGGATTGACTAACACATCTCCTATTTATTTCTGATTGAGGAGAGTCTGCATGAATGTCATCATCTTGCCAAAAAGTCTGGGGCCAGACCCAGCCAAGGAGAGCCTCGCAGAGGCAGGCGAGAACCCCCAGCTCTTCTCTCTGCTTACCTCCCCGGAGGCCTCGTCACATTTAGTAAGGAAAGGAGTTGGAGCCTGAGGCTTTGCTTTTGTTGCCTCGCGATTAATCAGTTAAGTAAGTAATAATACTACATATTTACTGATTACCTTCTCTGTGATGGCAGTGTGGAACTCTGAAGTACAGTGGTGAATGCTGCCCGCCAGAGCTTTATTCTAGATAGAGAAGTTAAGGAGATAAGAGAAACCCAATATGATGACTGCTGATTAGAGTTCACATGGGATGCAGTGGGAGCACGGACTAGGGCCTTCCAGGCACGGAGTCTTGGAGGACGTGAGGTTTCCTACAGAACAAGTCAATGGTAGACACATGAGGAGGGGGCCGGGGGTGTCCGAGATGCAAAGGCCTGGGACCCGCACGCCGCGGGGGCTCAGTCAGTGCTTGTTGGATGAATACCCTTCCACAACACAATGCTGCCTCTCATTAATTCTCCAGAATCTACAGAGTGTCTCAGAATGAAGGCCTGCTCTCTAACCTACTAGAAAAATCCCATCTTTGCTATTCAAAGTGAGGTTCTCACAGACCAGCAGCACTGAAATCACCTGGGGGGCTTGTCAGAATCCCAAAATCCCACCCCTGGCCCAGATGAATCAACATCTACATTTCAAGCCTCTGCCCCACTCCCCCCATGACGCGTTTACACGTAGGGTTTGAGACTGTGTAGTGCAGTCCCACTAACTAGGAGTGAGCGGCCTTCTAGGTCAGCAGGCATAACCTTTGGTGAACTTCAGACTCTGGCAGGGCTTTCAAAATGCAGAAACCCAGCACTCTGTCCCATCCTCCACAGTGGGGGGTGGGGGCCTGCCCATCTGCCTTTTTAACGCGTCCCAGGGCACCCCGAGGCCTATTCTTTAACACAGCTCACTGTTATTTTGTACAAAATACTTAGGGAAATATGACTGGGCCAACCATCTCCGTGTGTGTGTGTGTGTGTGTGTGTGTGTGTGTGTGTCTCACACAAATAGGCAGATCTTTACGAGGGGACTTTCTTGCCAGCGATCATGTTATCAACTCTGTTAAGCTGCCATACTTTTAAGGAGTAAGTACATAAATAACCATACTTTTCAAGGAGACCGGAAGATGAGTTAATGATCATTACTTAAGGTTTTTTGCATGTTCTTTTATTTTAACTATATAACTTTTATTGTTCTGAAAACAAAGATGGCCCCAAACCAAGACTTGCTGGATTAGGAGTGGCAAACATAAGTAAGCTGTAGAGACCACTTACACGGTAAAACTACAACCTACATTTTTATCCCAATGCAGATCGTGCAGGCAAGTAACTAGCTCTAAACAATATTTTGTGTAGCCTCCAGCTATACAAAACGCTCCAAGTACCACCTAAGTGTATAGTACAAATATAACGACACATCCAAATTCTGATTTAACTTCACTCTAATTCTCATTCTCTGGCTGGTTGCAAAATTAAAATGCTGAAGTCAAAGGATTTCCATTTGTTCTTGATTTTCATTTGAAACTACATATGATGAAATTTCAATTTCCTCTCTGTTATTACATAAACCTGAAGCAAAGAAATGGAATTACCAAGTGCTTGTTTTATAAGAAAAATAATCTCCACATTAATTAAATTAGTTGTGCATAATATGGCATCGTCGAATACTTGAAGGAAATGGAACAGTCAAATGGCAGATAAATATAGTGAAGTATTTTAATGAGTTGAAGTTAGTATGTAAACATTTGCTATAACTCAAGCAAATATGCAACAACCTATTTAAATTATGCTTTTAAAGAACAAAAAAAGCATATTGATTTCTTGAGACAAGGACTTTCCTAATTTTACAAATTGTTTGTAAAAGAAAATTTAAGCAAAATTGAGCCTCCTCTTCCTATGAAACAATTTGGCCACAGCAGAGGACCCCAGTGCTCTTAGCTGAAGGAAAAGCAGTTTCTACCTTTGGCTGTAGCTGCTATAAAAATAAAATATTACAAGTATCATAAAGAAAATAGAAAGTAAGCAAACAGCGTGCTCCTTTGGGAATCACCTAAATGTCAATCCATTATTTTATATACAGCTATTAGTGACTCACTAAGTTCTTTGTTAGTTTCTCCTTTGATGCTGGCATTTTTGGTGGGATAAGTACTTCAGATTGTGAGTCTGTCCTTTTCGCCCCCAAATGCATTCCCTTGTTCTCCTTGTACGACTGCCTAAGAACTCCGCGGTCACCTGGTTTCCTCCGGGAAGCTGCACGGCTTCCGCGAGCATTCCTGGTGCGCACGGCCAGCAGGCAGTCCTGGGTTTCAGATACTGGAGCTTTCTTCACAGCCAGGAGTTTCTTTGATGTTTGGGTTGTTGAACACAGATTTACTGAACAATCCGTATTCTAGTAAAAGACCTACACAATGAGCGGTCTGATTCCCTCTTGAACAACTTTTTAATCGGAATCTCCCTTTGTCTTCATCTATTGCCAAGTATAAAAAAACGGCGACCGTTAGGATGCCAACTTGCACACCTTCAGGTCAGTCTTACCTCCAACTTTCCTCCTGTCTCCCGCTGACAGTGTCAGGTGGGCGTGGCCTGAGCGCCCCTCCCCCCCCAGCTCACAGCTTCCTGTCACTAAGGAAGTGACATCGTTACGTCCCGGTGCCCCGGGGCCGCCGGGGCCGCCACACCAGCTGGCCTCTGTAGACACGCAGCGACCAGGGCATCCATCCTTTACTATCAAACAATGTATTCTCTTCGTAGAATACAGCGTAGTTATTGAATGCTCCAATTGGATACAAGGGCTCCCAGACGAGGTTGGTAGTAATGTTATTTCAAAACGATTATTTAGTAGTTCTCAGCAATGCTATCTGCACAAAGGTAGATATTAATTTGCCATTTTAAAACTTTCCTTGCTCATAGAGAAAGGTAATTCTTAGCAATTCTTACGACAGGTAGACCTGGGAATGCTGACGCCTAAGCCAGGAATGGAGACAGCTAACAAGCAACACAGTCTGCTCTGCAGCATTCCCTAAGGACTGAGGAATTTATGGGAACAGTTCCCTCTGCAAGTAAGGGTGAGGATAGCATTAAAACAGGAAGACTAGTTGAAAGTCTATTTAGGGAGACATTAGAACCCTCAACACCGTTTCCTGCTCCCCCAGCCAAGCGAATGTTCTTCACCCCATAGGACACCAGGCACAGCTGAGGTGGGTGCGCCATATGGAAAATAGGGCCCCCAGTGAAAGGTGAACTACTGGACCTTGAGGCACACCCTCCTGTCTGGGCTTCCAGAATTCTGGCAGCAGGACTTCTTCCCTTCTGGAAGGAGACTGGAAGAGTCTGATGAGCCAGTCAATAAAAATAGTGGTATTATGGGGCGGCTGGATGGCTCAGTTGGTTAGAGTGTGAGCTCTAAATAAGAGGGTTGCTGGTTCAATTCCCACGTGGGCCAGTGAGCTGTGCCCTCCCCAACTAGATTGAAGACAACGAGCTGCCGGTGGGGCGGCCAGATGGCTCAGATGGTTAGAGCGCAAGTTCTTAACAACAAGGTTGCCAGTTCAATTACCACATGGGATGGTTGCCTGTGCCCCCTGCAACTAAGATTGAAAACGATGACTGGACTTGGAGCTGAGCTGCACCCTCCACAACTAGATTGAAGGACAATGACTTGACTTGGAGCTGATGGGTCCTAGAGAAACACACTGTTCCCCAATATTCCCCAATTAAAAAAAATAAAGTTAAATAAAATCTAGTGATATTAAAGCTTCACCAAGAAATGGCTCAGCCTGATCCCCCCAGCAGATAGCCAAGGAAAGTGGTATTCTAATCTAAAGGAAAGCCTCTATTGCAAAATGCAGAGACCAAAATAAGCAAAAAGCAAACATAGAGACTATGCCGGGAGAAGAAAACATAAAAAAAAAAAAAAAAAAAAAAAGTATCACTAATATCTTCAGAGTGACATGGAATTTGTGAAACAGAACCAGGACAGTGTAGAAAAGATTGAGAAAGACTCCTGGCAATTAAAAATACCTCAGCAGAAATGAATAGCTCAACAGCTATTCACAAGGAGATAATGTTGAGGAAATTTTTCTAGTTTTCTAGGACCTAGCAGGTTTAAATAGCAAGACAAAGAAACAAGAATAGAAGAGAAAGACTAAGAAAATAGAGAATGCATACAAACTGCCCAGTGTCTGAATAATAGAAATTTCAGAATGAGAGAATGAAATAAATAAATCATTAATTATATAATTCAAGATAATTTCCCATAATTGAAGGACAAGTGGTTTTTGATTCAAAGGGCCCACGCAATAGATGAAAATATACCCAAACCAAAGTACATCATCATATATTTCACAAAAAGATCTTATAAGGGTCCAAGAGAAAAAGTTACATACAAAGTTTCAACGATCAGAATGGCTTTAGACTTCTCAATAACATGGAAGCTAAAATACAGACTAATGCCTTCAAAATTCTGAGAAAACGTTTCCAGCCTACAATGTTATACCCAGATAAATTATCCATTAAGTGTGAGGGTAGAATAAAGATGCCGTCAAATATATAGTGATCTCCCTTACCGGCAGTGGACACATTCCAAGACTCCCAGTGGAGACCTGAAACCGCAGACAATAGTGACCCCTGTATGTGCCGTGTTTTTCCGATACATACACACCTATGATAAAGTCTAATTTATAAATTAGGCACCGTAAGAGGTGAACCACAACTAATAAACAATTATAACAATATATTGTGATAAAAGTTATGTGAATGTGCTCTGTCTCGAAATATCCTATTATCCTGTATGTACAGCATGGACGTGTTAGACAAAGGGATGGTCCATGTCCTGGGAGGGACAGAGCAGGACGGCTCAGGACTTCATCGCACTACTCAGAACAGCACACAATTTGAAACTTATGAGTTACTTATTTCTGAAATTTTCCATGTAATAGTTTTGAATCTCAGTTGACTTTAGGTAACTGAAACTGTGGAAAGCCAAACCATGGCTAAGGGGGAACTACTGTGCTAGATCTCATCACCCTTTCATAGGAAGCAACAGAGGAAGATTGCCATGAAAATGAGAAAGAAAACCAAGAAAAGGGAGACGTCGGACCTAGGAAATAGGGGATCGACTCAAGAGAGAAGAAGGGGAATGAATTTCTTGGATGGATAAGAAGGGAGATTCTGGGAACAGGTATGCCCCTGGCAAAGAGCCACCAGTCACAGTTAGAGCAGGTCAGAAGACCCCAGGAAAGATGTCCCCCAAAATGGACGATATTGACAGAGCTCATGATATGTTTTCAAATATCAGAAGAACTATTTAGACCGATGGAGAGAGTTTGGGGATAAAGTGACAAACACTTAGAAAACTAAAAAGGAAAAACTAAAAAGCTAATTCTAAGGAGAAAAAATTGTGCAAGAAAGGACAAAGTACTCACAGCATACTCTATGACTTAGCTTCATCATCTAAGCACTGAATTATCAGCATAATGTGATCCAGTTATGCTGGAGGGATGGTGGGGGGCACAGGGAACTATGGGAGCTTGAGGTCGGGAGATGGGCTGGTGACAGCCACAAACCCATCTTCCCTAGTGGGGAGCCAATGACTAACTTTACAACTAGGAAAAAGAAAGAAACACAGAAATGGCACAATAAGTGTGCATTTTAGAAATGAGAAGGAAAATAGCCAATGGTTAAAAAGTTGCCTTTGGGAAACCCAGAGTTGATGGTTTTTCATGAAAAGTTTTCTAGAGCAATTTGACTCTTTAAACTAGGCGCATATGAGTTTCATAAAGATTAAAAACTAACGTTGAAAAATCACCATAGCTTTTCCCCCCAGTTTTTGTATTTTTAATAAACTAGTTCCCAGGTATATTGGACTCGAGTAACCTGTGAATCTAAACTTTGTGTAAATAAAAGCTACCTTGATTTACTCAAAATTCTCCTGTAGAATATTAACCTATCCGTGGGCT
This sequence comes from Rhinolophus ferrumequinum, assembly GCF_004115265.2. Lineage (NCBI taxonomy): Eukaryota > Metazoa > Chordata > Mammalia > Chiroptera > Rhinolophidae > Rhinolophus > Rhinolophus ferrumequinum. Next base: position 3,153,056 of record NC_046301.1, on the reverse strand, counting down.
GTGGACACGAAACATCAGCCACTCCCCTAATTCTTCAAAGGACGCTGAGTATCTAGTTAAGGCAAACTTTACAGCATGTTCTGATTTCAGTATCTGTCCTTAGCCTACAAGCCAGTATCAAACATGAGTATGTACAAATACATACAGGCACGTGTGTTTTATGTAAAAGGTTGTTCTACATACGATTTCCATATGAAGAAGCGGTTTTCCTTTTTCTCTTCCTAGTCAACTTATCCATTCTCCCTTTAACTAACTGGCAGGACCATGGGGCCAGGACGCGGTGCCACGTCAAGAGACACCCATCACATCAGAAGCATGTTAATGACACCCCCTCCCCCACCATGGGGCACAAAGTCTAGGAGAAAACAAATGATGGAAACAATGGGAGTTATTTTTGACCTCTTGGGAGGAAAGTGTGAGGGCAGAAAGTAAGCCAGTGTGAAATAAAAATTCTACAATGGACAGCGCAAGTGAAATTCCATTTCCTCCACATTCGAAACCCTAGACCTAAGAGACATGTGCCCCAGTGAATGACTTCAGAGTTTTGGTGCTTAGAGATTTTCTAGACTTAGGCGTCAGCAGAAGTTGAGAGAGGAGCGGGGCAGAGGGGAAGGAGGGAGGGAACAAGAAGACAGGGACCCTCCCAGCAAACGGTATAACTGAATTCTAAAACGCGGAGTTAATGTTCTAATTTGTCCAGCTTGCTGAGCTTTGCTTCCTTTACCCCGTGCACCGCCCTCCCGCTTTCTCCTGGAACCCAGCCCTGGCCACTGAGATGAGGATGAGGTCATAGGCTCCAAAATACGGCCATGGTAGGAAGGCGGCAGTACCACCTTTGAAAGAGCACTTCAGCCCCAGCGCACTGCCGAGAAGGGAACCTTGTGTCATGTGAGCAGCTGCGAACTTGTGCTGTCTGATTAATCCAGGGTGGTGACCCCGGGCTTGTATTACGTGTGTGTGTGTGTGTGTGTGTCTTCTGCAGTCTCCTACCTCCATGGCAGTCAGTCATCCGCAAGTCTTCCCTTCCCAGACGTGCCAAGGGAGCATGGAGATCAGCCCTTCTCAGCCTCACTCTGGGGTTCTCTCCTGTCAGCAAGGTCTTTGACATTAAAAGCGAAGAGAGGTTGAAATGAGGACCTGCTCTGACATCCCTTCTTCTAGACTGCATGTGTCAGCTCCTTGCTTCTGTCACCTAGCTACCTGGCAGGAAGGACAGGGAGCGGGATGTCCTCCTGTCACGCTGCCGGTGCTGGGCTCCCGTTGCCCCTGGCCTAGGCGTCGTGCTCTAGAGCCCTGTGTGTGCAGCCGGCTGCTCTCCAGGGCACCTTCATCACCCCTCACCAGCTCCTTTCTGGGGAGAAACAGTGCCAGGGGCCAGACAGGGTGGCATTTAACAGCTCTGCCTCAGAGCCTTTAAAAACTACCCGGCAACAGTGCGAAACCTTGGAGATGGTAATAGACGAGGCAGGAAAAACCAAACTCGTCTCTGAGTTTCCCGATTGCCCGTCCTGCCTTCAGTCTGGTTTTTCCTTCAGAGCCCAGTTCAGGGGCCCCTCCCTGCAGCCCTGCCCCCAACCATCCCACCTTCCCCTCAGGCAGAAATATTCGCAGTGTAGGAACTCATTAAAAGTGGCTTTGAATGTCTCCTCTGGCTTGATAACTTACATTTTAATTGTTAGAAAACATGTTATCTCCACTCCTAAATTGTATCTTCATGAAAACAGGAAGGTTTTAGTCTCCTTACTATCCGATGTAGTAAAGTAGAACTAACAGTAAGCAGAGCTACACCACGGGCTGCACAGACCCTACAGCTAATCCCCACGACACCACCGAGCGGCAAGGACTCTGAAATCCATTCTGTAGAAGGACACACTGAGTCTCACATGTGACATGTCTCCCAAGTTCAGACTGTCAGGAAGTGGCTAGCATTTCACTGAGCCTGTCATTTCAGTCAGAATCCATCCTCTTACACTCTGCTACATGTTAGAAGGAAAGAGAGGAAGGAAAAAAGAGGGAAGGAAGGAGGGAAGGAAGGAAGGAAGGAGTGGGAGGGAAGAAAAAGTCAGAAATCCCAGGCTTTTACCCATTTGTTGGAATAATACTTCACAGACTCTCAGAGCTGTAGTTGTGAGAGATTGAAGAAATTTAACACATCCTTTCCTCTACTTTTCACACACACAGAAGAACTGAGACCAGAGAGGTTATGATCCCTGTTCAAGGTTGCACAGCCAGGGACACAGCTCAAGGACCTGACTCCTACTCCAAAGCTGGAAGATGGAAATTTTGAACCAGGCACTAAGACGGCAAGACATTTAAATCAGGACAGCAACTAATAGACATGTAAGCTTGTTAGTTTAAACTTTTGTTTCCTCAAGGCTTCTGGCTGCTAAAGCAAGAATCACAATTTCTAAAAGTTTTCTCAAATAATTTTCTTAATCTGAAAACACATTTAGATAATATCTAAAATATACAAGATAACATCATTGTCTTTTGTTGAGTCACCAAAAAGGAAATATTTTGCCTTTAAAATGTGCTTCACTGCTTAGCAGTCGTAAGTGTACGGTGAATGCTTCGTCCATGAGCACGCTGCCAAGTTCATACTTCCGAACAGAACAAAGGCAGCAAAGTTTAGAGTATGACAAGCCAGTGAGGTGCGGGAATTAGAGTGTGTGTGTGTGTGTGTGTGTGTGTGTGTGGCCAAGTTCAGGCTCTTGTAATTCTCCCCAATTAACTGACACCTATTTTCAGAAAAATGTGTTTAGCAAGCATGGGCAGTTAACCAAGTCCTAGGTGACCCCCCAAATCTAGAAAGGGGAACCGTGTGCTGTTCTAGCTCATGGTTCCAGCTGCACCCCACCTCCCCACGCATTCGTCAGAATCCTAACCCTGCAGCAGGAACGGGGCAGCTGAGATCACGGAACTCAGGAAAGGGGGTCGCCTCTGAGCGGGAACTCAAAGGTCAACACAGGATGAGAACGGGAATTGTCAAAGGTACTTTAGATAAAAGGACCGCGCACAGGCCAGAGCAGCCTAATGGAAGGTATTACCACATCTGAGGAAAGAATGTGTCTTTCTGAAGGGGATGTCCAGAAATAGAAATTAGAAGAGGGTAGGAGACAGACAGAGCCCATAGACGTGCTGCCCAGAAGAGACGGCATCGGCCCGAGGGCTTGATCGGCAGGTAGCAGGTGCTTCCCGGGGGTGCAGGTGCGCACAGCAGGTCCCCACCGCAGAATCTTTCCCCTCACATCCTTGTTCTGTTCCACACACAAACCCAGCTTTTTGGTTCCTGAGGGAGTATACGGCCCTGACAGAGGCTGAGGATTGTGTTGTCCATGTGTTCTTACCTCTGTCTGAAGGAAGAAATCAGAAGCCTGGCTTACCCTCTTTGTCCCCGGGTAGTATGCGTTTCTGTCTCCAGACTGGGTCACTGCTTGAACAATGACAAGCCTGTTTTAGAACCTGCATAGTTGAGGGTCAGGCCCCAGACTGAGCAGCAGGTACAAAGGCCAGGCTACTTCTGAGACACCTGTTATCAGCCAGTCCGTCACACTTTCCCTCCCTCATCATATCTCCTTTCAAATTTCAGTCAAAATTGACTGACTCCTCTGCCCACAGGTAGCTCCACTCCCCTGTCTTGGGGCATAGCTTGTGCTTTGCATTGTATTTATTTTTATTGTACAAAAGATTATCTTCCTGAGAGCAGGTACTGTTTAATTTTGTGCATTCTAACATTGCTTTTTGGTGTCAATACAGAAAGGCAGGAGCTCCGCAGTGCAGCCTAGCAGGGGTGACAGACAAAGAACAAGTCACACGCGGGGTCCAGGCTGAAGTAAAGGCAGGTACAGAGACTTCAGGCATCGAGAAGAGGGGACAGGCCATGTCAGGGAGCTTCCTGGGGGCGTGAGGTCAGACCTGGGTGTAGGAAAATAAATACAAGTTCACCAAGAAGCCCCAGAAGTACTGAAGACAAAGGGGAAAATGGCATGAAATGACCTGGGGCACAAAGCCCAGCTCAGCATTGTGAAAATGGGACGTGCACGGCGGAGCCGAGGAGATGCAGGCTGGGCAGGCAGAGAGGGGACGTGCGTGCCCCACGGATTGTGCACGGTGAGTTTATCTGGGACTCGCTGCATGCAGGGTGTGGGGGGCCTCACGCCAGTGGATGTCGTAATGCCAGCAGGAGACAGTGAGAGAGTGGAGGATGCTTTCATGCTCCCCGCATCCTCCTAAGTGCTGTGTGTATACGACGAACACATTTAACGCTCGAATCAACAATGGACATAGATACTATTCCTACCCCCACTGCAGATGAGGAGACTGACACGCAGAAAGAGTACATCGTTGGCACGGGTCCCACTGTCACCAGTTATCAATTGGGAGAGCACAGATTCAAACCCAGATGGGCTGGCTCCTGAGGCAAAGGGACAATGACACATCGTGCTGCCACTCCGAACACCGACTTCCCCTTCACTCACTCACTGTGGACCTTGGGGAAGCTGCTGAATCACTGAACTTCAGCTTTCTCATCTGTAAAATGGGAATAGTGTACGTAACCCATGGGGCTGCTGAGAGAAATGGCTGACACGCGTACACAATGTTCATCACAGCAACAGGCATACAACAAGCAGTAAATAGTGGCTGTTGTTACTACTACAGACATTGGGCTTGGAGCTCAGGTGCCGCTCCAGGCAGGTACATACTTCCCTTCGGACACCTGTCATGGTACCTGGTCTGAGTTCTGTCTTTTGAAAAAATGACTTTGGTTCAAGACAAAGGCATATGTTTAAAGCAGTTCGCAGGTGAGAGTTGTAGGCTGGGGTCATCCTGCACCAACAGCTGAAACCGCCGCGGGCATTAGGACCCACAGACACACTGCCAGGCGTCCCGGGCACTCAGACGCCACGGAGGATTGCGTCAGAAGTAAAATCTCGCTCTTAGCTTCAAGGAGTCTAAAAGCACAGACTGCGTATGTCATGAGAACACATTCTGTCTGTGTGCACTTTTATTAGTTAGTGATAACAAAATCAATAAAAATTATTATCAGGCAGGGATCTGTGGCTGTTTGGTTAAAATCCAAGAACATTTAGCCACAGGGTGTAGGTGTATCACAGCTCCCAGCAGATAATCTCATTATTCTACAGGCAGGCGTTGGGATGAGGCAACAAAGGACAACATCACATAAGCAGAGACCAGAAATGGAGGGCGCCTTGCCCTGGTCCCTGGCGTTGCGACTCGATGTCCAGTGTGGCCATGCTAATGACGAGCCATTTCCTGCCACGCTGACGGCCACGCGGTCCGTCTGCCACGGAGCCGCCCTCGCCTCCTACAGCTACGCACCGCTCTTCCCAGGTGATGAGATGCTGGCACAGAACCGTTCCAACAGTGACCCATCAGCACTGGAACTCATGACCCCCGCGCACGTGGAACCAGGAAGCGCTCGTACGGACCCGCCAACCCGGCTGTCATTCCATCCCTCCGCTCTCAAAACTCCACGAGGTTGGGGAGACTCCCATTTCAAACCACAGCTAAGCTAGTCACACACTCCAGGCTCTGGGTGCCAAGCTCCTCTGCTTCTTCCCATTGCGGGAAAACCTCCCCAAGACGCTCACATGGGCCCCACACCTGGCCTGCCCGACAGGCCCAGAGATGAGTGACAGGTGTGCTTATAGGTTTGGTGGTGCTCCAGCTGTTGCTGATGTCAGTGTTTCCTGCTAAAATTGGTGTATTTTTGGCTATCTGTCTCATCCCCTGGGCAGTTCAAACATCACTGGCAGCGATCTGTGGCGACCACGCTTGAGAGGAAGCAGACTCTGCAGGAAGAAGACTACTTGTCAGAGGCGCCTAATATGGTGGCAGGCCTCCCAGAAGAACAAAACGTTCACTAAGCACAGAGCGGACATTCCGTAGCTCAGGGACAGCGCACAGGACAGGAGGTCAGCCAGCCAGGCTCCGGCCCCTGCCTCGCCCAGCTTGCTGGGTGTCACTAAGTAAAGCATTCAACCTCTCCGTGCTTCCATCACTGTAAGTCAGGGATGGAACTTGCTAAAGGAGTGCATTTCAACCTATCGGGTATAAGAGAACCGCCATTTGAGATTCCTTTACAATTTGCAAAGTTCACAAAAATATTTCAAATGCAAATATGTATGAAAAACTCTGTGTGGGAGGGGAAAGGACTTGAAAGCAGTTACACAGCTTCTCCAACAGACATCTAGAAAGACCTCACTGGGCTGTACTGTAGGTTGTGTCTGGGAAGGTGTGTCGCTAAGAGGTTTGTGCCTGAGGAGGAAAATGGGGTGGGGGGTGGGCTGCCCACTTCCACAGGGGTCCAGCCAGTGGATGGACCCAAGAGTCAGCTGGTGAGTTGTGCGAAGACGCTGGAAATCCATGCAGACTGTTAATGAGCTGCGCCTGACAATTTGATCCAAGGGAATACGCTTGTCCTCTGAATTTGACACCAAAGACAATGAAGGCGGCCTCACAAAATGGGGCACATTTGTCTGAAGGGAAAGGTTTCCAGGTAATTTTCAATCCAATACAATTATGTTTCTGTACAATGGTTGATCCTACACACTTTACTGTGTTTACTATTTTGTTTCCACCTCCTAACGGACGTTTTCCTTTTTAAAAGAGTGCACACACACTCACACACACAGATACATACACACAGACACACACACACACGCTCACACACACACACAGACACACACACAGACACACACACACACAGACACACACACACTCACACACACACACAGACACACACACACTCACACACACACACGCACATACAGCTTCCTGCCTTCAGTCTCCTCCTTCTTCAATTAATTCTGCCTATCAGTGTCAAACGGCTTGATAAATATTTCTCTCGTGTCACTGGATTCAAGGACTACACTGGCTCCCCTTTAACTCTCAGACCTGCTCTGCTGGGCTTGGGCAGTTTTCTTAAGAAGATGAACCAGCTTTGCCCAACCACCCGCCCAGGGTCCAGGCTGGAGGAAGCTCTGTACCGGCAGAGCCGGCGCTCGTCTCGTAGGAGAAGATGCCTCAGGTCTGAGCGACGGGAGACGCCGAAGTTGTGCGGAGGCTTCAGGATGCAAACACTGGAGGCTGTTACTGCACGATGAGGGCTCAGGACGGGCTTCGCAGTCAGCAGGGCTTGCTGAGCCAGACCAGGGCTTCCAAACCCAAGACGCAACAGCAAGACCAAGTTCAAAAGCTCGCAGACCAGGTGCATTCATGTGGTTGTGGGTGGTCAGTGGGTCAGGGGGCGGCTCAGGGACCTGGAGAGGAATCCTAAGCGATTGCCCAGAACAGCAGGTCTCGGGGGGTTCAAGGCCCTCAGAGGCCGGGCGGTCTCGACTATTTCCTGGTGACAGTGAGGCACCCGTTGGCCCTTTCACGCTCAGCAGTGAACGGGGCTTTCCGGAGGCGACAGGACATGCGGCGACACTATGGCTCTGCTGCCTGAAGCAACGTGTGCCTCCCACATGGAACCTACCTCGCTGCGTCCTGGACTCTCCCGAGCCCTCACCTCACACCTGAGCACATCCTGTTCCCCCCACCTCGGATCTTGTCTCTTGAATCCGGTCCTCCCTCCACCGCCTCCCTCCGGCCCTTCCGCAGACATAGCTGCCTGCCAGCTGACCGCCTCCTCCCCGTCCGTGTCTTCACCTGCATGCCTTCCCCACGCTGCCACACAGAAACCTGTGCAGAGCAGAGGCCTGCTTTCCAGCACCACCGAACCTAAAGGTCTGCTCCCATCCTACAGCGACACCCTCCCAGTGTGACCCCAGCGACCTCCCTCACCCCTGCTTCCTCCAGCCGGGGAGCAGCCCTGTGGCTTAGGACACGCCGGGATCTCTGAACAGCTGTTCACTCTGCAGTGAACGCGGCCCACGGCAGCCCCCACAGGCCATGTCCTCGTGTGTAAACATAAAATCACGCAGGGGCACCACTGATTCCAGAGCTTCAGGTGCCTTTCCAGAGCCTAGTTCTGGCCATTCAATGACTCTTATTCTGTGCAACCACCGTATTCATCTCTTTTCTAATCAAGGAAAGGCACTACAAGACCTGCTGCCAACCGTCAATACCACAGAACGTTCTAGAGAAGTTTTCATCAAGGTTGAACCTGCTGTCAAAGCCCTGAGACCCTCAAGACTGAAAGACTAGCCCTGAGGCTCCGCGCCCCCGGCCTTTGCAGAGACGTCCGGTGCCCGGGCAGGGCCCAGCGGGGGCTCCTGTACTCCTAACAACTGTGCTCACAGAGGAGGGGCTGGGGGGTCTGCATCGGAACTCCCCATTATGGTGTAAACTGAATTCCTTCCTTCTCCCCAAATGAAACCTATGGTCACTTATTCATTTACAAACAAACGTCCCAATTCTTACAGACTTTCTTCAGAATAACTCATAGGCTGTCCTTGGAGCTCTTCTAAAGGAAATCCTGGACGCACTTTCCAAAACTTCAGTAAGAGAGAAGCCCGACGCAAACGCTCCACCATGGCGTTCCAAGCAGCCCTAATTTGCGAACGCGGGGCCACCCCGCCTGCTGTCTGAGGCTGCACCAGGAGAACTCTGCTCCAGGGAAGGTCCTGGGCTACCAGGGAGCAGCACTGCTTCATGTCCCTTTTCCAGGCCTCCCCACTGTCTTCCCGTCCGCTGGGGGAAAACGCTTCCTCTTAGTCCAAAGGTTTTCTTAAAAACCCCAAAGTGTACAATATGAAAACCAGAAAACCAATACAGAACAAATAAAACAATGACACACAGGTGCACGGGCACATAAGTTAATGTGAGAGATATTGACAGGTAAATATGCTTTATATGATATTTGCTCTAGCTGTTCAAATAAACAGGATCAAAATAACTTTCTGCTCAGGAAACGGAGTCTGAAATCTGAGGCAGTGTGAGTATAGCAGCAAAAGCATTCTGTTGTATCTGAGCTTGAACTCACATTCTTCCACTTAGCAGCTTGTGTGACCTTGGGAGAAAATGATAGTTTTAGCTAATATTTATTGAGTGTTACGTGCCGAGCACTGAGCTATGACATCACATGTTGCATAAATTTCCCGAGTCTTTTCCTTTTCTGTAGAGTTGGGATCATAACGCATCCTATATCTGTTCTTGTGAAGACATAGGAAAAGCGACTTAAACACCAGACACGGAGTGACTATAAAAATGGGTATTTTAAAAACCAAAATGGAACACAGTAATAGCACTGCTAGTGTATTTAAACGGCAATCTGATTCTTACTCTACTCGTACACACGTCGGTGTTAAGTGAGGAAAAGAGTCTAGAAGCAGCGATTCTGACGCGTGTTAGGTATTCCAGTAAGTGAATAAAGGAAAATTAAAAATAACTAAAGCAACATTATCTTTGAACGAAAGTGAAATCCTAAAGGATGAAAAGCATATTATTCATTTCTTCTTGATGTTATTTGGGTGGGACATTCTATGTCCCGAGAGAAGATAAATGTCATTAGAGCCCGAGAAGAAGAGTTCTCCTCCGGCTATAGTTTTTCAGCTATCCTGCCTGTAACTTCTTCTGTGAACTTGAGCCAGCCAATTAACGTTTCCCTATGTCCACCTGGATACCTACAATTAAGTCACTTTGTTTATTTGCAATTGCACCTAGAACGGTAAGGATTCGGAGCCACCTAAAGAAGACTCCGTCTGGCGTGGTAATTGGGCAAAACCCAGGCGGTTTTCGGGCCCGGCTCACATCCTCGCAGAGCACCTGCGCGGACGGTGGGAATGCACTGGAATGTTCTGGCCCGGCCAGAGACGCTGATGCGGAAGTTGTTGGAGGTTTCGGGGCAGTGTCAATAGTGCACCGAGTAACATCCTGTTTCCTGGCTCCTCTGATGCAGCCAGGGCATGTATTTAATGGCTGCGTGAGATGGAAAAAGGAAGAGCGTGTTGGACAGTCAGCCCTGAATAGGGTGTGGAACAATACGGAGGGACACTGCCAGCCAGAACCTGCTCAGGAAAGGTCTGAGCCCCGGGGGTCCCCACGGAATCCAGCCGCTTCAGACTGGAGAGAGGGAGTGGCCACGTGTCCCCGCTGTCACCTCTGGAGCCTGGCAGAGCCCGTGATGTTTCCCACGGATGTCCCTGCTTTTCGGGGCCCTGGTGACACAGCGGAATATGTGGTGACCTATAGGACACTTTGGCCCAGAAATTCCGGTTTGAGTTGCCATTTATAAACACATTGAACTAGCTTTTTGGTTCATAAAACACTAACGTGTTAGAAAAGACTGACTGAGTTCTGCATTCATGTCATGGTCCCTGCTGCGAGTTGTAAGATAAATGAAAACACAAGTGTTGATAAATACAGCCTCTGGCACGAGGCCGTTGAGCCTGCCTGTGTGTCGGGAAGGGGTGTAGGTTCAGGGGGCCGCGGGGTGGGTGTCAGCAATAGTCTTAACCTGTAAGAGGATTTCATGTGAAAACCAAGGCCACGCATGCTGAGGGTGGGGCTTCTGAGTGTCAGGCATTGGCAGGGGAGAAGAACAAGGTTTCCCTCATGGAGTCACACACTTGTCTGCAGAATTTCTAATTAAAAGTGGAAGTCTGAGGAAAACCCACCATTGTCAGAGGCGATGGCAAGCTGAGATTCCCAAACAGTTGGTCCCACTGGAGGAGCTGGCCTCTCCCTGTTTCTCCTAACCTCACTGAGGGCTGCAGAAATGCAGCTCAGCGAGCTGGCACGACCACAGGGGCGGCCACCTGTGGATGGCGTGGTACAGAATTAGATCCTAGATCAGGGATAATGTAAGGACACTGAACCGAGTGTGACAGGGCCCAGCCCAGCCAGCAGATGTGAAATAAGGCACTTCTGGGCACCTGATCGGCCTTCAGGACATACTTGCTGCCTAACTGACTGACTGACTGATGGACAGAATGGCCGTGGGGATGCCAAGCTGGATGACGGGCTTTGACATGAACTTGATTAGTATGTCAGAGGCTTAGGCAAGTCTGAGCGTTTGATCCTCACGTCTGCAAGGCAGAGATAATCGTTGCCTGCAGCAGGCACAGAAAGGAGAGAAGGCTGAGAAAAGACAAGGTGACTGGTGAAGTCTCAGGCACCTTCTCCAGCCGAGGGTGCCAGCGCCAGCTTCTTCAGGGACACGGCCAGTGTTCTGAAAGGGGAGACAGGGCCAGGTGGCTCCAGGGGCAGGAGGCACAGCCAGGCCCGGGGGGCGGGCCGGGCAGTGGGGCTAAAGGGCTGGCAGAAGCTGAGGAACGCTGGGCCCAGGAGCAGGCGCAGGCTGGAGAAACCTCAGGGCGCTTTTGCCTCTCACACCTCCTCCCTGAACCCTGCACTGTCCTGAGAGCAGAGGCTCCCACACAAGTGACCACAAGCTCACTGGGGGGCCTGCCCTCATTACAGAGGCCAAAGCCTGAGACCCAGCCAGCAGGTCTCGCTGGAGCCCAGGAATCGGCATGGCAGCAAGCACTCCAGGGGTTCCCGTAGCAGGTGGGCTAGAGCCGGACAAGCACTGACCTAAAGGGGCCCATCGAGCTTTGTACTTTGTAATGGCAGGGCCAGTGATGACACGGTGATGCCACCGGGCCTCGTACCCAAACAGGTCTAATTCCTCAGTGTCTCCAGGAACAATGTCATCCAGAAACCACTTACTGAGAAGCCAGCCTGTGAAAAGCATTGAACTAAGGGTGCAAAACATCCAAAGATGAGAACAGTCACCTGCTCAATTAACTTGAGAACAGGCTGACTCTGATGGAACCATGTAGTGCTTAGCGCAGGACACCTATGGAGGGGATTCCAAATGCAGCGATCTGGGAAAGCGCCGCGGCCTTGGGGGCTTGGCGGTGAGGCTGGAGGGCAGGCAGGCCTGCATCGGTGTGAAGCAGGGCACATGGGGCAGATGGAATGGTTTAACGAAAGGCATGGAGCCTCGGCATCCAGAGTGACGGCTCGCTGCCTGTGGAGTGTGTGGGGTGCAGACAGGAAGCCTCGTGGAAGCAAAGACATGAAGGGTGGGCCGTGACCACAGCTTAGGGAGCCTTCATCCACGGGATGAAGAAGTGTGATTTCGTTCTGAAGGCAACGCACGCAGGATTTTGAGCAGAAACGTAACAGAAAACCATGCTTCTTTTTTTAAAATTTAATGGGTAGTACTTAATGTTTAACTTAAACATTATTTTTCATCCATAATATATTCATAAGGCACAGAACTTTAAAGGAACAAGACGGTACCAATGTATATTTCCCCTCCCTTCTACTCTTGTCCCCCAACCATTTCTTTTTGGGGAGGGGAAGCGACTAATGACACCGGTTCCTTTTGTCCGGGGTGGACTGTTTGGGAAAAGAGCTGAGGGCCGGACACTGGTTGGGCTGGAGTGGGCAAGAGAGGGATTAATGACAGAGACGCCAGTTTGGTGACCATTTCAAAAGTCCAGGTGAGAAATGGAGGCTTTAAGTAAAGCAATGTCCCTGTGAATACAAGGACGATTCTGGAAAGACATTTCATAACCCTTTCTCACAAAGCGGAATCAGTTTACAAACGGCACAGTAGGAGTCCAGGACTGAAATCTTGTCCTGAGACCCGAGGGGTGTCAGGAGGGGACGTAGTTTGGGACAGGAGATGGGGAGGCTGTGCAGGAGTGATGAGTTCCACTGTGGAAAGTTTTGTTGGAGATACAGGACACAAAAGTGGACATGACAAATATTCCATCGGAAGGTCGTGCACACAGCTTGGAAGAGAAACACACACAGAGGAGTCAAGGGTGAAGAGGTGGTACTTAAAGCTGTGGGGTTGGGAGAGCTCATTGAAGGAGGGCAGAGATGAAGGCTCTGGGGGCCGAGAAGTGGGGCCGGAGGAGATGGGGTCAGAGGAAGTGTGCGTGGTGCTGAATCCAGGTAAAGGAAGACTTTCAAAGGGAGACAGGCGTGGGCGGGATTCTGGTCGGTGCCTCCACCACGGAAGGGGGGGGCGGGATGCAGCAGGGACAAGAGGTGAGGAGCCCTGGTGATGCACAGGTGACTGATGAGCTCTGAGGTCATTTCTGAAGAGTGGTGGGGATGGGAAGATGCAGGGAGACAGTGAAGGGAGGCCAGGATGCGGAGAACCTGCGGAGACCTTCCTTTCAAGAAATCGACCACACACAGGGGAGAAAGGAGAGGGCTGGAAAGGGAATAAGGCAGAGAACGAACTTCTTCCCCAGACGAAGGGGGCGAGACTGAAGAGAAAAGGGTGGAGTTAGGGAGACATTGGTGAACGAGATCCTGGAAGAGACTGACTGGCATTCGCATTGAAGGGAGGAAGGAGGAAGAGTTCCCGCCCACTCACCTGGGCCATCTCAGCCCAGCGCCTGAGGCCACCCTGTGCTCATGCTTAAGGGGGAATGCGTTTGTTTTTGGAAGTTTGCAAAAAAAAAAAACAATCAGACAGGAACTTGATAGCTACGGACTTGTGATAAGACAAGGGCTTTCGAGAGGCACTGAGGCTCCCTCAGGTTGGACGGAAGACGCTGTCCTGTGTCCCTTCCATTTGCTCCCAGATCTCACCTCCAATTCTCTCCCACATCACAATCTCAAAAGAACTGTGCTGAGAGGAAGAGTTCAGCTTCTTGGGGTATCTGGGAAAGGTATTCAGGAGCCATCCAGCTCTTCCTGTGGAGAAGCAGAGGGAGGAATGTAGCGTGCCTTCCAGGCAGGCCTCTGAGAGTCCATTACTGGCCTGTGCTGTGAACCAGCCAACGCGGTGATATGTGGACAGAGAACTTCAGTGGCTCCATCACACTGGGCTGACGATGCTGATGTTTATTAGCAAGACCCCCGAAAGGTGCTGACCGACAGTTTGTTGGGAAGGGGTCAGAGATGAGCGGCGTCGGTGCCCCCCTGGGATGTGGGCCAAAGCGGACATTGCCCCGGAGCTCTCCCTCTCCCAGGACAGAGGGCAAGGCTCCCTCCTCTGTCCCCTCTCCTCCTAGTCCGCCCTCACCTTCTCTCGCTCATCCTGCATTCACTCCCAGGCTATGGCAGAAAGGCAGAGAGCCAGCTTTTCCTGCGTGCGTCAAAGGACGTTATAATGGGGACACGTTTATTGCGAAGAACTGTGTGTCTCCATGAGGACCAGAAGGACCTGCAAACACCCATGATTTTGTTCCCAGGTTAATTGTGGCGTGTATTTTAGTTTAACTTTGTTTGTTACTATACTGCCCGGACCTTCCCCCCGACACCCCATAGCACTTTGTTTTCAATCTCTCCTTACATGAATTGTTCATATTGTGCTTACCTCAAGCAATTGCTATATAAGAAAACGACGTAAGTACCTTTACAATTAAACATTTATTCCTTCATCCTTAAACTCGAGATGACTCGTGGGGCATCTTCCCACCGCTTAGGGCTGGTTTCCTGAGCTCCAGTAAGTGAAGGGAAGCTCACTGCCGCCTCAGGCTGCCCGGTTAGCGGGTCAAACGCCGCTCCCGAGGCTATGCTGCCCCCCGGTGGTCAGGTTGGAGAACAGTCAGCTCTGCTTTTTCTGGGTGGAAACAGGGCTTCCAACCTGACCTGTGGGACGTAAGTCATTCACTCTTGACGTAAAAAAGAAAACAATCATTATGTGCCACGTTTGAGGGGCATGAGGGAAAAAGGAAGGCTTTATTTCTCAGTATTCCCTCAAAAGGTGTAGGAGTAAAAAGAACAACAGCGACACCACAGCTTGTTTGTGCTAATTTCAGAGTCATTGGCTGCGTGCATGTGGCGGGGGTTGGGGCTCGGCTGTGGGGTAAGAGCTGGACGGGCTGCTTTAGGCCTTTGGGGCGCATCCTCAGCTGCCCAGAACTCACGACATCATGTTCTCCAACTGAGGCCACGCAGTGGTCTGCAAACAATGCATTCAGGGACAGCATTCAACTCTTCCCCTTGTGGCCAAGCCTCTCAAAGGAGTCGGGCACTATGTGATGACGATAGTCACAGGCTGGCGGGGACGCCCTGCGATGGCCACTCTGTGGGGACACAGCTCTCACTGGCCACCATCAGGCCCTCTAAGGCCTCGGGTTAACTTCCTGGGTTGGTGGAGCCCACCCGCCAAAGGGACAAGCGCCGCCATCTGCTGGGTTGTTCCAGGCTCAGGAGCCGGGCTGTGAGGCTACTCAGCCAAGAACCCACCCTGAACAGGCAGGCGGGCACAAACGCCATGCTGTGCCCTGTGGTTTTCACGTTTCTGGTACTTCCCGTGGTGCCCGTTCATTGCAAATCCCCTTCAGTAGTAACAGATTTTCGGCAAGGACAGTGCTATTATTTCTCACGCACTGCTCCTGTCTCAGACATGGACGCGGCCAGGCCAATGAGTAGAAGCAGGTTCTTCATCCAGAGGGTACCTGGGGCTGTGCTTACAACCAGGGACCGAGAGTTAGCTCTGCACAAACTGGCCGTGTGCCCACACGTGAGTCCCGTAACCTCCCGCTCAGTATCCTTGTCTGCAAACTGCGACGCTGAGCTCAGCTGAGTGGTCCACACACTGATACGTGCAGACGGTGTGCCTCCCGGGCCACCGCCAGCACACGGCTCATTTCTCCCCTCCTTTAAGCAAACCAGGCCCACTTTGGTCCACTTTGTAAATCAGGATTTGAAAACCGTCGGAGTAGATGGTCTGGACATCCTTCCTTTACACTGGGGAAGGGGCAGACACTCTGAGTGGTGTCATGGTGACACGATGAAGTTCTTTTCTTTCTTAAGTGTAACTGAAGATGGCTCTAAGGCCAAAAACTTTCCCATAAAATGACACAGAATCCATAAACAGAGCAAGGTAATACAAATCGTCCTGGTAACTCGTAAGCCAACTGGTGACAAGGGTGACGTATAGACAGTTTCCCTACACATGCCATGCTTTCCTTGTCAAAAATGAGTATTAGACCTAACTGTTTTGTGTCTTACTTCCATTTTTATGACGTTAGGAAAAATGTCATTTTAAAAAAAATAGATCTATCTAGACAATTGAAGAAAACAACTACATCTAGAATCCAAAAATTAAATGAAGTGGTATCAAAATGTGGTCATGGAATCAATTGATGACTGAAGGTTGAACGCTCACTGTGAATACAGTTTGGGGGGAAAAGGTGGAGGGACCAAGAGAAAGAAGAGACTCGGCTCATTCCCAGAGATGCCTAAAATTTAGTTGGCAAATCTGGCTAAAGAAGAGACAACTAAAAATCAATAAATTACAATACTGCTGGCCACCGACATTGTCAAGGAATTCACCAGAGCTTAGAAAACTTCCAGTCCTCAAATTCCACAACAGCCCACGACTCCCCCCTGAGATATTCATGCCACGGCACCTTGCTGTCATCTGCGCTGCAGACTATGGTGGCGGCCGATATGCTGGGTTCACTCCCTCAGCTGCTGACTCACTTCCTCAAACCAGCTGCACAGAACTCCCGGGCGGAAGTGATGTCTTCGCAGAATCACAACTGGCAATACCACAAATCTTGGGGATTACTCTAAAGAAATGAGAACTGGGATTGCTAATACTGCACGTGGACAGGCTCTCATTAGCAAGATGCCTGCACAAAAGAGGCTAGAAGAAGGGAGAACTCCCTGGAGAAGAGGTGATGCTTCACAGAAGAGGTGGGGCTGTGTTGAGAGTGAGTAGAGTTTGGGATTGATGGAAGGAGGAGGAGGAGGGAGGACGAAAGAGGGAAAGGGTCCGGGCGGAGGGAGAAGGCAGGCAGCCCCTGGAGGAGGCCGCCATGCCTGATTGCCCATTTCTTCTCTGCCATCTGTGAAGTGGAAAGGCTGGATCCCACCACAGGTTAGCACCGCCTTGGCCACTAAGGTCAGTCCCTTTCTTGGGCAGCAAAGATTTAAGAAGCTCTGGCAGGCGGCAGAGAACCTACACGTATTATTAAATGGCAGGCACTTGATTTAACCAACATACTAAATCTGTAGACTATTTATTATTTTCACCATTTCTGTATATGAAGAAATAAAGGCTCACAGAAATTAAGGAACTGACACACCATCCCACAGCTGGTGGCAGGAGAGTGAAAATCAAGTCTGAAGGCTTTCCCTACGGTAGGCCACCTCGCAGGCTCTGTGTTTCGGGGGGCACAGGACAAGGTCAGTGGATGCTGGCCGGCTCTGACGGGGTGACCCAGTTTTGACAGTTACATTTCTGCCTCGTTCTCCAGAACCGATCCTGTAACTACGCTGCAGCCTGTCTTCTCTGTGACTCAGTCCTGCCCTTCCCAAGCACCCCAGCTCTGGGAGGCGGAGAGAATTGACGTGCCCTGTCCCGCCTCCGCCCCCTCTCCTCCCCCAGCCCCGGGGGAAGTCCTGCTTGTGGATGCCACCTGAATGCTTGGCCGGTTCTCCCCATTCATAGCTACCCCAGGTGCTATTTGTCTGTACCCCAGCCTTCTCAGAATGGCTGTCAGCCCTAGACTAGTCCATTTCTACTCTTGAAGTCTGGCTTTTTCTGACAGGAACTGTTTGCCCAGACTACCCCCACTTTGCTCACCTCACAATTGTCCCAAACTCCAGTCTACTTCTTAGGGTTGTCTTCCTTCTAGTGTGTGGGAATCAGTCTCCCAAATTCCTAATCATTCTATGTGCGGGTGCCTGTCCGGTGTGGGTACCTGCCCAGTGTGGGTGCCTGTCCGTGCGGGTGCCTGTCCAGTGGCCGCGTGTGTGGCCCATGACGTCAGTCTGGCGGAGGAGTCGGGGAACAGCCCAGCTTCCTGAGAAGTGCAAAGCTGGGTCTAACCAGGGTGGGAGGGTGTGTGTAACAGCGCGTGGAAAGGAAGGTGGATCAGTGGGAGGACCCACATTAAAAGCAGTTCTAAATGCCCAGACAGGACCGTGGATATAACCACTAGCGGTGAGAAATTGGTTCTTAGGCAGCCTGGACATTCGTCATCGGCGTGAAGAAAGGCCTAGAGAAGACTGAAGACAGAGAAAGTAGGAAGCCGTTACAGCTGTGCAAATGTGACGTGACGAGAGCCTGGATTGAGTTCATCCGGGGTAACCCAGCGGCAGGAGACAAGAGGCAATTTGAAGCAAAAACTACAGACTCAATGAGACACTGGATTCAGAGAGAAGCAGAGATCAGGGATGACGGCAAATCGTACTTAGGGTGGTGTCACTGGCAGGAGCAAAGGAATCCAGGGAAGGGAATTAAAATATTGGGGAGAGGACCCTAAAATGCCAGCTCTCTTTCTAAGATGTTTCAGTCACAACACCGATTATATGTGAGAACTATTTGTTAGCAAGGATTCAAGTGGAGGGATGTGCTCCAAGCGCTTGAATTGTTCAAGTGAGACTAGAAGGTACATGCGACATCAGGCCCACACAGATGAATAGGGGTCAGTGCAGACGAGGGAACCATAAGGGGGTTCCAGCCTAACCCGGCAAGAAGCACAGCTTTACACAATATTCTGGGTCTCAGTGGCTAAGGATGGACAAGGGACTTACGGGCTAGA
The DNA here is from genome assembly GCF_004115265.2 of Rhinolophus ferrumequinum. Classification (NCBI taxonomy): domain Eukaryota; kingdom Metazoa; phylum Chordata; class Mammalia; order Chiroptera; family Rhinolophidae; genus Rhinolophus; species Rhinolophus ferrumequinum. The sequence continues at coordinate 3,134,613 of NC_046301.1, read as the reverse complement.
TATCCATAAATAAGAAAACCGGTTATGTAACTTGGATTTAAAAAGGTTCACCCCTAGAACTGAGGGTGCTATGCCGCCTGTGTGAGTGTTTTCCAGCTCACCCCACTGCGGGAAGCCCCGACACACTGCTATGGCTGAGTCCCTCTGGCTCTACAATGCAGGCCCCCCGAGAGGTGTTGCCAAAATGCCTCTGTTCTTAGCCAGAATGTGATCATGATCCGAACTGAACTCTCAGTTATGTTCAACTGTGATTCTCAATTCTCCTTTCCAAAAATGTACATCATGTGACCGAGATAAGCAACTCTGCCCTCAGCTGTAAAGTGGGGACATTAATACCTGCCTTTGTTTTCTGGGAGAAAGAGGAGTCTTAAAACAGGTCAATACAGAATTTACACTTTTTAAACTATGTTCTGAGTGATGGCACCTTGCTTATTTCCTGGTGATTCCTTTAGCCTGCACGTTCAGAGGCCACCGATGGGTGTAGTCAGTGCTCATCGTCATGTAACTTCAGGACCACGCGAGCTTTCTTAGTTCTGATCCTAATTAAAATTCAAAATTGTGGTTCACCAGATAAAAGGCAGGAAGACAAAAAATGTGGATATTTATGATGGGTTCTTTGGGGGGAACTTTTTGGATATGAACTGGCATTTGTCCAATAGTATTCTGAGTTCAGTAAATAAGTCAGCACATATGGATTACATTTCCAAAGAAAAACATAAAACTTAAAAAGTAAGTGGAAAGTACTTGGCAGGACACGTGTTTACATTTGATGAAGGGAAATTTTTATGGTGGTCGGCCAAGCCTGACCGGTCCAGGGTTAACCCATCCTCACTCATCACAGTAACAGAAATTGCCCCACACTGTGGCTTTCTCAAAGAAATAAGCACCTCCCTGAAAGAAAGCTGACCTCTGCGTGAGCACGGTGGGTGTCATGTGTGTGCACACACACAGTGTGTGGGTACGCCGCCTGCACGTGACTGAACCACTAAAGAAACGAAGATCTCCTGTTATATAGAAACACTTCCTAAAAATGCAGGAAGAAATCTGACATCGGTGCTAGTAAAATTCTCTTCTCTAAGATCTGACTCTGAATATAGGTCTCTCTTTCCATGGTGATGACATTGTCAGCACAGTAAAAGAATGAGACCTTTTCGATGACGTACCCATGGTCGCACGGCTGACAAATGATAGAACAGAAACTCACACCCACGATGGTTTCACTCAGACTTCCAATGTTTCCCTCTATACCTGCTGCCTGCAAAGAGAGGTGTGTGTGAGGGGATTGAAGCTGGGCGCTGGCGGGACAGCCAGCTTACAAAATACATATTTCTGATTCCACGAAAACTAATTCCTTTCTAACGTTCAAAGGAAATGCATTAAAATTATTGAGCACTTCCTCTGCGATGAGGAACAAACTTGGCCTCAGAGAGATTTGACTGGCTTGCCCGAGGTCACAGAGCGAGTCGACGGGTCAGCCAGGATTCAAACCCAAAGATGTGTGACTTCAAATGTTGGGTACAGGACGAAATGTTTTCACCCACGATGTATGTCTCAGACCTGAGCACAGTCCTAGGAGGAGAAAGCTGGAGGGGATAGAAAGAAACTCGAGTCAACACCTGAGACAGACGTGCTAGGTTTCCTCATGAGTTCCTTCCGGCAAATTGCGCCTGCCCCGCTGGAGGGAGAGGGAAAGAAAAATATATATCAAATGTCGTACTCTCCCAAATGGGAAACAGAAGGGGGTCAGATTTTGCTCGCAGGCTCCGATTTCCTTTGGCATGTACGGTGAACATTTCCGGTCCCTTTCTTCTGCTCTGACGAGGGCTCCATCAGAAGTTCAGATGATTTCTGCAGAGATTAAATCGAGTTGTACAGTGGGGTTTGGGACCATCTGCAGAGCACCCTCTGAAGGTCACCAGGATGGCACTGTGAGGTCCGCCCCTGTAGAAAAACTTGGGGCTGAGGAGACCACTATTCCCCTTCGCATACTTTCTCAGAAGGGGAGGTTCCATTCCTCTCACAGATGGGACAGGATGACACCTCTGGGTGTCTCTTGTCACTTCTCCCTTGCAAAGAGTCCCTTTGATTGGTGGAGAGCCTGAAAGGCATTGGGCCATGCTGTTCCCCGAGAATTCCGGTTACTGTGTTGAAAATGGCCAATCCTTTCTCTGACCGGCTCGGACTAGCTGCGCCCGGTGGTGGGCTCGCTTGCGCTTCAGGACCCAGCCGGCGTCTGTGGTCCAGGCCAGCATCCCCATCTGTGGGCAGGCGGGCGGGTCAGGCTGGCCCCTCAACAGGGGCCACCAGCCTTCAGTTAATAAACGCTAACTCCTAAAAGACAATCAGTGCTATTTTAGCTTTAGGTCCACGTCGCACTGTCCAGCCCACCTTTCCTGTGACTACAGGTGAGCACTGGGAGGTCAGTTTGAAAAGGACAGCGGGGTGTGGACGCCGCCCAGCCTGGAGCACTAGGGGCCCCAGAGGTGCGCCAGTGCCCTGCTGTCCTGGAAACTTAACCAGCACGACTGCCTCCCTGTGCTTAAGAGCGATGGGTCCGTTTTGCTTTTTCCTTCACTTTCTGCTTAAAAGAAACATAATAAATATCTGTTGACTGACTAGAGTCAGTTACTAAACAACAGCTGGTGTTTAAATTAATCCTACTTGAGCCAAAACAGCTGGCCTGAGGCACGGAGAGAATCTCAGAAATCAAATGCCTCCGTCGGCACGTCAGAGACTAACAAGTTGTGTTTTAAGATGAAGGGAGAGGAGGAAGAGGAGACGGTGCTGATGGCCCTCGGTCCCCATGCCAGGCAGCTCTCGGCCCCCTCTGAGAGGGTCGTGCTGCAGCTGGCCAGTCCAGGGGGTCATCTGCTGTCTGGACAAAGGAAAAGGTTCCATGCGCCCTGGAATTGACATTGCAGTTCCTCTGAGAGAAGCAGAAGTAACCTTCCTGGCTGGAGGCTTCATTCATTCTCTCGCTGACAGGGATTCGTGCCGGACGGAGCTCTTTCAGGACGAGGTTTTCTCCACACAGGTAAATGCTCCTGTGTGGGCGGACCCGTGGAAGATGAAGGGGACCCGTGGAAAGCCTGATGTGGCCACAGACCAAAGCCTGCTCTCCACGCCAGCGTTGCCAACCATAAAGTTCAGTTTTAATTTTTAGCTCCATGTCTAACTCTGGTTTAGTTCTTAATTGGTTCACAAATTAAAAGAGGGATAAGGGGATGATTAATTACTGCCCCCTAAAATTTCACAACATGCTTATTGCATAACGCACAGTTTTATGGAACGTTTTCTTAGAATATTCCTTAGTGTAGGAATCCACCAAGTGTTTGGTAAGTATTGGTGGACAGTCATCGGATGTCACACTCCCTGCTGAGTTCCTGTGACACAACTAGCTGGACAACCATATCGGCCACAGCATGGAGGAGACAATGGAGCTGCCCAACTGAAGGCCACTCTGTTTCCAAATGAGGTGGCCGATAGAGACAGGTTGGGCACAGCTAAGATCCTCCAGAAGGAGTTCGGGGTGTCCATTGTAGGCTCCTTTACATGGATGGGCAACCAAAGTCCCCAGCCGCATGCCACACAGTGTGACTTCACTGACTTCACCCTAGAGAAAGCTCGGGAGTAACTGTCCCTAAAAGCCACTTGACAATAACAAGATGAAAAACTGTGTCAGAGCATTTAACACCGAGCAACGACTTCCTGTGTAGTCCTTACAGGGCTCTGGGGACTTCGAGCAAAGCCCCTGTGTATTCCTTTTGTTTTCAAAACATGCCCTTGGTAACCACATAACTGGCTAAATAGGTTTATTGATTCCCAGCCAGTGAAATGTCAGAATCGTCACCCAGAGCCCCCACCTTGATGCTGTAGCTCTGTCTGTTGGCAGTGATGGGACAAAGCAGGACCAGTTTCCTATTACAGTCCATCCAGATTTATACCAAGGAGATGAGATTATCTGCACGGAAGTATGATTACCTTTCTATTATTTACAAACACACGTGTGATTAGAGCGCAGGTGGGCTGGTTGGTATAGGTGTCTGCGTCTTATCTGAGGCAAGTGTAAGTTATTAAAAGGTATGCAGTAAAAAACAGGGAGGCAGGCAAACCCCATTCTGGGGTTTCTGAGTGAGTCCTGAGGAGCCATAAGGGACAGAATCGGTCACCAGAGACTGTTACGGATCCTGATGGAAACCATCGAAAGACGGAGCTCCTGACTGGCAAATCGGGCACAACCTTGGGCAATGTCTCGCCGAGACACCTGTTTACCTACCTGCTGTCCCCCGTGAACTGTCAGCACCACGTGCAGTCCGCTCACAGCAGGCAGTGCCTGGCCTATGGCGGCAGCTGACATCTCATTGTTCGCCGACGAAATCTGCTGATCACTTATAGCTCAGTACACTAGATGCCGGGGACGCGGTTGCCAGGTGGACAATGAATCCAAATCACAAGCACATGCCCAGGAAGGCCCTGGGTGGCAGTTACCATGGCTGTTGTCGTTATTAAACAGAAGATGGACAGAAACGGCGCCTAACGTTGTTACTTAAGAGTAGATGAAGACAGAATTTAAACTGTGAAGGGCCTCGATCTTTCCCTTACACGAAGCACCCAAAACTGAAATGCGAACAACAGGACATTCCCACAAGGCAATTCTATAAGGCTTCACCCCACGTTTAAAGACCCAAGGTTGTCATCCAAAATCAGTTTTGTTGCCATTTCTACTAGTTTTTCATGTTTAAAAAAATAATAACTGATATTTTGCAAAAAGGTTAAAAAAAGAAAAGCAACTTGTAATCAACTTCTAACTCAATAGCTATTTCCATATATTAGTGACCTTATAGAAAGAACCATCCCCCGAAGACTCTAGGAAATCCTGACTCTTGAGAACACAGCGCTCATTTGGTTTCAGGCCACGGGTGACTTCATGGCTGGAATCTCCAGGCCAGTGTTACACTTGGAAGACGTCAGAGAGCGTTAATAACAACCACCATGAATGACGAGAGGGCCAAACCCTCTCGTTTGTAATCTCGTTTGTAAATCGCCGTAAGCCCAGGCTTCCAAGTGCAGTGCTCCCTTCAGGCAGCAGAGGGCAGTGAAGGCACTGCTGCCTGATCCCATAAACTTTTTATTATAACCCGGAGAGAAACGCTCTATTTCCTTCCAACGGCATTTTCCATTTTAAACACCACATGTGTAAGTGGTTTGAAAGACAATACATTTTTAGTCTCAGATGGATTTCTGGAGCCATATAAAATGTTTCAAAAGTGCAATGAAATGTCTATATAGCATTTCAGGGACTTATACAGTTCAATTTAGTATAATAGAAAATGTCCTAGAGGGTAATAATACAGTGACCCTGGTCTCAAATCTACTGTATGTTGTAGGAGGTACTGACACAGTGGGGAACTCTCAGAGACAGAGTGCTGTGTCTCGGTTAGCATGGAATTTAGGGGCTGCAAGGGGCCGCTGAGGTCACCTGTGACCAGCACCCCTCTTTCTAAGCGACCTGGAAAGGGCGCTGGTTCTCCCCACTGGGCAGCGGCCTCCTCACGCCTCTCGTTCCGCAGCATTTTATCGTCCACACCATACTGCACAATACTTAACAGTTAGACTTCTGACCGCTGATGTTTTCCTCGGCCTCAGAGGTCTAGGAATCCCCTTCGGGAAGTACAGTCTTGTTCAAAGTGAGCCTGACCTCGCCTCTGCAAGTTCCTTTCTGGCTTTGAAAGGAAATGCCTCCACAGGCGAGGAGGAAATAAACCAGTTAGGTTGTATATTTGAAATTTTAAAGTGCTCTCCACCTATAGTGAATTGCTATACATTTCATATTTTTTAAAAGAAAGACCTCATCACTCCCCAACCAAGACCCCAGGACTAAGTAGAAGACAGTGGTCTTTTCATGTCAACAAGACCACACGCGGCCAGTCCCGTTTCCTCCTTGGCCTTTCCAGCACTGTGTTGTGGCAAGAAATTTTACCACACGGCACTGCTACTAGCTACCGATGCTTTCTTAGCTGGGGACTTCCAAGGCCTGGGCTTCAATCTGGAAAATCTGTCATTCGATTTCCCTACTGAGTCAGAAATGTCACCATCATGGTAAATAGTCCCCTGGCACATCGTAGGACAGTAACTTCTGGGAGAGAAGACCTCGGTGAAGCCAGGGCAGGGCTCTCATGTTCCATTAAAACAGTTTCCCTCTGGACTTTGTTGCCTATCAGGAACTGGCCTTAGCAAGTTCAAGGGCCTCCGTGACATTCTCCTGACCCCGCGGCCACTTCTTCCCACTTTAAAGAACACAGTAGGCCTGAGCGGGATCTTCCTTTCATTTTCACGACTTGGCCCCTCAGCCAGCCTGCTGTGCTCCAAGCCTGCAGCCTTCCGGGCCAGGCCCAGGCTGAACTCCCAGAGCAAGTCCTTTCAAGGCCAAACAAGGAAACGCTCCAGGCCTTGGAAACTAATAACCAAGAACACTAAGTCATCTTCCTTGGAAGTTAATGCATTGGATGCTACATATTTCTCATCAAAATTAGACACTTGTGGATCAGCTCTGTATCTTCATTATGTCACATTCTCTAACAAGGGTTCAAGGTGTGTGGATAGGTCCACGTTTTAAGTAGACGCTACTTATTTATTTATTTTTTATGGTATACGGATTTCTCTTTTTCAAAGCCAAGTCACGGGAATACCTCCAGGAGGCTCTGGTGTTAAATGCTATGTATCGGATGATTCCGCGAGGAGATGGTTCGTACCTCGTCGGACTATCCAGAGGCGTGCCAAAGCCATAGGGAAAACGTGGAACTTCTGTGTACAGAAACCACCAGGCACTCTTCTCGGCCCCTCCGTCCTCAGTGGCAAGTGTTCTGTAGAAGCGAGCAGGGAGGGGGCGACCCCAGTGTGCCTTCCACTGGGCTGGCCGGAGAAGCCACAGAGCCTCGGCAAAGGCCAAGTTCAGCTTCACTGTGTTGTGTGTTGAGCCGTGTTGCCATCCAGCAAGGAAGGGGCTCTGGGCCCCGCCTGCTGGGGGACCCTGAAGCCAGCACTGTTAGAACTGGGCTCTGGGCACAGCGCACACAGCACAGGGCAGCTGTCTGTCTGGAACGCTCAGTCTCAGGGAGTGTCCCGCTGATGGTCAGCTGTAGTTATCGGGAAGCTCCATGGATATTTACGTGGCTCCTCTGTAAGATTCTGCGCTGTACAGGGGAACGGGGTGCACAGGAGCGAAAGGAAGGGGCCGGGGAAGAACAGGAGGCAGGCAGGACGAACAGAGTGGGAGTCGGTGGGCTGCAAGTTAAAACCCACTCATGGAGTTCAACTACCCAAAGGCTCCGTTTCCGGAAACATTTGCATTCCCAAGGAGAGTGAAAATACCCACCTAGCTTACAGGGCTGTCGTAAGAGTTCATTGAGTTCATCTTTGTGAACGAGTTAGTGCCCGCCGGGAACTCGGCAAGTGTGCTCAGTGGGCTTAACAGTCATGACTGGTTTAAGTGACTGGACAGGAAGGAGGGGAGGTGTGTCTGCTGCGAAGTTCCTTCTCAGCCGGTTAGTCGGGGCTTCGCGAGGGGGGACCGAACCTCATCAGTCCATCCAGCCTCCACTGACCCAGTGGACGCAGCCTGGGACGAGCTGGGTCCCCATCAGTTCAGGCTGCACCCTGCACAGGGCAACTGACGGGGGCCCCACTCCACGGCTTCGGGTCCCTCAACGAGCAGCAGCACGCAGTCCAATCCCAAACCCCACAGCCTTTATGACCACGACCAAACCCCCAGCCATGCACTGGCCCCCTCTCCAGGCAAGAGAAGCGCCCCCCACCCCCGCCCGCCCACACACGCCCCGTAGGAGGAGCTGTGCTCCAGGGAACAACCCAGTAAGCCTCTCCTACCTGCTGACTCCACTCAGAAACCGAAAAGGGAGGGAGACTCGGCCCTTTCCTCCTCCTGGATGGCTTCTCCAGTACACCGCATGGCCTATTTCTCCATCACTCCAGCAGCTCGAATGACTGGTGGACAACTGTCACCGAGTCCCTCTGCCGGAACTGTCCTCTGACCCCCCGGAGCTCCCCCCCTGCGCAGACTTAGCTCCCAGACCACAGTCCCTTCCCAGGAGGAGCAGGGCCTCTGCATTTCTCAGTGGCACCGTGCGTGTCCTTCCCGGGATGTGCCTCCAGGAGGACAGCGCCTGCTTGTCTGTAGGGTTTTATTCCCAGCACCACGCACGGTACCGGGTACATAGCGACATTCAGCAAATATGGCTGAACGGATGTGTAAGTGAATGAGCACACGGGAAAGGAGGGAAAACCATCCCGGCCTCACCTGCCTTCTCCGCGAGACAGAGTGTGCCCCGTCCAGGACGTGAAAGGGCCTGGCCTGGGCACCGGGATGGGCTTAGGGAGGAACAACGTGGGCCTGGATTGGAATTTTGGGAAAAGAACAGAATTCCTAACATAGCGGAGAGCACGGGTACCCCAGCACTGCAGCGTGGCGGAGAGGAAAGTGCCACGCAGGACGGTGGCATGAACAGGACATGCTGGGGCAGCAGACAAGTCTGGGTGTCTGTGGGGTGAAGCCGACAGTGACAAAGCCCTGTGATGGGGGACCAAAGAGACCCACAGCGGGAATGTGCCCCACGCCATTTGAAGTTTATTGCTGAGCTCTCCCATGACCCAAACACTCTCAGTTCAACTTCTGAAACATCATCAGCCTGTTTTCATGATTGCTTTGTGTGGGAGGCAAAGAGGTGGGAGTGAGAGAGAACGGAAGAGAAGGAGCTGTACCCAAGCTTGGGTTTAGGAGAGAGAAGAACATGAGAAAGCAGGAAGTCAGGGCGGAGCTGACTGCCGACGCAGGGGGTCAAGCGCTGGCCTCCAAAGGGACAGGAACTAGGCGTCTGTGCTGCTAACATTCGCCAGATCTCACGGGGCCAGGAGGAGCCAGCCAACCGGTCAAGTTTCTTATCTGTGACCCCTCTAGACTACGAGTTCCTCAAAAGCAGGGATTTTCGTATTTGTAAAAGCATCTGTATCTCCAGTGCAGAGCCTAACCTATAGCAGGAACTATTTGTGGAGTGAATAAATGATTGGCTTTATCATAGATCCTCTTCATTAAGAACTACCTAAGATTAATGAAAAAAATCAAATGGGAGGGAGGCAGGGGGGAGAGAGAGAGAGAGAGAGAAGAGGGAGGAGGGAGGGAATAAGAATTGAACCTTAATATATAGAACCGGAAGGTTTCCTCAGGCAATGTTTTCCCCTAATCTCTGGTTTGTCTCTTCCCCTCCATAACTTCCTTTGGCACCTGCTCTGTATTCTAGAATTAGGTTGAGCGGTGGTGGTCTGGGTGGTCCTGCCTCCCGCGAAGGCCATGCCCACCCTGCCAGGCTGCACCTCCGTCTCAGGGACAGCCATGTGTCGATGCCAGTGTGTGATCACAAGACTCACATTTCAAAGACAGGATGAATCCAGGACAGGGTGTGTCTGGCTTCTGCGCTGCTAGGAGTTTGCCCAGAGGCACTCAACGCTCCAAATGAGTAACAGCTTTCCTAGACCTTCCTGCAAGATCCTCAGTGCAAGCTGTGAGGTCAGGTGACCTGGGCATGCACCCCCACAGCACAGGTTTTACAGATAATGAACAAATTGTGACGTTCAATAACACTGATTTTAAAAAGTGAGTCGATCCTCATTTCCTTGTGCATCTGATCAACTGACAGAAGGAATAAGTAAAATCGGATGCTTAAGAAAAGTTAAAGACGCAAAACTTAAAAATAAGTTTTGGGGAACTGAGCGTAGGGTAGAGAATGAGAGGATGAGAGAAGCATGCCTGCAAACAGGCTGAATGGTGGTGAGCACACAATGTGATATACACATGATGGATTACAGAATCGTACACTTGAAACATACGTAACTTTACTAACCATTGTCACCCCAATAAATTTTAATTAAAAAAGTAAGTTTCGGGATCATGAAAAGCCAAATGTCATACGTTTTCCTTATTATTGCACATCTATTAAGCATCAGAATAGCAATTACTGAGAATACAGACCCGTAAGTCAGGCGACGTGGTTTCTTAGTCTGGTGGCCTGTACAACTACGCCGTGAAACTGAATTAACCCACCTTGAAATCACAGGTGGGATGAAAGTTCAGATTTTGCTCCATGGAAACATGCTTAGGTAGGACAGAACTCCCGTGCGTGTGCACACTCCCTGCTGCGAGCTCCAAGGGCAGGGTCTGCCCAGAGCCTTGTGGAAAGTATCTGATTTGGGCACAAGGACCTACTCTCACTGCAGGGCTCATAAGAGTGTCAGACTCAAAGGAATCACTGAGCCCATTTGCAGTCTGCTTCTCTCCTTCTCTACCCTACTCTCAAAACTGTCCTCTCCCTCGCTTCTTTCTGGATACGAGGGCACAGCATTCGCCACGGGCCAGCTCAGCCAGGAGTGGATGCGACACGGTGAGGCCCCACGTGACGGCTGCACCCACAATCCCACACGCCCTTCGAGTCTGGACATTACAAACAGTGTGCATTCCTCATGCCAGGACCATGGCTACGGGTGGCAGGAGAAAAGTGCCTGTCATCTCCAAAGATAGGACCTGCCAACAGAATGTAGAGGAGCTCAAGAAACCATTTCCAAACATGGAAACAGGAGTGGATCGGTTTGGGGCACATGGGAGCTTTGGCCAGTTCTTCATTTTGCCAGTGTCCCTGGCTGATTTCTCAACCACTCAGCACAGGATGAAAGGTAACAAAAACTTCTATTTCCAATACTTCGGAGCTTTAGAAATGATCAAAGCTTTTCCTAAAAAGTAGAATAGATATTAGAAAAATGAAAGCTCTGAGGATTATCCAAAAACCCTTTCAATTATGGACAATAACAGAAAGTAAGAACTGAATATTTGCATACCCTCTGTTTGCAGGTACTTCTTTATAGTTATATTTATTTTTGTTTTGCCAGAAAATGCTGAGCTATTCACTGATTAATGGAAAGAGCATGTACCCCCAACCCGGAAGCACACATTTCTAAAAACACATTAGCAGCGCTTCCTTTATGAAGCGGATATCTGCTGTCACGCCATGACATGGGCTTCAGTGCCTTTTTTCTGCTTTGTTTCCCTGGTGCTGTCCTAACCAACGGCTCTGTGTTCTCGGTGGCTCTTTCTCCTCTCCTCCTGAGAGCAGGTCCTCAGGGCAAACTCTCAGCCTTAGAAAGCAGTGTCTCAGGGGGTCGGTCCTCCCAGGGGTCCATCCATCGCTTCTGTGTGGATGCTTCAAAACCTACGACCACACTGACAACGGGTCACCAGCCACCTACGGCCTGAGATCTGGTCCTGCCTTTACAGCAGTAGATTCAAAGGTAAAATACATTTTTTCTACAAAGAATGGCCCTACTTTTCCTCTGTCAGTGGAGTGAATACTTACAGGGAGGTAGACCCAGGAGCCACATCCTAGAAAGTGACAAGGGCTGGAAGTAAACCTGCCTCCCTGGTGAGTCACTCCTGGCACCAAACCCCTTAAGAGCGATTTAATCATCTTCTACTGCTTTTCATTGGTGTGCCACATATTCTCGTTGGAGCACTTACTCTGCCAGGTACTGCTGTGGACGCAGACAGTTGGCAGTGAACAGGAAAGGCCGCAGAGGAGCTCACAAGATCAGAGGGAAGAAGACAACAAACACTCGGCGATATGACCTAAAGTCGGTACAAGCGATACAGGAGGTAGACGTGGGCTAACGGGAGGGAGCAGCTGGGGGCTGGATGGCACAGGCAGCACTGGATGCACAATGCCTCTCTGAGGTGATATTTGACTGACACCTGCATAAGGAAGATAGAGATGCAAAGATCTAGGGAAAGCGTGTTCCAACCCAAAGGAGAGCACGCTAAAGGCTCTGAGATGTGAGCCAGCTTAGCATATTCGAGGAAGAGCAGAGGGAAGTGAGGCACCAGAACGCAGGTATCAGCTGTGTGGACTGTATGCCAGGATTTTGCAGCCTGGGCACTGGTGACGCTTGGGGACAGGCAATTCTTTGTTGCAGGGGCTGTTCTGTGCAGTGTAGGGAGTTTAGCAGCATTTCTGGGCTCTACCCACTAGATACCAGTCGGCTTCTTCTAGTAGTGACAACCAAACAATGTCTCCAGAAATTGCTAAAGGTCCTTGGCGGGTGGGGGCAAAATATCGTCCCACTGAGAACCACAGCCGCAGGCCAAGGTAAGAAGTGTGGATATTACCCTAGGTATAGGGGAAGCTATTAGAGCATTTCAGGCAGAGACTGGTGGGAAGTCGGTGCTTTTGCACAGAGAGACGAGAGCAGAGGCAAAGAGGAAAGGAGAAGGCTACAGCCGAAGCCCACGTCAGAGACGAGGGACCACGTGGGAGCCTAGAGGCTCCATCCAGGAATTGCGTGGGGGTGGGGGAGGGGAGACAGGAATGAAGCCTGGGGCTCAGGCTCTTTGCTGGAGCCATCACGTGGTCGGACCTGTGCCCCGAGCCTGTGACGGTGGTGCCATTCACCGACGGGGAAGACGAGAAAGCAGATTTGTGAGTCCAGCGGCTGGAAATCAAGAATTCTGTTAGCCATATTAAGTCCGAGATGTCCATTGATTTCCAAATGGAGACCTCAAGTCAGCAGTTAGATGTGTGAGTGCGGCACGCTGCTGGGAGAGGTCAGCAGGGGAGAGTTAAAGCTGCAGACGGGACTGGACGGTGAGAGATCGGGTTACCTCGCGTATCAGCGACTTGTGATGCTGTCGTAATGGACTCCAAACTGGTGGCTTAATATGACAGAAACGTATCCTCTCACAGTCTGGAGGCCAGAAATCCAAAGATCAAAGTGTCTGCGGGGCCGCACCCCCTCTGGAGACTGGGGAGAACTCTCCTCACTTCTTTCAGCTTTGGTGGCCGCGGCAATCCCTGACTGGTGGCCTCCTGGTCACATCGCCTAAGCCCTATCTCTGTCACAGCGCCTCCTCCAGTGTTTGCCAAATCTCTCCTGTGTTTCTCTTATGAGGACATTTGTCACTGGATTTAGGGACCATCTGAATACTCCAGGATCATCTCTTCGGCTCAAATTCCTTAACTTAATTACATCTGCAAAGATGCCTTTTCCCAAGTCCTGGGAATTAGGATGTGGACATCTCTCTTTGGGGTCACCATGCGACTCACCACACCTTGGGAGACAGTGAAGAGAAAGAAGACAAAAGGCTCCCCCCAGACTGACACTCCAAGGACAGAGCCCTGGAGACTCACATACAGAAGTCGGTGGGAACGAGTAGCTGGGTGGTGCAGTGGTCACAGATGATGATGAGAGAGAGAGAGAGAGAGAGAGAGAGAGAGAGAGAACGAGCGCACTCTGGGTTCTTGTTTCTTTTGTATCTCCCGTTTCTTTGTGCCAGATTGGTCCCAGAGTAAGTTTAAAAGCTACTCCTTGGATTAAAATGAAAGTTTATGGTGATCCTCTTCTAAAGCACATTGCCCACGCTATTAAACTGCCTGGAGATTGTTGGAAAAGCTCAGGAGTAATCATGCACACATTTATTGCTTTAGGTGAGCACATGGGGGAGGGAGGGAGAGAGGGAGGGAGGGAGAGAGAGAGAGTTTGTTTTATTTTGTGCCAAGTTTTGACTATAATAATAACCATCACTCTTGTTTTAAATCTTCATCCCCAGCACACAAAGGGCTAACATTTGAAACCTATTTAGCAAATTCTTTGGAACTTGCAGCAAACTTCCAAAGTTAAATTTAGGAGTCACTGCTCTGTGATTGGTTAGTGAAGTGAAAGGGATGGAGCCATGATTCAAGGAACCTGTTGCCTGTGACGCATTTGGTGACAGGAAATGTACCTTGGTGATGCGATTAACTCTTCGCTCCTGGGGACAATACACTCACTGTCTTTTCATAAAAATGATAGATCCAGTGTTACCAATAACTTTACATTTCACTTTACTTACTAGTGAACAAACATATCCTAAAATCCTTTGAATAGAAATATATCCTGTAGGGTCAAAGTGTCATCTGTCCTACAATGTAAAAATTGATACCTTGGACAAACAACATTTTAAATCAAAGCAAAACTGAACGCCTGACCTGAGAATACAGGGACACTGGTGTTTTGTTTTGTTTTCAGGTGTGGCTCCCTCAGCGGCTGCTGAGGTGCTCTAGGGCCTAAGCCTCAAAAACTGCAGGGGGAGCAGTTTGAGAGAAAATGTCACCTTTTCTTCTAATGAAGTCCTCTCGCTTCTAGACGGGAAACGATGAGTGAAGCAGTCTGTTTCCCGAGATGCTTGAAGCCTGTGAGAGGAGGTGCGGGCTGCATTACACAGCGTCCGTCCGCTCACAGGCTGGGGACAAACTGTCCGGCAGAGCTGTTGGGTTTCTCCTCCTCCCCTCACCCGACCTGGGTTAGAAATCGCAGTCTTGCCCTTCTGAGCCAGCTCCTCCATTCCCCAGCCCCACCCCTGCCTGCACCCCTGGTCCTAAGAGGTAAGCAGACAAAAGCTAAAACCTGCTTGTGTGGGTCTTACGCCTCCCAAGCAAGCACAACAGTTACTAAATACAGTGGTACCTCGGTTTTCGAACATAATCCGTTCTGGAAGACCGTTTGAGTTCTGAAATGTTCGAAAACAGCCGACAGCGAGGCCTCAGGATCTTGCACTCAGCGGAAGCCATGTGACACGTTTGACTTCCAAGGCATGTTCGAAAACCGAAGCATTTACTTCTGGGTTTACGGCGTTTGTAAACCGAAATGTTCGCCAACGGAGACGTTCGGAAACCAAGATTCTACTGTAATCGTCCAGTCAATGAATTAGCTCAGTGCACAAAGCTGAAGAAAAGCATATTTTATACCTAAAATGAGAAGACTTAGAGTCATAGGATATGTCTGAACGTCCTTGAGATTAAATTCCACTTGCACTTTCCTCACGTTAACCAATCCCCCGTCCCCGCCACCGCACGACACGCAAATCCAAACCCGTCCTGACTCAAGTAAGTATTTGGATGGGTAACATGGACCAATAGAAACGTACTAAACTGTATTTTTTTTTTTTGAGATGTGAAAGGATGAAAACAATGCCTACTATTCAAGAATGCTGAAGGTAAATTGAAAAGTGCCCGGAAAAATAAAAGTTAAAGCAGAAGGAATATCAGGAAATGGCTAAGGCTGAGAAATGCTGCGCAAGTTGCCAAAAGTCGGAAGTTCAACAAACAGCTCTTGGATGTGACTGGAGAAATCGCTCATCTCTGCGTGGTGTCCACTACAGAACTGTAGAGCTGGAGGGTGTTTGGGCAAGAAAAGCAGCAGCAGATCCTTGGCTTTTCCTGTCATGCTCTGGTGGGCGTGGGCAGCCATGGGTCCACGTCAGGCTCTGTGGCCTTCTCACTGTGTGACTGAATGGGTCCTTGTCCCTTGCTGAGGCCCTCCCTCTCCATCTGCAAAGCAGGAGTGTGGCCCTGGCTCATCGCAGGTCTGCACCGGGAGGTGAAAGAGCTTTGAAAGGTTTGACAGTGACAGTCACGTTCCGTGCAGTACAGCGATCTGAGACTTTCTGGCCCTACTCCAGCCACGTCATCAACTAGGAAAACCACTGCTCTTGCCCCCAGACCTCGCTAAAGGACAACCAGAGGAGCTCCCACATGTCCAGTGAGTCACGCGAACACAGCATTCACAATAATCTTTGCTAGAGGGCGATCGCTTCCATCTCCACAGACGACAAAGTGAAATCCAGGGGGAATGGATGGCTTTCCAAATCACGATTCTGATAAATGCAGGAGCTGGTTTGATTTCAGATCTGATTCCCAAGCACACGCCCCCACAGAGTACAGACAGGCCAGAGAGATGTGGAACGCGGCCCCGGCGCGTGGGTAGGTGTGTTCACAGGCCCCAGCCTACTTTTCTCCACTGATTCTCAAGAGCCTTTCCAGCTGGAAGCACCCAGTCGGTCCCTGCCACGGGAGGTCACCAAAGCTGCATTTCTTTTGGATCCCATTGTACCCTGGGCTACCCAGGCTTAAAACCTTTGAAGTAATTTTTGATGTTTCCCCTTAGAGTCCCATAGCCATTGAGACAATTCCTACTGATATTTCCTTAGCAATATTTCTAGAATGTCTGTCTTCCTTTTTATTTATTTAACACATATCTATTGAATTCAGGCCCTCGTCTTGAAAAATGCGCCAACTTCTGAGTCACGTACGCCCTGCGCCCTTTTCCTCTCCCTTCCATTCGTCTCGCATGTGGATGCCAGATTACTACTATCCCCCACGCCCGTTTCCACTTCCCACTCTTGCTCTTGACCTCCTAAGGCGACTCCGCTTTATCTAGGAAATGATTCCAAATTCCTGCCTGACAGTCACATCGTCATAGCATCTGGATTTAAGCACGCTTTCTAAGTCAGCTCCTATTTTTCCTCTACTGGACCCAGTTGCTCTGGGCAGACTGGTCTCCCTTCTACTCCCCTGTAACTGTGCCTGGTGCAGGCTGAGTATCCGCTCAGCTTCTTCCTCCTGCCTGGGATGTCTTCTATTCTCTGCTCCTCTCGTCCGATTCTGGTACATTCAATTCTTATCCCGCTAAGAGACTTCCCAGGTTACCTCCGTCCACAGGAGAACAGGCAGGGGAAACACACCGTCTTCATCTGCGGCCGGGACTGGCTCAGCGCCCACGCGCCACCTAAGCGCACACCAGGGTGGACGGTTCACACCATGAGATCAGTTATCCTTTAAAGCGCCATGTGTGGACATTTCAGCTCTCCATTCTGCTGTCCCATCTCTGAGCGCAGAAGCTGTGCGGCCCGGTGGGAGAGCAGGATGTCTAGAGCCACTGTCTGGGTTCTAAGTCATCACTTACACGGGTGTGATCTTGGGGCACACATTTCATTACATCTCAGTTTCCTCCTCTGCAAAAATGAGGGTAACATCACACCCCTCGTGGACTTGTCGTGACGACTAAGTGGTTACCGCGTGTGCGGTGCCTGGACCCTGCTGAGAGCCGAGTACTGTGAAGTACTGTGTACGTGTGAGCTACGCCTCTTCCTCACACACTTCTCCGTGTACAGCGGCGCAGACGTGATGAACACACAGGGATCTGTATCTGGAAGGACAGTTGATCAGCTAACCAGTGAATGCGGGGAGAGTAGAAACAGCAGCAGTTTCAGGAGTACATGTGCCCTCCTCCTCCTCCTCGCTCGGTGTGAGCCTGGATTATGCCCTGGGCCACTCCCGCCTGCCACTCCTTCCTTCCTGACTGCCTGTCAGCGGTCTGCTCGGTCACACACCCGAGAGACTCACTTATTTTCAGTCAAGACTCTGACCAGAATAGAAAGGCTCATTTTTAGCTGAAGGTCCCCTCCCATTTGAGACAGACACATTCCCTAGATGGCCATGAGTCCATAGAAAAGTGCTTTCTGTTACAGTCTGTGTGCCATTTGGAAGCAGGCTCTGGGACTTTCCCAGGAATAATCTGCCTCAAGTTAAAGAAAAAAGAGAGAGGGGAAAAAAATGGGGGAAAAAACCCCCACTGATGAATAATGAAGACATTTAAGACACGTCTATGGGCAAAGTGCCAGTTTTTAAAACATTTTTGTTGTTGCTTCAAAGGTATGTGCTAACTGCAAAATATGGTTACATGAAAATCCGCCCATTTAAACATTTTTACAAACGGCAATAAAAAGTGGTTTTAGAATAGAACACAGTACGATGGCATGAGAAGAAGAACGTGGTGATTGATGATGCTAAGTCAGGAGCAGAGTCTGAGGAGAGCAGCAGACACCTACAGACGTGAGCTACACGTCGGGGGCAGAAAGGGACAAGGGCATTGCAGGAATGCTGGCCTCTGGGAGGGGACAGGCAGGAGTGACACCTTTCGCAGTCCGATCGATTCCTTAGCAAACCCAAACAGGCCACGTTCTGTTAGAGGAGAGCTCACCGGAGGGCCCCAGGGGTGGCAGAACCCTGACTCTCCATGCAGCCACCGCACACAAGGTCACGCTGGTGTGATCCTTAGGCTGGGGGCTCTTGGCAGTCAGTACTGACCCCTAGGAATCTGTGCAGGCACGGTGGTTTTGCAGTTATATGTGCGAATTACAAAAATACAACAATAGATACTCTGCATGGTACAAAGTGGTAAAAGCCTCAAGGTGCGAGAATTATGAGCACGTTTGATTGTCAGAGGAATGGCTGCAGTTGGAGGAAGGCTGGGCCCTGGCCGTCCCTCCCTTTCTTTCCTGCAGGTGACGTCCTCTACCTCTCGTTTCTGAGAACCCAGCGCCCTAGGTCATTGGTCAGTGCGCTCACATAGGCGGTGAATAGCTAATGAGCACTTATCCTGTCCCAGGTGACAAATCCTACGAAAGAAGAAACACAGGGTGTTACAGAACCTTAAAAATAGTAGTGTGCCCACTAAAAGCTTCAAATTGGAACCAACACAGGGAAACTTGTTTCATATTTCTCTCAACTCTCAACATACTCGCAGTTTGGGTAAATCGACCAAACATTTTAGCTGAAAATGAATAAAGAAGAGTTGCCTTCCTATCCCTTGTTAGTCTTCCATGGACTGAAGTTCCAAGGTCACTTCTGTTTGTTATGCTCATGGAACTGCAGCCTCATTTTCTTTCTTTTCCCGGAGGGATGCAGAAGGACTTATTTAAAGGAAAGCGGGTGGGTTGAGCAGCATTCTGAGTTAGAATCCTGACTTTCTACTTTCAATCTGTATAACTTTGGGGAAACTACTCAACCTCTCTGAGATTCAGTCTGCTCCTCAATGAAACTGGGATAATAACAATTCCTTCTGGGTTGTTACACCATTAGAAATAAAGCTTTATAAAGTGCCAGCACAGCACCTGACACATAAAGCACTTGATCAATAGCCCGTTTTGGTGTCACTGCTGAGCGGTACCCAATTCCCACCTGTTGGCCTGTACATGACATAAAGAAGAATGTGCTAAATTGTTCTATCCAGGAAGATGAAATACACAGCTACCATCCACTGTGATCGACTAGTACCAACGTCTGAACACTAAGATTCGGTCCTCACACTTGCAGAAGGCTTCCCACCACTTCCGACGTCCTCGCCAATCTACAGTGGCACTGGAATGTGATTTGAGAATCAATCGTAAATAAGGTCAATTCGAGTTAATACATAGAATATATAATTACAAGTAACTTGGATTCAATCAGACGTTCCCTTTGCTCATAAATTAAAAGGTTTAGTCTTGGATATTATGTAAGCAAAAGTTAAAGATAACAAAAGAGCTATTTCACTACATTCCCCCATCAGGAGAAGGAACAATCCATACATGGGAAACGAAGTCTTGATGAATTTATCTTTTTCAGTTGAAAATGCCCACTGTTCCAGCTAGGCATCTTGCAAAGCTTATCTGGCATCTATCTTCATAATCATCCCCAAAGTGGCCAAGGGGTTTCCAGTCCCCACCCGTAGTTTTCCAGGGCGGGGAGGCGGGAGGCTGCTGTCCCCTCTTCTCCAGCCCCCACTCAGTCTCTGGGAGGAGCGTCTCCCTGACTGCAGACAAGAGGGACTGAGCGAGCCTAGCTCAGGTCGGCCCCCTCGGGGTCTCCTCCCCAGGAGACGCCTGTGCGTCAGCTGCCAGGTGGGCTCTCTCTGCTCCACCTAGGCCTCGGGGGGTAGGGGGGGGCATGGAGAGGTTTCCTTCCAGGGTGAATATTAAGAAGCTCATTATGGCTGCAAAGCTTGGTCACATCCGCAAATTCATCTTAATTTAGTTTCTAAAAAAAATTGTATTTAAATCTTCATCTGTCTCCTATGTTTTGTTTCTCAACTGTTTCCCATCTCACGACAGATATACTTTGCATTTTATGATGAGAAAACTCAAGTTTGGAGCAATAACACATGCAGCCCAGGTCACGCAGCGAGCCAACGGCTGGGTCAGAAGTTCAGCCTCGGCCACTGTCCTGCACAGGCCAGTCCTTTTCGGGACCGACGCTGCCTTCTTGTTGTTGAGCAGTAAGAATAACTGCAGCCATGATAACACTCCTGGTCCTATCGGAAGCTGAGCATTTGCCCCCTTGGGTCCCGACAAACGTGCCGTCTCTTGCTGTAGCGGTGCTGCCTGGTAACTGACAGTGCCTGCTCTGAACGTCCATTGTTACACACGGAGTCTGCACAAGCCACGCACACAGAGAAACGAGATAGGGGACGGCACGAAGCAGGCCACGGTGGCAACCAAGTCCTCCTCCATCTGCTCCCTCCCAGCACGTCTCGCTGTTTAGGGCAGTAATTTTCTTGGTTTGTGTGTACAATAACATGAAGACTTGGATTTACACTCGGTTAGAACTTTCTGCTGCTGTAGAAACGGACTGGACGCAACAGCGCCTGGTTACATCCTTCACGACATTTGAACAGCTCTCTCCTTTTCCACAACCACGTAGTTTATTGCTCTGACTTTCTGGGACCAACCTTGTATTAACTGTGTTGAACTACATTCACTTTATTTTCTGTGTGCTCAGTGCTGACATCTGGGACCTCCCTGTCTGGGAGAGAATGCCTCTCCCAGGGCTTGCAAATTCCAGGAGATAATAAGCAACTTGCTTTGCCTTTGAGCACGTTTGATAGGAAAACCAGCCAATCCTGAGTCCACCCCCTGCCCCACCGGCCTCCTCCACCTGGCCCTCCAGGAGGCAATCACCTTCTGCCCTAACTAGGGCAGGACCAGGGACCAGACAGGTAGGGGCCAGCAGGTAGCTCAGAGCCCTCTGAAACCGGTCACAGGCTCCAGTCTTAAACAGGCTCACCTTGCCTGGCTGAGCCCTTCCCCTGAAAACCACATGACGGCTCCTGCCCTTGCCCTTCCCTGTCCCCGTCTCTGAGCGACCCTGGCTCTTCCCCGGGTGGCCCTTCCTGGAGTGTGTGTCCTTGCCTCTTGGGACTGTAACAAACTACTTTTTCAAGGACCATCATCTCCTGATCTGTCCTCACACCTGAATCCAAACAAAATCCTGGGTACATCTGAGAACAAACCTTTACCCTTGAAAATACCAGAAGCGTATTTGCAACCAGGAGGTGGAGGTTGTTTCCTACTGTGATTTCTTTGAATGGAATGTGATGGTATGAGCGTGTGGTAACAGTTTAGCGTGGAAGCAAGTGGAAGCCACCTCGCTGCCTTACCATCTTCAAACACAATTTTTCTGTAAGCCTCATGAGGACAGTAGTTGTTTTCATTATAAAATATTTTGAAGATGGAGTTGAAGCCAGAATCAAGCAAAACTATAATGTATATTACTGATGTACACTTGGCATGCAGGGAGTCACGCGGGGTCTCAGCTCCCGCTCCCCACACAAGAACGCAGGACACGGTGAGGCCAAAGAGGAACACTCATGGAGCCATAGACGGGGGAGTCACACCACTATATTCTCGCTGGGTTGGAGACACAGGAAGCAGAAGCCACAGAATCTGCAACCCACACTCTGCCACAATCTGCCCCTTGCTAGTGTAGCCACGGCAGTTATTATCAGTGGCTAATGGCTCACTGGTTACAGCTCATGGCCAACTAGTCACATGACGGCCATCTACTACCCGAGCCAGCACCTTTCCATGTGAGGCCGAGAGCCTGGAAAATACTCTCTGGGACTCTGTGCCCACAACATTCAAAATTAAAAATACATGGTAGTGACGATAAAATCAATCACACATGTAAAAGCTCCCCCCTCGGTGATCGACAGACAACAGAATTTAAAAATGCTGTTTGCCCCCACCTATATCTGTAAGAGCACTCAGCCAGATTTGTGCTGCATTTTAGAAAGGAGTGGGATTACTGAAAACTGCCAGTAGCCATCCAGGGTAAGGGCAGCACTTCTCAACCTTTTTTTTTATGATCAGTTCCTAAGAAGCCATTTTCCTAATCGCCTCGTCCCCATGAAGTGTGAATACTACAGATATACTATACACTCGTGTATATACGTGGCCCTTTGGAAACCCACAAACCATAATAGCAGTTACGGTATTTTGCCCCCAAGAACTAATTTTCAGCTTTGGGGGCGATATCGCCCCATTGAGAACCAGAGGGCGGCCATGGCTACAGCTACCAAAGTTTCTTCACATCAGCTGCATGTCAGAATTACCGGGGAGCTTTTAATTACTAAGGCCCTATTGGGAGATGCCATGTAATTGTCTGAGATGGGCCAGGTTTTGCTGTTTGAAAACCCTCCAGTGGGTTAGATGAAGAAAGACCCTTCACTGCTACCTGCACAGGAGGAAGCGTTAGTGCTTGTTCAGACCTGTCAGCCCGTGACAAGCTGCCCGAGTAGCATGACCTAGTGAGTCTGCAATTCACCTCCATTGTAAATGGACATACATCAATTCTTTCACACTATAACAAAAACTGTTATGTTTGTACGGATTTGCCATGTACAGTTAGAGGATGGCTGTGGTGGAGAAAATACTCCTGGAATAAAAGAGAAAGTGAGTGAGGATCATGATTCCCCCCGTCTCCCCCGTTTTCATTTTGGGGTCATCACCTGGGGCTGATAGCACACAGTTTGCGCTCTGACCCCAGGAGGGCCTGTTTGGGGAGAACAGCAGTTCTCAAAGTGAGGTCCCCGGACCTTAGATCTTACTAGAAATACAGATTGTCTGACCTTTTCTCAGCCCTCCTGCAATCAGAAATCCGGGTGTAGGGGACAGAGAGCTGCGGCTGAGTAAACCCACCCGTGACTGTGAGGCTCTCCTGAGAGTGGGGATGGCCGTGGGAAAGCTCGGCCCTCCTGTGTCGTGCGTCCTGGCTGCTCCTTTTACTCCTTAAGAAAATTCACCTTTTATTCCTGCGGCTGAGGTGTGTCCAGGGCTCGTTCTTAATCTGTTCCTAAGAACCGAGACATTAACAGCCTGGATCGTAGTCGTGTGATCAGCTCACTTTAAAGGTTCCATCTCATAAAGCACAGCTGAAAATACTGAACGAGACAACTCTAAACCAACCGCTTCGAACCTCTCTTTAAACAAATTCTACAGGAGGAGAGGAAGAGTTTTTTCATTTGTTTGGTTTTGGGTTTGGGGTTTTTTTGTTTGTTTGTTTTTTGCTTTTGCTTACAGAGTTAACTAGCCAAAGAAGTTTTCTTTTGGACTATTATTGACATTTAAAATTCTTTGTGTTTCCCTGCAAATACCAAACAGATCCCCGAAAGTCGGGTGACACTCAACTGAAAGCAATTTAGACCGTGGCACTCATGGTATCTGGTGTCTGCTTATTTGTCCTACTTATTTGTCCCCTGCTACTGTCCTAGAACTATGTACACACAAGGCTACGGAAACACTTCCTACTGAACTACAAACAGGACCCACGCATCAGAATTAAACTGTTGCATTTCCTTAACTTGTTTCGTTTTCCCATATAGTTTAAAATCGTCTTTTAGCACAGGAATAGATCCTAAAGCAGAAGTGTGATGATTACGTCTTACAGGCCAGGACTTACTAATACCAAACTCATTCCTCCCTTCCAGGGAGAGGAAGAAAGCTGAAGATGACAGAGAGAGAAGAGCAGTCTGAGGCAATAAACATCCTTCAGGTGGCTTTAATCCAACTCAAGAGGACTGAACTGAAGGTCATCCTCCTCCTCTACTTCAAGGGCATTCTGCTTTAAATACGGTCAGGGTGTTGGCGTGAACGTGCTAGAAACTAGCAACGCACGGGAACCCAGACACACAAGCAAGGCGCTCTGCCCCATTGTGACGGAAATCCAAGGGAAAGGCTGCAGCGTATTACATGTCTCCCTGCCCATAAAAGGGAATGGAACCCCGCTGGTGACCTGAGTGTTCAAATATACATTGTTCTTGATGTAAACCATCTTCCCATCTGGCTGTAAAAGAGATAATACAGAGATGACAGAGACGTTTATCACCAGACTCTGAAGTTCGTAGCATTTGGTCCGTTAGCTTAAAGATGAATTAAACTGACTTGAAGCCAAAGAAACATGCAATCTCTTGTAAAACCTGAAACGCCAGCAAAAAATTCATCTTGTCAGAACATAGAGATTAAGAAGAGTATTTGATTAATAATTTTGGCTATAACTTCACAAAAGCAAGACCACTAATCAATTCAATGAAAAACTGGTCAACTCAATGTACTTGACCCAGAATTCCTAGCCTAAATGTACTTCTTTTAAGTATACTGCTTTTCACAGGAAAATAGAAAGCCTTTATTGATTTCATTCTTCAACTCCTCATAGCATTCCCTTAGCACTTTATATAATTATAATTTTACAATGGATTGGAAATGTTAGAATGAAATTATAAGAAGACTAACATACTTCAGTGTAACTTTCTAGGATTTTACTATCTTCAACAATATTAATGAAGACACAAAATAGGTTGTACCAATTCTGATAAAGTTTAAAGAACATACAAGGAATAGCCAACAACTCCTTTAATTTTAGAGTTTGAACACAACACAATGTGGGTGAGTGACGTTTGGGCTCACACAGGAAAGCAGAGGCTAACCCAGGGTGTGGAATCCTTTGAGAGCTCTACCCTTCTTTCTGGTTGGGAGACTCTAACACTGGGTCACAAAAAGAACAAGAAAGTCGGCGACCTGTCCTGAGCACCCGTCACTATATCCACAATGGCTGGGGCTCCACACACAGCACTTTCTGGGCCCTCCTTTGGCAACAAAGGGCTGTTTTCACCTGATCTCCTACTTTGCTTTCTGAACCTTCAAAGTCAAGTCTCACACAGAACACAAAGCCACACACACTCTCGCAGAATACACAGTTTTCAGCGTGTGGCATTTGGACCTACTTTATGCAGGGAACTTTCTGGATGTCTCAATACCCCTTTCCTTTGCTTTCACTCTGCCTCTGGTTACCCTGCTAGATGACGACGTGACCCCAACACACCTTTATCCACTATGCCCTACAATGGACACATCATGATTTTTCCAGTTATTTTCCTAATAGTGTTTTTAAAAAGTATTAAACCATTCGTCCAAATAGCTGCTTTCAGAATGGCTATAAGAGAAACTTTTGAGGGACAAATGTTGACTATGTTCATTCCATATGTGTAGCATTATAGTTGTGAAGTCAGTACGTTATGGAACTTTGAGCGAAGGGAATCAAAAACACAAACTTCTAGTTACAAGATTAATAAGTTCTGGAGACGTAATGTACAAGGTGTGATCAAAAACTCTGGTGAATGTTTAAATAAAAAATATTATTACAGGAAAAGACACATTGCCATTAATCCCCCTCAAAATACTCCCCCTCACTTGAACACACTTAGCCCATTGTTCTTGTCACTTTCTGAAGCAGTTCTGGAAGTCCTCTTTTGTGAGTGTCTTTAGTGGCACTGTCACGGCTGCCTCCATGTCCTGAATCATTTTGACTTTGGGGAAGAGCCAGAAGTCGTAAGGTGACAGATCCAGTGAATAAGTGGATGAGGACACACTGCAATGTTTTCATTTGACAGAAATTGCCGTATGCCAGAAGCGATGTGTGACACAAAGCCTTTCTGTTGTGATCAAATAATACAGTGAATGCTGCTGCCAAGTGCCATCCAACGGAAAGGCAGGGGTCTCCAATATAGGAAGCGGCACGTGGAACCTTAGTAACAGGGTGTGACAAGTTTCAACTTGTTCGGTGCAGTCAGTTGGGTGTGAGCTACAATTGAGAGCAGGTGTGTTTTAAAGTGTGTTATAAATCATCCTCCATCATGACAATCCTCCATGTCACACAGCACTTCTGGTATAGCAATTTCTGTCAAATAAAAACATTACGGTGTGTCCTCATCCACCCTATTCACCGGATCTGGCACTGTGCAACTTCTGGCTCTTCCCCAAAGTCAAAATGATTCAGGACATGGAGGCAGCCATGACACTGCAGCTGAAGACACTCATGAAAGAGGACTTCCAGAACTGCTTCAGAAAGTGGCAAGAACGATGGGATAAGTGTGTTCAAAGTGAGGGGAGAAATTTGAGGAGAGTTAATGGCAATGTGTCTTTTACTGTAATATTTTTTTTTTATTTAAACATTCACCATGTTGTTTGATCACACCTCGTATATCATAGTGATTACAGTTAACAATACGTATTGTATATTTGAAAGTTGCTAAGAGAGTAAATCATAAAAATTCTCACCACAAGAAAAAAATTATAACTATATGAGATGATGGCAGTTAACTAAATTTATTATGCTAATGATTTGCAATATATACTTATATCAAATCACTATGTTGTACACCTTAAATGAATTCAATGTTATATGTCAATTGTATCTCAATAAAACTGGGGGGTATTAAAAATAATCTTTTACATATGAAAAGCACTATAAGACCTGTCTTGGACGTTCTCAGATTAACGAAATTTGGCTGTAACAAACTTGGTGTTCCTTCCACATATATTCGTGGCACTGAAAGCAATATGACTATCAAGTAATGTTTTGCTAACACTCAACACCTCAATATGAGCATTTCTCCTGAAAATACACCTCCTCGGAGGCTACACACTTACTCCAATGATGTTGACTTAGCCCAAGACATTTCTAAAACCCCTTTTGGAATTTTCTTTAAATCAGTCAGATTTATTTAATTTATAGCCTGTCCTCAATTTATATGAACATGGTATTAGGAGCATGAATGGCTTTCCTTCTTCACTGTACATAGGTCCAAAAAACTTGATTGCCCCCTCCCTGCCCTCCAAATCAAATTCCTTCCTTACAGGGCAATGTTTGCAACCTCTGAAGTTATTCAAGAGAACATGACCCAAATTCCAAAGACAACTCCAAACAGGTGTGCCAGCGTCACTTTGATCAACGGCAGCACGATGGCTTAAGAAGACAGCTTCGATTTTAAAGAGAGCAATTTTGGGGTTACAAACCCGGTGTGACTGTTCCCTCCTGCCACATCCCTGATGTTAACTTGAAGTCGTACCTTTTCACCGTCAGCTGAAAGGCCTAGAATTTCCGTGCTCATCTCAGGCCCAGACTTTAGTGTCGTCATGCTATGCCGCAATCCACTCGGGTTTCCTTTCATGGTATCTATTCAAATACTGAACCCCTTGCTTGTAGCTGGCCATGTGTCTTCGTCTAAAATGGCCTTTCCCCTAAGGGCTGCTGTCTCTACCGCTACGATATCAGCTGGTCAGCTTGTAATTGCTCCATGGAGGAGTCGGGCCCAGTGTTGGCTGTGTGAGGTCTGTCGGGTTACCTGTCAAACACATCATTCTTTAACAGAAGGGCTTTCGGCGTCAGCACTACTGGCTGTTGGACTGGATAACTGTTTGTCGAGGGCTCTGTCCTGTGTATTTCAGGACACTTAGCAGCATCCCTGGACTCTGCCCACTACATGCCAGTGTGACAACCGAAAGTGTCTCCAGACATTGCTAAATGTTTCCTGTCGGGCAAAGCTGCCCCTGGTAACAAACCACTGGCGAACTCAAGGAACACACAGGCGTGTTGTTCTCTTTATAGAGTTTTACGTCATACGTATTATGCTGAGCCAGATGAAACTTTAGTTAGCTTGAAAAACAACCCCTCACATTTAAACCAAATAAAAATACATCTTACTTAATTCATTAATGTAACAAGATTTATATTTAGAAACAAAATGCTGTGCTTTCCAGGCCAAGCACTAAGCACGTGTGCCAGGTAGAAAGGTGTGCTTTCATTTTTTCATTTCACTAATATTTGTTGAGCCCTTCCCAAGTGACAGGCAGCACACTGGGCAACGGGGTGTCGGTGGGGAACAAGACAGACCAGGCCCCCACCCTCAGGCAGCCTGCAAGTAAGCCCGTCTGGGCGAGGTCAACAACCCGGTGAGATCTGTGCCGCACAGCGGGTGGCAGTGTCGTGTAGTGAGCATGTGTCTTATTTTCTATACTTGATGATGTTTTAGCATCTTTGGAGGGGTGGGGTGGGGTGGGGTGGGGACTGCTGGCTGGATAGACTGCCCCTCCCACAGCTAGTTAATTCCTCAAAGGATAAATGACACAGTCCTACGAGCAAACCAACCAATCCTGAGTCCATACTCCCAAGTGCCTTCTTTATCTAACTCTCCCCCACCGAGTCAATAAGCCTCTGCCCTAAGTCAACCTAAGTCCAGGAGCCGGACAGCTGGGTCGGGTCCTGTGCCCCACAGCCCTCAGGGTTACTCACACCGGCCGACTTCCCCTGACCCGCTTTGCTTTCCCAGAAGAAACACGTAAAGGCCATGGCCTGTGCCCAACTCTCACTTTCGTCTCCATCCTGCCAGACTCTGGTGCTTCCCCATGCGGCCCTCCTCTCTGGAGATGTGAGGAGTACAAATCCTCTTTCAGTGGCATCAGCTTCTCCATGTTGTCATTCAGTCACCTCTAACCCTTTAAATCCCACAGTACAAGCACTGACACAGCACACAGAACGGGGACCAGCAGAGCGCCCCTGAGAAAGGACCACGTTAGTCAGGAGAACACAGGGGAATGGATTTCATGCGGGCAGAAAAGAAGGTGGACGTAGCCAGGCGTGCCCAAGTTGGGGCAGGAGAGTGGAAGGGCAGCTTCATTTAGGGTGCGTCTTAAAGGCAACTGGAAGTCATTAAGTATTTCAATCAGGTAAGTAACAGGATTTGATCTGTTTCATTAGTAAGATCCTTCTGGCTGCATTGTGGGAAGCAGGTCCTAGTGGGAAAGAACTGGACGGAGACCAGTTCACAGGTTTCTGAGGCAACGTAGGAAAAGATCACTAGCATTCTGGACGAAGGTGGTGACTCGACGAACAGAAGCTGATAAATTAAAAAGCTATTCAAGGGGGAAGAACTGAGGAGAACTGGTGAACTGGAAGGGAGGAGCCAGGGTTTCTCGCCTAAGAAACTAGTTAGATGTGTCCGTGTAGACACGTCTTTCCCAGAAATGAAGACCCCGGGCGGAGAATCACGTGGGCGGAAGGCTGAACTTGAGATGTCAGTCAGAGGTTAAAACAGGTATGCCCAGGTATGCAGATGATGGTCTGGAGCAGAGAAGACAGGAGCTCTAGAGACAGAATACTTAAAAATCATGTCTGAACGAGTTAAAAATCACTGACAAGGAAGGACAATGGCAGCCATGAGACGAGCCTGGAAAAGTGTGACAAGCATCCAGGGCAGAACCTCGGGAACATCACCATGGGTCGCCAGGAAGAAGCCGAGCCCCCACAGGAGGCTGAGCAGGAACGGGGGAGGCAGGACACCCTCTCCCCTCCTCTGTTCCCCGCCTCACCCCGGCCTTGCTCGTCTTCCTCTGAAAAACTATTCTGTCAGGATTCTCTGTTGAAGACTCAGCTTCGAGCACTGCCTCTTTGGGGGGGTGGGGGTGCTTTCCCTGAGTCCCCCCAGGTATTCAGTTACAGCACAGCCCTCATCAGACGCACGGACCATTCTTCTCCCCAGCATGTCCCCAGCCCGATAACAAGCACATAAGAGTCCGACTTATATTTGTTGAATAAATGAAAAAAAAGTCAGGTCTCATGCTTGAGTCACAGGACAGTCCTTTGGGTAATCACTAGACGCCGATGGACTCTTCTTTTAGAAATTATCCCAGTACGTTTTCTAACCCACCGGTGACTAGAAAGAGACGATGAGAAGGGAAGGGACCTGGAGACACAGACACACCGAGAGCACCGAGGGCCAAGGCGGGAAGGCAGCAGCGGCTGGAGCCGTGCCGGCAGCGCTCGGGCGTCCTCCAGCACACATGCCAGCCGGCCACACACTCCAACATGCGACTCAGAAGCGGATGTTCACGTGGGGACACAGCCCCTGAGGAGGCGAAAGCACGAGAGGAGCTAAAACTCTATGAGGCCAGTCAAGAGAGCATGTGTGAGGCGTGGACGGGTTTATAGCACAACGGCGACTACTTAGTTTGTGGTTAAGCAAAGAGCATATAAGTGTTGGAAGGACGCGCCGTGTAACGCGCTTGTGCACTGAGCAGTTATCCGGACCCTGCACCGTCCACAGCGGCTCCTTCTCCGTCACCGGGAGAGCCCTGTGGGGACCCACGACTCAGAATGACCACGGGAACCTCTCGCTTTCTCATTTCTAACCCCACAAAGGCGGAGCTGCACACAGAAGCATGCAACACACGACACTCCCGAGCGGCCACCCTGTTGTGGCCAGTGCCCTCTGTGCCAGGTCGTACGAGACCCTGGGAAGGTTTCTGCACTGTGAGTCCCCTCTCTGTCCTTCATGGAAGCGATGTGTGGCCTTTTGTGGTCAGCATGAGCTTCCTCGCCACCAACGCAGGACTGTGTCTCGGACATTCAAATCGAGCTCTCCCAGAGATATTCCTAAATAGGGCACGATGGTTAAACTGGCGAGGCTATAAATACAACGGGGCCAGAGTGTATTTTTGTCCTTTTACATGTCTCTATGCCGGACTCTGTTAAACCAACTGTTGCTACACAAACGTCTTTGTTGTTGTTGTCAAGGAGAACGTGCGGCTTCTTTTGGGCTCTTTGCAGTTCTGTGCCTCGTTTCACATAAATATTTACCCAAAGGAAGGTGTCTGACAGTGAGAATCTGTCCACTGTCACAATCCTTCACACAGAGCAGTATTTTTACTGTATGGACCCTGAGGAAGGTATATAAAATCTCCCCTGTGGAAATCCCAGTATGGAAAGAGAAAAAAAGGAAAAGTTAGCATTCTTCTCCAACATTTGAAGTGTATAAAAACAGAATGCCTTTGTCAAGAGGCCCAACCAGTTTGCTTTGTGTTTCAAACATGCTCAACTCATCAATCTCAACAGAAAAAATAAAAAGTAATGGAGGGTTATTTTTCAAAGCATCTAAAAATAAGTGCTCATGTATATTCTACAAATAAAAAAGAACTCAACACATTTTAAGACAACCTCTGAATCAGAGATTAAATTCTGCATTAGCATGGCTATATTGAAATATGTGCCAGCATAACAAAACACACTTAGGGAGAATAACAGTGAGGTTATCAGTTAAAAACACCGCTTTTTTAGTGCTGTTCTAACTTGTATAGCAACACTTGTCGAGAGACTTTTGAGAATTATTTAAGAAATTGATATGAATCCCTAGTGTGTTTTTCCTACTGTAAGTAAGCATATCCTAAAAGCAATAATAATGAACTAATAACCAACATACATTCGACACCTGTCGTGTGCCAGGCATTCTAGCACTTTACATGGATTCTGTGATTTGATCTCTGCAACAATCCTGTCAAAAAAGGTAATACTATTTTCTCTACTGGACAGGTGGAGAAACCGAGGCTGCACAGTCAAGCTGCTGCGTGAGGGCGCAAGGTTTCAAACCCAGTCTGACCACAGCCTGGAGTCCAGGAGGACAAACCATGTTCAGCAACATTTCAACTAAAAATTTACTAAGGGTTTAAAACAGGTCTAAAGCAGATTTACTGAAAACGTTTCATCCTACTTGCATAAACCTAATCCTTCTTCCTTGTAGGGCTACTGTTAACGGAAGAATCAGTTACGGTCAATTTAGAAATCCTAAGGGTTAACGACCCTGTGCATTGACTATATTAAATACGTTAATAATTTCTTGATTTGCTTCAAGTTTGGTAACTTCTCAACACTACAACTACAAGAACTGTAGCTCTTACAGCACTGCATGCTGTTTTCCAATCTTTCATATTCTGATTCTGTAGAATTTGGTTTTTGACCCACATCAGCTGGTCAGCCTCAACTAGGTTCAAATTCCACCATCCTTTACCTATTTGTGCCTATATGTAAACTTAAAAATGAAAACCGCAGATATACACTGAAGCCAAATATCAGCATGGACCTTGTCTCCAGGAGGGCACCTTCCCAGCTGCTGGCTCGTGGCCCAAGGACCCCAGGTCAGTAGCCTCCGGCCAGGAGCAGCCATGTCTGTTTACCCAAATGAAACAGAAATATTTTCGTTTCCTATGCATGGCCTTGAAATAAAAAGTCCAGGGTGCACTACCCCGAATGACACCACTTAAAGGTGCTACCTTCTTCCTCTTTGTCGAATTTGACAGATTCCAACTTTGGAAACCTATAATAAATATTATTTCACCAGCATACCAGTAAAGCTAAGTAGGGCTCTTCTTTGAGTTTGAACTAAAAGTTTTTTTTAAAAAATCCCAAACTTCTTTTCTTCCTCAGCATTGAGATAAAATGTTTTCACTTGTCTCTTTCCCTTGAAAATAATGTGGGGGTCCTTGTACTCAGGGTTCCTCTTAGGCAGATGGACTTCAGCAAGTTCTCCTTTAAAAGCAAAGCTGTGGAGTTCCAGAAGGGAGCATGCCACAGCACGTTTCCCGCCGTCATCGCTCCACAGGGACAAGACTCCTGCAGCCAAACAGGACAAGTGGGAAGTGTCACCACGGCCCTGCAACAGGTCCCTGGAAAATCTGGAGGGAACATTCCAGAAGATGGGTGCTTCTTCCGACTGGATGACACCAATGAACCATCAAGTGCCTCTCTACGGCTTCCTTCAACAACGGTTATTTAACATTTTGGCTTTTAAATTGCAGAAAATATATTCTTACACAGGTCCTCTTACATTTCAACTTAACATCGACAGGGAAAAACCAGCGGGGGCATGACTGGCTGGGCGCAGGGCTGGCCCCGGGGAACGTGGGTCCCACTGGTTTGCTCACAGTCTTCTCTGCCTCACTCACTTCAGTGATTTCTGATCCGTGCGGCAGAGCTGGATTTGTGTACAGTTCCGGTTACAGAGGAAAGGAGTGCTTTGGGTTCATTCTGTACATACATATATATTCTTCCTTCTGAGCGGACTCAAGCTTCTTGAGATTACAGCACGCATATGTAACATTTTTCACAATGGAGCCTACCATTTTAAAGTAAATATTAAAAAGAAGAGCCTAATGAT
The DNA here is from genome assembly GCF_004115265.2 of Rhinolophus ferrumequinum. Classification (NCBI taxonomy): domain Eukaryota; kingdom Metazoa; phylum Chordata; class Mammalia; order Chiroptera; family Rhinolophidae; genus Rhinolophus; species Rhinolophus ferrumequinum. The sequence continues at coordinate 3,101,829 of NC_046301.1, read as the reverse complement.
CCTGGCTACTGGGGGAATTCAGTGTTCTCATGACCTGAAATGTCAGCTGACAGTTTAATATCATGGCGAGGACCCGGCTGGCCAATGCTCTCACCCAGCCCTGCTGCCACTTAGAGCTCCATGAATGCAGACAAGTCACAAAGTCTTCAGCGGTCCATTTCCTCACTTCTTAATTGCTAACTTCTCAGGTTTATTGTGAGAATCTGACAATGTGCTTTTTAAATTGGACAGTCCTATAAAGTATTACAGCTATCCATTGGAGCATCTGCAGAAAATATGATGGTATTTTTTTATGTCTCAGTTAACACAACAGAATACATATAATTCAGTATTCTTTATAATAATACACGCTTATTGAAGACAGCACTCATTCGAACTCTTAATTCAACTCAGTAAATATCAACTTGAGCCATCACTGTGGGGAAAGAATTCACAAGTCAGATGCTTTGTCATAATCTAAAGAAGGTGATAAGTCCATATACCACCACCCATTTATTCGGGAAATATTGACTGAATTCCTACTGGGTAGGAGGCACTGCACTGGGCCCTTTCCCACAATATGGAAAACAACATAATAGTGAACATGTAATTTTTGTTCACTAAATTAGCACTATCTACTTGTTTCCTTAGTCTTTTGCCTTTTTCTTCTAAAAGCACAATGTATAAATAAATAAATCAGAAACAAAGTATACAAAGCCATGATACATCAGTTGATTGAGAGTTTTAATTAATGGAATCTGACTTAATCCAGATCAGTCTATCTATGAATTATGATAATCAGTATTTATTTTTATTTTTATAAGTGCACATGTACTTTTTGGTACTTTCCATCACAGTTAAGTTAGTAAAAAATTACTTGTATCTTGTAGACTCTTGCGAGATAATTGAAGGATTCTATTTGTACAAAGGAAAAAAAAAATGAGGATTTAAAGAAATTACTTGGCTAAAGTGAGGGATTCATTTGAAGAAAAGATGAGGTATAAATTTGGGAAAATATAATGAAATATATTTTTTATTTTCCTCACATAATTAGCCAAAATGAGATTATAAATGTCTTGATTTTAAAACTTTGAGAGGTTATTTGATTTTCTTAAAGGACATTCTGAATTCTTTCTGTTGATATCAATTTAGACATATAAATGATTCATATAAATGATTCAGTTAGTTATGCAAACCATAAAACATACATCTAATTTTTAAAAGGGTCCAAAGAATTGGCCAGTTCCTTATTTTTATGGCAAGTAAAAACTAGGCACTCAATTTGGCTTTGTTCTCTGTATGCATCTATTCTTCTTTCGTGTTGAGATATAATTGACATATTTCACTGTTTTATTTTCAGGTGTGCAGCATGATTTGATACATGTATGTGTTGCAAAAGGATGAATGCCATAAGTGAACATCCATGACCTCACATGGTACAATTTCTTTTCTTGTGATGAGAACTTTTAAGATTACTCTCAGCAACTTTCAAATATCTGATACAGTACTGTCAGCTTTAGTCACCATGTAGCACATTCATTCCAGAGTTTATTCAACCAGCTTTATTTTTTGCTTTAGTCTCTCTCTTCTTTCCCTCTTTCTTCCTCTGTCTTCCCCTTCTTCCCTCTCTTCTTTCATTCTTTCTTTTTCTTTTCCTTCCTTCCTTCCTTCCCTCCCTCCCTCCCTCTCTCCTTCCTTTCTTTTCTTTTCTTTTCTTTCTTTTTCTTTTTCTTCTTTTTTTTTTCTTTACATGACCAAGGACCAGGAACTTTCCTAAGTGCTGGCAAAGAAATAGTGAATGAAGGAGACACGGCTCCTTCCTCCGAAAGCTTAGACTCTTTCATGGAAAACTGTTAGTTAAACAAGTGTGTGTATTGCACCATTGGAAGTGCCACCATCGGGCAAGTGGAGGACACAAGTGCACTGCTGTGGAAAGGGCCTTAGTTCAGAACAAGAGAGAGCTCATCACCCAAGTCTTTCAAAGTTGCTTTATGTTTTACTACGTATGGATTTATGTGTAAGTATACAAATGCAAAACACAACACAGTCAAACTTTGCCTCACAGGATCCCAGGGTAACTGGGTTTAAGCATTTTGGTTCACTCCAATAAACAGGCTAACCCTCTTCACTGACATGTATACATAAGAAATCAACAAAGAAAAAACATTTTTTCTACCTGTGTGGGAGCGTTTTGAGTGATGTCTAATTTTACTAAAGAAATGTCACTGCGAACATTTGGATGTTTTTGGAACTGGTCCGTATTTTCAAATCTCAAAGTATCAGCTATGACCTAACAGGACCTATGCCATCTGTTTTTTCTTGCTTGGAGAAGCTTTTTTAAGATGACTAGAGGACATATTTTAAATGTATTTCTTCCCACACAGACTTATGTGCCGGTTGGCAGGCTTTCTCAAAGATCAACACATCTGACTTCATAAGGGTTTTTTCCTGCAGTGTAATCACAGATGACTGTTTCCCAAATGCTTTTTAGAAGTTTTGATCCTGACCAATTAGCTAATAAATCCTTACATGGACTGATTAGTTCTGTACAAATAAACCTCTTGCCATAAAACCTCAACACTTCTTAAAGGGTAACACGTCAACTATTGCCACCCATTCCAATTTACTGTGCTGACTTGCCTTCTGGGAGAATGGCAGCCCGCCAGGCAGGAATACCTAAGTTTGTTTGAAAGCTCACTCAGGTTGCCTAGCAACCCCTTACCCTGGAAGCCAGGCAGCCTGGCCTCTGCAGACCCTGGGCACCCTGCATGCACCCTCCACCTGCCAGGACGAGAAGGTCCAAGAAGATTCACAAATGCTTTTTTAATAATAGAATACTTTATTCATTTCTGTAATCAACCCATGCATTTACTACAGTGCCTTATAAAGGTAAAAATGGGGGAGAAGTTTAATATTTCTAGATCAGTATAGTGTCCTGACCAATTTCTATGTAACACCAGTACAACCCATGCAAGCAGGTTGCTTTTTTCCAAGATTTATAGCACAGCTAACTTTCCCCAAAATCCAAATTGTATCTATAGAACATACAATGTCTAACAATTAAGTTCGCGAACTTGTTGCTACGATGTTGTTAACTTTTTTTTATATCAGAGGGATTATTCATTATGAATTTGTACCAACTGGACAAACAGTTAACCAAGTTTACTATTCGGAAGTGCTAAAAAGGTTGTGTGAAAAACTTAGACGACCTGAACTTTTCGCCAACAATTCATGGCTCTTGCATCACGACAATGCGCCAGCTCACACGGCACTGTCTGTGAGGGAGTTTTTAGCCAGTAAACAAATAACTGTATTGGATCACCCTCCCTACTCACCTGATCTGGCCTCCAGTGACTTCTTTCTTTACCCGAAGATAAAGGAAATATTGAAAGGAAGACATTTTGATGACATTCAGGACATGAAGGGTAGTATGACAACAGCTCTGATGGCCATTCCAGAAAAAGAGTTCCAAAACTGCTTTGAAGGGTGGACTAGGCACTGGTGTTGGTGCACAGCTTCCCAAAGGGAGAACTTCGAAGGTGACTGCAGTGACATTCAGCAATGAGGGATGTAGCACTTTTTCTAGGATGAGATCACGAACTTAATTGTCTGGCCTTGTATATACACAAATAACTAATAGCGGTTAATACGTATCAGTAGCAGCAACAGCCTGTGCACACTCTCAGTCATCCATTATATTCCAAAATTCTGTTATGGTTGTAACTTGTCAGTGACTTTTAGGAAGAAAACAAGCTCTACAATAACATCATTGACATTGCCAGAACCCTGGCCACGTGGTCACTAGGACGCAGGGGTGAGTCTCCTTCCCGGAGGCGGGCACAGTCCTGGCCTGTGGGTCACTGGGGTGTGCCACTCCAAAGACATGAGAAATACTTTCATCGGACAATTCTTTTTTTCCAGCAAAGAAGGCTGGTGTTTTTAAACCTAAAAGACTTCTATCTCTGTCTCTGTCTTTCTTTCTCTCCCTCTCCCTCTCTCTCCCCAGGCCTGGAGGCAGCATGGTAACGATGGTAACGGAAGAAATCCTTGTCTGAGAGGCAGGGCACTTGACTCAGCTCAGACATCTCCTGGTTGTATAGCTTTGAAGAATTCACTTTACTTTTACTCCTGGGCCCCAGTTTCCTCACCTGTAAAAGGACAGGATTCGTGAAGGCGATTATTAGGGCCTGTTCTGATTGCAACATCGCATGACTTATCAGTAATATAAATGGAAGAGAATCCAGCGTCCACTTGAGTTAGGGAAATGAGAGTAAATATCTGAATAATGTCTAATTTCAGATTTTTTGAAATGCAGAGAATATCTGTGGCAAGAGTTTGTTCTGGCTCCTCTGCCAGCACCTGCTGGGTCCGTGCAGCAAGGCTGCTCTGTGCACACCAGTGACACAGGACCGAGAGATGAGTGACACAGGACACAAAACCTTGGTGAAGGTTTTGGTTTCACGGAGAAGGGAAGATGGAGGAGGCTCCCAGAAGACAGTGGAAGGACAGAGGCCAGCTGGTGGCTGCGAGTCGGCCTCTAAGAACCAGGTCTGCGTCTGTGGAGGGGAGCCAGTGACATCAGCGTCCACAGCTAACACAGCCCCCAGGGAGGGGGGCGTGCTCAATCCGGGGCAGAAGCGCGGGGGGGAGGGGACCACCCACGCCCTGTGGGCTCCAGCTGACTCAGGAGAGCTGGAAGACGCATCCTGGCTCCTCCAGTGAAAAGCACATCTGACTAATAGTAGTAATCCACTTTTACTACATTTCATAACTTACAGTTTTATAATTTTTATTACACCTTTTAATAATGTGACTAGTAACTGACTGTGCTTCTCTGCCTTGGTTGCTAGAAAGGTTGGAGACCAAGCTGCAGCCTGGCTCCCTGGCTGCCTGGCTCCCTGGCTGGCTGCGTACTATTGATCAGGTCTGCACCACACCACCCCAGGGGGCACTCTATTCCCTGTTGAGTAGGTGCCAGCGCCAGTCCATCAGAGCAGAAACACTCCTTTGAGCCCCCTTGTCATTCTTTCCTGCCTCCTACTGAGCACTTGAACCTTTCCCTGCATGGCCCAAACAGTCCTGACCATGACCCATCCTCAGCCCAACGCAGCTGCCACAATTCATGTCCTCACTGTATGCCACGGATGCAATAGCTTCTCTGCAGCTCCAGGCATGCATGAAAAAGCAGAAGGCTTTCTCCTCTCGGGGAGGCTCAAGAGTGACGTGAATGAGTGTCACTCTCATGGATGCTTTCAATAGCTCCTTAGCACAGGCTCACAGGACAAAACGCAAGACCTGTTCCACAGCTTCTGAGCCCTTCCTGACCCACCTGCCTCTGCAGCTCACCCCTGCACCCCAGCTCTGCTCTCCACTCACACGGAGGGGCCTGGAGCCCCTCCCGTGCCCTGCCTCCTGCCACCTCAGGATTTCCATCACAATACGGTTCCATCTCTCCAACTGTCCCTCTGCTCCTTGTCTGCCTGCTGAAGATCTACCTCCCTCTCCTGTGAGATGGTGCACATTTTAGGATCTCTGTCTAATTTAGCTGTGTTTTCCTGGCACCTGGCAAACATCTTGGCCCTTCTTAGATGTTTAAAAAATGTTTGGAAGTTCCAAACAAAGCTGAGAACTTGTCCTATTGAAACGCCAGATCACTGCCTCCACATCGGGCTGTCTGTATTGGGACCCAAACCTGGCTGTGCAGGGCGTTGTCCCCTCACACCCCACCCGCAAGTTCACGGACAAAGGAGTACGGCTCTTCCTTATCCTTAAGACAGCTCGCATCTCCTTTTCCTTGGAATACAGTGGAGACAGATTCAAACTGACCCAGTGGTTCTGACAACACTCGAATACGGCTGCATTCACGAGCCCTCTTAGGGTTAGACTTTCATGAGCGGGAAAGTAACACCCGTAGCTCGTGGAAAGCCGTGGAGCTGATGGTATTTAGGAGTCTGTCCTCCCTGAAGGGCTTTAAAGGACAAGAAAGAAGGACGCAGATCACAAACCCTGAGATGGAGGTGATGACGATAAACTCTGATGAGCAAAAAATGCGATGACTGGAGTGGGACCGAGGTAGAAAAGAATATCAAGGTAGCATTTCCAAGAAGGCTGGGCTTTCATAGCCGGCAGCCACGTGCTGTGAGGATGACATGCTACTGGCCGGGGGCGTCCAGAGAGCAAACCCTGCCCAAGGCGTCAGACGCTAGCGAGTCCGGGTAATAAAACTAGCCCCTTGGGTTCTCTTGCTATGTCAGGAAAATCCCAATGCACCCACACACATTTTCTGAGTTACCGTGGCACCGAAATGACCACACTCTTCAACCTTTGTGCCCTTCACAACGTTAATTAGATTATGGACAGAGATGCTAGCAAAGGGAACAGTCAGCCCGGGACACAGCCCGGGTAAGCAGGAAAATCAGTTATTGGGTCACTACAGCCGTGAAGCTTGTGCAATCCATGTCATTGCCTTGGACAGCAATCTGCAGCATAGTTTTCCAAAATCCAGTGATACGTTAGCTACTTAACTCCAATGCACAATATTTGGGCTTTTGCAACTGAGAGACTGACAGAAATAGGATTGGCGAGAAGCCGCTCCATTGCCTGGAGAGGGGCCCAGAGGAAACCCTCCCTGTAAAACAGTGGAGACGTCAGCAGCACCGACCGCCAAGCTTCCAAGTACTGAGCGCTAGTTACTTGGTGGGAGGAGGTGTGATCAGAAATGAAGTTTCTCCATATCTTTCTGGAGATTCTCCGGCTCTTCAGCATGTTTGCACAGACGTGGTGTGCCAGACATCTCAGGGTCAAGTGCCCAAGAACGTGGGCATGGACCATGGACCGACATGGGCGGGAGGATATGCCAGCAGGCTCCGCCCATCCAAGAACACTGACCAAGGTCCTGGCCGCTTCTGCCGCGAATCCACTGTCGGCCATGCCCAGTGTTGCCATGTTGCCCCCACGTAGGGTGCACATTTAGGGATGTGTTTCCACCCTCTTTAGAGCCGGGGATTACAAAGGATGAACTCAGAATGCCATGGCTTTGTTCCATCCCGGTGGTAACACCTAAGAGGCAATGCCCGATGAAAAGTTTCCATATTTCTCATTAGTGTCAGGCCACAAGCCCTGCTTCTGCCAGCTCTAGGCCCCCCGTCCAGGAAAAACGGACAAAGGTTTCCAGCAGACCTCGCAGTCCTGAGTGAGGTGTACTTGTAACAGCAGGGGTTGCCTGACACATGTGAGGCTCTGCACGGATCCGTGGGTCCCTAACCCCTGGGGAACGCTGCACAAAGCCCTGGGCGCTGCTTCCACATTCACATTTTTGATTTACTGACAGATGTGTAAAATGTGATGTATGTAGACAGCTCCTGTCAACTGCATGTGCACTGAAACCCAAATTACAGAGACGTGCAAATGCTTCCAGCTGAGATCAGCGTTAATTGAAACTTAGAATAACAATCCCCTCAAGACTCTCTGCAAAAACTTGTTGCCACATGAACTCAGGGTTTGTTTTTTTTGTTTTTGTTTTTTCTAGTGTACCCAGTTGAGATGTCTGTCCTTTCCTCATGCATAAGTGAGGTTCCAGAAGCTAAGGAGGGGTGCACGAAGATCACAGAGCTGTGAAGAGCTGGCACCTTCTCCCTGAGGTCTACAGTCTGCACTTAACAGGCGGATTTGTATTCTAGAAGGGGTGACACTGTCAGTTATGGTCTCACTTGCATTTAGAGCTAGGAAGCAACCTCCAAGGTCAATATTGGGGCTCTTAGACTGTGTATTACATGTGACATTGGTGAAAACACCAATATTCTGCCACCATGCTGAGTGTATGCAAAGAAGACTTTTTTGTTTTTTTCCAAAATACATGTAAGGAATCTGGATATTACAGTTCCTTTATTATATAGCCAGCAAATTTGTTGTTTTATTTAAAAGATTTACTTTGTGCTATTAGCATAGATGTATAATTAAAAATGCACAAATCAGGCCAGCCAGTCCAAATGTGCTCAAAGTATGCAATATGAATGAAACTTCTAGTAAAAACGCTCTTGTTACTTCTGGCAGGCTGAGATTATTAGCTGTCTGAGATCCTTTATATAATGTACTTATTACAGGACACTTTTCCTTTGAGTTCAAACTAAGATAACATGATGCCTGTCTATTCTATTGTCATGGCAGCCTTACAGTCACAACTAACAGAAATCAAAAAATGCCTGGAGTTCATGGACCAGAAAAGGCTGTTAACCCTCTTTAGTTTCATAAATAAATATGGTATGTGTCTCTTCGTATGAATATGTAGGTGGACAGAGTTAAGAAAAAAACCCATTTGACTACCTTGCAGGCTAGAAAGCAAACTGTTGGACCTTCGTCGGGGAATTCTTTTGAGGGATAAAGTCAGGAGCCCCACAAGTGTAGCATGGTTTTCCTTCCAGAAGGGGTTGTCCACCTGGACATCTGGAGCGGAAAGCCAATCTTTTTTCCTCTAAAACTGCAGGACTTCTTGAGGGCACAAGACAGTCCTGTCCATGAGCAGACAGGTGTGTCTACTTCAGACAGCAGTATCTGATGAGGCTGTGACCATTAGAACTAGGAGCAGAAAGCATCTGACGGGAACAAATCTGCACGAGGGAACCGGAAATGCTCAGTGCTCGAAACCTACACTGAAGTACAGACACGATTCCCGTGGGAGTTGGCCCGGGCCCTTCACTCCTTCCTCATTTGTTTCACAATCTGTAGCATATGCTGGACACTAAGGGACACGGTGATGACTAGGGCAGTCCTCCAGCCACACACAGAGAATTGTGAAGCAATGTGTTAAGTGACAAAGACGTGGGCACGGTACTGTGAGAACACTGAGATGAGGAGGTCACTCGGGGCCAAGACAGGCTACCTGGGGATGTGACAGAAGCCAGCCAGGTGGAGAAGGGACAGAACTGCACACTGAGGGAAGAAGAAGAAAAGTGAAGACGAGATGGCCGTAAAAAGTATATATGAAAATAAATAAATGAACACACACACACACACACATCACATGAACAGTAAATACAAGCAATTGATGTCACTGGAGTTTAAATCGCAAGTAGTAAAAATAAAAGGTATATAAGTGTGGAGACTTAGACAGAGCATCCCTGATAAAAGATCTCCTTTCCCAAGTTAAAGGGCTGTCTTTAGTCTGGAAGGGCAAGAGGCACAGGCCAATCTGTGTTTTAGATACAGCAGCCCAGCAGCCGTGAGAGGACAGATGTGCAGGTGAGAGACGGAGGCGTGGGCACCAGAAACAGAATGAGGGGAGCAGAACCCCCAGAATGCAATCACCTGCCAGGGGCAGTGTGTACAGCGGGCTGCCCGTGAAACCTACCAACCGGAACGACACCTAAAGGCTAGGTAAGAACTTGGTGGATCGTGACAACACTCTCCCTGGCCAGAGGACAGTGCTCTGGACGTGGCCAGGGTGCCCACCTTCTGCCCGATTAGTCCATGATTGGATCGATGTCCAAAAAAGAAATGGTTTTCTATGTAAAAATACTCATTTGAAAGTTTAAATTGTTCCAGTATACACTTTCCATAAAGTTGGGGTATGAAAAACATCTTTCTTTTTCTATCACACTAAAATACAAGTTTTTTTTAACTGTGTTTTTAATTTAATTTTTTTTTTTTTTTTTTTTTTAAGGAGGGCACAGCTCACCATGGCCCATGCGGGGATCGAACCAGCAACGTTGGTGTCATTAGCACCACACTCTAACCAACTGAGCTAACAGGCCATCCCATAAAATACAAGGTTTTTGATGGTTATTATTACTTTGCAGTTTAGAAAGAGAGAAAGTCTATGGAAGCAGTTGACTTCCTTAGTTCCATCATGGGTTCTTCTGTTCTCAGAGCCCATGGTCTAAGACAAAACAAGCACTCGGTGGTGTGCCCTCGGCAGGTGTGCCCTCGGCAGGTGCCACGTGTTGTCACCTCTGCTGCAACGTGTGCGAAGGCAGATCGCTGAGACCAAAGTTGTTTTCATGACATGGGTGATCTCAGCCACTCTGATGGCGTCACCCTCCAGCTGTACGCACACGCATCCCGAGCCCTTGCCTTCCTCCTGCGCGTGGTCCTTCCCCTCCACTGCCATGCAGGCACTGTGGGGCCTTCAGGAACCTCACGCTCCGAGCGCCTGGAGGCAAACTTGTTACCATTCCTGTGTACGTGCTCCTTCTCCTACAATCACTGTCTTCAAGAATGACCCAAAAATGTGCGCAATAACACAAGTCATCTCAGATTCCCCTTTCTCCTTGTCCACCTCCCACATCCCTTCAACCACCTTATCGCACAGAATCTGATTATTTCGATCAAAGGCATCTGTCTCCTCCTTTCTACCCGTCATCCCCTGTTCCCTCTACAGGACAACACCCTTGTGCCTGCTCTCCCAGCACGCCGTCTCTATCCAGGCACGACTCTCTCCATGGGTTGATCATGACTGACTGGCTCCCCACTGCCTGTATAGAGCTCTGACTTCCCAGGGGCCATGACGTGGCTCTGCCTACGTCCCCAAGGTATCTTGTGTCTGCTGCTCTGCACCCCCAGCCTCGCCCACAGCCCACACACCACACCCCCAGGCTCTGCTGGAGCAAACTCCTGCTCCCAGAGGCTCCTCACAGGCCAGGCTGGTTTACGCCTGATGCTGTCCGCAGGCACATCCTGTGACCCTCTGCTCCATCCCGACAGAGTCTGTCTTGTATTTCAGCTTCAGCTTACGTGTTCCGTCTTCTAGAAGAAGTTCTGACCGTCCCTGCCCAGCCCCGACAGCGTCTTCTCCAGTCACGTTACACAGTCTTACTACCCTGATCGCGGCTCACGTCTGACTCCCTCCACAACAATGGAAGCTGTTTGGAGAGATGAGCCTTATTTAACATTCGTCTCTGCATCCCTTCAGCCTCGTCTGATTCATGACGAGCCCTTCCCTGATGTTTATTGACATCAAAACAGTTTAAAAATTGATATTCAGATGAATACATTTTTCTCTTTTCATTTAATTACTTCAGTATATAAAAGTAGCCAAAATATGAGGGGGAAAATGCCAAGTACAGTGATTGCAAAGAGATTCTGGCTCAAGGTCCAACTTTAATCAATTGCAAATGGCAGAGAGGGCGCAAGCTGGAGGGCCCTGGAGGCCAAGTCAGGCTCTGGAGACGGAAAGGAAAGGTCCGCTGTCAGCATTCGCCATGTCCGTGTGGGCACTGCGCTCCCTCCCGCAGTGTTACGTATGCAATGTCTGAATGAGTATTCAGTAAGCATTTGCAAAGTGTTCACCGTGTGCACATGAGCAGGCAGTGTCTGCATTTTCAAAGAATACCTTCCTTCGCACTGGGAACCCGGGCTCAGACTGGCAAACGGCACTTCTGCTTGATACCGCAGTTCAGTTCTTAACATGCACACTTAATTCTTCAACAGCCTTCATTCTAGCCTGTGCAGTCTGTACAATTATATTCTTTTACATCATTTGATGGACTTGGGAATCTCAAATAGTCATTGCATTACCTTTAAAATACCTAAATAAGAATTAAATGATCACCACCTAATATAATTACATTTGTCATGTCCTTTGGAAAATACAAAAAGTAGATATACTGAGTTAAAAAAGCAAATGCAAACTTTATTTCAATGTCTGGATTGTATTTTGTTAAAACTTATTTTATCTACAAAGTCGATTTAAGAAAATGCAACCCCTAAAATGTCCTTTGGAAACTACTTCTCTTGCTCCCCAAAGGCTAAGCAGGGTCTGCTGCGTTACAATCCTGAACTCTATATGCTGTAGTGTGCTCTGCCATGACTCATAGCACAGCTATTCCCACTTTGTAGCCAGTTCTCCAGAGAAGCAAAGGAAAAAAGAAACAACTGCCTTTTAAGGAAATCAAACCTGTTTCTGGTGATAAACCTCTTTCCATTTCTATCTGAACATGCTCTCAACAACGGAAGAAGAGAAAACTACAAAATACATGACCTGTCGGACACGCCACCCAGCCAAACACATCTGTAGGTTTGTTTAATGTTCCTCCTGTACCGTAATCTATGATATACAAACACATGACATAAACATATGCACCTGGGCATGAGGGAAATGGTAAAATAAAGGACATTCCTTTTTCTGCAAACAGTAAGACATCTGGTCGCAATTTGGAATTGTATTTTGGCTACTTTGATAAAGAAATTTGCTTTTAAAAGTAAAAAAACTAGAACTTGCAGTTTCTAGGGAACTTATAAGACATGGGATTTGTATTGCAAAGAATTCATTTAAAAAGCTGAATGGGAAAGACTGCTAAAAATAGGGTCGCGCAGCAGACACCATTCAATTAATGTCCTCTCTGCCTAACTCACAACTTGATGGGAAAACTGTCACTTGTGTTTGCACTTCTTTGTCACTCTTCTCATTTTCTGAATTTGAAAAATGATAGAATATAAAATTCTAATATATGGTGGCTGGATATTTAGCTATTTTTCTAAATGTTTGCAATTGTTTTATTCTTCCTACATTATACCAAAATATTTCTACCACTCATCTTCTTTGGCAGCGTCTTGGGATGAACAACAACAAAAAGACTCCTGGCACAACGAAATTCTTCTTTTAAAACCACAAGTGATTGATGTTTACCCAGTGACACAATCATTCTTACAGATTAAAAAATTTTATCAGTGTTGCTACTTGGAAGTCATATCGAATAAGGGCCACCCATAGACATATGCACACATACCTATACATTATAAAACCAAGTTTTGTTTTTGACAGGTTATACAATTGGGAGCACATTCACTATCCATACAGTTGACAAAGTTTAATATGAAGAGTAAGTAAAGGACTTGTACTAATCACTGTGAAGAACACAAATCAACTCATAGAAAACTATTCTAAAGGCAATTTTTGGAGGAGAAAACACATATGAAGCGACAGCTTACCTTGGTGTCAGGGAAATAGAAATCAGGACCACAAGGAGATATTACCAGCAGAACGGCCACAACTAAAATGTCTACTCGTATCGAGTGCTGGACAGAGAGGTGGCGCCACACGCGATGCCTCGTCACACGTGGCTGGTGGAATTGGAAAACCGCGCATGGATCGGAACGGGTTTGGCATTTTCTCCTGAACCTGGCCCCCCGCAAGGCTTCCGTCCAGCAATCCCACCGCCCCCCACGACTGGAATAAGCCCCACCCACGAGCAGCGGAAGGCAGGTCCCAGGCGCGCTGTTCACACCACCACCCACTCGGAATAACCCACGTGCCCAGCGACAGGAAGATGGGGCGCAAGCCGCGGGACACTCACACGTGGAATAGCGCACTCCAAACCTACCAGAGCTGCACCAGATGGATGTGTCCTAACGAGTATGCCTCAGGTGGAAGAAAAAGTCTCCGAGGACCTCTCAAAGCATGGTACCCTTTTTATCACGTTAGACACAACGGAAATACAAACGCCTGTTGCTGAAGAATGCATAAATATTCAACAAAACTCTACAGAAAGAAAGGCACGCGGTGATGAATACAGAATTGAGGACGCTAGTTATTCAGGTCGGGAGGGGAAGGCTAACATATTGGGGTGCGGGGCCCCATAATGTCAGATGGAGGCTATTGTTTTAGTTTTTGTTTAGGGAGTGGGGTCACATATGCTTATGAGGTTATTAAATATAACTCAGGAAATGTGCCATGAATGAAGGATTATAATTATTCCAATTCTGTCCCCTGTTGTCCAAAGTCAGAACACAAAAAACAACAGTCAGTGGTTGAAATGCTTTAGAAGGCGTTCAGATAATGATCTGATTTGTTTGTTTTTCCGTTCTTTTATAGGGCTTATTAACATCTAAGTATCGACATATTGAACACTAAGTTCAAGGATTTAGTCCTGGCCGACTCCCCTGATTTCGCTGTACGAGTGACTGACTGCTTTGCTTCAGTGTCCCTCTGCCCTCCAGCACTCTGAGAAACACTTCCCTGGACCATCTTTCCCTCGGGGGACGCCATCTCCACTCTTCCTGATGGCTGCCAGTCGCAGCCCCTGTGCTCGCTTTCCTTCACCGTCAAACCTTAAATAGCAGTGCCGCCGCTGTATCCTGGGCTCTCCTCTAACCCCCACCTGCTTCCCAGCCAATCTCTGGCTTTCCTCCTACCACTCCACTGACCGGAGATCACCAAAAACCTACCCAATGTGTGCTCCCCTCCTCCTCCTTGAATCCTGCAATACCGGTCACCGAGACCCCATTCCTTGAAACAGTCTCCTGTCTTAACTTACATTCCAAACACTCAGGCTCTTCCTATCTCTCTGGGGACCTCCATGGGCTGCTCTTTCTGTCCACACTTTACATGCTGGTCTTCCCCAGGGGTCTGTGCTCCGGCCTGAGTCTTGCTTCCTGTATTTCAGCAGTTACCATCCAAGAGCCTGAGCCCAGGCTGATGCCCTTGACTCTTCATTACGTAGCTCTTCTGTATGTCCCAGAGATAACTCCGATTCGATTTATTTAAAATTAAATTTGGTTTCTTCTCACCCTCACTGCTCCTCATCACTGTTCCTCTAATGCAACATTTCAACAAATGCCACATCCATCCTCCAAATTACTGTTCACTCTCCCTCTATTCTTGTCATCCACATCCTGTATCACTCCCATTTGTCTCTTCTTTTTCAGTCCCAGCGGTATTGGCCTAGAGTCTCATGATTAGTCACTGGAGTCTTCTAATCTAATATCCCCCATCCTCCCAGCTCCACCTTTCAATCCACCCCCACACTGCCGTCAGTCATCTCTCTAAGTATGCCCCAGATTTTGCCACCCCCCTCCTTGAAAATCTTTAAGGAGAATTTGAGAAATTCTCTTACTGTAAGCAGTAAGACAATGAGTGTGAGAGGAAGAAGGTAGTGACGTTTAATCTCGGCTTTTTCTCAACGTCTGAATGAATAACGAGATTCTAAAACTTAGCACCTTCTAACTGTTTCCATGGCGGTGAGATGGCAAGGTCTTCATCACGGCCTCTCTCACAGAGTTTTCCTTTCGGTCTGACACAGAGACCTCATGCAAACTACGGAAAATGAGTATAGAGTTCCCGATGTTATCACAGAGACATGCCAACGAGCCTTTATCCTGCACAAAACAATACAAGAAAAAAGGCTCAGGCATCAAAGAGGGCCGCTGTGAATCCTGTCTGATTGAAACTCCCTGACATTTACCCAATACCCATGAAAGAGACCCTATAGCACCAACTGAACAACTTCTCAGCAGTCTGGTGTCTGCCGACCGCTTGCTGTTCAGGGGATACACCTCGCTCTGCAGGCCCGTGTCCTTCCTGAATGTACCTCCTCTCCCCCCCAGGCCTGCAATGGCTTTGTCCAATTCAGGTCCAGTTTGAACGGTGACTCCTCTGTGTTGCTCCCTGATGCCACGAGGCAGATTTCGCTTATTCATGATTTTTATTTTAAACACTTTATCTGTTCCTCTCCTTAAAGCCTCGTCACTTTGTATAGTAGTTACGAATCTGCCTTTTCCCTGGAAATTTGTTTCTTAAGAGCAAGGACAGTATCTTCTTCACCCAGCATCCAGCATGGTTGTGGGAAGATCAGAAATAAACTTGATCTTTGTCTCTGGTACCTGGCACAACACTTCTAAGCCCTTGGAGTTTGCTAAGTGATCGGGTGTCTTCTGTTACTCCCAAGGAGCCTTTCTGACACATCTGAGTTTCTGCTAATGAGTGACTTAGGGTGGGCCACCTGAGGATGGGGCCGGTGAGCAGAGGGACCCCAGAGGGGGACCTTTCAGCCCCACCCACTGACCTCTTGGCAAGGGAAGGGGAAGGGGGGCTGCAAATTGACGCTCTATAAAAACTCTTGAACAATGAGATCCCAAGTCTGTACATGCACCCACAAAACTGGGAGGGTGGGACCCCAGTTCCATGGGGACAGAAGCGCCTGTGCTCAGGACCCTTCTTGAGTCACCCCACGTGCCTCCTCATCTGGCTGTTCATCTGTACCCTTTATCGTATCTTTTATGATAAACTGGTAAATGTAAGTAAATATTTCTGAGTTCTGTGACCACTCTAACAAACTAATGGAACTCAAGGAGGGGGTCTTAGAAACCTTCAATTTACAGCCAGTAGGTCAGAAGCACAGGTAACAATTTGGATTTGTGATTGGCATCTGGAAAGGGGACAATCTTATGGGATTGAGCCCTCACCCTGTGGGATCTGATGCCATCTCCAGGGAGATAGGATCAGAATTGAGCTAAATTGTAAGCGTAGTCAGTGTCTGCTGAGATTTGGAAACAATGCTTAGTGGTGTTGGGAAAACCATCAGAGTAGTACTTTCCACAAAGTGAGTGGTGAATAAGTTTATGTAACTAAAATGAATATCAGAAGCTGATGTTAAAAATTAGGTGGAATCCAAATCTAGGAAGCATGGTTGATGTTTCCCTGAAATCGCTCCCCGCATGGGTATGGACCCAACTTGGAAAATTACATGGAAAAAAAAATTCTTAACAATGCAGTTGAAGCTATAAACATAAATAATAACCACGTGTTTAGCTAAACATTTTCCTCACTAATGATGCCTGAGATTATTTTATAACTGCTGAGTCTTTGTTACTTAATAGTGAGCTCAGCCAACTTAAAACCCTAAAGTCTTATTTTTCTGAACTACTCTCTAGCTGGTATCAGCCCATCACCTTATACAACTGATTTTCTTTTTTAAAATTAAATGCATAACTTTGCATTTGCTGAGCCAGCTAGGGCTTCGAGGCAGATGTGCTCCACAGGAAGGAAGGATACATTACAGGGCAAGAGTGACAGATGTCTCCAGGCTCTACCTGAACAGCTGTTGGAAGGAGTAGATTGTTCTACGTTTCACTGAAGGCAGAGTTTGAATCAATGGGTAGAAGTTACAAGTTAGAGGGCACCTAAATATCAAGACAGTTTTACAGTGAAAAATAGTGACCAACAATGAATTCTGTAGATTTCATCAGGTCCCATGACCAGAACTACTTTTTTAAAAGGCTGGTTGTTTATCTATGAGTAATGCTGTAAAAAAAAGTCTATCCAGGGGAAAGTTGCATCAAATGAGTTGCCGCTTTCAACTCTAAGGTTTTATGATCCTATAAATACTTTTGGGATTTTTCAGTTGCCATTCTGCAATCAATCTTAATTTTGCACCCAGACTTAATCCTGTCAATGGGTGTAACCTGTTAATTATGTTGTGCCTCTAGGGAAACTTCTCTTTATAAAACAAGTCTGTGTTCTCATTGTATACAGAGCTATTATAAAGACAGAGAAAGAATATCTGGATGAAAATGGGACTAGTGAACAAAAAAATTTTTAGTACTGTCTCATCCCAACACCTAGGATTAATGATCTAAAGAGCTTCTAAATGTTAGTATCTCAACTTTTTCCACGATGGTGAGATGGCAAGACGTCTGCTATGACCTTTCCTTTGACTCTGACACAGAAATTTCATGGAAACTATGGAGCAAGAATGTAGTCTTTAAAGTTATCATAGGAACATGCCAAAAAAACTTTCACGCATTCACGAAGAAAAGAAAACAATAAATGAAAGAATGAAAGCCAGCCGCTTGAAAGGTAACTAAATTCAATAGAAAAACAAATGGTGGAGGGTGTAAAATAAAGACTGAATTAATCTCAGATGCACATCTGGACTTTATAAGAGAGGAGCAGGGAAGTGTTGTGTGGTTGATCCACATTAACGGATAACCAAGGAGATTCGTGCAGGTATAACACAGGCAATTTCTAATTAACCATGACAGGGAAACCAAGGAGAACGTAAAATGATTTGAAATCTCAGAACATTCAAATTCCCACCCTCATAGCCATTATATTTTGTTAAATCAAAATATTTCCGTATGTTTCCTTCATCCATTTGCAGTAAAGGTGGGATCACGCAGTAAAAGGACTAAGAGCAGAGAGTGGATAGGAGAGTCCGGACTATGTGTCTTGGATATTTATCGAGGGTGTTTCATGTGCATGAAACCATTAGATAAAAGAAATGTACAATATACTCCCTGCCTTTAAGGAGCTTAGCATTTTATTTGGTGGGGGGAGAAACCCACACATTTGTGAAAATCAAATAAATGAACAGCACCATTTAATCAAATAAATGAAGCACCAAATGTGTGGGCACCGACAATACGCTGAATTACAGTTTTAGAAAACAAAGCGCTCAGATTTTGTTTGGGGAGGAATTTATGAAACTAACTGGACTGAACTAAACTTGAAAGGGAAAATAACTGCATATGATGAAGATTTGTTCTGGTGCTGTGTTCCTTTAATGTAGCTTAAAATGAACTATTGGACAGCCCCCCACACACACACACAGTGACCTTTTAAAACACTTAGCTTTTTTATGAAGTCAGTTAAAATCACTGGAAGCCATTAATCCCTAAAAGGACTGCTCTCTTCTTTTGGAGATAAGCACACCGGTTTGCCCTGTCTATCCTATCAGTTAGCAGAAACTGGCAACCCTTAAAAACGCCATATTTCCTGTCAGTACATATACATACACAAAATTAAACAAGCGAATTCTAAGCATCGGTGCTCAGGAAGATTAAGGGAGTTTGAATGCTGTAAACATGAAACCCCCAGTGCGACGCTCCTCAGGTAGACGTAGTGTAGGTACATTCTGCAAGGTGAAAGCCAACTGAGGGTCAGAGGGAAAAACAAAGATCCCAGCACAGAAAAGGCAAATCCAAGCACAGGGACCTTGTCTGCATTCGCCACCGTCATTCTTTCTCTACCCCACCTGCCACCCCTGTCCTGTGGAGGACCTGGGGCAAAGGAAGCCTTCCGCTACAAGTCCGGGCTTCTCCCTGCACCTGGAGCCAGCTCGGAGCAAAAACAACAGTAAGACACGGAATCTCAGATGAAAAGCAGCCACAGGAAGGGGACTGGTGAACCTCCAGTACTTTAGCAAGATTAACGTGGGGGTTTTATAGAACACAGATTCTGGGACTGGAAAACCAAAAAATGGGGGGGATTATGTTCATCGTCTTCAACAAGTGGGGGAGACCAGGACCCCACGTGGCACACCAGTAAATGCTATTGGACAACTGCTGTGTCATCTCACTCGTACTACTTTCCTTTACTTTTTGTTTTTTAGTTGGAATTGAAAGCAAGTGTGATTGTAAGTTGGTGTGTGTGTGCAGAGAAGGGTCTGAAAAGTTATTCGCTGAAATGGTAATGCTGTGTTACTTCTGGGTGGTATGGTTTTCACTTTTTTTTTTTATCCTTTTCAGTAATGTTTGAATTTTTTTTTTTTTACAATGACAATGTAATTTTTATAAGCCCAAAATAAGAGCCATTTTCAATTCTAACTATTTTAATTTTCTAAAAAAAAAAAAAATGTGGACCTTAATTCATTTGTGGCATAGAGAACCAGGACTGGATTCAGAATACTGCATTTGAGAGTGGAACTAATCAAGTACAAATTTACCGAGGACTGTAGTTTTTCTGACACTTTTCACCCGAAGGAGAGCGGTTTAAGGACTGGATGAAAAACAGCAACACGCTCCCTCTTCTCCATCTGACTGGATGCTTCCTACAAGTGACAGTGAGGACGGGAGTGGTTTTACTCTGTGAGATGGCCTCCATCCCGTCTCTCGGGGGTCCTGAGTAGGGTCAGAACAAAACTCAAAAATTGTAAATCATGTTGGACCCAGAGTTTGAGTAAAGAAGTCAGATTTATAAAAAATATCAATTGTTCTAAATCCATGAATTCTTAGTGATAGAAATAAAAAAAAACACATATTGATTACATTTGCATATGCTAGGAAACTACCTTGGTACTTAGGAAACTAATAAGGAAAGGGAAACACTCAAGCTTTTTTTAAAAAATGAAGATGCATTAGAAAATGTTGAATTTGGTAGAAATTCACCGCATTG
The DNA here is from genome assembly GCF_004115265.2 of Rhinolophus ferrumequinum. NCBI lineage: Eukaryota > Metazoa > Chordata > Mammalia > Chiroptera > Rhinolophidae > Rhinolophus > Rhinolophus ferrumequinum. The sequence continues at coordinate 3,081,965 of NC_046301.1, read as the reverse complement.
CAATTTTAAGCATTCAAAAAGGAAAATCTAGTGAAAGAGCAGATTAAATGGATACCATTTTGAGTTTTTGCTGTATTTTGCTTTAAAAGCAAAACAAAACAAAACAAATGTGCCCTTCAAATTATGAGCTGGAGAAATGCAAGTAAGATTCCCGTAAAATGCTGTATAAAGAATTGCCCTTTCCAGAAAATATTGCTTTATTTTTCAACAGAATATGACCACTTTTCAAATATGACCATTCAGGGATATTTTCTTTCAGCTATTATCTCCTTGGTTTAAAACAGATTAGCTGGAAGGAAGCTTGAAACCACGTATTCTAAATATTTCAATGTGTAAGTAGAGAAATTGAGAGCCATAGAGTTTTAGTGATGTCGTTAAGGTCACAGAGGTAAGTCGAGTTAGACCCCTGCCCAGAATTCAAGTTTCCTGACCTCCAGTTTAGTCCATGGTCTTTTCACTCAACCTCCTGGATGGGTGTTTTGTTCTCACATAACACGAGATCAAAATATGAACACACACACATATATAAAGCACGTATTGCAGTCTTCTAATTATCCTTTGAATAAATTGCTCATTAGAAAAAGCATCAAATAAAGCTTAGGTAAAATCAGGCTTTGCACCAAAGAATAAAGGATGTAAATTCAGGCATTCATTTATTTATTCAACACCTATCGATAAGTATAAAATCAGATTTAAGTGCCTCGTTATACACCTATGTAACACACGTGCATCTCATCCACCTTGAGGAACACATTATTTTAGAAGATTCCAGGACCTAGGGTCCTGCTTTCAAAGAGCAAGGTGACAACAGAAATATGGGGATGGCAAACCTTTTAACTAGGAATACCAATGAGACACCAGGCCCTACATCACGACGCTGGCTATCGCCAAACAACAACGTGTAAGTGCGAAATGGGACGGCGTGCGACGGGCATGCGCTGAGCTCAGCCGTGCACCTTGGCTCCGGGCCCTGGCCTGGTGAGAGTCCCAGGCTGGGGGTGCTGTGCGTGCCTGAAGCAGGGACTCCTTGTCCCACGTTGGCCCACAGGCCCGGGGCCCTGCCAGCCCACCCCTCGCCCTCACTCCACCCTTTTTCCATCCTGAAGCATCATGGTCTTCCAGCTCCTACTTACCTTTGATGCAGTCATGAACTTCAAGGTAGGTTTTCATGCTCAAAGGCTCTGATGAAGTTGATCAACTTCCCCACACAATGTGTACTTGTATTTGGGGAACTAATAATGTGCATCGCAAACCTCCTAGATGCCTGGGAGAAATACATAGAGGAACATTCTGTTTCAGAAACCATCCTGGGCAAAGTCACAGAGGCCTGTGGGAAGAACCCATGTGCCATTCTCAGGAGGAAATCAGAATAGCCTCACCGGAGGAAGCGAGAGGCTCAGACCAGAGACAGGGAAAGGAGGAAAAGGGCCTTAAAACCTTCAAAAGGAGACAGAATGAGTGACGTGCTGGACTGATGAAACACACTCCTGGAAAAGACTACGAGGGCAAAACTACTCTCCGTACTAGTTCATCGCATCCCCGAGTCAATGCTTGCCTCTCTCTCTCTCTCTCTCTCTGTCCCTTTCAGACACACACACACACACACACACACACACACACACAAAATCACCCCACTTTCTGCAGATAAAGCAACATCAGATCCGATGTCGTGATTTGCTTAGGAAGCTTTTGGGGTGGGGGGGAGAGAGGTGTAAACAGAACTAGATAAAGAAAGACTGAGAATTAAGAAAATGAGGCAGTGAAGACACAGAAGAAGGAATTCTCCTTCTCAACCAAGCAGCAGAAGCAGAGAGTCAGACTAGCTGGAGGAATAAAGAACGGAATGGAATAAATGTCATAATGGGATCCTTAATTGAATTTGTCCTACACTCAGCCCTGTGCTGCTGCAGCTCAGGACTCCTAGCAGTTCACTCAGCAGGAAGCTGCGTGGTCCTTCTGGCATAGAGGACGCATGCAGTGATGAGCACCCTCCCCTGACCGCTGCTCTCCCCCCGGAAGAAGCTGTGCTGCCCAGCATTTCCCCAGCTGGCCGGCAGGCAGCCAAAGGACAGAGGCCCTGAAAATGGAGCACTGCGTTTTGACCCCTGCGGCAGCCAATAAATGTAATATAATATTTACACGATTCAATCTAATATCAGTCATGCTGAGCACCAGCCAATGGAAAATGTTATGTTTCTTCATGAAAGAAATGAAAATAAAGGTGACTTCTATGGTAGAATCTGACTCCCAAGGCCTAAGCCTTTCGCAAATTTTGTTTTTCATTTTCGTTTGATCTGGACTGATGAAAATAACTCATCACTGTTTGAAAAGCTAAAAACACCAAGAATTTAATGCATTATCATTTACTTAGGGCAAGCAGCCTTATATAGTAATAACTTCTCCTCATTCAGAAGACAAGATGTGGGGGTGTGGGTGGGGGTGGGGGGGAATGCCCTCCCCACAGGCCTGGCAGAGCTTGCCGACTCTTCAGAGATCAGTGTCCTATATTTACTCACCAGGGACAATTTATTTTCTTTTATATTTTCAAAGCACTCTAAATGATTCCTTCTCTTTGTGATGATTTCCATATGCTGTTCCCAGTGAAAGGGTGGTGGCTTACTCGGTGAGGATAAGGCCACAGTCTGAAACCATTAAATAGCATCGCACAGGGAGGGACCCCAGGACTGCAGGAGCCCTGCCACTGATGCTGAGATGGGATCTTAAAAGGCACTGCGGGAAGACAGCAGATATCCCTTCAATTTCATAGAAGCTGCTTAAGTACAATTAGAATAACCACGAATGTGATAAACAGTACTTTTGCTAAAGCCCTTAAGTGTTTCCGGTGTGTTAAGTAATTTACATGTGTAATTTCTAACCCTGAAAACAACCCTTGGAGATGGAGGTTAACACTGTCCCCATTTTCAAAATGAGGAAACTGAAGCACAGTCACTAATGTGATCGAAAAAGTCAGAATCGACTTGCTATAAATAAAGCTCAATATAATTAGACGCAACCACTTCTTCACAGTTGGAGGGATTTTCCTTAAAAATCTGTACTGTTTTTAAGTGGGACAACCATTTCATTTGGCTTTGTAAAATACACAACCTTAGGATCTGTTGCCTCAAACTGGTTAAACTACATAACAAAGAAATCTTGATGAGTAATTGTTACTGCATGAAATGTCGCATTTTACCAAAAATGAAAATTTACCCAGGATGAAAGAACTAACACAGTTTGTTTATTTGGTTTTGGGCCCTTAATTTTCATCTGTATATTTGGAGAACAAGGAATTGAGTTATTGCTTTTCTTAATTTCTGAAGAAAACAAACTTTTGTAGAAGAGAGTCACTTCCTCCACTAAGTAGAATATTAACGATGACAGAAGACTCCTTTACTTCATGGCTACTATGTGTCAGGTGTTACCTTGACACACAATCATTACCAAGTAGAGCGACACACTATTAACTGCTTCGTTGGGTCTCTGATTCCTCACTTGTAAAACTGGTGCCATTTTTCATCTACAAAAAACAACAATATCATTACATAGTACCCCATTTTACAGATGAGGGAACAGAGGCTCAGAAAAATGTGTTTAAAGCTACACAGTAAGTGGTAGCCAGAATGAAAATGCTTCTGTCCTTTCAATGTGTCAGTAAGATCCTCTCTTTTTGGAAGGAGAAATTAAATTAAGGCACACTAGAAAACAGAATAACACTCTTCTTTCCTCTAGGTCTGACATCAAGGTCAAAATAAACAGAATCTATGTATCAAATCCTCCTGGACACTCCTTAAATTCTTCTCTCACTGGGAGAATCAATTTCAGAGGCTGAAGAAAGACGACTTTCATATAATTTTTAACCGAGTTTCTACCTAAGAGGCGGCGGTAATTATTTACTTACGTATAGGGCTCTACAGACTGACCAGTAGGCTACCTCATGAAAAGCTGAAATGGATGAAGAGGACACAGGAAGACGACAGCTCACAGTTGTTCTCCAAGAACCAGCATGATAATCATTTCACGATGGGAAAATAACCCCGTGGCCAGGGTTCCCAAGAGAGAGACTTTTTCATTTTTCTCACTGAATGACTGATTTCTTAGAGCGATGCCTCATGGAAGTGTGTGCCCGCTATACTGGCATCTTCATGGTTCCTCGGACATGCCAGGTGAGCTCCTGCCCCAGGACCCTTCTGCACTGGTGGCACCCATGCCTGGAAGGCTCCCCCCTGATTTGCTAAACCAACTGGAACTCTACAGACATGTGTTCACATCTAAAAAACGAGAAGGAAATGAGCACTAACTAATACTGTTTAACCTACGTCAGCATACGGACTGACACGGTACCCAGAGCCTGTCTGGTCCAGACAGTTAGGAATTCCATCCTTGAGGTGACCACACCCAGCAGGGGACCTCCCGACACGATGTTGCGATCTCTTACATTTTACGGCGCTTGATTAAGTGAATTTCCGTGTTATTATCTACTTTCAACCCTTACAAGATGATACAAGCTTTAAAACGTTCCTGAAACGAAGCTGTCAATGAAAGATAACACATTTCAAGCATAAGGGAAGAAGCATGTGGCAGAGCTGACCCTTCTCTACGTTCCTCCAGAAACTCTCCATTGGCAGGTTGTGGGATATAAAACCATTACTGTGTCATCGTGTGTGTCAGGCAGGTAAAATAGTCAAAGTTACCAAGAAGACCATTTGGAATATGGATTTATATCCACTGCTATCAGCGAGAAAACATGCCATTATTGTCTCGAGGATGTTATCTAATGTCAGAGTGACGTGATCAGGACTAAGAAGGTATTTAATAACTAGGCATTCAGAACATGAAAAACTTCTGGATTTTCTTTTCAACAATAGTTGATGTCAGGCAATACTTGGTTTAAAACTTTACAGAATTTAAAGCAAATAATAATGTTTAGAAGCTCATCATAGATGCAATTAAAATGACTAAAATAATACAATACAGTGACAGACCAAGATGTATTTTTTGTTTTGTCAGCAAATATTTTTGAGGATACAAAGAAAAAGGAAGCAGGAAATTGGTAGCAATAATATTGGAACAAACTACATGTTGGAGGCGGTTTGCTGTAAAAGTTAGATAAAAAAACATGTGTTTCTGGTATGTCCCAGCCTATGGTGTTTTCTAGATTCTATTTCCATATTGAAATCGATGAAGAGCTGCCCAGGTGGAGGGCCAGCAGAGAAAGATACTAGAGATGAGCGCTCAAAAAAAAAATAAATTCCTTAATTTGAAAAAAAAAATCAACGTTTTATGGGACAAATGATGTCAAACCACGGATGAAGCAGCTGCTTTCCTAGGGATTCAGGTGAAGATGCCAGGGTTTGGCTAGGAAGGTGCCTCACATAAACTCACCCAGAGCATACCTGCAGGCAAGTTCATGCAGCAAAATCAACTGAAGAAGCAAGTGGGAAAGCACAGCAGATGTCATCAATACGGTTCATTTTATAAAACCTCACATTTAAATATACTCGAGACTTGAAAGCATGTTGTGATGATACAGGGAGAGGCCAGGAGAAGTTTTCGCATCACACAGAGATTGGTGCCTCTAAGGCCCAATGGTACGAACCTATCGCAAACCCTCACAGAGCTGTACAACGGAAGGATGCTTCACACGTTATTACCAGAAATGAACATTACAGACGTGTTGGCCTTCTCCGGAATGACAAGTGCGCTCAGTCTTCGCCTACCTAGTGTATATTTTAGAATAATACAATGTGTCCCCTAACAATTCATTGCTTCGAAAGCAACATTTTAAAACGAATGAATGAAACAGAAGGAAGATTTTGAAGAGCTGTTGAAAATTACCCTATTATGAGGTGATTTTTCTACTTGAAAATTATTTAAGTGTATTAGTCTTTAAAAATGTCCTAACTATACATTTAACTGGAAAAGAGTTTCTAACAAAGTTTCATATATTTCAAATAAAAAGTATCAATGAGACTTTAACACAAAAATATAAAAATGTAGCCTATTCCAATTAGTTTGTGAGCACAAAGGGTGGACATCAGAGAAGATGGAAATCTACCCATCAAATCACAACAAAAAGCATGTGTGTGTGCGTGTGTGTGTGTGTGTATTCGTATCCACACACTCGTATACACACACAGACACACAAACACACAAGCGCGCACACACACACACACACCCTTATATAGATCCCTGCTTTCATGGAAAAAACAGACATGAGAGCACAAATTGCAGCCATAGGCAGTGGAGCCGGTGGGAGCAGGAGGTGGGAGCAGGAGGTGACAGTGTGGACACAGCAGAGCAAGTGCTGAGCTTGGACAGGGAAACTGAGTCACACCTCCCAGAGCCCTCCAGTGGGGGTGAAATGCCTCCGGCACAGCCAGGCCATCCCACTTGCAGCCTGTTGTGAGAACCACAGTGTTTCCCAAGGCCGAGGTGCAGGTTTGGGAGGAGGCACTGGGGCTGGCTGGTGTGGCAGGGAGCAGACACAGAGGCGGTGGGGGCCCCGGGGCCGTGGTGGGGCCGTTCAGAGCACGGCCTTTGGCATCAAGCTGGCTCCCGTCTGACCTGGCATTTACCAGCTGTATGACCCCCATTATTTCCTTCCCTCACTCTAAGTCTCAGTGTCCTCATCTATGAAAGAGAGGATAGTCAGGCCACTACAGAGGGATAATTCATAAGCTTCACTGCCTGCAGAATAAGGTTTCTTAACCGACGGTGTGGTGATTTGGACACCTGCGAGGGGAGGCAGGCTCCGAAGCACGTCAGTAGAGACGTGACACGCGCTTCAGAAAGCCTCTCTGGCAGCTCTCTGTAGCCGGAAGCTGAGGGGCTGCAACCTGACGCAGGAAGACAGTGAAAAGGCCGCTGTTGTCACCTATAAGACAAGCAGTGACAACAGGCCCAGGGACAGGGGACGGGGGCGGGGGAGCCTGAGGAGGAGCGAAGTCATACCTGGTCACCACCCTCTAACATGCTCACCTTTAATGTCTTTAACTACATGACAAAATCCTCCAAAACGGTCCTGCTGCTAGAAACTCAGAGATTCTAAGATAAAGTAGCACGTCATCTGCTTAAAGAAGACATGGGAAATCTTCCAAGAAGAAAATCCAAATAAAACTATCCTTCAGAAGACAGAATTACTAAAGTTGTTAGTCTGTTTCTACCTCACTTCCTAAATTATTTGTTCTGGAAATAAAAATTTCAAAGAAAATGACTTAAAAACTAATTTAAATTAGTGAACATACATATAGTGTCTGAACAAGGAAAGTAGGTTTGGTTTACGGGAACACAAAAATCTCTCCACCATGGTCTGTTTCGGTCCTTCTCTCCCCCTTAACTGGCTGTTCAAACTACACTAGACCCCAAACTGCCATGTGCAGGAGTTGTGTGTAAGTTTGTGTTTAGAACACAAACCCTGGAGCCAAGCTCTCAAGGCATCTGACCCTGACGACCCATGTGACCTGGGGACACCCCTGACCCTCTCCGTGCCTCTGTCATGGGATCTCACAGAGGGATACTGTCACAGGGTTCTCTCATCCTATTTAAAAGGTGATTAAAGAAGTGCCTGGCCCCCAGTAAACATTACAGATGAATTCCTCACTGAGATGTGTGAGGAAAATGGCACTCATTGACTGTTATTACAGATTTCTTAGGGGGAAAATCACCTGTGTCCTAAAAAGGTGCAATTCAAGCCTGGTGAGCTTGGATAATGGAAATGGGGGTGTGGGGGTGTGTGAAGGAAGGCGAAGGCCTAGACAGAATCAGAAGGAACATAAACCGTGCATTCTGTGCAGGAAAACTCACCCAGAACACTGCTTATCAAGCCAGTACCCACGCCTGCTTCCACACAAAAGTGGAAAAGCTACACATGGGTGAGGAGGATTATAAGAACCAAAGACTGACGGATAGAAAAGTGACGACTTGTTAAATCATCAAAAGACACAGCCTTTCACTGACAATGTTTCAAATGGGACATCCACCCCATTTTTTAGCACGTTGATCTGAAATACACAGGATTTATATCCTCGTGAAGGAAAACAATGCCCAGTCCATCTGAACACCAAACCGTATCTGTGACCAGCGACCTGCCACATGCCACACACTGCAATAGTCTGGGCAGCATCTGGTCATCGCTGTTTTTCAGGGAGAAGAAAAGAATGGTAGATGAATCCGAAAAAATGAAGCGTCTACGGAAACTCAACACTACAGATATGTTCTCGTCCAGGTGGTCAAACAAAGAAATATCCCCCCACGGAGCAATCCCATGTCAGTTCTCAGATGAGCTTTTTAACTTCAGGAAGCTGTTCACTCTTTAGGAGCATTTGAGGAAGCTGATGTGGGAATTCTCCATGTCCTTTTACAAAAACATCATGGCATTTGGTTTCATCATGGATTTGTCAGAAAAGACTCAGCACACACCTTGGGGTCCATTTATGTTGCAGGTTTATTTCCAAGTCAACTGCTTCCCTTTCCAGTCTTGCCTCCCATGGCTCATTAACTTGGACACACATTTGCTGTCATTCTTTCCCTCAGGCCCATTCAAAGAGGAAATTGTTGCAAGTGTTTTTAAGGCTTCGGTTTGGTGAGATTCTATTTCATACCAACTCGGTATGGAAATCGGGGCAATTTTCAGCATTTTACACACTCCAGGCTGACCTGGAGGCTGGCACGATAGCCCTGCGGAAGGGGAAAAATCATATTTGGACTGATTTGTCTGATTTACACAGTTTTACAAATAGTTTATTTTTTCAGGATTGTTTTTAAATCTATGAACTGAGAGTAGTAAAACTTTGTCTATGCAACTAGTACCAAATGAGATAACATGCTAACAGAGTTGGATGACTGCAAGATATATGCATGTGAAGTGTTTTTAGTTAAGTATATAAGTTAGCTTATATTCTTGAATACTTACTAACTAAAAAAGGGAGGTTAAATCATTTTGGAAGCTAATCTGCCTTTTAAAACTATTACAATGAAAAACACACAAATTATCTAGTTATCTAGTTACGTCCAGTACCACGTGTATATCATGATGATATTACATGCTGACTCTAAGAATCTGCAATACAACTGTCTTAAAAAACAATGATCATGTCAGTTCAAAGCCACTACCAGTGCGGAGTACTTACTTCTAACTTTCGAGTCTAGACTCTGGCTCTCTAGACTGACTGAAATCATGCATTTGCCCAATAAGCTGGGCATCCCCAGTTACCAAACTGCTGGTTCACAGGCCTTCTTTCTTCAAAAGAAGAAGAAAAGGGAAAAGGAGTACTTTACATTTCACTCTACCTGGAAACAATAGCTTCCACATGATCACCGATGGAATCACGGGAGTTGGTGATACGTATTCAGAGATAACATATACATCAAGTCCATGCGATCATATGAACCTGGGTGATGTAACTGACTTTTCTGAGGAGTGTCAGTCATTCAGTTATAAACATACACAGTTTTACTTCTCCTAGTAAGTGCTTTCAGTCATGATAAAGTCAAGTCCCTCCCTTAATCATACTTTGGCATTTCTGGTGGCTCTTGGTCATTAAAACAGTCGAGTCTGATCACAGCTTCAATCTGCTGTCTGACTCTCAGGTCTCTCCCTGAGCACTGTGGCCAGGCTCATGGCTCCTGGACTTAGCATGGAGAGGAGGGCGTGTTCTGCTTCTGACCACCTCTAGCTCCTGCAAGGTTGAAGGCAGGAAAGGAGCCTGGAGAGAGAGCGGGAGGTAGATATACGCATTCATAAGTGAATGCGGTGGCATTTCTCTTTGTTGGGTGCTGTGGCATCCCTGTCCTCTCTGTGGCTGGTGTCCTGACGCTGGCGCACTTGGGTAGGTCTCCTCCAGGAGCCCTGCGGGGCACGCCAATGCCTACCACGGGAAACAGGGCTCCTACCCAACTCCTCTACTCCCCTCTCCAGGCCTCCAGAAGGTTCTCAAGTGCCAGCTTGCACCTGCCACCCCTGGCTGAGAACTGGGCCTATGGGGGGGAGGGGGCTGGCACGATGGCTGAAGTCCAGCCACTTTCTGAGGCAGTCCTTTACCCACACGAGGATCCTTGCCTTACCAAATGGGAAAGTCCCTATTCATTCTCTCTCTGTCTGTCTCTCTCCCCCTCCCCCTGCATCTCTCTCCAGTTTTATTGTCAACCCTCCCACCCCCTAAGGCATCGTCATGTGGGCACTAGGTCTGTCAGCAGCTTCCCTGACGAAGAAGACATCCTACTGGGGGACAAACTGCCAGGCTCCTCCCTTGCGGGCACACAGCCTGTACAACAATCAGTGCGGAGCTTCCCAGCGTCTCTTCTCTCCCCCCACCCACCTTGGCTGCAGAAAGGGAAAACCTCCCACCACTAGTTATGTGATGCTCACTATGCCACAGTGGGGCAATTCCTGCCTCTTGCTGGTCCTCCTCTTACGTCACAAGTGCTGGAGGACGTATTGTGCCACCTTCACTAAGCCTGTGGGGACATATCTGCCTCAACTTTCTTTAGCAGTGGTTCAAATCTTGACCACACACCAGTTACCTTTGAATGCTTGCGGGCTCCCCTGACTGATTACATCAGAGTTGAATAAAGACTGGTATGTTTTATAAATTCCCTTTGGGGACCACCTAACCGCCCTTTCACTTCTGCCATGAAGTCCCACCGAGTTTGGCAGGCAACTTAGCATTTCTGCGCCTGGATTTCCTCAGCTCTAAAATGAGGATACTTCTCATACTACTACCTAGGTTTGGGGGATCATTGGAAGATATAATATCTGCAAGAACTTGGAACATTTACTGGCACATGACAAGGGCTTGATAAATGGAAGCTAATGTGTGCTGTGTCACACGCGCAGTCATTTTTTTTTGTCTCATTGTCTCTCAACAAACAGCAATCTGTCTTCAAAAGCACAATTCCAAAATGAAGATTTTATGACATCTGCTCAAGATTTAGCTAACATGTACTGACTTGTAAGCAGACCTGTTTTTAGAATTTCTAGAAAGTAAGTCTTCAAAAATCAATAAAAAATGATCTCTCATATTTTCTAATAAAGATGTTACTAGCTTTCCATATGTAGTAAGATGTCTTTATCCTCAAATATCGATATTCAAACACATTAAAAACTTTCCTTCCCCCTTTTGAAAATGTTTCTGGAATTATTTTATTTGAAACATTTTAGAAACTTCACTGAAGACACTAAAGGACAGTAATTATGTTATTTGAATTTGCTTTGCCTAAATAACACGTTTTTATTTAAAGTTTTAAAGGGAGCATATATAATAATAGATAAGAATCATTCAATCTACTTCTGCCTCATAATATGGGTGATTGTAATTTATCATCTCAATTTTAAGAAACAGTTCTTTGAATCTTTGAATTGCAATATAATAGGAGAATAAGAACCATAGTAGTCTATAACTTTTGAAGAAAGTTAACGTTTCTAAACATTAAAACACGTAAAAGATAAACAGTCTAAACATTTCTTTATTCATCATTTTCAAAATGTAAGTTATTTCTGAATTGTTCAGAAGATTTGTTTGTAAAACAAAAATTTCTCCCCAATTTTTTATATGAACATTTTCCAAAGACATTTGCCAAGGTCACATCTAGTGACACAGTCATGTAAGTACATGTTCCAAAAAACAGTGTGTAAAGTAAAAGTGCTAACACATTATTTATAAGGAACACACACACACACAGACACACACACACACACACACACACACAGGGGTTTTGTATTATAATTATGCCTGGATAAATTTATTTCTGCAGATGATCTCTTGGAAATACACATTATAGAATATTGTCATGGTTCTGTATTAGAAATATTTACTTCCTAGCACATGTATTTAGAACACAAATTAAAAGAGATATAAACATTTTTAAAATGGGGTAATGTTGCTGATTATTTGGGTCTTTCACAATTTAATTTATTTTTAAAAACAAAACAGAATTTTACGGCTTTGAGCTTCAGTCTCAATGACAAGTTTTGATTATTAAGATTTCTGTTAGTGATCTTTGAAAGCTGGGGTTTGCATACAGTTTAGTTAGCCAGGCTAATACTAAAAACATTTGAATATCTCTCAAAAGTAACTACACATGTCACTAGAAATTTGAGAATTATAAAGCTATCCAATTTCTAATCATTCATAATAACATTAGACTAGTTTTTCTTTTGCTATATCAGCTTGTCAGATTTTCATTCTATACAGAATTATGGAAACCTAAACACTAGATATTTTACAAGCCAAAAATGTGTTGTTGTCCACAGAACTGTCTGTAGCATTCCCATTTTACGGGCATGATGCAAGCCCTGAAATTTTCTTTTCTTTGGAAATATATATTTTCTTCAATTCCCAAATTAATCCTTTGCATATTCCTCAAAACTTTATTTTGCTTGCCAGCAACCATGCCCTGCCCAGCCTTCCTGGAAGTCTCTTGTCTCTCCATCTTCCTCCTCGGAGGTAACTTGGCCCTAGTAAGAATCGCAGTCCTGGGAAGAGGAGACAGCACATGCCCAAGCGACCTTCATTCCACCTCATCTCAGTGAGAAACTGCTAGTGCAATCAAGTGGACTCAATGTTTTAAGTGAAAAACAGTGATTCCAGGGAGGTCACGGCCTTGATGACACGGAAAGTGACGGGATTCAGTCTGCTCCACGGGTTTTCCATAGGAATGTTAGCATAAGAAATTAGGTAGGTAAGTTTAATGAAGGAAAAATCAGATCAACAAAAGTGGGCATTGCCATAGTAGTTTAGAAATTATATCTTCCTTGGAAGGCTCTCTAGTCACTTTTTACATATGAAAAAAACACACAACTAAATATAGACTTCTCTCTCTCTCTTTCTCTCTCTACACACACACGCACACACACACACACACACACGCACACACACACACACACAGGAATTAAGGCAACCATCCAGGTGCTCTAATAATGATCGTTTTTAAAACTACGAATGAAAGTTAGAAAAATGACTCGGGGGGAGAGCAGGACTGAATTTTCTGCCCTCACACGGCGTAACAGCCTGTCTCAATCCTGCCATCAGCAGAGAAATGCCTGCACTAGCAACTTACTTCAGTTCTTAAAAATATCACACACAGTGGTTCCACTTTGAAACAAACACATCATGAACCCAGGAGAAACCCAGTACACACTCTGTTCTTAAGGTCTGGCTACGAAAGAGCCACCAGGAATGAACAGCTTCGACCCACTTCTGTCCCCACATTTTAACTGGTAGGCAAGTGATTCTAAAATATATACTCCTATGACTACAGGCTACTTGAGAAACATAGAGCCTCACTGATGGTTCATAGAAACTCTCTTCTTTCCCACCGCACTCCGAATGTGTATCTCTCTCCCTTCACACCACACACACACACACACACACACACACACACACCAGATGAGTTAGTAAGGGCAAGAGATTTGTCTCAGTCCCGGCTGCAAGTTAGATCGGAGTTGGAATTAGATCCCAAATCTTAGTCACTGGACCCAGCCAACAGCTATTCTAGACCCAGAGCAAATCCGCTCTGGGCTCATGAATTCTATGATTGCTGAATTGGGTTTTAATTTGTCTGACGCTGCCTACCATCGGCTCCTAGAGGAACACAAGGAAACCACCTTTCTGTACCCTTTAATCACTCTGCCAGTTCCACGCCAAAGGTCTGAGAAGTTACTTAACCTCTTTGGGTTCTTGCCTGATTGAAAATTAGCGAGTTGAACTGGAGATCTCAGAAACGTTCCAGTTCTAAAAATCCTACTTTTCATCTCCTGTTTTATGCTTCATTCCTATGTTTGAAATTCTCACTAGGTGGCAGGATTCCACCATCATACTACGAAAGGGTTTTCTGATGGAAGTCTGGGAGCAGAAAATTTCAAAGGAACTCCTTTTTTCACAGTGAACATTAAAAAAAGGAAAAAAAAAAAGCCAAAGCTGAAGAATAACTACAAAGGCTAGTGATCCATATATTACATAAAGATCTAGATCCATTTTTAATATAAGCATAAAACAGGAAACTAATCAAACATATTCTTTCATACAATACCACAATTTGCTATTAAAATCAGATAGGTCTGCTTATTTTCACGCATTTTACAATTTATTTCAGCTGGCTCCCAACTGGATAATAAGCAGATCTCTTCAAGCAAACCGATAGCATACTAAGCTAAGAAACAAGCAATCTGATGGCAACAAAAACATCTAAAACATTCAAAAACCGCTATTAGATGCATTTCAAAGTTACCTCTAAGTTTCTTACAATGTATTTTGAGTGTCTTTGAATTTATTTTGAGCACTTAATCAGATAAGTACACACGAATGGAATAGAGTGCTTGGATTTGGGGATCTGTCAAATCCCTAAATGAATATTCTTTGAAACAGATTTTATGACATCTTCGTCATACTTTAAAAATTATTGCCCCAAATTGGTCTTTTCATGAATGCTGCATAACAAATGTCACTACCACCCTTCAGAAGTCCACCGAATAGCCAAGCCAACTGGCTATGCCAAGCTGAGTGGGTTTGCTCTGCCAGAGCCGAGTGACATGAAACAATACCTCAACTGGAATGCCTAACCTTGCCTGGAAGACACTGCCCAAGAGTCCCGCTGCTTGTCAGAGAAGCTGAGGACGCTTTTCTTCAGCTGGTAAGTATGGCACGCTTCTCTTTTTTCCCTATTAATTGCTGGTTAATTACATATATGCTATATATGGTTTTCTGCCAAGTTTCTTTGAAACAAACCAACCGAACCTCCTTAAACAAAAACAACGAAAAATCAAGATAGCATGAAAGTCAAACTGATGGGTCGGCTTCCGAATCAGAACTCGAACCCCAGCAACGGGGGGCTTTCCTGCCCCCTGCCCGGCACGGCGCTGGCGGCGCGACGCGTTTGTGGGGGTCCTACCTTAGCAACTTGTAGGGGCTGTTTCTGCTCCTTGCCACCTTGCAGTCTGAAGCCCCAGGGCGCCCCTCCGGTCATGGAGATGCAGATAAAATCCCCCGTGCCCATCTTCTCCTTTTAGTCGGGGAGCACGAAGGGCTGTAAGAGACAGGCGAAGCCTGAGGATGCGCGCTCGGCTTCGGCTCCTGCAGGGAGGCAGCGCCGCGCGTCCAGCCTCGGCCGCCGCCGCGCCAATGGGACCCTTCCCCCGGAGGCGGGACGCGCCTGCCGCGGGGCCACAGCCCACTGCTGCGTCACCGGCCTGCGCTCAGCCCCCCTTCGGGGAGGGGGGAGAGGCTCACACCAGGAGAAAGTCCCCATTTAGGGCAAGATGGGGCGGGGAGCGGCAGTTCTCTAGCCCTGAGGGTTGAATCCCTGCACAGAGAAGAAAGAATGGCCGCAAAACTCTCATTTCCTAACTCTCTAAAGAGTAGAGGGCACAGGGAGGTTTTAATCTCCAGGCCACGAGTGGCATCCAAAAATTTGAGCTCTGAGAACTCAACTACTAGAGGATTAGGTTCTCTCAAATAAATGTCTTCAGAATTACGCACTGATGACTGAAACAGACAAAGGAAGTTCGAGTGGGTTTAAGGATTATTTTTCTAAGCTTTTACTGTCTGCAGCCTGCACAACTAATCCCGTAAGAACGGGAAATAAAAGAAAGCAAAACATTTTTTTAAACCTCCTATCTGAAAAGTACTCTTCTGAACTAGTTATATACATACAAAGCAGGAGGAGAGAGGATTTCCTCCTGGAAACTACATTCTCATGACTATGCCCATGGTGTGGTTTGCAGTATTTTAAAATCAAGTGCTTCATTTTCTTCTTCAGCAGGAAAGAACCGTCTTAGACCTGAATGGAACAGTCAGTTAGCCAGCTGCCTACAACGTCACCGACCAGTGTCTTATTTCTATAGTCTCTCATCGTGTGGAAGTTCCGGACCTGGGTGACCCAGCATCGATGTCAATTTTATAAAATGTGGTCCAAAATATTTTAATGTTTGAAATTTGAATACAGTCTGCCAGAATTATAGAAATGGAGCATTCCCCCCCCCCCCCCATAATACTTTGATTTCCACACAAAAACCCACTAAAGCGCCTGGGAAAGTTAGTAGGTGTTACATGTGGCACCAGACAGAAGTGACCATCAGCCACTGCCTGTTTCAGGACCAGGAAGCGCTTCACAAAGAACGTTTTCACAGTCTGCTCCCCAGAAGCCTAACGTCCAGCGATTTGACTTATGTGTTCTCCCTGGAGTGAAGAGGAGAATGCAAGCAGACTGTCGGAGGAGACTGAAAGACACCCTTTGAAAGTCATGAAGACCAAACACTCTCAAGTTTGATTCTCTTCAGAAAGGTGAATTGACTTTACTAAATTCTTAAAAAAAAAATAAAAAATAAAAATTGTGACATCCTAAAAGATGAACTCTAAGAACAAAAGAAAAGAAAAAAGAACACTTGACATTTGTGCTTTCCATTTTCCACATCTCTTCTGCTCCTAACCCACTGCAGTCTAGCTTTTGTCCGCACACAAGACAAACTCCGGGCAAGGTCACCCGTGACCGCCTTGCTCCTGGGTAGCATTGGATCCTAACCTGTCCTCCTGAACCACTTCCTCCCGCAGGCGTCTAGGACACGGCCTGCTCCCGGCTAGGCTCTCGGCTTGCCGCTCCTCTCAGGCCTCTGGCAGTTCCGGCCTCTACTCATCCCTTCGCATAGGTGTCCTGAGCAGGGCTGGGTATGTATGTCCCCATCCTCTTTCCTCACTTTGCACCCTTGCTATGGGTTCTCCATTCACCCTGCAGAATTTACCTTCCCCACCCAATCCCAGATAGCCTTCTTAACTCCAGGCCAGTATAGTCAACTGCCTATTAAACCTGTTTTTATGTGACTATCTCACAGAAATCTAAAATCAATGTATATTCAAAATCAAGTTCATTATTTTTCCCCCCCAATTCGGCTTCTCCACCTGTGTTCCCCATTTCAGGATAACTGACTAACTAATCACCTTTCTCTTATGGCTGTTTCCCTTCGACCCTGATGTAAATTGACCAGTCGTGCTGGAGGCTGGAACTGGGGCAGGATCTGACCAGGAGGAGAAGCTGAAGGTAACAGCGAGGAGGCCGGTCCTCATTGAATTAATGCCAAACAGCGGCCTGCCTCCAGTCCTCTGATTGGGCAAGAAAAGGAGCCAATGCTTGTTTAAACTGCTGTAGGTCCCTTTCGTTGTTCCTTGTAGCCAGCACACTCCTCAGTGAACAGATTCTCCATCCAACCAGTTCCTGGAGACAGAGAACAGGGACTCAGAAATAACTATAACCTACCGAAGATTTATTGTGTCGGCAGCTTAACATGTAGTGCTTTATTTCTCCTCAGAGCAGCCAAGTGAGGTAGTGGTTAGTGTCTCGCACTGCCTGGGAATTAACTCAGGTCCTAAGTGCGAGAGTCAAGACTTGAACTTCTGCTGGCCTGAATTCCTAATACGTGTTCTTGCCATCGCCATCCTGTCCCCAGCTCGGGTACCCAATGACTCATTAAGATCTATAGATCCACCCCTAAATGTGAATCCATCAGAAACCCGCCCCTTCACTCGACCCTCACTGCTATGATCACCTCCACCTCTGGCCTGGATTTCAACGATCTCCTAACTCGTCTCTCGGTTCCAGCCTTGTTTCCGCCGTCAATTCATCTTTGACTCTATCTATAGGGGTGACATTTCTCAAATGCAATATCTATCCTGTTGTTCCTCTGTTTAAAGTCTTCCAGGGCTCCCAGAGTAATCACAACACCTTTAGGTAGACAACACTTTCTGCATCCCACTCCTCACTTCCCCTCCCCCATCTCTCCCCTTGAATGGTATGATCCAGACACAGAACTGCTTTCAGTTTCTCTAACTTGGTTTTTCTTTCCCTCTGTGAAGGCTTTTTTCTAGACCATGCATCCTCCTCACACATGATCACCTGACAATTCCTCCTCATCCCTCTGGTCTCAGGTTACACATCACCTCCTCCAGGAAGCCTTGCCTGACCCTCAGCGCCCAGGTAGGTGCTCTGTCCACAGGCTGCCATCACCCTGCACTTTCCTTCTCATTCCAGTGGTCTCTTAATTGCCTGGATTATTCATGAACCCTGTGAGATTAGGAGTCATTGCTCATTTACTCAGAATTATAGCTCCAACTCTAATACAGTCCCTGATCCTTAACTGGCACTCGATTAGTATAAGTAAAAAGTAAAAGAGTAGGTAAGAGTTCCCAGAATTAAGGTATATAAAGAGAGCCAAAGAATTCTCATTTCTTTTCCTTTTCTCCACTTCACTCGACTTGACAAAATTCGAAGTAGAGCAAGACCCCGGAGCTGCCCCTTAGAGACCGTGTGAAAGAGGCATGACTGCCTCCCTACCATCCTGCCCTCCTGCGTCAGGTGGTAGCTATTGGGGTAGGTCACGTGGTGAGTTGGCTATCTAAGGCAACGGGGTAGTCTTTCTTCCTTAAAGCAGAAACTGTGTTTCCCCGAAAATAAGACCTCACCGGAAAATAAGCCCTGACATGATTTTTCAGGATGACATCCCCTGACATAAGCCCTAATGTGTCTTTTGGAGCAAAAATTAACACAAGACCCTGTCTTATTTTCAGGGAAACATGGGATTAGTTCAGGAATGGGTACAAAACCTAGGACTAAATCAAGGACATTCTCCTAGGCCCAGGAATTAATTCACATGTGGACCAAGCCCAGGGAAACTCAAGACTTTCCCGGCTAGCTGTCAGGGGCAATCCCTCCCCCATGGATATTGATAGCAGCCAATGGGGAGAGCCAGTGTGATGATGAGACCACCATGAGGTCTATTGGGAGAGATAACCCTCCAGGGGTCTCCAGTGCTTCTATATGTCTTTCTGGGTGTGGCCGAATTCAAGGTCCTAATGCTTCTTGTCTTGAGCCATTTCTCAAGGTTATGTTTGTAGCAAACAACCTTGAGGGATGCAGTAGTAATCTCAACCTGGGACAAAGAGCAAGTTTGCTAGCTGACTGGTAGCAAAACAAAACAAAACAAAACAAAAGCAATGGACTCACTAAGCCCGGTGCGCCTAACTGTTATGCAGTCCTACTGTGTGCAGCATCTTTCTGAGTCATACTGTGTCACCCCTGTGGAGTTTGAGGCAAGATGAGCTGATGGAAACACGCTGATGGGCAGGCTTTTGCTGAACCCTGAGTAATAAAGTTCTCTGTCTCTGATCCAGGAGTCTCATGTCTTCTTTCAGCATCCATGAAACTGGAGCAGCTAATTTAGTAGCTTGCAAGGAGGGTAAAATCAAACCCCAGACCCAACAGGTGAAACTCAGACACTAGTAGAGCAGTGGACCCACAGTTCTGGTCAAACAGTACATACACTTGCGCTTTATTTTATTTGGAATTTAAGAATCAAGGCAAGAGCAAAAAAGAAAAAAAAAAGTTATTTTATTAAGGAAAAACAAGTGACTTAAGCGGTTTTGAAAATGATCTTCTTAAAGTAACTCTACTTCTACGCTATTTAAATGATTTAATAATGTATCCAATGCTTTGTTTTATCCGAGCATTCATGCATTCATTCAGCCACTTGGTTAATTATTCATTCAGCAAATAACATAGGTCTGCCTTGGAGATATTTTGGGTTTGGTTCCAGATCACAACAATAAAGCGAATATTGTACTAAAGCAAGCCATAATCTTTTCGCTGGTGGAGAATTTTGCCTGCCATTTGTAAAAACTCAACATCTGTGAAGCACAATAAAGCAAAACACGATAAAACAAGGTATGCCACTACCTATACTATCTTTCCAATTTTGACAACACAGTAAGATTTCAGAGTCTAACATAAACTTGGAAAGCACACTATGAAGCAAATATACTGTTTGGAATGACTATTCTATACTAATTTCATATTGGCCACTTATGCCTTGCTTGTGCCTCTTTTTATTTTTATAGTTGAATTTTTCACTTAAGAAAAATCATTACTTTCTGTTTTGAGCTATCTGCGATCTCTTTCAAATTATTCAAAGACCCAGAAGTTATTATTCACTATGAATGAGAGAGTAACATTTTTTTTTGGAGAAAAATAAACCATCACAGTAACAGGAATAAATATTATTGTAAAATTATGTGAAATTTAGAATGACCAAAACTGGGATAATGCACCATGATTTCAATATCGAAACCAAACCTCAGTCTTCTTTCCTTTGGGGCCATCGAAGCTTGGTGATTATTATAGGGCCTTCCTTCCAAAAACTAGCAGGCATCTTACAACATTAGCTAATATATTTACATGAGTTAAATTGGAATGAATCACCAAATGAAACCACATGGATTAAAGTCTCTGTGGGAGACACATTTATTAAAAGTTTCTTTTTCAAAAAGCATACTTTATAAAAGTGGTGTAGTGTGTGTGTGTGTGTGTACATTTTAGGACAATGAAGATGCAGTTAAATAAACAATAGTTTTAAGCATCTGAGTTTTCTAAAAGACTGGAGGGCATTTGTCTGTAATGCAAAGGGATGGAGTGACGTTATGACTCAAGATGTCTCCTGACAATATTGTTTTGCTACTTTTGGCTTTTACTAATGCATATTGCATTTTTTTTTTTTTTGGCATTTCAGATAGTATTGGATTATCTGAAACATCAGCAAGAATAAAGATAATTTTCAAGGAAAAATGTAAGGTAATGTCAATGAATTATTGAAGATCAGGTTTAAATGGTAGCTTCTATAAGTTTAAACAAACAAAACCATTTTTTTCCATGGATTACAACCATTATTTGGAATTGTCACTAAATTATATCCTCCAAAATCAATATTAAAAATTGGAGCTTTGAAAAACTGTTACTGTTTTTTTTTGTTATTGCTGTTGTTTTTTTCCTTCTGCAAAAGGTGACTGACAACAATTAAACAAAATTACATAGATGAGGAGAAATTAATATCCCAGACAAAGACAACAAAATCTTTTCAAATGATTGTTCTTAAGCTCTGGAGGAAATCAACACTGGTTGGACTTAACAGCAGATAGAAACTTGAAGTGTTAAAACACACACATGTAGATAATCAACACGAAGGATAAACATCAGTGAACTCATATTCAGCAGTTCTACAACTCTCAGACTATTGGAGAACCATTCGTTCACTATCTGCTGACCTCACAGTGCGGGCCTGATGCAATGCAAGTATTTGTGTTGTTTCCTGGAATGCAGGTCTGTGAGACGCCCTCTGAGCAGGTGCTCGGCACATTCCAGGGGAGGAGGGAAGCGTGGTGGGCAAGACACCCTCGGGCCTCCTGGAAGCGTCTCCCCTGCTGGTCTGCGTGCCCCCTCTTGCTCTGAGGCTGACAGTGGTTTGGGGAGGAATGGCCGCTGCTGTGACTGGCGTGACTTGACGTTCCATCACGGAGGCCTGCACAGCTAGGGAGATGCTCACAGAGGCAGAGGTGCCGCCTTGCTACCTCACAGCAGGAGGGAAGGTGTTATTTGCTGGCCTGTGTAACGGAAGTACCACAGGCGGGTGCCCTAAGGAACAGACATTCACGTTCTCCATCCTGGAAGCTGAAGTGTAGCCCAAGGCATCAGCAGGTTTCTGAGGCCTGTCTCCTTGACTTGGAGATGGCTATCTTCTCCCTGGGTCTTCACGTAGTCTTCTCTCTGGACCTGTCTGTCTCCCAGCCTTCTCTTCTTAGAAGGGTGCCTCATGTTAGCTTAATAATCTTTAAAGCCTCATCTCCAAATACAGTTGCATTCTGAGGTACTGGGGGGTAGGACTTCAACATATAAATTTGGGGGGGTATAACTCAGCCCCTAACAGCGAGGCATAGCCCACGGACAACCAAGCTGCCGGTTAGTCTCCTTTCCAATACACAAAAATGTATCAATGTACGTGACAGGATAATTTTTGAGAGTTTCATCATTTTGTTTGTTCTTCAGATTTCCCCTTTCTCCTATTCCAAGTTATCAGACCCTTCTGATTTCCTTGCCTCTGGGACTCTAGCTGAGCAGGGATAGAAGGCAGCACCAGTGTTCCCAGTTCTGTAAGGCCCGAACTCCGTGAAGTGGTTCTGTAAGAGGACCAGAAAGCAAGGGGAGCGCCCCTGAGAAAAGCAAGGGAGGGGTTTAGTCCTGACTGGGGGCGCCTAGCGTCTGTGGGCCCCTCACGTGGTGCAGACCAGCATGCTGCCCTCAGGGATATGACAGGCCTCAGAGGAAAAGGCTGCAGGATCTTTACAGGGAAGCTGAACACGAAGAGCAAGGCGCCAGCCCGTCAGCATTCTCCAGCCACATGCGTCATGGAAGCTGCAGCTAAGTGGCTGGCTGCCGGCTCAACCACGGACAGTTCAGTGAGCAGTGAGGGCAGATGACGGAGGACCCACTGCTCTGTTGAATCCCCAAACCTTTGCAAACCCTGGGGAAGAAGAGGTCCTAACCATACCTGAGGCTGGTTTTTCTGCCAACCCAGAATAAATTGATTAAAATGATCAAATGATACTCTTGAGCTAGTTAAAAAGGTATTTATGCATGTTTGAGTTTATAGTTCACTCATTCATTCGAAAATCGTTTTGCAGCTCTCTAGATTCAGGTGGTACAGCTAGGAGCATCCCAGTCCAAATTCCTGCTCTTCTGGAGCCCACACTTTACCGGAGAAGCCACACAATAAATAAGTAAACCAAAGAGCTTCAGAGAGGAATGAGGGCTAAAGAGGGAGAAAGGGTGCTACAGTGGCAGGGAGTGGTGGGGGACACACATCGGGAGCTAGGCCGAGCCTTCTGGGGCTGAGACGCAGTGCTAAGGAGACAGCTGTTTGAAAAGCAGGAAGAGCAGAGGAAATGCAAACGTGGCTTTGCCAATACAGAGAACAGATGAGGTCAGTGGGGCTGGGAGTAGTGGACTCGCACCCTTCCTGAGAGGCTAACGCGGTAATGGAGCTCAGGCTCGGAACCCCCCCCACTACGCCCGCGTCCCTTCCAAGCCCTCAACAACGTGATCGCATGTTCATGGGCCTTGGGACAATTTGCCCAGGGGCAATACCTGAGCTGAATTTGGTTAATATTGTTACTGTTTTTCATGCCAGTGTCCCCTCCGAGTGGCCGTGGAGTACCCACAAGCATTTTCAGAGTCCAGCTAAGGGGAAGATGAGTTGGGGATTTGCTCACTGTAGCTTTAGCAGATGTGTACGTGCTCGCAATCACCTCCGGGTGAAGTTATTGCCAGCTGCGCTTCCAGGTACACCCCCGCCACAGGCTGTGCCAACCCACCTGTGTGGAAGCGTTACAGGGCAGGGCTGCAGGTCTTCCCGTGGCGTCGAGCCAAGATGCTGACACTCTATTCAAGCAGGGCAGGAAAACAGGTAGGAATGGACAGCGCCACAAACTAGTCTGTGGAAAACTTCCAATCACCAAACATAAAGATTTCCAGTGAAAAATTCATTTTTTATGGACACTTAGTCGAATGCAAAGCTCCCCCGCTTTGAGGAGGATGCTAGCTAATGCAGCAGATGCAATTGTGAATACAGCATGTATGTTTACGGCTATCAAATTTACCGGAATTCCTCCATTTGGGCGCAAACCTGCAGTCGTGTTGCCGAGATGACATCTGCACGAGCGGTCCTTCTGTGTGCAGCCCAGTTATCAATAATAAAAAACTAATGTTGATTAACCACGCTAGGGGTTCACAAAAAAAATGGTATGATGGAATGCTGATGTATAAAGAGATCAACGAGTGTTTAACCAGAGAATGTACAGGAAAAAGGTGTGTCAAACAGTTGATAAAAATACTGTTATTTACCTGGATTTTGAGTTGTTTGTAGTAGTGAGTGAACTTATGTGGCTTTTTTCATAGATAAAACTAACACTTTTTAGAGTGTCATAATTTAGTTGCCCCTCTTCTGATCTCTTGATTTTGTCATTGATCTTTCCACCCCCTCTCTAACTTCATAGCTTCACATGATGAATGAAAATGTGTGCTTTGCCCTTGCGCTTCTGGAAGGTAATAATATTAAAAATGGATACATTTACAATGTCAAAATGTCTAGCGTTGCAATAGTATTGAAAATGCCTAATAAATAAATGAAGCTGTTGTGGATCCTGAGTGAAGGTTTAGATTGGAGCCAAATTTTGGATATGGGTGGTAGTTTAAGTTAAGGCTTTTAACCTATTAAAATATGATTCAAATTGCTGCATTTTTTTGCACCAAAGTTCCGTTTTCCAGACTAAACCACACCATGCTGTCCACCTGTCACCGGCTGGCTAGCTACTCTGCCTTTAAACACCTGCTTTAACTCAGTCCTTCATTTAACCAATGTTTATGATTTATTTGAGGCACTGTTCAGGCATGAGTGACATGGAAACTAACAAGTCAGGCTAGCTTCGTGCCCTGGAAGCTCGTATTCCAGTAGGCAGGATAGACAGCGAAGGCAAGTCAGCTTATGTTTTGTCAGATGGTGACCAGTGCTGGCAAGAAAAACGCGCTGGGCGCTGGGGCGGGATTGGTGCATGCTTCCAGCAAAGCTTTCCGCCGTGAGGAGGGGACATGAGCACAGACCCACTCTGTGTTGTTGCTGTCGTGGTCGTTATTCTTGATTCAAATCACAAAAACATTTTAATCAAACAACATATTGTAGGTTCTTTTCAGCGTCAGCACAGTCAGAGAGGAGAGGCAGGGGTTGGTGTGGACCCCAGCCCTGGCTTGGCTGCTATTTTCTGCATAGCCTCAGGTGGTATGACATTTGTCTTTTCTGAACCCCGGTATTTGGCTCTTTTAAAGTTGCTCTGAGCCTTAAATGAGATGTTTTTAAACACCTGTTTTTTAAACAAGGGTCCGGCACATGGTGACCCTTCTGTTACCCCTCCCTTTGCTGTCGAAGATGGTCCTTTCTGGATGGAAACACAGATAGATGCCTTAACTGAGAGTTTTTGGAAGGAAACAGCTTTTCATTGCAGGTGAGTGCAACAAGCTTCCCAGAAAAGTGAGGAATTTCCTAGAAAATTGCTAGTTCTTTGCAAGGCAGCCAGCTATCATCAAGCAGAATAAAGTGGCCATCAGTGAGTTTGAAGAGCAGGTGGTCAGCTGATTGGATTCCATCACCCTTCAAACTGTGGAATGAGAGGGGCCTGGGTTTGTGTCCCGGCTCTGCCCCCCACCAGCTGGTTTCTGCGGCTTCTTATGCCTCAGTTTCCCCATGTGTGGGAAAAAGGCCAGCCGTGTGAAGAATGGATGAGTTGATGCTTCGCACTGTGATGGGATCCCACAGGCAGCGGTTTGTTTTTGCTGTTATTGCGGTTAGTAGTGATTTATCACTGTTTTTACTCAGGACACTTTCCCATTCACTATCTTAGAGGTTTTTCACAAGACCATGAGGTAGTAAAAAATATCATCATCCCCTGATCAGACCTGTGAGATGAAGCCTGAAAGGCAGCTGGTTTCTCCACGTTTCATCCACGCCTGGGACTGACTCCATTACAGTTCTCCCATTTTCCCAGCCTCTAGAATAGTACATGGAATCCCCTAAGAGCTCAGAAATACAGTGTTTCCCCCAAACAGTTAGCCGGACTATCAGCTCTAATGTGTCTTTTGGAGCAAAAATTAATATAAGACCCGGTATATATTATATTATATTATATTATACCCGGTTTTATAGTAAAATACGACTGGGTCTTATATTAATTTTTGCTCCAAAAGACACATTAGAGCTGATTGTCTGGCTAGGTCTTATTTTCAGGGAAACAGGGTATGAACTGTCTCCCAATTTTCGCACTGTGCTTCATGTCCAGATTTAAGGGAATTGCTGAACCAGAGAGGGACTTGGGAGATGCTTTTTCTGCCCTGTGCATAGGGGAACCCCTGGGACTTCCAACATGGCCAGTGAACCAATGTCTGTGGGCCCCAGGTTTTGAGTTTTCTGAAGGAAATAGTAGCTCTTCAGTAAATACACATGGAATGAAATTGCATAGAAGAGAATGGAATTAAATGGAAACACATTGAACGCAAACTTACACTAACATTTTAAACCTGGTTTGGACATTATTTCCAGATTTCAACTTTTGTTGACTACCAAGAAGACGGACAAGCAATACTTTTTCCATCTTTGATATCTTCACCTTTGAAATCCTGAAATGAGCACAAATGTTAAGCCACACCACGTAAGTGGCATTGTCTAAACTCTCTGGCGAAGGGAGAACCCGAGGTAGGTGAAGCGAACTGAGGTCACGCTGGAATCAGTGAGCATGGGAACCAGACGCCAGGGCCCTGTCACCACCTCAACGCAAACAGAAAACAGGTACATGCAGGTCACTGAGGACACTTTCCTGACAACACAGTCAGGAAGTTTTCAGCATTTTGTTTTCCAGGATTTTCCCAAATATCTCTAGTGATAGCATTTTCTCCTGTTTTCTTTCTTTCCAATCTGGGTAATTATGCCACCATCCAAGAACCCTGACTGCCAAGAGAAGTCTATCTGTCTATCATTTAAAGTATAGCGTATAGGTCTCTTTTCATATTTCTACTTCTAGTCTTCTTTTTTTCTTTATTTTTCTTCCTTTTTAGTGTGATACTAGTAATTATTAGCATTATTGGGAAGAGGGCCATCACATATGAAAAATTCCTTCTCTATAATAATTTTAACTGTCTATGGAAAACTCTTCCCATCTTTAACTAAAAGGTAGGATATTCCTTTTTTTAAATCAAAACATTGAAGTAATGTTTGAGAAAGTCATCTGTTCTACCAGATATCTATAGAATTTCAAGAAAATGTAAGAAAACATTTTTGAAAGGCATACATAAACATGCACAGAAATTTGCACCAATTGGCAATTTTAAAATGTAGTGTTATGTTATCATTATAGAAAAATTTAATGCACACATGAAATATATTGTTTCTGATGTATTTCATTTATTAATGCATTTTTAAAATCCAAGAATCTCCCAAATTTTGATAATCAATTTAAAAAGCTATAAAATCTAGAGCAAGTGTATTGTGTTTTTGTTGGAGTAAATTTTTAACAAGTGCAGGCAATTAAAAAAATATATCTGTGACATCCAACAGAACCATTGCACAGAAATTTCAAGTAAGATTATGTCTCTTACTTGTTTTTGTTTTTTTAAGTCAGAGGGAGAAGAGGAGTGGATTAGGTCACTCTTTTATTCCTATGAAGTACACACTCAAAGTTAAACATGACAAAGCCTGACTTGGAGGGAAACTTTCAGTCCAAAAAAGAATCAGATAATGGTAATTAAAACTGACTTCACTTCATTCTTTCCAAATCCATCTTATCCAGCCTTAGCAATAAATGAAATCCTGATGTTGGAATGATGTGAGATACTTTGCTTTCAGCCCGACAAAGCCGAGACATGCTTTCTGGTTACAATAACCATTCAATTGAAAAACAAGCCCTCTGGTTTCTTTACAAAATTGTTCTAGTTAAGGAAACCCTGAGATGTAAATCATTAAAAATTACCAATAGCCCTCAGGAGACAAGTAAATAGATAGCAGATAGTACCCAGGTACAACTCAAAATCTTAAAATGACAGTTTCAGACTTTTAAGTAACTTTTTCCAAAGATTGATAAGATTTATAGGTATGCATGCTTTTGTCACAATTAATGGAACAACACATAAGCAGACATTAATATTCAGGATGCAAAATGAGTTCAGCATAACAGCCGACTGACGATGTCCATCATTAAAGATTAGAACAAGTCATGAATAAGATCCTGAAGTATAAGGATCCAGGTGACCACTAGTGTTGATAGACAAGGTGCATAGATATTACTTTAGTTCAAGGACAACTAACTCTCAACAAACTTGAGCTAGCAAATAATTTCCTGTCTTTGGTTTAGGAGTCCCTTTGTGCCATGCGATTATACTAATTACCTCTACCTCACGTGTGTCTGTGAAAGTGGCAGAAAAAGGCCACTGCTTCAAGGAAGATCTGCTTTTGAAGGACACTACATAGAATTCTTGTCAGACAATACATTACCACCTATGCCAAATATAAATTATTATATTCTTTCGAAGAATTCCAAAGAGAATATGTCCATGTGGAATGCAAAAAAAAGATTCTGTGGAATGGTTTCATTACTAGAAAAATGAAGTAAATAACCTCCTTTAATAAATACACTGTTGTTGTTCACCCACCCCTTTCTTCTGCCTCCCCCTCCCCGCCCACACTCTGATTCAAGCCATCGTTTCTCAGTCTAGTTGTGTAGGACAAAGCCGGCCACTCACACCGGCTGCTCATGGCACGGCACTCCAACCACCTGAGCCACCGGGCCCGCCCTGTTTTTTTTTTTAAACTTTAGGAATGATTGATTTGTACTGATGCATTTATTCACTTTGTCCTAGTTTACTGGTAAAAAATAATACATTATTTTGCATCATAGGTAGTGAAAGGGGCCATCATGGCTGAACAAAACAAAACTAACAGGTGAAGTCAAGAATTAGTCTATACTCTTAAAATTACACTCTTTGGGATTATTTTTTAATCAGCCATGCCATTTGATTTAACACATAATAATGCAGACAAATGCAGTCACATCTATACAGAAACATTTAGCCATTTCAAAGAAAATAACCGAGTTCAATTTGTATTTTCGGATAAAGCTAAGAAAATTTAAACATGCAATATCAGACACTAGAGATACACACTCCTGGTTCCTACCTTCAAGGTGTTCTGGAACTAGAGCTGAGATGGTAAACTATGGCCCGAGAACTTTCGATTGCTGTGGCAACCACTCCGTCGCCTCAGAAAATGTGTACATGATGGTGTGGCTGCGTAGTCATAAAACTTGCTTTCCAAAGCAGGCCAGAGCTGGATGCGGCCCATGGGCTGAAGCTTGCTGATCATTTAGGTAGAATGAAGGAAAAATAGAACTCAATCAATGACTCAAAACAACAACAAAAGGTCCTTCTTTGGAATTCTGTTCCTGGCGATTTGGGGATAACTTTGAGCAGACCGAAACTCCCTGAGAACAACCAGAAAACCCTAGTTATTATTTTTTTAAATCTGTTTAAAGTCATCAGAAAAGCTGACCCAGCTAGGATGAGAGGGTGTCAAGATTCCAGAGGACAAGAAGTGAACATATGGGCACTGCCTGGAGAGGACTGCTGCTGGGGACCAAGGACTAGCAGAGCCTTTGTTGATTCCATGAAGCTAGAGCAGAGATCCTCAATGGGGGGTTCATTTGGCTTCCAAGGGGCATTTGACAATGTCCAGGGACATTTGTGATTGTCATGATTGTGGGAGGGGATGGCTTGCTACTGGCAGCTAGTGAGTAGAGGCCAAGATGTAGCTAAACATCCTACAGTGCACAGGACAGCACCCATCCCCAGTGAAAAATGATCTGGTCCAAAGAACTGACCCTGAGTACTTACTGGCCAGAGAGCCCTGTAGTTTTCAATTATGAAAAAAAGTATAAACTGTAAAGAACGCAAGAGAAACATCAGCTAAACAAGAAATGGCCACTGTTTCTTAATTCTTATTGCATCACTATTTCTCCCCAAATTATTTTTTAAGTCAAGGTAACCGAAATCTCCCTCAAAACAGCCATTCACTTTCCTTATAATACAACTACTCTAAAAATACTACTCTATTGTATTTTAGTTACAATATAATGATCAATGTTATTCACGTAAATGGTTTTAGAAAAGTCTGTATGACTATTCTACTAAACTGGAAATAAAATACAAGCTAAAACTTAACACTGAAATTCAGAGATTTCCTTTTAACTGATTTTCATGTTATGTTGATCTGTGAAGAAATTTAAAATCTTAGTAATTTCACAGATTACTTAAAATGTTTGATTAAAAAAATTCTATCCTGTTTCAATGCACCATGTGCTCTGTGTAGTTCTTTACTGGCAGGTCCAGAAATGTTTCCATCAAAGGCTTTCCCCTGTCAATCACAATCCAGTCTATCAACTCAACCATGTCTTGGCTGGCCTTTGGAGTTACCATTTACTTATTTATTATACAATATGCACACCTATCACAATTTGTCCTGCCCTCAGTTTAATATGGTTAATGTTTCCTGAGGAAATGGGTTAATCTGTGTGGCTGTTACTTTGCACTACTACACATCATTCCTCGAAATGAAGAATTTTCTCACCGTTAGTGTTTTTTCTGCACTGCTTTCTTAAATTACCTTTAATGCAAAAACTCAAAGAAGAAATGATTGTTTCTATTTTGTTCCTTTAATCTTTGGAAATGAATGGGATGATAGATTTGACAAAGATAGCACCAAGTTTAATATACTATAACCGTATAAATATGATACGGTTATAGTATGTTACAGTTACTTGATGATACAGTTACTAAACAATTATTTTGAAGCCAAAGTTTTCTGTTCAATTATAAAAATAAGAACCTATATTAAAATTGGTTTCCTGATGTGAAATAAAAGACATAAAATGTAAACAAATTTATAAAATTATTTCATTAGTAATATTTATATATGTCTATGATTATATCAGAACTGGTTAAATAAACCATTCAATGAATTATTTCAACCTAAAATAGAACAGTTCTTTCATCTTTCAAATACTTTTTCTCTACTCTGAATCGAAGCCTAAATCTTTATTCAAGCCAAGATGTTTGCACTTTATTTCACCTTGAAACACCCTTCAAATAATGACCCATTCAATTAGCTAAATACTAATTTAAATATTAGTAATAAAAACTACATGAGCATACTTTACGCTAAAAGCCAAGAAGTCAAAAAAGCAATCAAAGAAGGCAAGCAAAGCAAAGCTAACGTGGTGCCTGCAGAAAAAAAGCTTTGTGTTTGCTTCACAGAAAAGACGTCGTCTTCGCGCGTTTCTGCCTGAACGTGCTTAGCTGGCTCTGCTTGGACATCACTTAGGCGTCGGGGTGCCGCGGGCTGCAGTCTCCACCCACCGCTCCCCACGGTCCTGGACTCGAGCTCTCCACCCCCGGCCACTCGGCGTGAAAGGCTCGCGGACATTCCGGCCGGAACTGAAGCGGCCGCGTCAATCTCGGGGCCGGAACTGCACGTCCGTCCGGCCCACACCTGGCGTTTCCGGGCGACTCCCCGTCGGCCCGCGGGCCCACCCGCCCCGGCCGGCGACACCGGCACGAGGACGCCCCCCGCCCCGCACCTCAGGCAGACCTGGCCCCCTCAGCCCTCCCGCTCTCCGTGAAGGCCCGTCGCGCACACCCGTGGCCCACAGGCCCGGAGCGGACTTCCGTTCCTAAGGAACCGGGACGGCCGGTCATCGCAGCCCGTCCGGGGCCTGCGGAACACGACGAGTTCACGCCCCGTTAGCGCCCGGCAGGCATTCATTCATTCGACGTCTTGCCCCACGTGAAACCCACGCCTCTTCTCCCAATTTCTGAGGCGATCCACGAGCCGCTTCACGTTCTTTCCAGTGGCTGTCAGAACGAACGACGGCACCGAATGAGGACGTTTTAAACAAGGGCCCACAACCTCGGACGGCGTTTCCTCAGGAGGCACTGCAACCTCCCTTGGAGGCACGTGCGTCCGTGCCTCCGTCCCTGTCAGTTGCTGGGCGGCAAACCGGCCCCGAGTGAGGGCGAGGGGACGCGGGGGACGCGGCGCTGGCCTGGCGGTGGCAGGTGTGCCCAGCGAGGGGACTTAGCGACGGGGCCTGTCTCCCTGGCGCCAAACAGGCGTCCCGCCCGCCGGCCGGAACCCCCGCGTTCACGTAGAGGCACCAGGGGGTCAGGCCCCGCGGCCGCCAGGGTGCGTCCTTGAAAAGGGCTCCCACTCGGAACTGTGTGGTTCCCACTGTGGACGGAACGAATATTCGGAGGACAGGGGAGCCGGAGGAGCCTCTGACTGTCGGGGCCAGCTCCAGGGTCAGCCGGGGTCAGCTCATCTCCATGGCTTCCTCCCACGTGTCTGTAAGAATCCCCTGCGATTTCCCCCAAGCCTGTGATTACCAAATGTGGGGACAGAGCCCCAGACAGCAGTTTCCAGGCTCTCAGCCTCACGTGGAAAGGTGCTGGCTCGGGTAGTAAATGGCCATCAACTGTGACCGGTTGGCCGTCAGCTGTAACCAGTGAGCCATTGGCCACTGATACAACTGCGGTGGCTGCACTAGCAAGTGGGGATTGCAGGTGACACAGTTAGCAAGCGTGGTTAGCCTGTAGCAAGCTGGTTGGTTTGCAGAGAAGCAGACAGCGGATTGCGCATGGTGTGGCTTCTGCTTCCTGTGTCTCCAACCCAGCCGCCCTGGAGAATATAGTGGTACAAACCCTCCCCGTCCGTGGCTCCATTGGCGTTCCTTTTTGGCCTTGCCATATCCTGCGTTCTTATGCCGGGAGCGAGACCAGAGAGTCCACATGACACCAAACAGTCACACTTGCAAAAATGACCCAGATTATTATAGGAAAAGCCGCTGCCAGCTCACTGAATTCCGTCCCCCCTCATGGTGACACAGCGCTTCCGGAAGGCTCCTCAGGGTGCTGAATTACAGGTGCTCCTGACCTTAGCTCTGGGATCCTTCCAGTCTGTCTGGGTCCTGCCACCCTGCTTGTCCTCTGTGACTTCTCCACTCCTAGATCTAAAGCAAGAGGGAACCTGCCCTCCTCACCTGCTCTGGACTCGTGTGTGTGTGTGTGTGTGTGTGTGTGTGTGTGTGTGTGTGAATGGGACTCAGAAGTGCTTCTGGTTAGTGGCAGGGGACATGGGCTTCCATGCTCCCTGCTGCCACCGACACGGGACCTGTGGGTGGCCAGGAGGTGCTTTCTGGACCTCTCCCCGGCTGGCATAGCTGCAGACTTCTCTGTGCCTTATGCCTGGACTCAACTCTTGCATCTACAGGGAAGGGAACAGGGAAACCTCTGCTTTGTCAGCCCCAAAGTCACCTTAGGTCTTGGCCAAGGAC
The DNA here is from genome assembly GCF_004115265.2 of Rhinolophus ferrumequinum. Lineage (NCBI taxonomy): Eukaryota > Metazoa > Chordata > Mammalia > Chiroptera > Rhinolophidae > Rhinolophus > Rhinolophus ferrumequinum. The sequence continues at coordinate 3,049,179 of NC_046301.1, read as the reverse complement.
GCACCCTCCGCTTTGATTGACAATAAGAACATCAGTTCCCTTCAAAAACAAACTCCCGCCTTACCCATCAAGGTATGTTTTTAATGCTAGGCCCCATTACAATAATAGAATCACCAAATTGCCAACACTTTTTCTCCTGTGTGGTCAATTCAGTCTTACCCACCCTCCCTATGTTACTCTAGTATATACGCTAATCTGTGTGGGAGGTTTACTCTGACTAGTTAAGTTTACAAATATCTTACTTCATTTTTAAAATATACTAATTTTAAAATCTGATTATTTTAAGAGGTCCCTCCCCCACCCCAAATCAGTGGCTCAGAACGACACAGGGTTTATTTTTCTCTTGTGTAACAGCTCAGAGGTAGATGGGTTCAAGGTGAGGAGGTGGTTCTGGCTCATGCACAAATCCGGGGACTGGAGCTCCTTTCATTTCATGTTTTGCCATCAATCCTAGAGGACTCTCCTCATCCAGATGATTAATGTGGCTTCATCACCACGTCTACATTCCAGCCTGCAGGAAACTGAGAGAATCAGGATGAAAAATGTAAAGATGAAACGAAGAAGTTGCACCAATAATTTTCACTCTAGCAGGGGAGGCTGGGGCTATAGCTTCCAGCTAAAAATCAGAAGAATGGGTATTCTGAAAAATAAGCAGTCTCTGCCACAAATGTAATATTCCAAAACCTTAACTTCTGATATTTTATTTAGAACAACAATATAGGATTGTATTGTTTTTCTAGTTAATCATGTAAGTGGATTTGAGGAAAGAATCAAAGGAAAATTCTTTATTCTTGTTCATGACCATATGTTCAAGCAAAGACTTCAGTTACATTATTGGTACCGTCCCTTCCTCATCCCACCACTACTTTAGTGAGTTCTCAGGTACTTTTTATTTCTCAATTCAATCCTAATAGCAAAAGGAAACATTTGTGATAGAATATGACATAATAAGCTTTCAATATTACGAGGGTGAGAGTACCTTCCTTATAAGCAGTTTGTTACGTAAAAATTGGGTTTCATTCACCTCTTAAGTGCCTGCTTTCTTGTCTCCTTTCCTTAGATCAAGAAAATCGGTGCACTGAAAAATTGAGTCACATCTCATCCATTGGAAAATCTCCCAAGTCACCAGGAATAAAGTGTGAGTAAGGGGTGAGTTATGCATGCAGTCACGACTCAATTTTCTACCTGCTTTTATAGTCGGTTATAAAACTGCAGTTGCCGTTCCTCCTCAAATCTTAGCCGTGACCAAGAAAGTCTATGTGAAATCAAATGAATGAATGATAAATTCCCGAGGTATAAAATCTCATGGAGACTTTGTAAAATAAATATTCTCTGAATACCACATTCTTTATGAAGAGATGCTGCCTCCTATATAAGTGAACAAATATATTGAAAAGTCAGAGCATCTTGTTCCTCAGCACAAAACCTGAAATGACTCCTTTTAATTCAGACCAAACATTTTACAATGGCCGAAAGGACCCAACTCCTTTACCTTTTCCCCTCCTCTCCTACAACTTTCCCTCATTCCTTCTGCTTTGGCCTTGCTGGCCTCCGGCTCCTGAAACATGTCAGAAACCCTCTTTTCTGACATGGGGGCTCTTAGGGACTCTCCCTTCTGTTTGGAATGCTTTGCCCCAGGTGATCAGCGGGGCTGACTCTGTTACCTCCTACAAGGCTTCGTTCAAGTCTCATCTTTTGAGGCTGTGTTAGTTTAGGTCCCTTGAAAGGCAGATGGCAACATGGAATTTGACATACAAGAGAGGTATCGGGAGACCCACCTGTGCAGAATAGAAAAGAGAGGGAAGAGGAGCGGGAAAGAAAGGTTTCAGGTGCCACGCAGAGCCAACACCTGGAAACAGGTGCAGGAGGTGGGAGAGCTGTCTGGGACGAGCCTCAGATGGCAGTGCTGCTCTGAGGGGTCTCACCAGAGGTGTCCCAAGTTGGGGAGAAATAGTCTGACTTTAGTCCGCCCACCATGCTCCCTCATTGGCGTGGAACTGCTGAGTGCTGCTTCGGGACGAAGGGACGAAAGCTGTCGCAAACCCAAAGGACAGCAGCTGAAACCGTTGGCCATTTATGGTCCTTGCAGCAGTCTGTCTTGAAGGGAGATCTGAGTGGAGCATCTGGGGACCACAGAGCCTGACCCCCAACAACACAGGTAACTACCCACCGCCACTGGGTCCTCCCAGTCCTCCGTCCCTGTGCTAATTTGACTTTGTTCCATAGCATTTTATCTTTTGTCATTGAATGATCGTGATCACAAGGAGATAGACAGTAATTCTACTGGGAATGAAACTGCTGGGTGACGTGGTGACTTGCGTATTTCTTCTTGAATCAGCTTTGCTGAGTTGAATTTTTTGCTCTTTGAATTTGGCTATTTTATTGAAGGTTTTAAAGTTTATTGGCATAAAGTTATTCAGAATTTTCTCCTACCTTTTTGTTGTCTTAGCATCTGTAATGAAGTCAGGTTTTCAGGCAGGCAGGGAGGGGGGCGGAGCATGCAGGGCGGGCTCATTCCAGTGGGAGGGTTTTAAAGTTTATTGGCTTAAAGTTATTCGGAATTTTCTCCTGCCTTTTTGTTGTCTTAGCATCTGTAATGAAGTGAGATTTTCTCCCTCCCCCCCATTCTACCCCCACATCCCAAGTCGTTGTTTCTCAGTCTAGTTGTGTAGGACACAGCTCCCTGGCCCATGCTGGTATTATGAGCCTTGCGCTCCCCTGGCTGAGGGAATTGATCCCTTGCAGCTGCAGGATGGCCACCTACAGCTCAAGGCAGCACAGGGTAGCCCACGGCAACACAGCAGCTCATGCCTTCCTCCCCCAGCTCCAGGGAGAGCCATTGTTCACAATCTTAGCTGTAGAGGGCGCAGCTCACTGGCCCATGTGGCACTCGAACCTGTGACCTCAGCGTTAGGAGCACAGTGCTCCAACCACCTGAGCCACTGGGCTAGCCTAGGTTTTCTTATTCTTAATATCTTTATTGTGCCTTTTTTTCCTGATCATTTTCACCAGAGATTTCTATTTTAATTAGTTTTTATTGTCTCTTTTGGAATGGGGATGACGTTGCATAGTTTACTTTAAAAATACAATCTCTGAGTGGCAATATTGCATAGTTTCTAAGAGCATAGATTTTGGAACCAGACAGTCTGGGCTTTGTTTTTTATTTGTTTGTTTTTTGAAAGTGCATTGTTTATTTAAAGTTCCCAAGAGAAATGAAAACACATATCCAAACAAAAACTTGGACAGAACTGTTCATTGCTGCTTTATTCACGATAGCCAAACAGGGAAAGCAAACGAAATGCCCATCAGCTGAGGAATGGGTACATGAATTGTATATTCATGCGATGGAATGCTATTTGGCGGTAGAAAGGAGAGAAGTACTGATACCTATTACAACCTGAATGAGCCTTGCAAACAGAATGCTAGGTGAAAGGATAGCACAAAGGACCACATGCTGTGTGATTCCACTTATAGGAAATATCTAGAATAGGCAAATCTATGCCGACAGAAAGTATATCAGTGGTTGCCTAGGGCTATGGGATGGGAGGGTGGGGGGAGAGGGTAGGGATTTTGAAAATTGTTCTAAAATTGGTTGTGGTGATTGATGGCTGTGCAGCTCTGTGAACATACTAAAAAGTGAGTTGTACACTTTAAGTGGGTAAATTGGTAATTATGTCTCAGTAAAGCTTTATTTCAAAAAGGAACGATATGTAAGTACAGAAACAGCTTAGTGTTGGGCCTGAGGAACACTTGACCTCTATGTTACTGCTACTGGTGGCTACCGCACCTAGCCTACCATGTACTCCCTCCCCCCCCACCCCCGTAACCCCCACCTCCCCGCCCCATTTAACGAGGCCTTATTGACTGTACTTCCAGATATTTAACATAGTCCAGGGCTTGGCTACTTCGGTTATTTAAAATATAAAGTGTCTTCAAACTGTTTGTAACTTTGTAATCAGAAACCTTCAAACTACTTAAGCTGCATAAACGCTTAGAGCATCAGAGCTCTGAGTTTCTGAAAGCTACTTCCTGAGTATTGTCAGGAAATTCCTTCTCTTTCTAGCTAGTCTTTAGCAGAGTTGACTCTCTACTTACTTTCCCTTTTAAAGTGAGAACAGAGAGACCCTAAAGAACACAGAACCCCAATACATGGGCATTCCCTGTGAGCTCACCTCTCAATTAGGGTATGGTTACCAGGGTGGCCAAGTTAATTACACACAGATGGGCAGAGGCTGACATCAGGTGGCAACAGGGCAGCTCAGATCATGGAAGGCAGGGGATTGAGGCCGACTCTTGGGTCTGGTGAAGGCCAGTGACCCAACCACAGGAATAAAGTTAGAAAGTAGTCACTTAAGGAGTGAATACAAGAGGGAAGAAGTGCTGAAACCAGAAGCCCATTTCTTAAGGAAAAGAGATTTGTGATCAGTAAGTCCAGTTGCTGCTAGGACTTTGTGGTCAATTAATATTTCAGTTATTTGAAATCTTGACTATAAGGCAGTCACAGGAGAAAATGGCAGAGCCAACTAAAAGAGAATAGCAAATCTGAGCAGTATCAAAAGGAAACAAAAATGAGGTGAAAAGAGCTTTGGAATTAGAATAAGAAGGCATGTCTTCCAACTAATGCTAAGACTAGTAAGTCATTTTCCTTTTCTGGACCTCAGTTTATTAATCTATAAAATGATTGGGTTGAATTCAGTCCTCACTGAATATTGAGTTGAATATACAGATCTCTAAAACCTCTTCCAGATTTAAACATTTAAGAATGCAAACCACAAGTTGTTTGTCCCGGTGCCTCTGAGCAAGGGGAGAGAACGAATTTACGAATTTAAATTTAGTGGTTTTCTAGGGGCAACAAGCCAATCAGGTCATTGCATGGCATTTCTAGTTAGTTCCAAGTGAGTCTACTCTCCTGCATTGTGACATAGCTGTGATATGGCAACGTTTTTTTCACTGCTCTTACAAGCCGTACTGCTTCAACACTGGCCAGACATTCTAAACTCCATCAAACATTTTGATTATATTGAGGATATAAGAAACAAATTTCAAAGAAAAGAAAAGGGTTTCTTTGTGGATTTTTGAACCTGACCAGTGTTGAAGTTGGATGCAGGCAGGACATTACACCTAAAATCTTATAAAAGGAGAGTGCGGAAGTGACTGTTAGTCATCACCACACAGGGGTGACTTCAAATGTCTGCAAAATTCATGTAGCGTTTCAGCAGGAGCAACGCCTCCGTGTGAGCTTTTACCCGGGCATTTCATCAGTAAAGGGATTTGTCAAGTAGCTTTTATTTTCTCGTAGAGCAGAAGAAAGTATATTTTGAAAACAAAACACTTGTCTGGATTAACTTTTATAAGTTTGAGCCCAGTGATAGCTATACCAAAGCTAGCGTTGGCTGAGGCCTTTCTATTTAGCAGTGGTGTGTGTGAGTGTGTGTGTGTGTGTGTGTGTGTGTGAGAGAGAGAGAGAGAGAGAGAGAGAGAGAGAGAGAGAGAGAGAGAGACCAGCAAATGGTCCTGAAAGGCAGGAGAGAGGTCAAGTTCCAGGTGTCACACAGGTGGCCTTTCTTTCTCAGCTCTCACAGCACAGTAAGCTAAACGCTGCAGCAATCCCTGTTCTGGGGTGGGATCAGCCGTTCTACTTCACAGAGTAGGAATATGTAGACATCCGTTGATGGAATACATAGAAGTCCAGCAATCCCAGCTTCAGTGAAGACAGCTCTTCCCATACTTTCCAGTTGGGACAGCTTTTACTCCCTGTTTTCACGCGCCAGGCTGCCTCCTCTGTCGTGCCCCTCAGACCACGTCCTGAAATTGTCCGTGTACGCGTGCCAGATTCCCCTTAAACTGATCTCTTCCAGGTCCCGAGTTGTGTGCCTTCCTGTGGCGGCAGTGTAGCAACTGCAGTGTCATAGTAACCCCAGTAGCATGTAACCAGTGAAATAAATGACCCTGAAGCTTGTGAATGAAAGAATGAATGAACCCTCAGTACGCACTCCCTCCTTCCTACGGGCTCCACGGAGAAAATATTGCTCTGATTTAGCAACAGCTTTGAAATATTTGACCTGTTGGAGGGAAACAAACCAGACAGGAAAGGCGAAAAGAGAAAAGGGGAGGACGAGCGGCCAATGAGTCGGACAGGCTTGGTGGCCGGCCCCGCCCCGGCCCGGCCCGGCCCCGCCCCGGCCCGGCCCGGCCCCGCCCCACCCCGGCTCGGCCCCGCCCCGCCCCGCCCCGGCCCCGCCCTGTTGGCGTTTGTGCGCGTGCGCAGGCGGAGCGCGGCCCCGGTAGTAGCCCGGCCCGGGGACGCGCAGCCGGGAGTGTTTGACGTGGCAGTTCCCAGACCGGCTGAAGTCGGTGCTCGGCGAGCCTGTGGGGACATCGGCGCGGGAAGACGCGGTGCGAGCTGCGGCCGCAGTGGGACTTGAGGCACCGGGGGCGCTGGCACCAGGAGCAGAGCCGGGCTCTGGGAAGCCGGGCGGCGGCGGGAGCGACCAGGTAACGCCTGGTCCAGGCGGGACGCCCTCCCCGGCACAGCTGGAATTGGCGCGGGGCGGCCTGGAGGGGCGGCGGAGGCCGGGAGCTCACCTGTGGAGGGGCGGCGCGACCCGCTCTGCTCCTCTGGCCCTTCCGTGCAGTTTAGTGACGGGGCTGGGGTGGGCGTGGGCATTTCCCCCGCCCCCAGCTCGCAGTCCGGGATGCTGAGTTGCAGGGCAGGGTCCTCAGCGGCCCCGCGATCCCAGAGCCACTGCCAGAGGTGTGTTCGTCTCCGGAACAACTAGAACCCCCCCAGCCCCCTTTCTTGGAAGAAGGGAATGTTGGAAATATTCACAGTAAAAATGGCAACTGTGTCTGCATCCTGATAGTGACATTGATTTGTCCAAACCCGAACGTGGTCCAGGGTGAGGCGTGTACCTGGGCTGGAGCTCGAGTGAGAGTGGACGGGGGTTGTCCTGGGACAGAAGCGCCCCGGCTTTTGATGCTCGGCCTGCTCGTGCCAGGTGGCACCCTGCCATGTCGCCGCCGGGAGCTGACTCAGGTTTCTGTCACTTGGGGCTGTGTGAGGAAGTTTGGACGTGGCAACTGGTTGCATGAGGAAGCAGAGTCCTCCCAGGACCAGTTAAGAGGGACCCGACAGCTTCCTGCGCCTCCAGTGACATCCCGGCCTTGCTTTTCTTTCACTCAGCAACAGGCCGCTACGTAGGTGTGTTCTTGCTGACTTCCTAAAAGTGCGTGGCTGGAGGAGCCTGACCAAAGCTCAGGCTGCCACGTCGCCCTCTGCTCAGTGGGAGGAGGGAAAACTGCTGTCAGCGACAAACTGGCCCCAGGCCTTGGCGTTTTCTCTCCTCTAGTGTTTCTCCCCTGCCACAGACAAGAAAGTGGTGTTAGGATATTTTTACTTGGTTGCTTTAATTTTGGAAACATATAGTTTAATATGAAAACGAAACCGAATAAAGAATGCCATTTTCTGAATATAGATCTATTAGTCTTAGCAGGTATAACTATTTTTTTTCTTAAAAGGTAGAATTATAAAGTAACAAAAGGGAGAATATTCCTATGCTGGTTAAAGAAACTGGAGAGAAATTGTATTAATAGAATCAGTGTTTTCTAATATGTCTAGAATGGCTTTTAGAAGCTTCATTTTGTAAGAGGGAACTCAGGGCAAGGGAGATTCTTCAGCTTATTCCATATCACACAGCTAAGTACTGGCCAATTTCGAGTGAAAACTCTCTTTTCTTGCCAGGATTCAGAACTTTTTCTGTCTTGTTATAATTTTTTTTTTTTTTAGAATAGACAGTTGTATGAAGTGTCTTATTTTGTGAAACCTGGAAAAATGGAAAGTTTTAACAAATTGATGTTTAGTTTCTGAGTAGAATCAAAATGGATCTATTGTATTTGGGTGTATGTGTGTGTGTGCCTGTCTAAACACATATGAAGTTGCACTTTTTTTCTTAGTTCCTTAAATACGTGTTCATATGTTCTTAGAGGTGTGAAATTTAAATCAGAAAATCAGTCATCTTTGCCTGTGAAATCACTGGCAACTCTCAGGTAGGCTGTGGCCTGTTTGGCCCACTATGACTCATAACGTAAATCCATTATCAACTTCTTTATCTTCTGCTGTCTTTGTTGGACTATTGATTTCTCCCTGTGCTAACTGCCTGATTAAAATTACTAATGAAGAGATCACTAAAAAGACCCTAAAAAGACACAGGTCTTTTTAATGAAACATCCAATTGCAGGCTACTGACAGGTCTGCTGCTCAGTCAGTTGAGTGACATGCGATTATTGCCAGTGGTGTGCTCTGTGCTGAAATGGGGCCATGGAAACTAAAGGCACAGAATAGCAGCCACACTCAGGAGAGACTATCTGGGAAGCATTTCAGCCTTCCAGTGAAAAAGCAGTCGGCGTTGTTCCGATTTCATGCCTGAGAATTTGCCCAGGACTAAAGTGAGTTTCTGAGTTCTGTAGAACTGTGGCTAGAGCCCTTTTTAGGGGATAATGGTATGATGTGGTGTATGATGGGAAGATGTCCCCTGCACCTGATGGTTGTCCCTTTCCTCAAACCGTCAGAAACGTTTATTAACACTGCTTATATTTTTAAGAGCATTAAGTGACTCAACCCCTCTTGTTGACATTTTTTTTTTCTGTTGCAGGGTTCTTTTGTAAAACTCTCACTTGGAATGACAGTTTCATAATGAGTCAACAAGGTTATGTGGCGACACCCCCCTATTCTCAGTCCCAGTCTGGGATGGGCCTTCCTCCACCACATTACGGGCACTACGGGGATCCGTCTCACGCAGGCCCCGCACCAGGTAAGTGCATCGCTCTGACTTGTGTATGACTATTGACTTCTCAGGCTCAGAGGTAGAGGATGTTCTGAAAGAGCAGCTTCGGGAGTGTGGGACGGTCATTATACGATGGCAATGGCTTGAGATTATAGGGTCCCTTGGAAAGACTCCCGGGAAAGAGACCTGCGTCATCCATTTGGTTATTGCATAGAGTACAGTGAGTTTAGTTCTTAAATATAGATTAAAACAAAGATGCTTCCTGAATGTTTATTTTTTACTTGCTCTTATTATTTATTGTAGACTTGCTCTTGCTTTTAATCAGTGGTGTGATGTAAACACCCAGTTAAGAACACATTCCATTTATATACAGAGGGTGTCAAAAAAATGTATACACATTTTAAGAAAGGAAAAAACTGTATTAAAATTATGCTGATGGTAACCACTTTGAGCACCTCTTGTAATTATAGAAGTCAAAAATGACTTGTATTCATCTTTAGTTATCGGTACATATTGAGTATTACAATTTCAATACAGTGTTTTTCCTTTCTTAAAATGTGTAACATGTTTTCGCACCCCCTGTGCGTGTGCGTGTGTGTGTGTGTGTGTATATATATACACACATATATATGCTACAGTGAGTTTGGCAATAATATCATAAAATTAATTTTGATATTGGAAAACTATCGTTAGATTTTCAGACTAAAGATTACTCACTGGTAATTATAACTAGGAAAATAAAGCCTTGCCTTGAAATTATTATTGAGCAATCTTGGTTGTTTTAAAATATGATGCCCGGCTGGGGATGTTGGTTTAGGGGCAGAGGTGGGGAAGAAAGGGGTAATGCAGGAAGCCGCCAATTGCTCTGGTGGCGGGGAACACCACGAAGCCACCTCCCTTAACAAGGGGCTGCCCTGAGGGACCAAGTTTCAGGGTCAGGGGTGAAGCTAATAACAGCTTGTTTCAGGTTTGATGTTCCCCAATTCCCCGAAAATATTTGTGTAAGTAAGACATTTTTTGGGGCTTCTGAAAGAATGTTGAGGAATTCAACTCAAGCCCTTGGTGGAAATGGACTGTATATAAATCAGTGAGTGTCCCTTGGGGTCACTCGGCCTGACTCCAATATGTAGGGTCCAGGTTGTGCTGGGTAGGATGGCGTGGGTGAAGTGTGGTCACTGAGGGGGAGGGATCCCTGCCCGGAGGCTCCATGGTGGCAACCACACACTGTTTCCTTATGATTTAGTCCACCCCTAATTTTCAAAAACCTCCGGATGAGGTATGCTTCTCTTGTTCAGGACCAACCCTCCCCATAACATTTAAAGTCTTGTCTCTGGATCCTTTAGGAACATTAACCCACCTTTCTCCAATTTCTTTGTCAGGTGGTTCATTGCTCCTCAGCATTTATGTATAATGATTACAAATTGCTTTCTTTTTTTTTGAGTGTTTACCATGTATCAAAAACTGGTCCTAAAAGCTTTATGTGTATTTATCTTATTTAATTTAACATCCATACAGTGCTATGCAGTAGATTATTAGCCCTATTGTACAGCTTAGAAAACAATGTCTGGAGTAGCGTGACTGGTCCAAGGTCACAGAGCTGGTGGTGTAGCTGGAATTCAAACCCAGGGCCCTCAAGAACACAGCAGCAAACCCCACACACCCCTAAGTGCACACTCAGCATTACTCACACTTTTTTCCTCTCTCGGTCATTTTCTTAAACAAGTACTCGCTTCACTTCGGGACCCCCCCCCACACACACACACCTTGCCTCTTGGTTCCCCATGGCTCATTGTTGTCTCCATAGCTTGGGCCCCATCCGCTGTCCCCTTCTCCTACCAGGTCATTGGTGGCCTCCCATTACTGAATGCAGTAGACACTGCCCTATCCACTTTCGAATCTGACACTGTTTACCCCTTTTGTTTGTTCAAAACCCTCTGCTCCTGTGGTTTCAGTGACACCATCCTTTGTTGTTTTTCTTGGTGGCTTTCTGGACATCTCTCTCTAAGGAGCCCCCCTTCTTCTACATGACGCTTAAGCATTGCTGTTTTTCCTTCTGTGTTCTTTCTTCACCCTCTTTTCCTCTCGCTCCATGGGTTTCCCCCTGAACTGCGTCATTCCGTATGAAGAGCTAGTCTCAGATCTGTTTCTCCAGCTCACGTGTCTGACCTACACGCTACACCGTGCTTTCAGTTGCCCACCTGTTTTAGGCACATCAAACTTATCATGTCCAAAACAATTCAGGATTTCTTTTTATGAACCTCCCCCCTTTTTTTGTCTGGTATTCTATATCTCACTCACTGGCGGCATCACTCGTTCTGTTATCCAAATTAGAAACTTTCACTATTTTAAAAAAAAAAATCTCTCCCCTTTACCTTCTGCAATCCGATTAGTGTCCCAAACTGTTTTGGGTAATTGTAAACGTCTTTCTGCCTGCTTCCTTCTCTCTGTCCTCCTTTCACTCTTCCTGTTCCAGTCGTCCATCTCTCACCTGGCTTACTGAAATGGTCTCTTATCCACCATCCTCTCTCCAGCCCTGCCTTTCTCCTGTGCTGGAGGGATTTTTGTAGCAAATCTAACTTAGTAAGTGAGGAAAATACTGGTGGCGACACAGCAATGAGTAACATATACCCCATCTCAGTCCTCGTAGCACTTCCTTACCTAGTGGGACACGCATTAGGTAGGTTGACAATGACAGTGTAGGGGACCACCGTCACCAGGAAGTGGAGAGTGGTGTAGAAGCAGGACCTAGGCCTGGAGGGAACCTTCTGGAGGGAATGAACGATAGATGACAGTTGGTCAGGTAGGGAGGCAGCTTGTGGGTGGGAGGGGGCACCTCTGAGGACCTGCGTGAGGGTCAGCATGGCCGAAGTGCAGTTTGGAGCAGTGAGAGGTGGCCTGGAGTGGAAGTGGGGCCATCTTCAGACTTTATGTACAGTTTACGTTAAGGGCAGCGGTGCCACTGAAGCATTTTAAGCTGTGAAGGGTCAGATCCCATGTATGTTTTAGAAAGAGTCTCACTGCACATTAGAAAGTGTGCAGAAGGGATCACAGCGGGGAGACTGTTTTCAGGAGCAGCGTTTCTCGTCCTCGGCATTTGTGACATTCGGGGCCACCTGATTCTTTGCTGTGGGAGGCTGTGCTGTGCTGTGTAGGACGTTTAGCGGTGAAGAGAACCAACATTGTGCCATGAAGCTGCCTTTGGGGATATTGATTTTCAGCTGGTTATTAAGAAACAAGACTCAGAAAGAACCTTTGGCCCTTCCTCCCCACGTTCCTGCCCAAGAGACTGAGACAGAAACCTGCTCTAGGAAGGAAACCTTAGGGTGCTGCCGGAGCCGAATTTGACTAAAGTATGGTAGATAAGAGGTTTCAGAGGGCTGGGCAGGCACCTGTGAGCTGGATGTGTCCCTCTGCTTCTGGGTTGCCCAGCAGAGCGTGTCCTGCCAGGATGTTCCTTAAGTCCCTGTGCCTCTTCCTTAAGTACCTGTAGGTTGCCCATGCTCACTTCCCAAATCTAATGCCCCTTCCCCCTTTTCTCCTTTGTCCAAAAATGTCTTATAAAGCCAGCGTTGCCTCACTGCCTTTGGAATTTTCCTGCTTATGTGAATTCTCCTGTTCATGTATTGAACATTTGATTTTCTCCTGTTAATCTGTCTCTGTTAATTTCATTATTAGTCTGGCTGGAGGCACTTAGAAGCTGAGAGGAAAGATAGTAATTCTTTTCAGCCCCCACACAAGCATCTTGGTCTCTACCCATCAGATTCCAGCGCCTGCCCTCCATATCCCCAGTCCCCAGCTGTGGCAACCGGAAGCCCTAGACATAGCTGAATGTCCCTTCAGGGGCAGAAGCAGCCCTGATCTGGACAGGCAAGGCCTGTGGATGTCCTGGGGGCTGGGGCTGGGGGTGGTGGTGGTGAGGACCTGTCAGTGGTGAGCGTGGGTGACGCGCCACCACCCAGTGTCTTAGGAGCAGCCGTCGTGACCAACCTGATTCTGTCCATTCAATAGGGACTTTAGATAAACACTTTTCCACAAGTGTTTTTTCATTTTGGTTTTAGTTTGTGAGGTTTGGGGCCAGATCCAAGGTATGCTTTTCTGTGATGTTTTGCTTAGGACTTCTTTGCTGATAACAGAAACCACTAGCGGGAAGGGATTTGTTAAAGGGCACCAGGAAGTGAATATTGGAGAGAGCCAGAGAACCAGGCTTGGGCCTCTCGGCCATAGAAATGCACCCCGCCACCCCCCGCCCCACTGGACTGGACCATCAGTGGCCACTGCCTGTCTACCCCAGAACAACATCTCTGCCCCGGGCCAGGGGCCCCTGAACTGTGAAGCTGTGCGAATTTGGAGCACGTGGACAGCCAGTTCGTAATGCAGAGTAGGAAATGGGTGCTCCATGTGTCCTGCTCAGGCCCGTCCAGGAGGGCCAGCCGGCGAGGAAGTAGGATGAGAACGCTAGTTGCCAATACCTGCCTCTGTGAAAGACCACTTGAGATTTCAGATGTTTTCTTTAGGCATGAGCGTCACTGGTTCTTCCTCATGGTGTGGCTTTCCTATCTGAGTACACTCCTCATACTGCTCTCTAAAGAACCCGATTTCATTGTTATCTCTGAGCACTTTTAAATGCTAGTAACGTGGCCTGGGGAAGACTGTCTTTTCAGATAGCACTTTATCCCTTTGCCCCGGGGTAAAGTCCAAATGGCTCTCAGGACTTTGCAGTCCGGCCCCAGCCAAGCTGGGCAACCTCTGCCCCCGCCCTTCCCATCACCCGCTGCCCCAGCCCGCGGCCAGGCCCTCTCAGCTCCGCTCAGAGCCTGCCTTCTGCCGGAGTCGCTGTCCTGGCCTCCGCTGAGGAAACTGCTCGTCCTTCCTCTGGACTTCTCTCGGGTCCCCTGGAAGAGTTGGGTCGTCCCTCTCTCTGCACCACGCACACGCGCAGCGTGGTCGCTTGTCTGCGCCAGTTCGCGGTGCCTCAAAGGCATACGGAGTGTGTGTGGAATCCTTGCTATAGAGTTGATTTCCAAAAATAAAAGGGAAAGAGCAGTTTAGGAAAATCGGTGTCTAACAGTTCTGCTGGAGTAGAAGAGAACTGGCTTTGTTTGCTTGTTTCTTTGTTTTGGTTTTGTTTCTAGAAACAGAAGTTTATTAATACGAGCATGGTGCACACATGGGGACACCCAGACAAGAGTAACTCCGAGGACGGGTTTCTGATCCTCTAGACACACTGTGTGACAGTTGTTAGTGGGACTGCTGTCTGCCTTCTTGCTTAAGAAACGAGAAGTTCCCTGGTTTCTTGTCGTGCATGTAATTAGTTACTATTTTAGTGCTAGTGTTGTGGATTTTCTACTTTCGTCACAGTAACGTTTCACACATGAAAATACAAGTGTGCATGTAATTATGGTGTAAATGTTTTGCTAGATTATAAATCTGAAAAAAGGAGGGAAGGGGATGTGGCCAGGGGAGAGGAAAGTAGGATTTGCTGAATGATCTCCTTTCTGTACCAGGTGTTGTTCTGGATGCTCTCGTACCTGTTGCCTCATTTACTTCTCAGAACAGTCCTCAGAGACGGACATTACCGCCATGACAGTGGTAAACGTCCAGGTTTTGAAGATTAAACTATGTTGTCCGGGTCACAGCTGCTAAATGGTGGGAAGGGATTCAGACCCGTCTGTGTGACTGCAAGCCTCATGATTTTTTTCTATTTTTCTGAGTTTGGGATTTAGAACTTTATATAAAAATGTAGAACTTTATATAAAAATGTTTTAAGAATAATATTTTTTGCTTTCATTCTAAGTATATGAAAAATTGTTAAGTAAAACTGGGACTGTAAAGTTAATATAAAATTTGTCTTAAGTTTGAGGAATCCTGTTTTAAGAAAGTAACCTTTCTGTAAAAAAATTTGGTATTATTCATGAATACTGTCCCTTCACTAGCTGTATTTCATTCTAGATTATCCAAGCATCTGAAAGCATCTCTGGACAGTATTACGATATAAGAGACTCTCTCTGGGCGACTGCAAGGTCACCCAGTCAATTCCCTTGCTATCTGGGGGATGAATGTTCTCCAGGAAGATAGAAGAAAGGAGATGCTGCGTCTGAAATGCCATTACGAGGTCTGCTGTAGGCATCCTGAGAAGGCAGAGAGGAGGTCACTGCTGACAGGGCCAGAGAGGAGGGTGGGAGCGACAGTAAGTGCAGCTGGCTGCAGGGAAAAAGGGACGGCAGTGCAGAGAGCAACAGAGCAAATGTACTTCTTCTTTTTTTCCTTGTAAAAGTCTAGGAGGGTGTCCCAGGTACTCTAGTGTAAGCCTTTCCTTTGCAGTGAGGGGAAACTGCGTCCTCAAAGATAAAACTTCTTGCCCAGCGCTGTACATCTGCTCGTAAAAGGCCTGGTGGGGCCTTGTACTACTCAAACCCAGGCCCCCTGGTGTTTTCTCCGATGTCACACTTTCTCTAGAAGAATAGAGAAAAATATCTGAGAACAGGGCTCAAGAGAAGCCGCTGAAGATTTCTGTTTGAGAAGAGCTGCTTGTACATGAAAACCCAGTCACCACCTGGAGCCTCGGGCCCTCACATGTGATCCCCTGTGTTGTGTGAGCAGCCTGAGGACCTTGCAGCCCCGCAACTGTTTGTCATCCAAGTGTGTGGCTTCCTGGAGAAATGAGTAGCTCCAAGGGCAGGATTTGTTGGAGAAACAGGTGCTCCCCTCCGTTTGCTTTCCTCATGCTGTAACTCAAAGGCATTTCCAGAGGTCTTGTCTTTTTCTTTTTTTTCCCCATAGACTCAGGATGCTTTAAGCCTTATGCTGTTTTGTTTTTCCCGATTTATTTTCTCTCGTCCACCTGGCATCTTCCATTGTGTGTTCTAGCATCTTTGTGTGATCATGTGTTCTGTTAAGGTGTCTCTACCAAAAGGAAAGGTGATTTCTTCTGTTTCAGTTTCTGTTTAGTATGAAAATGCTGTCTATTGTTACGATGGTCAAATGACTATGCCAGAACCTGGCATGGCTGGGCCTGTGATGGTTTAAAGGAAAAACTGTTCTAACCCATTTCTTCTCCTCCTCCCCTCGGAGTTTGCATTTTTAACCTGAGTCTTTGCATCCTGTCTCTTTGCACTCCATCCTCTTCTAAATCCCTGCCTTCCGTTACAGGTGTGATGAAGCCGGCAGGGCCTTTGGGGGCTGCTGCACCCGGGGGGATGTTGCCGCAGGGCCCTCCACCTCCTGGACCCCACCAGTTTGGCCAGAACGGAGCTCACGCCCAGGGTCATCCTCCCCAAAGGTGAGCGAGGGTGATTCCAGCTTCCATTTGTATATTCTGCTAAAATTGTCCCACAAGTCCCTTCTGAACTTGCACGTTTGTTGATTGAAAGTTTGACTTCTTGAGCTGCCCACGTCCTTGAAAGGAAGTGCTAGAACACTGCCCTGGGATACAAAGCATTTAGAAAAGTTAGGAGGGAAATAAACAATACCAGTACATATTAACAAATATATAAAAATTACGGTGTCGATACCATGCATTTTAGGTTTTGGTTATATTTATCTTATTTTAGAGTTTTGAATTAATCTCTAATATCTTCAGATGTCTATATAGCCTGTATTCCCCAAAACAATTTTAAATCCCCTGTTCTCTTGATTCCTTCACAGAACTGAGCTCAGTGCCAGTAGGTGCTTGATAAATATTTTGAAAATTAAATCAGATTGTGGCCCATGGGAGAGACTGGATTTGGTGTGGAAGGCACAGGTACCAGGGAGGGACTCTTGAAAGGCCGGGTGATAGTAAGAACAACACAGGAAGGAAATCTTCTGTTTGTGTTTATAATAAATGAAGGAAGAGTTGGAGGCAGGCCTGGAGAAGCCAAAGTAGGAGATGTATGGGATACTCAGAGCCCTACAACCCACGCGGGACCGTCTCCCGAGCAGGGAGCCTGAGCCATACCATCCCTGCTGGAAACCCCGTTATTATTTGTCCTGGGAGGTGTTGCTGTGAGTAGACAGTATTCACGCTGGAATTTCTCCAAGGATCACCTAGAGGCTGTTGCTTTCCAGGTTCCTTTCCCAGATGGTCAGGCTGCAAGGTTGAGGTTTGGGAGGGAGGACCCCTCAGTATGAATCTGGACCCTGTTGATGGTGAAGCCATTTAGTCACCTTTCAAGGAGCCTGTAGTTCCTGCTAGTGGGAAACTCCCTCTGGAGTTTGAAAGATCATCACATTGATCCCCTTATGGGGCGTCTGTGGGCTTGACAATTCCCGGCTCTTCTGTGTCTTTGTAACATTTGCTGTTGACATGGTAGCTGTGAAATGCATGTGGAGGTAAATGCAGGAAGCAGAGGACAGGTCTAAGTAACTTGGTTTACATGTGACTGTGGTTTGAAGAAGCAGCAGCGAGAAGTCAAAGGGCCTAACCCAGGTCCCTACTGGCTGCCCCGCCTGGTGGTGCTGGTGGGGCGAGGGCGGGAGAACAGAACTGGGACCCAAGAAGCCCCTACTGGATGCTGGCGACGTTACTAGGCCTCTAGGTCTCGTTTTCCTCACTCGTAAGGTGAGGAAATAGAATTCCTAGTCCAGAGCGGAGGGAAGAAGTTCTGGAGAAATTCCTTGTTGTGAACTACCAAGTATCTCAGATTTCTGTTTTGCAGAAGAAATGCAAAAATCAAACAGCTGCTTTGAAGTAAGAAAAGGTTTGGCTCATTACTACATATGAGCCTGGGTTGGACTGGTCTTTGGGTTGTGTCCATTTGTTTCACTTGAATTAGGTTCCTTAGGACTCAGCCGACTGGGGGCTTTGCCATCAGACAGACCCTAGTGTGTGCTAGTGAGCTCGGCACGACATCCAGCCAAGAGGATGCCAACTAGTGCCCAGGCAAGACTCGATCCACCTTAGCAGTTGGCAATTTGTGTATTCCCTGGCGACGGGATGCAGAACAACTCTGTAGCTTGCCACATCTGCTGGCTCCGCCCGTCTAGTCATGGCAGCGCCATTTATGGGTCTGCTCTTCCCGTCATGCCCAGCGAAGAACCCACACATTCTGCCCCCTCTCCTCCACGATTCACTTGCTTCAACTTCAACCGTGATTTATAGGTTGGAAATGGGGTTAAAAATGAAGACGGCTGGGGGAAGTCTAGCAGTCACCCTGAGCCTCGGCGGTTGCCAGGCGGCCTTGCCGTCATGGGACATACTTCTGCGTTCGTGGTTCAACGCCAAGGCCGAAGGGCGCAGTGAGTGACAGGTGGATCACGCTGTCTGACGACGGGTCAGAGTGCACAGGTGCACACGACCTTTGATGATTACAGCGCTTTGTGGGAGTTGCTTCTACCATTAGAGGGCCCATCAAAAACGTATCTTAATTTTCACTAAGCAGTCAAATAAAAACCAAACATAATTCAGTCATTATGTTGATTGAAATTTAACATGTATGATTTTTATTTTTAAAATACTGCTATTTCAAAAGTAATAGTTCATAAAATGTAAAATCATACCTAGTGTGGGGACAGAGCCAGGAGAACAGCTTCCAGGCTCTCGGCCTCACCTGGAAAGGTGCTGGCTCGGGTAATAGATGGCCATCAGCTGTGACTCGTTGGCCGTCAGCTGTAACCAGTGAGCCATTGGCCTCCGATACAACTGCCGTGGCTACGCTAGCAAGTGGGGTTGTTGGTTGGCAGAGAAGCGGACAGCAGATTGCGGCTAGCAAGTGTGGTTAGCAAGCAGGGATGGCAGATTGCAGATTGTGTGGATCCTACTTCCTGTGTCTCGCCCAACCCGCCAGCGAGACTGGGGTGCAGGAAGACCCCTCGTTGGGGTACTGGCAGATGTTTGCTTTTGTGTGTCTCCCAGCCGCCAGTGAGAATATAGTGGTCTGACTCCCCTATCTATGGCTCTGTTTCGTTCCTTTTTGTCTTCACCATATCCTGCGTTCATGTGCGGGGAGCAGGAGCTGAGACCCTGCATGACACCTAGACATTTGTCTTTTAGATCTTGGCTGAGCAGAATAAATGTCTTAAACTTGTAAGTGGCACTAAAGTTCTTTACAGAGGGTTTACTGCTGAGCAGGATTAATCTAAATAAAATCTCTCACCTAAATATCCATTTGCTAATTATAAGGAGAAAAGTCAATTGTAAGTGACTTATTTTGACCAAGAAATAGCCATTGGAGGTAGAGGGGGGAGGAGACTCATCTTCCCAGATTACAGCTGCGGGGGTAAATCTCCTGATGAGGAACTGGTCGCAGTGGCAAAGGAGGGAACAAGGAAAATAAGAGAAACAGTGGCGGGGTTTTTTGGTTTTTGTTTTGTGTGGAAAGTGATGAATGACTGGATTTGGCACAGCTCTTTGTTTCAATCAAACCGTGAAAAACTTGGCAGCATATCTACACTCTTACAAGCGTGAGCACACAGCTCACTTCTTGAGCAATTTGTGGCAAACTTGAACGTGAGAAGTGTTTGTGGTTGAGCAGGCCCCAGACAACTGAGTCAGCTCTCCAGAGGTCTAGGAACCAACCGAGGCTGAATTGTCATGTTTTCAGAATCCTCTTGAGATAATACTGTATTGGCTGTTCTTTTTGATGATGATTCTGCCTTTGCCTGACATTCAATGAAATGGCGAATTAAAACACATAAGAGAATGTTTCTTACCCCAGAAACCTGTTAAATGAAGTAATCAACATGAGAAATATTGAGACTGTGTGACTCGTACTTTTAATCACATTGTATTTATAGCAGAGGAAGGGGCCATTCTGTTCCTTCTGCTCATTCTTACAGTTGGAAGGCTGGGAGCTCAGGAGACCAGGTGCTTTGCCTGAGGTCCTGCATCGGGTCTCCAGGTTAGGTGTCAAAGGACCTGGACTCTCACCTAATGCTGACACCCACATGCTGTGTGACCTTGGATAAACTAATTTAGTAAAGTAATGAAACTGGAAAGTATTAAGCCATTTCGTATGTTTCAAATGTTCTGTTAATTTCTTCTTTATATGAAACCTTTTGTTAGCCTTTTAATATTAATTTTATTTTCATTTTTGGTAATATTGCTTTTAAAATCCAAATCTGTTGAAGACTTAGAACATTCATGTTGTTCAGAAAACTTTTTTGTGTGTCTTTCTGAAGCCTAATTCCTAGGATTTATATTAAGCAATGAATGAAAAGAGTTGGCATTTATGGGTCTAAAAGTAATGACTGGTGGTTGTACATTCTCTTATTTTATATTTTAAATCTTTAACCTTTCGTTAAGTTAAAAAAATACTTGTGGCTGCTTGTGTCGTAACTTATATTTGAAACATATTTCATCCTGTTTGTACCGTCTATGTAATAAATGGTTCATACAATTTTATATTTAAAAAATGTTATTAAAATATTATTAACTAACCTCTCAAGTGGCAGTGAAGGATGGAAGGCAAGAGCACAGGCCACTCGGGAAATCATTTCTGGTTTAAAGAGAAACTGAAATCACAGTATGCCACTGGGAAATTTTAATTCTTATTTAAAATTGGTAAGAGCCATAATGTGACTCCACGGGAAGGCAGATGGACCATAACAGGAATGTAGTTCGGATGGCGGTCACTGTTTCATGCAAAACAAGGAAAAGTAAACATACACTAAGTTCTAACTAAATGAACGGTAAAGCATGATGAAATTTTTAGGTTAAAAAAATGGGTGATTTCAAAACTTTTCCCTGAGTCATTTGCTTTCAGGTACTGTTTTGTAGATAACGTTCTGCTCACTGAAATTACAGTGCAGGTGACATTTTCTCTGGAAAGCTGGGTATGATTTAAGGAGAGTGATCGTAAAGATGCAACCACAGAGCATGTTAGTTTCCTTCATTTCTGTACTATTGACCAGTAACCTGAGTACAGTTAAGGCTGTAGTGGGTCAGCTTCCCAAATTGACTTCCAAAGCTGCTGCTGTGTTTACATTAGGATTGATTTTCCCCCCATGTATCTTGACGTGTTCGGCCTCTGAGTGTAGATACGGGATGCTGCTGCATGATTCACTTTGACTTCATATTGAGATTACTTAAAGACTTACCAGTCATGTCCTTCTTGTACACTGGATCGGCTTATTTAGTTTTACAAGTTATTGACGTTTGCTGTACACCTTTTGCATATGAAACTCGACAGTATCGTCTAACATCCCTTTTTCTCTCTTAGATTTCCAGGTCCTCCACCTGTCAACAACGTGGCACCCTCCTATTCACCATATGCGTCCGCTGCACAGTCAGCTTACCCCAGCCCTGCATCCACTTCATCCATCGCCCAGCTGGGCGGTCAGCTCAACGCCATGCAGATCAGCACCGGCGGTAACCGTTTGTTCACGCACAGCCTTGCGTCCTGAGTGCTTTAATGAGAAAGGTTTTCCTTCTTTAAACAGCCGTAACTCTGGCACACCGTAGTGAAACCACTTTGGGGACTTTTTATATAAATTATCTGTATTGTATATGGCGGTAGTTATTTTTTTCCCCTGATCATGCTGCCATTTATTTCAAGATAATTGAAGGACCCTCAGAATAGCTTACATTCAATATAAGAAAATAAAAAAACAAAGAATGTAGGTGTCACAAATAAACATTAGAACAGTGAAATTACTTTAAGAAATATAAGAGTGGTTTTAACTTTGTGTTGTTTATTAGGGGGCCCTACAATAAAAAGTATGATATTATTTCACAGTGCCTTTTGATTCTGCATTCAGATCATGGGCAGAATGGACGCTCAGGGGCAGTGAGGCAGCAAAGGGAATAATAAGAGAGAAAATAGTTACAGTACTGAGAACTCCATCAATAGAAAGGCTGGCTGTTCTCGGGGCCAGAGGACTCGCCACTGTTATAACAGAGTAGTCGGCCATCTGTTTCCATGAGGAATGTTTCCACTACTCAGAGTTCGCTTTTTCAAAGTATCAGTGAAAAACCCTCAGAATATTTCCTATCTTTTATCGATTCCCAAATGGGTAAGTCTCCAATGAAGCAACTCAATTTCACATAGTCAGAGAAAGGAAAAAGTAATCTGGTTTTCCAGCTCTTTCCAATATCATTGGAAAGCATGTTAGTGGCCCATCCCTTCTTTCTCGTTATTTCTATCTAGTTCTGAAATCCATTTGATTCAGTCAAGCACAAGATGCAAATAACTTGTTGAATGTACATAATAACATTTTCTTCTACGTGACTTTCTAGATTTTGTACAGATACAATTGCTTAGTCGATGGCATGTGTCATGCGAAGTTAATGAAACTAAGTTAGTCTGTACTACTAATTTTCTGACTAAAATTATACGTGTTGCTTTTACCCTTTTAAAATTCTTCAGGTGTAGAAAATGCCCCAAATAGCATTTGTGTCACTTTCTGAATGAGAGTTTCATCTTGTGGCAAAAAAAAAAAAAAAAATTGTAGGTGCCTTCTTGCTTTGTCTCAGGAGAACAGGTGTTCCTGTCTGTCCTGTGGGGAAGTCGGAGAGCTGAGAGATGCGGTGTTTAGGTGGGCTGCTCTTCTTTCTCGCACAGGTTCGGGCATGGCGCCCCCCGGCCAAGGGCCCCCCGGCCCTCTGTCGGCGCCCTCGTTCCCGGGTCCTCCACGACCTCCGCAGCCGGCCATTTTGCAGCCTGGATCTCAGGTTCTCCCGCCTCCACCCACGGCACTAAACGGCCCTGGCGCACCACCCTTGCCTCCGCCAGCGCACAGGCAGGACGGGTTCCCTGGGCCTGCTCCTCCGAATGCCCAGTTCCAGCCCCCGCCGCTTCCAGGACAGAGCCTGGGCACTGGCTACGCTCCACAGCCAGGTGAGGTGGGCAGGGCTCAGGGACGGCCTGAGGTTTCCTAGGGCCCTGACTTAGGAATCAGCTCTGTTCCTATGTTCGTAAGCATCTGTCACTTACTTTTAAGAAAGGGTGGCAACCACATAGTCACACTTAACTCCCACCTCATTTAAAGGGATGAAAAACGCAACATGCTTGGCTGAACAGCATGATATTGTCGCAGAGCACCATGCCTGGGATTCGGGTTATAGTCATTTCTTTGTAACATGTTTTCCAAGCAGCCAACTATGGTGCCCAGATGCCAGGCGCGCAGCTCTCGTACCCAGGAGGCTTTCCCGGAGGCCCTGCACAGATGGCGGGCCCACCTCCGCCCCAGAAGAAGCTGGACCCCGACTCGATCCCCAGCCCAGTAAGTGCCCTTCTCTCTCTGCAGTCTCCCTGACAAAGGACCATTCTGTGCTCACTGTTCTCAGCCATGCTCGGTTTGCTAGCATCTATCCTGTCCTTTGTGGTGGCAGTACAATACCCATCACATAGAGAGAAGGCCTCCTCCCTTGTATGTGTGTGGGGGGTAGGGGGTCGGGTTACAGCAGATGAGGGTCTCCATGAGAGAAACAGCCTGTGCAGCTTGTCTTTGACATTCTGCAAACCTGGCAGTGTCTATTGGTGTTTATACTGGCGCATATTGGCAGTGAGTCCATGGTATTTAAACATGTATTTTAAATAACTAAAGGACCCCTTTCAATACGGGTAAGATCTCCATGCAGAATGAAAGTACAAAGTAGATTCCATTTTGCATACTAAAAAAAAAAAAAAACGAGACTTGTTCATATAAAATTAGAGCTACAACATAATTCTTCTCCACCACAGTGATATTCTTTGGGGGTTACTCTCTAGGATCGGTATCAGTCAGCTTCCATTAGGTTATTCTGTGTCACATACAATCCGCAACTTTGCTTACAACTGCAAAGATTTATTTCTCATCTCAGTTACCTGTAGACTACAGTAGCTGCAGTTTGACTCATGCCCTTATCACTCTGGAATTCAGGGTGAAGGGGCACCCCATTGGGGATGTGTTATTTTTATGACCAAGGGAGAACAGGAGTTATGTTTGGAGCATATCCTAGATCTTGAATTTAATTAGAATTCAAATCCTATGAAATCAGAAAGATAGAAACATAGATTTAAAGGCAAGCTAAATCGGTCTCTGATATGCCATAAAACCAGTGATATCAGTGCCAGCCATGGCCCGGATGGAATGAGATGGGAGGGAAAACTCTACTTTTCAGAGTTTGGTGGAAGACAGTTTATTACTATGGAATATAAAAACTACATATCCTCCAAAGCTACATATTCCAGTTTGGCACTTGTTCATTTCTCCTTTTTTCCCTTTTTTTACTCCCTTCTTCTCTTCCCACCCCTGCCCCCTAGTCTTTTATCCCATGAAGAAAGGAGGGCAGGGAGAGAGGAAGAAAATTACTGAGATTCACTCTCGTTTTCTTGCTAACTCCATACCACTAGATTTTGCTCATTATTTCCATCCCCATACAATTACAACAGAAACACAATTTTTTGTCTCTTTATTTTTTATCAATAAATGTGTTAGAGAAATATGTTTCCAAACTAAACAACCCAACTTAGGGACTTGTGTTCCTTTTGATTTCTGTATCCTGCAAAATATTAATTGATTAAAGTAATTCTAATTAAATTCAATTCTAATTAAATTCTAGAATATGCTCCAAACATAACTACCGTAAAACACAGATGAGACTAAAGCTGTTGTTTGTCTCTCATGTCTCAGGACGCAACGGTGCAGGGGCAAGCCAAAGACCAACAGGATTTGAAGCGAGAAGTTAAGCCTTCTTTGCGTTACACATTGTAAATCAGTTCTTCTGAGTTTAATCATTTTTAGCTTTTTAGAGTTTTCTTTAACTGCAGAAAATATTGTCCTTAAAAGGTTATTTTGAATTTCTTTTCTACCAGAATCTTTTATTTTATTTTATTTTATTTTTTAAATGCTTATTATCTGCGGTCCCAATAAGCAAATTGACCTCTGCAGGGTCAAGGGCAGAGCTCAGAGTATTAACAGTAGAATTTGAAAGCTGTACACTTGTGAAGGTAAACAGAGGTGGACCTGAAGATACAGAAGGTTGTCGGTGAGAATTTGATCTGCAATGACCTGACCAGTTCAGAAAAGGCCTATTTCTGTGTGTGTGAATAATGAAAGGGAGGGAGGAGATGTGGAGAAAAGTCTTAACTTACTTCGACTTGCTCTCACTATTTTACTGATCAGATCCAAGTGATTGAGAATGACAGAGCCACCAGAGGGGGACAAGTTTATGTCACCAGCACCAGAGGCCAGGTCCCTCCCCTGGTTACTACAGACTGCGTGGTGCAAGACCAAGGTATTTGTTTTCAGTAATATTTTCTGATTGAGGTTTTAAAATTTCACATCATTATTTTTATGCACTGATACCCTTCAGGAATGCTGTCACTAATGGGGACCTCTTTATAGTTGATAAAGGGACCAGTTTGTCATCAGTCATTCAAGTACGAGAAGGAACTATCAACCGAATTCTGTTCTCTGCTTATAGAAGTCTAGAGAGTTTCTGGTGAGATTCAGTGCAACATACCAGGTTTTAAAATTCTTTATTTGAGTTTATGGTTGAAATTGGTCCAGGCCCTACTTTGGTTTAACTTACTAGGTGGAGACCTGGCAGGCTGGGATGAGCACAGCAGGGGAAACTGATTCCTGATGAAGTCAGCAGGCCTGCTTCTGGCCCCAGCAACCTCTTCAGCAGGTCCTTTAACATTTTGGGTCTGTTTTCCCACTTTCCCGCTAGGATGAGGAGAGGCTGAGCTCTATTCCTGACTCTGTCCACGTCTGCTGTCAATGTCATATACCTGTTAAGCCTTGTGTGGAGTTGATCTTTCTGTTGTTTATGGCAAGTTAAACTACTTCCCGCTAAGATCTAGCATCTCAGATTTTGAATATACTATTTGAGTGGGTCACGTACTCAATCCTAGAAGAATAACGTCGGTGTCATCGCAGAGCTGTGGGGCCAGCCAGGTGCTAGTTGGGGACCCCATGTGTTCCTCTACCCTCAGTGCTGCCCTAACGGGAGGCCACAGGTGAGGCAGAGGGGCTTTGGGCCTCGCATACCTGCCCGCGCATCAGCCTCCCCCCACAGGCCCAGGGAGCTGTGCTGTGGCCTCTGCCCCTTGGTGCTGCCCGCTGTCCTCCGTGAGGTGCCTGCCTGGGCAACCCCTTGCCTCCTGGAGCCTTGGCTCAAATGATACCTTTTCATTAAGGCCTCCTCTGAAACTACTAACAACTGCATTTGTCATCTTCCAATACCATCTATTTCCTCACTTATTTATTAGGTTTAATGTTTATTATCTGTGACCTCTGCAGAATATAAGCTGTGCAAGGAGGTGCCAGGACGTGTCTAAAACTTAGTAGACACCCAATAAATATCTGTTTGATGATTACGCTTTTGTGATCATAATATAGTATTATAGTCATTAATTATCATTTAATTTCAAAATTTGTTTTAGATAAGTTATTCTAGTGATTCAAAAGCATTCTTCATGCCATGGGTATTGTTTTAATTCTCATGTATTTGCTAGCAAATAAACATACTTGGTGAGGAAACCTAATGTATATTAAAAATAGATTAGCCTGTTTTAAAAAATGTTTCTCTTACATGTAAAATTTTCATTTCTAAATTTAATTTTCAAGTTGAGAAAAAGCACAGTCAAATGGAATCATATTTGACAAAGTATCACTTGCAAATGGTGTACAGCTGCTCACCTTTCCTATAGCAGATGTGCTGAGAGAAGGGGAGGGAGAAGAAATTGTATGCTGTGTTTTTGTGCCTGGGCTTTATTTCTTCCGTTACTCTAAACACCTCTCAAGTTTGAGTTGGCTATATTAATAACCTGCTTATGGAAAATAATAATAATAATTAAAGTATCTCTTTAATATTTTTGCAGTAGAATTCAGTGTTTTATTTTGAAAGAAATTACAGTGTGCTCAGATTACAGATGGTAGAATTGTACATGACTACCTGTAGTTTTTAGAAATCATGAAGGAAGTTTTACAAATAAGGCGATGCATGCATTGCATTACCCAGCGGTACCCTTACGGATACTGGGTATCCTGGGGCAGGGCTCCTCAGAGCAGGTTCTAAGTATGCCTCTGAATGTTCCAGGCAACGCGAGCCCTCGGTACATTCGCTGTACGACGTACTGTTTCCCGTGCACGTCAGACATGGCCAAGCAGGCGCAGATCCCACTGGCTGCTGTCATCATGCCCTTCGCCACGATTCCTTCCAACGAGGTAAGGAAGCCATTTGGTACTTTTCCAAAGAAGATAGCCATTTGGTACTTTTCCAAAATCCTCCTTGCATCATTACTCTGTATTGTTAACAGAAATCTGAATGTGTGTGTGTGTGTGTGTGTGTGTGTGTGTGTGTGTGTGTGTATAAATAAAACGCAAATACATGCAGTCATTCAATTCATTAGGAAAAGGAAAATCTGACAAGCTAGATTTTTTGGCTTCCTGTAGACCAAGCACTGATGGGCTGGGTCACTCTTTGGCCAGTTGTAGCAATGCACATATATAGAAAATACGGAATGTCATGTAGTGACAAATAGCAAGATCCAGGTATTCTGGTGGAGGAAGATAATAGAGCCTGAGGTCCTGGGTCTCCCTGCATCTGCTTTAAGTCTCTGGGCCAAATGCTCGTGCATTCCTGCTCCAAGTCAGCACGCTTGCAAAGCATGAGTAGGTACATCTGCATGTTTCCGCTTGGGAAGATGTGCTCAATATACGGTTACGTGGGAGAAAGGACAGCAAGTGGTGCATATTTCAAGTCCCTGCTACTAGGATGCTGTCACTGGGTGTCGTGATTGGGACGCTACTCCCTGTACTGCGGCCTTCCTCCTCCTCAGGCCGCTGAGTGGTGGGCACCCAGCACACACAGACACGGGCGTGAGGGCAGAGCTCGTCCCACAGGACGGGAGAAATGCTTTCCTCTGTCAGGAGTTCTGACTGCACCCCCCTGCAGTGAGGGGGGCGGTGGTTAGGGTGAAGCCTGGATCCCTTTCACTGCGCCAAAGGCTGATGCCTCACGTTCTGCTCCCAATTTAAACCTCCACTTGGAGGCCAGCTGGTCTGATGTGTACCCGGCAGCCCCTGAGCAAGAAGCCGGGCATCTGGGAGACGGACTTGTGCCCACCTTGGGCTGGCCACGCCAGCTGGTGGGGGCGCAGTGGCATGGGGATGGGGACGGCCTGCTTTACGTCATCGCTTCAGGGAAGGAAGAAAGACTGTTCCGCGTGCATGGTGGCGTCCCTCCCCTCTGAGATGGCCACTCCCTCTCCTTATGAGTGACTAGGATGCTGCCATGTCTCCTTTAGGGAGTAGAGTGAGCTGGGTGCGACTGGGTCATAGAAGAGGCATTGGGCTGTTTCTAGAAGCCAGTTGTACATGCAGTATGGTCTCCTATTTGTAAATCAGGAAGTACATTTAGAATTCGGGCATGATCTCTTACATGATGGTCCCAGAAATTTAGTATATGCTCACAAGCTACTCTTTAAAATCACTATGCTTAATAAAGCATAAAGTAGACCAATATGTAATGATCCGTGCCGTGTATGATATGTGTGTGTGTGTATTACATAACTAGCTGCTTTAACTAGCTGTTTTCAACATCTCATTATGAAAATTTTCAAACATCAGAAAATTTGGAAGAATTTTACAACACCACCTATATACCCGCCACCTGGATTCTGCCGTTAACCTTTCACTATACTTGTTTGATCACATAATGATCCATCTGTCCATTAATCCATTCGTTTTTAATGTGTCTCAAAGTAAGTTGCAGATATCCCCCTTGTACTCCAGCATGCATATCGTTAAGCAGTTTAACATTTGCTTACAGATTATTTTTCCTTTTGAGGCAAAATTCACTTACAGTAAAATACACGTCTCCTAAAGAAACTTTCCACTGCATTTTGACAAGCACATCCACCCGTGTCACCCAAACCCTGTCAGGATGGGGACCGTCACCGTCTCCCTGGTGCCCTCCCGTCACCCTCCTGTCCGTCCTCACACTCTCACTTCTCTGACAACCGCTGTTCTGATTCGCCTCCATAGAGCTGTTTTCCTACCGTCGGTCTTCATAGCAGTACACTTCTAGAGGATGCACTCTTTCATGTACATTTCTCTCACTCAGCGTAATGTTGTGAGAACACCTGAGCCGCCACAGTGCTGCAGGTGTCAGTGGGTTCTTTCTTCTTGCTCACGAATATTTCATTGTATGGATATGCAGTCCGTTTATCTACTCTCATGGCTGGACATCTAGGCCGTTTCTAGTTATGGGCTATTGTGAATAAAGCTTCTACCAATACTCTTATTCCAGTCTTTTTGTGGACGCATATTTGTTTCTCCTGGATTAGTACTTGTGAGTAGAGTGCTGGCTCATGGGGTACATATTTGTTTAGTTCTGTCAGAAGCTGCCAGACCATTGTCCACAGTGGCTGCACCAGGTTCGGTCCTTCTAATGTCGCAGCAGCGTTCCTGGAGCTCTGCATCCTCGCCAGCCTGTGCTGTTGTCATCTTTCTAATGTTAGTAGTTCTGAGGGCCGCGTAGTAGTAGCCACCAGATACATTTTTAGTTCAATATTTATGCCTTGAATAAATTTAAATTATAAAAAGTACTAGTGAATAGTATTACATCCATGTACATGTCATCCATCATTAACAAATGTTACTATTTTGTCATATTTGCTTCAGATCATTTTCCGAGAATTAAAAATGTATAGCTACATGTGATGTCTTTTTTAATCAGGACATTCTTTTCCCTCCCTCTCCCATCAGGGGCAAACACTAATGAATCCTGTATGTGTCCTCCTCGCGCTGTGTGATTTTCCATATGGACTTCAGATGCGTGTCTCCATAATGTGTAGTATTGCTTTTTGCTTCCTCTGAGTACTTAACTGGAGCTCAGTGTGGGGAGCCAGCAGCATTAGGAACCCTCATTGCTACACTCCCCTAACGAGCTGCATGACAGTCTGTCACCAAGCAGCGACTCCTTCGTGGCTTCCAGGACACCTTCCCGGTGTACTTTTCCTACCTCACAGGCAGGCATATTTTAGTTTTCCTTTGTTGTTTTCCTGACTTCTAATATTGGGGTTTGTCAAGGCTTGTACTTGGGACCTCCTCTCTCTTCTCTCTTTAGACTCCCTCTCCCTCCAAAGACTAAATATTACCTGTAACGGCTGCAGTTACTGATGAGAATAATGGTCAAAACTTATTGAGCATTAAATGAGCACAATTCTGAGTTTTTAATGTATGTTATTTATTTCTCCCATCGACCTATTTATTATCCTGCTTTAGCTATAAAGAAACCAAGGCACAGAGTTAGATCACTTGTTAAGGTCAACAGCTACTAAGCAACAGAGCTAGGATTGCAACCCAGGCATCTGACACCAGGTCCTTCATACTAACTCACCCTGCTTGGACTCTCACTCATTCATTCCTGCATCTTCACCCCATATGCACACATCCAGGTGCCTTTCTGATATCTCTCCTTGCCTACCTCATAGAAACCTCAAGCTTAACATGTTGAAAAGTGAATTTCTGATCTGTGCACTATGAACCTATGTATTCTTCCACACATCTATAAATGGCACTATCATTTATTCAATTGCTCAAGCCAGAAACCAAAAACTAAACAATTATAGCCAATAATGGAAAACGAGGGGCATGCTAATTTGGGGTATTTATGACCTGTAACCAGGGAATTCAGTTTTCAATTATCTTTCTTAAAGGTAAATAGATTACGTGAATACTGTTATTCTCTATATGAATAGTATTTTAATTTATTTTCCTCTACCATAAAGATTTCCTAATTTTGACATATGGTAAAATTTGAGGATTTTATTTCTTATCTGAATAATCTGCTATCATTTAGAAAAAGATTTCTAAAATTCATTAAAAGATTTAGAAAATGTTTTAGGAAATCTTCTGATTTGGCATCTTCTGATTTGGCATCTATCAAAAGAATTTATTTAGTACATTACAGTTTTCTTTTTTAAATTTGGTTCTAATGTTTAAGAGAACCTTTTAAAGTATGTCATTGTGTTAGCAACTGCCTATAAGAATAAATCTCACTCCAGCACTTCTGATCAGAGAAGGTGTCCTGTGAGCATTTGCTTTGGAGCTGTATGCTACTGCCAAGCCCACGTGTAGGTCATTGTCCTTTGGTATTGCATATTCCTTACCATAAATTTCAAAGTTTTGTATGTGTTTTAAGTGAAACCTATTGCCATATCAGTGTAATCAACAATGAGGTTATTCAGCGAAAGTATTTGGCTAATCTTATAAGTTCTTTTGTTTAGTAACCTGTATTTTTATTTCTGATGCTGTATTTTAAGAACGGAGGTAGGAATGGCATAGATTTCTGCTGCAAAAGATTGAAGATTATACTTAATTTTGCATTTTCTTTAAAATAGGAAACCTTTGCATGGAAAAGTATATGTGTCTAATTATACATGAAATTAAGTAATTTCACTTATAAACCAGATGGCAGAAGTTTTTACTCCATCTGTGACTAGATTCAGGAATATCTGTGTATATATATTTTTAGGCTATAAATGGATATAATAGTCAAAGTATTTCTTCTCTTACTGAATTAGGTTAGGGCAGATAAACTTTTATTCAAGACTTTGAATTTCACTCAATTTATAACCTCCTACTTACTCTCATTAGGAACCACGCTGGAAATTAAGGATGTGAGAAAACAAGACCTGTTACTCTTGCCTAGCTAGGACTTACAGAAAATTCACAAGTACACTGCTAACTTCTGTGCCATGTGGAAAAGGCTCTGACGGGGATAACTCATTCTGTGGTGTTTAGTTTAGTTATGACTCAATGAACAAAGATGTTTGTCCTATTATTAGATACTGTTTAAATTATTTTTTTCTCTGTGATCACCCCTATTCTGATAGTTTCAGTAGATAAGAGGATGGTGCCATTGGAAAGAAAAAGGAATGGATGTCAAAGAACTGACAAATGAGGTTAACAAAAAGGGCAGAGACCATCAGGGAATAAGCTCACACCAGCGCGTTACGTCAGGGAGGCACTTCCTGCCATCGTGTGCCGCGGGATTGCTTGGTCAGCTCTTTGGCTTCTCAGCCAGTCTTGCTGGCGTGAGTTGGCATAGTTTGGGCAGAGTTCACACTGCTGTTTAATGCATCAAAGGAAAAAAGTTGTGCTTCACTGTAGTGTCATTCATCCTTGTCTCAGGAAGATGGCAGCTTGTGAAGTGGGTGTTACCAGGTTTGATAGAGGGAGAAGCCCTGTAAGTGGGGCTCTTACTGTCACACAGCTGATTTAAGTAGTGCTGCTGGAGCTGGAGGATCCAAATTCTAAATGCTTTCCATGACATGTGGCTGTGAATGAGGTTGTCGAGGTTTTATTTGGGGAAATACAGAAAACAGCATTCCTTGTTTTGCTGGCAGTAGTTTCAACAATGCACTTGGTGCTCCTGCAAGCTTGTGAGTTATCTTGAAAGGTCCATCTTGGACCTCTTTGAAGTTTTTTTACTTCGGGCTACTGCTCAGCACTCCTCGAGGGCAGAGACCGTCCAGACCGGGCAGTGGGCTGGGCACACAGTAGCGGTTCTAGTTGAGTAAATGGGCTCTCATGGTTGACAGGCATTTAAAAGACAAAGACAAACCAAACTACAGAACCATGCTTGATTTCTACATATTTTAGGCCTCTAAATCAATATTTTCAGCACAGTAAGTCTTAATTATTAACTTCTTTGGCAGCAGGTGAGTCTGTTGATAAACATGTTGCGAGTGAAGTAAACGTTTTTATCCTGCTTTGGCTATTTTGTTTCATATCTTTAAATAACTACAGACTCACAACCTCGTTCACCTCTAGCTCTGTGGGTAAAGGAAACATCATTTGAGAAATCGTAGATGTATTCTATCACATTAATGAGGGCGGGTGGTTATATTTCATTATAAAGAGCAGAACAGCAAAACAAGTAGGAAGAATTTTTGATTATATAAAGATATTTCAGAAACCACTAAAAATGGACAGCTTTTTCCAAAGCACAGTAGTAACCAAAAGGTGAAACACTGGTTAGGAGCCGGGAGGTGACTCTGGGTCTTCACTCTGCCCCTACTGTGCCTTGTGCCTCCATGGCCACGTCTGGCTCTGGTGTCCTAGAAATCTAGAAGTAACAGAAATGTAGTGTCTGCCTTACTTTCGTAATCTTTATTGGGCATTCAGCGTGGATGACCATGTATTTGTCATCTATCCTATATGTTATTAGAAATTCATGTGAACAAATTGCACAACCCAACCCAAGGTGGTGTCATTTACATTATACTTTCAGTGTAAGAGATCTCACATGTATTATTCAGGTCAGGACCACAGGAAGGCTGTGAGGCTGGGCGTGTGGCTCAAATTCAGCTAGCTAGGGCGGTCAGTGTGCTCCGAAATGAAACTGATCGTTGCATAATATTTTGTCCTTTAAAGAATTTAAAGAAAGCCTAACTTTTTTTTAAAATTAAAGCTTCAAAAGCCTGAATCTGTTTTTTATGTGCATTGAAATCTTAAATTGTTTGCTTCAGTGCAGTATTTTAAAAGGTATTAACATCAAATTATACTTAGAAAAATTACATGCATGTACTCCAATAGAAATAGAATTACGAGTATATAACATTTAAAAGACTTTCATGTATAACTATTACTGTAGAAGTGGAACCCCTTAAGGATTTTGGTCACTGTTTCTGTAGCGCTATGAAAAAGCTGGCAGCTGTAGACAAGAATGGCATCCCCTTTTAGAATGGTGTTAATTACAGATGTACGGGGACAGTCACATTTGTTAGGGCAAAGGTCGTTAGAATTCTATTTTAAGTTAGTTTAGAAGCTAAATGTACCAACCTGATTTTCTCAATCACAGAATTATTTATGTAAATATTTATTTTTCATTTAATGGAGAATAACTTTAGGAGAAACAAGAATAAAAAAGAAAATGCTCCACCTGGCTTTAATGTTCAGTGAACGTAGGTGTGGGTTTTGTGACCTTCCAGGCTTGGCGTTGGGTGTCCAGCGCTGTCCGTAGGAGAGCCCAGGGCACCAGCCTCCCTGGACAGGATGCTGGGCATCAGGGCGGAGCCATGGAGAGGAAATATTGTACAGCCTCTTGCTGTTATTTCCATAAGGCCAAGGCCCACATTTTCTCACACTTTAACATTTCTGCAGGAGGAATATGTCTTATTAGCAAGGACTTCTTAGTATTATGTTCACCTGGAAGCTTGGGTGGTGCCTCCTAAGTTAATGGGATTTTAGAATCAGTGAAATACACTATGTATATACCCTGCTGTTTAGCTTAGTTAATTTCTATTCCACTTTCAGATTTTGGTTCAACGTCACATCCTAGGAGAGCTCTCCAGGATGCTCCACCTTACGCTCACTGGAGATCCCTCCTACCGTGTGTCACCATTGCAGTTTTGTGTTTGTGTATTTGATTGTGTCTTCTTCCCACCAGCTTCTGTGAGGGTAGAGAGCTCATCTAATTTTTCCTCACTCTTGCATTCCCAAGACCTAAAGCCTTTCCCAGAATCTTGTGTGCTAAATAAACATTTAATGTGATATTTTCATTGCACGATATCATTTATATATGGAAGTAAACTAGAATTTTAAGGACAAGTAATTTGATGAAATTTACCCCGTGGAGATCTATGCTCAAATGTTTATTGAGTAGCTACGTTGTGTACTAATACTGTACTTGATACTGAACGAGTGGCATAGTAATAAGGGAACTGGTACGTTAGGATCCAAACTAAAGCGGGGACCTGCATCTCTATTCAGGCACCTCACATTTATTTGAATTTCCATGTTGTACATCAAGGAAAACATTTCATCTCCTCCACATACGTTCTTAAGAAAAATAGGCATTTGGGGACTCACTGCATATTATCCTCATGCTTAGTATTACTGGC
Source organism: Rhinolophus ferrumequinum (assembly GCF_004115265.2). Classification (NCBI taxonomy): domain Eukaryota; kingdom Metazoa; phylum Chordata; class Mammalia; order Chiroptera; family Rhinolophidae; genus Rhinolophus; species Rhinolophus ferrumequinum. Next base: position 3,014,636 of record NC_046301.1, on the reverse strand, counting down.
GACAAAACAGCTGTGCCGTTGAGAGAGACAGTTGCTTAAAGAATGTCCTGGACAGTTAAGATTCTTTATAAGTTTAGCTTAGGTTTCACTATTACTCTCCCCTCCAATGTCTGTTTCTTTTAATATCACACTATAAATGTGAAAACATATATATATATATATATATATATATATATATATATATATATATATAGTGAGTGTGTGTGTGTGTGTGTACTTATAAGAGAGAAAAAGGGGGGAGGACATAGGAGACATATATGTAAAAAAGATTAAAAATCTTCAAAATGTTATGCATTGTTTGGGAAAATAAGAGCATCATTGGCTTTCTTAAATATTTCTGCAAAATACAGGTAAAACAGCAGAGCCACAATGATAAAATCTAGTGTATGTAGATACTATGGATCCCTTTTCTTAATCCTAACTGAACTGTGTCTTAGGTAACTGAAGTGTATCATAGTCTGTAACATGGCAGTGAGACTTAAGTTTGTTTTGATCTACTACATTCCATACTTTCTTGTCCTCTACAGTTTAAAAAGGTTTGAAAACCTCTTATCTAAATACTTCAAAACATACAGTTTCTGTGTACATTTCTCCTTTCTTAAAGGAAAAGGATAACAAATGTATATTAGCTCGTATCTATCAAATTTTATTGTTTTTGGGTAATCGAGAAGTTCTTTTTCCTTCTAGCTCGTTATTGGTATATAATAAATATGTACGTGTTCATTTCTCCAGATGCTTTTGAATTGATCACACCCATTCTTTTAAATTAAAATTTTTGTCTTAACTTTCTTTAAACCCTGTTTCAATTCTTTCCTGCAGATGGCTTTTGACTATTTGCCCAAATCCAGTTAGCTCAGAAGAGATGGTTTGCTGTGTCACTTGGCAGTGGCCAGCCAGGCTGCCCCCAGGAATGGTGACTGAACGGTGGTCATGCGGACAGTGCATTGGGCCGTGCGACTCCTAGAGGCCCGTGTTTTTTCCCACTCGAAAACCAGTTCGCATAAGAAGCTTTAGCTATGTTTGCATAAATGTGTAGCTTCCATAGGTGTCTACTCTGAAAAGCGGGATGATAATTTGATCTGTTCTACTTATTTACAGCATCAGTTTTATAATTGTATTAGGTTGGTACAAAAGTAATTGCAGGTTAAAAACAATTGCAAAAACTGCACTTTTGCACGAACCTAATATAATCACACCTGGATTTAGGCATTTTCCAGTTGTCTTGTACACCATAGTCTGGGCGATAACATACTGTGATTTGATAGGATAGTTTATAAGCATTGTCCATTTTTATGAAGGACTCTTAATTGATGTATTCTACCATATTCCAACAAGCATTTAGTTCAACAGATACTTAGCGTTCCCCCAGTGTGTGCCGGACACTGTTCTTGGTGCTGAGATGTGTCAGTGAACAGACGAGCTCTCTGCCCTCAGTCTCGTGGAGCTGGCATCTCAGCAGAGGCAAGACAGGGAGAGATGAGGAGACAGTCCCCTGCTGGAAGGAGGACAGAAAGGCTTTGGATGAGACGGGTAGTGGGGCAGCCCAATTGAGGAGGTGTCACCTAAGTAAAGACTTGAGTCCTGCACAGAGGAAAGTATTTAGAGGGTGTTTTTTTGGCTGTTTCAAGAAGTGAAATAAATGGAAGATTTGGCCAGAGAGACAAAGGGAGTTTGCTGTCTAGGCTTATTATTTTAACCCTTTCATCTTTAAAGTGGAGTATTTTACAACTTTCCCTTGAGAAACAGAAAAGTGCTGTTTGGAGGAAACAAACTGGATTCATGGAGTTTTTAAGTCTAAAACGTATTTCATCACATGACATCGTGCGTTCTTACAGCAGTTAAATTTGTCTTCTGCGAGTGGCCTACGCTTAGACAACAAACTATCATTCTCCCTTAGGGGTAGAAGATAAACTGTAATAGGTCAATGTTTAAAAGACGTGGGAAAATATCTTTCAACTATAAAATTGCTGACTATCATAGCTCCTTGAGAGGGAGCGTCTGACTCAGAAGTTTCCAGCATCTGTTCAGCAAGAACAGTGGTGCTGATCTTTGCAAGCATACCCCTAACCTGAATGCCTGCATCAGCACATCCCGAGGTGAACAGTCCATGCTTTGCTTAGGAACCATTTATAATCATTTATAATTCAGGACCTAGAGCTGCCATTCAGTATCTGATGTTCCACTGCTCCCTTCACTGCACCGATAATGATTTTCCCTTTTGAAACTATGGGGCTGTCACCAGGGACGGCCCTTTCACAGGGGTAAGCGCACAGTCCGCTTTGACTGTCCCACTGAATGGCCCTCCTGCAGAAAGACCACAGATGGATCTGCTTCGAGACACTCATTCCAAGAGAGGACTCTCCCGGTGTACTTATTTGTATATATTTCTGTATATTTTGGGATGAACTTAGCAGGTTAGCATTTATCACACACGACCTGATCTTCTGTGGTGAAAGAACAGATACTGTCAAGTGCACATGTGACTCCTGTTTTCTCCTTCTTCCTTCACTTATTTTTCATTCAGACTTCTTTTATGCTTCAGTTTTCTCCTTCTTTCCTCTGTCCTTCGTATCATCCAATAAATATTCGTTGAGCATTTACTGTGTAATTTAGGCCACCTTTGCTGTTGAGGAGCAAATCTTTGTGGAAATTTAATTTAAAAGCTAGAACTAATATTCAGACATCTTTTGACTCTATTTTTAAAAGAGTTTTATGAATTGAGTAAAATGTAGGAGATGATACAACAAACAGAAATTCCAAAAATCCCTCATGGTAATTGTAACACATATGATAGAATTTACTAATTTATAAGCAGCTTTCCAAGCCAATACCAAATGTACCATTTTCCCAAAGATACCATTTTAGCTTACTGAATGGTGAAATCTCCTATCTTCTGTCAGAATTGTTGCGGGGCAGTAATAACTAGTTAGATGGGGAGGGTGGGGAGAGACAGAGACAGAGAGATGGGGGGGGAGAAGAGGGGAAGGGAGGGGAGAGAGAGAGACACCTAGCCAGTCTGGACCTACTAGCCTACCTGGCTCTGAAGGTCCTTCACAGGTCACTCCACCCCTTTTCTTTCTCTTGTCTCAGCTGGACGAGGCTCCTTGCCTACTAGCCACCGTCACACCCCACGCTTTTCTTCCAGTGTTAGCTGTTCTCACTGAAATTGTCTGTCTCTGTCAGTCAGTGGAAATACACCTCCTCATAACGACCCAGCTCTTCCTTGAAAGGGCCCTTTATTTATACCCCGTCACAAGCGATTTCTTCCTTTATTTGTGCCTTTGGCTTTAGCACCTACTGTGAACTGCCCTGGGCTTACGGCAGTAAATTGTGGGTACCTGGTAGATGTTTTGTTCATTCATTCTAAAACTATTGGCTGCCCACTCTGTCAGGTACTGTGCTATAGGAGACCCAACAACAAAAGGTAGACATGCAGAGCACGGATCTGAGGAGCGAGTGGTGATGGCCGCTGTCAGGCACAAGGTGGTGTGGGGACACGCGGCTGAAGTGGCGGTGCCCACCCTCGGGCCACACAGACCTGTCCCACTTCAGACAAGGTCTCTTAGAAGCAGCCTGGAGGACAGAGTGGCGCCCTTCTCCTGCAGCAGGACGGGGAGGGAAAGGAAATAGTAGGTGGGTGCTGGTCATTTAGAGGAGGGTCCAGGGCGTTCCTGTCTGAGAATTTTTATTTTCTTTGTGAACGATGAGGCAGAATTACCTGCTGAGGGAGGTGGAAGGAGAACTTACTTGGAGGATAAAACGAGATTGAACATGTAGAAAGTAGCTCCTGTACAGAGAGAGAAAAGACAGGAGAACTTAGTGGTTGGTTAGTGGGAGCACCGAGGGCTCAGGGCTGGACTGCGGGTCCCGGCAGCTTTGTCTGGAACGCAGTGCTTTTCTGCAGAAGCAATCCGCAGCCGAGAGGGTAAGTCGGGGGCCAGTGAAGGAGAATTCAGGGTACAGCTCTGCAGCTGAGTGCACAAGTCCCCTCTGCCACTGACCTTCCACTCCCTCTGAGCACGTGGATGGGAATTTCCAGTCCCAGTGTTGTTAGCGTCTCCCCGTCAAGGTGAGATTTTATGTAAATGAAAGCATTGTAAACTACGAATCATGCAGGTGATAGTTATGGTCTTACAAATATTATAAGGTAGAATTAGTAAAAGTTTTCCGGATTTTTCAATGCTGGATAGACAAAAATACCCCCAAACCAAAAAAGACTAATTTCCAAATTAAAGAGATGTTCTCTAGAAATAGTTATAACAAGAATAAATAGACTCTAACAGTAGTTTTAAAAAGAAAAAAATTGAAGATAATCTCTCAAGTGCTACACTAGCAAGAGCTTAATGTTTCTGGAAATGTAAAAACATAAAGTTTTAGGTTTACAAGGGCCAATAAAAACATCCTTGAAAGTATAAAATATATTCTTAGAATCAATACAGTACATTGGGTGTTTTATTGTCAGGCCCCGTTTCTGTTTAGAAGATACATAACATGATTTTTAAAAGGTATTCAGAAAATAGTATTCTTTCAGGCCATGCTTGTTATTTTAAACAGTCTGACAAAATAGCACTGCTGTTTGGAAGACATGTGTACAGTGACTAGCTGATCACCCTTATGTTTTCTGTGCATCGAGGCTGATGGAGTGTCATACATGGCAAAGCTAAAAATAGAAAGCACACAAGGCTGCTGCGTGGTCTCTTTCCTGTGGAAATGTGGAGCAAGTGCACTTGGTACCGACTCTTCATTTGAGCTTCTGGGCACAGTCCTCTGGGAATCGGACTCCACTCGTCCACAGCATGCATAGCGGTCTGAAAGTTTAGCAATTTTAAAGGGTAGTTGTTCATCACAGGTTCTGGATTCTCTTTTCTACTTAGATCCCCCAATTAATCCAAATTACCGGCTGACCCCTTCCTGAGACAGATGCAAACGCTAAGCAGAACTCCGGCCACAGAGGGAGCTGCAGGCTGGGGTTGCGTTTGGCAGGGTGAGGCCATTTGCTACCAGCGGTGTGCGTTTGCGCTGATTTACTGGGGTTAACCGGATGTTGAACAGGGTCCTCTGCGAGCTGGAGGACCGGGTCACAGTTTGGCAGGTGGTCTTGATGTAACTCTGATCTGATTTAGAAACCATGGTTGGCAAAAATTCCTCTCCCATTGCCAGTTATGCTTTAGCTGAGATGTTTCCTCAGGCACTCAGCGAAGTAGAAGAATATTGGGCGTGTGGGGATGACAATGTAGTCCAGGAACATGTACCTTCCTGGAGACTTCTAATGAAGGAAAAAAGGGAAGAGAAGTATACTCTGAAAATGGAAAATAAGAAAATTTCCAAAAGTAGTAAGCCAGTCTGAAAAGATGGGGGCAAGTTGATGGTGAAAGCGAGTTTGTGTGCGTGTATTGAAGCTTAGGGAAGCTCGGGGCTGAAAACTGAGGAGCTGGTAGGGGGGCAAATGGTTCTCGAAAAGAAAGGGGTGCACTGACAGTTTTCACCCAGCGGCATCCTGGACATGGGAAGGTTTCCGTTCCTAAGTCAGGCTGTTCCTGCATCTCAGATTTGGCCCGTCTGTCTTGCCCCTCCCTCCATCCACACGGTTGCCTGTGACCTGTGTTCCAACAGGAAGGTGAGTGTTCACCTTGGGAAACCATTTCTCCATCACGGTACCGCGGAGCGCCTCTGCTTCGTCAGTTTGCACTTGAACGTGAATGTGCAAAGCAGAACTTGGCAGCCAAGCACCGGCCTCCCCAGGCCCTTCACTTCCCAGGCTGTTGGAGTTTGTCACCAGCTGTACTCAGGGACAGTCTTCCCACAAGCCCCCTGTTTTCCTGCATTTGCCACATTCTGTCATTTCTATACAAGTTATGCTTAAAATAGCTTGTATTATAGTTTAATCTCATTTTGTTTCACCCAGAATATTTCTTAACCACTATTAAAGTTTTTTCAAGAAAAGTATAGGTTTCTTAATTTTGTGATTGTAACAGCTGACATTAAATTCAGTTAAATGTGATTAGAGTTACAAAAAATGAATATGGCATAATTATCTTGACTCTTTTATTACTTACGAAGAAATTGTGTTATTTTAATTTTTAGTTGCACAGCGCCACCTACCGGACCTGTGTTAATGTATTCTTCAGCTGTCCAGGTCTGAGACAATCAGCTTCTAGTAAGAAACTTAATTGACTTCTGTTATTCATCAGTTTTCTAAAGCAGAGCGGATGTATCAGCTTCTAGTAAGATACTTAGTTGCCTTGTTATTCATCAGTTTTCTAAAGCAGAGCCGATGTATCAGCTTCTAGAAAGATACTTAGTTGCCTTCTGTTATTCATCAGTTTTCTAAAGCAGAGATGATGTAGGGAGGCTGGCATATTCAGACTTTGCTTAGTTACATAGTTGCCAAAACAAAAATACATGGGTTACAGACTATAAAAATCCTCCATGCCAGATCTTCTTAGGTTGTGCTTTATTTATTTATTTTTTTTGAGCATTTACTTTTGCTTTGGAAATACCGTCTGTGAATAGCCTTTTAAGTTTAAGAGAACTTTTATTAGTGATGATTTCCCAAGTATTCTTTCTACTCCTACCTTGAGCTTTTAATTGCATCTTTGCGTCCTAGTTTTTTTTTAATGTCTTTCTACCCACTAGACAATAGTCCCAGACCTGACTATACAAGTGTTGAAAGTTACCTGAGAGCATGGCAGGAAGACTTGGGAAACTAATAATATATTAAAATAAGAAAAGTTTATAAACTGCGTTAGTAGTGCCAAAGACTTACTTGATACAGCTTGTTGTCTACTCCTTCACATGGAAAAATAACCAAAAGTGTTCTGTTTTGTTTTTAAGTCACTTACTTCATTTTCACACTGAACCCAATTTCTCTGTGAATTATATTCTTGCTTGTGGACTGCATGGAGTTTTCACATGCACAAAAGAGAGAGACACTTTATTCAATTAAAGCCCCTAATTTAAAATCAGTACCAGTATAGTATTTGGCACAGCCCTAGTCATCTAAAAATACAAGCAGACACCTCAGCTGTCATTGTCCTGCCTCTTGTTTCCTCAGCTTGCCCGTCACTTTCATGTTGTGTAACTCACGCCACACGGGACCAGAACCACGTCTCGCCCGAGGACAGTTTGGGGCCAGTGTCTCCATTCCTTCCCTTTTCAATTTAAGAGAATAACAGAAAAGAAAGAGCAAGCAGGAAAACACTAGAAGCCAAAGAGTAAAGCACATTTATAAGCAAAATTATGAAAATAAAACACTTTGGGGGGGGGGTAGTTTTGGGGAAGAAAATAGATTTTTTTTTTTTTTGAAAAAGCTATATACACACAAGTTGAACTCAGAAAAAAAGTGAGCTTTGCTATGTATGAGCTCATGCCCACTACTGTGGAACAGACATCTGGAGAGAGCAAAGAAAAACCTCTGATGGTTTTCAGCGGGGCCTGAGAGATAAAACAAGATGGTGTAATTTTACCCTTGTCTGGTTGCCCACAAGGAAATGTAAACAGTTAAAAAGCTTTTAACATTCTTTGCTGTCACCTCAATTGTCTGAAGACCTCACTTACCTATCTATCACCCCATTTCCAACAGAGTGAAGATAGAAAAAAACGTGAGTGTGCTTAACAGCAGTCATCGTTCGACTCCAGTTTCTCACTAGACTTTTCAGTTCTGCAAGTTGGAATCTGCCAGAACTAGAGCGTTAGGTGTTAGTTGCTGACAATTTCACAGTAACTTTAGGCTGGGCCTGCCTGTGAGTAAATCATATCAGTATGAATAAGGTCAATTTTCCTTGCATTGCGTCTGCTTTGTCTAGCGGATCCTTGCATCGTGTTTTGTTCCTGAAAGTCGTCAGGGCATTGATGATTGTCTTTGAACTCTGAGAAAAGTAGACTTGACCGGAGTACATTCCAATTGCAGACTTTCTGCCCAGGTTAACTCTTGAAAGCGTCTCTTGATCTCAGTGGTTGAAGTTGTAAGAAAGACAGCAACCAAAGGCATAACTGATTATCAGAATTGGACCAAGAAAAAGCACCGCTATCATTGTTTTTGCTGTCTTTGACTTCCTACTCTAATTCTCCATCCGCTGTCCTAATCCGCTGTCTCCATCGTTGTACCTACATCTTTTTGTGGTTTCCCTCTCGTCCCCTCAGATCATGTTCTTCTCATTACCTGCTAAAGAGGATACACATTTGTCATTTCATGGATTTCCAACAAAAAGCTTGTATAGAAAAATGTTCTATACATCAATATTCGAATATGTATATTTAAATCAAATTCCTAGATTGTATCAAAAAAATCTGCAAGGTAGATTCCCTGCCTTAGGTCATTTTTACAATAACACTTTCCAGTAACAAGTTGGCTAATTTAAAGGTTGTATAAATAAATGCCTTAGAAACCCCAGCCTATCGCAGCCTAACGAATGATAACTCTCCTATTAAATATACTCCCTCCTGAGCCGAGTAGGTTTATGAGAGGAAGGGCTGTTTTGTGTAGATGGATGACAACAGTTACCATTTACCCAGTGATTTGTTCCAGGCATCGTGCTCCGCACTGCGCATGAATTTTCATTGAATCCTCATCACAACCCTACCAGTGGCACAGAGCCCTGCCCGTGCTGGGAGCAGAAGAGACCACGCATGTCATGTGCAGGTCCAAGGCGTTTCTGGGCTCCTGGGGGCCAGACGTGCAGGAGAGAGCAGTGCAGAGGCAGTAAGGGGTGAGGGGGTGATTCTGGATTTTTTTTAAAAAATTCTACCCCTGGTTCTTTTATGTATTATACTAAACCTGTCTTTTGTTTGTTTGTTTGTCTAATTTGTTTTGTTTTCCTGCTCTGAGACCTCACAACTCCTTTCTGAAACCTCAGCAGAGGATAGGTTTTCATACTGAACACCTGGGCTGGAACAAGCACTACATCTCAGTTTTCTCAGATGAGCAGGAAACGGCTGTCCAAACCCCCTCATTGCTACCTCCTTCCTTCTCTGCTAGGAAGCAGCCTGCTTTATGCACCTCTTATTCTTTAAAGGAAAATGTAGCTGAAGTGCCAAACCCTGTCATTCCCAGTCTTTTCTAGAAATGTTATCTTTAAGGAGATTTATAAAAACAAGAAGAGTCTTTGTGGTTTTATTCTGAAAGCCTGTGGTGCTGAGAAACAAGGTGGACTTGTAACGCTGAGCTTTTCCACTTTCAAGCTGTAAATAAAAGACGGGTAACAGTTTCATGCATGTTTATGAGGAAGAAGCAGTTGAAATATTTATTTTTTTAGTTCTAGCAAAGCACGAGCAGCCTGCCACACTGAGAGTACTTTATGAAACATTTTGTCGACACTGAGACTACTTTTTGAAACATTTTGTCGTGTCAGGAACAGGCAGGGCGGCCTCTGCCTAAGTGAGTGAACATTGCTGCACAGGCCTCAGGTACCTGCATTTTGGAAGTAACTTTGTATACTTTGTATACTTTGATGGCACTTTCTAAAGGGCTATAAAACTAGAGCTTTTAAAATCAGACCCAATTCAATTCTTTCTTTACCGTCAATGAACAACCTTAGCAAACTGTGTGATACAAGGTGTTCAGCCTTGATACAAGGCCCTTTTCAGCCTGAGCTTTGGTACTCAGACCATCACTGTCTTCACGCACATATAGGTAAATATGCACGCCCACATGTGCATGAACACACATACGTGCTTAGAAGTGAGGTGCCAATTTAAATTCATTTTGCCTGGGTGTTGCTCTGAACCCCGAGGTATCAAGAGAGGCTTCCTTACTCTCTGGGCGAATGCTGAGCGTTAAGCGGTCCTTGATGTGTGCCTCAGAAGACTTTCCAGATCGTCCCGTGGGAACTGTGCAATCCCTAGAAACCCGGTCCCCAGCTCTCTCTCTCTTTGCTTGCTTCCCGCAGACGCCCCTGTACTTGGTGAATCACGGAGAGACTGGGCCCGTCAGGTGCAACAGGTGCAAGGCTTACATGTGCCCGTTCATGCAGTTCATGGAGGGCGGACGGCGCTACCAGTGCGGGTTCTGCAGCTGTGTCAACGACGGTGAGTGCCAGACCAGGCCGCCGCGGGAGCGCCTCAGAATGCAACCATGACCCTTCCTCGCTTAGGAAAACGCCCTGATGCCCTGGGTTCACACACCTGAGTGTTTCCTCAGCACTGATGAGTTCCCATTCCAGAATAATTCAGAGGACTGAGCCTTTGTGGAAATGAACTGTGGAAATGAAATGCTCTGCTTTTGAGTTTTATAAGGAACAGAGCAACTTCCACGTGGGGCTCACGCATTTATATCGCGCAGAGGGGCTTCGATGTTGCAAACAAGCCATTTTCTGGTGGCTTGCTTTCCAGGGAAATTACAAAGAAGAACCTTCTGTTATCTATGTGTTATCTATGTTTATCTATGTTCACAGATGATAAACGAGATCTTTCCTCATTCCTCTGAATTATTCTTAAATGTGAGCTCATCAATGTTTAGGAAAAGCTAAGGTATAACCAAGGATTTTAACATGTATATTAGATTTCCCCCCTCCAAAATAAAACATTCATACAAGGGACTTCCCCAGATTCACTGTATTTTTCAACTCCATTCCAGTGTGAATTCACCAATGTTGGAAAACTCTGCAAGCTTGCTAAAAGCACTTCCATTTATTATATTTATAACATGTCTGTATTTTTAATTCTTTGGAGTTCAAGCACATGCTCAGGCTGAGAACATTTCCACATTCATTGACATTTACAGAGTTTTTCTAGAACCATGTGATGACTTTGAGAGCAGGAGTTTTCTGTCTCCCTGCGGTAGCTGTGGCATCTACCTACTCAGGACACACTGCACGTACCGTGGGACCCCGTCCTGCCACCTCCCCACCATTGCTGCTCTTTCTAAGGAAGGTCTTGCTCCTTCTCTCATTTGGACAAAATCTGCAACCAAATCCGTGGCTCCACAGTCCTGGGACCTGGATTTCAGGAACCTGTGGCAGTTCACTTCCTGTGCTTTAGTTTGGGGGGAAAGGTCAGGAGGAGGCAGACACCCCCCAGAAGCAGTTTGGTGAATGTGTCCCCCAGGGTCGCCAGCTCTTCAGTGTCTTCACTCAGGCCCTCGGCTTCCTTAGGAAAGTGATTAGAAATTGACCGAGGACCTATCCACTTAGGACATCCGAGACTTTCAGTTTGGGGTGCACTCCCCGGATAAACACCCCAAGTGTCCGCTTAAAGAAACCACTCAGAGCTCTTGTGTCTCTAACAACAAGTCCCGCCCTCAGGTACCCACTCTCAGCAGGTGCCATGTCATTTTCCAATAGGCTTGTTCACACTGGGCTCAAACAGTTGTCCCCGCAGGAAGGCGGACTGCCTCAGAGTCACATGGATGCTTAACATTCTCCATTGAGGGCTAAAGAAGGGCAGAGGTTTGTTGAGTTAGAGAACCCAGCAGGCTTGGTTACAGGGTTCCACTCTGTTCCCTTCAAAGTGTCCAGAGGCTAAAGTGTGGGGAGCACATGAGGCCAGAAGACATGCAGGAGACAGGTGTCACATGGCAGCATGTAATTTATGGGGTGACTTGAAATTTGATTTATAAAACATGATAGATAGTATTAATTGCAAACAAATATGAAATTAGTTCATTTTAAATAGAAACTTTTTCACATATCACATGCAGATGTGTAAATGAAAATGAATTATAGGAACTATGTAGAAATCACTGCAGCGTACACCCTAAGACAGCCAGTGCAGCATCCTCTAGCTCAGGGGTGTCCAAACTGCGGCCCACAATCCATTTTTTATTGGCCCGCAGCAAATTCCAAAAATATATTTAGTTTACTTAAATAAACCAGGTGAGGCAATACGTACTTCACCTCGAGTGAGTGGCCCGGCTGTTTGTGTATTTTACCGCATATGGCCCTTGGTGAAAACCGTTGAAGAAAGTTTGGACACCCCTGTTCTAGCTCATCTGAAGGTCACAAAATTGCAGTTAAGGCCCTTGTAGCTTACTTAGCTCAGCTGAGACTCAGTGTCCCACTTCCATGATCTCTCAAGACATGTAATTTCCCAGCTCAGACATCCATATATACATACGAATCTTATAAAACTTGTTTAAAAAGAAGTGGCCACAGCCTGGTAAGGAGCTAGGAAGACCATGCCTCAGTGACACCTTTTTAAGTCCAGCTGAGGGAACAGTCCCGTAGGAATCCATGTGTTAGTTCACAGCTGAAGATGAAGAGTCCTGAGTTGTTGGTTTTAAAGCAAAAGGCACTACTTGTGTGGCTTCACAAATGAAAGTGCTGTTCTTTATGAAATGCCTAAAACCAGAGCACTGTCGGGTATCCTGAGTCCTGCTGCTGTCAGTGGTTCAGTAGCCAGCCCTCTGACTCTCCAGGCCCCGGGATGCGTTTGCACAGATGCCAGGCCTTATTTGTGCAAGTGTTCAGTGTGTGACTCATGGGCGTTCCTGTGCTGTTGGGTGGCTTCCCAGTCTTTGCCAGAACTAACCTTCTGAGACGTTTCAGGCAAATTAAGGGTTCCTCAGCTGAGCTCTCAGTGGTGTAGTCTTTCCCTAATACAGTAATCCTGTCCACTCTGAAGCCCAGACATTCAGGTTGCTGTGCAAACCCCCCGGGCTGAAGACAGCTCTTAATTAAAAGATAATAAATATTGCAGATCATAGAGAAGTTCAAATAACCAATGTATATTTCTGTTAGGTGTATTGAAAATGGAAATGGTTAGAAAAGCCAGAATTCATTTTAAAAGAGCTAACTAGATAGGGACAATTAAATGTTGGTTGTGATACCTTAAGAGCACCAGTCTTTTTTTCCTATGTCTTCACAATGGTCCAAATCATAAATGTTCTTTGTCATCTGTAACCTGTAGAAGGGTCACGAAGAGTTTTTAGAAAACCCTTGTTCTTTCCAAAACATGCTTTTTAGATACTGGATATTTATAATATATTATATTCCAGCTTTAAAATACTTTTTTTCTCATACTCCTTTCCTCCCACAATAAATTTTGAAAACTTATTCAATTGTCTGGGTTATGAAAACAAAAGATTTCCTCTTCTGTTTTGTTTCTGTTAGTCCCACCGTTCTATTTCCAACATCTGGACCACGTTGGAAGGAGATTGGACCACTATGAGAAGCCGGAGCTGTCTCTGGGATCTTACGAGTATGTTGCGACTTTGGATTACTGCAGAGTAAGTGTTCCCAGGACTTCAAGTGTTTGCACACTGAAGTCAAATACAAGGGAAGAACTTTCATATGTAAAGAACTGACTCTTAATTTGCTAACAGACAGTTTTGGTGGTGCCATGGGGATATAGAAATGCCTTTTGGGCTGTTAACATGATGAAAGAGCCAAACCACCCACTGCAGTGATCATTTTTAAAAACTAAAATGTGGTGCCAGAAATAGAAAACAATAATTTAATTTTCATGTTCCTACCATGTAGAACATGCTGGATTCTTCTTTTTTTCATTAAAGATTATTGGGGTGACATTGTTAGTAAAGTTACATAGGTTTCAGGTGTACTATTCTGTAATACAGCATCTATACATCACATTGTGCGTTCACCACCCAGAGTCAGATCTCCTTCCGTGCTGGGTTCTTAATGCTGCTTCTGCCTTGTTTTGTCAGTCATCTCAGAACAACTTCACTTCTAGGGCAGAAGCTCAGCCAATATGGTCAGTAGGACTAGTGGCGTGTTTCTGTACCTGCCTTCTCTTCTCGCGATGTCACCAGAGTGGTGGAAGGCCCTCAGAAGCTCCCTGAGACTGTCTTAGCAGCCTGGGATGCTGTCCCCGGCTTTCCTGTGCTCTAAGATGTAGCCACGAGACTCCCACCGCTCCCTTCCTCTAAAGTAGGAAATGCAAAACTTTCAGTTTCCTTAGAACACCGTTAACTGTTGGACCCCAGGCTACCACCTCAGCGCTCTGCTCATTTGTACAAAACTCTTCCCCTGCTCTGAGCTCACCTCTCCCTTCTAGTCCATGCTTCTGTGTTCCAGCCGGACAGGCCCCACCTGGCGGACGTTGGCTTGCTCTCTAAGCCCTGGCTGGGATTGTTTTGTGTGTGCGTGCATGCGCATGTGTGCGTGCACGTGTGTGAATGCATGTGTGCACGCGTGTGTGCGCCTACAACTTCTCTGACTTCACTATGTTCACTATGGTAGTTATTTACTAAATCTTCTGCTTTTTTACATACAAATTTCGTAGAATTTTCCTGTATTTGCTTCAACAGTTCTCCCCATGGGTTTTAAATCTTCTTACATGGCTTCCCTCTGCATAGACCCTGCTATTCTTGGGGACAGGCATCTTGTCCTAGCTGACTTCGTGGCATCTGCCAGTGCCTGGCACAGGGGGGCAGTTGGTCGGTGTGTGTGAAATGAGTGAGTGAGTGAAGCTGCAGGTCTGTGAGTGTCCCCAGGCCTGGCTGTGTCCCTTTTCCAGTTTCATGGTGACATCGTGCAGGGCTTTACAATTCTTCACTAATTTAAAGAGATCGTCTCGGGGATCAGTTCAGGTGTCGGCTTATAGCTGAACTACCATGTAGAGACGACGCAGCAGGGTCATTCTGACTTATTTCTTCACTTTCCCTTCCAAAGATGAATGCCTGCTAGGGCCCAGTTCTCAGAAAATGGCCTTTGGCCCACCGGGTTCTTTCATAGATGTTTGCTAGGAGACCAGTCCACATACTGGGTATCAATTGCAAAGAATGTTTTTCTTAACTAGAAGTTTTTTCAATTAGTTGGGTTTTTTTCAATTAACGTAATTTTGCATTTATTGTAATGTTTTCTATGATTTTTTTTTACTACCTTGCATAGAACTAGTTATTAAAGGTTAGTGCTTTATTAGTTTAAAACGTTATAACATTTGAACATAGTTTGGGAAACATTTTTTGTACAAATGCTTTTAGGCAAAAAGCATGTCTTCAAGTACTGATTACTTTGGGACAGTTTGTTCCTTACTGCCATTGACTAAAGCAGAATGATTGGGGAAAACATAAACATTCTAATTAAATGTGATAAAGCCATCGTAACTGGGGATGGAAATTTATTCCCTCATCTTTGCAACCGGAGCACAACCCTAGCTATGCCCTGAGTTCCCGGTTCTCTTCCAAAAGGCTACATTATCTTGATGTTATGTTTTTTTTCAGTGGAAACTTAGGCAGAGAGTCAGCTCTGTTTCTGGGAACAAAAGTCTCAGTATCTTTAAATTCTGCTATCTGGATATGTTCCAGATGTCTAATTGATGGGAAATCTCGCCCAGCAGGCAAGGAACCAAATAAAATTTGTACATTTTGAAGAGGTTTTTGTAAGCTTAATCTTCCTTTTATTATTCCAAGTGAGGTTCATAATGAAAGATACTACAAATATCTTTAAATTTAATTGTAATTTAAAATGTAAATAAAGTATAATAATTAGCTGCCTTGGGGATTTAGGTGATGAAAAAGAGCTTATTTAATTTGTACATGTATTTTTTAATACCATACAAACTTAAAGAATTACAAAATTGCGTTTCTCCCTATTCATTTTGGTTTATCTTGTTAGCAACTTTAGATATGAAGATGGACGTTTATTGAACATTAAGGATGTGTGGTGCTCTGTACTAACTGCCTCCTGTGTATTGTATCATTCAGTTCTCACCGTGAACCCACGTGCTGAGTGCCACCATTATATGGGGCCCCTGAGGCTTAGAGAGCGTAAGCACCAGCCCCAGGTCGTACATAGAGTGATGGAGCCAGAAGGAACACAGGGTCTGTACAACCGCAGAACCCCTAGTCTCTATCAGTACTCTGTGTATAGGTAGACAAGCGTTTAGGGAACCAGCATGAAGTTTCCTGGAAAAAAAGCCCCCCAGCTATTACGTACCTGAGAGATTTTCACTCATAAGTTTACGGAATATATCTGCATATACAAATGAACCTGAAAGGAAAAATCTCACTCCAAACCAGCCTTTTCTAGATAAAAATGTTTTTCCACTTAATTTTAATTCACTTTGACATTTACCGGGTACCTAAATGTCCAAGGCACATGGCTTTGTGCTGGGAGAGACACCCAAATTAGCAAGACAGTGAACCTGATCTCACGGTACTTACCATGTGTAGACCTGATAAGAGAAGTATATAATAATGACACAGACCCCAGTATTAGTTCTGTAAATGCCGAAGCAGTAGAATGATCCAAGTGCTAGAAGAAAACAGAGAAGTGGTAACTTACGGTTTGGAGGATTGGGAAGGAGTCAGGAAGTGACGTTTGGTTGGACCCTGAGCAGGGGTGGACATGTGGGGAGCAGAGCCTGGATGGTGAGCAGAGGCTGAGGCCGACTCAGCGAGGTGTCTGCAGCTCACTCAGCTTAGGTCGGGCTGGGTGGGCGTCCTGGGAGAGGGACGTGGGCTGCCACGGGGCCGGGGTCACTGCAGAGGGCAGCTCCCCTTCCTACAAATACATTCAAAGTCAAATATTTTTAAAAATCCTGTGCCAAACAAAACACTTTTCTGGCCAAATCTTGGCCCGGGGCCCCTGGACTGTCACTTGTGGGTAGGAAGGAAATGTTTTGAAAATGGCAAGAACTTAAATTTGTTGGAGGAACGTGTACTGGGAAGTACTGGGAAGTGAAGCTGGGAATGCGTTTTGAGACACAGACTCTCCTTTTGTTTTGCACTGGGTTTGACATCAAATCTTTGATCTCTTTGGTATTTATAGTCTGTCAGATGAGTGTTACGGGGTGTTGAATGCCAGCCCTCGGAAGGGTCTGTGTTACTTCAGAAGCCGTGAGCCCACGTCGGCGAAGGTGGGCTTGTTCCAGCCCCCTCACCCAGTTGGTCCGGCCCTGAGCTCTCGGCCCCCTGCTGCTCTCTGTGGGAGGAGTCTCTGCCCTCGGAGGCAGTGCCCTGGGGTCTTGACTGTGCCCCAGACCGGTGATTCCCACCGCAGCCTTCACAGTGAGAGGAGAGGCTGGAGGCGGGCGGCGGGACAAGTTCATGCCATCCAAGCAAGAGAAAAGGATGGTGACGTAACACTTCATCAAAAGATGAACAATAGAATGGCCATGTGACCCATCAATTCCACTTCTGGGCGGACAGCCCACAATAATTGAAAGTGGAGTCTCAAAGAGAGGTTTGCACACCCCTGTTCGTGACAGCATTATTCACAGTGGCCAACGGGGCAGCAACCCAGGTGTCCTGGGTGGAGGACAGATAAACAAAGTGGCACATGCTTACAGTGGAGTTATTTAGCCTGGAAAAGGATGGCCGGTCTGACACGTGCCACAGCAGGGATGGCTGTTAAGGACATCGTGCGAAGGGAAATAAGCCAGTCACAGGAAAGACAGATACTGTATGATTCTACTTATATGAAGTGCCTAGACAAGTCAGCTTCGTAGAGACAGACTATAGAAATGTAGAATGGTCGTTACCAGGGGCTGAAGAGAGCCCCTGAAGAGAGTTACCAGGGGCTGATGCGATGGCATGGCGTCGTTTCATGGGGACAAGATAAAAGGGTCCTAGAGATGGATGGATGGTGGTGGTTGTACAGCAGTGTGAATGGACTTACCTCCACTGCACTGTCACTTAGGCATGGTTTAGATGGTACGATTTATATCATGTGCATTTTACTACAATTAAAGATAACTTGAAAAGAGAGAAAACCAGGGTCTGAATTTGGGTACCGGGACTAGAGAAGCCACAAAAGACTTGACAGGGACCCAGCTGTGGATGGTCAGGGTGATGGACAGTTCTACAGAGGGGGGTTTCAAACCCGGAGTATTTTAGAGCATCCTGTCTTCTGTAAGTTTCTTACAGAAAAGAGCCGTGCAGTGGGAGACTGTTGTCGTAGCTTCTCAATTTTTGAGTGTAAGGTGCTGGCAGAACCTGCACGTGGAGATGAGCTTTGGTTAGTTAGATGCTGGTCTGGAGCTCAGAAGAGGCCATGATGAGAGGGAATTTGAGGATTTGCTGGTTAAAACTGAGTAAGTGAATGAGATGTCTGTGATGGAGCTCGTGGGAAGAAGAGAGAAGAGGGTGTTCTTTACAGGAAGATAAGGAAATGAGAAACAGAAGCAGAAGACAGGGAAGCTGGAGAGGAAGTGACACCGCAGTGCCTTGGCAGCTGAAAAAAGTGAAAGTGGTCTGCCATGCCTAAAATTGCAGGGATAAAAGAGATTTAGGATGAGAGTTGGACTTTATTCCAAGTTCCTGCAGTTTGCAATCAGGACGTCTGTGATCATTAAGATAGCAGTTTCCGTAATGTGTCATTGAAAACCAGGCTTATACATAGTCCATACGTGTTAAATTTGGCTGTACAAAGCAAGCTGGATTGAATGGGTAGAGTAATAGATTAAGGAAGCCAGTGAGGAAGCCATTACAGATTCTAGGCACAAGATGACAAAGTTCCAGATGGACAAGAGTGGGGATGGGGTAAAACCACGTGAAAGAGGCATTCTGAAAGAATAAACAAGTGGGGATCAGTGGTCGAAAGAAGGAATCAAATCATGTTTGAAGCCTTTGAGTTAGTGTGTGGTGATGTTATTGATAGAGAAAGAGAGGTGGGAAGAGAATGTCATTTAGAGGAAAGGTGGATTCGTTTTTCACACGTAGGAAACAAGCTGCAGTGACACTTCCATAGGAATGTATAGGTTGGAGATAACGCAGACGCTCAGTGGGGAGCTGGTAATGTGGAGGACACATGACATGGTGAGGCGCAGCTGGGAGGGTTACGACATGGTGAGGCGCTGCTGGGAGGGCACACGACATGGTGAGGAGCAGCTGGGAGGGCGCATGGCATGGTGAGGTGCAGCTGGGAGGGCACACGACATGGTGAGGTGCAGCTGGGAGGGCACACGACATGGTGAGGAGCAGCTGGGAGGGCACATGGCATGGTGAGGTGCAGCTGGGAGGGCACACGACATGGTGAGGAGCAGCTGGGAGGGCGCATGGCATGGTGAGGTGCAGCTGGGAGGGCACACGACATGGTGAGGTGCAGCTGGGAGGGCACACGACATGGTGAGGAGCAGCTGGGAGGGCGCATGGCATGGTGAGGTGCAGCTGGGAGGGCACACGACATGGTGAGGAGCAGCTGGGAGGGTCACAGAGAAGTGTGAGTCTAAGGGTGGGAATGATTGGTGTTTTCATCTGATACAAACCAGCGTAAGTCTGTGGTACAAATAGATTAGGTGGGAATTAGGAATGATTTGCAATAAAGACTGCTCACACAGACAAGCAGTAGAGTTCTTTCACTTCTTTGTTGGTCAGATTTTGGAAGTGGCAAAGCACTGAAGTTTCCAGGTTGATCATTTTAAGTCCTGTAATTTTTTTTTCTTATTTCAAGTGAAGGACTTTTATTAGAAGAATGCTATATCTAGTCTTGTAGTGGTTATAGAATGAGTCAGAACGACGATTTGAAGATATTCTCACCTAATTTTACAATTGTAACAATTAAAATGCAATTTTATTTTAGAACATCTTTGTCATTATAAAGTTAAAGTGAAACTAGTCCTAACTCTTTATTCTCTTGTGTGAGTCACTTAAGTTGTTTGCCTGTGGCTTTCTTTTCTAAATATTTTGTAAGATCGAACTGGAGAATCACTTCCTAAGATCTGGTTGGACGCCAGCAAAATAAGGGACCAACAGTTACAAAGCATTTATGTAGCAGCTGTTTTATGTTATAGTGATTATTTTAAGTAGAGAAAAGGCCACGTAGTCCATGTTTTACCATAAATATGTTAGAAATAGGTAAGTAACAATACTGCCCTACCTTTTTAAGGTACACAATTATATTTTGGTATGTAATTTCCTATCTTTAAAACTGAAAAAGCTTATCAAGGAAGAGATTGAAAGTAGCAGTTTCAAGTTAATGAAGTTTTAGTATAGTTTTAAAAACAAGCACTGATTATTGTACGTCCTCTTTTTTGGCACAATTTGTCAGGGATCCCGACACATTTCTTCCTATATGGCAGCGAGCTAGGAGCAAGGCGGCCACCAGACCACCCCACCCTTGGGCAACTGTAGGAGTGAGGTCTTTGGACCTTCACAGATGGGAACCTTCACTGCCAGATACTGTGAAGCTGTCTGAGGCAGTAGTGGGACCCAGGCGACACCCCGGGAGAGAAACAGCCTTTATCATTTTGCAGCATCAGAGACTGTGGTCTGGACAATGATTTCATCCCATGTTCTGTCCTAAATATTAAATGAGACATCTGATGGCCTTCAAGAGTTTCCGAGTGTTTTAATTTGATTATGAAATGTACATGCTGTGTAATTACTCTCTGTGCTCTGTCTGCTTTCCTGTAGAAGAACAAGCCTCCCAACCCTCCCGCCTTCATCTTCATGATCGATGTTTCGTACAGTAACATCAAGAACGGTCTCGTGAAGCTTATATGTGAGGAGCTGAAGACTGTGCTGGAGAAACTGCCCAAGTAAGGGGAGCGCCGCGCTGTGTGTGACTTCCACAGTGTTGCCGGATGCATGGGTTGGCCAGAAAACGGGCCGAATGGCCCCTTGGTGTCTTTTGCTAATGAGGACATGGGGTGACTGTTTAGACACCTGACCGCACCAGTCTTAGAGTCCTTAAAGTGTCAGAATGCTTTTTTGTAGAAGAAACCAACTGCCGAAGAGTGGTGCAATGTAGACAGCCTTCAAGATACTGTGTAGACCCTAAGGAGAGTCCCCAGTGTGGTGGAGGAGACTTGGGGAGTCCGTTGTTCGTTTGCAAAAGTGTTGATTTTCTAGTGGAAGTGGGTAGTTGCCAGGCATGTAGAGTTCTAGGGGATGCCAGGAAACGGAACTGTTGTCACACACAGACACGTGGCTTTATCACCAGAGTCCCTCTTGCCCTTAGGAGGCGCTGTCTGACCCCTTGCAGCTTGGCTGCCTCTGCCTCTGTGACTTAATGGCTAATCACTTTCCTTACCACTGCAGAAAGGGAAGGTGCAGGGGCATTTTAGCAAAGGTAGCTGTTTTCCGGTGTACAAATGAGCTGTTTAGGGTGGGACTGGCATCTAGTAAGAAGACTCGGGAGCAGGGAAAATGACTTCCTTCGTGAGAGGAAAACATGCTTAAGGAAATAGGCTGAGAAAGCGAGAGTCTGCACTGGTGTCCACAGCTGCCGCCCTCGCTGTCTGTCTCCTGAACACAGCAGTCTCTGTCTGCACTGGGACGTGACGGGGGCGCCTTGCCACAGCCCTCAGGGCTCCCCAGGTCCTCGCATGCAAAGCAGATGAGGGACTGTGCAGGAATCATTTTGTTTGTACCCATGAAGCTGAAGTCATAATATTCCCGAAGATGGTTTGGAGAAGCAGTAGGGGATGTTTAACAAACACTGAGATGCTTTCAGACTGAATTCTAGCATGAAGAGTGAGGTAGCAGCAAGCTGAAGACGGGGCTTAAGGAAGGAATCTGGTGACTGCTGCTAACTAGTTTGTGTTACCTGTTTCTCGGGGCGACTCAAGAAGTGTGGACTTTGCGCTGGGTATGACACATTTTATCCTAGAGCTCTGCCAGGGCTGCCTTCATCCTGAATCTGAATGTCCAGCTTGACTGGCATGAAAGGAAACTGCTTGAACTTCGGGCAGCGGCCTCTGTCCTTCCCTTTTCTCACACTGGGAACCGGGCTGTCTTCCTGGCCATGTCCCCAGCCCGTTCCTTTTCAGCACAGTGGTGATGGGAAGCTTACAAGCTATGCATGTAAGTTATGAGTCACACTCTTTCCTTATATGTCATCGTAACTTTTATATCCCATTGGAGCAGATGTGTGACTCTGGCATGAGACAGGTGAAAACTGATAAATGAAAGGGTGCTTCTGGTTATTCCTGGACATTTGGCAGATAGCGCTCTCAAAAGTTTTTATTCAAGCAAAACACCCTTTCTCCCTTTACCTTTTAAAACAAATCTGTTTTTTTTTCTCCCCTGAACTTTATTTTGGTGTATGTATATAACTTTATATCTTTATAGTAATTCTGCCATCAATTTGACTGACTTCTTAGAACTCAAGCAGGTTCTATGCCAAATACCTTTTTAAAGCACAGTGTAAGTCTTGATTAGTGTCTTGGGGTGTGTTCATCTCTTAGCTAATCTTTCAAAGAGGGAAGGTTCCATTCTTTCCCATTTCACTTTGAATTTACATCTTTGGAATCACCAGGTGGCCAGGCCTTGCTGTCTGACTTCTCTGAAAAAGGAAAGGAGAGATGTGAAGTGCCTCACCTGTTGTGTAGCTCAAACTCTTCGATTTTTCCTACTTGCTTGTACTTAAAGTTGTTGGAGCTGAAATGGTCAAAATGCTTGACTTTGGAATATCCCAGGTCATCTAGTTACTAACGTCTCGTGTTGCTCTGTCAGATTCATTCCATTAAAATAACTGGGGTAAGCGTTAGGGAATTGAAAGGCAGAAAAACAAAAACATGTTGTTTGGTATGATTCCCCTGGTGCTTTATAGAATTTGTATAGAATTAATATGATAGAGAGGCTGGGGTTTCGTTTCCTTCTCGGTATGATTTAACAAGGCAGTTACACTGTTGAAAGTAAACTTTGAAGATCTCTGTTTCTCCAATTAAAAAAAAATATGTTCCCATGGGAATGTGTACTCATATTTTGCAATAATGCGAGATGTTCTGACTAGATGTTTTTTAAAAATGTTAATTTAGATTCTGAGTGAGCCCTATGAGTCTGAGGATGCCCTTTTCCCATCACTTGTGAATGTCCAGGTCCAGTGGGAAAAGCAATCCAGATTCTTGTCCGTCATTTGCTTTTCTGCTTTTTGCCTTGTTGACTCCCAATTAACTATTAGAAGAGAATTAGTGCCCTTGGTAATGTGCTGGATGGTTTTCACCTTATGTACAAAAAGGTTTGCTGGGAAATGGGCCTCAGACTGTGTGGTGTGCTGGCCATTTTCCCTCCTGTGGTCCTCAAGTAAGTCTTTATGCCATGCGCAAGATTTAGAAACTGAGCAAGCTAGGCTCATTTGCAAAGAGTTGTCCCCCTAGCAAAATCAGATTTACTGGTATCTAAGGCTCAAAGAAAATGATGTCTATCCTCTGTGGCTTTCACGTAACCATTGCACACTATGTTGTATCCACCACTGAAAGTTAGTAAGAATAGTGTCCAGTATGTGATCGTGTGTGTGTGTGTGTGTGTGTGTGTGTGTGTACATACAGAAGGAGAGGGAGACAGAAAGAGAGAGAGAGAGGCACTTTGGTCAACATGTAACTAGAGTCTAGACCACTCTGCATGCACCTAGTGTAGACTGAATGCGAACATTCATACCGTTACACTCCTTTCAGGAAGATCCGGGCCTTGTCTCGAAATTCCTCAGATAATTTTACTTTTTGTTGTAGTTTTGGAGTTCATTGCTTTTATTGTCAGTGTCTACCTATTGCCTAGTAAGAGTTACATTGTCTGTTCATACATGTGATGTATTTGTGCATTAACATATACAGACAGTACGTAGCTCCTAAAGTCAGCCCCATTGTCTGGGGAGATTCTCTACAACACATAGGGGAGTCACACAGGAAGGGCGAGGCCTTTCCTCATGGGAAGAGCCGCCCTGTTTGTGATGACGGTTCTTTCTCTTGCTTCAGATACTCCATTTGTTCTTTTGACCTTCCGGTGGCTTCTGGGGGGGCTTTGTTTATAAAGAATGTGATAAGACTAGCTTGTTTCGCAAAAAAAAATTTGCTGTGGATTGAGAGTAAATATATTAAAGAAACATGAGCAAATGTTTCCATAATATCTATTTGATTTTTTTTTACCGAGAATTTTTTTATCAACTTTCTTATTTTTGCCATATCCCCCCCTCACCTACCATTGTGACTCAGCGTTGTTTACATCTGGTAAACAATTTAGACCAGAACTTTAAACATGTCTTCCGTATGTTTTATCGCAGTATACTTACTGAGTTTCCAACAGAAACCTCCTCTTATGCATTTATGAAAGAACCTTCAACTCTTTTTTTTTTCCTCCTAGGGAAGAGCAACAGGAGAGTTCTGCGATTCGAGTCGGTTTCATCACATATAACAAAGTTCTCCATTTCTTTAATGTCAAGAGTAATTTGGCCCAACCCCAGATGATGGTGGTGACGGATGTTGGCGAGGTCTTCGTTCCTTTGTTGGATGGTTTCCTTGTCAACTACCAAGAATCCCAGTCTGTGATTCACAAGTAAATGTCACATGTTTCATAATTTACATACAAATCAGGTGTCCATTGTTTGTTTTGATTCAATCACACATCATTTTGTTTTGCCATTAGCAAGGGGGTTATAAAACTCTATCATTTATGGAAGGAATTATAAAACTCTTATGTTAGTTCTGTCTTTTTTTAATGTAGACCAGTATTTGAAAGAAGGAATTCATTGAATATTCACACTCAACCATGTCAATCCTTTCTTTTGCTGGAAAGGTAATGCAAGGGAGTTATTTCCTGCATGTGGATGAGTGTATTCAGAGATAATGATGATAAAGAATTGTTCAAGAATTTATAGTCTAAAGGGATCAGAAATAAAGTGAAGAGAAAAAATACAAAGAATGTGATTTTGTAAATGTTCCAACCAAATCATAAATTTTGGTGCCAATCTACGCCAGGATATGATTCCCTGAGGAATGACCTGTGAGATTTACCCTCAGGTGTTCAGGTGTTTGGGGTAAAATAAACGCCACTCATGTTAATGCTTGAAATGTGAGTGATTTATTTGTTGAAGGTTGTTATAAATATGCTAAACATTTAAACCGTTTGCTCATGCATTTCTTACAGTTTATTGGACCAGATTCCAGAGATGTTTGCAGACTCTAATGAAAACGAGACTGTGTTTGCTCCCGTTGTCCAGGCTGGCATGGAAGCACTGAAGGTGAGAGGAAGCCTTTGAATTGCTAGTAGATAAAATGTAGAAACAGTCACACACACAAAGCAAGTGTCATCCCTGAAAGGACACACTGCCTTGATTAACACATCTCGTTGCTAGAAGCTGTTCCAGACTTGCCCACGGACCCCGGGAGGAAATGGCCCAAACCACGATTGCTCCCAGCATTGACATTCCAGCTCTGTTACATGTGGGCGACTGGTTCTGTCAGGATTTCCAGTTTAGCTCCTCCCTTTGGCTTTTACATGAACTTTATGTGATCTATTTAAAATGATTTCAACAGTATCTGAACTACCAAATATGAAGAGAAAAATCCCCATTTCACCCTGTCTTTCCTTGGGGTTTTCAAACATGCCAGGGCAAGGCCTGTGAGTATCGACAGCAGGTGGGCCGGCTCCACGGGGCCTGCCGGATGCCAAGATTCATGTGTGAGCTGCCGTGTTCTGTCAGGCGCTGGAAGGACCACTGTCCTTCTCCTCAGTTCCTCACTGGTGGTAGAAGACGTGCGGCTAATACAGGACACGGTGTCCAGAAAGGGGGCGCAGTGGGTGGTGGGCAGAGAATGGCATTGGAAAGCCCAGGGCAGCGGCCAGCGCGCCAGCAGCTCCGGGTATTGTGCACAGGAGGCCAGAGATGAGTCTCGTCGTCTGCGGACGGGAAAGGAACTGGAAGAACATCAAAGTGCAGTGCTTCTTCCTGTGTGTCCAACTGAACATGTTAGAACCGACTCCCTGTTTGAATTACAGCTTCGCTTTCTGTCAGGCAGACGCCAAGTAAAACCTATAGATTTTATCAGCGGTAATAAACTTCTTGAAGCAGAGAGAGTTGACAAAAACTAACGCAAAACATGTGCTTATTTGTCACAAAGATAAAGAGGGACTGTTTGGAAAGTTCTCAGGCATGCTTTCTCAAAAGCTCTTGAACTTTTGAACACGTGAAGGCTTTGACACACGACTTTCTGTTGCATGTGATTCTGTGACCACAGCATTTTGTATTTAGTGTCTTTTTTTCTACATAGTCTTTTAAAATCTGACACTCATAACTCAACTATGTGTGGATTTCTGGCATTGTCTTTGAACTTGGCCAAGGAACAGTTTTCTGAGTTAGTTCCACCCTAAAACTAGATAAGTAGAATTTGGCAAAAAGCTGGAATGACATAGCCGTTAGTGGTTAGACTTTGAATCTATCATTAGTTGCAGGGAATTCGTCTTTAAATTATCTGTAGACCTACATTTACTGTCCAGATGATGCTTTACAACATCCCGTCTACAAGAATCTGTGGGGCACCCGCAGAGTGGCAGGCACTGGGCCCCCCCAGATGGCCTGGAGAAACACACCAGAACAATCATGGTCCTTCCTTTTTCATGGAGCCTGTGATGTGTACAAGACAGTAGAACATATGAAGTTGTGACGCAGTGACAGTAATTCTAGAACAGTCTTATCTGCGAAGTAGTGTGGGGATGTAGAGGCAACCAGCTCTGTCAGGGTGATTATGCGTCTCTCAAAGTGAAGGATATGGGACCTGAATTTTGAGTAAGGGTTCTCCAGGCCTGCGTTTCTCAATCTATTTTATGTAATAATAAGAATGATATATGTAATTTCTCTTATTCTATATGACACACTCATGTGGGCACAATCAGATTTTTGTGAAAACATAAATTTTGTAGGGATATAGAACATGTAATGCCATAGGAGCTTTTTCTATTATTGCTACTTATAAAATATTTTATATTTGTGATTAATGAAATTATAAATCTAAAATTAATAGCCATTACATAGGGAAAAAAGAAATAGATATGTATGGCTACTTTTTTTTTCAATATTGAACTTAATTTTTTTAATGGACCCTGATTTTTCTCTTCAGAGTTTTACTCCATAGGTAATATTAACAAGGCAGTCATGTATGTTTAATTATGATTAATACCCTGTGATTAATTATGATTAATACCCTGGGCCATGGAATTCTCTCAACAGTATTTTATGTAGTTACTATTTTTCCTATGTCGTATTTTAGATAACTGAGACATTAAGTAATTTGCCCAGTGTCACTCAGCTAATAAAGTGGCTGGGATTCCAACCCATGCTCTAAGTACTGTGGTGTAAAATTACAGCACTTCTTTGAGTAGAATATCTAGATGGACAGAGGAGTTTTGACAGTGAGTTCCTTCAGGCAATTGGGTGTGACAGGCAAGAAAAGTTGGGGAGAAGGTGGATTTAAAAAAAGTTTTATACCTTTTTTGCTACTTGAATTAAAACCAAAAAAAAAGGTACTTTTATAATAATAAAAATGATAGAAATGAAAACAATTAGTCCCAGAATTTCAAAATTTGTAGCATGTTACTGTCAGTCTTATCGTAAATTTTCCTTGGATTTGGTCGTTGGAGCTGCTGTGTCTGTTGGATAGTGTTGGCAGGTCTTTCCTTGCAGTGTGCACATAGGTGGCCACTGGCTGCGCTGCTCCACGCCTCCTCGCCTTCTTACTTACCAGTGCTGTGGACCTCTTAATAGAAGTCATTTGCAGTAGAAGACTTGCACACACACAAAAATAAAATCACCGCTCAGTACTGGCCACAGCAAAGACAAGATAGGCTGTGTGTCAGCTGTGACCCCACCTCTGTGACTCCCTTCAAAGCACATCAGGATGTCACTCACACACTTGGACAGGCTAAGCTTGAGTTCTTTCCATTGTTTTTTAAAGTTGTCCACAAACCCAAGTGCCTTATTAGGAGCAAATAATTTATAAGACGTCTTATAGCTGACCCCGGCTCACCAGTGCGTGCCACAAACCCAGCCCCAGGCCATGAAAAGGGTGGAATGGATTCCAGGCCGAGGGAACAGATGTGCACAGACACGGAGGTGTGTGAGGCATGTGCTGGATTCCAGGAGAGCAAGCACCTTCCAGGGCTGGCGGGGCTGGGCAGAGTTCACAGGAGGTCAGACTGGAGTGCAGATTCTGATGGGACTCCACAGGGCCTTGGGGCTGTGTGACCTGGGGCAGACGGCACCAGCTTCAGTTTCCCTGTCCTCAAAAGGCAGAGCACGGGACCTTGTTCACAGGTTGTGAGTGTGAAATAGGATGCGTGTGCAGAGCCTGGCATGGGCTGGCAGCAGCTCATCTCACTGTTTCCTACCCCCCCACCCCCATCCACAGAGAACGTGGGTTCCATCCTCTGTCACAGTCCTCAGGATTCTTAGGCGAGAAACCCATATGTGACCAGATCACTCGCCTTTGTTTCAGAGACAGCATTCTGAGCCATGTGCCCAGGGGGTTTGCAGAAAGGCGAGATGACGGTGGGCGATAGACTGGTCTTTTGATGTCGGTAAATTTTGCTTGATAGATAACTTCTTACACCTTAACTGAGATTTTAAATATTCTTAATGTTGAGTTCACTTTCGTGGAGCCCACATCCTCCTTTTCGAAAGGGACCGCAAGTACATTTCTGCTTTTGTCGTCTTGCCTGGTCCCGGTGCCTTGTGTCTCCTGCTGCCAACACCATGTTCTCATGCGTCCTTCTTTGAAATACCACTCTAGGTTTAATTCATGTTCACTCAGGCTTTCAAAGAGCGTCAACTGCATTCTGACCCTGGGACTGCCCTCACCGATTTTTGCATCTCGGATTCCCTGGGTCCTGAAAGACTACTGTAGGCCGAACGCTGAAACATCATTTAGGTTGTTTTTTAGAGCATCATGGTATAGAGATCGACATTTAAATATTGGCTCTTTCCTTTACAACTTGTGTGGCTTATCCTCTCAAAGCCTCAGTTTCCCCACCTATAAAACGGAGAGAATAGAACCTGCCTAAGGACACAGAGGCCATTGTGAGGATTCAGAGACATGTAGTCACTTCTTCATTCAGAGAAAGTACTTACATTTTATTTTCTCATTCCCTTAAAATAAAACTTTCCCACCCAAGACATTTTCTGTGACTGTTTTAGGCAGCAGACTGTCCTGGGAAGCTGTTCATCTTCCACTCCTCCTTACCCACTGCGGAGGCCCCCGGGAAGCTCAAAAACAGAGATGACAAGAAGCTGCTTAACACAGACAAAGAGAAGGTACCCATCGACAACTGCCCTTTGAAGTGTCTGTGTGTCAGTTCTTAAAAGGAGTAAAGAAAGAAGGAAGGGAAGGTGTGCTTTGTGTAAGAAACGGGGAGAAGCTATGTGGAAATCCAGAAATCCAGGGCATTGCATATTATGGGAATACTCGGCATTGCGAGGAATTTAAGAAATTTAATAGGAATTAAAAACCTAAAACAAAAACAATTTGTGGTTTTCATTTTCCTTTTGTGCATCTTTTTCTTCAGATACTTTTCCAGCCCCAAAGCAGCGTGTATGACTCGCTGGCCAAGGAGTGTGTGGCCCATGGCTGCTGTGTGACACTCTTCCTCTTTCCCAGCCAGTACGTGGACGTGGCCTCCTTGGGCCTCGTGCCTCAGCTCACGGGAGGAACCCTGTACAAATACAACAACTTCCAGGTAAAAGCCAGCAATTGGTTCACCTTGGGCTCCCTACTGCCATTTTACCTCTGGTGCTTAGGTCACAGGGTGAGAAAGCTGTGCCCCCTTGTGGGCAACCGACAGATGTAAATTCTAGAGCTGATGGAAGACATGCATACTTGGTTAAGCGATTGCTTTCCTGTTCCCTAACTGTTGGCAACAGGTTGCGCTCATCCAGCCTCAGAGCTGAACATCCATGGCGGGAAAAATCTCTTTCATACCAAATTTGTCTATCTTGTATTAAATATGTTTAGGGTATTGTTTTTAAGTGTGACTATATATTTGTTTTAAATTGTTATAATTTGGGGGTCAGTCCCTTCCAAGCTTGAACTGGGAGAGTCAACAGAGGACCAGAATGTCTCCATAGAATGGACCTGGGTCTGCGGGCAAGTGGGGGCTCAGTCGTCCGTCACCCTCAGTGTGACGAATGTGTACACTGGGTGCAGGGTGGCACAGTTACAAGCTTCCACTCGGACACTGGTATCATGAAAACTCATCGTGTGGAGGGGCTAGAAATGTGCGCCTCCTGCAGGCCGGCTGCCTCTCCAGAAAGGGGGCACAGAGGGGGCTGAGCTGTGCCCACCGGGTTCCTTTTCCCACGCTTACTGATCAGATCAGTCACCTGCCCTCACCTGAGGAGAAGGGCCCGGGGGTGGGGGTGCCTCTAATTTATGTCCCTTCGCATGGAAACATGGAGTGGGCATGAGTGTTTCCCCAACATGAGTGACAAATGTCAATCATCTATATCATCCATAAGGTTATTTTTAATCACCTAGGCACATATTTATATTGTAAACTAGTTAAAGGATTTGATAAGGCCAAATGAAATAAAACTGAAAAAGCTTTAAGAACCCTTTTGAGGTTATTGGAGTAAAGTAGGTTTTAATCAAGATTTGGGAAAAAAAAAAATGTTATTGCAAGTATTTTACTGCCATCTGGTGGACACTGACCATCCTTTGTTTTGTAGATACACTTGGATAGCCGACAATTTTTGAATGACCTCAGGAATGATATTGAAAAGCAAATAGGATTTGATGCTATAATGAGGGTCCGTACCAGCACAGGTAATGGTCGTTTATACTATTTTCCAGGTCTCTGTTGTATAATTGTTTCCTCTTCAGATTGGTAACAGGCCAAGGAAGACAATAACAGTCGCACGAGGAGAAACAACATTTCTTCCCCCCTCACCCTTAGGTTTCAGAGCCACTGATTTCTTCGGTGGGATCTTTATGAACAACACCACTGACGTGGAGATGGCTGCCATCGACTGTGAGAAGGCCGTGACTGTGGAGTTCAAGCACGATGACAAACTTGGTGAAGACAGCGGAGCCCTAATCCAGGTGCTGTCCGATTTATTCCCATATTTTGCTGTTTAGTTTTTTACTGACAGTGATCAGTCGGGAGACTGAAATGCCATCAACTGTTTTAGTCTCTCCATAAATTCTGCTCTATTTCTCCAAAGGCAGAGTCCTTAGATTAGAGCACTCCATTACGTGTTCTCTGTGTTCCGATTCGTATGAAGTCACAATTACGTGTCACTGCGTGAGAGCCCGTGGGCTTGTGGTCAGTGTGACAGGCGTCAGTGGTCAGTTCTCTCAGGCCTCAGCACCATGCACAGCTCCTGCTGTGTGTCAGACACTGTGTACAACACGTTATCATGTTGTAAACGAGTACAGTAGGGTTTGGCTTTGTAGTGAATGCAATTAACTAGAAGCCATGGGGACTCTGAGTTAAAAAAAGAAAAGTTATATCCAATGGCCAGAGTTTTCAGACCCGATCATCACCCTTAAAGACTGGAGAGACACTGGCGTTGGTGGAGAAAAACTCTACCTAAAGCTTATTTTAAATCACAGGTATTTGGGGAAATAATTATGTGTTTGCATTCGCGAAATGTCTATA
This sequence comes from Rhinolophus ferrumequinum, assembly GCF_004115265.2. NCBI lineage: Eukaryota > Metazoa > Chordata > Mammalia > Chiroptera > Rhinolophidae > Rhinolophus > Rhinolophus ferrumequinum. The sequence goes on along the minus strand of NC_046301.1, from coordinate 2,983,435 downwards.
TCATCAGCATGAAACCCAGGCCATCCTCACAGCTAGTCATATGTTTCTAAGGGAAGGGAGCCTCGCGGGGGGCTGTGAGGTCATGAGGTGTTATATGTGGATCCCAGTTCCTGGAAATCCAACCTGAGATATGTGAAATGTACACTAGTTGTGTTGATGCCAGCACATACTTACATGGGAAAAGCTCGATTAAAATGTAAGTTTAACGAGCGGAATGCTACCTAGAACCCCATGCATGAATTGGCTGTCCCTCTTTGTCCCTTGAGCCACACACACTGTTCTGTAACTGTAAGACCAGACGAGCTGGGGCGGGAGTGCTCACGTAGGACGTACCCTGGATATTGCCCTGCAGTGTGCTGTGCTCTACACCACCATCAGCGGGCAGAGGAGACTGCGGATTCACAACCTGGGCCTGAACTGCAGCTCCCAGCTGGCTGATCTCTACAAGAGCTGCGAGACGGATGCCCTTGTCAACTTCTTCGCCAAGTCAGGTAACCTTCGCTGGCCCGTGCTGCAGGACGCCCTGCCTGGTACAGGCATCCCTCAGAATCTGCGGGGGACGGGTTCTAGGACCCCGAGGGTGCCCAAACCCACGGCCGGTCCCTTATGTAAAATGGCGCAGTGTTTGCATACAACCTACGCACAGCCACCCGTATACTCTCAGTCGTCTGTAGGTTACTCGTAAGTAATACCTAATACCGTGTAAATGCTCTGTAAATAGTAGTTACCGTGTATTGTTAGGGAATAAGGACAAGACAAAGTCTGTATATGTCCCGTACAGACACAACCACCGTAGGCCTAGTTACAGTACATGTCAGCAACCATGTGACTGTGTTTCCCAAATGTTTTTCATCCACGGTTGGTTGAATCTGCACATGTGGAACCCGCCGATACAGAGGGCCAACTGCAGTTCAGTCAGGCTTGTTGGTTAATCCAGTTAGGATCTGAGAAGGACCGCGGTGGTGCAGCCTTTGATGGATACATTCAGAATTTATAAAAGCAAAGGGTGAGGAGACTAGTCAGCATCTCTAACTCTAGGTTAGTAAACAGATGACTGAGTCAGGCCCACACTGTGCAGCTTTATCTAAAGTTTCCTTCCGAGGGGTGTGTGTGGAAATTTGGGCAGGTGACATTAACCTCATTATGGTGTGTGCGTGTGCCCCAGGCACCTGGGAATGATGGAAGAAGATGGTCCCTAACATTATGATAGCTCTGAAATGGCAGGGGCGGGGCCAGACGTGAGATTTTCTTTGGCTCCTTCTCTCCTTCCCCCCAAACCCCAGTGGAGATTCTACACTAAGGTTTAGAAGAAACAGCAATCCAGCCTATAGGAATTCAGGACATCAGAAGCTGGTGAACTAGTCTTTCTTTTCTCTGAGTATTGAGTTTCGTTTCTAGTATTCTCAGGAAAAATCGGGACCAATGGCCTGTCTTTGGTTATAGGTAGCCATTGTTCTCCACTGGCTGGATCCTCAGACCTAGTCCAGAGGAGAGCATTAGCAAGTGACTAGCATTTTTAAAGGCCGTCATTCCTTGCTGAATGGTCTGAAGATAATAGCACTTTGTTCTTTTATTATTGTTTGAAGGGACTAAAACTTGCCCCTTCCATTGTTTTGTGCAAATAGCTTTCAAAGCAGTTCTGCACCAGCCCTTGAAGGTCATCCGGGAAATCCTGGTGAATCAGACCGCCCATATGCTGGCGTGCTACCGAAAGAACTGCGCGAGTCCGTCTGCAGCCAGCCAGGTGAGTGAGCCCATCCTTGGACCCCACCGAGTCACGCGCCACTGCATTACCTGTGGAAGGCCTGTGATATTCCAGGCTCTTGGATACAGCCAAAAAAACTGAGAATGCCGTTAGGGCGGGGTGTTGGTATTCATAGCCAGTGTGGAAAACTTAGTGGCTTTAGAAGATGCGTGAACCAAAAAAAACGTGCGTGCATGTTGGGTTGACAGTCACCGCATTGTGTGTAAACAAAAGAATGTCATGTGTAAGAGACAGCACGATGTACAGGGATTCTCTTTGCCTACGGAGAAAATTTGGTTGTGAAGTGTGTGTGTGTGTGTGTCTACGTACTTTTTAGATGTATTAACAAAGCTGCCATGAGCTAAAGGCAGTGATGACTTTATATTTTATAAACATAGATAGAATTTATAAATATTGGAATTCTTTATATTTAAAAGTTAATAGGTATGAAGAGTTTTGAAAGCATTGTCTCTGGCTATCATCTAGTAATTTGAAATTTTAGAAGATGTTTGAATAAACCTTATTTAGACTCTCCTGTAGAAGTAGAACCCGAGTCCACCTTTATTTCTGCATCTCTTCTCTCGTTCACATCCCTCCCTCTGTCAATCAAAGCTGGATGCCATTTTTCATAGTTGTGTATTACATTTCTGAGCACAGAATTTGGATTCAAAGAAGACAATGAGCAACAGTGGGAAAACTTTCTGGTTCATTTATTGTCAGAAGTGGGTAAGTGGGTGCCGAGAGCATATCTGATACCCCACCTAAAAGTACATCTTCAGCAGCAAAGATAATGCAGGTGAATTTGAGGGCCAAATTGACGATCTGGGTAAAGAAGGAAAATAAAACCAGCATAGTTCTGAGCTTGGGCTTTTGACAAAAATTCCTGTGTGTCCAAAGTGATTCCATTAGCCATCCATTGGTTTTTCATCTCTTGTGTTGAAAACGTGGAAGCATCTCCTGACCTCCACGTGAGTTCCGTCTTCTCATTATCCAGGAGGTTTGCCCCTGTGGTGAACTCCAATATCAGACTTCACAGTGAACTTGCCCACCAGACAGCGTCGGACAGAGTCTGGTTATGAGCACATGACACCAGTTCTGTCTGTCTTAGACTTCTGGGAACAGCTCTGCCTCTGGGACAGCTCACACTTGAGAAGGGTTGGTTGAAGGAGAACAGGTATAGTTAGCGCCCGCTCAGAAAGTTTATTTGCTCAAAGTTACAACAGCTAGATTCAAAGACCTTAAGTTAAAAACAAATCTGTGACTATTTAAGGCAAAAAATAAAGCCCGTTATTTTCTTCTTGTTGAAAAAGTTTAAAGCTTTGTCTCTACTACTAGATCATCTGTGTATATAGTTTATTTCTGGAGTAAAAACCTTATGATGCCAGATTTTCTCTGAAAAACTTGAGAGAGATTATTACTGTTCTTATGATGAGATTTTTCTTTCTCCATGAGCACATTTCAAATGTGTCTTTCAACCAGTGCTATGCTTTAAGAATGATACAGCTTAGCTAGCTGGTGGGCATGCACCAGGAGTCTGGAGGATGTAGGGATGATAAACTGCTGGGTACAATGATATATTAAAATACACCATTCAGGAAAAACCCACGATGGCCGGGCACGGGCTTGTCTTCAGAGAATGTACCCTCAAACTTGGTACCCTCCCAAGTTTACTTGTGAGAAACGTATCTGTGGAGACATCCCTAAAGGGATCCCACTTTTTACTAGAGAGCCTTAAGTTTCTCAGACCAAGCAAGACCATTAGGGTGGGCCGTGCTTGGACTGCGTGACACTGGCCTCAGGACAGACCTGTCACTGCATTGCAGGGCCAGGACCAGGGTGAGGCCAGGGCGTGGTTAGGGTGCAGCCGGGAAGGAGGCCCCCACTGTGGGGGTCGTAGGACAGACAGAGCTCCAGACGGCATTGAAACAACTTTCTGAGCTTCTGTAAGCGTGGTAGATTCTTTTGATTAAATCCAATAGCTCACTGTTTTGAATTTAAATATATTACATCAAATGGGAGGACAGTGGCTTCAGAAGGCAGGTCAAATGACTTAACTGCAAATAGGTTTTTTTTTTTCTTTTTTATCCATTACCATTTCTGTCACTTTAAAACCCAAAGAGAAGAATTCTCCAAATTCAATCAGACTCGACTCACAGGACTTCCCCACCTCCCCGACCGTCCTCATTCACACCATCCTCCCCAAGAACAATGCCCCCCTTAGGGAGAGGACGGGGGCGGGGGGGGGGGGTTACACAGCCACCATCTGTCGCTCCATTTCCTTCCCACCTCAGAGACGTCCACTAAGACTGTCTCCTTGTTTTCTGTCACTCGAACTCCATTTTCCTTCTTCATCATCAGTTTTCCTTATTTACATCCTCTGTTCTCTTCCTTCTGCCCCTGTAGCGCCGTCTCCTTTACTCAGAATTTGAGTCCTGATAGTGTCATCCTGGGCCAGGCTCACACCTTTGTGGCATTTAGGACAGCAGTTAGAAATTGTCTTAATATGACCTGATTAATGATAAGCAACCAGAGAAACTGCAAGACAGTATTCAGAAACTGTACATACATGCTTCTACATGGAATCCAAGAACATTCTTGATTCCTAACACGTCAGATGCCTGGCTAATAACAGCACTGAGGCCACATGGCTCGGGAGTGGGACCACAATCTGGCATCTTTGGATCAGAGTTTTCCTTGGTTGAGAAAGTAATCCGAATGTCACATAAAACTATACAGAGTAAAATTTTTATACAGAGTAAAAATTACACGAAGAGCCTGCTCCACTCATGTGAAGACGTGTGATTTAACTGCCTGTCGTTCTCTGAATGGAGATTAGAAGTCGTGAGGGGCAGAATGTGCTGAATATGTCTGCCTGACCCAGGTGGAAAGCTCTGTCGTGCACACACCTTACTCAGTAGGTTGTGAGGAGACCAGTGACGTGAAGGATTGAAGTAGAGGAATAAACCCCAGCAGAGCCCTGAGGAGGACTTTCTTTTCAGTGTGGATTCTGATAAGTGTATATTGTTTTTCGTCATCAAGATAGAAATTGAAAAAGAAATCATGAATTCACAGACCAGATCCTTCTATTTGCAAATTATCATCTGCTCTGGATACCTCTTCTTTGTCCGCTGACGTATTGTTAAGTGGAAGGAAGTGACACTCTGGTCAGTCTTAAGCCTTAGCTGTTTTTATAAAGTTGAGTTGGGAGAAGGTTAAACAACATGGGCAGATTATTTGTAATTATTTAACCCTTCAAGTTCTGTTTCTAGAATCGCTGCCCTGTGTTATTTGTAGCATCATGGGATGGTATGTACATGAGCCAAAGCGAGGAGCGGAAGGGAAGGTACAGGTGGATTATAAAGGTAGAATGAGAAGAATTCATTTACTAGTTGATGGTCAAGAAGAAATAAAGTTAGAGTCCCTCTGGTACCTAAACCAGCAACCATAAGCGGAAGGACGAGTTTGTGGAATTGTAGGACTTTGGTTTTGCCTGTTACCCTGCAGTAGAGACACTCCTGAATTCACCGGGGTGTCCTGTTAGCTTGACCGTGTAGCACTGCAGCGTCCTTGTTGTGTTTGATCTATTCACGTCCATCATCACTAATGGACTTCGGGCGCCCAGCGCTGTTGACGGAGCCTCAGGCCCCTGTGTACGACCCTGGGCGCAGAACCTGCGGCACGGTGGCTGTCACTCAGTGTGTCACTGACTGACTGGGGGACGCATGGAGGGGCATCGAGGAGGAGATGCCTCGTGGGCAGCTGGGAACGCCGGTCCTGAACTTGGGAGGCAGGAGTTGGTAACAGAGTAGGAAGCCACTGACTGCCTTCCTTTATTTAACAAACGGGCCTGACGCTGTGGGGGCCACACTGAGTGCTTCACCAGCGAGTACCGTTCACTGCTCAGTGGCGCCCACTCAGGTCCTGAGGTCCACGTGTAGATGAGGAAACCCCGGAAAGAGCGAGTGAGTCTGGCAGAGCCAGGCGGCCGGCGAGGGGCAGCGCTGGGCCGGGGCGGGCCGTGGGGTGCGTGGGGTGCGGCGAGCACGGCGAGCAGCGCGGCTGCGCGTGGGGTGGCGCCCCTGCCCCGTGTGCCTGGGCCGGCTCCATGCGCCAGTCTGCACAGGGCACCATTGCCCTCACGACAACCTCGGTGCTTCTGACTGACGTGGGAAGCTCGGCGTCTGAAATGAATGTCTTTCTCTAACAGCTGATCTTACCGGATTCCATGAAAGTGTTGCCGGTGTACGTGAACTGCCTGCTGAAAAACTGTGTGCTGCTCAGCAGACCAGAGGTCTCCATAGATGAGCGGGCGTACCAGAGGCAGCTGGTCATGACCATGGGGGTGGCCGACACCCAGCTCTTCTTCTACCCGCAGCTTCTGCCAATAGTGAGCACCCAGTGGGCACGCCCACAGGGGTGGGGGGTGCTGCTCAGTTCTGCTCTGTGTGTCACAGCGGACGGGAGATGTCACGCCCCGGGTGTCCGCAGAATGTGCAGAGGGGCCCGGGGGCAGGGGCTTTCTGAGCGGGCCAGGCCGGGGTGGAGGGAGGTTGCTTCTCTGAGCTGTTCCCTTGGCGGTTGCTTCCCCCACCCCCACTGCTACTCCGAGTGGACAGCTGGGGAAGTCAGGAACACGCTGGGGCAAGTTGGAGAAAGGTACCTGAGAGCATTAAAGACAGCTACGTGTGCGTGGGGTTGCACGCGCATACATGTATCCATCGGTTCTGTGCGGCGTGACTCAGTCTCCACAGTTCACCAGAACGGCCAGGAGCGGCCTTCACCACAGGCAGGCAGGCGAGCTGACAGAGCAGTGGGACCGAGGACACCTTCGCTGGGCGGGGACTAACTGCACTTGTCCTCGATTTCCTGGTGCTGGTTTCTCCTGATGTGAAGTCAGCCTTTAGTTCTCGGCTACCCTGCCCTCCCCCGAGACCAACAAGTTTAGGTTCAAAGTGAAGAAGAGGAGAGGGGACGGCTGATGGCTTCTTTCTAACTCCTATCCTCAAACTCAGACCCAGGCTCTCAGTAACAGGGAAGTTAGAATTAAATTAGGTTGGAAATAAAAAGCCATCGATGCTTTGAATTAGGATGGATGTTAGATGTAAATGATCACAAATGATTGATTTTCAGATAAAATTGGGTGCTCAGCAATCTGTGTGTAAAGACACTGGAGCTCTAAGCGACAGGAACATTGCCACCCCCTAAAACTGCCAAGGTCATCGGTGACCGCGTCCTAGACCAGTGGGCAGCTCTCCCCTGTCCTCTGACCTGTCCGCGGCATCTCCACTTGCGTCCTTCTCTGAAACAACTTCTTCCCCGGGCTCAGGTCCTGGGGGGCTTCTCTTGTCGGCCTGCACTCGGCCCCTAGGGTCTTAGCTGTCTGTCCTCGTGGCTGCCGGTGCCACCGAGACGGACGAGCCCCAAGTCCTGCCTCTGCCCTGAGCTCTCGATGTGGTGGTGCCTGCGGCCTCCCGCCGTCTCCCCAGGGGGTGTAACGGGCATCTTAACCCACCGCCCAGCGCAGTTCTGTCGCCCCTCCACCTCCATTGCTACTTCAGGCCGCAAGCCTGGAGCCCCCCTTGACTGCTTTCTTTCTCGTCCACCTGCAGTCAGGTCCACTCTCCTTGCGAGAGCATCCGGAGTCTGACCACTTCCCACCCCATCTGTGAACTCCCAGCTGCAGGCGTAGCCCGCCCTCTGTCCTGAGCACGACTGAGGTCCCCTCCTCCAAGCCCCTGGCTCGTGCCTTTACCTCTCCTTCAGTCAGTTTTCAGCACAGAAGTTGGAGTGGTCCTGTTAGAGTAATTGTCAGCTCCTGTCCCTGCTCGACTCAGGACCCTTGGGATTTCCTGTTTCAGTGAAAGCCTCATTCCTGGCCCAACTCCTGGCCCAGAGCTGTCTGTACCCCCACCGCCACCGCCGCCTTCTGTCTCCCCCCAGCTTGTGTTCCGCTGCCCTTGCTCTCTCTGCTCCAGCCATACTGGCCTCCTTGCGGATCTCGGAACATCGTCGACAGGCTCTTGCCTTAGGACCTTTGCCCCAGCTGTTCCATCCTTCCCTCCAGAATGCTCTTCCACAGATTCCCCCATAACCCCGTCTCATGTCCTTGGGTCTTTACCCCAAAGTTCCCTTCGCAACAAGCCTTCCTGGACTCCACCTTATTGGATATCGTACCACCACCACCTGACATGTCCTATCCCACTTTCCTGCTTTTTTCCTCATGGCACTTAACACCATCTACCAGGCTGTGTAGGTGACTGACTTTATTTGTTCTGTCTTCTTCCCTCGCCACATGCATCAGCTGTACGAGGCAGTGCAGTGACCGGGACAAAGCCGGGCCCTGGAAGGGCGGGTGGGGGAGGCGAGGAGCGGCCACGGGTCTCTAACTCTCGCCGTTGCCTGCCCAGCACACGGTGGACGTCAGCAGCACAGCACTGCCTGCCGCCGTCCGCTGCTCCGAGTCCCGTCTCTCCGAGGAAGGGCTCTTCCTCCTGGCTGACGGTCTGCACATGTTCCTGTGGTTGGGAGCCAGCAGCCCCGCAGAACTAATCCAAGGCATATTCAACGTGCCGTCCTTGGCGCACGTCAACACAGAGATGGTGAGTGTTTTCTCACTGGTTTTGTGGCAAAATGCACGTTCTTAAGTGTTTTTTTGTTCATGTACAACAATGGGTCACAAAGAAGACAACAGGAGGTATATAGTTCCGTGTGAAACCGGAGAATTTCACATTTTGATGAATAACAGTGAGCTGGTATGAAGTTATTTGTAGAAAGTATTATCCAAGCACCCAAAGAGATTGCTAATGTTTCTGGATCAGTTCGTATGTGTGTCCCTGTGCTGTAAATATTCTCAATATACCCTTTCACTTCATTCCTGTAACGAGTCAGTGAGACAGGTATTGTCATCACATTTCATAGATGACTCAGGCTTGGGGACGAATCCTCTGGGAGGGATGGCAGAGATGGGAACTGACAGCATTCTGAGGCTTTGGGCTCCTGTCTGGTCCAGGAGCTGACCTGCATGTTCAGAAGCAGCAGAACTCTCTCATACACACCCAGCTGCCGCTGACACTGCTGAGCTGCACAGCACTCCCGGGAAACATGACCCCTCTCTGTTGCAGTCATTACAAAAGAGAGTGTGGTTGCATGTGGAATGAATACAAATGGCTTTATTTTTAAAGTGTATTAGGAACACCCAGCGATTCTAATTTGAGAGGAGCATGTATCCCGAACCTCATTTGCAGACCATCGTTGGGTGAGCTCCTTGGCTGTGGTGGTCACCGTCCTTGCTCGGTGGCCGTCAGTGCCTTCCTCTGCTCGGTGGTGAATTCCTTATGACCCACAGCTAGGACTCAGCACTTTGTCCCCTGAGGCTTCACTTAGGTTATGGCAAGAGGGCCAAGGCTACTTAATTCCTGTTCTGGTATGGAGGTAGATGTGCAGCGTCTCGGAGGGAGGCAGGAGTAAAATTCTAGGTAGGCAGTCAGGTTAGAGAGCTGTGTATCCACTACGGATGTCAAAAGTATAGTTTTAGAGCAATTCAAGATGACCATATCCCATGAAGAACTAGTTTTAAGGGGAAGATGAAGTTTTAGAAATAGTAAGATGTCTGCATGTGGTTAAAATGAAGGAATGTCTAGAAAAGCAGTTTCTAAACAATAAAAAGCAAAATCAAAAGTCAGTAGGCAAAGAACTATGAGTCTGAAGAATGTTTGTGTGGAACTAAAGGCGGCCTCTGATTCAGTGTGTTGATGAAGTTCACATTAAATGTTTATTTGCTGACTGGAGTACACATGTGAAATAGCCTGTCTCTCCACCACAAAGCAGATTGGAAGGTCTGTGCTTCTGTGGCGTACCTCCTCTCGCCTTCTGCAGAAAATGCAACAAAAGAAAAAGCCCGTGTCACTTTGTCTTTAGATGCAGTTGGCACTTTGAGACGTATACATGAAGTACACTCTTCTATTAGTTGAATAAAAAGATCTACCTTAATGTCAGAGGATACAAATAGCAGATGGAATGTAAATATAAATGGTGAATTTCTGTTTTTCCTTACACCACCTGCGAAAACTATTGACTTATCTTTTCCTGAGACTTGTGACTTGGGGTAAAATGTTGTAACCCTCCTTCAGCGGCTAACTCATAAGTGATTACTCTTGGTAGCTTCCGGCTGAGAAGTAAACATTTGCGTTTTCCTGTTTCATGGACAAGGTCTAAGTGCACATCCTTCCCACCCCGCAGGCCACGTGCAGCGGCATAGGTGTCTCTTGGGGACCACTGACCAGCTCAGGGACATCTACGAGGCCACATTTCCCTTGGACCAGCATTCGGTGGTCTTATGTTGAACAGTGGTCAGTGGGTGGCGTTTGCCCGCCTGGCGCTGCCTCCGGGCCCTGCCGCTGACCCGCTGAAGGAATGAAGTGCGTCCTCTCTCGCAGTGTAGCCCTGAAATAAGCTGTAACACCAGGGGTGAAACATCATGGTGAATGGTCCAAGGACGTCCTTTGCATAAAATGTGTGCCTGTTGTGTCATTTCAGTGACGTACATATGTCACATTCCAGATGGTTTATTTTCAAAAGACAGTTCACTGGTGGAAATGTGTGCCAGTAAGAATAAGTTGTAGTGCATTTTTTCATATTTTTGATGCTTAGGTAAATGAACTACGTCAAACATACGGTTTAAAAAGGTGTTCTTTTAACTTTAACATTCTAATAATCTTATTGCTGCTTCTATCTAAATGCTATAAATTATACTGAAACTTAAACTTTGATTTTTCTTAATTTTAGACGTCACTGCCTGAGGTGGGAAACCCGTATTCTCAAACACTCAGAACGATAATGAGTATTATCCAACAAAAGAGGCCGTACTCAATGAAGGTAAGGATGAGATTTTAGTTTTTCCTTTCTTCAGGTGTTTTATTTCTAAATTTCATTACACTTTTTAAATGCATGTCCTATGTTTTCATAACATGACCTTTGACAGAAAACTCACACTAACCTCTAAGTATATCTACTACCTACTCATCAGACACAAACATGCAAAACTCAACAGCTACCGCCTTGGGTTAGCCGGGGTAGTTAGTAAGTATTAACTTAGTAATTCTGAGGGTCCTCTCCGTGGTTTGTAGCAGTGGACACCACTCACAGACGACAGATTCGGAACGGACTTTTCCTTCAGTGCCTAGAACGACTTACTTATAGACGTATTATTCAAAACATTTGTAAAACTTTATGTGTACAACCTTAGCTTTATGATCTCTGGGAAGTTTTGTTATCCTGGCCCTTCTAGGCCCCTTTCAAGCCTTTTTCGAGTTTGAGTAAAAGAAGTGAAAACATCTCTAACTCAGGAAAGTAGGCCTGTCGCTACGTCCGGCTGCTCCCCCATCTTTCCTCTCGAGCCTTAGTGTTGGTCTCCTGGAATTGGGAATGCCCCAGTGAGGGTGGTCCAGGCTGGAGAGGTGGCGGGCCCTCACCTGGAAGCAGGTGCCTGCACGAGCCAGTGTCCCCGGGACATACATGCGAGCCCCGTGGGAAGCAGCATTCTCCCTGTGTCACACACCACATGCCCACCGCAGCCTCGGGGAGACTCTGGCGGATTGAATCAGGAAAGAGCTTTATGACCACTGAGTGAACAGAGAATCTTTCCAGAACGGTTTCCACTCCACACAGCGCCTACCTGGGTTCGGCTTGAGGACGCGACCTAGAGATGGCAGGGAAGTCCCAAACTAAACACATTCCTCATGTTACACTCATGAAATCTTAGGGTCTCATGGCATACAGAACGCACAGCAGTGATGATGTACCTTTGTCACAGCTGCAGCCACTGCGTCCCCAGAGGGGCCCTGTTTGCAGAGAAGAGAAAACCTGGAGCTCCTCCTGTTCTCAGTACCCTCCTTCCTGGAAAAACAGGACTTTCCTCTCCTCTGCTTCCTCTCGCCTGCTCCAGTGACCCCTTAGAGAGGTCATGTCAGCTTCAGTTATAGAGCATCTGGGGCAAATACGACATGTGGACAAAATACAAGCCGTTGCATGCTAAAATAATTTTAACTTAAATACTTAAATAATATGATTTGCGTGTGTGCCACTTGAAATGTATGTTTGTGGGATTTCTTTAACCTTTTCAGGTTACTATCTGTATAAAGCATTTGAAAACCTAAGATCTGCAGGTGTTAGCGCTGAGAGGAATCTAAGCTTCTGGTCCAGCCCAGCCCGTCCGCTCCCACCTCTGAGTAACAGACCTGAAAGTGAGGTTGTGAGGAGCCTCTCGCCTGGTCAGCAGTCCCAGCACGGCCATGGCAGACCCAGGACCAGCATGCCCCTTGGTCCCCTGCACTCAGGCTGACCACACAAACGAGTCGAAATCTCCTACCGTGTAAATCCAGAATAGGAGGAAGGAGCTGGAAGGGAAGGGTCAAGATAGCAAAATCCGATCCAGAAAGCACGCTGTCTCCTGCAGGTGCTGATTGGCTTTTCGGAGATCAGCCTCTCAGGCCTCATTGTCCGCACTGTGGGGACATTTGTGGGGGGACAAAGGGAGATTCCCATCGGTGTCCCAGATACCTACGTCCAGCGCCGTCGCGATGAGCCCCGTCCGCCCTGCTCAGAGCTCTCCAGGCTGCAGACTCCCCGCCCTCTGCCTCCTGTTTTCCCCACTGGCTCCTTCCCCTTTGGAGTCTGATCTCCCTTCATCTCCTTCTGCTGCGTCTCCAAGATCCTGCTCCCCTTTCCTTTCCTTTCCCTTCAGTATGTACTGAACACTAGCAATCTACCAGCGACTTCACCGCCATGTTTCCTGCACGTCACCTAAGTTAACTGCTTCCATTTCCTTATCCCCGGTTCTCAACCCGTGCTGAATCCACAAGCATGAATACTTCCTTGTTCCTCAAAATGTTCTCTCCTGTCAGTTCCCAGAACATCCCAGAGCTCTCCTAATCCTTTTCCCCTCACAGGCCCTTTTCTTGGGCTTCTCTTCACTCATGTGCCCTTGAAGTGTCTTTGTTCCCCTAAGCCCCTAAGCTGTGTCCATGGCTCTGTCTTGCAACCCATTCTTATTGGGCCGCCCCCGTCCCTGCTGTCATTTATCCATTCCCTCTAAGGCAGGCAATGACAGGGGAGAATGGCTCTGGAGTGCAGTAATTCTGTACGGCACTGGCAGTGTGGCCCAGAGAATGTCACCTGCAGAGCCCTGGAATAAACCACGCGCATGGGAAGCCGGGAGCAAGACCAGCCGTGCACTTCATACACTCCCCTCTCTCTCTAGAGAAAGGTAAAGAGGGTGAGATGTGGGCCCCAGTCCATCCCACTGTGTGCTCTTCTCTGTGTGCTGTGCTCTTTGAAGAGAAGACCCCCAGCCCGGCCACCACGTCCATGAATCCTTCTCGGGGACTTCCCCCGGACTGTGTCATCCAGAAGCGAGCAGTCCAGCTTGGTCCGCAGACTCCAGTGCTGGAGCAGGAAATGATCACCTCGCCTTACAGCTCAGTTCCTCCCACAGTGAGCTCCATTCCCGTCTATTTCCCATTTCAGATCATGGCGCACACACCATCAGAGGCGGTTTCACAGCACGCACCCCAGGAAAACCCAGCAACTACCCCAAGTGAGCGGCAGCGATAGAAACTCCCCCAACGAGCAGCAGGGACTTCCTCCCATTCCTTCCCACGGGGGATAAGGGGGCCCGTGACTCGTTCTGCCCAGTGGGGGCCTGACGTGTGTGACACTGGCCTCACTCACATGACCAGTGCTCGTCCATCATGCACAACAGGAAAGCAGCCTTGGCTGCAAGCTCACCAGGGCGCACGCCTCACGTGCCCGTGCAGACGTTTCCGCACATTGTTCTGGTGTCACCTCCCAGTGCCTGGCTGACTCCCGAGAGCCCGCACCACCCATGTCCGTACCCACGTGGAATTAGCTGGGTTGTATTGCTAGCAGCACCAGTTGTGACATTATTTCTGTAGGATCCGGGTGGTTTAAAGCTTATCAGCTGAGGGCCTAGGCCAAAATAACACAAAGGCAAAAGAGCAAGCTGTGCTGTTATTCTCTTTAATAACTAAAAAGCACAGACACCAACGGTAGGGTCTCCCTGCCACCCCGACAGCCGACACAACACTACTGCCCTGCGGTGGCCAGTGACGCCCACACTGCAGGCCCTCCGGGGGCTTCTCCCAACTGTGCAGGGAGCAGGTGGGGGACACTGCTGTGCGTGGGGGCTCCGTGACGCGCACTCGTGGCACAACAGGTATGAAATCGGCCCGTTCTGATCATCTGCTCGGATTGCCGAAACGAGTGAGGAAGGTGGCGGACAGATGGGCCCGGAGCCGTCACGATAGACCTGCCTCTTCTGGGCCCTTCCCCGGAGCAGTGTCCACTCCCGCCACTCCACACTCGCCAGTAGCCACATTTAAAACTTAAATATCTTTTTAACAATATACGGAAAAAACGTATACACGTTGAGAAAGGAAAAACTATTAGAATTGTAATACTCAGTATATACCCGTAACAGAAGATGAATACAAGTCATGTGTATACCTTTTTTTGGCTTCCCTAGTATTCTAACCTAGTATCTCCAAATGTTACTGTTTCCACGTGTAACCAGTGTGAGCCACGCTGGGTTTTACCTTTGCTCCTTCCTACTAAGACTTAGCAATGCACTGTGGGTTTCACATTCACGGCGCCTCCCGGTTCGGACCAGCCCTGTTTCAAGGGTTCAGCAGGCACACGTGGCTGGTGGCTACAGTGGCGGGCAGGTGGGCAGCTCGGCCCGGGAGGGTTTGGAGCAGGGAACAACAAGCCTTCTGCGCGTGCGGCCCACCGCCTGCTGCAGCCGTCTACACCCTCTCCACCGACGGGCCGCATTCAGAGCCTGGTCACCTCCCACCCACACGTTCCACTGCTTCCCGGCGGGTTCCCTCAGCTCACGACGGTGTTCTGTTCTCTCTACCTGTCCCGCTGCCACTGCTGCTAGCACTGTCCCTGGATCACGTTTCCTACAGAAGCCCAACCTCACCAGCATGGTGGCACGTCCCTAAGCTCCCAATGGCTTCTAGACGTCGTGCTCATTCCCATCCAGCCAAGCTGTGTCTCTGGCCCGTGGCGGGCACACAGATGGCCCTCTGACCGCACCCCACATCCTAGGAAATCCTATCCTGGCCCTGAAGGCTCACAGACGCTCCCCACTGAGGCAACAGGCCCCACCACAGTGACGCCTTTCCCATAGCACGGTGCTTGTGTTTCCTGGTTGCCACTTAGTGTGTCTTGGTTTTTGTGGTTTGGGGATCACTGCCACCCTCCTCTTGGGCTGATAGCACCTTCCCACGTCCTCTCAGGCCGCACACAGTGGACATTATGCCGTTTTGGTGAAACTGAAGCATATGAAGTGGAGCTGCATCCAGAACATGTTAATAACCAGCTACTTTGTTGTTTTTTTTTCCCAGCTGGTGATAGTGAAGCAGCGAGAACAGCCAGAAATGGTTTTCCGACAGTTCCTGGTGGAGGACAAGGGACTCCATGGCGGGTCCTCTTACGTGGATTTCCTGTGCTGTGTGCACAAGGAGATCTGTCAGCTGCTGAACTAACGGAACCTCTGTTGTTGACGCTGCATTTCTATGGCGATGTCCCCCTCTTGGTGCCTCATTCTCCGGGTGATAGCAGGCTAGTTGTGATTTCTTGCTCATTTTCAGAATGCCTTTCCAAGAAGCATTTAGAACTTCAGCTTTGGTGCTCAGGTATGAAGCCAGTGAAGGTCCAGCTGTACCTTAAAGGGAACAATCTGTTTCTGATTGCACAATTTTTAACTGTCAACACTGACACAGTTTAAATTTCATGAAAGGCACAGTTTACAGAACTATAAACATTCTCAATTTTCTTTCTTTGTGGTACACATATAAATTATTTTTCAAAATGTATAGACTTGGGGTAAAAAGTTGTTTTGGTTCCTCTCCCATTTGCAGTGAGGGAAAAAAACACTTAGTTTTTACATTTTACTTAATTTTTTCAAACCATGTAACCCCACTGAACATTTTCCAACTTGAGGTTTGCATAGCAAACTTTTAATAACCTTGGAATCTATTTGGTAGAACAATTTGTATTCTACATTTTTTTCATAATTGTATGTTGTGTATGTTAAAAGTATTTTCCAGTTGTGTTTTGTCTATAAAACTGCCTTTATCAATACTCTTAATGGTTTTCTGTACAATTTTAAAGGTTTCTACCTGTATATAATGGATCTTAACCAGTATCAATAAATCACTTCATATGCTCTTAGCAGGTAGGATTCATGTTTTAGGTACTTGGAGATCACTTACTCAAGGCACACTTTTGAGATTTCTCAATGGCACCACCTTCACTTCTGGAAATCTACCCTAATGACAGTAGACAGGGAATAATTAGGAATGGTATGTTAATTTAATGTTCAGTCAGATGGAAATATGTTTCTGTATTAATAAAGCAAAAGAGTAAAGATCAAAATTTAGATCATGTTTTTGGACAAGGAAAGATAACCTGAAATTGAACTTCAGCTCCACTAGAGGGCATTATGCACTAAAGTGCCAGAAACCTTCCAGAAAGGCTCCTTAGTAATCCTCCGGAACAGGCAATTCTTTGGGGAAAACTATGTAAATTTTAACTACTGAGAACACCGGATTGACCAATCTGGATAAAAAGAAAAAAAAAAAAGAAAAACTTGGTTGGAAGAGGAATAAAAACCCCCTAGTTGTTCCCTCTAGTGGACGCAGCCTGGCATCTGCTTGAGGAGCAGTGATTCCTGCCCAAGAAGCCACTGCAAACAGTTCTGTTTGTTAGAAAACCATACGTAGCAGACTGTTTTCCTGAAATGTCTCCTTTCTGTGCAAGCTCTCTGTCTTTTGGGGCCACAGGTGAGTTCTCCCTCTACTTGACAGCAGTTTCCAGAGGCTTCAAAGGCCATCACGTATCCCTGGCACGTCCCTTGTCCAGGCTAACTCTTCCAGTTCGCAGAGTATGTCCTCACAAACATGGTTCCAGAACTCCAAACTTAATGGAGGAAGGTCCAGTGTTAAATCACAAAGAATAAGGTCAGTTTGGCTCAGAACCCGGAGGACACAAGGCAGGTATCAGCTGCAATGACAGTCGCCCGTGAGTCAGGACACGTGTAACCATCGGAACCGGGAACGTCCCCAACAGCTTCTGATGCCACCCTCACCCAGTAGCACGTCAGCATCGTCTCGAGGAGGTGGTGGCATTTACAATTCAGGGAGTTAATTGGCTGACAAGCTCACGTTTGTGCTTATATTTTCTTCAATTTTGATTTGGAATTATTTTTATAAATACAGTATTCTTAATCGTGCTTATACCGTGTTTCCCCGAAAATAAGACCTAACCAGAAAAGAAACCCTAGCATGATTTTTCAGGATGACATCTCCTGAACATAAGCCCTGATGTGTCTTTTGGAGCAAGAATTAATAAAAAGACCTGGTCTTATTTTCGGGAAAACACGGTGTGCTTTAAAAATCTTATTTCAGTAAAACGCAACAGTGGGAAAGTATGCTATATAACCTTGCACTCCTATGGACCATGCAGGTAAGCCTCGCTTTTTGGACAAGGCCAAGTCATCCATCCAGCTGTGCAATAGTCTTACATTAAAAACTTCTCCTTTACTCAAAATTAAAGTAGGTACCACCTATCCAGAAGTTGTCTTAAAAAGCGTAAACCTACAAAAGGACAGCATATTCAGTAAGGCATTTAAGCAATTCCCTTGGTGATTTAAGCAGCATAAATTACTAAACTGGGTAACTCAGGACAAAATTGCATTTGACTGTCTCCTGCTTTGAAGACAAAATGAACGCGCAGCAGGGCAGAAGGGTGTGGTGGTAGTTTTATGGTAACAGGCCTAGGCCCCTGCATTTCCCCGCTGCACAGGTGAGTGGCTCGCACAGGTGAGTGGCTCGTAGTTCAGCATTGCCTCACCTCACGCCTGCGCCCTCCGTGGCTCGAAAGTACATCAACTACACGTGTTCAAATGTAATGGTTGCCTGTCCCAACTGAGTAACTATTTTTCCTCCTGTGTTCGTCAATTTGGTCACATATTTAGAAGCTAAAATTTAAAATATGCATGTGATATTTAGCCAGCCAAGTTAAGTTTAAGAAACGTTAGTTCCATGGAAGTCGCATGTAGGGCGATTGCACGTGAACGTCTCAGACAGACTGTCTGCCTTCTCTGGTGACAGCGGAGCTAAGCAGTGATGTCCACCCACCCAGGGTGTGAGCTCCTGTCCCCACCTGCCTCGGGTCTCCAAGGCCCTGAGGTCAAGGCAGTGGCTGTTAGTTAAGGGGCTCTGAGCTGCTCCCCTTTTCTTAGAGGAGCTGAGGAAACCCATCCAAGTGGGAAAATGGCAGACAAGAGAAATGGAGACTCCTGTGTTTAATGCGCAAACAAAATGTGTCTAAAACAGGCAATTACTCCACCACAGAACAAACCCCTGGCTCGCATCACTGGTTTGTATCATACATGTCGTTCCTGTATGCACTGGATACTGTTGACCTCTAGTCTGAATTAGTAATATTTTTGGAAAGACCTACCTTCCCTGATTTCCCTGTTTATTAGCTCCTCCAGTAAGAGGCAGGAACTATAACACATGCTCAAATTGGTAATTTTAAATTTTGTCCAATACTTGAAAAAGGGCTTAGTGAAAAGAATTATCTAGATTCAGTGAGGCAGTCTTTTCTCTGTGTTGTAGCTGGCAGTTTGTATCTTAGTAAATGTGGAGAGCAGAAGCACCGTGGCTTTTCCATAAATACAGACTTCAGTGGACTCAATTTGCTGGGTAAATGGTCCTTCTGGGAATCCCTAGATCTATAGCTTCACAACTGACTGCATCTACTTGAGACCCAAGATCAAGTTTAGTCCGTCACCAAACATCAAAGACGGGTGATGCTGGAAATCCTACATGGGCCCCAACGTGACACAGCTGTTCCAAGAAAGGCCTTTCTTACAAGCAAACATTTATGTCTTTAAGAGCTCCCAAAATACAGGAAACTTTCAGATCAAAGACTATTATTTAGAATGAATCCCAACTGGGCCATCGTTTGGCCAAGTTGATAAAGATTATGTTAACAAATCAGTAAAATCTGGAACTATATACTTCAAAGACCAACTCTTACATTCTTAACTTCAGGATGAAAACATTATGGATTTTAAAGGAAGCCGCTGTAACTCATCAGGAAGCAGTCATTTAGCAATTACGACGGGTGCACAGTATTTTAACAGACATGAAAAGGACACACTCGTGCTAAGGGCCCCAACACAGGGCCCTCAGCCGACAGCTGTCACTCCCAGGCAGCCTTCCATTCCAGCCTGAAACGGACCCGCTTGAGTGAGTTTCCACGTTTATGAGCCCCGGATCTCGGGAGGCTCTTGTACTTAGCAGGCACTGGTACGGGAGGCTGCTGACGCAGAACTCCCGCCCCACTGTGGCTGTCACCTGGCTGCCAGCCTCCCCGCTCTGAACCCTCACATGGCGCGGCCTCATGGTGAGCACACCACGCTGACTGACGTCCCTATGGGTCGGAGCTGGTTCTGGAGTATTCGGGTGTGGTGTCCCCAGCACGCAATCGGTTCCAGCTGACGCCATCGACTCCCCTTCCCCCCCCCCCCACAGTGATGAAGGTCCAAAGGAACTAAGTGCTGTGGGCGTCCTGCCCCCCACCTTCTGGAAGGAGACAGGTAAGGCAGTTGTTGCCCCGACAATGAACACCGGGGTTTGGCCCGGAACGCCCAGAACTGTGACTGTGTGTGGTATCAGTAGCTATGATGATCTTAGAACTTTAGAACTGAAAAAATGTCTTTCAGAAAAAAGGGGTCTTTCAGAATTATTAACTTCTGGCCCCAATAGGGCATCAGTAAATGAAGCAACTAAAATTTATTTTTGGTGCTTCCTAGGTAATTTTGTGAAAATGTAATGATCCAAAGTCAGAAGTAGTCAGAGTAATGAGTGTTCATTGGAAACCTCTCCTCAATGAATAGATTCTATTGTAAAAATGACACCGCAACTTTGAACAAAAGGAAGGGAAGGCAAAACTCGTGAGCTCCATCATCATAAACACGCCGCATTACATCGTCAAAGGGATAATTCTAGACCTTTACCTTCTTTTCCAACCGCCTACTTATTTGCTGGGTTCTGAATGTGGCGGGCTGTGGCTCCCTTCAGCTCTCCACCTCCAAAGGCCTCCCAAACTCTGCAGGACGACCTGATACAGACGTCGCAGGGGCCAGGCCGGGTAAGCCCCAGCGGTGTGCCCTCACTTGGCTGGGCCCAGGGCGTGGAGCACACGACAGTCGGTGACAGGACAGGTCACTTCCTAGCTGCTGTTGCTAAGGAGCCACACTGGGCAACTGAAATCTCTCTCACCTTCCTCATTCCCAGGCCAGCTTTGACAAATACACTTCTCTCCTCCATGATTTACAAATCCTGAAGTGGAAAATACTCCGTTATTTCAGTAAAACCTCTAACCAACTGTGACACATCAGCGCCACGTCAAGAAAGGCATCAGTCACACACTGTTTGTATAGAAAATACCGATAGGTCGAGCACGTTCAGTTCCTGAGGCTTCAGGATCGCAAGCCTGTTTCTAAAACCCGGTCCTGGTCTTTAGACGGCGTCTCAGTGTAACACTATATATAACCTCCTGACAGCACGAGCAGCGAAAAGCACAGTGGCCACCAACGTGCATCGCACACCAAGAGTCTGACCTCAGCTCAGCCTCTCATTTGGTAACCACGGCAACTCCACTTCCAGGAAACAGGCTCCCGACTGCAAAGGTTTCAAGTTTCATTAGAAAAATCATACACAAAATAAAAAATACATTTATCAAGAACAGTAACGGTATTTCATTTATCAGATTCATTTAAAACACAAGTTACAACATAGACAGAGGAATGACAGCATTAAAGTCTTATCCAACGAACTGATCTGCAAAGTGAGTCCCTTAAAAACACACAGTTTTAAAAAAAAAGGCAACTCTGTTCCATTTTCCAAGCTGTGTTCTTAAGTTCAGGGTTTTCTGCAACGGGTTTTACATGAAGTTTTCTCTGTAACAAGTGTGAAGATGTGTCCTTTCCTCATCACCAAGAACTGAATCCCGCAAACGTTTAAAGCAGGCGCCTGGTCACCAGGGGTCTGTGCTGTGGCCGCCCGCCTTCACTCTGCTAAGGAATCTCCAATTACACTAGACCTCCAATTACACTAGTCCACAGCGGACTTGTAGCACTGGATCCCGCCCCGCACTTCCCCAACAGGTTCTGATTTGGGAGGAGGGGATTTTGTTCAACATCTCCCAATTTCTTCTGTAGTCAAATTCTATCTAAATTTGTTTAAGATTTTTTTTTTAAGTCTTTTTTGTTTCATGAAGAACATGTTACAGCCCCCCCCCCAGAAAGTTACCATCTGGCCCAACTCCACTCTGTCAAGGCTCCCGAACAGCTTCCCATCGGCTGTGACAGCAGTGGCACAGGTTGGGCTTTCCCACTGTTTCCGTCAACTATTTCCAAAAAGCAAAAGCCTTGTAATTAGCTGGAATCTATGAGAACAAATTCAGTCTCTGGAAGTGAAGGCATCTGTGTTCCATTGTTTGGTTACATGCACATGACAAAGGGAGGACGACACACGCATCCTGGACCAAACTAGCCAGTGCGTGTGGCAGAGACAGTCCCACAGCTACGTGCGAGCTGAACCCCAGCACTGAACGAGGTGTCCCGTCTGCAGTTCCAGGCAGTCCAGAGGGAGGAGGGACACGGACTCGGCGTCACTTACCGAGGTGGAAAGCCACCTCTGTGTGCTCCTCCGCGACCCCCCCGAAAGCCACCTCTTTCTCCCCGGAAGTTCGATCGATTTCTTTCCCGTCCCCGACCAGCGGAAGTGCCCCCTCTCCCCCCACCCCGGGGAGCCCCACCGCCCCGATCCGACTTAGACTTGGGAGGGGGCGATTTGGGTCGCAGCCTCTCGATTTCTTCTGTGCAGCCCGTCAGGTAGGAGTTCGGGGCGCTGAAGTAGGAGGCGTACGTCTCTGCATTGTAGTTGCTGTTTGTCAGGGTCGGTCCCACCGTAAGCCAGCCTGGGTGGAGGGAAAAAGGATCGTTTGTGTCAGTTTTCTCCTCCTGACCCTTCAGGGGCTATTGCAAATCTGCAGTGCATTCTTAAATGTCCCTGTCACTCACCGGTATCGACTGTTTTACAGAACGCACGGCACTTAGTCTGGTCCTAGAGATTTCACACGCAGGCACCTTGTTTCTCCTCTGAGACTAATTTTTACAATTTACCTCCCTCATTGTCTCCATCCACGTTTCACGTTCTGTGAGACCAGCATTTAGAAAAATAAATCATCCACTACCTCAGTGAAAACATAATTCTACATAACCTGCTGGTTTCTGGTTAAAACCCTGGAACCATCTCTTGCGTTGACTCTGCCAACCCCAACCAGCCCAGCTGCTGGTCCTAGAAATCCAACCATGACGGTGTTGCCCTGACTCGTTCCCGTCTTCCCATCCCCCCGCCGCCCTGGGTTCCTACTGGGTCCGGCCTCTGTACCTGCGATGGATGACATAACCTCCCCTCCCTCGGAAGCTGGGAAGCCTCAGGCAAAGTGGGTTTGAAACGTCACTTGTCTGTGCAAACTTCCAGGGCTTTCTACAAAGCCCAGATTCACCAGTATGGATCTAAAGCCTTTTATAACGAGGCTGGAACCAACCTTCCGACCACATTTCATGACAGCTTCACTTGAGGAAAACCATGACCCACCAGGGACGGTTTCCACGGCCGTCTCCCCCCAGTACTGCTCCCTTCTCCATCCTGTCAGCCCGCTGCACAATCCACCCTTCAACATCCAATTCAAATACACACGAAGGGCCTTTCTCTCCCAGAAATCCTTGCACACGTCCTCTATAGGTTAAAAAGGCATTTCTGTCAACTACGTTGCTAGACAGCTGTGCTTCTAAGGGGGATGATTTCTGATGGATTAAATTGTATCTGGACTGGGAGGAACTAGTTAACTGTAAAAGCCCGATAGAGACATCATGCTTTGGGGTCCCATGGGTGTGGTGACTCATACGTGACACCCGTGGGATCCACCACAAGACACGCGGGATCCTCTCGGGCAGCTGAAGTCTCCTGTGAGAATTAGGGTCTTCATCAGAAAAGTTAGGTTCACAATGGTTCTGCCCCAACATCCTTAAGGTTATTTCCTAGAATGTTAGGTTCATCATAAAATGCTATAAAAATGCAAAATATTTTATAAACATGACATTCCAAAATGTGATTCCATTTTTGTACAACAGTTCGTTCATCGTTTAAAATCTCATTGGTATCAAACAGTACCTAGATACAGTAAGATTTGTGTAATATTTCAGTAGAATAACACGTAAATCACACTGTGCCTCGTGTCGTATCCCGTGCTCAGTACCCTGGAGGCAGAGAAGTGCCCATGAGATTGAAGAGCACGTGAGCACCTCCGTGGCCTCTCTGAGCATGGATCCCATGAGGTTTGCACTTGCTCCCGTCTAGTTTTTGGAAAGGATGTGGTATTATGGAACGCAACACAGAAACGTGAAGATGTAATGAAAATAGCTAACAGTGGCTCTTCCATGCCTCCCCGCCTCTTACGTGAATAAAACAGAAACCTCTGCAGACTAAACTGTAACAGGCTCCGCTCCCACCTATAAACTCATCACTGCAACAGTGTTTGTTACAGTTTCTAGAGGCAAAAATTGTAAAAGAATCAAGAAGATTAACACGGGCGGCTTCAGCACATTTGACACATAGAGCACTTTTTAAACCTTTTGAACAGGGTAACTAGCGTCCCTACAACATGATACACCTCAGACTACCTCCTGGAGGAAGACGTGTTCTCAGTTGCTCCTACTATTATTTACGTGGTTAACCCCCAACCTGTAACTTCCCCAGATTTTCCTTCCTAAGTTTGTTTTACTGCAGCTAATACTAAAATAATTTTTGCAAGAATGGGCGACAATAAACAATCAGATGGTAGTTTGCAAGCAAAAACTACAATGTGTACCTCTAAGACTTTGTTCAACAGGTACAAATCCAGATAGAAGGATATCCTATCGGAAAGATACAATGTATAACCTCCAGTAGATCAAGTGGCCACAGCTAAATGGATGGAGAACCACCCCACTGAAGAGAAGTTATACATAAAAATGGGCACTAAGCAAACATCGCTCCTTATGTCGATACCTGTAACTACACTTAATGATCTATTCTCTCTACTCCTTAGGTTCTTCTACCTGTGCATTACTTCATTCAACAAATGGTTACTGAATGGTGTGAATGCTGGGTGGAAAGACGTAAGACCGTCTGCCCTCCATGAGACTGCTAGAGAGACGTAGCCAGAAGAATCTAGCTACAGATGATGGTAAGTGCTATGAAGAAACAGATTAAGGGGAAAGGGTGGGGGTGGGGGTGGGGGTGGCGGCGCAGTGGGCAGATAGCAGGTTTACACAGGGTTGTGAGAGGAGGTCTGTGAGGCAGTGAGAGGAGACGGCCACAGAAGAGTGGGAGCCAGGCAGGACGTCGGCAAACTTGAAGTACAGCAAGAGGAGGAACCAAATACATCGTGAGAACCTCATTTTACACAGCTATGTCGTGCCATCTGTCTCCCAAAGGCACCACAAAGTCTCGTTCATTTTTCCGAAGTCCTACCTGGTCGGATTGTGCTGTCTCTTCCAAATAAATGAAGGCGTCTTCTACCAAGACAAAAATGTTCAATGATGTGAAAAATCTCTACAGGCTTCTCTATGTTGCCAATTTCAGGCTCTTCTGTGATTATCAGGTCGATGTCGACGTTGGCGTGGATGAAGTCGCCGTCGGTGCTGCGCTTGACAGTCCCTTTGATCCCCATGAGGCAGTGTTCCTGCAAACCACCAGGTCACAGCGGTCAGTCTGTCCAGCAAGTCACATTCATAACGCTTTACATCACTGATGTCCCGAAGGCCAAAACCCTCCTCCTTTCTCTGACTCTGGGATACAGTCCCATGGGCAATACAATAGAACAACTGGGTTTCTGGGTGTGGGAAGCCTGCTAGGGAGGCTGGATAGGAGCTATGACGCCGGGGCCGCCACACATCACATTTCAGAGCTGCGTCAATGACCGGGGGCTCCTTCTCTACAACATTTGGTGATCGCTTGTTTTCAACAGTTATGGAAACAAGCACTCAACCTCAGAATGGCTTCATATGCTCCCAGATCAAACTATATACAAGGTGTAAGTAAGCCTTTTTACAAGGAGAGAGGACTCTAAACATGGGTGGAGAATTCTAAATACTGAAAATAAGCAATGGGAAAATCCAAATTTTTGTTTTGTTTCTTTGACCTTCTCTATTTAATCTGGATGGCAGGAGTATAGATTAAATAAAACTTAATCTCTCACTTGACTCCATGAATAGTGCAAGTGTGGCTTAGGTTCCCTTCAAATGCATTTTCCAGGCCACGAAAGACTTAGAAGACCCTCCCACCAGTGGCTCCCTGAAGAGCGGAAGACTGCAGGACAGCTTCTTCATCCTTATGTAAGTGAAAGAAAAATGGAAGAGGAAAGAAAAATTCCTCTATGCTGGCCAGCTATGACTGCTGCTGCCTAGAGAAAGGGAAAAATTCTGTGGGTCAGAGGTACCCAAGCCTGTATCTGATTTACAATTATGGCAATTTAGGACATACAGGGATACACATTACCTCCTCTAGCATGGTGGAGCCTCATCTACCATAGTGAATAAAATGTTTTAAAACACTAATTTGAAAGGACATATGTACCCCCTATGTTCATTTCATTGCAGCATTATTTACAGTAGCCAAGGTATGGAAGCAACCTAAGTACCCATCGATAGATAAATCGATAAAGATGTGGTGTGTGTACATGTGTACACACATGTACCTGGAGTAGTACTCAGCCATAAAAAACAAAACAAACAATGAAATCTTGCCATTTGCAACGCATAGATGTACCTGGAGGGCATTATGCTAAGTGAAATAAGTCAGAGAAAGACAAATACCGTGTGATTTCACTTATATGTGGAATCTAAACAACAAAAGAAATGGACAAACAAAACAGAACAAAAACAGACTCATAGATACAGAGAACAAACTGGTGGTTGTCAGAGGGAGTGGGGGTAGAAGGATGGGTGAAACAGGTGAAGGGATTAAGAGGTAGAAACCCTGTTATAAAATACGTAAGTCACAGGGATGCGATGAACAGCAGAGAATAGAGTCAATTCTACCATAGTAACTTTGCACGGTGACAGAAGGTAACTAGGCTCATCGGGTCACTTTGTAATGTATACAAATATTCAGTCACCAGGTTGCACACCTCAACAGAATACTGTAAATCAGTTATACTTCAATTTAGTTACCTTGGATGGATTACTATAATGCCATTCTTACAAGTTTAAGATAATGACCTCGCAGCAAAATTAATTAGACAGTATCGTCATTTGGAAAAGCTTGAGAGAAAATAATGAAAATAAAGATAATGAAATAGTACAGGCAATACCTTTGTTCTCTGGAAGACTGCCTTTGGATCTAAAGTCTTGGTCTTCCCAGGATTGTTTTTATTGGTTTTAATCCAACAAATATCTTCACATCTTCTATAACCCCACTTGCGTAAACACTAGAAATGAAATAATTAAAAAAAGAAATCCTTAGCTAAAAGATTCAATACTCAAAATAACCATCCAGCATTAAAAAACTTCTTAGAGGTCTGTGACACTAAATTCCAAGGTGTCACAGGTATTTGGTTATATTATACTGCAGAAACAGAAAAAAAGAAATGCTAGTCTTTAACTATACAGAATACATACAACTTCTACATAGTAACTTGATCACAACACAGGAAATTAAACATCACAACACAGGAAGGTTACATAATACTCCAATTCTTTTAATACCACCTTCCACTGTCATCAACAGAAAGTGGGTTTTCAGTCATAACACTCAGCCTCTCTTTAATCGTAAAATAACCAAAAGATAACTTGACTCCCACCACCTCAATTTTCTATCTACCGACAAACTATAAACTGTTGAAAATGTTCTAATTGATACCTTCTTTTCAAATGAGAGTCTTGTACGTGTTACTTTTATATAATACTAACCCTCAGAAAATTCCAAGACCTAAAAAGATTATGTATGTGTGTTTACTGGGTAAAGCTTTACTTTCATCTTCATATAACCTAGAAAAGAGAGACCTGAACCTCCGTGTCCGAGACTCTGCTACACAGGAACACATGACAAGTACCAGCTACGGCATCGCTTGGGGCACTGACGACCTACCACGTGATGCCATCTAGCTGCTGGGAATAAAAGCCCGAGTGAGACCAAGTCCTCACCCAGCTGACTGAAGAGCAAAGCGGGCAAATAAGGCAAGGGAAGTGCAATACCGCGGGCACCATGATCAAGACATTTAGACACAGTGGGGCAAAAATCTACGCACGTTTCAGGAACGCTCTTGCTGTGAAAGGGACACACGCCGCAAATGAAACCTGGATTTTTATTTTAAAATCTCAAAAATCAAGGTCAGTGTCTGTTCCTGTTGCCATAGATTTGTTTTGCACTGGATGTTCCTCAAACATCACAAGATCCTAAGTCCTACAGGCCCTAATCAATTCCAAAACCTCATGAGTCTTTCTCATGCAGCACTATTTGTGTAATTGTTTTTGCCCCAAATCTGCTTTCACCAATATGATAAGGTGGAACATAAACAAGTAAGATAAAACCTCCCAATCACGTTCAACCTAATTTTGGGGGCGGGAGGAAAGCCTAAAGCTAGACGTTAGAATTAAAAAGGTAAGTACCAATATACCTATAAAAACACAGGTTTCTATTCTTGTAGTTTTCCCATAGCATCCTGGGAAGCACCAGCCAAAAAAAATATGTACCCAAGTAGTACAGTCTTACCTTGGAGTTAGTAAGTGACAGAAGCAATGAAGTTATCTAACAGTCTCAAACTTGCTAGTTAGATACAAATTACAGAATTTGAATACAATGTATCCCAATGTAACCCTACTTAAATTCTCTACCTGTCATATGGACACCTCCTAAAATTACCAGGATTAAATGAGATCATTTGCTGTGCAACAAATAATGTGTCCTAAAACGGAAAGTATCATCCAATAACAACTGAGAAAACTGAAACCCACAAAAGTATCACTTTACCCAAAGTGTCACTGTTGGACAGCAGAACTGAAACAAACTGAAGACTCCCAATAGCTGCCACAATGCTCCCACTGTTCTTGGATTAAAAAGCGTGTTATTTTGTTTCCCTTTAGAAATCTAATAAATCCCATCAAAACAAAGAAAAGCAAAGCAAAACAAAACAACAACAAACACTTCTGAAATTAAACATAAGGTACATAGAACAAATTGAGATGTTATAACTTAATTTTCACCCATGTTATTTTTCCAATGCGATCTGGCTTCTTTGACTTAGAACTCAGGCATTTAGAAGTATTATTTTTAAACTACTCATAATGAGAATGAAGGACACTAAGCAGGTTGCTTCTGAGCTGTAATGTAGAGTTTTAAATCTCTAAACTGTTCTCTTCCTGCAATTGTATTAAATCACATTTTGATTTATTCATCCCTAGTACTAGTTAACTAAGGGGTACTGCCCTTTGTACATTCTCTTCTGAACATTTTTTCTTAAGATTGTAGTACTACTCAAGAAACAAAAGACAAAACGTTAATCTTCAAACATCTTATGCCTTGTTATGTGTTATATTTTTTTCTTATGCACTCAAAAAATCCACTTTAGAAAACACTGTCTTACCACTCTCCCAAGGTCCAATCCCTCCCCGGAACCACACCAGAGAAAAATAAATGATCGAGGTGCTGCAATCTCATCAATTTCTAACTTCATAATCTGTAAAAACCAAAACAATATGGCATAAATGTATTTTGTTTCCCATTCATCCGAAATTCAAAAGAACAATCAGAATAATCATTGAGGTTTATCAGGACTTTCAGTAGATATATTCTTTAAATGCACTAATTTTCATTAGGAGACATAATGGAAATTAAATTTTATCCTTAAAACTTCTTGTCTTACTCGTTTCCTTATTCTGTATCAAGACAATACACACACACGTGCACACATACAAATATATACATTTACTTTTACATATAGAGGATATAGACACCATAGTTACAGAATTTTATAAGATGTAGCTTGTGAACAACCGTTTACAGAAAAAGAAACTGAAATGAAAACAGGTTAAATTACCCCAAAGTTAGGGGCAAAATTAAAATGAAACAGAACAAGAAATGTTTGGGGAGAACTTGGTTTCCAGTATCTGTAGAACAGTTCTAGATAAAATCCATCAATTTTATTATAATTACTTGGTCTGAAATGCCAACAAAATATAATCTATACTTTTGTTTGCCTTACATGTATTGAGTGTGTCACATTAAAAAATTATGTCTCCTGTGTATCTATTATACTGTCAGTTCCTCAAAGAGCAGAAACCATGTTTTACATATGTTTATACTCTGATTTTACTAAAACTAACCAAATGCAGAATGAGCTCTCAACTGTTGTCTGTTTCTCAACTTTTCTAGCTGTACATCCAGACTCTAAGACTGGAACTGTGCATCTCCTGCAGACTGCTCGCTCACTGCCCGTGCCATGCGTGCCACAGGAAGGGAGTGTGATATCGGTTAATGTGCGTAGGCCTTCGGCGGCGATATACACTATACATCTACAGGTATGACGCCTAAGAAAGACGGTATCTATAATCTTAGTTTCTGATCAAATAAACATACATTCATTGGAAAACTACATAATTCATTACAATGTAGAAAGTGTCATCATACATCATCCCAAGTCCAGCATTTCTCATTGGCAGTGATACCAGTCTCTCTGTAATACTCTTCTAAAGGGGGTTCCAGGAGAATCACATCAAATTTGGGTGTTAGTTCTCTGATGTCAAAGGCTTCTATATCTGCTTGTAAGTACCTATTTGAGTAAAGCATAAAGAGTGAGAGATTTTCAAATACCTTACGATGGTAATGAAAGACAAATCTTAAATGTTACTAACCACAGCTTACAAAGCAACCATGAGCTAATTACTGAATGCCCTGTATGGAGGGGCATCTGCCAAGGCCCACCCACAGGACACAGATATGAGGAAACTGCAAAGTAAAATCACATTTCCCCACGTCCATCAGAACATGGACTTCTCTTCTTTTTACCCTGGAAATCCATATTCAGATGGAAGACTCAATCCCTTTCCAGTATCACCTGCATTTTCTAAGGAACATCACATTACTGTTTTTCTCAACTGTTCAGTTAGGTTAGAAAAACTATTTTGCTATAATTTTAAATTCTTCCCTCTAAAAATTAGTTTCTAAGTTTTGTTTATATTAATAGTCTAGTCTTTTCCAGCTACCTAGTATAAATCATCACTAGCCTTTAATGAAAGGTTATTTCCACATAATATTAAAGTATTTTGAGTATAAAACATTTAAATATAAAATACTTCAGATTTAAGAGTATTAAGTAGGATGAATATTAGAGTCCACTAATATTTTCCCCACATACGCAGACTTCTTTGTGGCTCTTCTAAGCACTAACAGCATACATTTCAGCAAATTGTTAAATGTATAAAATGTTCCAAGTAAGCTAAATGTGAAATAAGCAGACTCTCCAATTTCAAAGACCTTATATACACATTTCTGAGGAAAACATCATTCTGTTCAATAAAGGTTAAAATGAATTACCATATTCCAAAAATGTTAATAGCCCTGCATCCTAAGTTATAATTTTCATTTTCTTCTTTTCCTTCATCTAAGTTTTCCAAACTTTCTTCAATAAACAAATTACTTTTTGAGAAGAAAATTCATTTAAAAACATTTTAAGTAACCTCAAGGATACAATGAAGATGAATGGTTTTCTAAGAAGAGAAGTATTTAAAGATACTTTGGCAAATTTTTGGAAAAAGTGAAAATGAGAACCTACTGTGTACTCAGCACTCGAGTTTTAAATTAATATATTTCACTATAAAGAAGAAATATGAAAGTTGTGTTAACCTTACCTAGGTATTGAATTATTTTTAAACATTAAGGTTAGACAGGATAAAGAGATTGATACTGTAAGCCTGCGTTGAGAACAGTCATTTTTGAAAATGCTTACATAGGAGGAGTGTTAGATTTCGCTATTAACTCATCCTTCAGCCTGATGAGCTCCCTTAGCTTAGGGTACTCTTCAAATCTGTCAGCCAAACCTGAGAAAAACAGTCAATTCTACATTTCAGTACAACTGAAGTTAATATTAGAGAATTCAAAGGTTATGAGCTTTCTCAGGAAAACAATACACACATGTCACTTTACTCTCACGTCCTTTTAAGAAAGCTAATTTTGAGTATTTTTAAACATTTCATATGTAAGGATTCTAAACCCATAAGCAGGTAAAGACTCAGATGTTTTACAGCCCAGTTCAACTGACCAAATCATTTAATTTCTCATTAAATTAAATAATCTGCTCATAACATCAAATTTAATCATTCCGTTCTCAGGAAGGGACACACCAGTTGCCTTCCTGTCATGCTTTTCCCCCCTTTCTTTCAGAATAAAAAAAATATATTATACATACATACATATATATATTATATATACACACATATATATAATATATATATACACATGTATATGATACATATATATATTACATATACATATGTTTTATATATATTATATATATATATATACACACACACACACACACCTACATACATACACTGCTATGTATGAGGGTTCCAATTTATACATATATATTTTTATACATATATAAACTGGAACCCTCACACATAGCAGTGTTGTTTACAACAGCCCCAAAGTGGAAACAACACGAATGAATGGGTAAATAAAATGTGATACATAGATACAATGGAATATTATTTGCCATAAGAAGAAAGTACTGATACATGTTACAACACCAATGACCCCTGAGAACATTATGCAATGTGAAAGAAGCTAGTCACAAAGTATCACATACTATCTGATTCTATTTATATGAAATGTCTAGAAAAGGCAGATCTATAGAGAAAGGAAGTCAATTAGTGTGTACTTAAGGCGAGGGCAGGGAAGGGGGAGGGAATGGGAAGTGATTGCTAATGGGCACAGGCTTTCTTTAGGGGAGATGAAAACATTCTAAAGTTAGATTGCGGAAATGACTGCACAAACCTGTGGATATACTAAAAAAAAAAAACAAAAACAAAAACACTGAACTATATATATCCTTGAAATGGGTAAACTACGTGGTACATGAATTACCTCAATAAAGTATTTTTTTAAATGTAGGGGTAATGCTTATTAGTAAAGAGGACACAACTGAGGGAAAAAAATCTCTGAGCCGGAGGATATTTCAATAGAAATCTCAAAAACTGACAAGCAAGGGGGGGAACACCCAGAATATCCAAGGACTATGGGACAACTACAAAAGGTGTGACACACCTGTGACGGGAATACCAGAAGAAGAAACAGAAAAAAGAGCAGAAGAAATATTTGCAGCCATACTGACTGAGAATTTCCCCAAATTAATGTCAGACACCAAACCATAGATCAAGGAAGCTCAAGGAACATCAAGCAGGATAAATGCCAAAAAAACGACACCTAAGATTGTAATTTTCAAACTACAGAAAATCAAAGATAAAAAAATCCTGAAAGAAACACAACTGTACCTAAAGAAGAACAAAGAATTATACCTGACTTCTCAGAAACCATGCAAGCAAGATGAGAATGAAGTATTTAAAGTGTTGAAAGAAAAAAACAAAACACCAACCTAGAATTCTGTATTGTGCAAAATTATCCTTCAAAAATGAAGGAAAAATAAGACTTACTTAGACAAACAAAAATTGAGGGACTTTGTTGTTACTAGATCTGCTTTGCAAGAAGTATTAAACCAAGTCAGGAAAAATGTTAGAAATAATCCACAAGAGAAATACATTACATGCATGTAATCAAGAGCTACTGATAGCATATTCCCAACAAATCTGACATACCTACATCCCTGATGAAATTTTGCGGTCTATGTCCAGTATCTACAAAATGTTGGCAGTAATCATTATGGGGGTTTAAACTTTGTGTTCCCTAAAGAAAAATCAAAATTAAATTATATAGCACACCCGCTGATACATTATTTCTGTACTTTGTCTTTTACTATGAGGCTATACAAAATATAAGTTTATTGACAGATAAAAAATTACTAATATGTGAAAACACCACAACTGATAGTATTACTGTTTAGTAGCTACAGACATTAACAGCATTTGCTCATCGGAAATAGCCAAGTATCAGAAGACTATGTATATATTTCATGAATAATTTTAAAATACTTGATTTTATAATACCTTAATAACTAAAAAAATCTTGAAAACAAATAGGTATTTAAAATCTTTTCAGTTACAGAGCTGAAATGTGAACAGTTGTAAGATTTGAAAATTATTTATTTACCTTAAGAAAAGTACTAGAATCTTTATAAATCTCTTCTTCATATGGCAAATTCTCTTCCTCCTGTTGCATTTCTAGTTCATCCTTGGAAAAGGAAGATTAAGTAGAACATTTCATGTACAAGAGGAATAGTTTATGTATTATGATATCTTAAGACTAAACATGAATAGTTTATTTCCCTAGTGGATAATAAACTTTTCAAATTACCATTAAAGTCAAACATTAAAATCTTTGCTTTCTTATCATTAGATCTAACTAATCTAACTAGTTGACTATTTTTAATAAAACAAAAATTTTCTTTTCATTTTCGTCAATATTAGTCTATAACTACTGTTTTGTTCTGACCAAATTGTCTAGAATTATTTAATCTCAAATATAGTATTATAAATTTTAGAATTGAGCTTGAATCAAAAAATGTAACCACCAATGGGCCAATTTTATTTCTACTTGATTGAGCCTTATAAAACTTTTTATAGGTCAAAAATGTCATAATATTGGGAATTACATATGATCTGACCTAAAACAATTGCTACATGTTAACATAATCAAAATGTAACACACAAGACAGTATTCATAAGATTAGGTAATTATATCACTGAATTACTTAGAGATTTACTGAAATAATGCATGTTCTCTATTAAATATAGTTGTATAACAATGAACTTAAAAAAATGGAGCTAGGTTTCTCATCATAATTACTTTGAACTAAATATTGCAATTATAAGTTTAAAACTTGGGTTTTTTTCTTGACCTGTTTCAGAAATGGTTCTACACTGTTGTCTAGCCCATGAGTTTTCAAAATATTTTAATTGTATTGCCCTATATTGTTAACACTGAATAACATAACACAAAAGACAGCACTCGCCTCTCCTAATCCAATTATTCAAAGTTTCTGCTACACTTACCTCCTTACTTTTATTCAAGAATATTATTGCTTAAGTGCTTACCAGGAATCCTGGTAAATGCTTATATATATACCTAATTTAATCCACACAAATCTTCTGTTAAAATGAGGAAACGGATATAAAGGTCTTATTAACTGATTATACATGTGTATACTACACATGACAATTATTTAGAACGCTTTAATAATCAGTTTCTGTCCAATCTGTTTTCCTGCATAAGGATCACTATTGTAAGGATGTCCTTTTTCTGACCACAGAGCTACCCATCTCGACGCACCTTGTATTCTTCCACCTTGTCTTCATCTGTGTCACCTTCATCCTGATACTTACGTTTGGCATTTGGAGCAGAGGTGTCATAGGATGCTCTGAAAATTAAAACTGAAGTATCACACACAAACATCCACAAGATGTATAAACACATCTATTAATATTAAGTAACAGATATAAAAACAGAATACGGCAAAATTTTCCTGATTAAATAGTATCTATTCACCCAGTTTATAAATTACCTAAAAAGTCACACAATTTGATTGATAAAGGAAACATTTCATAATTCACCATCATTAAAAACCAGTGTTTCTGAAATCTTTATTTTGATGGCTTTTCGTAACAACACACTTCATACTTCGGATTATTTGCTTATTAAAACAATGGTCCTTTCACAATATTAACATGTCACTAAAAAAAACTACTCAACTGACCTGCAAGTTTCTCTTGTTTCAGCAATTTCTCTCTGCTCATCTTTGCTATTTAACACAGCACCAATGCTGTCAGCACTTTCGGCACCCAACTGAGAAAAAGCAAAAGTCAAAACTTAGATCACAAGGCACTGGATAGCCTTTCTGGCTATTTGCAGCCACATTTAATATATCAAAAATTAAGAAAAACCAAACACAATAGCTCTAACTACTTCCGCAGACAAATGGATTGATTAGTAGCTTGCAGGACAAACTGGAAATGACCTTGGAACAAAACCACATTAAGAATGATTTTGACAGCTAAAAAGCATTTATGCTTTTAGTTACATTTGAAATTAAGACACTTAGCTTTGCCAATCTTTTAAAGTAAATAATAAAACACGATTTAGTAGTACTTGCAATAACCGAAAAAGGGCAGCTAACATATAGTGTTTATAGTGTAGTAAGCACTTGGACACTTTGCATCCAGCAACTAACATATCACACCTTATTTTACCTCATGCTGTGATGAAAAGCTATTAAGTTTTACTCAAGCCAAGCCTTTATGATTATAGGCACAATACTGAACTTTACTAATTCCTTAAAACCAGTAATGATTGAAAAGAATGTATGTAAACAGCTTAGCAGAGTCTGACACACAGAAGGGGTTTAGTAAATGGCAGTCATTATCAGATTTGATGTACGCCGTTCGCTCTTTGAGGTAGGGGCTACGTGGTATTCATAGTTGAACTGCAGTGCTACTAGCACCTGGCACATAGAAACACACTCAACAAATAATCGTTCTGTGATGCATTTTGAGTCAAACAGAGTTTGAATTCAAACTAAAGTGCAGGAACTTTACTTGGTGGCAACAAGCAGCTACTCGAAGATACCATGGTAAAAGAAGTTGGGAAAAAGAAAGCTTAGAAAAGATACCTGATTAATCCAAGATCATACCACAGCGACAGGAACAGATCTGATCCCAATCCCCGTATTTTTAACACTATACCGTAAGTGTTTCCATTAATCATAAAAGAGGGTAGGTTTCAGATTTCCATTTACTAAAACCAAGATTTATCACTGAAAAAAATCACGGTAAGGTGCCTCATTAAAGCCCGTGAGCATTTCCATCACGTTTACTGATCTGAAAGGTAGAATGTAAAACACTGCCTTGGATTTTAAGTACAGATTCGCACCACTTGCATTTTCTGCATCTGTACTCTACTAAGCAGCAAGTGTTAACTTACTCACTGACCCAGAGACAAAATTACTTTACCTCTAGAGCCACTGTTTCGTTATCAAGTGAAAATAAAAATACTACTAATGTCGGTGATTTGTTGTAATATACAGAGTATGAATTCAAATATTAGCTGTGGGTGAAAGCGAGGATACTGTACATTGCACAGTGGACTGCAATACACAAGAATCTAAAATTTTACACTTCAGCTACTTTCAATGCAGTCTTTAGATATAACCTAAAAATTCTGTAAACCTATTTTTCAGTGAAGCCACGATCTCAAGAATTAGGCGCTGACTACGAGCAAAGGCAAGACGCAGAAGACCATTTAAATAGCTGAGAGAAATTCAGGGGATGACAAGTCCCTTCTCCCTGCGTGAACTGCGGTGATGTAGCACGAAGACCAAAAGCTTTGCATCCCCATCACGGAGCACAGGCCCAGACACCAGGCCTGCGTTCCACAAAGGTTGCTGAAAACCAATCATGGCGCTCGCTTTGGCACCACAACGACCGCCACACGAAATAGAAAACATCAGGGGCACCGTGGGAGTTAAGAACAAGAAGGGTAAGGAGGCTCCGGGATCAGGGTCGGGAGAAGACGAGCAGGGCGGGAAAGGGAAGAGGGCGGCTGCGCACGCGCATTTGCGATCCCTCCCGGGCCCGCTACCTGCTGGGCAAGGAGCTGTCGCCGTAGCTTCTGCCTCTCCCGAATCTCCTGCAAGCGGCTGTCCATGTCCCAGCTCCTGTTTCCCACTCCCCGCAAACTTGGCAATCAGCGGGTGAATCCCCGCCTAGGTCTGCTTCGGAGTCTCAGGACCACGAGATCGGCCTGGAGCTTCTGGTGGCGGGTACCTTTCATTCTTTCTCCAATAGACATTTCCGGCGCGCCCGGAATTGGCTCGCCATCCAGGAAGTCCCGCCTCCTTCCGGTCGCCGAAAGTTTACGTCAGAGGAAGGGGCCCAATTAGGATGCTGCGGCGCGGGCGGAGGCTCGGAGCCCTCAGCTGCGGGAGCCGTGGCGGTCGGAGCAGGTCTGGGCGGGGCCGTCGCGCGCCTGTCACCGGTCCTCTCCTGCCTGGGACGTCTGACTCCCTTGCGGTATCAGCACTGTTTCCAAGGTGTGGACCGTTTTGTTGATTCCCCTTTCCATGAGTTCCCCAGTTGCTAGTCTCGATATTCTAAAAAAATTGCCAGATACCAGTTTTTTCCGGAAAGCACAAATTGGAGCCAGATCACCAGGTTTGAACCCCGGGCTATCATTTACTGAGTGTCCTCGGCTAGTTCATCACCTCCGTGTGCCTCGGTTTCCTCCTCCATTAAGTGGGAGTGATGAGGGTGCCGGCCTACGGAGTTGTGAGGATGGAAGGAGTAGAGCCTGGCGCGCGCGCCATGGCAGTGATGATCGCCAAGATTTTTATTCTTGCTTACTTTGCCCTCCCGGCAGGGAACGACGGCAGCAGCATCCCGTGCTTTTCTCTACACCTCACCAGCCCTTGAGAAGTTTCCTGTTTTACCGTAATGCACTCTATGGATTCTTTCCTTCAGGGAAGTGGGCGGGTGATGGCAAAATGGGTTTTGGTTCATGTCCTAGAGGTCAGAGGCTAGGGGACCAACCCCTTTTGGAGCTGGTACATTTGTCTCCGCTGGAAATAACCCTGGGATATGGAAGCGCATAGCAGGCTCCTGAAATTACCTGGGTCTGGCGGGGGAGGGGTGAGCGGGAGCAGGATTCTGCTCGCTCGCTAGGAAGGCAGGCAGCGAGGACCAAACAAAGTCTTAAGTTCTTACTATTATTGTCCATCATCTTACTCCAAATTCAGTGTCGGAAGTAGACTAAGACATTATGTTGCTTCAAGTTTAATTGGAAATTGTGGCACAGTACTTACCCACATTAGTAACAAGTGTTTATTCCTCCAGAGTGGATTTCATTTTTGAAACTGATACTAAAACTTCCAGGTCAAAACCCGGTTAAGTCAAGCGAGGCCAAAATGGGCAGGACTAGATTCTACTGAGTCTCATGTGTTTCTCAAGAAGTAGTTCTGAAAGACAGTTTCCAAAGAGGAGTTCTAAAAATCTGCTGAGCATGGCCGCACTATTTGAATACGTATGTTAACTTCAAGGGGCCTACTTACATTGTAAAAGACGGTACTGATTTGGACATGAGTTATAGTGTCTTTCTTTAAAAATCGGTTTACATTGCATGGCAGTCCTGTAAGTTGAGGACTGATTTGAACTATTTATCAATGACGGGAATAGGCATTTGTTCTCGCAAATATTGAGTGATACTTCCTGAGCATTTTATGTGGCAGTCACTGTGATAGACCCTACAGTTTATCAAGTTCATGAAAGATGAAAGATCAAATAAATGAGATTTTCTTTATGGAGTTAACTACCTACAGGAGGAAAATTTTTTGTACCTAATGAAGTGCAGTGCAGGTTATTTGCCCGTGATCTTTGAGCCCCATATGTAACTAAACTGTGCTCTATGATGATGGTTGGGCTGGGAGTGTGCAGACTACATTTCCCAGCCTTCCTTACCAGGTGGCTTCCAGTAACCTTCTGCCAAGAGGAAGCACAACAGGAAATCAGAAGGTGGAACATGGGAAAACTGTTGTTCTTCACTTCTTTTACTCTCTGCTTCTGGCATCCTGGGGAATGGCTATGTCCTTTACAAAATCTCAGAGCCAGTTGCAGCAGGCCTCCCTTTTCCCGCCCTCACGTGAGCTTGCTCTGGAGCTCTGATAATACCACCCTCACCCTCTACGCTACTAGCTCTCGGACTAGCAGCCACTTCCTGCAGTTAGCAATTTCTGATTTAATCTTAGGGTCCCCTTTTTGCTCTTCTAGATTTTACACCTGTGTGAACATTTCTCCATAGTCTAATAAATGCTACCTGTTTAGAATGCTTTAAATGATTTCTGTTTTCCTGCCTGGAACCTGGACTGATAAAGATGCAAATGGGTACCGCCTTATAGTCTGTACAATGCCATTGGAATCCAGCAGGGTTGTCCCAGTTTCCCAGAGACAAGACTCTGAAACCTGTCTCCCAGCCAGTGAATTGAAAACACCAGACCATGCCAACACATCTGTCGAGTATGGAACACACCCATCAGTGACATCTGTTCACCACAACGTAGGGCCACCGGGGACTGTGCCTGGTAGGGAGACGGGAAGAAGAAAGTCTCCACATATAATTCATACTCTTTGAAAAAGCAATTTCTCTTCTTGGCACTTAGTTT
Source organism: Rhinolophus ferrumequinum (assembly GCF_004115265.2). Lineage (NCBI taxonomy): Eukaryota > Metazoa > Chordata > Mammalia > Chiroptera > Rhinolophidae > Rhinolophus > Rhinolophus ferrumequinum. The sequence continues at coordinate 2,944,167 of NC_046301.1, read as the reverse complement.
AAGGAAGTAATGAGAGATCCACATAGCAATTTATGCATCTCCCCTTAAGCTACTTGAGGGTGATTCCTCCAAATATATACGTCCAGCTGCCTATTGTACATCTTCTGGAATGTCCCTCACAATCTCAAACTTAAAACGGATAAAATCTAAGTTCATCTTTCACCCGCTTCTTCTCAAAAAAAAAAAAAAAAAAAATTCCACTCCACCAGCATTTCCTATTTCACAGAGTAGGACCAATATCCATCCATTCTCTGGAATAAGGAGGACGCCACCTCTCCCTCAGCCTCCATATCTGCTGTGACTATAGCTGTGCCCCTGCCTCCAGTCCTCACTCACGTACACACATACACACACTCACACACACACCAGTCCATTTCTGTAACCACAACTTATGGGTGATGTGTATTCTGAGTCATATCCCAGTTGGCCTTCTGCTTTCCAGTCTATCAAATTCGTCCTCAAGATTTGTGAAAAATAATCATTTACTTATTTCCAACTCTGCTCAAAACGTTTTTATGTTTCCTCAATGTCTAAGGTAGCACTCACTGTCAATAGAACTTTCTATAATGATAGAGATATGCTCCCTGCCCTACCAATATAGTAGCCAGTAGCCATAGGTAGCCACCGAGCACTTGAAATGTGGCTACTATACCCAGGAACTGAGTTGTTTGGGGTTTGATTTAATTAATTAAATGTAATTAACCATACCTGGCGAGTGGCCACCGTATTGGACAGCACAGGTCTAGGTTCAGGGAGTGAAAATCGAAACCTCTTAGCATCATATACAATCCTCTCAGCCTCATTCTAGTCTTTATGTACCCAATCTTCCAGACATATTAAAGTTTTTATCTTTTTTCCCCCAAACATGACTTCTTGCTTGTACTTTTTTTACGAATATAATTAAGAGAAAATTCTAAATGAAAGAGATGGGCTTCAAAATGACTTTTGGAAACAAGCAACATTTGGTAAGCAGAACTTTTCAGGCAAGCACTTAAAATAAAGTGAATGTCAGAATCTGCTGATAACCTCTGCTGTCTCCCAGTGCCTCGTAAAGAACAATCGATGTTTACTGATGAACCTGTTCATGGAGGCCAACTCTCTAACTTTTCTGTGCTTTGTTGGAAAGACTGGTGTGAGCAGCTGTGTCGGGGAGGGTAGGAGACAGTCAGCATTCCACACCACCCGTGGAAATGCTTTCCAGGCATGAGGTGCAGAAGGTTTCCAGCCTGTGCTCTCATTGAGCCCAGCGGGACAACTCCTAAGGCCAGGTGTGGCTGTGGCCCAACAGGATATTTAATCAGCCTCGTGTGTCAAATAAATGCACTACAGAAGAGACATGGATGGCGGTGGTTTTGCTCATCATTTGTCAATAGATTTTTTTTAAGGGTATTGTGATTACATTGATACTTTTAAAACATTGATTTCCTGGAATATAAAGTAAGGAGAGAGATATTTCACAGACTATATGTTAATACCAAATAGAAACATATGGAGAATTGAGTAAGTTTGATTTGTGGAGGAGAATTTTGCACAACACATGTCTAAGTGTCTTTTCAAAATGACCGAAATTGGGAGGAAAGGGAGAAAAAGCAAGGTGAAAAGAATAAAATAGTACAAAGACATTATAAGTAATGTGAATACATTTAACTGAACAAATGAAGAAAAATATTTAAATGTTGTTTAGTGTAATATGAGTTTGCTGTATTATTTGAGAAAAGCAGTTCTGCTAGAGAGCACGGAATGGATGGGTGAGTTTCCTAGGATGTGTTCGGTACAGAGAATGAGTAAGCAGGTAGCTCGTGAGACATGGCAGAGTTCATAAGAAGTGCTACGTATAGAGACTAAGTCACCTAGTAACCCGAAAGGGGTAAAGCTCGAGAGACTAAATGAAACGTACAATGGAACAAACACGAGTGTTATGTATGGATGGAAATGGAGGGAAAGACCAAATCACGACATGCCCTCTCTGGGCTGACAGCCCTGTCACCTTTGCACTGGAGCCCCGTGGTCCTCGTCTGCCTCACACTTGCTGAGAGGACCTGAGCTGCTGGCAGGCTGTTGGGCAGCTGCAGCTGTGGGGAGGCACATAGGCCACTGCTTCTCTTTAATGGAGCAAGTGTGTGTAATGGCCCCAAGTACCTTTTGTCTGTTGACCTCCTTGCTGAAACATCAGCCTGTCTCCTGACCATCCGTGGGGAAGGCTGATGCAGGAGAGAGGGGCAACAGGGACATACGGGCGCTGTGTAACGGTATTCTTGCAGTGGGTCCTTCCCACTCTCACTCAGTCCTACGTGAGGCAACGTACTCCGTCTCTTTCCTCTTGCTTTAAACTGATTTAACAAGCTGTATGATTGGAGCAACCCCCTTTTGGTCTGTGAGCCTGTCTGTCCCATGACTTCTGGGATAGCTTGGCCTGTAATTTCCTTGGAGGCCACCACTAGAGCAAGGTAATTTCCCATGACAGCTTGAGGAAACAGAAAAATAAGAACATGGAGTTGTATACAATAAGCTACCGTAATGCAAGGAGGGAAAACACAGGCAGTCAGAAATTGTACCCGTTAATAGACTGAAAGACTAAGATAGGCAAGTAAAGGGCAACCCAAAAGGTAAAATGTGGGAAAGATTTCTTTTTCCTAATTGATTTATAGAAGGGGGAAGACAAGGAGGAGGAAAGACGAATGGTTTTGGACGGTGTTGTGTAATCGCTGATGACAATTCTGCTTGACCTCTGAGACCCAAACCCTGTTTCAGAGGTAAACACAACAGTCCAGATGAAGGGAAGTGCTCTCCCAACAAGTGGACTAATCCCTGATTTTCTTTCTAATTCACTCTATGTAGATTGCAATGGTAGTTTTTAATATTCATTGCATTTAAGCATTTAAACTATCAAGAAGAGAGGAAAGAGCTTTAAAAACAGTTATAGATAATTAGGAGGAAATGCACATAGTACTAGTTTCTATAAAAGTTTTTCTTTTTACTATACAATTCCTGAAACATTCTCTGTAAATAGATTCCAATTTTTAAAACACTAGTAATGCAACTATTTTAATGATCTGTAGGATGAAAGATTTAGTAAAATGAAATGTTCCTTTGAAATGAAAGTGATTCGTTCCTAATGTATCTCTTTTATATCTGTTTTCTTTAACAGGTCACTGTATCTCTGTATTACAGAAAATGATGAGTTAGACTTGTCAAGGTAAGTGAAATACTGTATATATAAAGCTTGTAGAGCTCTCTTTCAGAAAATTATTCTCACAAAAGAAAAGTAATTGTTTATGAAGCAAATACTTTTAGTAGCTTACTCTGTTGTTTTTAAAAGGGTATGACATTTTGGGATGCAGTTCATTTGAAGCCTTGGTGCTTTTATACTGGTTTTTAAATTTGTTTGTTTGTTTTTACAACTTAATTTTTACTTTGAAGTTGAATATTTTCTCCCTCCAAAATATGAAATGGTAAACACGACTAGAGAAAGGAAGTGCATTCTGTGATGAATCAAAGGTAAAACCCTACATTCTAAGGGAGATGGATGCTATAATGCCATCATTACGTGCTGATCATTTTTTAATGATCTGTTTGGGATTTAAAACATTTATTTCATTTTATAAATTATATAGGTGGTAGGAGATCTGTTCTCAGAATTTACAAAGTACCAGTGAACTTTTTACCGTTTAAAAAATTATTATTATGAAGAAAGCCCTTATTCTAGAGATCTTGATCAGAAAAATAGTGAAAATTATTTTTGTTACTTTTACCAAACCACCATAAAAAATGGATTTAGTTCTTTCTATACATTGTTTAAAGTGTATGAATGTTATAGCCAATGCAAGTACTGTAATTTTTACATTTAGAATTAAATCTCTAAATTAAAAAAATTCTCAAATGAATATAAAAAGACAATCCTTGTGTATATGCTCAAAACAGATAATAAAACCAAATATGGCTCCGATGCTCAATCTGTTTCAGATTATGAGTGAGTACATCCAAAGAAATGACAGGCTCTTCTCTGTCCCCCCGCAGCTGCTCCTCTGGCGTCCGCGTCAGATGCCTTAGGAATGTGCAGGATTAGTATTCACGGGCCAGTCACGGCCAGTCTGATCATTCCCTGTGATCGGAGTGATCTCTCCCGTTTTTCTCCTGTGCATTTATGGGTCAGAGGTACCATAAATCAAAGCCTGTCAATCCTGGTGAAAGCTAGCAGAGAAAAACAGCTTTGGCCAGTGGCCACGGGAGCTTGAAAAGCTTGACTGAAGGGACAGAATTGGACATTTTCTCTTCCTGGGTGGGAGCTGGATTCTAACTTGCATTTCCAACTGTAATGCTTCTGCTGTTCCTCTGAAGACTGAACTTTTTGTGGCGCAAACCTTATCTCAAGCCAAAATGCTCAGTTCCCATTGTGGTACTGAATTACTGCTGAGTACGTGAACTAATTCACGAACACTGAACTCCTATGGTGAAGGACTAACAGCCCACATCTAGGTAGGTCTGATTGGTAGTACTGAGAACAGGCGTTAGAGTCAGGCTGGGGGCTGAAAGCACACAGTTCTGCACGGCTGAGTATATGCACACACGCACGTATGGCCACACGCCGATCGTATAATTTGAAAAGTTTTGTTAAGATGTAGCCGGAGATTACCTGTGTATTTGGTATACTGAACAAGCAGTATGTGTGGTGTTCATTTGTAAAGCAAATTCTTTTCTTCTACGACCCTTTCTGTGAGGCCTTGCTTGTCCCTGGATGAAAAGTGACGTGGTCTTCATGCTTTTACTGGCCATTCTTAAATATTAGAAACCGTCATTTGGTTATTTAAGCTTAGCAAACAAATACGAGGTCAAAATTTAATTTTGGCTTTGGGTTAAGTCTTCTCTTCCTGTCCCGTCTCCAGGCCAGTTGCAGGCATGAGGCTGGCAGTTTGGGAGGTAGAAATGGGAGGGCACAGCCTGCTGCTTCTTCCTTTCCCCATGGGATGCTCCAGCTCCATCTGGGTCCGGCCTCCAGGCCCCCTGAGGTTGGAGTGTGGAAAAAGAGAGGATTTAATGGGAGCAGCTGATGGAAAAGCCCTTACCTAACGGGGATTCTTCATGGTCTCGTGTGGGAACTTTCTGGACTTGCAACTACAGCCTTACTTCTTGTGCAGTCCTACAGCGTGGCGGTGCTCCTTCCTTGGTATTGACTCTTCTGGAGTCCTAGCCAAAACTTCCACAACTCCTGTTATTATTGTGTGTTTAACTGAAAGATGTTTCCCCCCACTCTCTTTCTCTCTCTCTCTGTCTCTCTCTCTCTCTATATATATATTTTTTTCTGTTAAATAGTAAATTTTTAATTGAACTTTTTATTTTGAGATACCTGTAGATTCTCATGCCATTGTAGGAAATAATACAGAGGGAGCCACTACCCTTTACCCATCTCTCCCAACAGTAACGTAGAAACATCTTACAAAACAATAAAACCATATCATGCCAGGATGTTGACATTGACAGTTATGTCCATCACCACAGGTCCCTCATGTTGCCCTTTGATAGCCACACTCCCTTCCTCCCCTTAACCACTCCTGCCTCCTTAGCCCCTGGAAACCACCAGTCGGTTCTCCATTTTTATAATTTTGTCAGTTCCAGAATATTACATACCGTATATCCCCGAAAATAAGACCTAGCCAGAAAATCAGCTCTAATGCCTAGCTGATTGTGTTTTGGAGCAAAAATTAATATATTAATAAATTAAGACTGGGTCTTATATAATATAATATACTATAAACCAGGCTTATATTAATTTTTGCTCCAAAAGACGCATTATTGCTGATTGTCCAGCTAGGTCTTATTTTCGGGGAAACATGGGAGTTTGTTCCCTTTTAATTGCTCAGCAGTGGTCCACGCTATGTATGCGTTCTGTTCCGCGATTTAACCACTCACCTAATGAAGACCATACAGTTTGCTTCCTGTTTTTGCTATTGTGCATAAAGCTACTATAAACATCCACTTAAGATTTTTGTGTGAATGTAAGTTCATTTCTTTGGGATAAATGCCTGGAGTGCATTCATTTTCGATGTTGAATGATAGTTGCATGTTCAGTTTTTAAAGAAACTGAAACTGTTTGCCAGAAAACCTAAACCTGTGTGTATATTCCCCCCAGGAGTGGATGAGAGATCCAGTTTTCCATGTGCTTGCCAGCGTTTGACAGTATCGCTATTTTTTATTTCACCCTTTTGAAGATGTGTAGTGCTTTACATCTTGATGAGGTACGGAACACTGCAGACACGTTTGCTACCTTGAGATGAGAAAACTTTCTGATGTTACTAAAACCATCTCATTGTGGGTTCTGGTTTGCATTTCCCTGATGAATGATGTCAAACATCATTTCATGTGTTTATTTGCTATTTACATATCTTTTCTTGGTGAAATGAGTCTTCATGTCTTTTGTCCATGGACTAATTTGATTGGTTGTTGCTGTTGAGTTTTGAGAGTTCTGTACATATTCTAGATATTATTTCTTGGTTCGATAAGTAATTTTCAAATGTTTTCTCCCAATCCGTAGCTTTTCTTTTTGTTCTCTTAATCGAGTCTTTCACAGAGTGAAAGTTTTAATTTTGATGGAGTCTGTTTTATTTTTATGGATCATGCTTTTGATGTAAACTAATAACTCACATTTTATGTGTGAAAATAAATACATCCGTTCTTTCCCTCACTTCTATGTCTGAGTCACTGTCGAGTCCTATAAGTATTACTTCCAAACTATAACCCAAATATAACCACTACTCTCATTTTTACAGTGATCTTCCAGGTACAAACTACCATCATCATTCACTTAATTGGTTTTCCTTCTTTACTTCCTTCCCTCATTTAAAATTGCAAATTATATGTAACTCCTTAATTTACAATCCTCCAAAAGTTTCCCGTTAGGCTGAGAATAAAGTCCAAACTCCACCTTAGCTTATAAGCCCTGCCCCATCTGGCCTGCCTAACTGTCTCTGACCTGCCCCTAGGTACATTAACCTCTGACCTTCCATCTTACCTGGAGCACTAACCTGATGACCTTCCATCTCACCTGGAGCACTAACCTGACCTCCTTCCTTCTCACCTGCTACACCCAGACCACAGCCACACTCCTGTATGCTGGTTTTTAAAGGAGCCTGCCTGTCTCTTGTCACTTTGTGTCATTACTGTGTTGTTTCATTTTCTATAGCACTTTACTAGATGCAGTTATTTGTGTACTTTGCCCCACTCAAAGGTGAAATCTGTCAGCGCAGTGGCCTTATCTGTCATGTTCATCATACCTCAAATCTCCAGCACATAGGTGTCACTCAGTTAATATTTATTACATTTTGCGCTTTTCCATTTCTTTTTGGAAATGCAGATTTTCTTTTAAGTATTCAACTAGTGATAAATTCATTATATACTCAAGAGGGACTATTTATAAGAATGCTAATTAGTTAGAGGAACAAAGAACATTGAGTTCTGGTTTCTGATAAATTCTACTCATATTACTATGTCATTTATTCGTGTTGTTTGAAGTACAAAAACAAAATGTAGAACAAAACATGTCTCGAATATATCTTGGTTCTAACTGCAAACGGAGAGACCGTTATTGTGTTGTAACAAGCTCCCCAAACTGGAAATTCCTCTCCACCAGTAACCCCATGACTTACCCGAGACGAGTCTGGACAGGTCTTTACAGCTTAGTTTCTTGCTGTATTAAATGGACACAACAAAAGCTTACCTCATCAAGATGTTATGTAAAGCAGTTTCTATTTATTGCAAGTACTGTATGATTTTTGTGACTATATTGGTGTGGAATGGCACGTTTATTACATGACGGCATCAAAAGACTTCGTTCCATGAAGGATGCCACATTCTTGGATGTAGTAGAGGGATTATAATGCATGTGTCAAATTAATTTTGGAAATTGTGTTGCAGTGAAATCTAAAGATAAATTTGGAATGTAGCTAGGCTGAAAAATTGTCTCAAATAATTTTTAATTGCCTTTTAAAGTCAGACTTAGATATCTCAGGATAGTCTCAAAACTTTAGTATAAGATCGTGAAATATACCTTATAAACTTATAAGTTTGTAAAGTTATATGTGTATGTATTATATAAATAGAACATTGTTAGACACATTCTTATTTTGAAATAAAACTTTCTGATATTATTAGTATTCATCTACTTGAGACCTTGTGGAACTCAACAAAATAATAGAACTCAACAAAGGATGGTTAACTTATTCAATACGTAACTCTGATTCTGAAACAATGATACTATTCATCTTTCTCAAAGAAATTGGAATTTGAAATATATATACAGTTTCATAGATGTATTATGTCGAGTTTTTAAAAGGACGTGGATCAAGGCATCTTAGCATTTTGTATCACAGGTTCCTCAATTGCAATTCAAAGAGAATGAAATAAATCAGTGTTTTTCAAACATTTTGCTCAGGAATGCCTTTTCCCTCTAAAAAGTAGGGACCTCAAAGAGCTCAATTTATATTTGTGAGGATTATATCAATCATGATATGTAATATTAGAAATTAAAACTGAGAAAAATGTAACATATATATCAATTCATTTAAACATAACCATCCCACTATATGTTAGCATAAACAAGATATTTCATGAAAAGTAAAATAACTATATTTTCCAAAAAAAATTGATAAGAGTGACATTGTTTTACATTTTTTAAATTAAATTTATTGGGGGTGACAATTGTTAGTAAAATTACATAGGTTTCAAGTGTGCATTTCTATAATACATCATCTACATATCACACTGTGTGCTCACCAGTCAGAGTCAGTTCTCCTTCCATCACCATCTATTGGACCCCCTTTGTCCTCTTCTACCATCCACTTTTCAAATCTGTCTAATGTCTGGCTTAATGGCTGGATTCTCCTATTTTTTTCCACGTACATTCTTCTGTGATATGCTGTTTTGGTTGAAGTATATGAAGAAAATCTGGCCTCATGCAAATGTTTGAAAGGAATTTGAACCTGTAAAACTTTAATAGTCTTTTCAGATAATAGTGGATATTCTTTGATACTACATGGAAACTTGACATGGGGTAATTTCTCAAAGCCTAATTGCTATGTGAAATCTGAAGCCATAGCAATGAATTTTTCATATCAAAGACTAATAACTATTTGGGGAATGGCTTGAAGAAACTAATAGAGATTATACCATCCTTTAGTATACCACTGTATACTGTTAGTATACCACTGTATACCGCTAGTATACCCGCATCTGTTGAGGGCTCTTTTCCTTTATCTTTCTTTGGCAACTGTTCATCAATGATTATCATTTTATTATACTAAAATATTTATTTTTGGTGAGTTTTCTCAAGGCTAGATGATAGTAAGATTCTCTCTCTATAAATGGATAGATAGGTAGATAGATATCACAGTGAAATGATGAATATGAACATCATTAGTTTAACCTGAAATTCTGTGAGCGTCTCCAAACTTGGTGGGCGCGGGTAGAGGGATGGTAGTGGTTGAATGAGTCACGGTAATCCTAACGTAACAATGCTCTGAGTCAGTTCTACCAGCAGAATCAGGGGAACCGAGCCTCTAACTCTTTCTTTTAGGATCAAGAAGTACCCTCCATGTCTCTTAGGTCTGTCCCCAGTCTGGCCCCTCTTGGTACCTCCCTCCTCGGTTGTTGCTGATATAATGGCCTCCCGGTTCCCAGACCACCAGACCTCTGATCGCGTGTTCTTTCTGAATTGAAGACACACTCCACTCCTCATCTACTGCACCACTGGGCTGGAATGAGGAGGGATGAGAGCATCCTGCACTGGTGGGGGAGAGGAACTCATGACACTTAGTGAAGTGGATTGTCCATGTGTCTACGTGCATAGCCTTTGCAGCTCGGGGCTGACACTGTGTGCAGGTCCTCAGGGGCTTCATGAGCGTGCTGGCATACGTGATTCGTGATAGCAAGGAATCACAGGACGTCTGGTATCTCTCTCTAAGGGAATGGCCGATCGGAAGCATGGTGTTTGCACAGTGGACCGCAAGACAGTGAGAAGAAGTACTTCACCACTTTTATATCTAGCAATGTGGATAGATCTTAGAAGTTGGGAACAAATTCTGTAGGGTGGAACGACTTACGTACATTCAAAACACACAGAGAAAACAACAATATATTAGTTTTCAGGGCTGTGTTTTCAGATGCCTCAGGACGCGTACTGGACGTCCTGGTGTGAACATCTCTGATGGGAAGGACGATGCAAACGAGAATGGGAGGGCTAAGAGGAAAGAATAGTGAATGGAAATGAGAGGGGCCTTCTTGGGCCGGCAGCCACAGTGGAATGGGAAATCTTTGAGGGCCGTACGACTCCAGGATGGTTAGCATGTTTGTCCTCGTTCGGGGGAGGAATAAGTCACGTTCCCAGCAAAAGGGCACATGTGTTTTAAAACAGATTGTAGGAGGATTTGAATGGCCTTATGTAGAAGACAGATGGATATTTGGTTAGCATAAATTCTTGCTTTGAATATATTTCTCCATCAAAAGTTAGAAATTATTCTGAAATTTGCTTCCAGCCATCAGTCTAGGAAAGGAGTGGAAATTTGAAAATGTGGTTATTTAATATTCAAACAGAATTGCTCTGTAAATCTGGAAAATACAAAGATATTCTGTCAAAAGTTTGCTTTTTGTTGAGTTTCGTGTACTCTATCAGGCGGTAATTTAAAAAGCATCAGTCTGTTTTGTTCTGATAGTGTTATCTTATTGTGTGTACTAAGCCTTTGATTCATCAATATGATTTCATGTCATTAATTCTTGTGAGAACACACACTACAAATCATAGCTCACACATGCTGCTCTGCCTCGTTAGCATACGGCATGATTCAGTTGCTTCGGTGTCCTTGCTATTGATTATAGGCTCTTTAATAGTGTCTTCTAGGTATTATGTCATTTCCGTGCAAATTATATTTAATAAATCGTAGCAATGTAAACTGTGTAATCAAAGGAAGGTTTAATTCCATGGGTTATAATATTCAAAGGACACCACTTTTCAGTAGCCCAACCTCATTTAGAAGCTTTCCTGGATGTTTCTCTTGGTTTAAAAAGAAAGTGTTCAATATAACCACCTTTTCCTATGAGTCTTTCACATTTTAGAAATAATATAATTTCCATTACTAATATTTTAAGCACTATCCTTTAATTCAAAGTTAAATATTTCTACTAAAATGTCTTAGAGATTGTCAAAAATGTTCCCAATAATGTCATTTATATATATGTATATGTTTGTGTGTGTTTCTTATTCTTTCTGAATTTTGTGATTTCTTTATTCAATATTAATGTTCTTTTCCAACTTATGGAAATGTGGGTCATTATACAAATGTTCTGAGCATATTGATGTGCTTCTTTCCAACGTTTTCATGCCCTGGCAACATAAAATATGAGGATATTAGTAAGGCAGCCAGAGAAGACTGCGAATCTACTTGTAGCGAGGTGGGGGGACAGCTGCCCTGCCCTGCGGGTCCTGCCCCTCCACGTTCCAGCTGAAGGAGGCGCTGTCTCCTGCACACTTGACAACTATTTGTGCTTCAGCAACCCCACTGGAAAACTCTGAATTAATGCTTTGGAATTGTTCTAAAGAAATAACTTTTCCAGCCTCTAGAGGTTAGATTAGTTCTAGAACTTAGTGATACCTCCTCTTCTATAAAGGAGTTAGATGGTAAAGGATAAAGGATGAAAGATGGTAAAGGAGTATTACCCTTCAAAGCGTGGGGAAGACTGAGCGAAGATCTCTGGAGATTTTCTCACAACTTACTACTACTGCTAGTACTAGTAGTAGTACCGTGTTTCTCCGAAAATGAAATCCAACCGGGCAATCAGTTCTAATGCATCTTTTGGAACAAAAATTAATGTAAGACCCGGTCTTATTTTACTATAATAATATAATATTATTTAACATGATATAAGACCCGGTCTTATAGTAAAATAAGTATAGTAAAATAAGGTCTTATAGTAAAATAAGACCGGGTCTTATATAATATAGCATAATATAATACAATACCGGGTCTTATATTAATTTTTGCTCCAAAAGGTGCTTTAGAGCTGATAGTCCAGCGAGGTCTTATTTTCGGGGAAACATGGTAGTACTACTACTAGTAGTCGTCGTCATTATCGTCGTCATCATAGCTTATGTTTCATGAAATCAGTGTCTGGATTTACTAGTATTTAAGGGATGCTAGTGGTGCAGTCATTGCAAGGTGACAGGCAAGCAGGGGAGGGTACTTGGAAGTAACTGTGGCTAATTGATGGAACTAGACGTAAAACAAGAGGTTATTCGAGAGCAATGAACCACAAACTGCTACAACAGTCTTTTCACATCTAAAGGACTGGAGGAGACCCTGGATAGGTATCGATTGGACTGTCTGCATTTTCTAAGCTGGTCTCTGGAGGACATCTTTGTGAGATAAGTTTGAAGGGGGAAACATGGTGAATCTCTTTCTCAAAAAAATGTGAGAAATTCTGAAATAACAAAGTTACACCTGATGCGTGATTTCTGAGAGTCTTTCAAATGCTGGTTTCCTTTGTATGTTTCTAGGAGGACACAAATATACTCCCTTTCTCAAACGTGTTTGGGTGATGTGTGCTTTATTTTATCCTCAAAATACTTACTCACGTCTGACAGGACACTACAGTTTCCTCTGGTAAGAACAGACCTCCTGCACTGCCTCAAGGTATATTGTCAGAACAATCGCTTCCAACTTTGAAGAGGACACGATGTTTGGTGGTAGAAACCTTCCTTAAGCTGGGTCAGCAGAAGTGGTTTTTCTTTGTTTACCTTTATTTTGTCTTCTCTCTAGTCAGTGTCTTTTAATGCACCCTAGATCTGCAGTGTATAGTGTAAGGTAGACGATAGAGATCAATGGGTGATACAAATTGACCTGTGACATACGTTTCTCAATGGATAGAGCTGATTTCAGGAATCTTTGACAATCCATTCAATCTTTCTAGTCCTTTTAGTTTTTCCGCACTCTGGGAAAAAGCTGATGGAGGGTTATGTGGCTTTAGTAGCCTTCTAGTGTTACTTTTATGTGCAGCATTTAATTTATTCCTAATATGGTTATGAAAATATGGAGAATTAGAAATTAGTAAAACTTCTTAATTTACTTGGTGAACTTTTCATAGTTTAGAGCAAATTTGATTTATCATTAACTTAGTTGTGTTGTATTTTTGATGATTTGTTCTTTATATGTTACAGTTTTTTCTAAATTTTCTGTAATAAGAATATATCACTTTTATATTAAAGGTCATAGTGTGTAATATATTTTGTTGCATATTATATAAAATATGAGGTCCCATAAACTGGAAGGAAATGTGAAAAGTAACTATGATTATTATGGAGTGGTGGGACTTTATGTGATTTTATTCTATTTTTCAATTTGTTTCTATAATGAAGACAAGAAAAGATTTAAGATTGCATAAGTATTGTGGATAAATAAGATGCCCTTTTAATTTAATTTTATATTTGCACTCTTTTGTATAAGTAATCAGAAAAAATATCCTGAAATATTTTATTTTACTTACTGGTATAGAAACATTCACAAGAAAATCAGATGAAGATCATACTTGTGGAATCAAATAAGGAACAAAAACACTCCAGAATTCTTTTCTTTTTTCTCTGTTTTAGCAAGTACATGGGCAGTCAATTTCAGTATGACATTTCTTCCAAAAGTTCCACCCAAGTATTTCAGTTGGGTATTTATTGTTGTAAGAAATATACTTCTTCAGTTTTGATCACAGCGTTAGAACCCAATGTTTTGGCCGTGAGGAAATACTGGATACAGCGTTATAATTAGAGTATACAAACTGTATACAAACAGACAATTTTCAATCTAGTATTTCCAGAGCAAATGCCATAAGCCAGTTAGTTTCTTAGTTTACATTTCCAGTTTTTCCACTTTTATTTTTACTGAAATTATTCTCAGACTTCATGATCAATAGTTTTAAATTCATCTAACTTGACTTTATCCATATAAAATGGATCAGAGTTTTATTGTGAAATTTCTTTCTTGTACCTGTTGTATCAATGACATTTTTTCTGGCCTAAATTCTATTTGATTATTCTGTATAACTGATGATTTGAAAAGATAATCTTGAACAAAGTCTCCTCCGTGCCTCTTCTCACAAGATGTGAGAGGCCATGGAGAACTGTCTCCAGGCAAAGAGGCAGAGGCCGCAGCTCTTCTGGTAAATTGACCACTAAGCTACGGAATTAAGGGTGGCGTCAGTTGTTTTATTTCTATTTCTGTTTTCTTCTGTGTGTGCCTTCACTGCTGTCTCCTGCATCTAGCATAATGCCCCAGCACCTAACACAGTACCTGGCATATAAAAAGCCCTTATGTTTTGAAAGAGTAAAGGAAGGAAAGAGGAATTCAGTTTCCTATCACTGCCATAATGAATTACCACAAGCCCAGTGCTTTAAAACAACACAACTTTATTATCTTACTGTCTGTATTTCAGGAGTTCATCATGAGTCTCCCTGGGCTACAATGGAGTTACCACTGGAGGTGCATTCCTTTCTAGATGTTCTCGGAGAGAACCCATTCCCTGCCTTTGCTAGGTGCTTGAGGTGACCAGTGCTGCTTGTCTCATGGTCCCTTGTTTATCTTCAAAGCCAGCGGCTAGCTTTCATTGTCACCTCTCTTCCTCTGACTCTCCTCCTTAGCTTACTTCTTCCACTTTGAAGGGCCCTTGTGATTACATTTTCCCCACCTAGATAATCCAGGGTAATCGGTCTTTGGGTTAGCAACCTTAATTCTACCTGTATCTTAATTCCCATTGGCCATGTAACATAAAATACCACAGGTTCCAGGGTTGAGGTGTGGGCGTCTTTAGGCGGCTGTTGTTATGCCTAGTACTCTGCCCTTCAGAGCAGTGCCCATGCAGACCCGCCAGATCTAGCTAGGGGGCAGTGACACATGGTAGCCGCAGAGTAATTGAGGTGAATGAAACCACAGGGGAGGATGTTATGAACATGACGAGCATGCTGAGTCTTGCTTATCCAGTAAACCCAGCCAGTAATTGCACTGTGATTTTTTAAAAACACACTGAACTGAGTGATGCCTGAATATATTAAAATGATTACCGTTGTGATAGGATTATGGATTTGAATTTTCTTCATTTTTTTTGCAGACTGAGTTTTCTACAATAAACAGGTTTTGCTTTTATAATGAAAACAAATTTTCAGAATTTCCAAGTAATCTCTATAGACTGTGAAAGTTGCAAACACACACAAAAAATAAGTGAAATGAAACACATGAAATTGATATAAATGACAAAAGCTAAATTCACATAATGACCACAAACTCAACATGGCAGCCAATAAACATATTAACAACACTGTGTAGCTGGATCACGTTGTAAAATATGGCAAAATTATCAAGTCATCCTACTACTGCACTTAGCACGGGTATTACTAGCATCCTATTCATTTTCTGAATTTGAGAAGGAGGCATTAAAACAACTTAAAAAATTAGATAGCATGAATAAAAATTATTTTTTATGATACAAAAACTTCCTGAAAGATGTCTTAAATATGTTCAGAGGATGGATAGACCTGGCAAACGTGGTTGAGTTGTGATGGGATTGGGATGGGATGGGGTTGTCACCAGGCAGGGCTTCTCAGGACACTCCTCCCTGCCAGCTCTGCCTGCAGGCCAGGGCCAGCCCTGCCAGCAGCCTGAGCCACTCCCAGCTGGGCAGGAAGTACACCCCACTAGCTGGTGCAAGCTGGAATTAGTTCTCTGGGGATTGATCCGGCACTGGACATGCTAGGGATACGTGCCTGCAGGTGGGACATTGGTTTTCTGCCTCAGTTTCCCTGTCGAGCACTCCTTTTCCTGACTGTAATTAGAGTTGTCCGCAGAACCTCAACCTGTCACACAGGGGCTGGATCACCACCCTGTGCCGACACCAGCCCCAGCTACGCCCAGCAGCCGGAGCCATGCCATGAAGGCACAGTTTTCCAGATCTCCCGAGCTGTTCTTTGATACGGCTGTACATATTTTTCATTATAAATGCCATGATTACGTGAGCGAACCTTAGAAAATAAGGACACATTTATACACAGCGCCCCTACCCCGACACCATCCTAAGAGGTCCGCTTAACCGCTCCTATAGGGGTCTACGGGTAGTTGTTTTCATGTACAGCATGTACAGCAAGTTCCCAGGCTCAGAGGAACCTGTGCTGACAATGGCACTCACAGCGCTGGGCACGTTGCTGGGTTCTGCTGAGACTTGCCAGGAGAGAATCGGGAGCTAGCACTCAGGTGGGATTCCCGCCAGCCCCACTGACCCACAGGTGAGTTCAGGAAATGAGGGCAGCTGAGAAATACCAAAAACCCTTCTCACCAAGCAACCAACCAACCAGCAAATGAAAACCTGATCTCATTACTCTTTGGGAGCTGGGTATCAATCAGTTTATCACTCAGAGAGGAGCGATTCTCATAAGTTCAGCAGTGAATGCAGTGGGCCTGCTACATGAAGGGCTTGGGGACAGCTTCCTAGGACACTGACACAGGGAATAGAGGAAGGGTAAAGGGTAGGAGCTGATCAATGGCATGACACGGGTACGGGCAGAAATGTTGGGGGTCTGTGAAGGGGGACTGCAGGCCCAACAATCGAGGAGGGAAGTTACTGTGAAGCTGTCGTTCTGCCTGCACACTGGGATGGCTTGAAGGAACCCAGGTCCATTTCAGAGGCTCGTAGGGGAGCATGGTATCCTATTGCGTTGTCTGTGTGCACTACAGACTACTTCCTCCCCTAGAATTAATTGGTATGTTTGAGCCCCTGGTGGCCACAGGGTTGGAAGACAGCAGTGCAAGTCCCCAGAGGCTGGGACTGGGCCTGTCTCATTTCCTGCCCCCGCAGTCAGCACACTGCTGCACATAGGAGGTGCTCAGTGCCCTTGTGAATAAATGGTAAATAGCGCCCAGATAAGGCCGGTGCACTCGCTGACGTATGGGGCATTCAGAGGTTAGCGCAGATTCGGGGAAACCAGTGAACTCTGTGATGAGGCTAAAACTAACATCTCAGACTGCCTTAAGCACTTGGGAGGGTGAGGACTGATCAAAAGCCTGCATATTGTCTGTTCTTAGTGCAGATAATCTGTGCAAATGTCATGGACTCACTTTGTGGGGGGAGGTGGTGCTTTTTGCTTTGAGAACATTGAAAGACTGAGGCTCTTTGGGACAGTTAGCAATCTGCGAACGAGAAACAGGTCAGGAATTGGGTATGCACCCATGCGGCTATGAGTCAGAGAAGTTCAAATACAAAATTTTAGTAGCTCAACATAATAGAAATGCTTGCTTCTAGGGAATGCAAGTTCACACACACTGTCTGGGGTAATTTGGTAATGGGCTACTAACCACCTATGTGCCAGGCCTGCAGTGGTTTTACTCACCGGCTTCTCTCAATCATCCTGAGCTAGCTGCTCATATCCACTCCACAATACAGCTGGGGAACTGGGACATGAAGTGACTCATCCAGGAGCACACAGCCCGCGAGTAGCAGAGTGAGCTTACACGGCCCAGCTTTCCTCCCCTACACAGATCTGTCTCTGTGTAGTAAGAGGTCAGGGCTCCCTGAATCATACTTTTAGGGATTTTTCTGAGGACAAATAAATAGGTTTGTAAAAATATTTGTATTGCGACCTGGACCACAGTGGTGAAAAACTGAGCATCCGGCATGAGGTGGCCCATCCTGGATGCTGAGCCTCCCGGGCCCTGTAGTCAGGAAATCTCATCACCTGCCGTGGACCTGGGGCACGTCACCGACCCGTCCCAAGTGTCTTCCTTCCAACTGGAACAGTAATGTGTCTACCTCACAGGAATTTAAAATAGGAAACTACTGCTTTTGGAATGGTTAAACTCAAGATGTGACTGTCTGCACAAAAGCTAAACTTCTTTGAGAATCTCCAAATTTATGATAATACAATTATACAAACAAAGCAGTGTTTTGCTCCTGCCGTGATCAGTTCCCTCTTTAGTGAACTAAAGCTTGGGAAGCTGTGGGGACAGAGCCAGTAGTGCAGTTTCCAGGCTCTCGGCCTCATGCTAAATGGTGCTAGCTCAGATAGTGAATGGCCATCAACTGTGTTTGGATGGCCGTCAGCTGTAACCAGTGAGCCATTGGCCACTAATATAACTGCTGTGGCTACGCTAGCAGAAAACGGGGGCTAGCGAGAAGATGGTGGCTGAGCCTGCAAGCACGGATTGTGAGAGGTGGATGCCGCCAGCGAGAACATAGTGAAATGACTCCCCTATCTATGGCTCCATGGGTGTTCCTTTCTGGCCTAGCCACATCCTGCATTCTTATATGGGGAGCTGGACCAGAGACCCCGCCTGATGACTCCCCGCAGGACAGAAGCCTTGAGGGAAATGGTAGAGGGAACATTCTATTCTAAAAGAAGCCGCAGCAGCTCTGAGGAAGGATGGTTTCCAGGCTGCCTCGTGGTGTCTGTCTGCGTTCTGCATGGTGGCGACTTCCGCCGCGTGGGACGACTTCCGCCGCGTGGGACGACTTCCGCGTGGGGACGACTTCCGCCTCGTGGGACGACTTCCGCCGCGTGGGGACGACTTCCGCCGCGTGGGACGACTTCCGCCGCGTGGGGACGACTTCCGCCGCGTGGGACGACTTCCGCCACGTGGGGACGACTTCCGCCGCGTGGGACGACTTCCGCCACGTGGGACGACTTCCGCCGCGTGTTCCCACCGGGACCAGGACGCCATTGTTCCCCTTTAGCTCTAAGGTGCGAGGTTGCTTTTCTGCTTTGATTCCACCAGTTACGGCATCTGGTTCTACAGCGTTTTAAGGGCGAGGTAACTGTTCAAGTTCCACCACCCTTGGCATCAAAGGAAACGGCCAGTCTCGAGGCAGCGATGTTTCAGATGCCAGAGTGCTTGGAGTCTGCCCCTCACGCTGGTCCACGAAGTGGGACATTCAGTTCTCCGTGTGCCCCTGGGACGAAATGAAGGCCATGCTCTAAACCTTTCTCTGCTGTAACCAGTTTTTACTGTTGTATTGCCTGTGTTTTCCATTTAGAAAGATAATAAGAGAAAATTACAGGGGGAGCTGTTTCTGTGTCAGTGTTTTGAACAAAGCAGACTACTGAGTCTTTGACATTTCTTAGAAACCACCCACATGATTAAAAAAAAAAGTTTGCTGCTCCATAAAGAGCGTTTCATTTAAAGAAAGTTCAAAATATGAGGAAAGGACGATTATGAAGCCTGCTGTGTGGCGGGACTCATGGCCGGGCCTGCGCCCCTGTGACCGGGCGGAGCACGTGGGAACAGGCAGTGCCTGCGAGCAGACCGCCCGTTTAGAAGTGCGGACAACTTAACGTTAGGGTTCTTCCTCCGCAGTCGTTTTTCTCAGAGTGCCAACCCTTTGGCCCAGGGCCACTGGGTGCTGGCTGAAGAGCTAGTTGCTGCTCCAGAGAGAGAGAGAGAGAGAGAAAGAGGGAGGGAGGGAGGGAGGGAGGGAGGGAGGGAGGGAGGGAGGGAGGGAGGGAGGGAGGGAGGGAGGGAGGGAGGGAGGGAGGGAGGGAGGGAGGGAGGGACATTGCACACAGGACAGTGCAGGCTGCGCATGCGTGCCAAGGGGGCGCCAAGGGGAAAGGTTCCCGCGACGACTGCGGAGGTCTACTGCGGAGGTCTGCACCTCGCGCGTTACTCAGAGAGTGCTGCTGCTTGGAAGGAAAGTGCCACTACTCGTCAAGACTAAGTCAGGAATACAGGGCCCATTCCAGGCAGTTCAGCGGAGGGAATTTAATAAAGGAACCTGTTACAAAGGTCCTGGGACCACTGCGAGTTTCTGTCCATAGCGTCCTTACCACAGGACTGTTTCTTTCACTTAGGGAACAGATCTGTTTCAGTTGTTTCTTTCTTAGGAATATTATTTCCCACATACATTCTTTAAAATATGTTTAACAGTTATGCTAAAATCCTTTCCTTATTTACATTTCCTATTCAACCCACACTCTGAAAAAAATACCTTTAAAATTATAAAAATCAACAATGCACGTTTCAGAAATAAATAATGTAAAGAAAAAAACTTCAAAATGCTAGTTATTCTACCACCCAGAGATACTACTTTCATTTTTCGTAGTAAAGCTTATAGAAAAATCTGTGTAGGATCATACAGTCTTGTTGCTAGCTACCCCCACCCCCATCCAGTGAACATATTTTGTTTTTTTACTATTACATTAATGTTCTTCAGACACTTGCCCTTTGGTGGCTTCAGTATATTCTAAGTTTCTTTCCCATTTTCCTTCTATTGGACATAGAGTTTGTTTCCAACTATGTTGTTTCAAGTAAAACTATAATGTAATATTCTTATAAACAAGCTTTTTTTCTGCTGCTTTGATTATTTCCAAACCTAAGAAAGTCTTACCCTCTTTTTGTCTCTTTTTAATTAGATTTGTGGAAGGGGGAAAATCAGCTCTAATCATCACTTAAATATGAGTAGTGCTAAATGGCATGGATTCCGAAAAATAAAGGAAAATTATAACTTTGAAATACAATTATATATAACAGTCAGTTCCAGCAACCTCTAAAGACCTTGAAAATGCCCCTTAGTCACCTCAGTATTCTCTTCATTTTCTGTTTTCCTCGTAATGAATCCAATTTTCTACAGTATTGTTCTGCAAATAAAAAACAAAAATCTGATTCTTTTGTGTAGATTTTCCACTTTATTCAATACTGTAATTAGAGACTATTATTTTCTACTGTTGTGATAAATCGCATTTCAGTTAAACAGTAAACTTAAATATATATACCCTTATACTTGATATCGTTTCTGTGGGAAAATGTGTTCAGAGATCCAAATGCACTACAAATGAACTCTGAACAATGCAATTGGCTTTCCAGTATCTCAAAAAGTAACCCATACTTAGTTAACCTCATGATTTATAGTTCACATATTACTAAATAGCATTGTGCTTAGATATATAATTCATCAGATCAAACATGGAAAGCTGTCTTTTCTTAGAGATGTATGTATGCGCATTCACTACTGGAGATGGTGGATTTTCTGGAGGATCTGGCCGTTGGAATTACTAATGACCCTTACAGTAGCTTGATCTCCCAAAAAGAGATTATAAACCGTAGCGATGCAGATCCTGAGCGACCTCTATAAAATAGCGTAGTCACCTCTGCTGTTCCTGTCCCCTGCCCTGCTTTATTTTTTTCATAACATTTATCACCATCTGGCTTATATATATTTTTATATTTTATATATATATATATATATATTTTATATTTATTTATATATTGTATGCCATCCTTCACTACACTGTAAGCACTATAAGAGCAGGACATTTCTTTCTTTCTCTGCTTTATTCACAGCCTAATACAGAACAGGTGCTCAATAAATGTCTGGTTTGAATGAAGAGTGAGTGAATAAATAGTAAACATTCTTTGTTTGTAAATTTGATACAATGCAAATAATATATAACAAAATATTGAAAATTCTGTAAATAAGCCCAAGTTTAAACACTTGCAAGTGTCATGTTTGTATTATCTTACAAAATTGAATGTGTCAAATCTTTAGCTAAATCTGTACAGGAAAGAAATGTGGAAAGAAAAATATAACACATATAACACATAAATATGTGTTATATTTTTCTTTCCAAGTAAATTGAAGAGTTTTGCATTAAAAATATGAAAGAGACATAACTCTTTAAACCAAATAACATTGCTTATGATTTTAGAATGTAGTTGTTCTGACCTTCATGGAAAGTCACAAATATGTTTTTCATTTAATATAGACTTCATTTGCTATATTCTTATTAAGTAAGCTAAAACTCCCACACCATAAAAAATTATCCTTGGACAATGAATAATTGGTATTTCAAATCTTATGAAAGTTAAGAATTCCCCACAGTTCAAAAATAAGCTGTTCAGTCTTTTTTTGGAGGGACAAGGCTACAAAGAAATAGTCAGATGACCAGGGTCAAACCTAGTCTGTCTGTATTTTCTGACAACTCTCATGCATAGGAACACATTTGTCACTGGGTTTAACAGAAGTTTCCAGACAAAGCTAAATGAGGGAGTGGAATTAGAATAGATTTTAAACAAATGTTTATTGAAATCCACAGCTGTATTCATTGTTGGTAACTGGACCTCCAAAGCAACGTAATGAATTTAAACACACAATAACAGGAATGACTTTGTTTAATTTATAAAAATAACAAATTAGGTTGGAAACAATAGAGGAAGAATCATCAATATCTGTCAGTCTCACATCTGAAGCCTTTGTTTTATGCCTCCTTGAGAGGTGAACCCAGTGCCCTGCCAAGGATCTGTATCGTTACGGTTTATAATCTCCTTTTGGAGATCAACATAATGTAAGGGTTATTAGTAATTCCAACGGCCAGATCCTACAGAAAATCCACCATCTCCAGTAGTGTATGCACATACATACATCTCTTAGAAAAGACAGCTATCCATGTTTGACCTAACGAGATATATGTCTAAGCACAATGTTATTTAGTAATATATGAACTATGAAACATGAGGTTAACTAAATAGGGGAAACTTTTTGAGATACTGGAAGTATCTAGGTCTCTGTCTCTTTCCCACTCTTGCCTTCCTTTCAAAACCCTTCCCCACCTCTCCCAACACAGACACGCTACACATGCCCAGGCCTGCCTTTGGTGTAAAGCTATTATCTTAGGGTTATTGTTGGCAAGTTATCTTTACTAAAGGACCTAGTCACAATTATTTCATTAGAATAGTTACAATAGCTGCTCATTACTAGAGAAGGGCACATGAACAAAAAAGTAATTACCTTTTTTGCTGTTGTCTAAAGTGCCTACCTTTTTAAGAAGGCAATTTTGCCATTTCCTGCAGGAATCAGAATGTTCACATTACTGATGGAGTAGGAAGAATTTTCCTGTTTAGTTTGGATTTTGGAATAACACAGAAAGGCATTTATATCAAAGGCCAGAAAAACCATCAAGAAATTTGATTCAAAAATTGCAATGCTATCAAGTCTGTGTTTCATATAAGAAAATAATCCAATATTCCAAAATATGTAAAAGTATGGATGCAAGTATTGCTGAAAGTAACAAAATAAACTCGGGCAAAATTAAGCAAATATGGGAATTTATTGGAAAGATAATGGATAAGTCATAAAATTAGTGGTGCACTTGTCAACTAAGTTCAGAAATAGGAAGGAGCTAACAAAAACAGCTCTAGAGTGGGTGGTCCCAGCTATAGAGGCTCCTAGAACCCCTTTTCAGGGTGCTGCTGCTGACAATAGTCAGCTCCACCTGTCTTGCTTTCAGTCTGCTTAACGATTAAAAAGAAAAAAGAGAGGATTCAAATAAATAGAATTAGAAGTGAAAGAGGAAATGCTACAACTGATACCACAAAAATACAAAGGATTATAAGAGACCACTATGAACAATTATATGCCAACAAGTTCGACAACTTAGAAGAAATGGATAAATTTCTAGAAATTTACAACCTACCAAGACTGAATCATGAAGGAATAGTAAATCTGAACAGGCTGATTATTACTAGAAAGGAGATTGAATCAGGAATCTAAAAACTCACAATAAACAAAAGTCCAGGATCGGAAGGCTTCACTGGTGAATTCTACCAAACATTCAAAGAAGAATTAATATCAATCCTTTCAAACTCTTCCAAAAAATAAAAGAGGGGGTAGCTTTTCCAAATTCATTTTTTTAAAAAGGGTTTTTTGTTTTTTTTCTCTTGGGGAATATTGGGGAACAGTGTGTTTCTCCAGGGCCCATCAGCTCCAAGTCGTTGTCCTTCAATCCCGCTCTGGAGGGCGCAGCTCAGCTGCCAGTCCATTCGCCGTTTTCAGTCTTAGTTGCAGGGGGCACAGCCCACCATCCCATGTGGGAACTGAACCGGCAACCTTGTTGTTGAGAGCTCACGCTCTAACCAACTGAGCCATTCGGCCACCCCTCCAAACTCATTTTATGAGGCTAGCATTATCCTCATATCGAAACCAGATAAGGACAACACAAGAAAATTACAGGCCAATATCCCAGTTGAACATAGATGAAAAATCCTCAAAAAAGATTAGCAAACTAAATCCAACAATACAGTAAAAGGATTCTACATCATGATCAAGTGGGATTCATTCCTGGGATGGAAAGCAGGTTTAATACCCGTAAATCTGTCAGTGTAATGCACCACATTAACGAAATGAAGGATAAAAATCATATGATCACCCAAATAGATGCAGAAAAAGCATTTGACAAAATCCAACATTCACTTATGATAAAAGCTCTCAACAATGTGGGTATAGAGGGAATGTACCTCAGCATAATAAAGGCCACGTATGTGACAAGCCCACAGCTAACAGCATACTCATTGGTGAAAGCTGAAAGCTTTCACTCTAAAATCAGGAACAAGACAAGGAAGCACACTCTTACCACTTTAATTCAACATGACAGTGGAAGTTTTAGCCAGAGCAATCAGTCAAGAAAAAAATAAATAAATCCAAGTTGGAAAGGAAGAAGTAAAACTGTCACTATTTGCATATGGTATTATATTATGTATAGAAAACCCTAAAGACTCCATCAAAGAACTGCTAGAACTAATAAATGAACTCAGTCAAGTTGGGGAGGTAACAAAATCAGTACTCAAAGATCTGATGTGTTTCTGTACACTAAAAATGAACTACCAGAAAGAGAGATAAAACAATCCCATTTACAATTGCTTCAAAAAGAATAAACTACCTAGGAATAAATTTAACCAAGGAGGTGAAAGACCTATATATTGAAACCTACAAGACATTAATGAAAGAAATTGAAGAAGACACAAATAAATGGAAAGATGTCCCGTGCTCATGGAACAATCAATATTGTTAACATGTTCATACAATGCAATGCAATCTACAGATTCAATGCAATCCCTCTCAATTTTCCAATGGCATTTTCACAGAAGTAAATCACACAATCCAAAAATTTCTATGGAACAACAGAAACCCCCCCAAAAAAAAAAAAATCACAAAAGCAATCTTGAGAAAGAAGAACAAAGCTGGAAGCATCACCTCCCTGATTGCAAAATATATTACAAAGCTACAGTATTTAAAACAGTATGGTACTGACATAAAAGCAGACACACCAATTGATGGAACAGAATAGAGAGCCCAGAAATAAACCCATGCATATATGGTCAATTAAGTTATGACAGAAGAGTCAAGAACATACAACAGGGAAAGGAGAGTCTCTTCAATAAACGGTGCTGGGAAAACTGGACCCCTATATTATACCACACACAAAAATTAAAATGGATTAAAGGCTTGAATGTAAGACCTGAAACCAAAAAACCCTTAGAAGAAAACATAGGCAGTAAGCTCCTTAACATGGGGTTTGACGACGATCTTTTAAATCTGACACAAAAAGCAAAGGAAACAAAATCAAGAATAAATAAGTAGGACTCTATCATACTAAAGAACAGCTGCACAGAAAAGGGAAGTCATCAACAAAAATGCAAGGCAACCTACTGAATGGGAGAAAATATTTGCAAATTATATATGTGATAAGGGTTTAATATCCAAATATATTTATATATATTTTTATTTATATATTTATATATTTATATTTATATATTTATATATTTGGATATTAAAAAAATATCCATATGTATGTGTATATGTATATATATATATGGAAATATATATATATATGTATATATATATATACATATATATATATATTTATATATGTATATATATATGTATATATAATATATATTTATATATTTATATATATATGGAACTCATACAACTCAATAGGAAAAAGCAAACAATCCAATTAAAAAATGGGCAGAAGATCTGAATAGACATTTTTTTCCCCCAAAGAAGACATACAGATGGTCAACAGGTACATGCAAAGATGCTCGACATCACTAATCATGAGGGAAATGCAGATCAAAACCATAGTTCTAGCACTTCCCATCCATTAGGATGGTCAGTATCAGAAAAACAAAAAAATAAATGATGAGTGTGTGGAGAAATTGGAACACTTGTACACAGCTGGTGTATATAAATGGTACAGCTGTAATAGAAAACAGTATGGCAGTTCCCCCAAAATTAAAAACAATTACCATACGATCCTGTGATTCCATTTTATGGTCAACATGACAATGGCCTAACTTCATAAGAACAGTTTCAGGATCATAAAATACCCCTCCAAAGAAATGTGTTGTATTTACTTAACTCTTATCACTAGTTAGGTTACTTCCACTTTCTTATTGAGTAAGTAATACAGCGATGAGTAATTTTGTATCTGTTGACTATTAACATACAAGAAACCACCCCAAAATTGTCAATAATCCTGTTGCTGCTCATAATTTGGACGTAATTCATTACATTACAAAGGTATATAATACTTTAAAATAACTATTTTAAAATAACTAAAAATCATAAATTAAAATATGTAACAGCTTGAGGAGAAGACAAAATATTTTAAGAACACTATGATATCTATAAAATAAATTTTATCTAAATTGGTAATTGCATTTAAACATAAAAGATATAAATCTAGATATAAAAAGTAACATCAAGAAGAGAACGTTGATTTCTTCTCATAAACTTTGGGATCTTGAATGTAAACTGTCATATGCTAAAGGAAATAAATAGATCTTAGAAGTTAGGGTAACTTTTTCAACTTCCTATTCTGTTGCTGGACAGTCATACCTATCCTGACACACACACACACACACACACACACACACACACACACACACGAAAAAAATATTTTGGATATATTTAAAATAAAAACTTTAGAAAATGTCGTGGGGAAATGTATTTAGAAAATGTATTGTTACTGGGCTAACAATACACATTTCATGTCTTCAGAGATTGAAAGTGGGAACTAGCTGTAAAGACCCAGTAGGCAGCTCTGCTCATTAAGAAAATTGTGGGTTGTGAGTCTGTGAGGCAAAAAGCTTTGATTTATTTCACTTCAGTTGCTGTTTAGAGACACTTGTATGATTGTAAAATGTCTTCTGTGGATGTAGTTGACCTATTTGATTTGTTTATAGGAATAAAGATAACACAGAGTCTGAAGAGGTATTACAGCCTTCAGTGCTGGCCAACCATTTAGTATTTTTCTAATTATCTTTCTTCTCTCCTTTCTGTATTTGGACCATTTAATTCATTTAGTGTTGTTTTCCCATTGAAACTCCAGCACACCCTCTCCTGTGAACCATTGTGGAAAGACTTCCTGTATGCAGCCCACTTCACGTGATACAAGGAGAGAGCTGAGCAGAAGGGACTGGTTAGGCATAATTTACATCGACTGCATAGTCAAACCTTAATTATTTAGTGGTGGGTTGTCCTTTGGGGGGATTATACGAGCACTTTGTTTCTGTTCTGTCTCACTGTTGCTGACTTCTTAGCCATTTCACTAATCATCCGTATATCTGTAAAGAGTGGTTTGGGGATAAAGTAGAGGATCATCTTTTCCTCATTTTGCTATTTCTTAGAAGGTTTCATAAAATCTTTAATGAATGAGGGGATTGAAACTTGTGTGTAAATCAGTGGACTTTAATGTTTTCATTACCCATTTTATTCTCTGTCTCTCAAGGACAGTTAGGTATGTCTTGAAAACCCTAAGAATAAGAACGTGTCTTAATTGCCTTCGGCTACAAAGACTGCGGGGGTGAGGGGGGCTTATGAACAGCAGACAGTTACTGCTCCTGGGTCTGGGGGCTGGACGTCCGAGGTCAGGGTGCTGCATGGTCAGGTGAGCGCTCTTCTGGATAGAAGCTTCTCCTCTGCAGACTTTCTGGTTTCCTCACCTGCTGGAAGGCGTTACAGATCAGTGGGGTCTCTTTGATGAGGGCACTGACCCCATTTATGAGTCCTCCAGACCTCATCACTTTCCAAAGGCCCCACCTGCTAATCCCATCAACTTTGGGGGTTGGACTTCAACATACAACCTTTAGGAGGACAGACTCTCAGACAATAACAACACGGTTATGCACATGTAAAGTTTTAATGGATGTTGCTATATTGTCCTACAAGAAAGTTCTACCAATTTACCCCCTCATTAAGTGGTGTCTGTATGAGAGTACCTTCCTCTCTAAGTAAGGAACTGGTTGGGAGAAGGGAAGGGGAGAGAGATTTACCTCTCACTCTATCCATTTGTTATTTTGATTTTTTAATCCGTGTACTTGTTACCTATTCAAAGAAGTTTCATAGAATGCTTCGTAAAGATATTTCAGGCAGCGACAGGGCACACCTGTGGTCGTGGTTTACCATATAGCCTGTGTATGGTAGGCTGTGCCGTCCAGGGACAAGTCCTCTCCATCACGTCTGCACTGGAATGACCAAACCACCTAAGGACGCATTTCTCAGAACATATTCCTGTTGTTAAGGGGTGCGTGAGTGTAAATGAATACATGAGAAACATCATGTTTTTATGTTCGCGTGTGTGTATTCTGTGTCATTGGTTTTCAACTGAGGATGCTTTTGCCCCCCAGGGGACATTTGGCAAAGTCTGGAGACGTTCTGAGTGGGTAGATGTCAGGGGCGCTGTGCTGCACCCTTCCATGTGAGGACAGCCCCCCGTCAGGAATAAAGAACTCCTTGGCCCCAAATGTCAGTAGTCCTGAGGTTGAGAAAGCGTTCTGTGTACGTATGTTAAAGAGGAAAATTGTAAACGCCTGCTTGTTAGTAGACATTGTCGGGGTCCTGGGCACACAAGAGGATCACAGCCTCTGCACCCCAGTGGCTCACAGTTCAGGGTGGGAGTGTGAGGTAAGCAAATAATTGTAGGCATGGGATACGTTCTAGAATAAAGTCACTGAGGAAGAACTAAAATATCTATAAACATAGTCATCCAGTAGAAAGCCACTTGGTTGAAACATCAATTGAATTGAATAATGAAATGGAAACAACAGGTTTAGAAGTGCTTTCCCACTGAATCCTCCAGGTTGAGGATGCAGCATCTTATTCAGAGGCCTTAATGCCCCTGGGTCCTGACACGCGGGCGGTCAAGGAACAGCAGCTGAGGGGAGCCCTTAATTTGGTGCTGACAACTGTTACTCTATTTCTGTGCTGAATAACACATTTTGAAACTCGAAATGAACTCAGTCTGTATTTTAAAAAGAATGTGTAAGTCATGATTAAGTTGTAGCTGTCTGACAGAGATGGCTATCTTTTATAAGAACAACAGTCTAAAGGATTATCATGGTTTGCATATTTTCTCCTGCGAGTGTCTCTGTTCTTTTGAGAGTCTCACAAGTGCAGTTATATTTCATCACCAAAGAAACCGGAGAAAAGTCAGACTCTGAAATCCACTGGCTTTGTTTAGGGTTTTTTAAACTTGAGTGCTCTCCTACTTCTGCTTTGGTTTAGTTTTCGTTGGTGAGTTAAAAGGACCACACACATCTGTCTGTCTGAAAGTCACCAGAAGTCTCGTGCCTTCCTCACTGTGCGATGGCTGTCTACCACTTCACCTCTCCAAACCTCAGGATCTTCATGGAAAGTCTCTTGCAAGAGTTGCTAGCTTGATTAAATGAGATAGCACATTAAATTCAATGAGCATGGCAGGAATCAATCAAATGATGGCACTGGTTATTATCCAAGTGGCACGAAATCAGAAAGCAGACTTTTAAGCCACTAGTCAGGATAGTGCTGGTGCGATTCTCTCCCAGAATTTATCTATGTATTTATTATAGTCAGTATTTTTGTAAAAAACAGGCAATTCCCTACGTTTTATTTGACACCTTTTGTAAGTACTGGGAGAGCTTCATAGTCCTGTTCTGGCACTCGGGTTGAATTAGCTCACCTGTGCCGGCGCTGCTCTTGTCTTTTGATGTCTGCCTCTTTCCAGCTAAGTTCACATCTTCTGCGTAAAACCCAAACGGTTG
This sequence comes from Rhinolophus ferrumequinum, assembly GCF_004115265.2. Lineage (NCBI taxonomy): Eukaryota > Metazoa > Chordata > Mammalia > Chiroptera > Rhinolophidae > Rhinolophus > Rhinolophus ferrumequinum. The sequence continues at coordinate 2,914,306 of NC_046301.1, read as the reverse complement.
TTGAAAATTTCCCTTCTGCCCTCATTATCACGTGAAGTAAACCTCACTAGTAACCTAACTCTCTCGAGCAATAAGCCATCCTCAGTAGCTTGAAGAAATCCAGCGCTGTTCTGCGGAGCTCATTTTGTCCAGAAACAAAAGACTTCTTCTTGATTGGAGTTTCAGCAGACCAAGTGGTGTAACAGCACTGCAGTAAAAATGCCGCTGCATTGTTTCATACTTTCTAGAAAGTTGAGATAAAAATCTCACAGTCTCAGCGATACTTTATCGATATTTTATCATTTAAATCTCAAACTGGTTTTGTTTCACTCAAAAAGCTGAAATTTTAAATTTCACTTTAAGTTTCTGTAAAAAGTTATATTCTTAGAAATAATTTTCATAGAAACCCTTATATTTCTCTTCTACTTATGTTAAAATACCTACTGCATGCCTTACGTAAAGATGCGATAGTTTTCTTAATGTTCATATTTTATACCAACCTAGTTTAATGAGAGCAAACAAGTCATGACTGGATTAAAGATTAAAGGAGGTTAAATAACAAAGAACATAGGCAATTTAGTTGTTTTTCTTTGTCATGATAAATATTGGCGATGGTAATAGTGGAATAGAACATAAATAAAAGGCAACCTATTTCTTTAACAGCCTAATGGCTTTAGATCATTTAGATGGACAATTACAGATCCAGTGCATCAAGGGAGATGAGGGCACCCCTGAGGTGGGAGGGTGTTTCGTAGAGAGTGGGGGCCTGGTTTCTGTCTTTCCTTTGAGAGGAAGATGAGAAACAGATCCAAAGCTTCTTTTATATTTCTTCCTCCTCTTTTCTCTTTATTCCATTCCTGAGGTGAAAATTTCAGAGCTGGTATGTCCATTATACAAGCAACAGATTTCAAAGGAGGGATTTGAAAAATGGTAGCGCATGTAGTTGAAAGAGGAAAACAACCGGGGCAGGGCAAGGACAATTTCAGGCTGAGTAAGCCATGTCGAGAAATACCACTGACGTGGGCGTGGGAAGAGACAGAGCATTCGGAGTGGGGGGGGGTGGCTGAAACACGAGGGGAGAACAGTTGGGGGCTAGATGTCTAGAAATCACCACCAGAAGAGCAAAAGCATCAAGTGGGTAACTTGATTTTCCCCAAAGGACACGCTCCTGCCGAGTGTTTATCAAGTTCGGGAAGGCCAAGCCAGAGAGAAAGTGTTGGCCACACACGCAGAAGAGGTCTGAGCTGCCCACCCCCGCTACTCAGACTACATCTGACGCACCTGTCCCAACCTGCCATCCGCCTTCACCTCTCCCCCTCCTGGAATTTTCACCTCTTCCTCATTCCTTTGGGTGACACACCAAAGAGGGTGGGTGTCTTAAATAGCTGCAGCTCAGACTGTGGAGATGGAGGAGATGCCCGGGGCGCTTTCAGTTGTGGCACAGAGGGTTTATGAAATTAACCGCTGGCAAACACTGAGCCTGGTACTGCCCATATGGGGATTGTTTGCCAGGCGGGAACAGTAGGGAGAGGAGAGTTTGTCACACAGCAGTTGTCCTGCAGAGGCCACCTCCTGGGACCAGTAGCTGGAAAGCAGCAGACAGGACCGCAGGCCCTGGCCCCAACTCAGGACACACACTTCTGGAGAGGACAGCGGGTGCTTGTAGGGAGGGACATGGACAAGCAAGGAGTACAGGGTGTCTGAGCCTTACCTGTTTACGTGCAGCCTACCTGGAGCAGTGCCTGTTCATAGCCAAGACTGAATGGGTCTGGATGGGCTTCCTCACTGTCCTGGCCGGGCTGTAGGACAGTCCCCTTCAAGCTTCATTGCCTGGAGCAGGCTGGTGGCACTCTCCAGGGCCCCGGGCTAATACCTTATGGGATGCATATGCACTGCCAGTCGCTCTGAGGGTCGACGGGGTCATGTGGTTGGTTCCAACCTAGACCAAGGGCATCATTTGGGTCAGAGTTACTAGCCATCGAAGCTTAGAGAAAAGTAGCAAGGAATTCTAGGGCATAGTTTAGTACTGCTAAAAATGAGGGCCGTTGTTCTAATCAACACTGGGCTAGAGTCCTCTGGAAGGATATTTATAGGAGGAAATGGACCTTAAATGATTGGTAAGATTTTAGCAGGTGGAGAAGAAGATGAAGACATTGATCCATTCATTTATTCCTCCAGGAGATGTTTGCAGAGCACCTGTGGGTGCCGTGCCGAACACCAGGGATTCTGTGGAGAACAGAAACAACGAGGGCGCTGCCGTAACAGAGCTCACCTCCTTTAGAGGAGTGTGGAGTGAGGCAATGACGTAGAAGAAGGAAAAGATCCTTTCAGATGGCGGGCGGTGGGTGTCATGAAGGAGAGAGAAAAGACAGCAGTTAGGTAATTCAGCTGCAAGTGAAACTTATTTCTGTAGTGTAATGTGGAGGCCCAGGGTCTGCCTCAGGGGTCCCCTTAGGCACATACTGCCTGTGTAGACTTACGTGAGGTCATTTCAACTCTCTAAACCTCAGTGTTCTTTTCTTTCTTCAGTGGGATAATAATGCCTATATTACCAAGTTTGGGAAGGATCATAAATATGCATTAAATGAATGGTTGATAATGTGATTAGTGCAGGAGCTTGAACATAATAAGGGTTCAGTTGATTTCATCTCTTATTTAACCTAAGTTGTCAGGACAGTTACTTTGACTCTTCCCTTGCCTATAAATTTTGTGCTGCTAAACTAAGCTTTGAATATGAGCTAGTGTTCAACAGGCAGACAGATCCGAAGGAATAAGGATGTATATTTATAGAAAATTGTGAAGTATAAATCATAGCTTTCAGACTATTAGTGGATCACAATCAAAACTGAAAATCAAGGCATTGTTTATCTTCTTAAAACTGATGTTACTTTCAGGTTTTTATGTTGAGTTTTAGAGTTTAAACATTTTAAACTCTTCAAGCGATCTATTTCTTCACAGTTCATTCCTTCTGCTTTAATCATTATATGCCCTGTAGAGCTGGTTAAATTCCAAAGGTTAATGTCATTCAATGTTGTTGTTGATTTTTTGAAATAATGTACCTAAAATATTTCTGAAGATAAGCATTCCACAAGGCATATGCCTCCACAGAACACAACCTTACGAGTCAGTGTTTCTTATTTCAGACTCTTAGATGAAACCCAGCATCTTCCATAAAAAGCTTCCTTCGCTCAGACTAGCTATAAACTCCAGCGTAACTGGCCCTACATGCCAAGTGTTGTTTTCCTGCTGACTGATTGACCCTATTTCATCTTTGTGATGACCATTTGACAGCAGAGAACTTTTTGGTCATATATAGAGCCTTTTTACACTGGGTAGGGGTTTCTAAGCCTTCGGAAAATAAAGACTAGCCTAGAGTAATGTCATATTTTCAATGCCCTGAGTTTATTACACAATTCAGCTATAAATACTGCCAATGAGTCTCTGTTTCAAAAACTGTATCGATCTTTCAGTCCCAAAATGAGGCCATATGTCCTTTACAATGTAGCTGTTTTATGGAGAGGAGCGGAGAAAAAGAAATGCTTTCTGATTGCAACCGTACCAGAAAATTTTTTTCTAGTTGTTACAGGAGGATTATGCATAAATGTAAGCCTTTTGGATGCTTTGAGGGGTTTTGTTTGGGTGAGGATGCGTGGGAAAGCAGCAGTAAAGTGTGTAGCTTAATGTCTTGGACAAGAAACTCTGTTGCATTACAAAATACTGGGAGTTGTTAGTTTTACAGATAGTGAATACAATTAAACTGAAAAGGTTTGTAATCTCCTCCTCAAAGTAAACCATGGATATTTTTGTTTTGCTTTATGTTCCTTTGTCTTTAGCAGTATTCTAACATGGACAGCCTTACAAGTGATAACATTTCAGGAGGCATCTCCTTGTCCAAATTCCTGCTCCCTTGGGACCCAGTTCAGGGGATGCCTGGAATCCCATAATCCCTTTGTCCATTCCATGCATTCTTTGTCCCTGTTCAAATGTTAACTCCAGACGGTTGACACATTAAGTCTTATCAGACAGCTGGGACACTTTGGAGACATACTGGGAGGTCTGAAGCTGAATTCGTTGATAAATTAAATGGTTTTCTTGCACCCAGACAAAGAGCAAGCCTCAGTCTGCTCATACGTAGTGAGCGATATAGTTGTGGGGAAATGAAGACACATTTGCTTACCGATGACCCTGAGTTTCTTGGAAAGTAACTGTTGAATTGACAGTGTACTCCCAGGACATTGAGCATTTGGGAAATACATGTAGCCACACTGCACATAAGTATGTGTGTAAATTCTCTGTGATAGAGCAAGTTTGCAGGACATCCCTATGGTAGCCAGCCTGAAAGATGGTCCCCAGTGACCCCCACCTCCTGGGATTCACACCCTGTGTAGCCCCCTACAGAATGTGGCACAAGTGTTGCTACATCACTTGCTGAGATCAGGTGATGGAAGTCTTTGAGGCTCCTGTCTTGGTCACTCTCCTGGACCACCCTCTGGCACTGGGGGACACCAGTGCCCCGTTGTGAGTGGTCCTCTGGAGAAGTCCATGTGGTGAAGACCTCAGGCCTCCAGCCAGCTGCCCCATGAGTGAGACTGGAGCAGCTCCTCTAGCCCAGTCAGGCCTTCAGATGACTGCAACCTTATGATAGACCTGAGCTCAAACCACCCGGCTACGCCACTCCCAGATTCCTGACTCTCAGAAACTACAGGAGATAACAGACACTTGTTGTTTTAGGCCCCTGAGTTGTGGGACAAAATTTGTTATATCACTATAGATACTGACACAATTACCCATGTATCATTAGTCTCCAGAATCCATATGCTGGAATACCCAGGAAGCGTCATAATTTAGCATAAAATTCCTGCCAGATAAAAAAGTATAAACTGGGTGTCGTAAACTCACATGCTTACAAATCAGACAGGTCATGCCCGGGGTGAACTGAGGACGGTTCCCAGGTCTGAGGGTGGGAGCATATAGACATTTGTTGCCATGCAAGAATTTGGGGTGCAGTATTGCCAGATCTTTTGATTTTTCAAGGCGTAGTATACATAGATCAGTGTCTTCCCAAGCTTTGGTGCTCTCTAGATAACCAGTCCAAGCTAACCATATACTATGTCTATCCTTCCCCAGTGATTGTTTCTGGAACAGGCATGGAAACCAGTAATGGCCAACAAGGTGTGAGGGAAAATCTCCTAGGAAGCTTCGGGAAGGATGTCTGTTCCCCTAAAAGAGAGGCACGGAAAGAGCACGGAAAGAACAAGCGTCTTTTCTTCTTCTGAACAGGGGCTCTGTCTAGACATAATGTATTCGTATTTGCTGGAGTCTGAGGACGAAGGCAACACTGAGATGGCCAAGCGGACAGATGGGGAGCCTGGGGCCTCGATGGCATAGGTAGGCACAGCGCAGTCACCCCTGGAGAGCCGCTGTTTCCACTGTAGGGGCCATGTCGTCCTTTAAGATACTGTATCCAAAGGCCTTTGACATGAGCAGCAGCCAGAAGCTCTCTCTAATGGATATACAGGGGAGAAGCTGGCAATCCATAATTTCATGGATGAGCTGTTGATTTTTAAATAATGCATGAAATTCAATTTGTAAAGTGATTGTACCAAGTGAAATATATCTGGACGGCCTGTGCACCTTGCTGGCTGCTCGTTGGTGAGCTCCTTTGCAGACACTAAACTACATATAATGAAAAACGGTGAAAGCCGATTGGCGTTTTATTTGAAGATCTCATTGTTCAATGACTGTTGATTGGCTAGCATTTTTTTAATGAAGGCTTGTTTTAGAGTTTACCGTAAAATTGAGGGGAAGGCACACAGATTCCCCTGCAAAGCCTGTCCCTGCTTGCACACAGCCTCCATCACTGTCACCCCCTCGAGATGGGACATCGTTACATCGATGAACCACACCACGTAATCATCCCCGAGTCCACAGTTCACGTCAGGGTTTACTCTGCGTGTCCTCCGCTCTGGGGGTTTGCACAACCGTATAGTGACATGTTTCCATCGCAAACCCTCTGCAGAGGCTCCCCCTGTTCACCCCGCCCCACCTGTTAACCACTGGTCTTTTTACTTCTTCACAGTCTCGCCTTTTCCAGAATGTCATTAGGTTGAGCCATATGAGTACAGCACGTAGTCTTTTCAGATTGGCTTCTTTCATAATAATAAGCATTTATAATAATAATAAGCATTAGGTCACTTCATGTCTTTTTGTGCTGAGTAATTCTTTTTAGTGCTGAATAATCTTCCATTGTCTTTTGGCTGCCAGCTGAGGGCCAGTCACTCTGGAACATATAATTCTTTCCACTGAGGAGCTTATAATGAAGACAATTGTGGAACAATGTGATTGTGAGTGTGGAAATTCTGGGTACAGCATGCCAGGCTAACATATTTCAAAAGCAGAATTTGGTTAGAGAAGATTTCACAGTTGAACGGAGCTGTGAATATGTGGAGAATTTTGTCAGGCTGACAAGAGTTTATTGTATAAGAGACAAGTGTATGTGACGTGAAAAGCTAATGCAATCATAGGGTGGTATTGAAACAAGGGCAGCATTTTTTTTTCCCATTGAAATCTGCAACGGGCAAACAATACCTGAGGTATTTCTGTAATTCTATAAGCTACAGTTTAATGAGGATATTGCCACACTTGGGTTTAACCAGAGAAGGGATTCCAGCCTAAGGCAGGAAAAATAAGAAATGGTGGAAGGATGATGGTATTAGGTTGGTGCAAAAGTAATTGTGGTTTAAAAGGTTAAAAATAATTGCAAAGACCTCAATTACTTTTACACCAACCTAATATATTTAGTCACGGAAAGGAATAAAGTCCTGATAATTGTCTTTGGATACTTAAATGATAGCCATTTGTTGGGTGTGTAGCACTTAACATACTGCTTTCTCCTTTGTTACAACTTTGTAAAGTACAACTGTTATCTCCTTATTACAGACTGGCAGACGTTATTTAGACAGGTTAGCAGGGAGGATGGATGCCTGGGGAGCCAGGAGCCCCAAGTCCTACCTCCACTGCCCCACAGGCCCCACCGCCCTGTCCTCAGGCAGTGAGTTCCCCAGGGGACATTTATGCCTAGAGGATACGCGCAGGCAATGCAGACTGTTACAGTCAGCGGGGGCTTTGATCCCAAACCCCAGAGTTTTTCCCTAGCAGAAGGCCGAACAAACAGCCCAACAGCGTTTCCCCCCCTTTCCAACCCCAACCCATACCCAGACCCACCTTTATGGTCCTGAAGTTTCCAGTGATGAAGTGAGGAGACACTTAGCAAAAGGGGAAAATGGGGCACTAACCGTGGATGTGTCGGTGGGGCACATTCCGGATGTGTCACCTGACGTGAGTGGGGGGGACCGATTACTGTCAGTGTCTGCCCCCTGCCATCAGCTCATCTCTGCCCTGAAGGTGGGCAGAGAGAAGTGGGGGGAGAACAGCATCGTTAGTGCCCCTTGGGGGCCAAGAAGCTAATCAGTAGTTTCACAGGGATTTGAACCCAGGTCTGCTGGATTCAGAATCCACGTGAAGTGAACAGGAGGGTAGAACCAGAATCACAGTAGAGGAAGTGAGTTTCTACCTGGAAACACCTGCTGACTTGGTAGAAGGGAAGATTTTGCCAACAATTGGGTTTTGTAGAGATGGGTGTGTTGTCTCCCACCACCACCAGTTCCCAAGCACCGCTGAAGCCCGCGTGCCAGGAAGTTCTGGATAGGAGTCGTGTGCTGGCCCGCGAGCTGGGCTCTCAGTCCTCTCCCACTAAGGTTGTGGCTGCCAGACAGCTTTTTTTTTCCGTGTGAGTCTCCCCGCCTGTGGCCACGGCCCACCTGCCGCCGAGCGATCCGAAAACCACTCATCACACTTAAGCAGACTCCTCAGGAAACGTGTTTAACTCCAAATACCAGTGGGCATTTCATTGGCTTTCATGACCAAACCTATTGAAGGGGAAGAGAGAGGACGGTCACTCACTGAGCAGAGCCAAGCCACCTCACACTTGCTACAGGCCTGGGAGGGAAAGCTAGGTGTGGCAGGAGGCAGCCCTGGCAGGAGGGTCCTCACAGATCTGCTTCCTCCACGCAGGTTTTCACAGGGACTTAGTGGGCGGGGTTGAAAATTCAGAGGCAGCCCCAGGCTCTTCTCCCACCACAGCTGGCACCTCTCCAGTGCCATCAACAGTTTCTTTGTGTTTACCTCCATTGCCCCTCTCAGAGAGCTCACATGCAAGGGCGATTACTGTCCCTTTTCCACAGATGCCGAGCCTTTGGCTCAGAGAAGTAAGGGGACCTGCCTAAGATCCCACAGCGAGTAAGAGCTGAGCCAGACTGAGCGCCAGCTTGATTCCAAGGCTGAAGATGTTTAGTTAATAGTTCAAGAAAAAAGTGTCTTTACTTCATCCTTCACCATGACAATGCTCTGTGTCACCCATTGGTTCTGGTATGGCAATTTCTGTCAAATAAAAACATTACGGTGTGTCCTCATCCACCTTATTCACTGGAGCTGGCACGGTGTGACTTCTGGCTCTTCCCCAAAGTCACAATGACCATGAAAGGTAAACACTTTGAATTGATTCAGGACATCGAGGCAGCCACGACAGCGCGACTAAAGACACTCACAAAAGAGGTCTTCCAGAACTGCTTCAGAAAGTGGCAGAACGATGGGAATAAGTGTGGTTTGAAGTGAGGGGGATTCATAGCAATGCGTCATTTACTGTAATACATTTTTTAATTTAAACATTCACCATATTATTTGATCATACCATGTATGTTCTTTTATTGTATCCCCCCCAGTGGACTGATAATATCTTATTATTTCAAATGTCCTACAGTCCCTAGACAGATCCTTTAGATAATTAGATTTTCCCCCCTTATGTGAAAGAACCATGCCCTTTTAATAATTTTTCCACACTTGGAATTGTACAAGTAATACTGCTTTTCTGCCAGTGTTTAAAAGCTCTTAGCCTTTCCAAATATAGGCAGTACCCAAATCGTAAATAGAACTTTCCCAAAAGTTATTTTGTGTATTGGTTTTGGGAACTCTGTAAAAATAATATGCATATTGGTTATATTTCCAAATCAAACTACCCAAGAGTCATTCAGCCCAATGGATGTGAAGTAAACTGATCCCCCAAACCACCATAAAAGCAAATTTTCGTATGGAACACAGTTGCCATTGGAAAGTACAGATAAGCTGATGTGTGTGTACCCCATGTCCACTCCAAGGCTGCCCCCGTTCCTGCTGCCATGTGGCAGAGAGACTCCCCTCAGCACTTCTAGCTTTCAGCCAGGAGGCTGAGTGTCAAATCAGCAAGGCTGCTTGACAGAGCTGGAGGTGGTCCAGGTGACAGGCAGGTCTATGGGGCCCCCTGGGCTCTCTGAGTATGTGCTGGAAGTCCTGCAGGGTGGCCTTCGTTTCTCACTTCCCTCTCCTTGCTCCTTTGCTGCTGCTGAGGGATTGGAAGAAGGATGGAATCCACCGCGAGGTTCTTGCAGTTGGAACAAGATGGAGTTGGCCCCTCCCCCCTTCCTTTGGCTCTGCCCTCCGTGAGGGAGGGTCTGGAATCTGGGGAGCGCTGTGGCTAGGCAGTGCCTGATGCAGGCAGGAGAGGGTTTCTCCCTGTAACCTCCCCCTCCAAAACACACACTGTGCGGTGAGGGAGGTAGGCATGGAAGTGGGCAATCCTGAACTTCTGTGTAGGTAGCAGTGAGGTGGGGTGCAAGAAGAGAGGGAAGGGAAATAGAGCAGAGGAGGGGAATGATAGAACACAGCACGTCTGTTTAAGTCCCACTTTGCCTGAAAAATAGAGGACAAAAGCCACATTGAGGCCCCTAAATTCATAGTCCAATTACATACCTGCCATTTTATCCTATAAGAAAGGTATGTTTTTCAAACTTAGATGATGAAATCCAGATGTGGAATTTTGTGTGGGGAGCTCCACTTTGTAACCGGTTCAGTGTAAGCCTCAGAAAGCCTCCAGCTCCTCTGAGCTAGTACAGGAGCTGGAGGAGAGGCCAGCCTGCCCAGGGCCCTTCTCTCTGGAACTCAGTTCCCACAGTCTAGTCTTCTACTCACTTCTCTCTCATTTCCCCTCTCTCCTAGGTACTTAGATGTGTGGGAACTGGGTCTGCCTGCAGCCCCCCAGGCAGTGTGAGGGCAGTGAGTGCAGGAGCCCTGAAGGGGACGGAGGGGAGCTGGGCTGAGCCAGCGGTCAGGGTCCAGGAGGAGCCTGCCCTGGGCCAGCAAGGGAGTGGCAAGGGGGGGGGGGCTCCCATTAGAACTGTCACCTTGTTATATCAAGAATCTGACTGGTGAACTCTGTGGACCCCTATAAAAGAAGCAAACCAATGTCTCCCAGACATGTGTTTTATCTTTCTCTCTCTTCCCCGAGCACACTGTTAACGATGCTTTTGGTGTTAGTAAAAACCCAAACTTGTGGGCAAGAGCATCTTGAATGAAAATATCTTAAATAAATATGTTCATTCAGAGAGAATTAAAGTAAAATCAAATACTTCATTAATAGGAGAGAAAAAGCAATAAGCTGATTTGCAAAAGTTAAACTAAGACATTTGAACTAGGTGTAAGGAATTAATTGACTTTCTAGTTGAAACCTAGGTTTTAACAGTAAACATTTAAGTTATGCTCTAGTTTTCTTCAGGGTGCAGTGTATTATGGGACGATAGTTGTCCTCACCTTACAACAGGATCATGCCAGACGGTAAAATATTCCTTTGTATGGCCTTCCCTTTTCCTATGTAACTTCGGTGGCATAATCAAGAACAACTGAAAGTCCTAACACATACAACTCCAGTGATTTTCTTAAAATTTCTAAGTCACCTTTTTTCTTTTCTTTTGGCGCGGGTAGGCTGGTGGTTGCAAGGCCTCTAGTGAACTAAGGGTGAGCCAACAGCGCGCGACAGGCGGCCCCAGGCGGCCTCCGCTTCGGAGAGGCCACTGAGTGGGCGCAGTGAGCTCGTCCCTGGCCCGGCAAAACGCGAGCAGGTGCCAGAGGGATGGACTTTTGGAAAGGATGGAGACCCGGACGGATGAAGCCTCCTGATTAGAAAGGAAGCTCGGTATTAAGGGCCTCGCTGGGCCCCGATAATAATGAAACAACTGGTGTCCTGGGCAGCGGGAGGAGAGTGGGAGGCAGGAAGCAGAAAGGCTCAAGTCCCTTCCCCGGGTGGGTCGGTGCAGGAACTGAATTTCAGCAAATGTTTATTGGCGCCGACTCAGTATTGGGCCCCGTGTTAAGCGCCAGGAGATGAAGCAGAATGAAGCGTGCTTTGTCCCGGAGGAGCTCAGGTCAGTAACACATTCCTCGTGGGCTTTGCTAACTTTTATCCTGGGACTTGTCAGGGGTGTTAGTGGCAACTAGATCCATTCACACTTTTCTTCTAAAGATTTCAAAACCGAGGCAACGAGACGTGGCGTGGGAGTGAAGGAGCGATGGCTGCGGGGACTGGTGTCGGGCTGGGGCCGCCAGGCGCAGACAAGTCGCAGCGATGCCAGCCGAGGCTCTGGGCGGCCAGACCGGAGGACCGCGGGCCGGGTGGGCCGAGCAGAGTCCACGCCGGCAGCCAGGGGGCGGCGTTCCGGCTCGTGCGGCCGCCGGCCACCTGGGCTCCGGCCCCCCGCTCCCCGCCTGCCCTGTCCGCCGGCCGGCGCTGAGCGAGCTGGAGATCTCAGCGCTGCGAGCGGCAGGAGCAGAGGCGCGCGGGGCGGGGAGGCGGTCCGCGCGGGGGCGGCGGGACTCGGGTGGGGGGCTCGAGGGACGCCGAGCCCCGCCCCGCCCCTCCTCTCTCCTCCTTCAGGACCGGAGGAGCGGGGAGCATGGACCAAACCTCGCTGCTCTGGCACCATGACGCCCGTCCGCTTCGTGGTGGCTCTGATTTTAGGGCTGCTCCCCGTAGTGGTCAGCTCTGAGCCGGTCCTCCGTTACCCCCTCCACCACCGCCACCGCCATCCGCGCCTGCCGAGTCCCCAGTTTCCTTCCCACCTTCCCACCCAGCAGCGGCCGCGGAGGACGCCCCTGTCCCCTCTGGCGCGTGCCCCGCGCCCCCCGCCGGCGCCCGGTGCGCAGAGCCCGCTTGCCCTCCACGCGGGGCGAGCGATCCGGCCGCACCCCGGGGGCTGCCCCGCCGGCGGGCCCTGGGTCAACGTGACGGACTTCGGCGCCCCGTGTCTGCGCTGGGCCGACGTGCCACCCCTGCTGGAGCGGTCGCCCCCGGCGGGCTGGGCTCCACTGCGAGGGCAGCGCCACAACTTCTGCCGGAGCACTGACGGCGCGGGCAGACCCTGGTGCTTCTACCGGAACGCTCGCGGCCGCGGGGACTGGGGCTACTGTGCCTGCGGACACGGTGAGCAGCCTCGGGAGGCGGGGAGCCTGCGGGCCTTGGAGACGGCGTGGGGTGCGCCCGCAGCGGGAGAGGTAGTGGGGTTGCGTTGCCCAGGGTGATGGGAGCACCACGTCACCAGCCAAGTGCTTTGATACCTTGACGTTAACTTCCCAAGGTGTGCTTTGCATGAAGGTCGTCAGGGGCGATGGTTTCTATGCCAGGTGCTGCGCTCTGGGTGCCTGGACACCGTGTGTGCGCGCGCCGCGCGTGCCCCGGGTGGATGTGTGTTCGTTCTCTAGATCAGCTCGCCAGGAGGGTGTTACCATATTTACACAGAAGGGACAAAACAAAGGATGAGATAACGTTTCTAATTACTTGCTTAGAAAAGGGAAATGTTAAATTTAATATGACAACCTATAACTTTCCCCCTCCCCATAGACCCGGATTTTAAAAAATGTGGTAAAAATTTTGCCGTACGTCCACCATTGACCCATATTTCAAAAAGTATGGCAAAATTTCTGTGCCAAAATAAAACTTGTCAAAATGATGTTCACATTCTGTGGCAGAGTGTGGTAAATATCAGTGAGTGAAGGAAAAACAAAGGGGAAAGATACAATGGTAGCTATTTAGGGAAGAAGCAACTTGAAATAGGCAAGCGCAGCTTTCAAGAATGGCATTATTTGCTGTGTGTGCTGTTTGTGGAAATTCAGGATTAATTGATAAAGAGATAAAGTTGGTAAGATGTTTTAATTTCGTGGTAATAAAAGCATCACGTTACTAGATTTAATGTAAGTGAATAATCTGCCTTTGAATAGTGCTTCGTTTTGGGATTTTGTTTAATATGAGCGCCCCCCCCCCCCAACTTAATAGCTGAGGGTGAAAAACCTTAGGCTTCAAAGTTTAAATTTTCCTTCAAAAAATTGGTGGCAGCTCTCCATCAAGCTGTGGGGCAGGGGTCTCATGACTCGGGACTGTGAAATCTGCTGTACTGGGTGCTGTTGAAGGTGACGTGGAGGTTAGCTTTCCCAGTGCCCTCTTCTCCTCCAGACGTTTGTATTTATCGGTGCCTTCAGTTGCATTAGCGCTTTGAGCTAAAGGGGAGTGAGAGGAGATTCAGATCAATTGTCCTTCACCCTACAGGATGAAGTCATCGCTGTACTTGAGTCTCGGGACAGAATGCCAATGTGGCTGTGAAAAAACTGAGCCGAAACCAAGCAAAGAGTCCTAGCGCTGTTTCATCATTTACTGTTAGACTGTTCGTAGTAAAAGCTCATGTTTAGTAAACATCAACGTTTTTTCATTTTCCTACTATTATGTTTCATGTTTCCTGTTTTATATATAGCTCTAGAAAGAAAAAAAATGGAATTCAAAGTTAGAACACTATAGGGATGTATTATGGCTCTCTTTCTGACTCATAACTTTTAACGTTGTATTCCACACGAGGGGAGTAGCTTGTCCTGTGATTCCTCCCACCCCCTTGTGTAGAGGAGAAATTTAAACGTAACAGCAGCACACATTCTTCGTGATGCCGTTATATTCATAGCTAAATCTCACCAGACAAAACTCCAAACACTGCGTCATAGCAGTGCCCAAGAGAAACAAAAGAAACCACCAAGATAGGAGATAAATGCCTCCCTTCCTCCCCCAAAAAGCCCCACAAAAAAGCTAGGAAAGCAGTCTACTGGCTGTGTAATAATTACTGTCACAGACTCAGTCTTGATAACGCATTCTGTCATTTGCTTCTCACCTTCTGATTGGGCATAACTGACACCTTCAAAACGACTAGCATATTCTGAACTTGATGGCTTTTTGGCCCTAATTTACGTAGGAGTGTGCACAAAGCTATCATGGTGTGGTGAAAGGAATATGGAATCTTGTTTCAGAAAACACTAGTTGTTGGTGTTGGCTCTGCCCGGAGCTGTGCAGTGTTGGGTAAGACTCCTGTGCCCCAGAGCTGTTGTTTCCTTGTCTGGAGAAAAGCAAGTTTTGAATGGACTGATTCAAGGACTTCTCCAGCTCTGAGAACGTCCCCAGACAACATGCCTGATGATAACTACTAGGCTTTCCTGAGCATTCACTCCCTGGCGGATGCTAGGCTAAGCGTGTTCTGTATTAGTTTTCTCATTGAATTCTCATGGCGTCATTATAAGGTAGCGAGTGCACATTTTCACTTCACAGCTCCTTTTGCTCTAGTGCTTTAATCATATAAGCATGTAGAAATATCTGTGCGGTCTAATGGTCCTATTTTTTGTGGCTTATGGGCTCCTCTAAGGACAAGAAAGGGACTTATGTTTGGTCCAAAGCACACGATTTCCAGTCTCTTATGATTTGAAAATATTCAGTGTTTTCTTTCTTTTTCCCTTTACAAAAAACGACTAGGACAAAAGGAAAGAACATTTGTAGTAATGAGATCCCTTCTTTAAAAAATAAGCCGGAGGCCCGAGTTACATATCTGGTTGCATCAAGAGAAATGAGGAGTTCGGGGCCCCACGGTGGGGAGCTGGTGGAGGCCTAGTTGAAGCGGTGCTGGGATCTCAGGTGAGTTGGCCAGGCCGGGTCACCCCGTGGCTGGAATGTCTGAGAAGGAGAAAGGTGGTGTCTGGGCCCTGGTCCTGTGAAACTTGCCGATTGGTAATTAAGGATCACTGGGGGGAGTGGCACACCCTGAGTCAGCCCACCGAGTGAGTTCTCACGAGCAGGAAAGTCGTCTGGGGAGTGTTACAATGGAGACACCTGGGCTCTAGTTTATGTTTTCTTTGGATCTGGCTCAAGAATGTGCATTCCTGGTGGGCAGTCAAGGTGGTTTGGATGCCTCAGACCTTTTGTCCCAGTCAGGAAGAGTGATGGAGACCATCAGAACACACATAAAACACAGTGGTGGGTGATCATACCGACGACCTGGGTCCACCATTCTGTGACTTCACCCTGCAGGTGAGGACCAAGGTAAGGCACGCTGTGGTAGCTGTTGTGTGGTTTAGAAAATGGCAGCACTGGCGTTTCTGTGACCAGTGTGAAACAATGACAACTTAGTGTACCGGCATCTGGTTACTAACTGAATGCGAGCCAGGTTATTCTCACGTTTCTGCAGGAAGAATGAACAGGCAAGCGACCCCTCCCCGCCCAACAATACCTTGCAATAACTTAGAGCTGCCTGACGAGGAAGGGAAGTTACTTTCCAGTCTCTGTTGGTCAAGGCAGACGGGCAACTTGTTTGACTCTGGGTTAGGAGGTCCTCTTTGTTATAGCAGCCGAGTGGAACCCAACCATAGGTGACTGATGAATGATGGGCGAAACAGGTGCAATAAATGATAATGCTCCAGTACCAGAAAGAACGACTCATCGATCTGCCCTTTGTCGTGTTCCTCTGATCCGTTCTCGTGCACTGCCCACACAAATCTCCTGCATCAAAACAAATAGAGAGAGCGGACTTGCGGGAAGAGAACTATTGCTAACGTGCCGTACTCTTTGAAGCCCATCTGGTGTTTGAAGTGAATGTTAATCAAGAAGTTGGCTGAAATCTGTCCCTGCTTTTAAATGCTGCATCTTGATTTTGTGTAGCAGGTGCTGAAATACATTTATTAGCAATGCCAGATTTGATACATTTCCTGGCTGGATTTTAAATATTGAGTTCAATCTGCTTTTCAGGTAAGGCAGATATAAAATACTGTGACCTAGGGTATTATCTGACTGTTTGTGTGAAAATGTTTTCAAGAAGAAAATAAGATATCCAGTTGCTATTGCCTTTTATGAGTGATTATCTGGGACTATATATGCATATGTGTAATAGAGAAGTGCTTATGATAATGTAAAGGAGAAAAGATAGATACAAAATATATATACATTATGACTAACTGAAAATAAAAATGCCTGTGGTAAATTTGGAAGAGAAAACAAATGATAATTATGAATGTGGGTATGAGTGTGGCTTGGATCGTTTAGGATGGTTTTGATGGCCAAGAATGGAAAACCCAATTCACAGTAACTGAAGTAATAAGGACCTTGGTGTTCCTATTACAAGAAGTCAGCCTCCAACATGGTCCAACTCTGTTCCTCTGCTACTCTCTTGACTCCTTTGTTCTCTAAGTGTGGCTTTTATTATTATGCTGGTGGTTATTCCAGGTTTCACACTGAGATAGAGCAATTTGCAGAAGAAAGAGAGGGCCCTTCTTCACACTTGCCCCCTTGAAAGAGCAAGGGAACCTTCCTAGAATTCCCCACAGACTTTCTCCCGCATTCCACTGGCCAAGACTGTGGCATTCTCTGAAAGGAAACTACAATGGGCATGATTACCTAGATCCAGGACCGCACACATGGGGACAGCCCAGCAGGAGGAAGCAAAACAGTTGTGGCGGAGAGCCAAGTGGGTCTGCTCACAAGTGTGGTTAGGGGTTGTCCTTACATTTGGGAAACTTCGTGCAATTAAAAATAGTCATAAGTAATTTTAAAAATCATGCTATGAAACGCTACATGCATTTTCTTAACAATATGTGGATGAAACATTTACACCCAGATTTGATTGGTAAAGCATGTTTACTTGTTTTACGTGAAATGGATAGTTCCACAATTGTTAGGAATATAGATGTTAGGAAAACATGGTTTAATTCTGGATATTAAGCATCCACCACCCCCGCCCCTGAATTGACTCAAAGACAGCAGTCCTCTGAAGTGCCCCTTTCTGTCTGCCTAGTGAGCAGGCACCCTGCTGTGAGTTGGGAACAGCTGGTTCAGACTGTCTTCTACCTGGTTGACGTGTCCTTGTTAGAAAATCAGGAAAAGGTTATTTTTGCCTCTTTACCATCTTCATTTTCCAGAGTAGTTCCCTCCTCTTACCCCTTGTCTCTCTTCCTGCGAATCAGCGCAATAGTAATAAAAATGTTGTATGCAAATGCACTAAAGTCATGAGATTTTTTTTTTCTCTCCTACAAGCCACGCTTGCATATTCAGCGTCAATGCCTTGTATTAGGATCACCAGACATGCTTATTCTTGCAACAAGACAAGGATATATTCATTAAGTGTTTTCTGCGCTCACATTGGGAGCAGAATTTACAAAGATGAATAAAGTCACCTGTGTCCTCTGGTTGAGGACACCCACCCTCTGACTGAGATGTCAGAAGAATATTGAGCATTTTCATTACCTTTCCTGTGATACCTGCTCTGGGAGACAGATAAGAGGATCGCTATTAGGAGTAGTTTGAGTTTATCACCCAGTGCTGTACAGTCAAATGGTAATACTCAGACCATCTGCTCATGTGTGAACAGTTCGGAGATACACAACTGGTGAAATTTCCTGCTAGGGTTATATGCATCTAATGTTAGTGTACCGTAACTTTACAATGTATGGAGTCTTCTTCTTCTGCGTTGTACTGTATAATGTTTTAAACCAAGAAATGATTGATAAGGTTTGTAAGTTCCTAATAAACCCAATGTAAGTGGGGAGCCTTGCTTATTCGGAGGATACTCCCTGATTTTGAACTAGACCAGTTCAGATTCTCTTCTCAGTACTAACGTCTACATGAATAATACATGACAATTAATATGAATTATAGATGTGAACTAATGGAGGCAGATTCAGTTCCGTTGGATCTCGGTTCAGGGGGATGCTCCATACGTTAAACA
Source organism: Rhinolophus ferrumequinum (assembly GCF_004115265.2). Classification (NCBI taxonomy): domain Eukaryota; kingdom Metazoa; phylum Chordata; class Mammalia; order Chiroptera; family Rhinolophidae; genus Rhinolophus; species Rhinolophus ferrumequinum. The sequence continues at coordinate 2,896,385 of NC_046301.1, read as the reverse complement.
TGATTTGCTCGCATTTTGACATGGCACGATTCAAGAAAATCTATTTCACAAGGCTAAAACTCGTTTTAGTTATGAGTGAATATAATCGTAGACAAAAATAGTATACCTTAGTACTGCCAAATAGGGCACAGGAAGAAAATACCATCAAATTTAATCTAGCCTCCCCTATTGTACTTGAAAAATTCAACTGACAGCCCCCAATTCAGTTATCTTTAGGCAATGCGAATTTTCTGTATATTTCATAAGTATGATAGGAAATGATCAGTTAATATATTTCCCAGTGTTGCTTTTGGTGTAACACATAGGATTGCATTTAATTCTTTTGTCAAATATGTGGATTAAATTGTCTAATGTGTAATAGGCTTTTTCCTATTCTTTTGAATACTTCATAAACTGAATTTTCTGTATCACTTTCAGCGTTACATATTACTTTTTGTCAAGGGTCTGATGTTACCAGCATGCGTTCTTTTCTGATCCCACTAGAACGATAGAAATGGATAAAATTAATTATTTTGTGGCTCTGTGAAGTTCAGTAATAGATGAGAAAGGATTTCTGTGATAACGCTATTTTACTCATTTATCAAACAGTGATTTTAAAAGATTAACAATATTTATTATTAATTCTATTCAGAAAACTCTACTGAGATGGACCTTTTATTTTTGTTGTTCTTTTCTTTCTCTTCAAGTGAGCGAATGCTATTGTCTAAGTACATTTGAAGCAGGTAACTAGATAGGCATATCTTTTCCTTTGGTGGCCTTTGCAGGGAGGTGGATTTAGAGAACAAAGACAGCTGATCTTTGGTTCTTTTCCTAACATTGCTTGTAGGCCTCCTTGCAGCTCTGCGTATGACAAGGTACGTGGCCAGAAGCCGTAGCACCATAGCCGCTGCTTGCGCTGCTGTCCCCACAAACTGATTGGCTTAAACAACAGAGACTGACTGTTTCACAGCCTGGACACTCCCAGTCCAAGAGCGAGGTGTGGGCAGAGCCAGGCTCCCGCTAAAGGCACGAGGCGTAGAGCTGTTCCAGGGCTGTCTCCCAGCTTCTGCTACTTCCCTGGCTGTGGGCGTGTGAGGCCAGGGTCAGATGGCCTCCCGCTCTGTGCGCATCTGTATCCACATACGTCCTTTGAATAAGAACTCCGTCATATTGGACTAGAACCCACCCCAATGACCTCCTCTTAACCTCGTCCTCTGCAAAGACCATTTCCACACAAGGTCATATTCATACGGCCTGGGGGTTAGGACTTGAACATCTTTTCGGGGACACAATGTTCAACCCACCACAATAGCCTTAAAGGATAAAAATCCAATGAGACTGCAAAGGGAATTTTAATCTAGTCTGCGCTGCTTCTCCTATTACCTTGTATTGATCAAGACACGTAAAATGGTTTCAGGGAGCCCCCATGCAATGTCTTTTTGTTTGGGGAATTCCTGTTTCTCAGCACAGTTGCCCATAAAGCAAATTTCTATAATACGGATCTTTTATATTCCCTTTTCTTTATGAAACTGGAGCTATAGCTACATAGAAGAAAAATAGTAGTACAGTCAAATGACAATAAGTTCCACATTTCTGGAAGAGAATCAAGATGATTGAATTCTGAGCATCGTTGGACCTTAGCACGTTGCGCCTTTAGGTGGTTGCAATACCAGCAGACGGTACAGTTGACTGTTTTTTTCCTTTTCTTTCCTTTCCTTTCTTCTCACTTCACTTCACTTTTGTTTGTGCACCAGTTCATTTCATGAACTCAGGGCTCCTCTCCATGACATGCCGTCACGCATAGCTTTACAGGCCAGACTTTCTGCACTCACTGGGTTAGTGAATACATTTGTTATGCCTATTATAGTTGACCTAAAACCTCTGTTTGAGACTTCAGATTTTAAATTGTTATTTTCAACACATTTTAAAAATAGGACTATTTAGAACAGAATAGTTTTCATCAAAATGGCCCTTGAGAGACTTAGAGACAGCGCAGTCCTGGGTCCACTGGGTGTGGTCCACGGATGTTAGCTCAGACCAGGGGGTATCACCGAGTGCCAGGCTGGAAAAGAGAGTGTGGACGAAGGAGGAGGGATCACGTTTTGATAATGAAAGATGGTGCCAATTGAGCAGTTTTTGGCCAAACAAAGAATCTGGTCTAGAATTTATCCGAAGAACTTTATTGTTACTAGGATAGCAATATCAGTGATTTTACCAGGGCATGCATGACCTTTGTGGATTGCTTTACTGTTTCATCCTTTTAAGAAAACAAATCGAAAGAACGGTAACTGAGCTAAGGCTATTTCTCCTCAACCTTGTTACTGTGTACCTATAAATTTGTGCAGAGGTACTGTCCTCTCCACATTTGTGGACCCACAGGACACCTCAGCCCCATTGGAAGATCCAGCCTCAAGTGTAGAATGCCAGAAAGCCACTTCTCTCCCGTGTTTCCGTGTCCATCACGTCTCCAGGCTGCCCTGTGCGTGTGCTGGCTACTTTATTCTCATAGAGGGCTTGCTGGATTAGTTGCACTATTTCAAGTGGAATGGTGAAAGCCAACATGGCATAATGTATCAAGCGATCCCTGGAGTGCTTATTACATCGCAGGGTCTTGGCTCGGGTTTGGAGACGGGTGGTGGTATCAGCTGGGATCTAGGAGACAGTGGCCCTGGCTCTGCATCTGCTCAGCTGATTTGCTCCTCAGCTTCCTCGGCTGGAAATTGAGGGAAACGAGTTATAGTTTCTAAGATCTCGACCACGTCCGCTATTCTAAGAAAATAAATGAAGCCAGAACGAAGTAAAACCAAAACCTACTGCCTACCTTAAATGTATACAGTGTAAATGGTGTGTTCATACTTTTATTGTTTTGGAGCATATTATTATAGTGATATTTTAAAATACAGCTTTTTCACAAACAAATTTAGAAGAATTATGGACTTCATAGAACTGTACTCCATTAAGAAAAACTCTGAATCCAAGGTAGATTTTTCAGAATATTTTAGAAAATTTCATGACCTTCAGGAAAGGACAGACTGTGTGCAAGGACCCTGGGAAGCACGCGTGTGTGTGCATTGGGGTGTTGCTGTTGGGATGGCTACTGACGGAGTTGTTAGTCAGTGACACACAAATCGCCTTCCCACAACTGCAAGTATTTGTGTTCACTTGTAAAGGAAAGTTGGATGAGAGCTCCACATTTCTTGCCATACAGCAGATACAGTGAATGCAGGCTTTCACAGCATGTCTGAAACATCAGAGACATGACGGCGGAACTGGTAGTTGACTGGAAACATCTCCCACTCTATGATTGCTCTTAGATGGGTGTTAAGGTAACTGTTACACTTCATGCAGTTTTCACCTTCTCATCTCTAAATGCCTTATATTTTTACATGATATGCATGCATCATTTCTTCTTGATAGCCTTTTAGTGATTTAGGCACTATTTTGTATTTTATTATGATTATTTAACCTGTGTAAGTAGACGTCCAGTTTGTTTCCACTACTAGAACTTTCAACCTTTTGACATGAGTCATTTGATGGAGGGTGGGGATTAATAAAGAGATAATAGAGTAACTATCATTTCAAATACTGTTTGAGGTGAACAGATGAAGTCCTTCAAAGGAAATAGACTGCTGGCATTTGTAATATGCCTGATACCATGTGGGTCTCTATAGAAGAGATTTTGTGATTAAAAAATCGTTAAAGTTCCGTTAAATTCTTCAGACATTTTTCTTTAAAAATATTCGGCAGTTCACACTTTTCACTGAGCGAGACAGGGCTTCCTCCTGCTTACCCTGAATTGAAGAGGTTTAAAATATATGAATGAGGTTTAGATCAGCTGCCATAAGAGAGACCATGCCCATGTCCTCCCCTGAAGAATCCGGCCTTCGCAGTACTTTGCTTTGTCTCCACTGATTATTGCCTTTTGTTTGAATTAAATAGCACTGTGTTTGTCATGAAAAATAGGATCTGCTTTTCTTAAATAGTTACATTTTTTTTCAAGGATGGCAGTGTGGAAAATAATAATGGTAGATGACTAGGCTAGTGAAAATGACATGGATGGATAAGTTGTGAATCTAATATTTTTGCAAACATTTGAAGCCATACGTAATAACTTCAAAATGTGCAAAATATGCTAGAATTTTCGGTAAGACTTAATTTCTTAATTTCTTAACCTACAAAATAAAGGCCATCCTAAGTGACTTCTCACAGAACTTTGTCAAATCTTAAGTTGTCTGAGTTGGATTTTGTCTGTTGAAATGTCCCAGTTGCTGCCCTTCGTAACGACTCCGCAAACCAGGACCCATTGAGAAGAGAAATGGAGGGCCTCCATCCACACTGAAGGCTGGGACTGAAAGTGGTATTTTTCCTGGGGGTGCTGGAATTTAAATTTTCTCTCTTTTAAAGATTGAGAGGAATGACTCAAATCGTGGACTATGGAACAGCTAAGTGGAGATGATATGTCAGGGGAGGTGAATTTCTGGGGCCATCCAGTTCCGCCAAACCACTCTACTTCCGCATAATAGGCGATGCTTTCAACACTCACTCCTTTTTGGAATCGTAGACATAATCTTTAGAATGGTCATGACTACTACTTGAGGTTAGAGGGGGAAAAGCATTTTACTCTTTTTTGGTGGAAAAACAAATCAGATAGATGGATGATAGAACACAGCCCATAACAGCTAAGTTACAAGCGGATGATAGGCTTTTGTTTCTGTGTTTCTTGCATGACTTCTTCACGTGAAGAAGGAAGGGGATACATAAATGATAAGAACTTCCTATGGGATGTAATCTAATACTCGGGATGCAATATCAGACGTTAGTAAGTTTCCACTTTTCCCCTTTTAAAATTGTAATTGGGCTTTCTGTTTGCCTAGGTAAAAAGCAAGGTATAAGTAGCACTGACATCGGGATGTTAATTACCGAAACAAAAAACAAAAAAACAAAACCCACCAGGCTAAAGCGCCCCTTAAAGAAAGCAGCACACGCTGTGCACCGTGGAGGCCAGTCACGCTGACTGGGCGTCTCACCCCCCCACCCCCCATGGAGAAATCGTATTAACTGAGGTCTGGTTCTGAGTGTTCAGATGATTATTTGCCGTTAAAGAATTTGGGGTTGTTTTCCACTTTAGGGTCAGTACGACTTCGCGGTGGCAAAAGTGAGTTTGAAGGCACAGTGGAGGTGTATGCTCACGGTGCTTGGGGCACAGTCTGCGGCAGCCACTGGGATGACGCTGATGCCACCGTCGTTTGTCACCAGCTGCAGCTGGGGTGAGTTCGCCCATCCTCGGCCAGATAAGTATGGGGATCGCTGAGAACGATGGGGGCACCTGACACCCGTTGTTGCCCTGGAAAGGCTCCATGCTCTCCTCACTCTCCTTTCCCTCAACAGAGTTATAAAGAAAGGGCCCTGGGTGGAGGGAAGGAGTCTCTCTCACTTGTTAGGTACTCCAAATGTCTTCACATACCACTACCCTGCTGACTAGGAAACGGGCAGATGCTAAGTGGTCAGAAGGGAAAAGCATCTTTTGGTGTTTGTCTTGAACCAAATAATCGTTCAGTCCTCGGAAGCAGAATTTGAGTCTAAGAATTGTCGCTTCTCAGTAACCACGCAGCCCTAGGTTGCTGTTACTTGCTTTTAACTGTCTCCTTGTAGCCACCCACAGATCCACTTCTGTGTGTGAAGGGGGTGGTGGTCCCCTGTGCCCTTGTCCCGTGATCGGTCGGGGGATGTCCAGGCATTACCCAGGTGACGCAGGGCCATCCCGAGTCGCTGCCAGCTCCTCCCACGCCTGGGCCCTCTCCTTAACACGGACCAGGGTCCCCTGGCCTCCACCTCTGCCTGGTGCCAAGTGGCTTCACCAGAAACAGAGGCTCCATTTTGGAACAAGAGGTTTTGTTTTTGTTGTTATTTTTATTGTTCTTTTTTCTGACTACACATGCTGTTTGTTTTTCTTTACCCTTGTCACCAGAGATCTTTAGAAAGCCAGAAGATATCTTGTTATGGAAAACACAGGTCTGAAAGACTGAGAGACGGTTTGCAATTTGCAGATATTTTGCGTTAATAATCAGTGAGCTATAGTATCTATTACGTGATGCTAATGAAAAGGTTAGTCAGATCCAGTTAGGTTGGTAAGAACTTCGCCAGCTGCCTCCATTCCTGGTGGGAAGGGGAGGAAGGAGCATTTAGGAAAGGCAAACTTGGAGGCTTAAATTTTGTTCAGACTTTTGATGGGATTGGAGCTGCAAATAGGGTTAATGTACTAAACTCATGTTTAAAAATGAGCGTTGGTATAAACCAGGATGAAAGAAGGAGGGAGGCTGGAGTCTGGAAAGTGTATGGCGTTAGGAATGTCAATTACTGATTTTATCAGTGTCAATTACTGATTTTGGTCACGAAGAATGTTCACTTGGTGCTTTTTCTTCCGAGGTCTGAAGACGTAACCAGTTTGCAGGCTGGTGTCAGCGTCTTCCCTCATACACATATGTCCATGTGCTTTTATTACCCCTGAGAATCAGGGAAGAATACAGTGTCCTGTGAGACTGCCATAGAGAAGAAAAGAACACTAGTGCAGATGTGAACTCGTGTGCTTACCCGTCGTTTGACTGATGAAAGAATGCAGACTATCGGTCTGCGAATGCACACTTCAGAGAAGCTGACCCGATTACTCTTGCATCTCTTCGTAGTCTGCTTTTTAACAAAAGCACCACACAATTGGAGTAGAGCACCCCAGCTTTATTGCTGTTAAGACACATTCGTAGTTTAGACGTACCCCAAATATATACTGTTTGATTGATGGAAGCAGTTGCATAGTGACAGTTCTAGAGATTACCATGTTAATCAGATAAGCATTTAATCTTTTTAAAATTTAATATCAATTTGTATGTATCAGAGGTTACTTAGAAAGTATATAGATTAGATGAGTTCAAAGCAGAGCTTATCTGCATGTTATTATTTTACTAATTGGCTTCAAAGTCTTGCTGGCATGTACTACATACAAGGTTATAAAAATGTGAATAAGTTTCCTCTCTTGATATTATCTTGCTTGAATATAGTAACAACAGTCATTTTGAAAATGCTAGGCTGCAGTGTTGGAGTAGAAAAGGCTCTCCTGGCATCTAGACTTCTCCTTTTCTACATCAGAAGGCAGAGCTTGGAGACACTCAGCTTAGAGTGATCTACAGCTGAGTCCAGACTAGAATCCAGGTCTCACTGGGCCACATGATATATCCCGTCCACAAAGTCACCCCGGTCCCCTCATTGTATCTGTCGTAATTGCCCACTGTCATCTAAAATCAGCCATAGATAGGAACGGCACGTGCAAACCACTGATTCTTGATTAAGAATTCTGATTGACATAGGTAATAAACTGGGTTCTGATCTGATGTTTTGAGTTCTTTGAAACTTGTGTAACCCATTATGTTTTTCTTTTTCTTCCACATCCATCTTTATGGCTTTCTTCCACTTTAAAAAATCCAAATGCTTTGATAACAATTCACCTACATTTGGTAAACCTCATATCGGTCGTTGTACTTCCAGAAGAAAAGGAATAGCAAAACAAGCCCCGTTTTCCAGTCTGGGCCTTGTTCCCATTTACTGGAGCAACGTCCGTTGCCGAGGAGACGAAGAAAATCTACTGCTTTGTGAAAAAGACATCTGGCAGAGTGGGGCATGTCCTCAGAAGATGGCAGCTGCTGTCACGTGCAGCTTTTCCCATGGTAAAAAAATATTTATTCTTGTTTTACTTTCATTGTGTTTTCCACAGGATTCCAAATGATACAAGTATCTTAGTTAAGTCACTTCCTGAAAGAGTTTAAAGACAGACGAAGCCTGAATCCTCACGTCCTGCAGTCTAATTCAGCAGGCTTCAGTCGGAGTTTGTCTAACGATTTGAATTCCATTGGACCTCACTTTTAACATGCTTTCTGTTTTATCTAATTTGCTTACAGAACTGTTTTATACAGCGTATGAAACACTTTTTTGTTGTTTTCATATGGAAAATCATGATGGAATCAAGGTAGAAAGTCATCTTGAAACCAGATACAAAATACAGCAGTTATAACAAAATACGTTTGCTTTATGGGATGAAATATGATCGTGGGAGCAGTGTTCTCCTTTGGGTCGTAGACAGCACATCCTATGAAATGAGTCGCTCCCTTGGATAAGGTCTCCTTCCAAGCCTCGTCCGTACCCTGGGCACGAGGCGACCAGCATAGACAGATAACGCATGTGTTCATATGAACATAAGTGCAGGAGGGGACAGCTGTCTTTCAGTGGCTGATGGGTTTCTGCAGATCATGGTACATGGTACTGTGTGACCACAACCTGAGGCGACCGCACTGCCACAGTATCCCTTTGGCATTTTCCTTCAGGAGGCAGCACGAGCAGACGTCCCAGGTCTTGAAGTGCTAGCAGTTAGTCCCGGGCAGTGGTTTCTGATTGAGTACAGGTTTGGAAAGAAGAACAAGGCTCCCAGTAGAGAACGTACAGAGACCCAGTTCAGTCCGTCCTGTGAGTGGGCTGGAAGCCCCGGGGCTGTGGCACAGGCTGGGCACAGGGGTGCCCTGAAAGCCGCAGGCCGTTCTGGCTGGGCGAGGTGCATGCGACGTCCCGATGTGTGTAGTGTCCCCGTTTCTTCCTTGCTTGCCCACCTTTGGGTACAGCTGCTTTTGGCAAGCGCACGTTTATGCGCTGCTGCTTCAAGGATGGTGTGAGGCGGCCTCCGTGGTGCTTTTGTGGAGCACTGCTCCCGTTTGTGCTCCACCTGCTTGGTAAAGGCTCCGTGTTTTTCAAGTAGTGAGGTAAGTGAAAGCTTTAAAACAATAACTATTTTTCTTCTAGGATATCTATTTCCCCCCTTTTAACCCCTCCTGCTCTATAATCTATCCACTTATTTATATTCTGGTTGCAAAGGTAAATTTAAGGTCATTGATAAATTTGAAGTAAGAATGAAAAACAGATGCTCTGGTGGGACATTGAATGAGAAGTAAAAGCGAGTGGCTCAGCCCGCCATCACCGAGTCGCCCGCAGGCCCTGTGGGGGACCTCCACACATCCTCCCAGCGGGGCGCTACCTTGTAGAGTCTCGTCGTCTCGTCCCACTGCTGTCCCCACACTTACGGAGTAGATTGTGTACACAATCAGGATGTAGGAAATAACCTAAATGAAAACGTTTGGGACTTGTATTTGCCCGTAAGTTAAGCATGAGTCACACTGCCACCGAATTCTCTTTCTAATGATTTTTTGTGTGTTTGCTGGGAGGATGTAGGATGTTGACTCAGTTCTGTCCTTGAGCTTTTCTATATTTTCACAATTACTTATACAACCAGAAAAACCACATGTTTTAAAATTAAACACGGCATTGAAAAATGGTAAAGTAATATGCCATGATGGTTCTGGCTTGTAGGTGATTTAAATTTCCTCTATGAAAATTTTTGTTTCTTTGTTTTCTCTAAGCTTACCATGGTGGTAGAGGTAGAGGAGGCAGACAATGGACATGTAAACCGTTAAATCAATGAGAATTTTAAGTATACATATATAATAACTCAAGAAACTTACACTTTTTTTCATTTTTTCCATATTTTCCAAGCTTTTTAAATGAAAAATAAACATAATTAATTACATGCAAATTTGTTTCCTACCATAATTCAGCTGTCAGTTACTTATAAGAAGCTAATATATAATATTACAATACTAAGGGCAGTTATGCTGATTAAACCTACCTTGATCCTTTTACAAACGGCAAGTGCTAGCTGACTTACGTATTACAGATTGATCAGAGTACGAATGTATGCAGATATGCACTGATCTGAATCTCTGCTCCAAAGCTCACATATGGTATTTGAATATAACTCTGCATATCCAGATACCACTCTCTGACAGCCGCTTACGCTGCAGGAATTAGAGGCGTAGTTCATGTGGGCAAAGCATTAGTCAGCCTTGGCAAAAGGGGCGACTAAATTCCCTCACAGGGACCCAGCCTGTTCTGAACCTTTCACCATATCACGTCCTTTATTCCAGAAAAATCAGGCTGCCTCACTGTTTCCCAAACACACTCAACGCTGTGCTTCGGTGCTTTCTCATTTTGCCTGACCCACACTCCTCATCTCTGACTTCTGGAATCTTCCACATTGGCCCTCCTCTGCTCCCAGCCTCTTCAGGAGAGATGCCATGACACCCCCTGCCCGACACCCCCAGTGAGGGGCAAGCTGCCTGGCATCTGAGCCCCTGCTGGGTCATCTTGCTGACCTCTTGTCTGTGCTCCGTGTGCCCCTGTCCTTGGGCAGAAGCGGCCCGAGGGCTTCGAATGCCGTGTAGCACCTGGGCCACACCGTGCACCCAGCGGCTGCCGCGTACCTGTTATGAACCAGAATGGGATGAGTGCGTAGGGCCAATCATCTCTCCCGGTGGGGACAGGCTTTTCTCACTTGCCGGTCCGGTAGTCAGCGTGTGTATTCCCTGCCTTCTCTGTGCTCAGTGCCACACACACAGTGACAGGGAAAGCACTCTCTCTGTCCTCAATTCCAGTGGAGAGGAGGCAGAACTTGGCATGAAACCGGGAAATCAATGATGATTTTTGGTAAACAAGAAACCGGGAAATCAATGATGATTTTTGGTAAACGAGGAAGACACAGGAGGCAGTGAGGTAGGAAGGCCCTTACTTAGGGAGCTGTGTTAGCAGGGGGTGCCAGGGCCGGCCTCCTGAAGGAAGGACATTTCCCAGTTGAATAATGCCAAGGAGACGGCCTTGTGAAGATCTCTGGGAGCGTTCGGAGCAGACGGAGCAGCCCGCGTGCGGACCCTGATGTAGCGTGCAACTCCAGGTGTCCGGGCGCAGAAGGAAGACGGCTGTCGCCTAGTGGGCAGGGCCAGGCACAGAGAGAAACTCAGAAGCCAATTAGGGCTCGGCGAGGCCACCGTGGGCCACAGGGGACCTGCCCTGGGAAGCTTTTGCTGCTTGATTCAGACCCAGATGAATTTTCAGTCTTGTTTGTTGAAGCTACTGGCTGTGATGTCCACCAACTTGTTATAATGTGTTAGATGTTAATTTTGACTTGGTTCCACAGATGTAAACACATTTCTGTACTGAAAATAAGTACGTTACATGCATAAGTGCCATTCTTAGTCATTACGGATTGGTAATGCTTAAGTCACTGGAAATAAAAAATCAGTGTCACCTCCACAGTACCACGAAAATCAAATGTGTTTCCAGTACCTGCACTTTTGAGTGTGTCTCGTCTGGTTTCCGAGGTTGTGGGGGAAAGGTGGATTTAGATGAGTTCCTCTTAAGAGCTGTTTGTGTGAAATGATTCATCCTGGAGTATTTTAATTGGTTGAGATTATCACAAAATATACTAGATATGTGTGTATATGTCCATCTCACTGAAGCGCCTCATAAATGCTATTTAATTATTGAGAATGGCAAAGGACGAGGACATATCCGACTTACGGCTCAGTGTAAATACATAGGTTAATTTGTTTGCATTTCCCATGGCACAGGCCCAGCGTCCCCCGGCCTCCGCCTTGCCGGTGGGAACACTGCACGCGAGGGCCGCGTGGAACTCTACCACGCTGGTCAGTGGGGGACCATCTGTGACGACCAGTGGGACGACGCAGATGCAGAAGTGGTCTGCAGGCAGCTGGGCCTGAGGTTTGTTTTCCTTATTCTGTTTTATTTTGCTTAAATTTTTGAATCTATTCTTTCCATATCCGAAGGCAGCTGCTGTGTGTTTAAATTTCCTTAAATAGAAAAAGGCCCGCTTTGATCTTTGTACGAGGCTGCAGGCTCCCTGAAGAGAATTTCTTTGCTCGGTAGGTCTCACCTGTTTGTACCTGAATTCCATTGGTTCATGTCCTGAGGACGCTGCCTCTGTCCTGCTTTTTGTCAGTAGCCTTCACAGTGCTCCCAGGAAGTGAATGACCAGCACTGGCAGCCACAGCGACCCAGCAAAGCACCTGTGGAGCTAGTGGTCAGGCCTTAACCTGAAGTCCAGTTTCTCCCCCAGATAGTGTCTAAACTGTCGACCTTTGCTTCCTCATTTGCTGGGTATCTGCTTAGAACAAAGGATGTTTATTAATGTGCAAAGGAAATAATGCCCCTTTGGGTACAGAAATGAAGCACGTGCGATAAAGACAGTATGAAAATCAACATTCCATTGCCTCAGTGGTGATCATTCTGGAACATTGTTATAATTTCGTGTCTTCCAATTCCTCTCTACTGATTCTGACCATTGATATAACAAGCCTAAAAGTTTCTCTACAGTTCTATTAGGGGAGCTTTTAAAAGTCGATATTTTACTTTAAATTTTTTTCACTAAGCACTTTGTGGGGCGTTGTGAGGCCTCTTGAGATGAAAACTTCTCCATGTATCATTTTGCCCAGTGAACTGACACTGGAGCATTTTTGACTTTTGAAACTTGAATCATTTGTGCTCATTTTTTTTTTTTGTAATTGTTTTTGCAAGTGACCCCCCTCTTTTAAAAAACTCTGTGTTTATATTAAAGTATTTTAAAGTAAAATCTAGGCGTTTTAACATTTTACCTCTAAATACGTCAGGGTGCATCTCTTGGGAGTAAGAACGCTGTTGTGTTATAGTCCAGTTATCCTGGTACGTGAAGTGGTGACCACTCTGACCGTGTCTGACAGCCCATCGCAGTCACGTTCCCAGAGCTGCCCCCACAAGGTCCTCGGCAGGTGGTCTGAAGGAGAATGTAGTCAGGTCACGCAGAGCGTCCGGTGTTGTGTCTCTGAAGTCTCTCATTCCAGAACGGCCTCTTGTTCTTCCTGGAGAATGTCTCACCTTCTGGATTTGTCTCATTTCTTCCTCTGCAGGGGTCCCTGCATTTGGTCTTCTCATTCTCAGAATTCCTGAAATTGGAGTCTAGGTCTGAAGGATTGATTAGATCACAGCAAGTGTTTGCCTAGAAATCAGCGCAGGTGACGTGTTCTCACCGTGCATCTTTCCAGGCAGGGGTCTCAGAGCAGCTGTGGTCCACCCCTCTGGTGAGGCTGAGTTTGAGCAGTGGCTTAAGGGGACATCGACCTGGCCCTTCAGTGGGAAGTTACCTTTCCCCCGTGAATGGTCCTGGGACCTAACCCATTTCACAGTGCATGTGTGGGACAGGGACAAACGTGGCCAATCCTGTGTCTGATGGTTACTGGCCGTGTTCAGTGTTGGTGTAATCATGTTCTTTGGATGGCCCACGAATAGGGCCAACCAGTTCTTTTTAAGAAAACTGTTATTAATCATGACACTTTCAAGATTAGATTTTGAAACTGTTCTGATTGGGTTTCAGTTTCAAGACCAGTTTTCCTCAAAAGGCCAGGTGGTGCGGGCGTCAGCACAGCATCAGGTTCTGAACATGCGCCCTATACTCAGAATGACCTGGATTTGAGGGCTGCTGCTGCAGATGAGAAGAGCCACAGACTCTCTTAGTTGCGGTTTCCTCATCTGTAACGTATTTCCTATTGCATAGGGTATAGTGTCTATAAAGCAGTTAGTACTCAGAGGAAGCTACGATACACATTGGCTGCCAAGGGCTGTCTAATTAGGGGCTGTTATGGTTGAAAGATGCTATTAAACGTTCAAAATAAACTGAGCATTTAGTGGTGAGATTATCAAACGTCGTTCCTCTATTCATAACTTCCGGTTAGTTGGCTGTATCTCTGAATTTCATGTGTAAAAATCACTCTAATATATGTATACGTGAATTCACCAGGTTATCAATTATGTGGCTAGCAGTGTGAATATTAATTTTCACGTTAGTTACTAAGAAACCTATGTCGTTACTAAAACATTAAGAATTTTAAGAATATAGTGATAGTATATTTAACATTACCAATTGCAGCATGGACTACTCTAAATTTAAGCTGTAAGGTATTTTTTATTATTAATATATTTCTGTGGGGGTAAGGCAAGCTTTGGTTGCTCAGAAAAATGCATAGAAAATTTAAATGACACACTGAATATTAATGATATTAACAGTTACAGAAGTGATTCTAAAAATTCAGGTTGTAACATAGAATTCTTTCTTGAGAGGAAGATATTTTTTTTTTCACTTCACCCACTCTTAAACAAAGCCCATGTTAACAAACAGCAGTCTATTACATGGGAAGAACATTGAGACAGAATCGCAAGAAAGACTATTAATGCTGAACATGTGTGTGGGTTCTTTCTCATGCGTCTGCATCCTTCTCAAGCAGTAGCTCATTGCTGTCTTTTGTATGAGAGGATTCATGTTTGGAAAAGTCATCAAAAGGAAAAATAGCTCTGAATACACAAGGCGGCAGAGGTCCTCCACCAGCCTACGTGACAGCCAGCCTTACCCAGAGGCTCGTTTTTAGTGTAAGCGCTCTGATGCTCTGAGCTAATGTTGTCCATTTGCCTGTCTTTCACTTGATTTCCTAGTTCTCTCACAAATTTGCATTAAAGCAATGTTCTGCAACTGCTCTTCCTCTGGAATTTGTTTGCCCACGTAAAGGCACAGTGCTTTCAGACATATTGTTTTTAACGGCACATGATTGATAGCAGACAGCATAATTGTTGCTTGTCTCGATTTATGGTTCATTCTTGAGCACATTCCATCTCAGTCTTATTTGCTTTGTTGAATTCCCAGAGGAAAACTATGTCACGCCTCCCTGCAGTGTTGGTTACGATTTCTTTGTGAGATGCGGTCTTTGTTGACCCTCATCTTTTAGTGGTGTCTGTTGATTTGGTAGCTGGCAAGCTTCCTAAATACAAGAGGAATTACTGTACTTAAGATACTTAAATGTGATTAACCTAGAACTTGGAGAAAGAGGAGCAGCAGGAAAGGAGGCAGCCAGATGTTAGAAGATTGAACTTGAGAATGCGTATGTAGGTTCAGGTGGAGACACTTAAATTACACTTCCTTTTACGCACTGAGCATTAAAGCACTTCCTGTGTCTTTCAAACGTCTTAAAAGCATAGCTTAGGACTGTGACATCATATTTAATTGTGCTGATATGCCATAATTTGCATAGGAATTTTTAAACTTTGAGTACTTCTTCTTAGTTATCCTTTTTTTTTTTGCTATAAAATTATCATATAAACCATATTATTGAGTGGTCAGAATAAAATTCTGCTGGTACAAATGGCTTTTTAAAAAATATGTTTCTTTGCTCTTTTGTTTTACTGTTCATTAATTTAAAAAAATATTTTATAGATTTTACCATAAAGATAACCTGGTACATGGAATTATTGAGCAGGAAAGAGACCTTATTTAACAGATGAAGATATTAGGCTCTCTGAGATTACCCCAAATCCAGAAGTCATACTGTTAGTGAGTGCCAGAATCTTGGAGTTAATGGCTACCAATGTAGTATGTTTTTCTTTCATATTACACTATTTGTAAAATAGCCACATGTTAATAAGAATAAATACAAATATAGGGCTGAAAGACGTAGGGAAGGCAAGAGAGAAAAGTTAACTTTTGGAAGAAAATGAGCATGTTTTAGACAGTATTTGAGGTGCCCTGGGCACCTAACTTCAAAGGCCCAGGAGCCTGGAAGACAGCGTTTCAGAGTCTGCTCTTTAGCCACCAGGCTTTACCACCTGGTGGTCGTGGAAAGCTGGACAAATTAAATAATTGGGCCTTAAATTATTTCTGGGCCTCAGTTTTCCTGGTCTATAAATTGGGGAGCGTGACATCATGGGCTGTAGGGAGGATTCAATGAGTTAATATGCATAAAGCTGTTAGACCCGTGGCCAGCATCAGTAAGCATTCGGTAGCCATGGAATGTCTTGGAGATGGAGGGGGTCGTTTCCCAGAGAGAAATCTAGGACATTGAGCATTAAAAATGAGCTCTGTCATCCATAGCTGACAAGTGTCACAAACTGATATTTACAGGTCAAGGACCCATCTTTTATAAGCTAACAAATGATTATCTTGCAATAGAATTGCCTACCTTTAGCCTAATTTTAGCCTGTATCTTTTCAAAGTAATTGCTGAGCCTGGAGATAGAGTTAGTCAGACGTTGCCATTTGGTCTTTTTCTATGGGAAAAAAAACCAAACAACTTTATATGAATACAGTCTGATTAGCTAAATAGGTTTAGGGATGTTTTGGACAAGGATCAGATATAGAGTCAATTCAGCGTTTATTGGGCATTGCTGCTACCTGGGTCAAATAGTGTTGCAGGAAGTAACTGAATAACTCAGTGTATTCTATCAGAGCCCCCCAATCCACAAGTTTATCCTGTGGTCAGAGGGTAAGCAAGTAAGCAACATTGGGGCTGTTACCACAAAAGAACTGCCAGGGCTGGCGTGGGACCAGTTTCCATAAAGGAAGAATGGAGAACACCCAGCTCTGTGGAATTCCCACAGCACTTGACTTTCACCAGCCATGACTTTTACGTCGCTTTCCCCATTACCTGCTGAATCTCTCTAAGGGCAGAGTCATCAATTTCTTTGCTATTCCTTGGAAACGCAGCCCAGCTCAGGGCACCAGGAAGTACCAGTGATTGGCTGAAGGAATGTGTATATGTAAATATTCTTAATTTGAATTGCCTCAAAAATTAGCTAGAAAACCTAGTTTGTGTTATATTATAGTTTCCTAATTTTTTTCGTTCTCAAATTTATTCTCTTGATTTTTTTCTGATTAGTTTATTTTAATTAAACATTTTTGTGATCATTAAAATAATGTTTATAAACAATGGAAAATATGGAATATATAAGGAACAAAGTAATACACCTAAGTGGTTCTTTAAAGAGTGCTTTTACATAATCTTTACCATATGAGTATTTGAAATACAATATAATATCTCAGTTACTCTGCCCTCTATCTTCAGTCACTCTCAGCCAATGGGAGATTTTAAGTTGATTTGTTATTGTTTTTTCCCTTGGAAATAAAGAAACCTTGAGTTTGTAACCTTTTAGCCTAAATAGAGTGTGAAAATGACATTGATCTTTAAAATCTCTAAAAATGTGATAGGTAAGAATGCATTATTATTTTTTTTGCCCATTATAAAGCTGTGCATCTTATCATATGGTCAGTTGCCATGAATATTTATTTTTGTGTGACGAGGCTGATTTTCTCTATTGCCCTATGTGTGTGTGTGTGTGTGTGTGTGTGCGTGTTGGTTGCTTTGTCTTTCATTATAATAAGTTGTTGTTTTTATTATTATTAACTTCTAGGAGTTTCTCCCCCCTTTGGTTGCTGTTACATATTTCAAATATTTCTTCCAGATTGTCAGTTTGCCTTTCGATTCCGATTATGGTTAATTTTGCTATACAGTAGTTTTAAATTTATATGAGGTCAAATTTAACTTTTTAACCTGTTTTCTTACTTTTGTGTTTTTAACATTGCTTAGGAAATCTTACCCCCAAGGTTATAAGAACTATATTTTTTATTCTAGTAACGTTTTAGCCTGCCTGCCTGCCTTTCCTTTTCCCTCCCTTCCTCCCACCCCTACCTCATTTCTTTCTTTCAATATGTAGGTCTTTGAACCATCTGGAATTTATTTTCCTTTCTGCTATGAGTTTGGAATCAAGTTTTATATTCTTTCGTGTTGGCCCCTGGTATCCGCGTAGCACCTAACCCTGGCTCAGTGCTTTGCACCCCTTGACATTTTCTATGCGGCTCCCCCATGACCCGCGTCGGTTATCCTGTCTCCCCACCTGTGTTCTCCAACGTGCAGTGTTCTCTAACTCCATTTCCACATTTGCTGTCATTAATCAATTTCCTCCAGCGCAGAGGTCAGCAGACTGTACTGTAAAGGGCCAGACAGAAAACAGTTTGGACTCCGCAGCTACTCAGCTGAGCCTTCGCCGTGCAAAAGCAGCCAGAGACTGTGTGTTGAGATGGAGTGTGGCTTGTTCCAGTACAACGTTATTTCTGGACAGTGAAATTTAAATTTCATATACTTGTCACACGTCACAAATTATATTCTTGTCTTGAGTTTTCCCCAACCATTTATAAAGTGTAGGAACCACTCTTAGCTCGTAGTCCATAGAAAAGCGAGTGGGGTGCCAACGTTGGCCCTCAGGCTGTAGTTTGCTGGCTCAGCTCTGGGGCCCCCAGCTTGGGCTACTTCGCTCCCCTCCTGGACACAGGTCCAGGAGCCACAGGTCTCGGACACCCTTGAAATTGTCCGCCTTTGCTTATCTGTGCCTCTGCCACAGGAACCCCAAGTTGGGTGGTGCAAAGCATAGCTTAATAATCTGGTGTACCATTGTCTTATAATAATAAAAACAACACATAGCTTTGTCCAGTGTCTTATGGCTACAAAGGACGTCCATCATTATATATTTTTAAAAGTTACTTTAAAATAAATAAATAAGTAAAACATATTTATAACATAAAACCAGAAAGTGTTAAGATTCTAATTGATTCTCTCTTTCTCACCTCTTGCCCAACTCTGCCTTTCAGGGAAAATGAAAAGTATGATGTTTAAATACCAGATGATTTTTAGATAAATTGCTTAGCAGTGAAGATATGTCCTGCGTCAAGTAAGGGAACTACACCGGCGGAGTTCCTACCTTTCACCAGCTGGATTCTCGCCACCCTGCAAGGGAGAGATTATTATCTGTGTTCAGAGATGCTTCTCAGGCCTGCAAAGTGTTAGTAGCTCCCACGAGGCAGCCCAGCTTGTGAAAGGTAGAGCCCACGTTTGTACCCGCGGGCCTGTTTGCACACCCACTTTTCCTCTGCAAAGATCAGCATGGAGAGAATAAGCTTTCCAACGTGATGAGTAATATTGAGCATTGGCACGTGTCTGTTGCACTCTTCTGGGAGCACACAGAACACTGAAATGACTGAAAACTTTATTTTTAAAAACCCTGTTAATTGAGCATTTATCACTTCTTTCCAGAAGACTAGAAATGGCTTCCTGCTCTGTCATTGTATTTCCCTCAGCAAAACAAGCAAATTCATTTACAAAGTTATGTCACTGTGACTCTATCATTTGTGTTAGGGTTTTTTTCTTTGAAATTTATCCAGTTGGCTGTCGGTATTAATCTTTAATATTTGTCGTGGCAGACTTCTCAGTGTCTGCTGTACAGCAAATACCAGATAGTGATTCAAGTGTCAGGATTCAAAATTTAAAGTTTTAACTCCACCAAAACCCTCCATAAGCAACCTAGTTTTCCTTTTCTCTCAGCTTCCTTCACATTACTCCTCCTATAAACATTCCTTTATCCTTCCCCTCGACAGAGAGTGGGTCAGGTAATAATGCAATGAGTATTTTCTTCAATGGTGTTTAAAGTGTTTAACATTCAAATTTTTCTTTTTCTTTTTTTTTACATGTGTTCTCCTAAAAGAAACTCCCATTGTATCTCGTTGACTATCCAAGATTCTACCATTATTGGGTACTATAACTACTTAGCAAACTTTTTTTTTCTTCAATATATTTTGCTTGTAAATTATCAAGATAGTTGTTATGAGAAAAAGGCAACTAAAATAATGGGGTAAACATGCAGTATCATTGAAAACTAAACTAAAAATATAAGTGCTCTAGTCTAAAAATTAAAAAGCTGAAAGGAGCTGAAAATGCAATTTCCAAAGTCATTAGTCATTTTGACAGGCAATCATGATCTTCTCCACCGAAATCTGGGGTTCTAGAATGTGCTGTCACTTTGATTTGTGGGAGAAGTAAATTTAGTACAGATAAATTTGAATGAAGTGATGTTTTAGTTAGAAATATGTTCGGCTGTGAGTAACCGAGAATTGAAAATAACAGTGGCTTACATGAGACAAGAATCTATTCCTCAAGAGAACAGAGGTAGCCAGTGTAGTTCCAGCATCCTCAGGGCCCCAGGCCCTTTCTTGCTTGCAGTTCTGTCATTCCTGGTGTGGCACCTTATGGCTCAAGTAGCTTCTCACGGTCCAGCCTTGTGGTGGTCAGCAGGAAGGAGGGAGGGAAAGACGGACATTTCTTGGATACATGACACTCCCACCTGAGTATCATGTGTGAAGACTTCGTCATGTAAAATGGCGGCTGAATTTCAGTTTGGGATGATGGAAAAGTTCTGGAGATGACGGTGTGATCCTTGTACAGCAGTGAATGTACTTTGTACCACTGAACTGCACACTTAACATGTTTAAGGTGATCGATTTTAGGTACGTTTTACAACAAACAAACACATGCAGTCATCTAAAAGAAGAGGAGGCTGAGAAGTGTGGCCTTCATTCTGGACAGCAATTGCCCTTCTAAAAATCCGAGGTTCTGTTACTGATGACAAAAGGGAGAGTAAATCTTGGGACATAACTAGCAGTCTTTGAAACATTTTTGATGGTCCAGAATATAAAGAGCAACAAACAAAATGCACCAAATCATGCGTGACCTGTGGAGTGAACTGATAAGGTTTAAGTGTGGATTAACCGTCATTAAACCTTTACCAGGGTAAAGGAAGTAAGTCAGAACAACATTTGGCATCTCATCCAGAACTCTTGTCTTTGTTCAGTGGCATCGCCAAAGCGTGGACTCAGGCGTATTTTGGGGAAGGATACGGCCCGATAATGTTGGACGAAGTACGCTGCACGGGCAATGAGCTTTCTATCGAGCAATGTCCAAAAAGTTCCTGGGGAGAGCATAACTGTGGCCACAAAGAAGATGCCGGGGTGTCGTGCACCCCACTGACGGGTAAGAATGGTACCCTGTGATCTACCCACTCTGGCCTCAGCTCTGTTTGGGCTTGCCTTCCCTTCTTCTCAGTTTAGATAATATTACCAAGCGAGCATACAAATATGTTAAGCCAGAGCACATCCACGGCTCAGGCCTCCGTTTCTGCCTCTTTAAATGAGATATTCTTGTAGCGTTGCTAGGATAGTAGCAGTTTTGTAGATAGCAAAATGTTACATTAATAAGTGATTCTGTTGCTAAGAGACCACATTTTTGCTTTAAAAGATCCCAGAGATTCATGAAAAGTGTGACATTTACCCAAGATTATTTATATGTTTATTTGGGGGGGGGGATGTTTGGATTATTTTGGATGGAAATGGATTTTAAATCTACTTTTTTTGGGATAAATTGTATTGTGTATCTACTCAGGAGCTCTTTACAGGATACTCTGGGAATTAATTATTCATCGAGTTCATAAGATTCAAATTCAGATGTGTATTATCAGTAAAAGAACAGAGGCGACGCGTGCCCTGGTTTTTATAATTTATGAATGCCTAAGGAATAATAAATGCATTCACATGATAGATCACTCACTCTAACCAGAATAGGTTTTTCTGTCTTTGTATTTTATTAGGTTGGTGCAAAAGTAATTGAGGTTTTTGCAATTATTTTTAACGTTTTCAACCACAATTACTTTTGCACCAAGCTAATAGTATTTTTTAATTTGCAGTTAAAATTTTGAACTGTTTCTAAGTTACTAGGTTTTCTTACTTTTTAAGTCTAAATGACTAATAATACTGCTCAGACTTAAGGAGATTGAAGCCTTAGGAAATTTCCCAAATATTATTTAATCCAGAGAAATTTAAATAGCTACTTTGGAATTATATGAGAATATGTTTTCCTACTCAAGAGAACAAGAGTCCAAATAAAAAGCAAAGGATGTTTTGTTAGGACAGATATGTGTCATGTCACCTTAGAACAATCCAGTCAACTCAGGTCATTGACTCCAGTCCTGAACTAAGTTTAACAAAAGGCCTTGAGAGAGGACTAAATATGGAGATATTTCTGGTAAAATGAAAACGTCGTTTTTCCCTTTTTTGAGCATTGATTGCTTAGTGTTTGTGTCTCCTCCTTACCACAGATGGGGTCCTCAGACTTGCAGGCGGGAAAGACAGCCATGAGGGTCGCTTGGAGGTGTATTACAGGGGACAGTGGGGGACCGTCTGTGATGATGGCTGGACTGAGCTGAATACATACGTGGTTTGCCGACAGCTGGGATTTAAGTAAGGCCCGTTGATACAAGACAGCTAGATGCCAAATTATGTTTTTAAAGTCTGATTTTGTAGTCTTTGCTATAATCTCTATAGTACTAAAAATACATGTTCTCCATCATCTACCTACCTGCCTATCTATATATGGAAGCATGGAAATAGAAAATCACACCACTTTCTACGATGATGGATAACCATGTTTTGCCATTTATCTCATTTACCTCTCGTACCGGCCACCACCCCTCTTCTTGAATACTTGGTTGGAGCCGGGGGTGACCTTCTGATCCCTGTGTGTCTATTCAAGGAGGACTGTGTGCTGTGAAAGCCCAGTTTTATTCTCACACAGCCCTACCATTGGCTGTTGCTAGTTCTGACATCAGTGTGTCTAAAGTGGCAGAGGAGTCCAGTGTCACGTGCCTTGGGTTTGCATGATTCCCTTCCTCAGAATGTGACTTTAATGGTCACTTTTATTTGAGTGAAACAGCCTTCTTGTCCTGAGGTGACTTGTGGAACTTACCCTTGACCGCACGCTCCTCCAGGCTTAGGGTCACACGTTGGGGGACGTATTTCAGGTCACACACATAACGCATTCCAGAGCAAAGAGTCAAGTTGGTTGAAGGAACTGCAGATGACGCCGCTGAGCTGTGTTTGAATGGAGCCCAGGAACGCCCATTCTTGCTTGTCCAGATTTCTGTGTGGCTTGAAACAATGGGCAAAATTATTTCATTTCAGCTTGAGGTCGAGCTAATTGCAAACATTCATTAAACCTTAAAAATATACTTTCATTCAAGTTAGGCATGGCCACTTTTAAGCATATATTTTTAAATTTGTGAAAGTAATATAAAATATTTGAAAAAGTTTGAAAAAGAAAATAACTACCCGTACTTTTTCCATTCGTATACCATCATTATTATATCTTAGGTGTGTAACTTTATAATAGCTCTAGTCGTGCATATGTGATTTTCCTATCCACATTTTTTACCTTTATTTTACTACATTGTCATAGTTTTTAATGACAGCATAATATCCATTGAATGTTTAGAACATAATTTAGTTAATATTTAGGTTAGTTTACTTTTTCCTGTTATATATAATGCTATTATAAAGATATAAATGCATGTTATTGCCCAATATTTTGAATTTTTGTGGCACTGTCAGTATAATTATTGGGTCAAGGGGTATGGCATACCAGCCAAATAAATATTGATATGTAATTAATAAGAATTACTTAATAAATGCCATTTCATCTTTAAGTAAATCTGTTAGACTGAGGACTATATCTCATTTTCACAGATTTAGAAAGATTTGTAAATGCTATTATTTACTATTTTGATATTTTGCCTGATGAAGGAAAACAATTGACCGATACTGATTTTTTCTCCATATTTTATTTATTTTGATTCATAAATCCATTCAGTTTTTCTTGTATCTACAGCATATCAGAATTTAATTGTTCTAAAATATTTTCAATATTCGTAAGAGTTCTAAATAATTGTGTTAGAATTGGCACGTGCTACATCTACTTTTTAGATTACACTAGAATTTTTGAACGAGAATATTCTTTTGGAATGAAAAAGATTGAATCTGGGTTTCTTTGTACAAATGAAATCCCAAAGTGAAATGATCTGCTCTGATCTGTTGTATAGTCAGTAGGGACAAAGGGTAATCGGATTGATGCATTTTGTGGGGAAATGGTATAAACTGAACGTGGCAGCAATACGGGGGTTAGGTTAATCACTGTCCTAGCTAAGATCTGATTATTCAGCAAAATAGAAGGTCTTAGAAGGATTACATAAACACTGCACTGTTTTAATTTATTAAAATGTTACTCTCGTTAAATAAATTTAATAAATGAGTGCATAGGAAAAGAATTAGGAAAACTCATGCCAGATAGAAAGATTTCTTCATGTTCTTAGTACAGAAATAATAAAAACATCCAGGGAGGGAAGTGATTGACATAAGATTTATGAGTAAGACTTCAGTTAGACTCTTAGAACTGAAAGATACCTTAAATATCTTTTAGCTCAGTGATTTCTGGACGTTTGGGGTTCACAGAACCAAAGGAAAAACAAAATTGGGGGGAGATAAATGAGGGTGCAGACTGACTTAGTTACCAAGTTTTATTTTGCAGATCTTTCTTATTTCTATAGCATATATGGTTATTATAATCCATTTAGGTTTTTTGTAGTGCAGTGTTACAAATAAAGTAAATTGGAATAAATGGAATTTATATAAAAAAAATTAAACATCAAGTAACCTTATGAAAAGCTGAGACCATGTCATCACTCTGATTTCCATGTGCTGAAGTCCAAGTGTCATCCTGGATTGGGCACAGTGATTCAGGAAGCACCGAACTGACAGCCACTTTTTACTTGGGAGGAGAGAACACCAGAGAGGCTGGGAGAAGCTGAGGAAATCAGAGGTGCTGAGAAGGCCCATGCGAGATCAGTGTTCTGACTGACTTTTTCATTCTCATGTCATTCCCAGGTCGGGATTTAAGGTGTAGGTCTTTGTCTGCATTCTTTCTCGTTGATGGGTTAAACTGTAGCTAAAACACAAGAACAAATGGGGAAAAAGATTAATTATCTACCACTCACCCACTGAATCAATCAAAAATTGTTGAGGGGATCAAAATGTGTGATGAAGCGGACATTTCTCTTAGAACCGCGCGCGTCCTCAAGCTTGGAGAAAGAGCACTTACCCTCTGAAGTCGTGACACTTCATTAGGTTGTTTGTTTTATGTTTTGTGGTTCCTTGAAACAAGAGACAGCAGTTCTCTGCAGTGTTTATTTTATCGCCACAGATATGGCAAGCAAGCGTCTACAAACCACTTTGAAGAAAGCAGAGGGCCCATATGGTTGGATGACGTCAGCTGCTCAGGAAAGGAAACCAGTTTCCTTCAGTGTCCCAGGCCACCGTGGGGTCGGCATGACTGCAGCCATCGGGAAGACGTGGGCCTGACCTGCTACCCCGGCAGCGAGGGACACAGGCTCTCCCAGGGTGAGGACCTGCCACCACGTTTGGCATCGGAATTCAGTAGCCATGGCGCCTCTCTCCACTGTCCACACTATGAAGCATTTCTCAGCTTTGGCTTTTTTAGTCTATTTCCCATAATGTCCTCATTTTCAGTAATTAGCATTCAGAACAACACACTTTTGAGTCTTCCCCCCAATGTTATAAAATGTCTACTCCTAAGTTTCTTTTTCTTTACGTAGCAGCCAAGTTTCTCACTACAAATGTTTATAATCATGTGTAGCTGAAAGATGGACAAGAGAGGCTGTGATGTCCGTCCCCCTACTCATTGGTGCCTGTTCTGATTCTCATTTACCTTGAATTCTAATGAACTATTAGAGGCAGGATTAAAAAAAAAAATCAGAACGAAACACTGGCTCTCTCCCCTAACCCCCATGATGCATTGCTTTAGTCTAAGAGCCTGTCAGTCACGTCAGCAGCCACCCCTTGCTCTGGCCGAGCCTAGATTGTCACGTTTCCAGGTGGCTCCTCAGTGGATTCATTGGGGTAAATAGCCCACCCCCCTTTCTACAAGACCCTGTTCCTCTAGAAACCCACGAGGGACCTTTACTACTCCCCACTTCCAAATTTCTTCAGACTTAAAGTTGAATAAAAGGTAACTAGCTCGTCTAAGTGTTGAAATGTTTATAGATGAAGGTCGTCTTGTGAGCAGAGAACAACTACTGTGTTTCCCCGAAAATAAGACCTCACCGGAAAACAAGCTCTAGCATGATTTTTCAGGATGACATCCCCTGAGCATAAGCCCTAATGCGTCTTTTGGAGCAAAAATTAATATAAGATCCGGTCTTATTTTCGGGGAAACACGGTACATCTCCTAGAGAGACTTAACTTCTGCCAAAGGCAGAATAATGTATAATACTATACCTAACATGCATAATATCTCTACATAATGTAATTTTGTGAATGCATGTTAAAATAACCACAGTGGTCCTTACTTTTCACCTCAGCCTTTTATATCCTCCTGTTTCGAGACTGTGAATCTGAAATCTTCATGTTATAATCCAGCAGCACTTACTGAACCCCCCGTATTCACGGTCTTGCACAGTCAGGTTTGTCAGGGAGTGTGGATGATGCTTCTGGGCCTCTAAACTGTGCGCGCGCAGCACCTCCCTGCACGAAGCGAGCATCAGACCGAGTAGAAATACAGCATTTTACTCCACCCCTTACAGTCATAGTTCCAGTTTAGTTTCTTTTCATTTGTTCTCCTGCCTTCCTCTCTTCTTCTTATGAAGGATTGTATGATGAAGGATTATTTGCCTTTTGGGGGAAATAGAGCCTGTTTGCTAGAAAGGGACCCTGTCAGCCCCAGGCAGCAGGTCTTTGGGTCATGCAGTGATCCATTCAGGCACGCTCCATCAGTACGCCAGGTGACAAAATACTGTAAATCCTATTACCTGACTTCTCTGGAGGTCTGTGTGCTGAAATATATCCATGTGGTTAGGACAGCTCATTTTTCCTGTTCTGAAAATCTTTTTACGGCTAGGATTCTAGATATATTTTTAAAAAATTTAAAAAGCTGGCGTGATAATTATTCATAAAAGATGTAATCCTTATTATGGATCTCTTTGGTTCTAATTTTGGTATTGTGTCTATTAACTATTCATTTGTCTGAAGAACATTATGTCTGAGCCAAATATCCTTTTGGAATCGAATCATTTATTCATCCAAAGAAATCATTACTTCCCCACTTATCCAAAACAACTGCATATTTAAAAGAGAACTTAGAGGAGGCGACGGTGGAACAGTAATATAAACCACAGCATTTAAAGGACAATCGAAATGGTTCACTTCTTTGCACGGGGCTGAAGAGCTGTTGGACTATCATTGTTTTCACTGTTTGACCGGCAACGTGTGGACCTTGAATTTCAATGTAAATAAAACCGTTCTCAAAATGAGCAAGAGTGCAGTAAACACTTCCTATATTGTGGTCTGTGACGGATGGAATGCGCAAAAGCAATATTCTGGGTCGATAAAAGTAACTCTAGTGAGAATGCAACTGATGGCCACGTGAATTGGGGAGCTGGTGGAATTTGACTCCGCTCTGGTGCCTGTCCCACAAGGAGGGTGTGATCGTGGGCAACGCCTGGGAGCGACAGAGGAGGGAGAAGTGAAAATGATTGGAGCCATCGGAGGAGCGTGTGTCCGTCTTGCCAACAGTGCTTTCTTTCAGTTGACAGATGTCACCTTAAGCACCTCGTATGCTGGTTTAAACGTATATTAAATATTTTCTTCATTAGCTGCGCCCTCCGCTTCCTTGGTTCTGATACCTTCATCATGCTTCATCGTGTTCCCTAAATCCTTACCAGCAAGTCTTAGGGGCCCTGAAGCCAGGGACCCTTCTAGTAACTAGTTTATTAGTTCTCTGGGCTGCCTTAACAGAGTACCATGGACTGGGCGGCTTAAACCACGGATCCTTTTTGTCTCACAGTCTGGAGGCTGGAAGTGCAGAATCAAGGTGTCAGCAGGGGTGGTTCCTCCTGAGGCCTGCAAGGGAAGGGCCTGTTCCGGCCTCTCTCTGTGCTGTAGGGCCCATCTTCTTCTGCAGCTCTTCACATTGTTGTCCCTCTGTGTATCTCTGTGTCCATGTTTTCCCTTCTTATAGGGACACCGGTCGTATTGGATTAGGGTCCACCCTCACGACCTCACAACTCAACCCATGACAGTATGCAAGCCACAGTGAGGGCTTTGAAATAAATAACACCGGTGTTACTGGTGTCAGTAGAGATATGTGGAACTCTACAAATCACTTCATTTACATCACTTAGGTAAACCTCAATTCGTTTCAGATCAGCTTCTCAAGTTTTACATTGGAGTAATTTTTATGACTAAGCCCTTCCTTTGGAATCAGTAGTAAACAGGAGATCTGAGATGTTCCTGTTAGCTGCCTTCCACTTTTGTTCTCCTCTGGCATTCAAGCTCCCTATACATGCCAAGGATAAATATCTTATTTATGCCTTCTTAAAACCTTAGCTTTGGAGTATAATTTTCTAGCTATGTTCAAGAATAAATGAATAGACATGAAATAAAACAACTCTAAGTTAATGTCTTTTACTATTTAGAAGCGAGTGGTAATAAAATCATTCACAATTTTACAGTGCTGTTCGTTCGCTTGTTCATTCATTCATTCATTCATTCATTCATTCCTTTATTCAACAAACAGCTATTGCATCTCCTTTCTATGTCTGGCACTGTTGCAAGTGCTGGGACTACAAAGTGAGCACTGCGATCTCAAGGCTTCAAAAATTACTGCAAAAGTGGTTACAGTCTTTTGTTTCTTTCTCTCTCTCTCCTCTTCCCTCTCTCTCTCTCTCTCTCTCTCTCTCTCTCTCTCTCTCTCTCTCTCCCCCACCTGATTTTATAGCTGATTTAAAAAACAGATTCTATTTTATAAAGTCTATCATGCTTTGACTCAGTTTCATTGTTTGGCTTTTCTAATAATGTTGCATTATGACTTAGGTTTTCCTATCAGACTGATGGATGGAGAAAATAAGAAGGAGGGCCGAGTGGAGGTTTTTATCGGTGGCCAGTGGGGGACAGTCTGTGACGACGGCTGGACTGACAGGGACGCAGCTGTGATCTGCCGACAGCTTGGCTACAAGTAAGGAAACGCAAAGTATTTGGCATAGTTGCTTGATGAACGTTTCTACTTTTTTAAGCCTTGTTCTAATGAGTTATTTCTAACCGAGAATTATTTTATATCCTTCAGTTGGAAATACTGGCAGCATGCTGATTTGATTTAGAATTGTGAAGAATACTAAGTAGAGTCTATTTAAGTTTTGCTGTCTTCTCACAAGAAATATACATGTCACATAAGACATGTAGCTTGTATTTAGTAACAATCATGTAATAACTCTTGACGAAGTGCTTTCGTCAGGCAAAGGTGTTGATCTTTCCTCTGTGATTTAGGTTTCAGTACTGTCGCTGTTTAAGAGACTGTAGAGTGATTGAAATTACACGTGGTTCCTGTCACACACAGTAGTGTTCCCATCGAGTCACCATGGACTCTGAATCAGCAAGCGCGGAGCCGTCGCTCTAGAGCTGCTGTGGAGCAAGGCGATCCCTGCCTTCTGTTTTCAGTTCTCACACTTGCAAGCAGTTGGCATTTTTGCGGTCTGCTCTGTGCCTTTTTCTTTCTTTGCCTTTTTGTACTTTTTTCTTGATGAGTTCACTGTTTAAAACCGCCCCCAAGCGGGGTGCTGAAGTGCTGTCTAGAGTTAGTTCCTGAGTCCAGAGGCCGTGATGTGTCTTATGGCAAGAATATGTGTGCTCCGCAGGCTTCATTGCGGCATGACTTATAGCGTGACAGCGTGGCACTAACTAGACCAAGTCAAAAGGCAGAGCCCCTCCTGTGGAACCTCCACTGGGTGACTCAGAGTTCCAGAGGCTTTGTGCACGTGTCCAAGGGACTGTGAAGGCTCCGCCACCATTGACGGTGGAATGGCAGATATCTGGAACATGTTACAGTTTAGAACATTTAAGCTAATATATATAAATCACCTACCACATGGTAGATTACTGATAGTGGTTTAGATTTTAAACCATATCCTTAATCATGCATCTAGATGTATCTTAACAGTGGTACATTTAACTGGTTATTCCTAAGCAGAATACATTTTTTATTTTCAAAAGTATTTCTATTTTAATAAATGTTCATTTTTTTTCCTAAAATTTTATTTCGAAGTTTGGTTTTTGTTACTCAGATACTATAATTTACTGCTCAATTTTGGACCTAGTTGCAATTCCAAGCATCGTCTGGTCAATGAATCCATTATTTGTGATAAAATTCTCAGTATTCAAAATTGGCATGTGACAGGTTTTTCAGCTTTCAAAGTACAGGGTGTAGAGGAAGGCAGGAAGAGTCTGCATTAGATACCTGTGTGAATTTAGTCAACGACTTATGTTTCATGTGCCCGATACATTTCTAACGCTCCTTCCTCTTTTGAAAAAAAATTATTATTCTTACATTACATTCTCAGTGAATTTCCTTATTTAAAATCAGCCATGAAAGTATATTGCTGTTTGAGACTGGTTTCTTGGTCCTACTTTTAGTGTTTTCGTAGACATGATCCAAGAAGCCTAGTATTACCTTTGGAAATACGAAGGGAAAGGTCAAATTTGATCCTCAAATGTGTGTGTAAGCCAAGTTCAAGGAGGGGAGAAGTTCCTAAGCACATCCATCAGTGCGTTTCCACTTCGATTTCTTCGTACATGTTTCATTGCTTTATACTTATCATCATTTAGTCCATCTTACTTTCCACTCAAATAGTGAATTTAGGTGAGAATCTAGATTATGTGAACAAAGTTTGTAGCAATTTTCAGTAATATTTCTGCAACAATTATCAAGAAAAGCATTGAAAGAAGATTTTACTTTCTAAGTGCATTTTTAAATGAACTCTCTTAGTAAGTAAAACAGTAATTTAATGTCACTATAACAAGTTGGGTAACAAATTCCAATGTAATTCATCATTTTCCGTCAACTGGTATTTAAATGAGAATCATTTAGGTATTTGATCAATGCAAACATACTTGAACTTTTAATAACATCCCACCAAGGGGAAGGGGGATTTCATAGAAGAACATACGTATAATTGTAAACAGGTATGTGACTAGAGTAGGAGATCTTTTTCTTCTTGTTGACTGAATTGTTAAAAATCTTTGATAAAAAGCGTTTGTTTGTAGAAATCAATCCAGAAAAATTTAAAGCTCTCAAAAGGCTCGAGCCTTATTATGAAGAAATCTGGAGGTCTGTCCCCCTAGACAGCTGCATCATACTGAAGGATTAGTCTTTGGAAACACTGAAAATCATGATGGCATTAGAATGCGTTTTCTAAGTGGGAGAAACAAATGAAGTAATATAAACCAGGATATGTGATGGTAAGTAATCTAGACATGCTTAAAGTCAACAGAAAGTGAAAGGCATTATTTAGTGATGTGTTACATAATGTCTGGCAAGGTCTCGGATAGGAGCATATTGTGTTTAGAGGGCTGAGAGAGAATGTGTTGACATCAGTTAACCTCGTTAAGATAGACTAAATAGCCACGATGAAAATTCCATTCTATTTGAACACTGTGTCAATCTGTTAGCATATGTTTCAATATGACATTGTTCTGGAACTACATATTAATTAGAATAATTATCCCTTAAAATATTATTTTTTTAAATTGTGGACCTTTACTATTCTAGTAGAGACCTAATATTAAGTTTATTTAATTTTTATCTTACATTTAAATCACTGCAAAGGGTTTAATTTCGGACATATTTGTATGACATTTAAAAATAGAGCAGTTACATCACCCTTTTAATTATATCAAGTGGAATATAAATATCATAGTGATTTGACATTCTCTCTGTCATTCATTTAAGAAATACACCAACAAGCTCTTCTTTGATCTTCACAAACTTTACATAGTTCCTTTTTCTCCTTGAAATTATAATTTATATATTCCCCCCACACAATCCTCATATCATTATGCTTTAAAAAATGTGTGTACACACATATATACATACATACACACATGTGTGTATACACACAAAGAGAGAGAAATTAAATTCTTCTAGGAAGTTCCTATCTGGGTTTTATGATTTCTAGCACATAATTGATGAAAAATAACACAAAAAAATTTGTTAAATAATTATTTAACATTGGAAATAAAAGTTGACCAAAGTTTCCACTTCTTAATTAGGCTGATGGACTGGGTTTATGGTTCTTGGATTAAAGGAGCCTTCATCTCTCTCATATATTTTGAATTGTTCTTCTGGCCTCTTTAGAGGCTTTTTAAATCTAGGAGCAATGCCTGGTGGTAGGATTTGGGATGAGTGAAAGAGATGCCTCTTTTTTTGAAGTGGCAGAAGAGAAATTTTGAAGAAGTTAATCTTTGTTTCAGCAAGACCAGTTTTAGGAGCGAATATACATGGAATTTGAAGATCTGAATATTGATTCCCTTAAAGTCCATGCATGTGTCCCTTGGAAAGTCATCCTTTACTCCCAGGTGTACTTGACACCCAGTTTAAATATGGATGGACTAGAGCCTACTGTCTTACTGAAATTCCCAACTCTGAATCGCTCCTGCCTCTAGCCCAGTGGGAGGTCTCTTCTCTTTTTCCTGCAGATGATACAGTGCTTATTTATTTTAAAAAATGATAAATGTATTAGATTTCATTGTATCATTGAGAATGTCTTTATTTAATCATGTACTTTTATTAGTTAAAAATGTCCTGTAGTTTATACTTGTTGATATATCTAAAATGGTGCATCTTTTTAGTCCGTTACTTGATTGGTAAATTGCTAAGAAATCATTCTTTTGTTTTATTGAATACGTCTAATTTTATTTTCTATATGTTTACTTCTACCTGCCATTTGCTTTTATGCTATGCGTAACGCTTCATTGTCTGTTCTTTGTGTAACCTTCTGTGTTTTGATTTGCAGGCAATCCGATTTTCTATTTTCCTTCATTTCCCTAGCACTCTGGAAGTTCAGCATTGTTATTGTTTTACTAGAAGTTCTCTTTAAAGTTTTAGCAAACAGACTGCCATGTTTTCTAGCAATGTCAAAAATTACTGTCTGTAACTTCTGCTTCCTGAAAAATACCAAGACGTTTATGGTCCTGTTGTTTACCTTCTACCTCCACTGAATGTCATTCCCCAGATTGATGGGAATCGTCTGGGATATTAGTTTCTGAATGTATTCATTTTCTAGAGAGTAGTAAGCCTTCATTATATTTCCTTGTTTCAGCGATAAATATTATTTCTTTTACTTTTCTTCAAATTATGCCTATTTCAATTTCAAATTGCTTTACATTACACATCTGCACTATCAACAATTATTTTCATTTTTAAAAAGGATTAGTAAAATAAACACTATTTTTTGGCAATTCTAACTAAGAAACAGGGAGAATACAAGTAAACATCAGAGAAAAGAAAAGGAATGTAAGCCCAGATATACAGCAAGTTTTAAAAAATTGTAGAATACTATGAATGACTTTTAGCTAATAAATTTGGAAATCTAGATGAAATGGACAATTTCATCTGGGAAACTGTACGTTTTCAACAAAATAATAATTATCAAAATTGAAACAAAAGATAGAAAACCCAAATAGATTAGTGACCATGGAAGAAATGACTCTGGTCTTTGATGAAAAATGTTGGCCTGTCTTCAAGACAGATAATTCCTGAGTTATATAAATCGTTGCTGAGCAAAACAAATAAACAAACAAACAAAACCCCTACAAAAACAAATGGAAATCTTTGTATTCATTTTCTGAGGCTAATGCAACTTGATTTCTAGACTAGACAAGAGAAGTACACACACACAAAAAGAAAGCTATACCCCGATCTCACAAATTTTCATAAAAAATTCTAAATAAATTATTAGCAAATTTAATCCAACTGTGTATTAAAAGAACAACGGTATAGCCCAAACAAACAGTCTGTTGCAAGAATGTGAGTGGTTCAAGCTGAGGCATTCAATTAATGTATTTCATTTGTCATCTAGAAATGAAAATAAATAAATATGATCATCTTAATAATGTTGAAAAGTTATAAAAATCAATATTCCTTTTTTATATCACTTAGGAATCTGAGAATAAAATAAAATCACATTAACTTTATATCAAAACAAGCATCAAGTAGGAACAAACAAGAATGACTGCTGTCACTGCCATGACTCAGTATTGCCTGGAGGTCCCACTAATCATTAAGATTGTGAAGCAGTTGAAAAGCTGAAAAGTAACTTCAGAATTGTTATATGAATAATCTGATTGTTCACTTAGAAAACTCAGGAGAATCAACTAGAAAGATATTAGAAGTAATGTTTAGTAATGTAACAACATGAATTATAAATATTTTAAAAAACATTAATGCTCCTATATGCTATGTAGAAAAGAAAAAGGAAAAAAATCTCATTTATAGAAGGTACAGAAATTAAAAAAAAAAAATCTAGAAATAAACTTCACAAGAATTGATACCTATGTAAAAAAAATGGTTTTTACTAAAGCCAGAAGGTTGAATAAAGGATACATCACAGTCCTAATGGGAAGACAAATTGGAAGTTAATCTATTATGAACATTAAATGTGACCCTCATAAAAATGAGTGTGGAGGAGGGCAGAAGGACTTGACTTCCGAATTCATCTGAAATCAAATCCATGTGAGACTGGCACAGAGATAGGCAAAGGGCCCAATGACAGCAGCTACAGCACTGGTTAGCGAACTTGATTGTACATGAAAATCACTTTGTGGCTTAAAAAATATTACCATGCCCAGCCCCACACCACAGATTCTACTTTCATTGACATCAGGTGGGGTTCAGGTTTTGCTGTATTTAAAAGCTCCTAACAGTAATTCTAATGAGTAGCCAAGGTTGGGAATTACTGGACTATAAAGATGAAGAAATGGCTAGGATATGTATAAGTGTGGTAAATAAGTAAATGCAAAAGCCCTTCAACACAGCAGGAAAAGTTATTGGGATAATTACTTTAGGGACTAAAATAAAGCTAGATCCCTTATTAACATTAAACAGAAATAAATTCCAGACAGAACTGTCATATACAAAATAGAACAGAAACACTCTTTTTCTTTAAGTAGTTACATTTTAATTACACATATTTCAGATAAACACCTTGCCTTCCAAAGGCGTGCCTTATTCAGCAATATACATCCAGAACCTTAAAAGAAGGTGTATCTTCTGTTTCATTCAGATGTATGATTGACTGCTTTTCCACATCCTCTAACATGCTCTGCTCCCAGGGGTCCTGCCAGAGCAAGAACCATGGCTTATTTCGGGGAAGGAAAAGGACCCATCCACGTGGATAATGTGAAGTGCACAGGAAATGAGAGGTCCCTGGCCGACTGTATCAAAGACGATATCGGAAGACACAACTGCCGCCACAGTGAAGACGCGGGCGTTATTTGTGATTATGTTGGCAAGAAACCGTCAGGTAACAGTAATAAAGGTAAGCCACTGTCTCCTGTACGAGGCGGAGGTCCTGGTCCCCGCGTTCTTACCCTCAGCTGTAGAGGACACACACCCCTGCTCCTTTTGCTGGTGTTTGGAGGCACCGGTTCATGACAAGCCTGCCTCCTCGGAGAGCAGAGTTCAAGGCCACGAGTGGATGTACAGACTTGGTCATCTCTGGAACTTTCCCTTTTTCACATCCTCAGCCATTTCTGAACCATGCCTCCTCTGGATGTAATAACACAAAAGCACTTCTTGTGCTCTTCCTAGTATTTTAAACAACAGGGGTCATTTTTTAAATTAATTACAAAAAGAAAATTATCGTTTGTAGATTTTATTCTGTGAAATTTAAAAACTGTGAGGAAAATGAGAAATAATCTTTTAGTATAATACAGTCATAGATGTTTCATACTTAAATAAATAGAAGACTTCTTGAAAGCCCTGAGTTTAATTTTTATGCAACAAATACTGATTTAAATGAATAAGTAGAAGAACTAGCTTTTTTGGAGAAAACTGAGTTATATTTTATGAAAAGAGCAATCACTTTTTTATTTATGTGGATTGAAAGTTCAGTTTTGGATTTCCTGAAAATCAGGAGCACCTGTATTTGCGTGTTCTCCTTTTCTACCATCTTTTCGTAACTGCTTAAAGACAATACAAGAAACAAGTGGATGTTGTTAATATGATTCTCACTATCTATCTGTGGGGCCTTTGAGTGTGGAGAAGAATCCTTACAACCCTTTGAGCTTTGAGGTGTGAAGATATATTTGTGTGTAATAAATATGGTTTGGCAAGCCAAGTTTCCTAAGTATTGATTACAACTTAATTTATTAAATTCCCTTCAGTAATTTAAACTACAGTTACAAGTTAACTATAACTAATGTAAACTAATTCTTTGGATTATTCCTTAAGCAGTAGAAGAACACAAAACTTCAATAACTGTAAAATGTGTTATTATATTTCTATGTAATCCTATTTTAAAATATGATATACCATAGAGTTATTTCTCCATTATATACACTTGTTTTTATGCCTTCCTAGAATTGTAGCAGTACTTATTTTGATACCTTCCCATGGTTCCCGTGCAGCCGTGTCTCAAATAAAAAGATTTCGTTTCAGACCAGCTGGCTTACGGAATCTGGCTTATTAACCTGTTGGTTTTGCACTGGGGCTCAAGACCCATTGACTTGTATAAGTGACTCAGATTCAAGCCACTGGTTATCTGCTGGGATTCTTTTATAAATGAACTGCATTTGGCTTTTTAACTTTTTATAAGAGTGGGTTAAGTTATGGCTGTAAGTAGATTTTCCTTTCTGGCCAGCTGGTGCTCCGCCCAGAGTGAGGGAAACCCTTCGCTTTGCTGGCTCATTATTACATCACTCCTTGTCTTGGCATCACACACATGATCTGACTTGCAGCATTCTTGCAAACGTACGTTTTTGAATAACTTACGATTTGCAGTGTCATCTGGAGGCCTCACATCCTGAGATGAGGATAAAGATTGGCAGCAGGCATCTGAGGTCATGTGGTAGATCAGTCATCTTGGTACATATACATTGTGGGAGCTCTTTCTCCATTAGGAGACTACGGGGACCGATCTCTTGGGGGGCTCCCTGCCTCGGTTATCACGGGAGACTGTTAGTGCTGCCTAGGTTATCACGTTCCTGGCAAGTCTCTTCTCTTCTCGCACATAGAGAAAAACAGTGTATATCTACCTTTTATACACATGTTGCTTAACCAAAGAAACAAAGTACCCCCTATGCACATTCTCCCTACCTTCTGGAACGATTTAAAAACCTAGTCATACCTTAGATTACCCTCCTTTGTACACCACCTTTCATATATTTTTAATATAGCTCTTTTTTATAGTCTTGTCAGAAGTTGGTTATCTTGTGAAGTTTGACTGCATACCGTAAATACAGTTCGGGCTTAGTAAACCCTTTCCACATGTTACTGTCTGAGTAAGAGTTAATGTGGATCAGAATTCCATCCTCAGTGGCTTTGTTCCTCTGAGGTACATGTCCATACGTGGCTTCCGAGGGCATTTATGTGACAGACAAGTGACTTAGACCTTTATTGCCTGTGTAGTTGTTCATGTTTTGTCTCATATTCCCGAACCCCGAACAACCTGTGTCATCAGCAGAGGAGATGCGGGTCCCTCCTACCGGGGGGGTCATGGACTGGACAGGCTCAGGGCCGCTCAGCACCTGTGAAACCCTCCAGGGATGCTGTGAGGGACCTCGTAACGTTCCTCCTCGGCTTGAGAATCACGGCTGCCTCAGTTAAAGGGAGGAAACAACTTTTTATTCTTATTGTAAGAGCAAGTTTTCCTACAATTTGAAGAGAAAGGCATCTCCCATGGGGAAGCAGCAGGGATGTGTGACTGCGCCTTTACCCCTCAGCGCTGAGCGAGTGTGAGTCACGACGGGTTTCTCTCCTCAGAGCCCC
Organism: Rhinolophus ferrumequinum; assembly: GCF_004115265.2. Classification (NCBI taxonomy): domain Eukaryota; kingdom Metazoa; phylum Chordata; class Mammalia; order Chiroptera; family Rhinolophidae; genus Rhinolophus; species Rhinolophus ferrumequinum. Next base: position 2,859,130 of record NC_046301.1, on the reverse strand, counting down.
TGTCCTCCGTCTGTGGTCTGAGTGCACGGCATCGCCGGCAGAAGCGTGTCATCGGTGGGGAAAACTCCTTAAGGTAAAGCTGCTTTCAGGAGAGATTTTCCACGTTCCAAATTATTCATGTACATACAAGGGTATAAATCGGGATTGTCTACTATGATACAGGTATTTATTTTACTCATTTGATTTTCTAAATTAAATACAAATCACATGGTCATTTCACTGCCCTTTGACATACTCACTTGATACTGACCTTGTTCTCAGGTTAACTATTCGATGTATGAAACAGGTGTGTTGTGAACCAAAGTTACATGGCCGAAGAAACATTAAACAAATTTACAGGGTGAGCTGAAAACATGCGTCACTACAAAATTCATTTAATTTAGAATATAGTTGTTTTGGATTTGACTCCTTTTAATGTAATTATTTCATTTGTTGGATTTTCTAATGTAAAACCAGTGATTTGCCTTATTAACACTCTTCAGGCTGCTCAGGGGAGGTAGAGAGAGCGAGAGAAAATGTGCTTGGCTTTATGAAATACACAGAAGACTCAGCTGGTTTCTAGAATTGTCAGAGGGAGATGCGATGCGTACAGATGCCAGTGGCCCAGGGCTGTGGGCATCATTCTCAGGGTAGGAGGGGATCTAACATCCTGGATGCATCCCGTTTATGCTCCTTCCCCCCGCCGGCGAGCCTGCTAAGTCGGTGTTTTTAATGGATACTTTCCTTTGCTTTTCGGGTACTGACGAGGGCGTAACTTCCTTCGCAGGGGTGGTTGGCCTTGGCAGGCGTCGCTCCGGCTGAAGTCGTCCCATGGAGACGGCAGGCTGCTCTGTGGGGCCACGCTCCTGAGGAGGCTGCTGGGTTCTCACGGCGGCACACTGCTTCAAGAGGTAGGTGTCCACCTTGCCAGACGACTCGCTTTGCTCTTTGCCAGATCTTCAGGTCGTCCCTGCTCTTCACTCGCTAGCAACCTGGGGAGTGAGCGCCGGGCTGCGGGCTGTGGGCCTTCCTCGTCTGCGCCAGGGACACCCGCGGAGGCCAGGGAGGGAACACAAGGGCAGAGAGCCCTCGGGGAGCTCCGTGCTGCCTGGGATTGAGGAGCGCAGGAGATGGGCGTTTGGGGCAGGCAGCGACGTCAGGTATCTGAGGGTGACGTCATGCCCAGGGAGCTCCCGGGGGCCTCCGGTATCCGCTGACAGAGCTCAGCGGGGGGCGGGGGGGGGTTGCAGCTTCAGTATTTTTGATCCTTTGGGCCTTTTTGGTGTTTCATGTCTTCTAGATTTCTCCATTTGTACCTTCTAGAAAGGCAGCTTGCACCCTGATATTTTCCTCATGTCCCAAACATTTTATCAGTCCAGTCTGAAGTCTTCCGGTTCAGAGGGGTGTTCAGAGGGGTGTCACAGGCAGGCACTGTGCTTGTGGTGGCGCCACCTGCTCTGTGGCCCGGCTGCTTTTCTGTTTGTCCTGTGGGTCCCTCGGGGTCCCGGGTCTCCCCTGGTCCTGTGGTCTCTCAGGATCCCCGCTGATGGCCATTTCCCCAGCATGGATTTTGGTAAAAACGTGTACTAATGCTTAGCAAAATGCTGATTACTTACTGAAGCGAGGTGATGAATACAGGGAGTTTCGCTGTGCTTTCCTAATTTTGCGTATTTGAAAATGCCCATAATAATGAAAGTTTTAATAAAATATGTACCGCATTGTTAAAAATTCTTCCAAGCAAAAATTTGTTTTATATTTTTTCATATGTGATGATATCATTTGGCTTCACTGTGTATTTGCAGTCCGTCCATGGAGATTGTGTTCCCTTTAACCACCGTTTGGATTTTAACTCCTGTCATAAGACTCAGCCAGTTTCTTCGTTCCCCTCTGATGGATGGTGGGGGCTTTCCATCCTTTCCCTGTAAACACAGTGCCGTGCTGAACGCCCGTTCCGTGGTACACGGGGTCCTGGCCGAGTGCCATTCAGCTTTCCCGGGCACCACTGTTCACTCTCCATGGTGCCGGTGTCAGATTACAGTGCAGAAAGGGGGTCCCTGGGCCTCGCGTTCCCTCCGCTGGATGCTATAGCCCTTAATTGTCGCGGATCTTCGAGTGTTAGGATTTATTTTTAATTCCATTCCCTGTTTAGTGTCTTCTTCCTTCACAAAGTCTTTGTTTACATTATTTGCTTACTTTTCTACTGGCTCGTCTTTCTGCAATTGATTTTTTAAAAATGTTTGGATGTGTTTTGTGAACAAAGTCTTTATTGTGATGCGTGACAAATACCTTTCCTCAGTCTGGGACCTGTCCTTTCTCTTGTTTAAAGTCTGTTTCTCATGAAGATATTTCAATATTTTTAAATGTGTCAATCTTTTCCTTAAAATTCTATAAATGTTTTATGTTTGTTATTTTAAAAATCCTTCCCTAGCCCATATAATGAAGACATTCTCTTATTTTTTTACTAAAAAGAATTTGTTTTTTTTTTTATGTTTAGATTTTCAGTCTGTTTACAGTTTAAATTTGTGTAAAGTATATGGTATGAGAAATGGACCTAATTTTATAGTTTTCTTTATGGATAGTTATTTTCCCAGCACTTTTGATTGCACATGCCATTCTTTACCTACTGTCGTATGTAATATACCAAGTTTTCATACATCTTTATTTCTAGTCTCTCTATTCACCTCCTCTTACCAGTTTTGATAAGTATTCACAGAGTAACCTTGCATGCTGAAGGTGCAGCAGAATACACAGTCTGTATTACAGAGCCCTTGTCATTTCTGGGATAATAACTGAGTGTGAGAGTTTGAGAGCCCACTAGTACACCCAACACGTTTAATACATTCACGTGTTACCTGAATGACACAGGTGATAAACATGATATTCCCTCATTAATGTAACAAAACGTGATTGAGCCTCTAAGACTCCTGGGAATATGCCATGCACTACAGATACACTGGGGAACAAGAGAGACGTGCCCCTTGCTTGCATGAGAGAGTGTAATGTAGCCATAGGATCCCAGAAGAGGGGACATTGATACTGCTGATATGACAGCATCAAAAAGAGTTTGGGACACCATTTCAAAGTGTGGTCTCTTCACCACAGTATCAAATACATTCAGCCTGTTAGAGGTCCAGATTCCTGGGCCCCTACACAGATCTACTGAATCTTTGGAGCCGAGACCCCCCAGTTGCGTTTTTATCAACGATTGTTATGTCCCCCAAAGGTGAAGACCCACTGCTAAGTGCATAGAACAGACTATGGTCTGGACGTCTGAGGAATGACCGGAAGAATACATGGAGTTGACAGGATACTTACTTTTGTCCTAGTTGACATATTGACCACTAAACGGGAAGGGACAGTGATGGTCAGTAATCATAGTTTTGGACGCTAGGAGATGGGCAGGGCCACGTGATATGTTGGAAGTTAGGCTCCGTGGTGCAAGAGAGCTTGATAGGCTAATTCTGACAAGCAGTATGGAATGAGGGGGAAGGAAAATACTGCCTTTAGTTCCAGGAAATTGGCCTCCAATACAGCACAAGTGGAGAAGCCCTCGTGGGTGGTAGTGTCGCCCAGCCTTGCGGTGACAGCGGTGCAGTGGGACTGCCCACAGAATCTTCAGCTGGGCAGCAGCGCACAGCAGTGTCCAGCCACGGGCCTTGCTGTCCTGTCCTAGCCGCTCAAGCAGCGTCACTGTCAGGCCCGAGCTCTGTGCTGGGCGCCATACCACGAAACAGGCGACCAAGGACGCCCCACAAAAGGGACATGGTGTGGGATCCAATTAGGTTCGTTACCTGTGGCTTCAGATACCACAGATGTGAATGGGAGATGAGATAATTTTTGTTTTCACGTAACAGTTTTGTTGTTGATTTTTTATTTCTTTAATCCTAGGACAGTGCAAAGATGGCTGTATGTGGTAGGAAGCGTGAGTTCTTCTGTTTGGAGTCTGTCCAAGCAGAGAGGCTGGATTCATGTATAAGCAGAGGCGGGGGGTGGGTGACGTCTGATGTTGCCATTGCAATGGGGGAGGAAGCATCAGGCAGAGCTGAAGGATGGCAGTTATCAGGACAGGGGGTCTGGGATTTGCGGGCTTACACGAAAGAAACAGGAAAGGCCTGGCATGCCACGGCAGTTAATTTTTGCTCATTCAGTAAGCAGTGGGGAAACCGCTGAAGGTTTTGGGGCCTTGAAATGTGATCAAAGAGCATCTGTAGGAGATGAGTCATTTGGAGACATATGGGATAGATCTGAGAGGGTCAAGCGAAGTCAGTAATCGATTTATTGGCGAATGAGCTTCAAATTATAGGAAAAGTCCTTGCATGCGTGCTTAGAAGCCTTTTTCTGGAGTGACCCAAATTGGCCCACATTACCAAGCGGGTAAGACCCACAGTGGAAGGAAGTGGGGGAGCCGGGTTTGAGGCTGTTGTAATAGAGACAGGCTGAAGATAGAGAAGAAAAGGAGGGAGCGAGGTAGGGACACTGGGCCAAAAACACAGTACAACTTGATACCGTGTAAGGAAGACATGGGTCTGACTGTTGAGACCAGGCTCTCAGTTCTAACCCCTCCAGTTGTCAGCTGTGTAATGTGTGGCAACTGTTTAACTCCTTGGAGCCTCCATTTTCTCATCTGTACAATGAAGGCGATAACATTCCACCATGAAGGAACAAATGATTTGCAAAGTATGTGAGAGTATTTTATAAACTATACAGTTCAAAACAAAATTGTTATATTGGGGTTCAGAAAAAGAAATCACAGATTATTCTTAGCAAAAGTAGGGAGTCCCTGTGATTTTCCTCCACCGGCTGGTGGAGAAGAGTATGGAGGCGTGGTGCACAGAACCCGCACAAGCCTGGCTTGGGGCGTGGCGTTCCGGCAGAATGACTTCGTAGGTTGAGTTCGCATTGCCCTCCTCTTGTTCAAGACGTCTAGTCTTTTAAGTCTCTGCTGAAAGTTATAGACTTAGGGGTTCAAGGATGAAAGTATCAAAGTAGGGAAGTTCTCTCACAATTCCACTTGAGGTTGAAAACTTGGATGTGACGCTTGGGTAGCCTGGAAGGTCTTTTTTCAGGTACGTGTGTGGGTTTGTTTGTTTACATGCCATCCGTCCTCCCGTGGCCTGCTCCTTCTAGATTGTGACTCCCACTCAGCAGTCATCTCATGTGTGTTTGTAAACCGTGTCTGGTGTACTGCTTGGCGTCAGCAGATGCTCCGGAATGATTGCTGCAGGATGAAAGCGGGGGCGCGGTTCCCAGAGAGTGGGTGTGCTGAAGGACGTTGGACTCATTAGAGGACTGTGGTATTTTGAATCCAGATCAACAGTAACTTCTTCCATGTGTCATTCTGAATTTCTTCCCATTATATGCACAGCAGAAGGTAAAGCTGATTAAAAGACAGGAGCAGATTATGTGCTTTGGCTACAATGCAAGACTCTTTGACTGTGAGTAGGGAGACAATTGTTTTGTAAATCTATTATGTATCCATGTGACTTGGTCCGTAACCTTTGCTGGGTTTCATAGACTTCCTGTTTGGAAGGGCCCAAGGAGGCTACAAGTCACATCTTTATTGCAGTAAGTTTATTAAAAGGCATGAGGACAGTTACCAGTGATTAGAACAAGCTTTTGTTCTGGGTTCAGGGATTTTGGATTAAAACAATCCTCCTTTAATCATCAGAAACTCTGAAATTTGCCCCATTAGATAGATTTCCTCTGGAATTGCAGAGACTAGTGTAGAGGCAGTGCGGTCGGGTCTGAGAGGTTACCTCCCCTTTAGATTTCTCGGAATTCTAATTTAAGGGCTCCTGGTAGGGCGCCTGGCTTTCGTGACTTGAAAGTAGCTGTCTCACTCCCTTTGCTCTGTGTGTCTCCTGCTATAACTTCCATATGTGTAAGGGTTCCCTGTCCATTGGCCTCTTTCCTGCGGTGAACAGACAGGCAGGGCTCTTCGGCAGCCCTTCCTGAACAGTGAGGTGTAGCTTCTTATTGGCACTCGGGGTATTATATGCAATGGGATGAGAGCTTTCCATGTTTGTTTCGCCTTCGTAGAATAGTCAGTCTTTTATATGACCCTCACGTCAGGGTCATCCTCCCCATGGCCTGGGGAGGATGAGACCAGAAGCCCGTTGCTCAGATTATTTCCTGTGGGCGGTCTCCTTACATAACAAGGTGCTTTGCTGAGATGCTGGCGGAGTTCTGGCATGCTAGTTCTAATTTGTTTTTGGCTTTCACATACTGTGAGGTGCCCCAAACCCTCTTGTATGCAGACATAACAAGGGGAATGGAGGTAGCTGGTGAATCACCATTGAAAGGCCTCTGTCTCATTTTTCACATTTTCCCTAGTGTTAATGCAATACAGATTTTGGAATGCAATATCCTGTTGGCGGTTTGAGGTGGAGACTTGGATAAATTAAATATTTTTTGTAGTTGCCCTATGAATCTTACATAATATAAATTGCTTGTTTTTGCTGGTTTATACTCTAAACCACAACCACCAGAACCTTGAAATGACCCTCTCTCCATGGGAATGTGGAATGTCATTGAGAGAAAAACTCTTGACTATTAAACTAATTTCCTTCCGTGGCTTATTGTGATAACAAACACCTTTTGGGAGGAAAGAATGTTCCCAAAACAAGGAGTCTCTTATTTCTGTTATTTTACTGCAAATTAGATTTGATCAAGAACGTAGCTTTGCCTGATTTTATTGTTCTCACTTTTTGTCTACAAACACCACAGAAATTGTCAGAGATTGTCACTCTGCAAATCAGAAATGTCTAGATCTTTGTAATTGGGGAGAAGGGCCACAGAGGTCACGGGACTTACTTTTAAAGGACATCTGTTCCATCATGAGTTAGTATATGGCAGTGTCTTTGGTGATACATATACTCCCGCCCCCGGAAACACACCATGAGGGGTGAGGCAGGGTTACACAGAAAAGGCCACTGCTCTCTAAGCAACTGGAACCATTTACACAAGCCACTTCCATCAGCCACTTTTTGAGTTTCATCCAGACAAAGAGAAAAACCGATTCTAGGAGTAGCAGATATGCACAGGCTGACGTGAAATATTCTTTTTGAAAAGATGAATCTGTAGAGAACATACAAAGAAAATGATGACCCTGCAACCTGCATTAACTCTGCTATTTTTAACCTTAGTAATTTGTTGTTTAACTCCAGAAGCTCAGAGGAATTGGCATATTAGATTTTACCAAACTGCTGTGTTCTCTTGCTCAAGCTTATCTGAGAATTTCATCCAAGTTTTATTTGAGTAGGCGTTGAAGGCATTTCAGCAAAGCAAACAACTGAACGGAGTGTCAGCCCAAATCTGACATGTTTATTTTAGAAACATTTTTGAATATAATAAAGTATATCCAAATAACAAAAGCTCAACTAGAGAGACCTTAAAATACGTTGCAAAAGAGGCTCCTTGATACGTTTTCTTGAGAAGCCTAGAACCATAGTAAGTGCTTTCCAAGACCACCATCATGCTGGGGACCTCAGCCAGTGTTGTCCTGAAGCGTGTGGTCATAGCCACAAGCAGGTGACACGAAGACATGGGGATTTGGTTCGCGGACTAAGCCAGTCCTGTGTGCAATGCTCCTCAAATTCCAAGCGTTAATCTAGGCTAAGAATAACCGGAGCGAGAGGGATATAGGAGCCACTGCTTAGGTTTAGCTGGTCCCTAGCTGACGTGTGAAGGAAATGTACGATAACTGAAGTTAAAAGTTATAAGCAGTGTAAGAGATTGCATTAAAGACAGATCGTAAAATGGAATGCCTGCTTTATGCCACCAATTTCTCTACACCAGTGTTGTCTAGTAGAAATGTGTGAGCCACAAAATACAAGTCATATGTGTAACTTTAAATTTTCTAGCAGCCACATTAAAAGAAAAACCAAACAAGTGAAATTAACTTTAATAATGTACTTTAACTCAGAGTATCCAAAATTTTACCGTTGCAAAATAAAAAACTGAGGTTGTTTTCATTAATGATCTATGGAGACAATATCTTTAGTATTTTTTTCCCATGCTAAGTATTCAAACTCCTGAGCCTGTTTCCTACTTTCAACACATCTCAATGCTGACGAACCACATTTCAGGGGCCCCAATGGTCACATGTGGCCGCTGGTTACCGCATGAGACAGTGAAGCTAGAGATCATTTTGAAGCTCCTATTCCAAAGACACATGAAGCATTTCAGCAGCACTTTCAAGGGTGCACTCACTGTTACTCTTACAGAAAAGTAGTAAATCACTTGGGGTTTTACTTTAAAACCTGAACTCATTCATTAGGTATATTGAGTTTTTATAGTATAATATCAATAAACAGAAAGTAGAAGTTAAGTGAGAATTACTTAAATATCTGATTATCGTCCATGATTATTACTTTGTACAGTTTTCGGATGGGAAACAATCCTAAGCTTTACTTCAGTTTTGAAGTCAAACCCATAAGAGGATGTTCCTTGGGCACAATATGTAAAAAGTGTCCTGAATGTTAAAATATGTGATGATTTAAGGTTGGAAGTGGAGCATCTCCTAGAACCACAGGAAACTATTAACACCATAGAGCAGTGGTGGGTGGCAGGATGAGTTCTGTCATCTGTGTTCCACTGTTTAGTTTTTTAGGAAAATTACCTTACATATCGCAGAGTTGTCTGAGCCCTACTCAGGGCTATCAGAATGTTTGAATAACTTACACCTTCCAGTAATGTACAGGAGTAAATGGGAGGTTATATGTTCAATAGGCAGTCACTAGAAAATGCCAGCTTCTCTAAACTCACATTTAAGTACAGGTCTGGTATGCAGTGGAAGACTCTCAAGTTTTGAGAGAAAAATTAAGATGAGGGCTATTAAGTGTAGTTCTTTCCTTTCCACAGTCAGATACTAGCACAAAATAGGCGATGAAACCAGAGTTGGACTTTTGGCAGATAAAAGGAAAGGATTGAAAGTTTTTGCAAAAGAGCATTGTGGAATCCGAGCCTAGTAAGACGGGACGTCATAAGCAGAGTGAGATTGAAATGAAAAATAACCAGTGGGTTGAAGGATGACAGTGGGTTTCAATAAGTGCCAGCATGCTGGGGGCAGAGAAATGGGAAGAAAGGTGAAGCTTACGAAGGGGACTAAGGATTTGGAGGAAAGGCTGATGGTGTGCGGCCTTCCCTCTGACGGCGATGGCTTCAGCATCTGTACAGGCCTCTGACGGGCTCTGTGCCTCTCAGGTACGGTAACAGCACGCGGAGCTACGCCGTTCGGGTCGGGGATCATCACACTCTGGTGCCCGAGGAGTTTGAAGAGGAGATGGGGGTTCAGCAGATCGTCCTTCACCAGGCCTACCGACCCGACAGCAGTGACTACGACATCGCCCTGGTGAGGTTACAGGGACCGGACGGACATGTGCCCGATTCAGCAGCCACGTTTGCCAGCCTGTTTGCCAGCCTGGAGAGAGAGGCCACAGAAGACAGCCTCCAATTGTCACATCACGGGATGGGGAGACACAGGTAATGGAGACCATACAACGCAACAGAGGCGATCTGGCCCCTCCTGGGGTCGGGGGTGCGCTGCTTGGGTGTCCAGTGGGTCGTAAAGTGTCACGGATTCAGGCCGGGGTTTGGACGTTCCGCTGAGTGTGAGCCGCAGGCGTGTCATTGGGGTCGATGTCCTGAGGGCACTGTGGGCTCTATCAGCACTTCAGCACAAGCGGGCCTGGGGTTCAAGAGGTAGGATTCCTCTCCTGACTTCCGGTTCCCGACTAGAGAGGAGACAGAGGAAGACAGTCGCAGACCCTACCCTAAGACTTGCGCTTGGATGACCGCATTTGAAAGCTTTCCCAGAGGAGTTTGATGAAGCTTCCCAGCAAAGGGCTCTGGTGTTTGGCAGTTTCTCTTTGGAATAGAGGCCTTCTCAAACTACATCTGATGGAGAATTCCTAAACCTAGGACAGACCAAGGCAAAGCTGCTGAGGTTGACGTGGAGGGACCCCACCCACTGGCATTCCTGCTTCATACCCCCCATTCCTCCCACCTCTGGGTCCCCAAGCGAGAGGAGTGTTCAGCTTCCCTCTCAGGGGAGCAGCTCTTTGTACCATCTTAGAGTTAAGTCAGTTACACCCCCTAGTACTTGCTCAGGACAGCCCCAGAAACAGCGGGTTAGGGCTCCCCTGGGGTAGGTGTTCCACTCACAAATGACTGTTGGATAAGGAGAAATGTAGGCGGATTGCTCGCCATTAAACATAATTAATACTGATAATTGTACTCGTGAAAAGAGCATCAAATAAGTATTTCTACAGGGATAATTTCAATAAGGTTTTATTCATAAATATATAAGTATTTCAGTGTTCATTTTATCCCATGCCACATTAAATCCGGGCTTTCCACTTACTTCGTTCATAGCAATGAGATGTAGAACATACTGAAAAAGCATTGGGACCAACCCTGAAAGAAATCATAAAATAAGGAAACATTTCCTGGATGATAGAGTAAAATCAGGTTAGAGCACACGGTGCTGATTCAGAAGACAGTCAGGTCTGAGAAAATGAAAGTTTCTGTTAAAATTAGGATTGCTTCATCAGGGACAGTTCAGTCACCTTCCTTTAGACACCACAGCTGAATTACTAGAAATGACAAAGGAAGATTTTACAGAATGTGTTGTATTCGGATGAATTATCCCAACTGAGTAAATAGGATCAGAGAATAATAGGATCAGGAATTTAGATCCCAGGAAAGGGTGTCATGGAGGGCATAGCAATCCCACACTTTAGCCCCTCAACAAAGGAGTGGCTTCCCAGTAGAGCACACCAACACCAGGTAGCTGTTGTTTCTGAATCTTTATGAAAATATTGTTTATACTTCGGATAGTTACTGTCACCTTACGTACTCACATATAGTTGCCATTTAGAATTAATCCTCAAGCCAATGAAATAGATGAATCTTAGAGTGGACATGCTAGTACCAAACCAGAGTGCACCGTCAGCTTTTCAGTACACAATTCAAACACTACCGCCCGCACACATGCTTTCTTCAGGTTACTTTTCTCTGTAGTCAAGCACATAAATGTTACTTAGTTATTCCTTTAAAAAGTCAGCAAATTGAAGGTAAGTGTGGTTAAGTGCAAACCTTAAAAAAAGGCTGGTACTGACATTACATATCAGTTTATCACTCACTCATTTAAGCTGCACTTATGGCACTCTGGACTTTAAAACGGCCATTAAGCTGTTCGTGTAGCTCTTTTCTGTGAGCTCTTTCCCTGGAAGCTGACTAATTCTGACGATCTGGTTTGACTAGGACGAGCCTATTCCAGGACTCTGCAACAAGCAGCCATCCCCTTGCTTCCCAAGAGGTTTTGTGAAGACCGTTATAAGGGTCGCTTTACAGGAAGGATGCTGTGTGCGGGAAATCTGCATGAACACAGACGTGTGGACAGCTGCCAGGGAGACAGCGGAGGACCCCTCATGTGTGAACGGCCGGGAGCACGCTGGGTTGTGTACGGGGTGACCTCCTGGGGCTATGGCTGTGGGGTCAAGGATTCGCCTGGTGTTTATACCAAAGTTGCAGCCTTTGTACCTTGGATAAAAAGTGTCATCAAATTGTAATTCATGGAAACCTTAAGAAAAGGTTTAAAGAATCTGCTGGAACTTGCAGCCTTCACATTAGTACTCAGAGACGCCAGTTAATGGGGCCTGAGGTCCATGTTTGTGCTTTGTGTTGTGATACAGACTGAGTATCCCCTCTGCTGTTGGTGAGAATTTGTGATGTGAACGTTTTGGGTCGATACCTCAGTGTAGTACTGATTATTCTGTGAGCATCCTTGCCTCCCCAGAGCAATTTCATTGGACACTAAATTCTTAATCTTCTCATTGAACCTTGTTTTCCCTTCTGCCTATTTCCCAGCATTCTCTGGAGACTGTATATATTGATTGTGCAAAAAGGCTGTTTTTACACTGGGATTGAGAACTTGTAATTGAATCAGTGATACACGAATTCATATCAAGTGCCCATATTTGACATACCCATTATTGCACTCAAAATAGGCAGTTTTCTGTTTACATTAATTTTTAGTGATTCTTTTCCCAAAGGCTGACAAGACATCTTCATGCATTGAATCTCTGTAGCCTTTGTCAAGAGAAAAATCAAGGTCAAAAGAGGGAAAGGAATTCTACGAACCTAGACTGGACTAGGATCAGTGTCACAACACATTCCTGAATGAAGCCTTTGCACCAAGCACTATGGCAATCACCAGAAAAACATTCTACCTTGTATGTTACTAGCAAAATTGGAAAGGATTCCCGATAACATAATAAAAAAACACCTTCAAGTTGTTGGATGCACAACCTAATTATCCACCCTGTTTGTTATCATTTCTATTCTGGTTACTTGTAACCCTTCTGATTTAAAGCTTGGTAGAAGTCTGTTCCTTAGCGTCCTGCCAAGGACTATGACGTTAGAGCGCCATCTATTGCAACTTCACGGTAACTGACTAAGCCTAGCCCAGTAGTAGTCACACCTAAAAAAATACGCTATTAAAAATGTTTTCTGTCCACAGTGGGGCAAAGTGTGTTGCCCAAAGTGGTAAGGACTAGCTGCCTACATGTACCCTCACAGGACATTCTTGGTGGCAGTGTAAACCCTTTGCCCAAGTAGAAGAGGTGTGCCCCTCAGTATACCGGAGTATCCTGCTCAGAGTGAGAATGATGGGTCAGTCCTGCCCCAAATCCCGGGTGGCTTAAACAACTCTCACATACCCAAGGCATAGATGCATGGAAAGGTGAAGCGGTGGCGAGAATTTTAGGATTAGGGATGGTTAAGTGATGCTTTTGAGAAGGGACTTGACCCCTTTCCCTTCTGCACCAAACGGTGCTTTGTAAAAAAAACTGGTGCTAACCAACGGTGCTTTGCTTTCTAGTTTACGGTGTTGCAGAATTGCATTGCCATGACAGGTAGAATAACACTAAAACTTTTCTAAAAACTCATGATTTTGATAGAGCAAACTTTTCAAGCATTTACAACTAGAAACGATAGTGCACACTTGTAGGGCTCGGGAAAAATGTGCAATACAGGTTAGAAACGGGCTGCCCTTATAATTCAACTACAAAGCCAGTGCAAGTAACACTGAACTCTACCAGATGGCAGACTTAAAAGACAGTCAACAGTTGGCGTACTTGAAGTAAAATATTTGCTTCACAAAATATGCCTTTATTTTACCTAATTTGTTAAATGTAAGGGTGACTTTTATAAGATTCATTGCACATTTGTGTAAATAAAGTGCATAGCCTTTCACCTTGTATAGTTGCCTTAATCTTTTGTGTGGTGTAAAATAACTGCTCTCTCCCTTAGAGGTTACCTGGTTTTTGTGTTTTCCCCAAATGCTGTAATACTTTACAATCCTCACTCATACCACTTCCACATGCTCTCGGAACAGAACAGGAGGTAGTTTCTTCTCTATTATTTGTAACTACCTTCCCACTTAATAATCAGTCAGGGAACGATGATTATTCAGAGAATCAAGCATTTTATTTAACAAGGAGGCACTCACTTATTCTCTTAAATGTTTTATAAAAACAACATTCAGACCTATATAAAAAATATTGCCTGTAGTTTCCAGAACAGTATTTGCCACTCACTCCTGGATCTGTTGAAATTTAAAATCACGTTTGTGCAGCGCACAGCAGGATGCTAAGGCTTCACCAGGTCACTTTGGATTTCCTGATTCCTGCAAGAGAAGAACAGCTTTATAAAACCGATCTGTTCTTACAGAACTGCGATCTTAGTAGCCGTTTCCGTCACTTCCTATTCAGATGGCTGTTTACTCTTTCACATTACAAAATGCCAGCAAAACGGGCCAAGTTGGGCCTTCCAATTCCTTAGCACTAAGATTAACTCCGAATTATGAACACAAAGGAACGTACCTTGTCATGTGTGCCGTCACCCATCGGAACAATTAGTTCGGCTTCCTAGAAACATTTGAAGAATAGTTAGAACTTTGTCCAATAACACAGCACCCTCCGGGTTTTTAAAAGTAAACAATGTTACTTGTGCAAGTCAGAATCTGATACCAATTAAATGGTGACAGCTTTGCCAATAAACAAGAATATGCTCTTCCATGGCTAGGAAGGGAGACTGCCACAGTTGACAGGTCCCAAAGATACATGGAGACTCAACAATGCCGGAACTGACCGGCAAGCAGCCGCACAGAGCGTACTCACCGTGTGGATCAAACTGGTGGTATCCGCGTGCGGCGTTAGTATATGTAATAATAGTGGCGGGGTGGATTCACGACGGCCACATGAAGCCGACAGCAGGATTACTGACCTTCCCGGAGTCGTCAGATGCACTGAGCCTTTGCCCGTGGGACCAGGGCCCACGGGCGCGCGGCCCGGGACTCAGCGCCCAGGGCTGCACGTGGCCGCCGCGCGACCTAAAGTACCCCCGAGTCCGCTCAGGCTTCCCACCCTGGAGGCTTGCCACGCTGACCTCGATCTACCAGTACAAGACTCTTGAACCTCCTGCATTTTAACTACACCAAAAAGCGCCGTCCCCGTTATCATTTTAGCGCACAAAACACGACTAACAGACCGATGCACACGCAACACTTCCAGAAGTGAAAGGCAGAAGGCGTCTGCGCACGCGCTCTTATACAGCGGATGACGCTATTCCGGGAAGCCCCGCGAGGGGCGGGGTCTACGCGACCACGCCCATCGCCCCGCCCAGCCCAGCCGCGGCCCCACCCCCTTCCGTTAGCCACACCCTCCATTGGCCCAGCCCGTCTCCACAGGCCCCGCCTTGTCCTCCTGGAGTCGGCAGCTCACCTGGCCTCCGGCTAGGGCGCGTGCGCTCGCCGGGGAGCCAAAAAGTGCTCGCGAGACCCGACGGTCCTGACGCTCGCGAGCGCCGCTGACTGCGGAGGAGGAGGGATTGTGCTGCTGGCCGTTTAATTCGGCTAGTTACGTTAGAAGCACGGTGTTTCCGGAGACGCCAGGTTCGGTAGTGCCGCTGCCTAAGCTTTGGTAGGTCCTTTCTGTGCAGCTGGCTGAGTTTTGTCCCCGCGGGCGCGCTGTCCGCCGGGGACCCCCGCCTTCCGCCGGGGTCGCTGTTGCCGCAGCGCAGGTGTCGCTGCTCCGCAGGCAGGCGGTTGTGGTGTTTGCTCCGTGGGGTCTCATCTCAGCAGTGTTTGCTCTCGTTCCCGAGAGCCTGGCCACCGAGTTTGCAAACAGCGGCGACGCAGGGAGACGGGGCTCGGCGGGGAGCGGGGCGCGGGCTGCGCGGGCTCCGGGGCTGCGCGGGCTCCGGGGGCTGCGCGGGCTCCGGGGGCTGCGCGGGCTCCGGGGGCTGCGCGGGCTCCGGGGGCTGCGCGGGCTCCGGGGGCTGCGCGGGCTCCGGGGGCTGCGCGGGCTCCGGGGGCGGAGCGGGCTCCGGGGGCGGAGCGGGCTCCGGGGGCGGAGCGGGCTCCGGGGGCGGAGCGGGCTCCGGGGGCGGAGCGGGCTCCGGGGGCGGAGCGGGCTCCGGGGGCGGCGCGGGCTCCGGGGGCGGCGCGGGCTCCGGGGGCGGAGCGGGCTCCGGGGGCGGAGCGGGCTCCGGGGGCGGAGCGGGCTCCGGGGGCGGAGCGGCCCGAGCTCGCCGTGGCTGGGAGGGCGCGGGGGCGGGGCGGGGGCGGCGGAGCGCCCGCTGCGAAGCGGGGCGACGTGCCGTCCTGACCGGCGCCCGTCCAGTGTCACGACATTGATCTCCCGTTTTTCCGGTGTGAAACAGAGCAGGATGTGGTGAAGGCAGCCTTTCCGGAGCGGTGGACCTCGGCGCGCAGTTGGTCGCAGCCACGGCTGTCAGGGACAATGGTACCCAGGTGCGGTGAACTCAGTAGGCACGCACAGACGCTTCGGGAAAGCTCCGCAGACTCCTGGGGAAAGGGCTGAATGAGTAAGCGCAAACGTTGCTGTGATGTTGGGGTTTGCATGGACACGTTTATGGGAAATAAACTAATTGGGATGAACTCAGCGGTTTCTGGGCTGACCTCATCTCACCCGTCTTACTTCCTCTCACTTCACCGCACTCCATCCCAACTCGTGAATGGGGAGGACTGTTCCCTAGCAAGGCTTCAATACCAAATCACAGTGCGCAGCTTTGCCAAATTGTAATTTATTAGAATCTCTAACCAAGTGTGTTCTGCTAGGGCTGTCATAACAAAGTGCCACAGACTGGGTGGCTTAAGCAGGAATTTATTTTTCTCCCAGTTCTGCATTCAGGAGGTGCCCCCAGGATTGTTCTGAGACCCCTTGTTGGCCTGCAGACGGCCCTCTTCTCCCTGTTTGTTCATCTCGTCTTCCCTCTGCACCTGTCTGTCCTGCCTAGTCTCTCTCTCACTCCTCTCTCTCTCTCTCTCTCTCTCCTCCTCTCTCTCTCTCTCTCTCCTCTCTCTCTCCTCTCTCTCTCCTCTCCTCTCTCTCTCTCCTTCAGCTGTACAAGGCAATTTACCAGCCATTTAAGCCCTCACACAGTGATAACCCCCTCCCCCAATATAACCCCTCTGACATCGTGCATAGCTGTTGCTATACCACTATCTTCCTTATGCTGTAGTCCACATCTTGTGACTATATATATATTTAATTATAGTTGACATACAGTATTATTCAGCTTCAGGTGTACAGCGCAGTGGTCAGGCATCTGCACAGTCTATGACGTGGTCCCCCTGATAAGTCCAGTGCCCCTCTGGCACCTTACATGATCACAACATTAGTGATTGTATTCCCCACACTGTTTCATATCCCTGTGACTGTATTGTGACCACCGATTTGTGCTTTCTCATCCCTCCCCCTTCTCCCCATCCCTACCCCCCACGGGATCAGGGCCTATCCTAATAACCTCATATAATCTTAATTACTTCTTTACAGACCTTCTCCCTAAATACAGCCATATTCTGAGGCACTGGGGGTTAGGACTTCAACAGATGAGCTTGGGGGGGTCGGTAACAAATCCAGCCCGTGACCCCATCGACTTATGCTAAACTATAAGATTTACTGAAGATTTCTAAATGAAAGTTTCCATTGGGTTAAGGGGTTAAAACACCAGTGAATGAGAGAGAGAGCCCATACTTGTTTATGCTCTTTTCTCTATCTTGACTGTCTTCCCATCTATTTTCTATATACTTCCTTTTTAAGAATTGAGGTATAATTGACATATGACATGAGTTTCAGGTGTACAACATAATGATTCAGTATTTTATGTATTGTGAAATAATCACAATAAAATGTTAACCTCAGTCCTCATACATATTTGCGTTTTTTTCCTGTAAGAAAACTTTCAAGATTTACTCTCTTAGCAACTTTCAAATATGCAATACAGTACTATTAACTGTACTCACCATGCTGTACATTACATCCATAGGACTTATTATTTTCTAACTGGAAGTTTGTACCTTTGGACTCCCTTCATCCATTTCTCCCCCACAGCACCCCCAGCCACCAGCTGTTCTCTGTCTGTGAGCTTGCTTTCCAAGTTTTCTGTAAGTCTAAAACTGTTTTACAATAAAGCTTAATAAAAAAGCAATCATAATTTTGCAGTTTATTATATTTTTGTTTTAAGACCAAGTGGTGCTTTAGTGATGTTTTCAATCTACTGTTAGCATGAAATTTGTGGCTACGATGGCAATAAATTTGTGGGGATTTGAGATCAAACCTAATGAATTTAGACACTGGTAAGCCAAATCTTTGGCTTAGAATACTCAGGGGAGAGAATGTGATAATAGAAGAATTAACAATTAATTGTAAATAAGGTTGGCGTGAGGATTTTAAATGTAGAATACAAGGTGAAGCTGTTAGAACTGATAAAATGATGCCTGGACAAGAATTCAATTCTGCATTGATACACGAACTGAAACTTTTTGTTATACAATACTTATTCTGCAACTATGCTACTCCCTACTCTATTTCCTTTTTCCTTTTGTGCTTTCAGTGTAGAAACAATAGTATTTATCAGAGAAATAAAATCAACTGCACATCTCTCATGAATGTTGAGATGAACGGGAGAAAATATAGTCAGAAAATGGCCTGTGGGCTTTTTTTCATCTTAAAAATACTTAGGGAGCCTAAACTTGTAGTTGGTGTGTACTGCAATGTGGTACTGCTGAGAAAATTGTGATCAAAGTATAGTGTCTAGAAGGGAAGAATGGAGAGTTCTTTCCTGTCTGTTCTGGAATATTCTTTTTAGTTCTGAACACTATTCAGTTGTTAAACATTTACAAGACTCCAGCAAATGCTTATTGAGCAGATATGGCCCTTGCCTCAAAACTACAGTGGAAGTGAGTAACTTACAGTCAGTGAGATCACAGTTTTTCCAAACAATTTAGAGCTCAAAGCCTAGGAGTTAGCTTTGATTTCTCCCTATCCTCCATTTTCAATTTTTAGTGTATTTCTGTATCAGTGTGTTAGTTATCTATTGCAGTGTATCAAATTAGCCTAAAGCATAGTGGGTTGAAACCATAAGCATTTCCTACCTCGCATACTCTTTGAGGATTAGGCATCCAAGAGCGGCTGAGTGCCTCAGTGCATCTCATGAGGTGGTAGTGGGGGTGTGGACGGGCCGTGCCATCCTCGTCCCGGCTGGCTCACTCGCAACGCGACAGGTAATGCTGGTTGTCGGCAGGAGGCCTCCACCCCCAGCACGTGGATCTCCACCGGCTGCTGCAGTGTCCTCCTGGTATGACAGCTGGCTTCCCCCAAAGTCACCCAGGAGAGGAAGTCCCACAGCTTTTGATGACCTGCCCTGAGAAGTTACACACCATTGCTTGTTAGAAGCAAGTTATTAATTCTAACTCACCTAAAAAGGGAAGGAAATTCAACTCCATCTCTTAAAGAGCGGGATATAAAAATTTGTTGACCTAAGTTCAAACTGCCACCGTCAGAATGGGTGAGGTAGTGCTGCAGTTACGAGTCCAAAATCTTTGTGGCTGAAAACAACAAAGGTTTTTGCTGCTTGTCGTGCCCTTGTCCATTTTAGAGACTCACACTACTGAGGCCTTCGCCGTCTGGAATGTTTCAAGGAGCATGGAGGAGAAGGGGAGGCAGGGGGCCACACCTGTGCTGAAAGACTTCCGTTCTGAAGTGATATTCGTCACATCGCCTCCTAGTTCATGGACCAAAAGGCAAGCTGCGTGGCCACACAACTCCAAAAGGGTGGGGGAATGGAGCCCTACTATGTGCTGTGAAGGAGGAGAATCAGAAATACCAACGAGCAGCAATCAGGATTTCTAAAAATGCTGTGCTGTAATCTTTTCTTACAGTTATTTTTCTATGTACCGTTTCCTTATTGTCATTGTAACCTAAGGCAATATGTTTGAGCTGTCTCCCTGCTTTTCCGATTCCCCTTTGCCATCAAATGAGTATATTCCTGAAAGATGAATTTCCTGAAATACCATTTTCTCTGTTATTTAGTCACTTGCTACGACAGTGTGATGACTTCCCCACTGATGATCAGGTCAGATCCCTCATCCCTGGACAACGTACCATGTATGTTACACCTCACATGCTTGTTCCTGATTTTGTTGATGCTATTTCGTAGCATAGACTATATGTCCCACGCGTCCTACCCGTCCATTGAGACCCATCTCAGTTCTTTGTATTTTACAGGAATCTTTTCTCTACAACTTCCGTGTATATCGGTCTCTTCCCTCTTTTGCCAACCTTAATATTTATTCTTTGTGCCGTATGTTTTAAAAAGTTGCTCATCAATAAATGTTTAATGAGCTCCTACTATATACCAGGCTCTGTTCTAAGTGCTGGGGCAGAACAGTAAACAAAACAGATGACATTTTTTTAGGAGCTTATATTTTAGTGACAGAAAACAACAAGTGAGACTATTAGAGTTCTATCAGACAAGCAGCACTACCAGGAGATTTAGTGTGTGTGTCAGTGCGTGTGAGTGTATGTTGTGTGTGTGTGAGTGTGTGTGTGTACGTGAGTGTGTGTGTGTTTATAATACATAGAAATGTCAAATCCCAGTGAAGTGGGGGAAGCAGGGAAAACTGGCAGCTGCGAGGATGAACTGGACTTCATGAGAATGGACTCAGTGTGCGCTGATTCCTCCCAAGGATCCAACTCTGGTGACGGAGGTGATTGGCAGGAGGGTCTGGTCTTTTGTCACAGACCCACAGTGCCTGAAACTGGAAGAGAAGCTCTGGCAGCTGCAGAAGAAGGTACAGACCTGGGGTGCCGCCCACACCCCTTCCCGGCACCTCGGTGCCACCTGCACAGCCGGCCACGTCACCTTGTGCGCTGCACTGACCTTGCAGTGTGAAGTCTGCTGCTGCTTCACTTCCGTCTGCCTCATCTCATGCAAAACATCCCTTGTGGCCCACGCTGCCTGGGGCTGTTCAGGGAAGGAGGTGGACACGCGGTACCAGCTCCGCTAGCTGACAAAACACAGAGCGAGCACAATAAATGAAGCACATGGTATGCTCGTCAGTAAGTGCTGTGGAGAAACACAGTGAGAAGGGATGAGAAGTATGTATTTGTGGGGGATGGGTTGTGGTTTGAAGCGTGTTTGGGGAAGGTCCCCCTGAGAAGGTGATGTTAGGTCAGGGACTTGGAGCAGGTGAGGGAGAGGACGAGGCTGATACCCGGGAGATGCCCTGAGCACGGGGCCTCCTGAGCGGCGCCCACCTGGCGTGGCACGGCGTTCTCCACGGCTCCCCGTGAACCCACCGCACACCCCTTCCCCTGCCATAGGATTGCCTCCCCTGGAATGGCAACGTGATGCGATGTCACTTGTGAGATTGGGTTATAAAGGCCTCTGACTGTGTCTTGCTACCGTTCCTCCTCTTGCCTTTTGACTGGCCTGCCTCGATGAAGCCAGTCGCCGTGGGGGAGAGGCCTGCAGCCAGCATCCCGTGAGGGCTGAGGCCGCCATGTCAGGCCAGGGGCCCAGAGGTAGCTGGTCCTCTCAGCAGCCAGGTAAGTGAGCTTGGAGGTGGAGCTGTGACCAGTCGAGCCTTGACACAACTGACGCACAGCTGTTGATTGTGTCTGTGAGACCCTGAAACAGAATCCTGCTAAGCCATACCTGGCTTTGTGTCCTCCAGAGACTGTGTGACAAGGTACTGTCTTCAGCCAGCCACTTTTGGGATAATTTCTTATGCAGCAATCAATGACTCATAGACTGGAATGTTCCAGGAACAAAATGAGACCTGTTTGGCTGGAGCGGCATAAGCACGTAGGAAGTGGAGTCACAAAGGTAGTAGGCTACCTAGGGCCTGTCGTCGTATGGCTTTTAGGGTTGGTTGGTTGGTTGGTTTTGAGCAAGCTCAGCAGCCATTGGGGAGTTCTGAGGACAGGAGTGACAAGATCTGACCTGGGGTTTACATGTGCTTTTCCAAAGGTCTGTTGAGAAGAGCCCCAGAGTAGTGGTCGGGAGGGTTGGGGCCGGGAAACCAGTTCAGTGAGTGCCCTGGTACAGATAAGGGGATGCTGTTGGCTCAGTGGTACCCAGAGAGGAAACACATGGTTTGGTTCTGGATCCATTGCTATGGTCAGTAATGATGACAGGTTGGCTACAGGATGTAAGAGAAAGAGCTAGAGGATATGGGGGAAATGGCTCCACGGTGTTTGGCTATGTGCTCAGGTGAGGGCGCCTGCAGGAGTAGGCGGGGGAGGAGCCCTCAGGAGCGGTGTCACACACAGTGACACTGGTAGCCATCCACGCAGAACGGTCACGTGAGGAGCTCAATGTACGAGCATTGGGCTCGAGGAAGAGGTCTGGGCTGGAGAAACAAGTGTGGCGGCTGTCAAATTAGAAGGCACTTAGAGCCACGGGGTTGAATGTTCGTACCGTGGGACAAAGTAGAGACAGACCAACAGGATCAAAGACTGAGCCCTTGGGCATGTCAACATTTACCTACCAGGAAAAATATCGGGAAACAGCAAAGGAGATTGAGAAGGGAGGTAAGGAGGACGTCCGGTGGACTGTGTATCCTGAAAGCAAAGGAGAAAGTTTTCCAAATAAGAGGGCATGATCAACTGTTCATGATGCAAGTAAGATGGGCGCTGAGAAGTGACCACTGCATTTACCAGTATGGAGGTCATTCGGAATCCTGTCAAAAACAGTTTCAGGGACAAGGGGAGGAGAACTGGAGACCATGGATTTGTAGACCTCATTTGGGAAGGTCTAAAGAGGAAGAGAAATGGGACAGTATCTGGAGAGGGATGTGGGATCAAGAGTGGATTATTTTGGAGCATGGGAGGATGTGAAGCATGTTTGTATTCTGATGGAAAGACCCAGGAGAAATGGAAAAGTTGATGCTGCAGGAGAGATTCTGTGAATTCCTTGGTGCATGAGGTGGGATCTGTGCACAAAGGGGGACTTGGCCTAACCTGGTCCAGGTAGTTCATCTATGGAAACAGGAGTGGATGGGTACAGATGCTGGTGGGTGAGTGGTGTGAAGTTTTCAATGTTCTCTTCTCCTGTTTCCTTCCCCCCCTTGAGTAATAGAAAGTTCATGAACTGAGAGTGAGCATGGGGAGGACGCGTGTTGAATATTTGGGGAGAGAGGAGATGATATAGTTGGGAGATAGTGTGAATGGACTAGGAAATGTAGTAGGATTCTTGGGCCATCTTAGGAGCCCACTTGAGTTCTTGTAATGAATTTAAATTCATTTAAATGTAAAAATTAACATGATTGTGTGTTTTCTCCACACCAAGCTCAGCAGCACAGGTGAAAAGCTGGCAGAGTTGGAATGGACGAAGGTTGGGGTTTGCCAAGACAGTAAAAAAAGTGAGAACGTAAAGGGGGTGTGTATGCAAGGCTGTGCTCATGCTGATTTGCCGTGGAATCTAAATGAGACAGGGAAGGATGGTCACATGAGTGGAGTGAGGGACATCAAAACAGTACGTAGGATTCGTGAACTCTGAGGTGAGGTAGTGAAAGAAGTTTTGGAATGGGGTACTAAAGGAAGTGACTCCATAAAATATCTGGGAGGTTTACTTCATATGGAAGTTTACTCCATATTTACTGGGAAGTTTCCAAGCAGCACGTGAGCTTGTAGGGGTTGGCATGGTGCACCGTGGAGTTGCCCAGGTGTCCTGTGACCTTCAGTTGGCCTCTGTCACCTCCAGAGTGATGGCGTGACTTGGTTGTAGAGATGCACGTCGGTGAGATGTTGCACTCATATTCATTAAATATTTTTTTTTCATTAAATATTGAACATCGCAAAAGCTTGACTTTTTCTATCTTTCCTTCTCAGAAGACTTGTGATCCTTTACCATTGGTTTAATCTATTTACTAGTGAGGCTGTTATTTGTTTGTTTGTTTGTTTGTTTTTGGCTCACATCCTTTATGCAAAAGATTGTTTATTTAATACTTACTATAGCAATATATTACATTAAAAAGAAAGTGATTAGTACTGTTTTGGAGTACTTACAGACTAATTTTTGTAAAATATCTAATTCTTTTAAACTAGACATATTCAAATAATTGAAAATTTAATGATCACTTGCTGGAAAGTCTCTTTACTTGTTTTTCTTTACTTTCCCTTATAACATAATTTATAGATGTTTCATGATTTAGTCTAGTACTCAGATTCAAAATTCCTTTGATCCACTCTCTATAGGGATTCTAGATATCTATATTAGTGATAAAGTAAGCTTATGTTTATACAAAACAAAGGAATGAAAATTAGAAGCATCCCATTTTTATGATCCACTAGGTGGCACTGTTACCCTATTATTATTGGTTCTGAGTTTAAAACCCTACATACAGGTTTAAAATTAAATACAATCATTGATTATTGTGCGTGGATGTGTCGATGTGGATAATAACATGCAAATGTCAGCATATATGATGATTCTCCCAAACTGTCCTGCGGACTCCAGTTTTATATGATAAATATTCATAGTGAAGATTGAAAACCTTTGATTCTACTAGAAAGGAACAGCTTTCCCCAATGAAGATTCTAAGAATAAAATTGAAATACCACAGACCTTTTTCTCATATGCAAACTTGATTTATAGCTTTTAAAAATATTACATTCATCTAATAGAATTTAATTCATTTCCTGTTATCTGAAGTGCTTGATACTTATTAATGCAGAGTGCATCAGAGCAGACAGTGATTCTGTTGGAAGAATGTAATATCTCTGCCCAGTCCTGCTAGAGGGAAAGGATGTAATCACTGTCATCTTACCTAGAGCAAGACTTGCTACATGCGACATGTGCAATGGAAATTTGTTGATCGGGGAAGCTGGGATGATAAAAGTGAAAACCAAAAATCTGGGAAATTATACACAGTGTTCAAAAGGAAAGGTGAATCACAAGATAGTTATATTAAAGCAAAAATGACAAATATTTGGCCTGGGGCACATCTTACCTCTGTGTTTGCCAAAAGTTTTAAATTGAGGTGTTTTTTTTCTTTTTTGTTCCTCCTTTGAGAATGTATTTCAAATTTTATAATGGAAATCATTTCAGAGAGAAAACTTTATGACAAATTTTGGAACTGATCTCTACTGGTCAATATTTATAATTGGAATAGATTTTCACTGTCTTGGCACTCAGTATTAGGGGTTTATATCTTCATAAGGCAGTAAGGACTGTATTGATTACTTTCTATTTGATCCTCAAAGAACTGATGGGACTTATATATATAATGCTCTCTGAAAAATTTAAGCTTCAGCTGAATCTAGAAATAACTTTCTTTTTAAAAAGTAAAATAAAAGACTTCAGATGATCTACGAGACTGCTCCAGTTTAATTGATAAGATGTTCTAGTATTTATTTCTTAGTTCTATGCAAGTAAATTTATAGAAAGCCACGTAAAATTAGAACCAGAGAAATGACTTATATTTCTCTCATTTAAAAACCTTTTATTTGTATGATAATTTATGTATGTGGATAATATGTCTTAGAAATCAGAAGAGTCTTGAAAGGAATCCTTGGAATTCAGTAAATTTGATAAAAAGCAATAAGAATTTTTGAATATTCAACATTCTTTAGGGCACTGGGCAATAATGGCTGAGAAGGGCAAGTGTATGACATGAGAAAAGGGGTCTGAAAAGGACAGGTACTTGTTATCACCTCCAGGAGGTGAGAATGGCTGTACCAGCTAATGTCTACTGCGTGCCGCTCTGCTCACTGCTGAGCGCATTCCATCTTCACGGCAGTTGTATGCGGATGTATTGTTATCATCTCCATTTAACAGATGGGCAAAGTGAAGCACAGAGAAATAACGTGGTTAACCCAAGGTTGGGTGTGGGGTCTCAGTGCGTCGGACTGGCTCAGAGTTCACATTCTAATTGGTGTCATGGTGCAAAGGAAGAAGAATGAGGTGTAAGATGGATGGAAATCTGGGCTCAAATCTCAAATTTTTGCCTTTGCTTCTTGTGTGACCTTGGGAAAGTTATCTATTCTTTCCAAACCTGTTTCTTCACCTGTGAAAGGAATCTAGTAATATCTCCCTTTAGGTATTGTTGTTAAGCTAATTTATAAGAATAGTTTGGCAAGCAGAAAACAGTCTGCAAAGGTTAGAGCTGTTTTGTGGGGTTTCTTTTTTGGTTTTACATTTGAAAATCATTTTGTCAATTTTAGTTCTTTGTTAGGAATTTTTTATTATTTAAAGTCTGAATTTGTTTCTCATTATTTAGAAGAAAGACAGTTGTAATTCTTTGCATGATTTGGGAAACATATATATATATCTTTGTTAATCAAATGTATTGATTTGTAAAAATTTATGCTTTTTTCTAACACTTAACTATAAGAGAATACGCACCGTTAAAGCTATTATCCTTTGCCTTCTCCAGTTATTTATTACTCAATGAATTCATTAATTCAGCAACTATTTATTGAGCACCTATTGTGTGTCAGAGACTGAACGTGTGAATGTGGGGATAGATCAATGAGAGAAAACAGACAGTTACACCTGCCTTCAGGGAGCTTATTTGAGTAGGAGACAACACATACACGTAATGCAATCGGTAAATTATATAGTTACTTATCAGATTATAGGTGCCGTGGTAAAAAATTAGGTCAGGGTCTTGGGGGTGAGAAATGCAGGGGAGGGGGGAGGGTGAATTTTATATGAGGTGGTTGGCGTTGGACTTTTTACAAAGATGACATTTGAGCGCAGACACAAGTAAGTTGCAGGAACTAGCTCTGTGGACCTTTGGGGGAACGTCAGCAGGAGGTCCTGAGGGCAAGAAGCCAGGGCACCTGTTGCAGAATAAGGGGGAACAAGAGAAGCTGAGGACTTGAAGGCCATAGATGAGGGTCCTGTAAGGCCCGGTACCCTTTCTGAGAAGGAGAGCGATTGCAGGGTTTTTAACAGAAGAGTGCTGGGACTTGACTTGGGAAAAGGTTGCTTTGCGTGTTGAGTTGACAACAGGTTGTAGGGGAGGGAGGGAAGCTGGGCTGAAGGTGATGCTATGTCAGAACAGGGCGGCCGCAGTGGAGTCAGTGAGCAGTGGTTGGTTTGGATAGACTGAAGACAGGCCCACAGGACTTCTGGACAGATTGGACGTGGGGGGTGCTAACGCAGAGAGTGATTTAAGTCTCCGCCCACACACAGGGCAAAACCCTAGCAGGCTGGGCCTGTAGGGTGTGCGCACCACAGGGGGACAGACCATTCTGGAGGAAGACCACACCTGCGGCTGTGCTCCGTGTGCAGGCCCGAGCCCACCCCGCCCCCACCCCGGCCCTCTGAGCAGCGCGCACAGGGCTGTGTGCGCCTCGGCCACGAGTGTCCATGTTGCCAATTGAACTGGGAAGTAGCGCTTGCATCGTGGGTAAAAGTTTCATAATCTACAACCTGGGCAGAAATGTAGCTTTCTTCAGTTTTTCAACGGCTGTCTCCATTCAATATACTTTTCATTACTTTAGGGAGTTTCAAGTCTATTTTAGGAAAATCCAGTCAAATTCAGGCTTCTTGTCTGCCTTTCTTCCCAAGGTGGTCATGACAGTGAAGGTAAGGTGAGAGGACACCGTCGCGGCCCCAGCCAACATCTGTCCTCTGCTGCCGTTGGATGACCCTCTCTCTGCCTGGTAAGTGGCCTCTGCCTTCCGTGGTCTGGGGCCTGTGCCTACGGTCGTCCATGCAGGTCACTAGTGTCCTGGTCCCAGCCACCCGGTCCCTTTGGATCTAAAGGCCCGTTCTCAGTGGCCTCGGCAGTTTCCATGGAGAATGGGTTCTTCTGTGCCACTGTTGATGGCTAAGCCTTGGCTTTTGGTGCTTAAATTACTTCCAAGTCCTATGCCAGTGGCTCTCCCACTTTCTGGTCTCTGGATATCTTTACATTTAAAAAAAAATTATTGAGGCCCCCTAAGGGCCTTTGTTTATAAGGGTTATATCTATTAATATTTAGTGCATTAGAAATTTAAATTAAGGAGTTAGAAAACATTAATTAATTAAAAAAAAATAAGAGCAAACCCATAATAATGTAGTTTTAATGAAAAATAATTGTTTTCCAAAACGAAATGAAACATTAGTGAGACAAGTGGCACTGTTACATTTTTGTGAATTTCATTAATGTTTGGCTTAGTAGAAGACAGCTGGATTCTCATATCTATTTTTGTGTTCAATCACTATGGTATGTTGTTTTTGTTGAATTATATGAAGAAAATCTAACCTCACACAAATAATATATTTGGGAAGGTGTATATTTATGGCCTTTTCAGATAACTGTGGATATTTTTCTTTGATACTACACTAAAACTTGACAAGCGGCATTTTCTTAAATGGTATTTGTATTGTGGAATCTGAAATCAAATCAATGAACTTTTCACATTCCGCTATATTAAAAACTATTATTTTACCTTGCCCTAAGAATGGATCTTTTACCATTATAATGACTGTACCACGTATAATTATTTTGTCACTTCATGCTTGGGTCATTTGGAAAATATGGGTTCACTGAGTTACGCAGATGTCTCAAATGTTGACACATTTTATTATATAATCTCAAAAAATCATATTTGTTAATGTCACCATCAATCTCATCAGAATGAGTCCTTAAATATTAGACCCCTCTTAAGCTCCTGGTAGCAGATACAAGTCCTATAAAATTGTAATTTATTTTAAATGATAGATATCTGCTGGTGGCAGTGTGGTAAAAGTAGTGTATGCACTTGGAAATGAAAGTTCAAATATTTCTGTCTGGTCTGGCATTCTAGTCCCGTTTATCAAAGGTAAGTCTGTTCCAGTTGTGTTGATTATGTCCGTAATTCCAGTTATGTTTCATTTTGATTTTGGGTTTGTCACTTGAGTAGCGTCCGTCGGCTCCCCACCCACATGGTGAGACATTTAGTTCATTTATATTATTGCTCCTCATTTATACCCTTGCTTGTCTTTCTAAGTTTTGAGCATATATTTATATTTTTGTTTCTAGCTCATTTTGTTATGTTTGTGGCTTTACATAATGCACTTAAACATTGATTTCTGCTGAGTTTACCACCGGCCAAAAGCAGGCCAGAGTGTTCTCCAGAGAGCGGTGAGGGAGGGGAGGTTGAGCTACTCAGGCCCGATGTCTGCTTCCAGCATCACCACCACGTGGCCAGTCCTGCCAGGTGGCAGAATGTGTGAGACGGGGAGAGTCAAATGCTGTAAGAAGAGATGATAAAAGGGGAAAAATCTCTCACCTGCGGTCACATTTGACTTTTGTTGTTGACAGATGGGGAAATTGAGGCCCCCAAAGAAAAGTGACCTACCAGTGTTACTTAGTGAAGAACAGAATTGGGCTGTAGGCCAACCTGTCCTCTTTATTTTCCTGCTCGGACTGAGGGCATGCCTGTAACTAATGGGATATAAACAACATGGTTTTATCAAGCTGATCAAAGGAGGGAGTAAGAATGTATTACTATGTTCTCATAGCTTTTTATTGTTTTTAAAATGATCATCTTTAACTTCTTATTAGTCTGTCACTTTATTCATTTGAATGTGAAATAAGCTTTATTTTTTGTTGGCATATGTTTTGTGGACCTTTAAAAGTTTTGATTGCTTTGAAGGACATAAAGTTCTGAAAAGATACACTAAAACCCTAAGAGTACAAAGAATTTTGAGCTTGCATTTCTGTTTAAAGTGGTTGAAACTGAAAAAAAAAATCAGATTCCGAATATTATTTACCAAATAGAGAAAAGAAGGCCAGTCTCCTCCAGTCCAATTGTATAAATTATGCATAATATTTAAGAGCAAGATCTGGTTTCCATTTCAGTTATTGATTTGAAATAGAGCAGCTTGGCATTAGAAAGTAGACAGAAGGCGTTTCCTGCACCTAATTTATTCCCTCCTAACTGACAAACAGCTGGCTGGAGAGTTTTATGTAAGATTTGTCACAGTTCTTTGGAAACGCATCCCCTTTCATTCAGTTCAGTTCAGTTTTCTGTATGATACAATGTGGGTGAATACATTCTTTTTAACAATATCTTGGAGACTTTATGCTATTGAGCATTTAATTTGTGAAATTTGCTTTGACTTCCTTGAAAGGGATTGCAAGGCAAATAAAACATTTGACCTGAATCTGGCAAGTGAATGTCTTTTTAAAACCCTTCCTGACATTATTCGTGATTCTTCTTTCTCTAAGGGATGCTCTGAAGGCGATGGTGAAAATAATAGCTGGATCCAACGTTAGTGATTTATTAATTTTTGTATTTGTAACTTTGGGGAATAGACTGAGAAATGATAAAACCTCTAATATTAAGATAGCTGTAGGATGAATGGAAGATGGTGCCAGGGGATGTTAAAAAATAAATTTTATACACTCATAAATAAGTGAGCAAATCCTGCGTGACAGTTGGTAAGAGCGCAGACTATATAGAGAACTCTTACTGACAACAAATAGAGGACAATAAGCAGGAGGAACCCGCAGGAGCACCGATGGGAGAAGTAGCCCCCAGATTCGGTCAGGCCTGCTTGGCCACAGGTGAGAGACCTACTCAGAGGCGTCTTGGGAATGGCATCAGTGTCACCCTGTGTCTTTAGTTTTTATCCTCAAAGGTAACATTCACCGCTTACCCTTATGAAATTTAGTCTGCTCTTTGTAAAGTAAGTGAAGAGACAGTAAACATTTCAAGCCAACACAAAGAATTTCTTAAGAATTATCCACCACAAGTATTCATTGCTCTTTTCCAGACTGCCAGCTGTTTGGGGATGGGTGTGCGTGCATGCGGTGGGGAGGGCTAGAAGAAGGAACTGGAAGAGGGCTGGAAGAGGCAGCTTTGGCAGTGCAGAACTCAGCTATTGAGTAGGATTTGAAATGAGCGAAATCTCTCCAAACTAAAATACTTGAGCGGTTCTGTGCCTCCCCGCTAGTGAGCCTTCAGGCAGTGCTGACATCTCTGGAAAGTATTAGATGATAAGTCATTATAACCAGTAACATTGCTGGGGTTGGTTTATTAACCACTCACCAGTTCAATGGGACATAAAATAGCATATTTAGATAGAAAATTGGCAGTCAGGCGGCTTCCAGGTTGGAGAACTCTGCGTGAGAGACCAGCCTGTCTGGAGTTACTTGGAGCACGTGGACATTTTATAAAGGTTTATATAACCATAGCGGGGCTGCAACCTGAGAAATCTGATGTCTAGAAAAGAGGGACTGGAAGAGAGAAAGGAAGATGTAGATACATGTCTCACTCCCCCAAACTTCTTTTTTGAGAGACTGTTTTGCTCGATTTTTATAAAAGAGAGTAACACCTTTTCAAGCTCTAAAGACAGGAGTCCATTTGTGGGGAGCAAAGCAGAACAGTGGGAGTAAGAAGAGCTATGATCACGCAGGCCCTCGAGTCTGTTAAGGAACAGCTGTGGTTCTCTTCTTGTATTCGAGGGTCCCACAAGTGACTAGGAGCTGCTTTACATCTGTTAGAACTAACAACTGATGAGAAGGATCTTTGAAATGTTGTAATATTAAAAATAAACGTGGGGCCGGCCCAGTGGCTCAGGCGGTTAGAGCTCAATGCTCCTAACTCTGAAGGCTGCCAGTTCAATTCCCATATGTGCCAGTGGGCTCTCAACCACAAGGCTGCCGGTTCGATTCCTCGAGTCTCGCAACGGATGGTGGGTTGTACCCCCTGCAACTAGCAACGGCAACTGGACCTGGAGCTGAGCTGTGCCCTCCACAACTAAGACTGAAAGGACAACAACTTGACTTGGAAAAATGGCCTGGAAGTACACACTGTTCCCCAATAAAGTCCTGTTCCCCTTCCCCAATAAAATCTAAAAAAAAAAAAAAATGTTTAAAAAAAAGAAAAAAGAAAAATAAACGTACTTATGGCCTGCATGGAAGCTTTCCATGCATCTCTCCGTTTTGAGTCCTATTAGTGGCAAATATGCTCCATAACCACCCTGCACTCTGTCTGAGGCAAACACAAGCAAATGCCTACTTATTTCCTAGAATCACCAGGTCCAAACTCTTCATTTTCTTATCACAGTTTATTGTTGTACATATGAGGTACCATGCTCCTATCAGAATTAGATCCAGGTTTTTTATTTTAAAAAACTCAGACAAAAAACTGTTTCTAGTAATTTTCATTCAATGTGAATGACAAGCATATTATAGCTATAAACACTGAAATACCCATTTCATTTCTTCCTGAGGAAGTTTCATATTTTAAGCAATGAAAAAGAAATTCTGTACAAAGCTAGTTTTAGATCACATTATCTCACATTCTTCTCTCATGTGTGTGTTTGTTACTTCCAGAATAGCCTAATAACCAGCTGGAGTATACAATGTAGCGAGTATATATAATCGTATATATAATCGTCTAGAATTTGATGTTGCCTCTGAGATACATTGAGTAGCCGTCCAAAGCCCTCTCAAAGGTTTGGGGCTCTAGGTAGCATGATCCCTGTACCAGGAATGAGTAAATTTTGGTATAATCTCTCCCTTTTCTCTCCTTTCATATACAAGATCCACTATGATTTCCATATTTGTCTTAAAGAGTGAGCTGGTCAGTTCACTCAGTTTACCTAGACAAAATCATGCCATTGGCATTTTTGTTTAGAAGTTTAAATGCACATCTCATCATTAAAACATAAACGTATCTGTTTCTTTATTTTTCTTTTTTTCCCTTTTATCAGTAGAAATACTGTCAAAATGAAAACATGGTAACATTGGGGCTGATTCCCACTGTGTTTGACCCTCTTAAGCCAGTTTTCTTAAAATCACTACATTCATTTTCCTCGCAAGTTGGGTATGTGCTGCTTCAGAAAGGCAGCAGGAAGCATGGAAACTGAGTTTGCCAGATTTGTCCACATGACTTTGATTTTGCTTTTACAGGTAGGAGTCTTAAAAATTGGTTCTTTCTCCAATTCTTTCTGCCAACAGCTTGTTTGTTTAAAAATTTGTGTGTCATTTGGGTACATGCAACTTTAAAAACAATTTAATTAATAATTATAGTATAATTTTTAAAATTTATAGTAAGTGGAAGGATGTCAAAATTTGTTTTATAATCAGTGAATGATTGATATAGTTTCACACATAACCACAATGAAAATAGTTGGGCTTTAGATTTTCCTTGCATATCTTTTTTTTTCTAATTATACTTTCAATAACTTTTACTTTTATAAAGGCTTATACTCGTATAAGCATATCAGGGAATTTATTTACTACTTAAGTTTTTTATCTGTAGAGTACATTTAAAAATTAAGTAAATGTAAACACAGGGAAATAAGTATGACATTCT
The DNA here is from genome assembly GCF_004115265.2 of Rhinolophus ferrumequinum. Taxonomy (NCBI): domain Eukaryota; kingdom Metazoa; phylum Chordata; class Mammalia; order Chiroptera; family Rhinolophidae; genus Rhinolophus; species Rhinolophus ferrumequinum. The sequence continues at coordinate 2,826,533 of NC_046301.1, read as the reverse complement.
TTTCATTTTTGAGTATGTTGTTAATCATGTAATCTTTTGAAATTTAAGTGTCAGTATATTTTAAGAACTATACCTGGCTCGTCTTTGTACTTCTTCCATTTAACTTAGTAGATAACCATAAATTTAACTATGTTCTATTGTCTTCCATGAGAGTGATGTATGAAACTTTCTAAAAAATTGGGACTCGGCCCCGCTTATTTTTTTCTGCATTGTAGTAAAAGTATCATTGCAAATTTTGGATTAACAATCATATATTAATTTGTTTTTTGATATAAATCTCTACATTATACAATTTCATTTTGAACTATCTGGAAAAATGTAGTTTTTCTATAATTTAAATGTAAATAGCTTAACATATCATCTAGAGAAAATGTCCTTCATTTTCATTTAATAGGTTTTGTTCTGGGGAATGTTGAAAAAAAAAGTTATTTGAAAGTCAATCTGTTTCTGGAGATGACACATAACTCAGATTCTATGCAAGCATTTCTCTAGAAGCAGTGAAGACTGCTGGAGACTTACAGCTCAAAGAAAGGGGACACAAGTTGTCGACGATACATCTTCAGACCTGTATAATTTCTCCCTTTTAGAGGGTTTAGTCAGTACACTTGACGTTGTTATTTACTGACTTGGAATATTCAGTGTATTTCTATTTACCATCCAATGGCTTTACAGCAGTATAACAATTACATTATGATAGAGGAGTTAGTAAATGTTACATAAATGCACTAGACTATGTGTTTGAAAAATCACTTTTTTTTTTGCTATAGCAGTTATTTTTTTTAATGCAGATAAAGCTCATACATAATTTTTCCATTCTGCACTGGCACAAATTGTAGTTTATAGTTCTTTCTAGATACTTTAGTGGGTTTATATTTCGGCAAGCATTTCTCATGAGTGTTATGGCTTTGCCATTTTATGCTGCCTTGTGATGTTTATGCTGCTTTGTGTTTTGTAGGACCCTTTATAGACTCAAAGAATAAGAAAACATTGTACAGGCAAACCGCTCTAAACAGCTACAGAAACACGATCTCAGTTGATATAGGAAAGTGTAAATGTTACTGTGAAGAGGCGCAGGTCTGCATTTGTGTTTGGCATCTGTGTTGGGTGCTGTGGCATTCCGCATGAGTGCACAGTCGTCTACGATAATCCCACAGGCCCAAGTGTGGGTGAGAAAAAGGCCAGAGGCCCCTAGGCTTCCAGCAGGTAGTTTAATCTTTCTTTTTTCCCTAATCATCCACATGGAAGGAACTTTGTTGTTTTTTTTTTTTCATTTGAAGAGGTATATTTTCAAACAGCCTTTTGGTAGCTTCTGGAAGCTTTGGCAGGGTGGGTGTTGCATGGAGTGTGGAGTCTCAAGACGTCGTCCCAGCGCTACCTCACTTTCTGCAGCTCGTGCCTCAGCCAGGCCGGCAGGGGCTGCCCCAGCCTGTGCAGCAGCTTGGAGAGCTCCACGTTGTGCTGTCGGTAGTAGGTAGACAGGAAGGCCCTGCTCTGAGGGGCGGGAGAGAAAAACGCATTTCACTGCACGTTACGTGTGCTCAGACCCTCCGCGGCCCCAGCTTTCGTCTGCGTGGAGCGCAGCGTGCCTGCACCGAGACTCACGCTAAGCTGTGGACTGTTTACTCAGGACAATACACACACGGAGACACTGTCCTTCACAATGCACGCCCTACGTACACACACTGTTTTCACTCCCGTGGCGAACCGTACAAATGCAGGAGGCGAGCCAGGTAACGGCAACCCGCTGTATTTGCACTCTGAGACCCAAGAAAGGAAAAGGATGTCTTGCAAGCTATCCTGACTTACCCGGAGGTGGATTGTCCTTCAATAAATCAAAATATTTTAATAACTGAAAGTGCCAGAAGTGGGCGTGGCTGTGCTGTGAGGCGGCCCTGGGGGGGGGCGTTTACACAGTTCGATGGCCCAGGTCTGGAATGCTAGGGGCGGGGCTCTACGCCTGTAGCTGTGCCTCCCACTTTGTACGAGGCGAGATTTTTCGTTGAGTTGAACTTTTAAAAAGTTTTTATTTATTTCCTTGTGCTACGCTTTCAAATGCCATAGAAAAAGCCTCGTCTTGTATCCATCATTTCCTGTGATGGATGCGGGCAGCGCTCCTAACCATCGGACGCGGCCGGACACTTGTGCTCTGTGCTCAGCACCGCTGCCATCAGGCAGCACCCGGCCTCTGGCTGCCTTACGAGTCCGTCCACCTCATCCCTCGGTCGGGTCCCCCGCAGCCCACAGACCCAGCTGGCAAGCTCAGGCCAGAGAAAGGGGGACATCAGTTCTGTCCGCCAGACACTGCGTCCCGTCCCCGAGCCCCGTGGTTCTGCGCCGCCTTCGCTCCAGCCACACCTGGAATCCAGGGAGGGGGAGGGGGCCTGCTCTTTGGGTGGAGCCTGAGTGTCTGAATGTCTCACTGTGCATCGTTCCTCTCTGTGACTGAAGCCCTGTGTGGAGCAGCTCCAGCCGGCTTGTCCCCCACTATTTCCCATACGGTAACTGACTGCCCCCCATGAGCTGGCTTTAGCACCGAGCCTCCGGGGATCCGTCTGGACTGTCCATGCCTTTGGGGTTGGGATGGAACTTCCTGGAACTGAGGGCTAGCTCAGCTGCTTCAGTCGCTGGCTTGTGGGCATCCTTTTCAAACCTGCATGTTAACAGTTCAAAGCTTAGTACCCCAGTAATGATTATCATGCAGAGGGTCACTCTGCACGACTACTGCGGAGTGACTTAGGGAAACACAAATAGAAGGCTTGTAGTAGTATTTTCAATTTCCAGTTGATGCATTTCCTGCCTTGGTTTCAGTTAATGTTCTTAGTGCTAATATTTCTGTGCGTGTATCAGTTTGTTTTTTTTTTTTTTTTGAATGAAATACTACCTTCTTTGTTCTGATTCAAAATGGAAAGTCCTGTTGTTTTCCTTTATTCTTGCCTGACAGGTGATACATCATTGGAAAGATCAAAACAAGCATTGATATCCAAATGTCACTCTTCATTTTTAGAAAGCTTGACTTTTGATTTTAACCACTTTTCTAAGAAAGTAAACCTATTATTATTTAGCATTTTCCTTATTTAGTTTGTAAGTTAAGCTCTCGACTTACATCAGGACCCATCGGGGGGTATTTTCTTCCTTTGCTCTTTCCAAGGCATTTTGTTTTACCTTCTTCCAGTAACTGACACCAGAAACCTTTATGAGAGTCAAACCTAAAAACATTAAAAATACAAAAAAACAAGAAAAGCATTTTTTCAAGCAATTTATAAGCTCTACTGACCCCAACCATGAATATTTTTAATTGGATATTAATCTGTAACCAGGGAAACTGGCATATTTTTTGACTATATCACTTTGCACAAAGTCGTTTGGCATCTTCTGAGTTCCCAGTCCATCTGTCATCTTTGTGAGTGTGCCAAATGCCTAATAGAAAAATTGTCAGCAGAAGGTCTCCTATTAATAGAAATTAATAAGCCTACCTCCTTCATCTGGAAGGAAAAAATTTTAAAAATTTCAAGCCCATTCTTTCCCTTTGTAGCGTTTACAAAAGACAAGCCAGGCTCCACCCATATCTGGATTTATTTACACAGTACGTGTGCCATACAATTACAGGTAGTAGAAGAGACAGGGTTTTGGTGCCACGACTAATTAATTGCAAGATTGTTTAGCTACAGTCCATTTCCAGAGCTACGTTCATAGTTTGCCATGAGCTCTGTATTAAAGTAACAGCACCTTTAAATATGGATTTTCACTGCAAAATTATAACCAAAGTAGCACACTAGATTTATATTGTCGTTTACCAAATACATCACCTCACTTTCATTTGAGCTTTCATTATAACCCCTAATGACCTGCAGTGTAGGTCTCTTCCCATTTTATGGCACTTAGTGTAGTGTATGGCTTTCTGGGATCATTCGCCAAATGATAGCTGAGTATAAATGAAAAAGAAAGGTGTATTTGTCACATTTTATTTTTAACAGCTTTTTTGAGGTATACTTTGCATCTCATAACACTCACCCATTCTAAGTGTACGATTCAGTGACGTGTAGCAAATTAATATAGTCGTATAACTGTCCCCCCCAATCCAGATTTAGAACATTCCCCCATTCCAGAATCCCTCAGCGCTCACTGCAATTGGTCCCTGCTGCCACCTCACGTCCCGGGCAAACCCTGATCTGCTTTCTTCTTTAAATCTGTCCCTTGTGGACATTTCCTTTTCTATTTTTATTTTTTGGCCAAATTTTCTTATTCCATTTACACGTTGATGAACACTTGGATTGGTTCCTGTTTGGGGTTATTGCGAAGAGTTCTGCTCTGAACGAGTCTTTGTGGACCTAGCATTTCATTTCTCTGTGGGTAGATTCCTAGGAGTGCAATCGGAGTGTTTGTAAACATGTTTAAGTTTTAAGAAACTACAAAACTGCTTTTCCAAAGCGGCCGTATGTTATACGCCACGAGCAGCGGTTGGGGAGGGTTTCGGGGTCACCACAGTCTCGCCAGCATTGTTGTCTTTGGGGTTAAGCCATTTTGTGGTATTTCAATGTAGCTTCAGTTTGCATATGATTGTAATCACACACTTATTATGCAAAGTGACCGTGTGTCTGGAGATGGGTTCTTTTTACAGTAAAGTTGCAGATAACTTAGAAAGCTCATTGTAAGGTTTCAGTTTTGTAAAACCTTATGGCTGACATGCTCTTCGTTCGTAAACATTGACAATAGTCTTTTTCTCTGGTTCTAACATCTTGTATCATTTTGAAGCACTAATGCTTTGGCAGTGTGGGTTTCAGGGGACTGGTTAACGTGCCATCCTGCCTCACTTACTTGCAGAGTAACTTCTGGCTTAACTTTCTGTGCCCCCCACTTTTTTTTTACTGAAAAAATGGAACTAATAGCACTTATCACATAATGGTTATGAAACAGTATATGTAAAACACTTAGACCATATACGTGTATTCTGATTTGGAAACATCACAGCCACTTTTAAAACCAAATTCATCATAAGAAATTGAAGTAGATCGATTTCTTCTTTTTCACTAGCTATTGATTTCTGCTTTTTCACTTTTTGGGGCTCCTTTACAGGTCATCTAGAGAACCAGTGGGTTTTAGCTATTGTGGCTGCTGTTTTTTCTACTAAGGAAAGTTTCAATGTGGCACAGTTTTACTCAGACTCATCTAGAATGGCACGGGGAAGAATTCCTGGGCAATATAAAGTTGGTTGCCAGGGGAAGTGATATTAGACACGACAGAAGTCCTGGGTTTTGAAGCAACTTCAGTTCTTTATGACTCAGTTAAGCCCCATCTACAGAACAACAAACAAACGTGCGATCTTTATTCAACTCCTGGCCTTCAAATCCATGTAGTAAGGTTTCATAGTAAATTAGTGTTAAAAATCCATCTAACTCCATCTGGTTTCATTCATGCTAACAAACAGGGTAACTGACTGAGACATAAAGATATCAACCAGGCTCAGGTGCTAAACTAACCACATGCTTAGGTGTAAACACTCCCGTGGTCACTGACGGCCAGGTGTGACTGTGAATGGCTACGTCATGGAACCATGAAAAGTTTATAGTTTTCATTTTAGTTTCAGATCAGCACGATTCCATGGTAAGCATTATTTCCCCTGCTGTCTCTCAAATGATCAGTCAGCCTTAAAACTCTATATAACAAATAATAGGAAAGCTAAAATAAAGTCAGTATACCAAGCCTATTTACCATTTAGGGATTAAGGTTATGTTGAACAAGAATTATAAAATGTTAATTTACGTATTGAATGAGAAAGTTCCCATTTATATTGTTTAAAGCTTACACTGCTTACTTCAGATCACACCCATACTCACTAAGAAAGTCAGATTTGGTTTTTTTTTTTTGCATATTCAGTGTCATTAAAGTGACACTGATGACAACATTAAGGCATTCGGAGGCATCACAGATTATCCAACACTGTGTGAAATCTGGAAGCCTTGACCACTTTCTGTAGCGATTGTGGAAAGGAATAAATAATACTCTCGACATGAAACTCATCGCTATTTGTTTTTGAAAATAGTTTTGAATTTGGACTTTTTAAAAAAATATTGAAGATAATCAAGTTATAGACCTCTTAAGTTGGAGTACTGTTTCATGTCAAGGTTGGATGGTAAAACCTTTGTATAGACCTAGTTTCATTCATTGATTCTACTGTGTGCAAGGAATTGGATTTCCGTGGTTGAGAGTTCGTTATCTGTTTGCAGTTCATATCTTAGAGGGCTTTAACTGATTTTTCTTTAAGTACCAGAGATGGGCTTCACTATGACTAGCAGGAAAAGGATGAAGCAGTGAATGCCATTCCTGAGAACGTACGTCCTGTACAGCAGCCACCCCCACCTGCCCAGAGCACCACAGAAACCGCTTATTGGCACACGTTCGCTAGAGGAACCCACTCTGACAGCAGGATTTTGACCTGCTGAGACTTCTGACGGTGACATGAAATTCCACATATTCTACGGCAGGTGCACTGCTGGTGATTGACAAGGTGCATCCGACCTACTAGTGATTGACAAGGGCATACGCCGACAAGAAGCTGAGTGGCAGTACAGTGTCGGGGGCGGTGTGGCGGCACCGGAATTGTGCTCTGAGACACCACACAGATCTCCGCTTGCCACTCCCCCCTGTGCCCCCCGCCAGGCTGGAGAGTCACGTGATGGGTACTTTACCAGATACCACTGGGTGCAAAGTGAACCATAGTTCTTTGCATTCAGAATGCTCCTTTGACATTTCTTCTCTTCGGGTTACACTCCCTTTTCTCGGCAGCAGAGGTGAATAAAAAGCTTGCTGCAGAGCTGGATGCAAAGGGGACCCACACACAGCATGCAGGTCAGGACCATTCCGTAAGAAAAGAGAGCATGTCTTTAGAGAACACTCCACTTCTTTTTTCTGAGATACAGTGCTTTGCTATATACTCTATAAAAAAGATCCAAAGGTAAGCCAACTTGAAATAGAAAACTGTTTAGAAAATAAAAGCTTTCTTTTCTAAGAGACACTTAGAAAGACATAAAGCAGAAAGTGGACTTGAATTTTTCTAACTGCAAACAAAATCACTCAGCTTTCTTTAAGGTCAAGCTGAAAGTTAAACACCTAAGGTTTGCGTCTGTGTTAGTAGTTGAACTGAGCTCTGCAAAGCTCTAAGAGTACTTGCAGTATAGAAAACACAGAGGTCAGAAGGCTAATAGTACCAACAAAGGAATGGCTCTAAGGAAGGAAGCTCAAAACTCCAGTCTCACATATTCCTCTGTCTTCTAAACCGAAATCTCTGTTACATGTGTCTCTGCATATGATTTGTGCAAGATATAAGCAGTCTGGGATGTTTTCCTGCCAATATCTTACTGTGAGGAATGATGAATGGTAAAGGAATCCTGCCTCTCACTTTCTAAATTGCTATAGGATAAAGAGTACAATGAAAAGAGAAAATCAGGCCACCAACCGAATGGGAAAAGATTCTTGCAAACACCTCCAATAAGGGAATTATATCCAAAATATATAAGGAACTCATACAACTCAACAACAAAAAACAAACAATTCAATGAAAAATTGGGCAGAGGACCTGAATAGATGTTTCTCCAAAGAGGACATACCAATGGCCAATAGACATATGAAAAAATGCTCAACGTCACTAATCATCAGAGAAATGCAAATAAAAACCACAATGAGATATCACCTCACCCCAGTCAGAATGGCTATCATCAACAAGACAAATAGTAACAAGTGCTGGAGAGGCTGTGGAGAAAAAGGAATCTCATACACTGTTGGTGAGAATGCAGACTGGTGCAGCCGCTCTGGAAGGCAGCGTGGAGGTTCCTCAAAAAATTAAGAACAGAATTACCATATGGCCCAGCAATCCCTCTCCTGGGTATCTACCCCAAAAATCTGAAAACATTTATCCATAAAGACAAGTGTGCTCCAATGTTCATTGCAGCTTTATCTACAGTGGCCAAGACATGGAAACAACCAAAATGTCCTTTGATAGATGATTGGATAGATAACGTGTGGTATATATACACAATGGAATACTATTCTGCCATAAGAAAAGATGAAATAGGACCATTTGTGACAACATGGATGGATCTTGAGATTATAATGCTAAGCAAAATAAGTCAGACAGAAAAAGTAGAGACTCATATGATTTCACTAATATGTGGGATATAAAGCTGTAAGCAACAAAAGAACAAGAGAAAGAAATGAAGAAACATAAACTCATAGACACGGACAATAGTTTAGTGGTTACCAGAGGGTAAGGGGAGTGGGGGATGGTAGGTGAGGGTAAAGGGGGTCAAATATATGGTGATGGAAGGAGAACTGACTCTGGGTGGTGAACATACAATGTGATATATAGATGATGTGATACAGAATTGTACACCTGAAACCTATGTAACTTTGCTAACAATTGTCACCCCAATAAACTTTAATTAAAAAAAAAAAGAGGAAATCAGCTGATCTATAGAACTGAGTTTTACACTGAGACACACAGTGGAAGAATTCCATAATACAGCCCTCTCTAGTGTCTTTAAGCTCAGTCTATGACTACAATGAAATCTACTCGTATATACGAGTCTATTAGTGAGAGTCGGGTGGATGGCCCAACCAGTTCAGTATATTCCAGTTGCTCTAGGCATGCTAGCTCGGAAGAACCACGACCCTTGTCAGCCCAACTGCCACTTTGTATGTGGACAAAGTAAGACAGGGGTCTTATTTAACGTGCCGACAGAGGTCAGGGTCAGGATTCCGTGAGCTAAGAGAGGCAGAGAGGGTGGAAGATCTGAGGAAGCACGGCTTCTCCGGCATTGACAAGGCCCTGAAGGGAGTACCTCCCACTCTCGTGCCTCTCTGGCCTCACTATTGCCTCCCCAGATGGGTCATTTACCCAAGAAAACCAGAGGGAACCAGCAAAAGAAAACCAAAGCAGAACTGTAACTGCTGAGGCCTCTGAAGGAGAGATGACAGGATGGACCTCCAGTGGGTGAAGACTGAGGCAAAAGATGGGGTCACAGCACACCCCCCTGCCTGTCCCATCACCTCGTGGGTTATTCCTGCTGCCTAATGTTGTTTCTGAAAAGTCACAGAGGAGAGAGCAGCAGATTCATAAACTGTCTGGCTCATCACCTCGTTATCCTCCCGAGAGGTCCCAACAGTGTCTCGAGTAGGCTCAGCACGACCAACGTCTAGGTAGCCTCTTCTAAGGGGAGTTGGTTTTGAGGCTTACAACTGTTTTGTTTCTCTACTTTCCTCCCAGGGGAGACTTTTCATAGTTAGAAATCAATAGAGGATTTAGGACATTTCTTTGCCACACTGTTGAAATGTTCTTTCCCACGTGGTTGGGGACACACTGAGAAAGGACCAGTCTGTAAGGAACTGCTGACTCGACAGTTACATCACCAACTGCAGTGTTTTTTTTTTTTGTTTTGTTTTGTTTTTGTTTTAAAACAGTTCTTTGCTGCAACTTCAATAAATTATTGAGAATATAAACTTACGTTAAAGCTTCTGAATAATTATAATGACGAGAAACTCCTAGAAACTTCTGGACTTCATCCATCACCGTAGCAGGATCCGTTCTTAGCTGTTGCCCATCAATAATTAGCAACTAAATTACCACAGGGGAAAAAAAGACAATGCATGTTGACAAAAGGCATGTAACTGTATAATAAAAAATCTCTGCACTTTGAGTTTATTCAGTGACAGACCCAGTGCAGGGGATTTGCATTCACTGCGCTCAGGCTTAACCCAGCCATCTTCATTAGTGACCTGGGACAAGACATACAACACACGAATTAAATGCACTCGTATTTTATAATCTGTAAAGTCCTGCAAACACCGTGGAAACAAAAAGCCACTTGGAGGGACCAGGACAGCTTAAGAAACGTGACTATAAGATCACAAATGGGAACCAAGTTTAAAAACTGCCAAAGCATTGATTGCATCCTTCTAGCTGGGAGGGAGCATTGCAGAGACAAAGAAAGGTTCTGATAAGACCACGTGTAATGAGACAGAGGACACGTCATCCTCCACACGTCCCGCCAAAGGAGGAGCACTGTCAAGTTTTAAGAAGTACTTTGATAATTTAGAGAAAAAGGTCAGACTCCCAGAGACCTGAATGTGGATAGAAGTGCCTCAGCGGGCTGCACGGAAGACTTTGCTTTTTACTCTGGTGAGGGAGGGGGTGGACCCAGCAAGATAAAACGACAGCAGGCTGTGATGGAGGCCCCCAAACCTGCAACTGGCGCTCCCACATTTCTATTTAGTCCAGAACAGTGTTGTTTGCTAGAACCTTCTGTGATGTTCTACAGCTGTGGTGTCCAACAGGTGGCTACTGAGCATTTGAAATGTGGCTGAGGAACTGAATTTTGAATTCTATATAATGGCGATACAGGTTTAGAGGGCTGTATGTGGTAGCAGCTTTCGCATTGGACAGCAGGGCTGTGGACACAGGCGCACGGTGGTCCGAGGGCCGGGGGGGTTTCAGGCTGTCTGCTCTCGGGGCTGACTTGGTAATGTCGGTAGATGCCAGGCAAAGGGGAGACGCAGGGAGCCAAGGGAGATACTGACGGATGGAAAATGCAGCAGGGTGGTTCAAAGGGAAATAATGGCAGTTAATTAAGCAGAACAGTATTGCCTTGTTTGGTTAAGAGGCTCTCAAGCTTTATTCTTGGAATAAGAATCAAGGGGGCGAAGCTTCTAAAGCTCTTTACAATCAGGAAAGGTTTGCACTAGAAAATAGAGCAGGGAGAATTATCTTGAAATACTGTTAGAAAGACAATTAAGTGGTTTTTCTCCCTCTGCGTATCTATTATTCTGTGCCACAGTCTCATTAATTACAACTAAAGAGTAACACCTAGTACTGTTTCAATGAGTAGAAATGTCCTCTACCCTAGAGGCAAAGCCATCCATGTATGAGGTTGTGACATGGTGTAATTTTTACTGCTCCATACCTGAAAGGGGGGGAAGTAAACAAGCCATCTCTCGATGTGGCTGGCATACCACCCAGGGACCAAACACCTCTTCTGTAAGGCGCGGAGCTCGGCGGGGGCACGGGGCCCCGCGGAGATCACTTGGTAGAAGCTGAACTTGAGAGCTGCGGGGTCTTCATGCGATCGCTGATGCTGTGGAGAAGAGGTGGGAGATTAAACCAACTGGAAGCACAGGCATAAATGCTTCGAGACCAATCTCTGGGGCAGGCCTCAAAGCGTGGGGAAGGAGTGCCTCCCTGCTGGAAAGCCACTTGGTTTGCAGTTAATAAAGGAAAAAATTGTTTGCTGAGAGCACCAGGAATTAAAGCCATGACCCTGATGAGAGGATAGTTCTGAGACTTAGTTGGTGGAGGCTGAATTCTCATTGCTAGGATTCCTTAACGTCTGCACAGAGTCGCTTCCTTCGTGTGTATATTTTATTCTGAAAGTAAACTTTTGGAAGTGAGGCCACAGCGAACCGTTTATCACATGCAGTGAGAATCGTAAGGCAGGGACGCCACTTGTCCTGCCCCACAGCCAGGCCCCCCCTGCTAAGGCACTTACAGAAAAGCCCTGCTGGCTCTGTGAAGTGGAGAAGCTGCTGCACACTCTGACAGGAACGCTGTCTGAAGCCCCCAGCTTTTATCCGTACCTCTGCATCTACAAGCCCATGGCATTTTACCGAACGGTAACCTTCGCGATAAATCAGAATCCTTTATTGTACAGAAAATGCAAAAAGCTGTCCAAGTAGGAAAGTGTTCTTTAATGGCTCGGCTGGGCCCACGGGTTTGAGGAAATAACCTTTTCCCTGAATCGACCAATACATATTCAGGCTCCGTGCTGGTTGTGTGGATGTTTACCACATCTCCTGAACAGCAAATTTGGTGCAATTGAGATTCAAATTACCTGACTGCACACCCCACTAGACTTACTGCAGGCCTGCATTTAGCTATCAAGGAGTGATTTATTTGTAATATTTAGGACGTTTTGTTAGCTTGCAGCCTTAAAACCTCCCTTTTCAGTAAAGTTTCAATTTTTCAGGGGCTAAGTGGTTGCTAAGCTCCAATTTTCTTCTTTCTCTTTGAGTCAATTAAGGCTCATTTCTCTTCTGCAGATACCTGGCGGAAAAGATAAACGGCTCCAAGTTGAATCCGTCAATTTGCAATTTGCTATACATTTTGATTTAAAAGATGGCTCTAGGAGTTTGGCATGAATGATCAGTGTGCAGTTGTGGATTTCAGCTTTCCAGGGTGTCTCACTCCGTATGAGGAAGATTATTATCCATCTGCCTATCTGAGACCCCCTCTGCTTCACCTGCCCTTTCCCCACTCTGTCCCAGCCACAAAACCTTTCCTGGCATCGTGTCTCGCCTGTTGTAAACCTGGAAAAACTGCTTTGTTAAATAACAAGAGGACCCAGTGCTGGGAAACTTTATTCTCTGATATCACAGATTATCAGCAATTTCCCTGTTTAAAGTCTTATCAGGGAGAATGGAACGTCCCTCTTTTGCCTGGAGGCTCAGAGCTGTGGGGGTCACTTTAATACAGAGAAGCAGCCTTGTTTCCATCCAGGTGCAGAGTTTCAGATCAGGGGTTTCTAGACACAAGACTCCACATTTATCTCAACATGATAGCTTCCAAGGAAATAGGACCCTGAGCCCGCCTCTCAGCCCTGACGCGCTGATAACCCCTTTACCTGTCGCCCAGCTTTGTGCTTACAAAGCGTTTTACTCTTGCCTAAATCTGTCGCCTGACAAATCCCTCCCTTCTTTAGGGAAATGCCCAGTCACCCCTCTGCTGTCCGGACTTCTTTGCAGCAGCCAACTGGTCTACCTAACCGAACCGGTCGTCCCCGGTGGTCTGTGTCAGACGGCCTGCCACTCCAGAGGACGCCGTCTGTCACTCAGTACTTCCTGACTTAGAAACTGCCTCTTTACACCTGTTTCTTCAATGAGACTGAAAGCAGCCTCAAGTGTAACATCCACATTTATCACTTTATCTTCACATCACGCTTAGAACGATACTTTGCCTGTGGTTATCACTAAAATGAATGGATGAATGAACACATGATGTGAGGAAAGCAGTTTTAAATTATAAAACTGAGGACCGACTAAGGGTCCTGGTGACCAAGGACACAGACAATTAATTTTATGTTCTTCTATTTAATTCCGACTGCTTCTTATTCAAACTTTTCAACATTTGATGATGGAAATATCACTGAGACAAGAGTTTTTTCCTATTATTTTAAATGATTTATTAAAGTAAAAACAGATTTGATGTATAAGTATTATTATTAGATCCTGTTAAATTATTTCACAGTGATCATTTCTGGGCTAGGTTGTAACCGACATCAGAAATAATAGCAATGAGTGTATGAGGAAGAGGCTGGAAACAGGGTTTAGACTGGCTGGGTTTTCGGGGATGAAGAATCTTATGTTTAGTTTTCGATACTCAGTTATTGTTCAGTACAAACAGTTATTTAAGCTCGTTTAGAGTTGGAGTCATCAATCTAAATGGGCTAAATATGGTTTGTCACTTGTTTTGTGAATAAAGTTTTATTGGAACACAGCTAAGATCATTCATTTACATACTGCCTATGGCTGCTTTCCAAATACAATAGCTGAATTGCAGCAGAGACCAAACACATGGCTTGTGAAGCCTGAAATATTGACTCCCTGGCCTGTGACTTTTGCTTTGGGGGAGTCACTTGTATTCTTCATCTGTAAAACAGATAATCACAGCAGCATCGCATATGTTTTAGATGAAAAATAATGACTTTAAATTATTTCACTTTTTACGATTTTACTTTTAAAATGCAGGTACGTAGAAACACAAACATACATTCAAGTACATATTTTTTTGTTTAATTTAATTTAATTTCCTCATTGCATTAATGCATTTTATTACTGTGTTTCCCCAAAAACAAGCCCTAGCTGGACCATCAGCTCTAATGTGTCTTTTGGAGCAAAAATTAATATAAGACCTGGTATTATATTATCTTATACTATACTATACTATACTATGCTATACTATACTATATTATATTATACCTGGTCTTATATTATATTAAAATAAGACTGGGTCTTACATTAATTTTTGCTCCAAAAGATGCATTAGAACTGATGGTCTGGCTAGGTCTTATTTTCGGGGAAACATGGTAAGTAAATAAGTACAGCATTAATAAAATCATAAGGGGAAAGTTTCTCCATGGCAACAAAGAAAAATTTACCCACTTTTCTGTAGACATAAAACTAGCAAATCTTCCTTTTTTTTAAAGCTCAGGGTGGTGGCTACTGCTGCAAACCATCCTCCAGGCTCCATACTCCCGTCTACCTGCTGGAGTCTGTGTGTGGCTCCCGTACCTGGTACCAGGAATAGGCTCGGTCCGATGGGTCTATGAGGATGGTGATGATCTTCGCTTTAGGGACCAGAGAGGCTGCCCTTCTCGGCGCCTCCTGGGAGTGGAAGTAATTGGCACTCTTCTCAAACAGCAAGTCAGTGGTGGCATTCGAGGGGGCTGGGAAGAAATCCATGTACCTAGAAAAGGAGTAGGTCTCAAAATAAGTCTCTGCTTTACACTCAATCCCCGGTGACTGAAGATGTGAAAGGTGTCCCACAAATTCCTTAGTTTCCGAAACAAAAGCCTTTTTTTCAAGGCATTTGTCCCACAAAGTTTTGGGCAAGAGAAAAACACACAGAAAAGTTAATAATGTATTTTGAAAATGCTTTCCTACACACATTATCTTTTTGTTTTGCTTAATATCAGGAAAAAGGGTGTGGGAGATAACAACCGTGGAGACACAGCAAACCGCAGGTATTATAGAAAATGGAAGGTTTCTTCAATTTCACAATAATGGCCCACGCTCTGCCCCCACCCTTTGCAGTTCATAAGCCACTATGACTTTGGGCTACCAAGACAAGGTGGTTGGATAATTACTGAACAAGAGAGTCACTGACATTTGTGTGATGACTTTGCAGTGTAGTGTTTTCTTTTCGTCACCTAACACCATAAAGCTTCTGGTAGTATTCCAGTGAACGTACTGCAAAGTTTGGTTGGTACAACAAAGCAATATCTTGAAACTCAGGACAATAAACAAATCTTTTTATGTTTTCTGGAAATTTCCTTGTTGGTGACATATCATTCTGGCAGCCTTTTATGGGGGAAACAGATATACAAGAGTTCCTGGGAAGTTTGATCTGCTATCTGTTCTGGTGTGTATGCTATTTATGGAAAGTGTCACGTTTCTGGATGCTTCTTAATTTAGATGGCCACGCTGGTTCCAGGGGTGCTAAGGTTATCCCAAGGGTCTAGTGCTATCTTATTTTGGTCCAAGCTTGCCTCTAGCTTGCGTATTCTGAGAAAGGCTCCACACATCACAAAAGAAGGGTAGAAGGTGCTGGATTCAGATAACTTTTAGTTTCTAAAACCTGGCCCAGCATCACGACATTCCTCTATACTTGGACCGGTGAGGCTGTGCAGACCCCTTCCAGCGGTCCTGGGTCTTGGGTGGCTGCTGTGCTTCTTTCCCAGATCCCAGGGGCTCATGGAGAAACGGGGGCCGGTTTCTCTTTGCCTGGACCCACATTTTTCTAGGGCAGTGATTGGTACTTACAGGCACTTGAAAAACGTTTGATGGTTAAACAAGTGAATGACTAGAATTCAGCTTCGTATTTCCAGGGTGGGAACAGGCCCATGTCTGGAGAATATGAATTCAGCTTACCCTGAGAATTGGTGCAAAAACTCAACTGGTTTAACAGTTTGGGCTTAAAACTAAGCGTCTGCCTCATTCAAGCCTTGCTACTTCCATAACACCTCAGACATTTTTTTTTTTAAACTGAAAAGTGTGATTTTGCAATTCTCCACGTTTATTTGTTACTTGGGTTGATGCTGAGCATTTCTGAGTGATTTTACTCAAAGCCTGAACTCAAAGTTCAGGGGTCCTAAATGCTAATGGGATTTTACGGCTCCACGCACCGCTCCAACTCTCTGCTGCGTCCCCGAGAAATGCTAAAAATCAATGATCAAACCGTAGGATGTAAAACTTAACTGCATGAATTGATTGTCTTAGACCTTCTGCATGTCTTGGCTATTTGATCAAAGATGGAGTTTTCTAAATCTGATCTGCCCTTTTCGCTTGTGCCCTAAGCTTGTGTTTGGGCTGCTTGGTGGTTATAGCAGCCCTGGTTTTACCCAGTTCTCCATGAAAAGCAGATGCATGTACCCAGGTGAACTAACTGTGCCTGGGCTGATGCTGGAAACAACTTCAGCACTGAGCCACGCATCATCTCCCACCTCGCGGCTCTGTGGTCCCAGAGTGACGGCTGGGGTGCCTGTGCTCCATGGACGGCAAGGCCAGGGAGGACTCTGCGTAAATCCCATGTCGCTGAGAGCAGAGCTGTCCTTATTGCTAATAGATTGACATTTGCAGTTATTATTATTATTTGTTATTTGTGTTAATTGCCTCTTATCAACATAATTTATCAATCAAACGTGTTTGCAATTGGGGTGTTTTTAGTGAGTTATAATCGAAAATTTGAATGGCTCTTTAGCCTTCTGCTTATTTATGTCGTCTCTCTGTAAACTGCTTACAGGAATTTTTGTTCCTGTTGTCGAGTCTATACACAGTACTGGCTTACGAACTGCTTTTCTTCTCCTTCTTCTAATTGATTATTCTCATAGACATTCTCAAGTTCCAGGGAACCCAAGTATTCCATTCCTCTCCACTTCTAACGTGCTTTTTAATCACTCCTTTTCATCCCGGTGTTGGCATCACTGTACGCTAAATGCATGTGTATTTGAGTCAGCGGTTGATCGGCAGCTGAAGTCGTTGCTGGTTTCTTGATTCTTGTAGCCGTCATCTAACAGTACACAGTGAATCAGTATCAAGTACTGTACTGAGGAACTGGCAGTGAAATAGATGCAGAGCGTGCCAAAAATATGTACACACATTTTAAGAAAGTAAAAAAACTGTATTAAAATTGTACTACTCAATATATTCCGATAACAAAAGAGGAATACAAGTCATGTGTATACATTTTTGTGGCACCTCCGTTATATAACCGTTACAATGCATGTAAATCTAGCAGGTGCTCAGATTATACACAGCCATTTCTTTATCTTTCTATTCAGACAACCCACAAGCAACTCTTGAGGGGTCGATACTTTTGAAATTGAGTTCATGCAATTGGCAGCAGAGGCTAACAAATAACAACTCTTTATGCTAAAATACATACAAAATGTTTATGTTCACACTCTAGAGTTATTATAAGAATTCCACTCTTTTATACCACTTTCTACCCAGAATTGATACCATAATAGCAAGACTTGTAGCTTCATTTTATGATTAATGTGTTTGGAACTTTTGTTCCTGCTACATTACCATATTTTGTGTATATTTGACATTTTAACTTTGGATTTTATTTTAACTATTTTCCTTGGATGGTTGATATATTTCTAATTTTAATTCAAAGGTGAAAAGTTAAATTTTGTATGTTGTTGATATCTTTTTTTATAGCTTTCATTACTCGTGAAATACATACACATTTCTAGTTCTATTTATGTACCTTTTATGCCAAAGCAAAATAGAAAATTGTATATGTGGATGGTAGCAACATTTTAATGCAAAGTGCATAAGAAGAGAAAGCTATGAAAATGTTTTCTTAAGAGTAGAGAGGAATGAAATTCCTGGGTATTCTGGTATTTCTCTGACTCCACATCTGTAATCACCATCAAATATAATTAATGCAAATTGCAATTACATGTGTGCCTCTCGAGGCGACCAGTCCCTTCATGAACTGAGAAAAGTTTGGTATGACTACTTCCAGTTCTCCTTCATGTGGTCAGTTTCCAAGGCACAGAGATCACATTTATTTGTGGCTACAAAGTTATAAGTTTATAAACGTCAGCACTAACTTTATAGTGTGCACAGTACATATACTTTTAGATTTAGACTAATAACCCATCTTACCAATCAATCCCCCTGTGGTAGTTATTTCTATTAAAGAACTGTACCTCCTCAAGGGTTTTGGGGCTGGGGGAGTTACTAAGGATGGAAGGATGCATAGCCAGGAACAGATACAAAGCAGTGGTGCCTGAAAAGACAGCAGAGGTTTCCAGGTTAATGACATGAAAACACAGTTTCCTACTTTGAGCATTACAGAGTCATTACTAAACCAAGTGCTACAATGGTCCAAACAGATACACATGAAAGTCCTCCTTGAATTAAATTGAAGAGATAACCAGCATTTGAAAAGAAGCAGATTCTAAAACACAGAGCTAGTCTGATGGGAGGAGAGGCCACGGCCGGGCTGGGACCGCTGGCTTTTAACTCCCGCCCAACGCTGACTTGGGCTGTGACTTTGGCTTTTAGCTTCTTCTTGTCTTGGCTTTATTAGTGGAAAATCGCCCACCTTTCTTATTTCATAGGCTTGCTCTGAAAAGCCTGAAGATGTTTTGATACTAGTAAAGAACTATGTAAATGAAAGATGTCATTATTTAATATAAGATATTGCATTACCAGAATCAATACTTGGGTTCTCCTCTAAAGTTCTTCCTGAGGCCTATGAAAGCTTATTAAATTTAGGCAGAATTTAATCTTTTAGCAAGTTTGTTCAAGTTTGAAAGTACTTACATACTTGTAAAAAATAATGTCAAAAATTGTTTAATCTGCTAAATTAAAAAAATTGGTGCTCTCTCTTAGTGACATAACTTTACAACATTTGCATTTTTTGGGAAGAGGGTGACGTATCAGAAGTATCCATACAGATTTGTAATTAATGGGGAATCAAGGATTTTCTTTTTTAAGTGAGCAGTGTCATAAACTGTAACACTCGTGTTTCAGAGTCTGAATTCTGAGCTAAGGGGTCAGCTTAGCCTGCTACAAGAGAAAGTAAGGCAATCTGAGTTCAATATGTGGAAGATTTAACCAGGTACTTGTAACTGTGTTTATAAGCTCATAATATGAAAATATTTCTGGTCTGTGTGCTCAGTACGCCTAAGGGAGAAATATACCCTTTGGTTTCCCCTTCTGGACTCTGACGTCATTTACTTTATCACATGGCCTGACCGAGCAAGACTCTTACTTGTATTCCAGGTCAACAGCTGGCAACACTAGTCAGACGTGGCCTTATAATACTTCTTTCACTAGGAGAAACTACTGTTGTAATCTTGCTTAGTGATAATGTCATGTATCAAATTCTGAGTGTTTTTATCTCTCTGATAAGCGTTATTTAGTGTTCTACTTAAATCTACCATATTAATACCACAAAAAAATTGTTAAAATAGCTCTGTCAGCAGCAACATTGGCTACAACCGCTGGAAAGAGGCAGAGGCAGTGCTGCTGACGAGATGTGACCTAGACAATGAGCAGTGTGTCTGCAATCCCAGGTAACTGCAGGAACGAAGCAGAGTCATGTACGGTGCACAGAGGAAAACTCCTTTCCAAGACTGACTTGCAACAGTGGTGCTCTGGCTTCAGCATCAGAGTCGCTTGCAAGGCTTGCGACAGTGCAGGCAGCTGGGCCCTTTCCCAGAATTTCCAATTCAGCCCCTTTGAAAATCGCTGACTTAGCAGAAATGTGGAACCAAATCCAAAACGTATTGGGCAAAAAAAGTTTCATTATTTGAAATCTATACTAGAGTAAATCTTTCTAGAGCATGGTCTTTTGAGTCAGGTAAATTGTAGGATCAGGAGTTTTATTTCTAACACGTACCATCTGTGTGAACTTGAACAAAATATACCTAACCTGAGCCTTGGTTTTCTTATCTTTTTCGTGGGGAAGGAAATACCTAGCTATCAGGGTTTTATGGGGGTCAAGTGAGATAACCTACGTGAAAGTACCTGAATAGCTCCATATCTGAATAGTAGTAAGGTGTTTTTTAAAATAACAACTTTATTGATATAAAATTCAGTAATGCATTCAAAAAAATGAAAAGAATAAAATTTTGTGAGGAAAGGAAGTATAGCTATTAAAATGTGAAAAAAGAAAGCAGATTAATTTCTTTCTTAGATCAACTGAAGGCATTGTTTTTGAATTTTATTTTTAAGATTCGTATTAAATCATGTTGTTTGCTTTTAACAGCATGGCCAGCACTAATAAGACAAACAGAAAAAAATGGAGATGTTCTAATTGTTTGCAGAGTCAGTAAAAGGCATAATGCAATTTACCAATTATCAAAAAATTATGTTGTGGTTTCTGAATTCTATCTTTACATACATATATTGTTAGGTCTGAATATACTATCCTGTGTGTGTGTGTAAAATACATAATCATAGACATACATATTCCGGTGACCATCCATAAAGCTTCAGTTTTTACATTTTTTGTCAGTTTTGACACTAAAAATATTTGAATATCCAGATGACTCTACATCTGTGGAAAATTATTCAGAAAAATACTTCTGACAAAACTAAAGTTAAAAATGAAGCCATTTCATTTTTACGGAACTGATATTCAAATATATGAAAATACTTTTGTTCATTTGAAAAATCAGTTTCACACACTATCTATATCCGCAACATGGATGACCCTCAGAAGCATTATGCTAAGTGAGAGAAGACAAACACAAAGGTTACACACTTTATGCCTCCATTTACATGAAATTCTAGAAAAGGCAAAACCATAATGGCAGAAAGTGGCTGCCCGTGGCTGAGGATGGGGGCGGGAGAGCTGACTGCAAAAGGGCAGGGAGGAACCGTTTAGGGAGACAGGAGTTCTGTGTCTTGAATGTTGTGGTGGTTGCTCAACTGTGTACAATTTCCGAAATTCATCAAACTGTGCATTCAAAATGGGTGAGTTTTATCGCATGTAGATTGTATCTCTATAAAACTGGAAAACATTCAATTTTTACAAGAAGGAGATAAAATACTCCTTTCCAAAGGTAAAGGTCATATACAAATTGTAACATAAACATTTGGACACCCATTTGAGTTTAAGATGACAAGTAATAATTCAGCCATCTAATCATAACATTACAGCGTCTGCATATCTGGCCGCACACAAGGGGAAGCATCCTAGGAGCAGAGTTTTCTGAAGCAAAGTTCGGATGCCAGGTGTCAGAGAGATGTGATCAGTGGTGACAAAGCTGTTTGACGCCAGTGGGTATTCGCTGAACAGACTTCAGTATGCACACTTTTCTAGTTGCCTCTTGACTTTAAATGGATAAGGACAAGTGAACTAAATAAGGACAAGAGAAGCACTTGTCATATTTATTATTGTTTTCAGATTGATATTTGCAAATGGGACTAAGAGGACATGAATAGACTACATTCTATGCAATTCTATGTACATTACATAGAATTCTCCCTAGTTATTTCTAAGGAACCGAGGAGAGGGAGTGTATTCCCCTTAGGAAGGGCCCCGAATAGTTTTATCATGCAGGATACATCATGAATGTCTGGCATTTTAAAGCTTCCACTGGTCTTCATTTTAATACTGATTCTTACAGAAACAAGTTTTATGGGAAAAAATTGCATACCAATTTTTAAAAAAGGTGCAAACGATTTCTCCTGGGTATGAATAAAATACCTTTCTTAGCACAAAATTTCTTTTATGTCTAGGAATTCTGCTTGTCAAACATCCTTTACACTCTTAGAAAACAGTCATCTCTGCCAGAAATAGTTTAGAAATAAACTATAGCAAGAGGGGGCTATTTTTCTGGAAGGGATTTATGTAAAGAGTTACAGCTACCTGTATGTACCTCTCTGATTTTGATGAAACCTATCAGTCACCTTCTAAACACATGATTAGTTTTGATTTTAGAAATGTTAATAACAACACATTTCAATTAAGATCTTTGGGGGAAAATAACATTTGTTACCAAATTAACTGCTGGATGTTCAAACTGTGACATCTATTTTCATCCTTTTCACTTTAAAAACACTTTGACAAGCATTTAAGCACATCATCGAGCTAAACAAAGATTATGCCAGAGAATAAAATATGTTATTCATTCATCAGTATTTATAGGAAGTTTGAGAACTCATTGTTTAGCCATCAGGATTGTTACACTGTTTGGTTAGTCATAACATAAAAAGTTCTCACCGGTTTTCTGGGGTCCTATCACCAAGAATTTTGGTAAGCGATCACAGGTTTTTTCTTTAGACCAAATGTCTCTGTGGCGTTTGTCATCACAAGGATTCTGAATGGGAGAAGAAGAGAGAGATGGCTTTTTTGATTGTGTATCTGTGGTGTGCGAAGGTTTTTCAACTTCTGTCCTTAAAAAGATGTTCAGGAAAGAAGGCCATTGGCTCTTTCTTTTAAATGAAAGTCTTTACATGGCATCATGGAAGCTTTCGGATAACTCTTTTCTGTCCTGAAGTTCAGTGTCTACTGAGGAGGTGGTGGTGGGGGAGACATTTCAACGACAGACAGCCTCGTAGCACTGAGGGCGTATTATTTCTTCTGCTGTTGGCAGTTCTATGCTGTGCATGTGTGTGTGTGTGTGTGTGTGTGTGTGTACAGTGAGCTTGTTGGCAGAGACTGTGCTAACCTAAAAAGAGACCCATTTCCAGCGTTCAATAAGTCACGGAACTGTAAGAGGGGTTCAGATTTTCATTCTAGGTAACTTTGAGCTTTCCTGCTGTGTTTCAAAGGACTATGGATCTGGCCATAATAATACTGTTCAAAGAGACAGCAGATTTCTTTCAGCTGCCTTCAAACGTCGGCAAACGTGTATCTAAAACTATAACTTTACAGACTCTGATGCTAAAAAAGCACTACATTTCAGCAAAAGGGTAAAACGAGGGTGAATTTCTGCCTTGGGGATTTGCGATTGGTCTTAGTACTTAAACCAAAGCCACTGTGCAAGGTGTATCTAGACACCTTTCATTTTCACTGCAAAATGCATGGTACGTGAAGAATTGGCAGTGCTTTTTGATGTTATTTCAGGAGTGGACGAATAGGACAACATTCGATTTCTACTCAGTTAATACTGTAGGCACGTGTAGTCAGTAAACCTTCTGCTTATTTACAAAACGCACCAGATGTTAACGCTAAAGTGAAGGAATTCATTTTGGCTGCTGTTCTGGGAAAAAAAAATTGATTTTAAACCTGTCACCCGAAATAATAATAATTTCAGTTTAAAAATAAGGTGTCAAACTGAAGGAAAATTGCATGTCTTTCCAGTGGCTGACGTTTGGTGGTGTTTTGTAGTGGTTAAAGATAAAAACAATGTTTGTTACAGCAACTGCAAGATAATATGCGGTGATAATTCCACAACCACCACCTTTAACCTTCTAGAATGTGTAGTTACGTGTCTTCTTAGGGTTGTTTGTGCTCGGGAGGTGCTTAGCTCAAGTTCAAAGCTGAATGAATTGAACAGCGTTCAGAGCTCATTGCAACAGCAGCCTGTGAAGTTGAATGAGTTCTACTTCCGATGATGGTTATTATACCATCATCTCTGTCGGTTACTCTGGACAGCATTTCAAGCAGGAGTAAGAGTGCTGCCCCTGGAGCCAGAGGGCCTGGACCTCATTCCGCTCTGCCACGCACTAGCTGTGTGACCCTGACTAAGTGGCCCACTTGCGTCTTCTGCAAAGTGGGGATAATAAGTGTGCTACCACACAGGGAAGCCGTGAGGAGTAAATGAGTGAAGAACCCACGCTGACACACAGGACCATGAAATTATTCGCTAAGATTGTCCCTTTCCCCAGATCATGGAATGGGCAATTGAAGTTCAAAGTACGTTTCTGCAGTTCCAGGGCACATGAGAGTGCATGCCTTGAGGTCTGGGTTCTACCTAGAACAGTTTGAATATGCCATATTATGTGATATTTTCTCTTGAGAAGCTCAGTGATTTTGCCACTGAACACTTTCCCCACGTCCCGTCATTCCCAGCTGACACTTCTGAAAGCTGCGGGTGTATCCTGTGGTTCAGAAAGCGGTGTCAGTTTGAACTCTTCTCACCTATCCCTCTACTGTCCTCTCGTCACTATAGATACGGGCATGTGCTCAGGGAGGACAGCTGGCAACCTGCAGAGCACACACCCTCTTGACCATCTATCTTCTCACCTTTCAGCCAATTGCAATCTGCAAATTAATCCCTTCCTCCCAACTGAAAATATTACATCTACTGAACCCCTTAGAGAGCTTTTAGAATTCCATGATTTCTACTGCGCATGGGAACAGAATTTCACCCACCATGAAGCAATAACATAAGACTATATAATTCAGGAAGAAATAGTTTCTCAAATCTACTAACATTTCCAAAATGCACGTGCTATTTGTTTTGTTTTTTTGTTTTGTTTTGTTTTCTCCCCCCAGATGGCTTTACTTTTCAGATTTGGATTATTTTATAAAACTCCAAGATACGTTTGTGGGAGTAATTAACTAAACCAAGAGCTGAACCAATCGTACCTGCCAGAGAGGGTCCCTTTGCTCAGGGAACAGCTCGAAGTACTTGTGGGCCAGCTGCGCTGGGGGCAGAGTCTGCAGTCGCAAGTTGGTCCAGCTCTGCACGAAGTTGGCCAGGTTCACAAAGGTGTACGAGCCCAGGCGGTCATTCCCGTAGTTGGACAGGTGGGTCATGAAAATGCTGATCTGAAAAAGGGAAACGGAGTCCAGTGTAAACACGGGTTATTGTAATCCTGGGGCAGAGGCATGACAGCAAGGCTAGTTTTGTCTTAAGTCGTCTTTGCACAGGGTTTCATTTTCTGACGTGTTTTTGAATTTTGGGCACACCCCAAATGCTCTCACTATGAGAAGCTACACTGGAGGATGGGTTATTAGCAAGACCCGATGAGTATTTTTTTCTGAGATTTTAATAACGGAAAATGAGTCCCGCTGCCATATAGACATGTTGGTGCGATTAGATTGATGCTGAGTAACTTATCTAGGTGGTCACACATGAGGTCACAGCCTCATGATCTATGAGCTCTTCATAGCTGGAGGCAGTGGGATCCCAGGATGTTGGGACTTAGTGTTTTCAATCTAGTTAATTTGGCTTGTAATGTACTAGTACTCCCGGTGAAGAGCTAGAAATAATCAATGACGTGGCATCATCAGCATTAACTGAATGTTCTCTGATTTGTACTTATTAGAGGCCATGCTAAGAAGAAACTAGTGACTGGATTTTTACTAAGATAACTGTTAACTATTTCCCGCCAAAAACTCCTCTCAAACCCTTTCCCATATTTATTATCCGTATCAAACACCTCCTTTAAGAAAAGTTTTCAGTGCTTGGCTAGGTAAAATCAACTCTTCCCGTGTAGACAGCTGACCTACATTGTATCCATACGTTAAAAAAAATCACAGCACTTTATTTATCATAAATTTGAATTCTGTGGATTTGATTACACTGGTCTGGAATGCAGAATGTGCAATTTTCAAGCTACTGATTTAAGTGAATGCGAATAGTCTTTGTTGATTAGTGTTGACAAATGGAAATAATTCTGCGTGAGATTTTCAATAGCAAAGAAAACCACTGTGGCATTTATGCTGTTATAAAAAAGTTCATAAAAATAATTCATGTGGTAGTAGTACTTTCTTAAAATATATAATGTCATGTGAACAATAGTAATACTGGTTATTATAATCATCATAATGGTGAATATAATAGGTTCATTCATTAACAGACTGAAAGACATGCTGAAGGAAATTTATTGAGGTAACGAGGCAGAATTGAGAGAAAGGTTATATTAAGATTTGACATAATGAACAAGAAAAAAATGTAATTACTTACAACTATGAATAAGAAGAAACAGTGATATCTTATATTCTAAAGAACAAATCCTGCAGGCTTTCACATGAAAAGCTTCAACTGTGATTAAGAATATCTAATTACGTTTCTGTTCACTCTGCCTGAACATATATTAAATCTTAGAACTTCACAAACAAAGTACTTCAAGGGTGATTTTAACAGCTACCAGCAGACTTATGCAGTCATGAAATTATTAAGACTTTTACTATCTTGGGTATTTCTGAAAAAATGTGACTTAAAATTTGACCTTCTGGTTTATTTTTTATATTAGCTTTATTTCTGTGATTCCCGCCCCCTCCTTATTGCCTCCAAAACTTATTAAAACAGTAGGCTATTGAGAGATTTAAGAAAATTATACTTTAATTTGGAAGTTCTTTTCCAATGTCTGCTAGAGGCAGTCTTTTGTCATTTGTTTTATATGCCACATTTTTCGATGTAGTTCAAAAATAATAGCGAAATGATACTTCAAATTGCTTTTCTATTAAAAAAAGTGAACACAATGTAAATATACATATAAACCTGGTTAAACACTAGTTCAAATTTCTTGCTTTATTTTAATGAAATGTTTATCAATAAATCTATAAGTCTGTATGTCACTTGAATAGCATGTGCATTGGGCAGAAAATGGGGAACTTCACGATACCGTGTGACTTTGTGATACTAGGACATTTGACCTCCCTTTGGATTTACTTTTTAACATCGGAAAGCATTTTGTGTTGTGACATTTAAAGCAGAGTGGCACTATTGTACTTGTATGAGTATGGAAAGTAAAAACTGCACCCCAGGGTGAGTTAGCTGGTTAGTGAAGTGGTTTGGCTGGATCTGAACCTGACTGGCAGGAGCTAAGGTAATGCTTAGAAGGCGTTGCACTTAATCCCGTAAAAGAAAAGCTCCGTAGCCTCCATCCACCGACCTTCCCAGGTTTTCAGTTCTCTTTGTGTAGCTACTTGACTGCAATGCAGAGCGCACCACAAGCAAAGGGGTGGGTTCGTAATGCAGGTCACCTCGACACTGTAGGCCTGACGTTTGTTTTGTGCTGCTAACGAAATGCAGGGCCATACAGGGAGCGGCGTCGGCCAAGACATAAAACACTTCACCTTCTTTTTGAACTTTTTTTTTCTTTTTTTTTGGTGAATCACAATATTCTCTCTGCACATGGAATATTTTATATCTTTGCTGAACATGTGCTGTCTGCAAGTTTCCTTTATTATATTTTAGTTAGGAACATATGCTCATCAACCAACAGGACTGGTGGGAACAGACACATAATGAGAATGTTTAAGTCAAAAAATTGCTTCATTTCCAGACAGTGTTTCTTCCTTACTCCTGTTCTGGCCTGTGGTATCTATAATGCCACTTTATTTCTGGTAATTCCTCACCTGCCAACAATGTCTGCATGGAATATAAAGACGCAAGGAAGAAGCTTGAAAAGGTTACCAGTTCAGGGAAAGCAGATATTAGTCTTTCCCTAAAGAGGAAGTGTTTGTAATCTAATAGTGTTTCAGAATCGAGGGGTTTCTATTTGTAGTTGTTATTGATTTTAATTGTTTTTTTAAAAAGAATGGAATATATCAAAATAAATTATCTGTATTATATATGCAGAATCCAATGAGAAGGAAAATGTCAAAAGAAGTTACAGCTGTATTCCTACAACAGTTTTTGCTATAAGTAATTACACTATGAGCAATTAGTTATTACCCCAAAAAACTAATTGGCTGCTTAAAACTCAAATCACTGGAAATTCTGCCAAAGGCGTAAAGTTTATCTGATTAACAGATTTAAAATATTCTTTTGAGCCTCGCTGATACAGATATTTATAACACAATACTTATCTATGAAGTTTTTCTGTAACGGACAAAAGGTAAATGCCAAATGTCATATGCACTGGTATACATGAGAAAGGAAACAGATGTCATCCGTAAAAATGGCATCTGTGGCTAAGACAAAGCTTTGGGAGCTGCACCTCCCCTTTCCAGCATCAGCCAGGTGACTCTAGGAGGTTCAGGTATCGGGGAGGAGAGTGGGTCAGCCAAGAAGAATGAGGAGCAGAACCCAGGGCTGGTGCGACAGCAGCGGGTCGGCAGGAGAGAGGAGCGAGGGGTGGGAAAACCTGCCTCACGCATGTTTACCATACACGGCACCATTTGTGACCATGCTTCTCCATTCAGACCCACCAACCTGTTGTCAGAATCTCATTGGCCTTCAGTGTCAGGCAGAGGCGTTGAATTTTGTATTCAAACCGAATGCGCCTCCCAGTGTTTTTCACCCCATCTACTACTTCTGACTCCCCGAATCTCATTCTGTCCCTTGTCCCTGTGTGTCCCCATGCTTAATCCTCTCTACTCGTTCTTCCTTGGTACCTGCCAACGTGCTTGGCCGTCTCTCATCTCAGGTTCCCTCGTGAGCTTCCGTCTTTCCCAGCGGCTGTCCTTCCTAGCCACATCCTTCAAGGGGCAGAGCACACGCGCTTCCTCCTCGCTGCCAGTCACTTCTTGGTCCTTTGCGACCCGGCTTTTGTCACCCCTCCACTGATAATGCCTCGTGACAGGTGACAGTGGCCTCCATATTCCATGACCCGTGGACACGTGGCGGCCTATCAGTCTGCTCCACTTGAGCACGCTTAAGATTTTCTCCGTCCCTGGCTTTTTTGAAACTGTATTTTCCTAGTTGTTCTTCACTTCTCTCCTTCCTTGATTCCTCTCTCTGTGCATTCTTCTTAAATAACTGGTGTTTCGTTACTACAACTGTTTTATGCTAAGAGTTACTTTCATTAATTTTATCACCTTGTCCAATGGGAGAAAAAGATGTCACTCTCGTCTCTCAGGCTGAAACTCACTGATGCTGTTTTTCTACCCGGCTCGTGCCTTAGTCATCATTTAAGAACCTCAAAGGAAAGGTCAGCTCGGAATGATTTAGCAGAGGGCTCTTAACCTTTCAGGTGTGGGACCTGACAGGCTTTCCAGGAAAGCTGGAAGGCTGGTGAATCGCTTGCCCTCTATTAGGGACAGGTTTCAAAGGTACAGGGATGAGGGCAATGTCATTTAAAGCAATTTAGCTTGGTGCATCTGTCTCTCTTATAACATGTGTGCCTCTCGGGTTTTCTGGCTGTGCGTTCAGATCTGCAAGTGCAGCCCTTTCGTTACAAGCTCATGATTGATGCTCAATTACCATCGCTGTTAGGTGCCAGAAGAAGTCATTCTACTGGTTTAATGCGTCGCCACTACTTTAGCTGCTGGGCAAATGTTCACACGCCACAAGGGTGTCTCCAGCTCTCAGACCCCCGGGTGTCAGAGAACCCTGCACCGTGAGCCCCGGCGGCTGGCGGTTCTAGTACCACCTCCTTCTTACTGTGAAAGGCACGGTGCAGTGACTTACATCCCAGACAGCAGCGGCTGTTGTTCTGTGAGACACACAGAGCCACAGGAGAATGAACGCAGCCACGGCGTCTGCTGGACTTAGAAGTGATGAAGTAAGAGGAGCCCTATGCAAGCAGCAGGAAGCGCAGAAGCCACACGCATGTTTCCTAGCAGACACCATTTTAGTTGTAAAGCACCGTCTCCACAGCACGAGGAAGGTGCGTAGAGAAATGAAATTAAACCTCCCTTTCAGAGCTTAATTTAAGCAAAAAACCTGCCACTTTCAAAAAATCGTCCAAGTAAATGGACCAGCATGAAACTGATTTTGGCTCCTGTGAATGAATTATATTTTGTTAATCATCATCAGGAGGTTATAATTAGTTGTATTTGCTCATAAAGCTGAATTCACCCTGAGGGGGAAAATCAACATACCAAACAAGTATATTTATTTTGTGAATAATAATAATAAGAAGAATTAAAAAAAGCTAGGTTTTCAAAAGCTAGTGACTAATTGTTGTCAATTTTCTAAATATTGAAAACCATTTTAAAAATGTATTTATTATTTTAAGACAGCCCTCTAATACAGTGATTTGTAAAGCGTTGAAAGATTCTGGGAGGCTCAGCTTTGCGTAGAAGTTGATGTGGCAAGCTCTTTATGTAAAGATCTGAGGGGCAAGAAAGAACAGTGCTGACGAGGGGACACTCATTTGAGTGACCAGCGTCTCTTGTGTCTGCACCTTCAGTGAGAGGAAAAGTGCTGGGCTTGAGTGGGCCCTCGGCCGCTCTCCCTGCGCTGTCTGCATCCTCGGCACCCAGTCCTGTTTCAGTGTCTGACCTCCAAACGCCTTCACGTCTACAGTCTCTTCACTGTAACCTTGTTAGACTGATATTTGCCCCATTCTTTCAAATAGTTGAGAAATGTTCTGGTCATGGATTATAAAGCTTTCTAGTTCTATCTAGTTCTTTCCAGTGGGTATCTCATATTAGGGGCTTAATACGTATTCCTTAAAGTAACCTTTCTCAGCCACTTCCTGGAGAGAATCCACCCTAGAGAAAATGATCGGACGGTTCATTCTCACACGAAGGGAGCCTGGCTGGTACCACTCTGCGCGCACAGGGGACGAGTGAGCTCATCAGGAGCCGTGGGTCCGCCAGGGCATCACGGCCTCCTGATCCCGGCTCACGAAGAGCGGGTCATGAACCGAGCATCATTCACACCGGACGGAAAGGTTAGGCGATGACTGACCTTTGCCACGACCGTATCTCATCATAATAAAGTGCAGCTCTCTATCTGGGCATAATGCCAGGATGCTTTATATAAAGAATTATGCAAAATAAGGAGAAACACTTAAAAGAGCTTGTAATGTTAAATGTACGGAGGGAGTAGGACAAAATATATAGGGGATAGTTTTTTTTCCCCCCAAAACTTCAATAATGGCACCTGGAGTGATTAGATAGAAGTGGCACTATTTCAGAGGTATACCATAAAACCTTGCCAAAGGTCTTCACCTTTTACATGACACACTTCTTACTAGAGCTTCTGAAACATAACGAAGGACACCCTTCGACTAGGGGTAGGAATGTGCAGATTTCCGTTTTCCGCCTCCTTGGGGGGAAGAATGTGCAGTATTGTTGCCCACACAGGGGTGGAGGGAAGCGTGGACCAGGTGGTCAGGCTCTGATCCCTGAGATTCAGCCACAGAGAACGGCACGGGGACCGTCGTCGGCGTGGAAAAACCATTCCGCACTGACAGTGCACACGTATGGGAGTCTCTTCCCACAGGCTTTCCAGCTCTCCGTGGACACGCTGTATGAATGGTTGTCAGGCTCCCTTCACACACAGGTCCAGGCTGAGAAAGGCATTTAGTGAGTCTGTATGTCTTCAGCCACTGGCAGAGGAAGCCACGCGCTCAGAGAGTTGTCAGTTGCTGCCGGGACGTGGCTGAGCTGCCCCCACACGAAGGACGCCCGTAGCTCCTGCCGCCCAGTGTGCAGGGTCAGAGCGGGCAGGGACCGTTTCTATCCAGGAGAACCGTTTCAGTCCTTCTGCGATAAGATAGAGGGAGAAAGGATTCTACCCCAAGGCTTTGTCTAGCAAAGAAGAGAACACAGAAGAGACAGCAACTTTTAAACCAGAGAAGGCAGTAAATGAGGACAATACTTGGTGGTGGATGACTGAGAATCACTCACATACGATATTAACATGATACTGAAGAAAAGAATGGAAGTGAAACTGAGCGTAAGAGGAGCCACAGTTACTGAAAGATGAACCCTGAGTGAAAACTAAGCAAGATAAATAAAGGTGGGAAAAAGAGGAAATCAGAAGTGAAAATTCATGGTGAAAGGGAGTTTAGTTGGTGATAAAAGGCAGATAGATTCGAAAGTCTTGGAAAGTCTTGGGAAGTCTTCGAGTCCTCTCTGTGCCTCCAGGAAATGATCCCACGTCTGAACGTTGGAACACTGAATTGCTGAAGCGAGGTCTGGGAGGGGGCTGCCGGTGAGATGTGGGGTTTGCAAAGGTCGCGTGGTGCTCTGGGCACCGTGACTAGTGATGAAGGGTCTGGTCGTGGACTTCAGCTGTTCATCTCATAGAGTCACGGAACAGCGTGAAAGGAAGAGGTGGCTTTTAGCACAGCAGAAGAAATGACAAAGTTATAGGTGGCAATGAGGAAGCGAGTAGGAAGGCAGTCAGAGGAAGGGATTCTTCCGAAGGCCGCCCGCGGGGCCCACGGTCACCCGCCCCGGCTGAGCGGCTCTGGAGAGAATTCTTTCCAGGCCCAGGAGTCAACGAGAAGTGAAAAACCAGGCTGGCAGCCGTGCCAGCCGTGCATGCTGCCTCGAGTCTTCCTGAGTGGGAAGTAGGAGTGGGAGCGCTTCAACACAAATGACATCCGATGGAAACATTTAAGTTAGTTAGCAGTGTGCTCTCGAAATAGTCCACCTCCTTTCACTTGGAAACCAAAGCTCTGGAGCGTGCTGAGCAGCCCCCGCCAGCGCTCGGTCCTCTCTGTGCCTCAAGGAAACAATGATATCATGTCTGAACAATGCCTCGTGCACCGGCCAGCCAGCCATTCAGAATTACAAGCACGTATTTTTAAAGTTTGAACAGAGTGGTCATCACTGCCTATATAGTTCATGAGATCTGCTTTCTCTTGTAAATATAACTAGAGATCATTTGCAAAGTAACAGTAGGATTTCCTGTGCAGACAGATGCTTTTTATATTCATAAAGCCAGAGTTCCTTTGTTTTGTCCTTGTGACGCTCTGGGAAGCTGGAAACTGATACGAGTTTTCATATCTAGTTTAGTTTAACATATGGCAAAGAACTCTCTGAGACTATCTCCAAATTTTGCAGTTCACAGTTTCCAGCCTCCACAGGAAACGGAGCTGTGCTTCTGACGCAGCCCTGTTTCATGGGAGACTGCAGAGAACAGCCTAAAGTTAAACCACAAAAGTCGTGCTTATACAAAGCTCGGCACGCAGTTTAAACCACAGTAACACAGAAAGCGTCAGTGGATGCTTCAATTCCATTTCTAAGTTCTTCTAGCAAAATACTTCAAGGCAAATCCATAACCAAGTAGCTGTGAAGTCTATTCTTGAGGTTTTTGGTTAGACAGAGATAATGCAGAAAACAAGTTCTGGACCTGAATATGGCCTATTCTGAGGGGCCTCAGGTTAGCAGTCGCTTGTGCTTGCACGCTCTTACTAGATTCTGAAGTATAACAGAAAGAAGACAGACACACACCTCGTCCTGGCCGACCCATTGGAGGAGGGAGCTAGGATGAGCTGTGCAGAATCCTTGGTAGGTGTTACCGGCCCGCTGTGTTCCAGTTGGTGGATAGGGCTGCCGTCTGGTCCTGAAAGCGCTCCATCACCCACAGCTATGCTTTTCCAGCTCTTGGGCCTTTTCTTAGGAGTTTCCTTTTTGTGGTGTGTGTGGGTGTGGGGGCTACTCCTGTGTCAGCTTCCTTTCTCGCATGGTCTCATGTCTGTGCATAATACCGTAGGATGAGAAGCCAGACTAAGACGTGTGGCTTAATTCTGATGAAAACCGAGGCTGCTCAAGGCCATGAGTGTGGAGCAGGAATCGCCTCAGAACAGCACAGTGACAGGAAAAATGAGGGCCTCTCTCTCACTGTGTCTCCCTCTGGTCAGTTATGGACTTGCTTTGAACCCCAGTTTCCTCACCTGCAAACGCTTCGTAGAATTGCTGGTAAGGTCACAGAAGAGCATATAGCGAGCCTCCCAGAGTTGGGGCTAGAATTACACGCGGTCATGTATGAAAGGCACATAGCAGGTTGCAAGTACAGAGGGGGTGCCCTTTGTCCCCTCCCTGCCCCTCTCCAACAGCCTCTCTTGCTTATTTCCCTGTTCCTGCTGCAGTCCATACAGTTGTTAACAGGAGAAAGTGGAATTACTGATAACTGAAATATTATTAGTGCTTTACCTCTCATCCTGTGTTAATATTTTGATATTCGAAGAAAAAGAAACTTTAGATACTCAAAAAGTATTGTTGAACTGAATCCCTTAACATAATACTTTGTCTCAAAATAATTTGCATAAATATTAATTTATAATTACACTGGTTTGATCACTCTTTGTTAATAAGGACTCTCGTGTTAGCACTTTAAAAATCAGTGCTTTATGCTTCTTGTTAAAAAAGCGATGGAAACTCATCAAAGAAAAATTGTAAAATATAGAAAAGCAGAAAGAATAAAAAATACCCAGTTCTCAATATCCAAAGATGCATTTCTTTTTAGTATTTTTATGTATAGTTTTTTTAAACAAAATATTGATACATTATATATTCGGTTAGGTTGGTGCAAAAGTATCTGCAGTTTTAAAGGTTAAAAACAATTGCAAAAACCTCAATTTTTTGCACCAGCCTAATATTTTGTATCTTATTTATATATAATATATCTTTTACTTCTCATGCTATTGCCAAATTATTCATAGACGTAAATTTTAAAATCTGCAAAATAATCTAAGTGGACATAATTTATTTAAACATATCCCTTCAGTTGAATATCATTTGGTTCTATTTTCTTCCTTACCACAGTTAGTATTTTCTCTGTATTTAGTACTCTTTCCTTAGGATGGATTCCCGGAAATGGAATTATAGTATT
This sequence comes from Rhinolophus ferrumequinum, assembly GCF_004115265.2. Classification (NCBI taxonomy): domain Eukaryota; kingdom Metazoa; phylum Chordata; class Mammalia; order Chiroptera; family Rhinolophidae; genus Rhinolophus; species Rhinolophus ferrumequinum. The sequence goes on along the minus strand of NC_046301.1, from coordinate 2,792,385 downwards.
AAAGAGCATGACGATTGGTTGAGGCTTTTGCCAAGTTGGAACATGGCAATCTCAGAATCGTGATTTTACACAGAGGACACTTAGCCAAGCCTCCCCAGATCTAACTGTGCTGGCCCCTCCAGGTGACTCGTGTTTCACTGGGGATAGACTCTCACCTGCCCTCTGCCCTCTCACTGGGGCGGTGAGCACTCAGGTGGCCTGGCAATACTTGTGAACCTTGATGTCCAGTGTCTGTTAAATACCTAGTTTCTAATCAGAGGGACTTGTGCTGCTGTGATTACCATGTTACCAGTATGTTGACGTACAAAGCATGTGGGCACACAGAGTCGCCTGCAGGGGACCCAGGTGTGCACGCCCTTCCTTTGTCCTCCCAGCACCTGTGCCGCTTACTGCCCACACGTGGCTGTGGGCTCCTGACACACCGAATGCACCAACAAGCCCTCCTTGACACAGCCTTCAATGGGGTGGAAGGGAAGATGTGGCAAACCCACTCGTCTTGGAAACCAATACCTCCCCTGAAGGTCATGTGATACCAAGGTCAAGGCAGTATCATGTGACCTTCAGAGAGCCCCTCAGTTCCACTGAGACCCCAGACGGAAACACCAGGAGCAAATAAACAAATGCAGATATGACTTGTGTGAGTGAGGGCCTCCATCCCAGACAGGAAGCCACTCAGGTCGGCCACCGTGCTCTTGGGACTCAGGTAAGTGACGTTCCACAGAGCACAGCATAAGCCAAAGGCAGCCAGGGCAGGAAGCCGGTGGGAAATCTCAGAAGAACCTGCTGGTTATTCCAGAGCCTGCTGTGGCCATCTCAGCCTCAAATGCAATACAGCGCAGTACACCCTGGCGGGGAGACTCAAACTGAGCTCAGCCATCCTGAAGGGGCCCAAAACTAGGGAATCCTTCTGGACTAGTCCTCACTGGCCCCCATTTTTTTCCCTCCCCTGAATCTTCAGGTCTTTTGAGGGGCGCTGAGAAACGCTCTGGCTTTGACTGAGTTCTCCTAGGGCTGAAGTTCCTACAACTAAGAAAGGAGAGAGCCGGGAGGGGACCAAGGTTTCATGCAAAAACAGAAAGTCTGAGATGTGTGCGAGGTCTGACAATTAAGTTCACAAACTTATCCTAGAAAAAGTGCTACATCCCTCATTGCTGAATATCGCTACAGTCACCTTTGAAGTACTCCCCTTGGGAAGCTATGCACCCACACCAGCGCGTAGTCCACCCTTCAAAGCCATTTTGGAACTCTTTTTCTGGAATGGCCATCAGAGCTGTCATAGTATTACCTACCCTTGATGTCCTGAATGTCATCAAAACGTCTTCCATTCAATATTTCCTTTGTCTTTGGGTAAAGAAAGAAGTCACTGGGGGCCAGATCAGGTGAGTAGGGAAGGGGTTCCAACATATTTATTTACTGGCTAAAAACTCCCTTTGCTTTTGTGCATCGGTGAGCTCCTTCAGGACCAGTTTTGCACACACCTTTCTCATGCCAAGATTTTCAGTTAAGATTTTCCTAACTGTTTCTCAATCAATGTTTACTTGGTCTGCGATGCTTCTCACAGTCAGCCGATGATTTTGACGCACAATTCAATGAATTTTTGCAATGTTTTCATTAGTTCTGCTCATTACTGGCATTCTCTCCCCTCAGAAAAATGTTTCATCCATTTGGACACTGCCGTTTTCTTTATGGCATTATCCCCATGAAATGTCCCTGATTTCATTTCCACTCTTGCCAAGTTTAACAAAAAATTTAATGTTTGTTCATTGCTCTAATTCAAGTTCAGACATTCTCGCGACGGCGCACAAAAACACGCAACAATAACAATAAATGCCACTCAGTAAGACACCGCCACACGTGGACATGAACACAGCTTGTGAGACACTGGTATACCGAGGTTATGAAACCTTACCGAGCTCTTTGTACAGGGCTGCCAATGTAAGCGCACTGTGGCAGTTGGCGAACTTAGTTGTCAGACCTCGTACTCAAAGATTTACACATACGATGTTCAAGAGGCATCGTTTCAAATAGGAGATTGTAAACAACGTGCTGCTTCTAAAACATGCCAAGCAAACTTGCGGGCTGCTCCCTCTGCATGGAGGTGACATCTGGGAGCTGAGGTTGGGGTCACACAGGGTCTGTAAGTCATGTAAGGAGCTGGCTTCTACTCTGCAGGGGACCTTTGGAGCGTGTGAGCAAAGAAATAATGGAATCTGACATATTGTATTTGAGAAACATAATTATAAATCGATAGAAAGCAAAGTCACGGCAGTGGACATCTCTGTGCATCCATTACCTGTTCTCTAGTTGCTTACATTTCACTATATTGGCTTTATATTTTCTTTTCCAACATGCCTCTCCTTTTGCTAAATCTTTGCAAATAGGTTGCAGATATCAAGGCAAAGGTGGTGGGTAGAAATTTGGTGGTCTGCCGCTTAGTCTCCAGGAATTAAGGTGGTGCACAATTGGTTTTTAAATATGACATTGGTTTTTTAGAAGAATCTAGGGCATTTGTTTTATAGTGTATTCCAATATTTGGATTTGTGAGACTGTTTCTTCTTGATTAGATTCATGTATAAAATGTGTTGTCAAGAATACAAAAGGGTATGTTATAAATTCTTTTTTTTTTCCTGTGGTAAACAGTATGTCACATGGAATCTACCCCCTAGCGAATGTTTACTGTACAGCAGGTCTCTAAATAAAACTTTTTCAGTTTGCGTGGCGAGAACTCTGTAACCATTGAAGAGCAACTCCCCACTCTTCCCCTCTCCCCAGCCCCTGGCAACCATCATTCTACTTTGTTTCTATCAGTTTGAACATTTTAGATCCTCAACCAAGCAGAATCATATAATATTTGTCCTTTTGTGACCAGCTACTGTCACTCAGCATAATGTTTTTAAGGTTCATCCATGTTGTAGCGTGTGACAGGGTTTCCTTCCTTTTTAAGGCTGATTATTCCTAGTGTACGAGTATGTCTACGTGTTTCCCTGAAAAGAAGACCCAGCCAGACAATCAGCTCTAATGCGCCTTTTGGAACAAAAATTAATATAAGACCTGGTATTATATTATATGATGTGGTTTTATATAATAGTAAAATAAGACTGGGTCTTATACTAATTTTTGCTCCAAATGACACATCAGAGCTGATTGTCTGGCTGGGTCTTCTTTTCAGGGGGACACTGTAGATCACATTTTGTTTATCCATTCACCTGTCAATGGACATTTAAGTTGTTTCTACCTCTTGGCCATTGCGAATAATGCTGCAATGAACATAGGAGAGCAAGTGTCTCTTAGAGAACCTGTTTGCAGTCCCTTTGGATAAATACCCAGAAGTGGGATTGCTGGACCACATGGTCGTTCTACTTATAATTTCTGAGAAAACTCTGAGAAATACTGTTTTCCACAGCAGCTACACCATTTTCCGTTCTCTCACTAGGGGTTGTACCACTTTGCACACGCACTAGGATGTAGGAGAATAGCTTGTTTTCCCACAGCCGTACCAGAATATTTTATCAGCCTTTTGAATTTTTGTCAGTCTGGTGGATAAGAAATGGTATCTCAGTGTATTTAACCTGGCATTCGTCTTCCTATCAGTGAAGCTGAGCATCTTTTCATAGACTGAATAACTTTCAAAAGGGTCTGAAAGTTATGTGGATGCCATGTGGATGCCATGCGGGGAGAGAACAACGTCCGTGATGCAAACCCTCTTGAGTCAGGTGGGTTTCGTGACCAGGTGCTTCCCAGGCAACCAGGTTTCCTTGCGGACTCAGAGGACGCACACACAGGCACAGTGACTTAATGCCGTTTATTGAGAACCTACTTTGTGCCCAGAATGCTGCATTGTATTGTGATTATAAAATCGACTAAGACGTGATGCTGTCTATCAAGGAATGCACCGACTGTTGGATTAGACAGATAACTTGTAGTTGTGGGCAAGTTCTGTTAGGTTCATGCCGGCACTGTGAGAACACAGGCAAGAGGGGAAGTCTTCTGTGAAAAGATGGGGTATGAGCTCCAGCCTGAGGGAACAGACCTTCAAGCATGAACGAGATAACGGGTCCTGTGCAGGGAACTACACATTGTCCTGTACAGGTGGAGTGAAAGGTGCCCATGTGAGATTGTTGAGAGACCATAAAGGCGGGTAAGAGCCAGTTTTTTTTTCCCCCCAAGTGAAGGAGGTTTCTTTTTCTCCTGAAAGCTATGGGAAAGTATCAAAGGATTAAATAAAGAATAATATAGTACTCATTCCTTTAACTTAATATCTATTTTCTTAAGTTTCTTAATATCCATTTCAGTGACTCAAGAGTTTATCATAGTCCTAGTTTTCTTAACTGCAGAAATAAAAAAATATGTAGTCATGCTTTCTCGTGCTCTTCCTAATCTCACATTGGCAAGTGGTTATATAACACTACAGTTACCACGCAGCACGTTGCTAATAGAAAAATAGGGCTGATACGGAGGGTAGCAGATGCATGAGCTGAAACGTTTGGCTTTACCACTTTAAAAGTCAGATCAATTTATAAGTAACATCAGTAAGATTTATTGTTTTAAGATATAAAGTGCGTAGTTTCTTATTCATAGCTCTTTAGAAGTACATTCCACATTCTCCCTTAGCTATGACTCCTGGTTATAGCTTTTTTCCCCCAAAGCACGTTGTTTTCTTTTTTGTTTTTTGCCCAGTGTGGAGTTGGGGGCTTTACGCAGATACTGGCCAGACACTTGAACTGTTCACACTTTTTCCTGGCACTGGGTAACAGTCATGCTGGGAGGTGGTTCCCTGGCCTGCGGAAGCTGCGTGTAGGAGTGGCAGAAGCCCTGGACTCGAGGAAGGGAGGTGGGGGGTGGGGTCGGGGGGGCTTCTCCACAGGTCACGGCGGAAGTGATCGCAACCCTAAAATTAGGGGGTTAAATAGGTTAATTCTGTGGTCCTTTCCAGCTTTCCTTGTCCGTTGTTCCATGTCAGGCTAATTCATGATTTGTGAAAACCTGCCAAACACTGAAGGCCACTGAAAAATGTCCTGGATCCTGAATTTCACGTATTGGAAGCAGAGACTCTGCTACAAGATAGTTTTATTAAAACCAGGCTTGTTACTATTCACATTTGGATACGCCTTAAGTCAACTGATGCCCCTGAAACAAAGCCGTGCCTGCATTTAGTGAACCTTAAAAACACTTAGAGACCTCTGATGAGATTCAGAAACCACTGAACTAGACACAGTGGGAAGCACAGCGATGAAATACCCACGGATCACTCCTGTGAGACCACCCCTCACATAGGAGAAGAGACTTCACACAGATAACCAGGTGGTGAGGTAGGTGGAGGTGACCCGTGAGCCTTACAGGTAGAAAACAGCTGGAACTGAGCAAATATTAATTCTGTCCCTGAGATACCACGGACAAACATTTCCATTTTACATCCTTCACCGTTAGATCATTGTTTCAAATGTTGCGTGTGTGCGTGTGCACGTGCTGGTTGTAAGAGTGATCGATGTTCAGTGCAGACATTTTATACAAATCAGACAAAGCAAAGAAGACAATGAAAATCGTCTTCACGCCTGTGATCCAGGGTGACCACTGCTAACATTCTGCTGAATTCCTTCTCGCTTCCTTCCATGCTCATATTTAACTTTCTTGTAGTAACTTACTTTTTCACTGAACATACTATCAATATTTCCCATATCATTAGAAATGATTCCACAATGTGTTTTTAATGACTGAATGTATTCCACCATCGGGGGAGGGGGCATAATTTGCTTTGCCAGCACTCCCTACCCCTCTTTTTTGATATATAAGTTCGTTCAATCACTTATGAAATGTTTCTTCATCTCCTGCTACGTGCCAGGAACTCTTCCTAGTCTGACGATACAGCGTACACAAACACAAGCTCCCCTTGGAACTTGCATTACGGAAACCAGGTACATAATAAAATGATAAAACTAACCGGTCCTACCTCAGAGAGCTACTTATACTTTCCAAGGTTCAAAATTGATCTCTAGGCCCTCTCCAGAGAGGTTCAGCGTACTCCGCAATCTGGGGGGTTGGTGAGACCATGCTGACTTCCCGCAGGGCGCATGCAGGCTAGACGGCAGCAGCTGCCGTGCCTGCCCCTTCTAAGCCTTTCTGAAAGGATAGCCCTTGGCAGCCACTGCTTGGAACGGAGGTGGGCTGGGGGCGGTCGGGGTGGGGCACCCACGGCAGCCAGTCCACAGTTGGCCAGGACTGATTCTCAAACACGCGAGCTGGGCCAAACCGCTTCTCATGCCTGGGGATGTGGCCACGAGAGGATGAAGCCGTCAGCAAGTGAGAGCTGAAGCTGAATCTTACCTGGGAAAGGTTTAATGCACTCACATTGGGCCATGTGTAAGATTGATTGATGAGGGTGCAGAAGCCATCAACAAACAGCACTTTGGAGGCAGAGAAGGGATATTTTAGTCACTAGTAGAAGGAAGAGACACTCAGACACGAGATGAAAGCATCTCTTGTGTTCACATTGCAGCACCTCGGCAAAGTCAAGGTGAGAAATTCTCATTTGTATGGACCTTACAGCTGCCTTGGACTCAGAAAACCCTCCAGATGCTGTGGCCTGATGGCTCGGCATGCTGGGGTCCCACACCCCATTGCTTGAGACAACTTGAGTGAGTCTCTAGTCCTTACATCTAGAGGAAGTCCACAGAAATAGTCTGTGCAGCACAGCACGGAACAACAGGCAATTCAGCTGTGATCAACTCATGAAACAGGTTTTACTTATGCTTTTGATTTGGGAACTAGCTTACTGGGACCCAGATTTCCTTTTCTTTCCTTTCAGATCCATTGTTTTTTGTACCAAACGTTAGAACAATCAGTTTTACTCCCTTAATGTATGTTAAATAAAAACAAGGTATAAGCCATCATGTTTACACATCGGGGTGGTTTTGGAGATGAAAGACACGTTCTCCACCACAAGAAGCAAACAGCGAATTAACAGCTACTAGCAACCCCAGAATTATAGTGCAAGGTAATTAGTGCCTCGAAGGAGTCTGCAGAGGCTGCTATGGGAACACGAGGGGCCTCTCCATCAGAGTAGAGAAGGTTTGCTGAGGACGTGACCTGTGAGCTCAGTTTTAAGGGGTAAACAGGAGTTACCTCTATCTGAAACTGCAAACTAGAATTCTCTGGTTCCCAAGAAAAACATAGATCCTCTGTTTTTTGTTTAAATGCTACTGTAGATTTGGACTCATTTTCCATTCTAACATCTTGATCCTAGGTTCACTATTTCTTTAGCAGTTTTTGGTAATCTTAGAGTAAAAATTACTTCTGCATTCCCACCCCTCTGTAGTATTTCCCAGATATGCCTGATCCTAAGAATCACGTGAAGTTCCTGATAAGTGTGCAGTTTCCCAAAACTGTCGCCTGGAGATTCTGATACATTCACCTGGATTGTTTTTTATCACGTGTCCCATGTGAGGCACGTTCATTATTAGGCGCGTTCAGGAACCCTTTTCCTCCTTTCCAAAGGGGTGACGGTGGTGGTTATTGTCACTTATTTATTTTTCAGGGAAGGATTTTCTGTTATCACAGTGTTTTGCAGCATTAGTAAATAAGAAAAGAAAAATATGACATTTCCATTTGGAAAACAAAGTTATTTCCTTTTAGAGGAATTCCATAGATAAGCACACATGTAAATTATAATTTAAAAAGAATTCAATGTGGGTTGATTTCTTTTATACAGGCTACCTGCTTGTGTGAATTTTGTTGTTTTACTATCATTGTAAATCCACTCATGCAGTGCTCCGGTCTAAGATACTCATTCTATTCACATGATGTTTGTGATTTTTCTTTAACTAGAGAAATAACACCGAGATTTCGCTTTCTGGGAATTGGGTGGGAGGGTATGAGACCGTGGTGGCGGCTGCTGTGTCAAATCAAGAAGGGGAGAGACCTGAAGCCTGGCGGCAGGCATGAAGGGATTATCTCCAGCTTGCGTGGGGGAAGCGGGACGTTGCTGTGCTGTCAGAGGTTTGCTCTGCCTGAATTCCAAGCCAGCGTGGTGAGCACAGGACTCGCGTGGGATCCCCACCTCTTTTGGATTAGGAAGTAAAGTGAGTCTTACTTTATGATGAAGCTGAAGGGGGGCAGAGCGCTGCACAGATGCCAGCTGTTAATGACCCAGTGCCTGCAGCCTGTTTACTGAACACGGCTAAGCAGGGACTCAGAGCGTTCTGTAGTTAGAAGCAAGAACTGGAGCAGGAAGCCAGCGTCTTTTCTCAGAGCATTAGAAGATAATACAGCTCCCATAAAAGGAGCAATCACGTCCCATCCAGAACTATTCATCTGTCACACTAGGTAAGTATTCTCACGTCTTCCTAATATAGATGGCACTGGAAACTCACGTTAGAATGGACAGCACACTCTTGCCAGTTCCTTTTGTATAAGTATACGTATCATCAATTGATAGGCTTCTATGTGCTGAGGGCAGGTGCAGTCATTGCCCGTGAATCTTTTGTTATCTTCCTGAGTTTCAGTTCGTAGTACCCCTCTACCTGCCATTTTATGCCGGTGCATACAGTACGTAGACTCTCTCTGTCACTATTTTGTAAAGCGTCCATGGGGGTACTTACTGCACTGTGAATTCATTACTATTTCTCTCTGGGTGTATTACATGTTTGCACAGAAATCTTGTGCCATGTACCTGCAGCAAGCAGTGACCCTGGCATAATTCCAGTGGCTCTCTCCCCTGGTATATCCATAAGGTAACTCTCATTACCCGCCTGAATCAATCCACAGACACTCCAGGGTCTGTTACTCAGCCTGACCCGATTCTGTACCCTGACAGGGAACACCTATTTTTCAAGGGCAGAATCTAATCAGCAAAGACCATCAAAATGAGAAATAAAGACAGAATATCCCCTAGTAGTTTAAAATGGGGGATTGTAAATTATAGAGGAGCCACAAGATTAGAATGTGTACAGTGAGAGGGTCCTCTTCTGGTAGGCAGGTTACAGAGGACATAGTCACCAGTTGAAAGAAAATATATAAAGCGGCACTCTGGTCACTGTCCCAGCAAGTCAAGTTACTAAGATCAATGAACACATTCTTTCCTACAGTAGGATCTAGAGAGGAAAGCCAACTATTCTAGGAAGCTGCTTGTGGAGTTTAGGGTCAGAAAAAAGATTAGGAATCAAATTCTTAAGGGTCCCAGGCTCAGACAGCCCGATGGGCCCACCTCCCGGCTGCACACAAACCTCCAAGTCTGTTGATTAAAATCTCTGTGTCACTGGAAATACTCGTTGGAGAAGCCAAGACTTCCTCTCTCCTGCTGACATTCGTCTTGGCAACTCTTTATTTGTACGAAATTTGCTCGGTTGGCACTTTTTTCTTTAACGATGAGAACTACTTTGGTAACAGTAGAACATTCAGGCCAGAGGTGCATTCCGTTTAAGAAACCTAGTTATCTTTGCTGTGGTCTAGTTTAAGCAACTGCTGGTTAAAGGGATCAGGAAGGTGATTGGGTGTTCATAGTCCTACGGCTATGATGACAGGACATGTAAAACATCAGGATTTTATACTCTAGATTAAAGGGCCTTAGCTTATTGGTGGAAACGTTAGCATACTAAGAACAGCATGTTAGGCACTGGATTTTCAGTTTGTAATGAGGCATTGGTTTAATTCTTTTGCCCGTGTATTACTGATTGAATTAAGAAAAAAGACGAGAAAGTCATATGAGAGGATTCCAAAGGTACTTTCATTTGTAAAGAATATATAAGTTAGAAGAATCAAATGATTTCTGATGTACAAATCAGAATTATTTATTGATATTTTTGTGCTGCGAAGGTTGGTAAGCTACCAGAGGCCAAATGCCACACCACCCCCAAACTATCCGGATTTTTGGATACACATGCTGATTTTGGCCAAAGATGAGTTACCCATACTTCTGTCTGATTTACTAGGAGCTGAGAAATAGATAAAGTTAGTAAATACAAGTAGATGATGAAAAATGCCTGCACTTTCATTTGCAAAATCTGTAACAATGTCAAGAGAGGATCTTTCAAATTTTATTCCCTTTATACCTATCTTATCCAACTTTTATGCTGATAGAATTTTTTTCACATTTGGAAAATTACTTTTTTTTTTCCATCTTGAATATTGCTAATACCAGGGGCAAACCCATATGTCTTCTGAGAAAGAAACATAGCTTTATTTTTTATGTTAGTGATTCTCGGGAAATAAAACCCCTTTTCCTCACTCACACACCTTACTTCACTTAGCTCATGTTTCTGTGCACAGCTTTATAATACTCGACTAGAGCAGAAATGTGTGCCGTGGTTCACTGTGGAGGTGGCACTCCCGAGTTCACAAGTGAGGGAGGCCCATTAAGCAGACTGGTCTGCCCCAGCCTGACACCCAGCAGGGCAAGATCTAAATGGATGTACCAAAATGACCGCATTTGCTTATCTAACTTCTCTCCCGTTTGGCTTAAGCTGTTCACTTACATAGAAAACAAGAATACTGGGGGTGATGATCTCCTAAATGAATAAACTGTCCCCGGTGGGAAGAGGAGAGTGTTATGGGTGAAAGTCGTATTCTCCAGAAAGGCAGGGATCTCTGACTTTTGGTCACTTCCCCAGCTGGACATGGGGTGGCTCTTCCGGTCATTACCACTTGGAGAATTAAGAGCTTGCCCCATCGCCGCATGTGGTCCCACTTAGTTTTTACCATTGTCTGAGAGCCGGAACTTGGCGTTGATGGGGCTGACACCTCCCCAAAGCCCAGCGTCTGTGTCAGGTTAATTTCCCTCTGCCTCTCGCTTTGCATCATCTCCTTGGGGAGAGACGCAGGCACTCACCGGGTTGAGGAGCAGAGTGAAGAAGAGCTCGCCTCCTTGGATGCTGTTGTCTAGCTCCCTTGGGCCGCCGGGGTACTCCTGGTAGAAAATTGTGTGAGTGAAAAGCCCGCAGGTTTGTCTCGGGAGCACCTGAAGGAAGAATGAGCAAGTGAAGAAAACGTTCCTTTCAACCAGTTAATTTATTGAAACTTAGCTTTTATTCTCATGGAAGATGGTGCACAAGCTGGTGTCATTATCCAATTCTTAACTACAGCCCAGAAAAATCCTTCACAATCTGGGGAAGCGGGGGTGACATCAGTATAGCAGGAATACTGAAGAAAGCTGAAGGAAGACTTTAAAACTCAGATAGACTTTGAATTATTTTAGCCACTTATCTATTTTAAATCTCCAAGTCAGTACTTCCCTGATGAAGCCTCGTATGTTCCAACATCTTAAGAAATAAAACAAAAAGGAGAAAAATGAAACTTTAAAAATATTGGAGTTCTCTGTGCCACATTAATCTAGTCTTTGGAAAGTTTTCTTAGAAAATATACCATACATTCCATAATGGTATGTACAAAGTCAACGACAAAAAAGAACTAAGTGCAAAGGTATTCTAACTGAATTAAATATATTCCCTAACAATTCACGGAAATGTGCCTTCCTGGACACTAAAGCTTTCCACAGCATTGATTCATTTATTTAACAGATACTTATTCTGAGCTCTGTGCAAGTCCAGGTTAGTTTTACATTTTAAAAGGGCTCACTTTAGGATTCAGTTTGAGATGTACAGAGCTGTCTTTGGGACTTGACTGCCTAGATGATTCCTTGCAAAACTGAGAGAGAAGAGAAAAGCAATTTGACTTTTGTCTATTTCCCAAGTCATTTGAGTTTACACATGGGGAAGAGGGAGTGCCAGGCTTTACCCTGCGTGTCAGGGAGGCCCACGCCTGCTGAGAGCAGGGGAGTCCCCGTGACGCCTGGGGTGTCACTGGACCCCCGTAGGAGGCTGAGGGGGGTGTTGGAGTGTGACAGCGTCCTGTTCTGTCTCTTTGCCACCTGAACACGATGCTGCAGAGCCCTCACCATGTTCCTTGAAGCAGCTGTTTGTGCTGGAGAAGGAATGAGGCCGTTTCTTGGGCGTTCTGCTGTGGACGGCCCTTTAGACCGCATTCAGGGAGTGTAACACTGAAATTCAGACTCTGAGACACTGATGAGCCCCTGGAAAGCTTATCACTGCTGAGAATAATTAGAAGATGGCTATGAAATCCACAGTCAGCAAGACTGTAGGACAGTGGGCCCCGAAGCCGATTTTCTTAGCCGAGGGCCTGAACCTGGGCAGCTGCCCGCGGATGCTTCTGGGAGCGCCAGGAAAGACCCCCGAGGAGGCTGCCAGCAGGGGCCTGAGACTCTGCCAAGGGGCCTGTAGGCCAGTTGCTGAGAGACCTCTGGCTCTGTCCAGGGTCACACTTAAGAAGCAAGGTGAGGGCACACAGCTCTGGTTTCCACCCGTTCCTACTGAACGAGGACCAAAGCTGCCGGGTAAGTAACGCAATAGGCCTGGGGTCTCAGAGACTCCGGTTTGGGCTCCAGCTCCTGGGAAGGTAGTAGGCCGTTCTCTTCCTAGTGGAGTGACAGGTGTGTCAGAGGGACGGAGAGGAGAAGGAGGGCCGCGCAAGCCTGCATTAGGCACCGAGCGCAGGACAGCAGACTGATTACGTTCACGGCACACGACGTGGGACGTGGTGCTGAGGCACCAAGGGGTAGGGCAGGCAGAGTGGGCGGAGAGCGTGTAGCGGCTGGTGGCCGTGTGACACACACGTGGCCGTGTGAGTGTGTCAGCTACAGAGCAGCAGAGAGGGAGACGGCCGAGTCCACACTGTTTGCAGGCCCCTGAGGAGCAAGTTAAAGGGTGTGGCAGCTGTTGGAAGGAATCACGGTGAGGAAAGATGAAGTTGGTGATCTGGAAAGATTAAAGGCTGGCCCTTCTAGGGCATAGACTGCCGTGGGGGGTGGAGGGGCTGCAATAGACAAAGAAGGAAGTAGCACCATAGTTCACGCGTGAACATGAGCGTCAAGGCAGTGGGTTAGCTGTGGGGAAGCAGGGAAACAACAGGGTAAAGGACTCATCATGGAAAGTAGAGACCAATTGGATTGGGTTGGCGGGGGGTGAGTGTAATGCTCCAACTGCAGAACTGACTGAGGGCCCACAGCGTCCAGAGCTGCTTCGACGGGAGGATAATGAGTTTCACTTAAGGCCTTGCAAGTTTGATTTGTGAATAGAGTGTAAAAAAACAATGTTTCCTCCTCTCATACAAAGTGTGGGTGTGATCTCAGTAGGGGCCTCTGCTCAGCCCCCTGCCCTCGCTGCCCTGGCAGCCTCTCCCCAGGACGGCAGCGGGTTCTGAGCTCTCAGCCTGCATCTTTACGTGGGAGACTGTCTGCTTTCTCTTCCTGCATAACCAACGCCTGCCGGACATTTCTCACGCAGAAATCCTCACCCAAGGGCCCACACAGCAGATACGGAGGGTTCCTGGGGATTGCTGCAGAAATGGAGTCACAGGGGCAGTTCCACTGAAACAGGAAATCTGTGAGAGTCTTTATTACCTGAAAGATCCATGCACTTACATGTGTTCAGGAGACATGAAAAATGAACATGTGTCATGGGACATGTGCAAGCAGGGTTTCTGGCTGTGCAGAGAGAAACACGAATGGAAGAGAACAGCACTGAGGAAAGTCCTTAGAGAAGTTCAGTCTTCCAGGAAGACGACGTGTGATTGAAAAATGGCGGGACAGTGCTGAATGCTTATAAGTTATGCTGTAACCCAGGTCCCAGACTCTCTCTGGCCAACAGGCTGCAGCTGGGGGCACAGTGAGTTCATTTTCAGTAGAGAGCAGGGCAGACTGGGGTTAACTGTGGCCGTCAGGTCCCCATCTAGCATTTATAACAGTTTTTATTGAGGGAAAAGTCAAGCTGGGAGTTGACCCAAGTTAAAGGTCACTCATGATCCATTCTGTAATTTTTGCAGACATTGGACACGTGTCTGAAAAGGAGTCGGTTGCACCTGATTCTGGGGGTGGCCCTCTGTTCAGATAGCATGTCTATCACGGTACCTCACCACGCAGCGCTCTAGGTGTGGCCCTCCCCAGGGGGAGCCCAGCCCGGGATGCTCTGCCCGACCTCCCCAGGACTCGGGATATTTTGATTTGGGAAAAAAAACCAGGATTTGATCACTTATTTTGGGAAGTGTCACTGAGTATTAGGAAATGACACAGCTTGACAATATGCATTTGTCTGTCACCAGCATGAAAACAAAACAAAACACAATAGAGAAGCTTTGGAGGGAACTGGACAGTGGATATGAAAGATTTAAATGACACCTCTCTCATGTTCTCTCTGTGGTATTGTGATCTGTTAGTGAAGATGCAGGACTTCACGTGGCCCCCTGCTGTAAATACTTGAGTTTCTAGTTTCACATAGTAACACGAGAACACTGTCAGGCTTGTAAACAAGCTATGTGGCTAACATGTAGAGAGTTAGAGTTGTTTTACATGCTAAGTAGCTTTGTGAAGAAACGGGGGCTTCTATAAAGATCTGCACATTAGAGGTGTAGTTCCTTCGTATTTTAACACCAGAGCCTGCTTGGTAGCGGCAGTGTCGGGTAAAATACCGTCTTGAGCTGTGTTCTAAGGATTGGCCAGAAGCGACTTGAATCAAAGCATCCTTTGCTTAGATAGGACAAGCGTGCTTCCTGCCGCGTGGAGCGCCCCCTGGTTTGCTGTGCGCATTTGCTCTTGTCCTGGGTCCTTCCTGCCAGTGAGGACTGCACGAGTGGCACGCGTGAACTCACCATGATGTTTTTGTGCACGAAGCCCCTCCGGTGCCTTGCGGGTTTCAGGTGGGGGTACTCCTCGGTGCTGGTGACCTGGATGCCCCAGACCTTCTTCCAGGCCTCGTACAGCTGGCCGTGGACCGGGTACACGCCGGAGTGGTGCGGGGCCACCGCGTAGCCCATGTGGGTGGGGATGCCGTGCTCCTGCGACCAAGCAAGTGTCAGTTAGAAGGAGGGAGGCTTATCTGGGTCCTCGTTTCCCCCCGGGATTTTCAAATGTGCTGTAAATACGCTTGTTTAAACCGCTTATCACTTCATTGTTTGGTAAAATTAAAGTGATGGATACCAAGGCGTCTAGACTTCATGAAGCCGGCGGCCGCACACCAGTGCTCACGTGACACATTGCATGGGCGAGGTGGCAGGGTGACAGGACCAGCGACGTTAATGAATGACGTGCCAGGGCCTGCATCCACGGCCGCCCGGCACAGCCACCTGGTCTGTCCTCACGGTTCCCACAAGTTAAATGACAAACGCTTACTACAAACCACACTCAGTGCTCCCCTCAAATAGAACCGCCATTTATTAGAGGCTAGAACATGTTCTGAGATCAGGAGACCTGCTAAGGGCATTTTCTTTTGCCTGTTGCCCAGTTTCTACAAAGTCTGTCACATTTCCATTTGTCCCTCAGCACGTGGGCCAGTGACAGACAGCGATCGCTGCCTCAGTCACATTTTATACAGCGATTCTCTTATGAGTCAAATCCTGGTTATACGAAAAGAAGGAGGTACTGAAGGAGCCAAATAATCTGCACCTTTAGTTGGTCTGATGTCAAACGCTTGGTGACTTTTAATCCATCGTATAAACTTGCTTGCTGTTCTGTGAAAAATCATCTGTGATGATTCTATTGTTTCTAATAGACTTGGTTTAAGAGTTTCAAGTCATCTCTGTTGGCAGCTGTTGTACAATCACAGCTGCTCTTCATCCTCCCTGGTTCCTGGGAGGCGAGCCCTCAATCCTGGGAATGTCCCGAGTGACAGGAATGCCACATCTGAGTTTATGCTAAAAGATGACCCAGGGCGGGGCTGGCCCATGTCAGGAAGACCAACCACGCAATCAGACAGCTGGACCTTTGAGCCAGGCCGTATCAACCTGTCTTCCAGGGAGGGGAGCAGAGCTGGGCATTGAGTTCAGTCATGGGGCCAGTGATCCAGCAACCGAGCTTATGAGATGAAACCCCAATAAGAACTCTGGCCCCCATGACAAGGTGAGCCTCCCTGGTTAGCGATATTCCTACGGGGCCAGAAACCCCAGGAAGGTGATAGATAGTCTGCGTCTCACAGCCTAGGTTATTTTTAAAAAGCATGACTATAATAACAGAAGCAACAAAAGTCTTTGGGTCAAGGTGTTAACGAGATCTCATGAAACAGAATGGCATTATAGTAACTCGTAAAAGAGAAGTGTGACCTTATCACTCTGAAGTTACCCTAATCTAGAAGAGTATATGGTGTGTTACTAACTATATGGTGAGAAAAGAATCTTGTTTTTCTCCTCCAAAGACAGTCACACCCATGACAACAGAAGGAGCGGTGTCTGTAGACCAGGGTCTCTGGGGCAGGAGTAGCACAATATCAGGAAGAATCGCAGACTGAGACCCCTGGGCTAGTCTCAGCGCTTCCCTTCTTTGGCTGTCGGACCTCGGGCAGGTTGTACAACTTCAACAAGACCCAATCCCCTTAGTTGCCACGTAGGGTAATAAAATCAATTATTTCACCAAGTTGTAGAGCATGAAAGGTAAAATGCAAGCATCATTATTGGTAACGTGCCATTTAATTTCCTTTCATTTTATTAACATCGGTCTCTTTCTTATTGAAACAAATAAAACAAGGAAACTTAAGAATCCTTCCACTATCACTCTCCTCTCAAAAACCTCAAAATTCTCATTTAAGAGAAGGCTTTTCTATAAGAAGGTATACTATCATCAATCTTATCTAAAAAAAATTTTACTCAACATTATCCATTTCTTCTGGAAAAAGTAATTGATAATATGTATAAAGTCGCAGGTAAAAATACCCTCGGTGAACCATAAACTTGCTAAGGCTGTAACAGTGACATCAGCAAAAACCCTTCCTCAACATACCCCCTCCAAGCACTACCCCAAGTTAACAGCTGAATTAGTTGAGGATCTTAAATGGAATTAGTAAGTCAAATGCATTTAGAAATTCCAGAAGCAAGAGTCAAGCTCATAATTCAATACCAAGACTGAAAAGGGTCACAGAAGGTATGCTTATGAAGCTGTAACCTTCGTTTTCACTTGTCACCTCTAAGAAAGACGATTTGGGGGAGAGTGACAGAATTTTTTTTCTAGTCTTCCCTAATAGTTATGTAATTTATTTCAAGTAAATTTCCATTTAACAGAGCATGCTGTTTGTCTCTCTGAGAGCTCCCTTCAGAATGTCTGAAGTGTCCTCATGTCTTTGTTGAGTGTCTCATAAGTAAACACACCACTAAAGGGTGTACTTTTGTAAGAACACTCAAAAGAATGATGCAAACACTTGTACCTCACACAGGCCATATTGATGTTTTTTGAACTGCTACAGTTTCTTCAAGTATAAACACATGAAGGAGTTTGCAGAAATGTATAAAAAGAAAAGAAAAATTTGTGAAGCTTTATTTTTTTATGTTTAGAGTTTGAAGTGATGAGTTTTATGTGGACCTTTGGGGTCTTCATCAAGCTTTAAACAATTCCGGGCCAGGTTCAAATTCCCAAAGTGCTTGCAAACACATTTCATCTTCCTGAAAATATACAAGGTTGATTACAGACTACGAATCTTTAAGTCTGCATAGTACCAGTTTTAATTGAAGTTTACTATTCCTGAGAGTGTAGAAAAGCTGAGATTGTTCTTTGTACTAACTGTGTCTACCCTCTGGTCTTTGTAATAGCCACCGGGACACTTACTGCTCATGGTGACACAAGAAATTACATAAATCATATGTGCAGCTATTTGAAAGAAAAACAGTGTAAAAAAGTCACATTTTAACGTTCTGAATGTGTTTAAAAATATAACTTTTAGGAAGTATATTTGTTTAAAGACAGTTCTGTGAGGTTTTTGTCATAGCAATCGATGACAGATCCACGGTATGCCAATTTTCAGTTACACAAACCATGCTGGTTACTTAGGCTTTGGAGTTTGACTAAGGATAAAAACCAAGTAACAAAACAAAACAATCAAAATGGTATAAAACTGATGTGATAGAGGCCACATCTCAGAAGGAGATTATTTCCATAATTACTAATTGAAAATGACCCTGGTCAGTAAAAGATAAACAAGGAATATTATCTCACAATTTGGGGTGGGAGTTTGAAGTACTTAACTGATGACAGAGAGAAAAGCAGGAATACCAGATCCGTCATCTGCTTCTACTTTCTCTGTCAGAGAGAACAACTTTTCAAAATACTTATGATGGCATAAACATAAAATTAGATGAAAAGACGTGATGAACTCAGTTAGAAGCCATAATAAAGTAAATTATTTCAGTGTTGTCCAGGCTCAGACGAGCACATCTTGGAGAGGCGTGTGGAACTGTCTTAATCGTGCTTGTTGGTTGTCTGGGTTCTGATGCTTTGGCACTTGGGGCCTTGCTGGCCCTGGAAAGGACGCCCCTTGCAGGGCGAGCCAGTTCCTAGATGGCAAACGCCTACCCAGAGCACATTCTTCCAATGCGAACCAGCCGCCCCGAGTCCTGCCTCACCACTTCCTTCCCTGGGCTCTCGCAGGGCTCTCTCCCTGCCCTCACCACCTCAGGGCCAGGCCCCAGACAACCAGAAGGAACCCCCTGCCTCGTGTCCCCTGAAATTATTCCAGGTAGCCAACGCTGAGCCTGCGTACGCTGCCTCGTCTTGCCTTTCCTGCAGAGACCAGAGCAGGCTCTGGCTCCCGTTCCTGACTCCCCTCGTGTCCTGACCGCCCGTAGTGCTTCCCGGGGACCCAGCATATGGTGGTGTGCTCGGTCCCCTTGGGAAGTGTGGGCAGCAGGCTGTCTTTGCAGTGGCAGATGTCTGCTGAGGCTGTCCTCACCCTCCTGAATAATAATAAAACCGACATTGGAAAACAGTAGTGATAAAACCTTTAAATACAGGAGCAGCGTTTATATTTCCATCCAACAGACGCTGAGGTGTCTGTCACCAATCCATGGACACACTTCTCCAGGTTAGAAGAACTCCACTTGAATTTACTGGACTCCCTCTTCTGTGACTTACTTTCTGAACACACTGACGCCACTCCCTTCTAAATTGTCAGATGGACTGATTACATTCAGGGGTGACACTCAAAATATTTACCGTGTCTCCCCGAAAATAAGACCTGGTCTTATATTATGTTTTGCTCCAAAAGACGCATTAGAGCTTATGGTCAGGGAATGTCCTCCTGAAAAATCATGCTAGGGCTTGTTTTCCAGTGAGGTCTTATTTTTGGGGAAACAGTATCAGCCAGCATGCCATGCCCCTGATCAGAGCTGTGCCAGCGGGAGAGCTGGACCCAGATGCTGGAGACCGAGCCAGGCCCCTTGGCAGCTGGGTACCTGGGAGGTTAGGGACTTCCGGGGGAGGGGCTGGGGTGGCACCGGCTGAGAGTAGCAGTATCGACACATCTCAGTGTTGGGATAACTGGCACGGCAACACCAATATGTTTAAGTGGAATATTAGCCCTGAGTCTATATCCCTCAGTCGTCTGTGTCGCCCTGTCCACGTTCCTTCTGCTCTTCTTTCTATGAAATCAAGTACAGATGCACTACTGGTTGTCCTGCTGCGAATGACGGCTGGTGTCTGGCTGCAGCTGTGCCGCTTGGGTCCCTCCTGAAGCGGCTCACCAGCTCAGACTGGGCTCTCTGCTTGCTGATTTGAACTCTGTCTCTGTTAGGGCTACTCGGATTACACTTTGTTTTCAGTATTGAGAAAATGAGCATCTCATGTGCCCGTTTATAAAGTGCATCACTGGAGCAAAAATGATAGAATTCATTCGTTCTCTAAGTGGCACGCAAACTGACTAAACGATTATCATATGTTCCTCAAACCAGCAGGTCATTCAATATATTTGAAATTACATTTTGATACTATAATCTTTATTTCCATATTAAAAAAGTGAATATGCTCACTAAACGAAAAAGTTGTATAATTGGCAATAGACGTTTCAGCGAATGTAAATTAGCAGGTTCTGCTGAACTTGGAAAAAGCAGGGTGGGGGCTTGGACACTATTTGAACGAATAATGATAAAGCAGCCAGAAAGTACAATCCGCGGCAAGGTTTCAGGTTTGCAGGTCATGTGCGTGGTTCCCCAGCTGCTAGTTTTCATAGCCTTATTTGCAACAGTGGGAGGGAGCACAGATGCTGGCAATGAGTTCTGTGATAAAAATCTCTACTGATTATTTTATCATTAACAATTAAACTACCACAATTGGCCAAAATTTAGTTTTTCAATAGAGAGTATACAGGCTGCTGATTTTTTAATTTTTTTTGAGGTTTAAAGGCAAGATGTTATTTTACTTTTTAAATGGAATTTTGTTCAAATTTTAAAACTGTACAATAGATATTTCAAACTGTGTTGTAGGTCAAAATTAATGTTACAATTGACTGTTGCCTCAGAAATGGTACCTTTCAAAAATATCCCCTGTTGAAGTTTCATTTTAATACCTGAATTAGCCCCTATTAGGTAACTAAAAATATTTTCTAATCCACCTCTAAAGCTGCATTTCTGATGGTTGTATCATCAAGTGCAAGTTTGCTTAAAGGATTTGCTTGCCCGTCCATAACAAGCAATTAGACAGAGCTTTCAAAGCTAAATGGAAATAGAGTCAGACTCCTTTGTGAAGCAGAAGAGTCCATATTGTGCAAAAGGATAGTGGATCGGATGAGTTTACTCAACTCTGAAAATAGCACATGTTTGGCTGTAGCCAGTGCGGGACTTTTCCATCTCAGGCTCGGATTCTCCTCGTTGGGAAAGAATTTTAAATGTCCTCTGACTCAGTCACGCGTCTGGACGCCGTCTTCCCGTGGCCTCTGGGGCTGTCCCAACACAACACTGCTCCCTGGCAGCCCTGCTTCCTTGTGTCCTTCCAGTTCCTTGGCTGGGAACACTCGCGTTCATTCGCTAATTCAGAGCCTCCACGCTGGTGGAGAGGAGCGGGCTGTCTTCCAGTTTAGAGATGCGGGATTAGCATAGCCTGACTGTGCTAAGTCATTCCCTTGTTCCACAAAGTGAGCTACTGATAGCAGGGGCCGAATTTCCTCCAGGATAGTTTCCACTGAATGACAGTAGCCTGTGTGTCTATAGGTGACAAGCGATATCCAGTCACATGGAATGTTCCTTAGCTGCCATTGTCCGTCTCCTTTCCCAGCAGTTGAGGAACTCTGCCCATCCTGGGACCCTTCGGAATCTCAGGGAACAGCGGCGCCCCAAGCGCCCCTCTGGGTCTCCATTCCCTCACTTTAGCAAGGTTATCAGGTAGAAGAGCGTCCAGACCCACACCTGTGTAGTGGGTTTGTTTGGGCGCCTAGTGAGGCACCATGGGGTGGGGGAGGGGAGGTGTCACGGTCTGTGCGGTTTTAGGAGACCTGGATTTCCGCTCGTAATTCCACCCCCAGTGGACTTCATCATCATGAGCGTATTGCCGTGTGTCTCGGATTTTCAATTCTCTAAAGTGTGAGAATAAATATACCTACAACTCAGGGTTGCTGGAAGAGTGAAAGGAAATAATACAGAATATACATACAACCCTAAAACCCTTGCTCTTTTCCCATCACGTATTTAAATTGAGCAGCAAAGCAGCTGTGTAACCCTAATGCCTTAACGGGAAGTGAAAGAATTAACACGTACTTAGAAAATGTGTGGAAGTCCCATTTACTACATGTCATCCCAATACAAAGTAAGCTGTTAAACTTGAGGATTTCTGTCCTCTTACCTGTCACTCTAAACACCTCAGGAGCCTTGGCAAACAGTGGCAGTTTATGACACTGAACATAAAGACAACAGAAACAGCAGCTGCCGTATCCTGAGTGTTTGCTGTGGTAATCATTGTTCCCAAATGCTCTGTGCTCTTTCATTGGCCGTGGCTGCGGAGGAACTGGTCCTGCAGTCAGTCTTTTCCCAGTCTGTCCTCTCCTGACACAAAAGTCAGCCAGTCCTGTCATTGATTCCACATGAGAGACGACATCCGGTCGTTGTTCTGAAGACCCTTTCTTTCTCCACTGCCTCAAGGACCACAATTTGGGTGGTCAGCCTGCAGTTAGGAAGGACACTTGTAACAAATGCCTCTGCTGAGCACTTGAATTAGAAAGCTAAGAAGGACCAAATTTCAATTGGGATTATACTTGGTGTGTTTTAGTTGAGAATTCTTAAAAAACATGTAAAAACTCTCCTGAGCATGCCTGTTCTTACTGTGTGCCCTTGCGAGTATTTACACTTGCTTTAAGTATAAACATAATAGTGGCATGCATCGATTCATTCATCAAATACTGTTACTCTAGATAATGTTCTGTTTTCAGGGGAGTAGAGCAGTCAGGGTTGTGTGTTTCCTCTATCTGTCTTGATAAACTATTGTTTTGAAGGGCACGCAAGCAGCAACAAACACCAAACACAAAACCTCCCTCCTGCTGTCTCAGTTTCTCTTTTGCTGGTACCTTCTCCTCCTACCTCCTCAGTTTGTCTTTTCTGGTACCGTCTTTCCTCTGTGTATTTCCTTCTTTCCTAAATTGCTAATACCGGCAGTCTTCCACTTCCAAGGTGACACTGTATTGAGAGGACTTGTGCTGCTCTCTGTTACACACTGTGGCGATGTTTACCCACTTTTACGTGCTGTTTATTATTTCTGTTTATATTCTGTGGGAGAAATGGTGGCTCTTGGTGTCACAGGAGTTTGCAAATACCGGCAAAACATTTTCACTGTATCAGCATGGAGGGCACTGTTCTTGCTTCCTTGTCCAAATATCAACGCACCGCAAAGGTGCACTTGAAGTTGTCTGTCTATTTGGGGAAGCAGACTGAAGTTCAAAGACAAACAAAATAAATAAATAAAAAATAAGGACTCCTGATGCTGCCCATAAAGTGTTTATTCTTCTGTGGCCTCAAGAAAAAGACCAGCACATTATGTAACTTCTAACTTTTTCTTGTATGAGTTGGAGTAAGGCATGGTGGGGGTCAACTCGCCGACCATGTTGGCCTTAGCTGTTTATGTAGAATCTGTTCCACGGTAAATGGGCACCAGTCCTGTCCTAAATCCTGCTGAGCTTTCGCGCGGAGTTGCCTGGCCAGGCGGCTGGCCAGCAAAGGGAGATGGAGCCTCACTCTTCTTCCCACAGACTTACAACCACAGTGCCTGCTGTTGTAGAGTGGAAGTCTGGTGAGGGTAAGCGCGCTAAGGAGTAGCACGTCCTCAGGTGTAGGAACTGTAGTGTCAGGAAAGGAATGCATGTATGGGGAGACCTCAACACTGAGCCACTTGTACTTCCAATCAGGCTTTTCTAGCTATGGGTGAGCACAGCAAATCTCTAGTAAAACACTGTCTGTCTGTCAAGGGAGCCCTAATATTTTCGAGGTTTTCAAAATCATATCCAAATTAACCAGCATCATGCATTTTAATTCATTTTGCACCCTGGGCTAAGTCTACAGTTAGAAGGATTTGCCTAGAAATATGATCTGATGGTTTTGGATTTATTAACAATATGAATAATCTATGAACATTGTAATGTCAGTTTTGGGGACTGCAAATAAGAAAAAAATGCTAGAACGAAAACACATTACATTTAAATTGCTGTTGAAGTGGTGATTTCTGCTGCCATGACCATTTACACTGTAAGCGCTTATTGAGTTCCTCCGTGAGCTGGGAACGGAGATCCAGTGATGCATAGGACACAGCTCCTGTCCCCAAGCGCTCCCTGTGGGGAAGGAGAACCCCTGCCCACAGTCCGTGCACGCGTGTGTGCCTGTTAGAATCAGGCACAGAAACACAGATAACACACCGTCTCCCACCAGCACAGGCCCCGTCAGCTCGTCACTCACTATATGCCGTCTCCACGGTCAGAAGCACGTTGTCACACATGCTCCACTGATCAGAACCTTTACTGTAAATTTCCGTGTGCCGAGTCCGAATCAGAAACCTTCAGCAGAAAGCCTAGTATCTGCTCCCGTCAAGCAAATGTGCCATCCCTGTAACATGTTTGCAGTGTCTTTGAGATGTTGTTCCTCCGTTTCCATTGCCCTTGCTTGACCCCGTTACTGACACCACACTGTGACCTGCCACCTGCTCCAGGCCCCGGCCTTGTTTCACTGCAGTTCTTCCTGACACCTACAGCTTGCTCTTATTTCAGAGTCCCTAAAATCCTATTTCCACAAGGACCTTTTCTGGCCGCTCCCAAGGACACTTACTTCTCTGCACCTTGTGTCTGTACAGTTTGGCATTAGGTTTGTTGGGGAACTCTTTATGTGTCTGTTTGGCCTCGGGAAGCAGGAAGCTCCTTGGGGACAGGGGCCACCTTTACGCGCTCTGACCATAATGGCGTGGAACTCGGTCTTGTGAGTGTCTCACGCGGGTCCTGTGAAATCTGACCCCTCCAGCATCAAGCGTGGGTATGAGCCCCCAGTACCGACCCAGACGTCGCCGTCGGGAAGGCTGCAACGGCAGGTCGCTCTAACGATCCCACAGAAAAGCCGCTTACACCAGCCGGTGCCTAAGGCCTCCGGGAGGCTCTCACCGTGAACGTGCATCTCCGTGCCAGTGGGCACATGTTCAGAGCGACGTGCAAAGTGAGTCACTTACCACGGCAAACTTTTTGTTGAGAGCCATCTGCTCCATGAGCGCCGACTCGTTGTGGAAGAGGTGGGGCTGCGTGTGGCTCCACATGTGCGGGAACCACCAGAACTGGGCGGCCGAGCGCAGCAGGAGGTCGTCGCCCGCGTCCTCCTCCTCCGTGCCTGGGGGGGATCATTCAGTTAGTTCCAGTTACGCCGACTGTGTCTGTCTGTCTGTCCCCCGCCTATCATCCATCTGCCTGTCGAGTCACGTGCTCCTATGTATGCATTCAGAAGACGCCGCTTATAGGATCTTAGGCGCGTATGACACTGTGCACATGAAAAGTACCGAAGGAAAACCTGTTCCTTCGGGAACAGACAGAGACTGTGACAAGTCTTTTAAACGTTTTTAAACGTGAGGCATGGATTGAAATCACTGCATGATGGAAATATAGAACCATTCCCACGGACATGAGAACTCTTGATGTTTAGCATCTTTGTATAACGCGTCGTTTGGAAAGAGTGGGGGGTGACAAGGAAATATAACCGAGGGACATGAGTCAGGAAGTGTGTGGTGGAGCCCCAGCAGGACATCATGTCACATGCCCTGTGATACAACAGTTGCAACAAAGGAATTCTGTAATTTATTCGGGCTATTCCTTAAGTCTGAGAAAAACCTACTTAGCAACAGTGAAAACTAAGGCATAAAAAGGAGAAAACAGGAAATGTAGGAACTGTTAGTGGGAAAGTGTGAGAGACCAGAAGGAAAGAAGGGAGGACGGGCGGACGTGAGGAGTGCTGAGGAGTGTGATGCCACGGTGCAGAAGCCCGGCCGCAGCGTGGTGGCATTCCTGTCCCTCATGTCGCTCGTTGTCCCTTTCAAGTTCTCAGACGCAGACTTTCTGTCTGGAAACTGATTTCCCTACGTGTCGGACCCGCTGTGCTGCCCTGATCATGTCCGGGCACCCCCCGAACTGCGGCTTAGTTGAGTGGGAAATACCAGTGCTCTGAACTTACTCGAGGGGGTAGGAGTCTCGGTCTGAAGTCCCCCAGCACAGACTTCACTAAAGCAGGACATGAGAACAGCGTAAGATGCCTCGGCACTGGCCCGGCCTGTCACAAGGCGATAATTACAGAGCCACGCTGACATTTCAACCACAGCACTGAATCCAACAGGCTCCTGGAACGGAAGGTTCTTCAAACGCTGTCCCCTCTGTGTGGGGAACATGTCCTCCCACGTCTGCGATAGCAGTTGTGATGTGACTGGTTCTATGACAAGGGCCCTACAGGCAAAGGTGGGGGACGGGCCGCTGCCCGGGTCCAGTGCTTGTTACCACCCCTCTCCCCTGTGATTTCCCGAGAGAAGGAAGGAGAGAAGCAAGCCTGTGATTTATCTTTGGGCAGCGCAGGAGGCTTCCTCCAGGGATGAGGGTGTGGGATGCGGCTTATGCAGGAGGAGCGGTGATGTGGAAGGAGTGGAACAGCGTCCTCCTCCAATACGCAGCCTTCCCTCTCCTAAGCTCGACTGCTCTGCTGAGGTGAAGGCACCTGTTTCTTTCTGTACAACGGGCGTCTTTCAGTCCAGCCTGTTACATTTCCCTTATGTTTCCTTCATCATCACACCCTCGTGTTACGATGGTACAGGTGAAGAAGTGTAGCCCGTGGAGTCAGAGGTTTTGGTTTATTTGTAGCTTCCCACACATTTGAGTTGAGTGATTATGGGCAAGTCCCCCCTTTCATGTTGCTATTCCCGTCAGCACAAATATGGACCTCGGTCCTACATTATTCTGCAGGGGAGGGGTGTCTACATGTTCCTGACACATACTGGGGAATCTAAATGCCTGTTTCCTCTCCTCCTGTTTCCTACTCCTGTTCTCCTGCATCTCTTACATGTCTCCTTGAGGTTTTTTTTCCCCCTTCACTAAAACATTGCATGGTGAGTGTTATGCGGCAGAGGGGACACTGTATTTAAAAAGTGACCAAGCCATTATGTTAACTGATTGGCCTGACTCGTGGGTCACCAACGTCCAGCGTTCTTGGGGCTTCAGAGTGATTATCTTACAGCTCAGCGCGGCCTTCTGGGGGGGAATGCAAAGGGATGGGAAGATGGAGTCAGGGCTTCAGACTCCGAATGACCCCAATCACGGCGGGGGGTTGGGTCCAGCTACCTTTTAGGTGGGAAGTCAAGTGGCTCTGGTGATATTATACTTCAATACATGTTTTTTGTCTAATTGGCGACACCTAGGTGCTTTCTTTCATTCATTTCTTGACATAAGGATGATGTCATTTGGTTTTCCTTCAATTAAACATCTCTACAAACAAACATCTTTATGCGAGATACTCTCCTCCTGCTTAATTAGCATTCTGTGTGTCCTCAGGACACCACGTCAGTTAAGTTACAGTTAGCTCCTTGGTGCAATTTCTCTTTTCCTTACTGAGAACAGGCCCAAGTGTCCTGGGGTTTCCCAGAAATCACCACTTCATTGCTGACTGCTGCCTCCCCTGGGGAAAGTGAGCTGAGATTTCCTAGTTTATGGGCAGTCACCCCTCCTACTGCTTGTCATTTCTAGGCCCCAAGGCCTTGTAGCTTTCTTCTCATCTCTGCATCCATTTTCTTACGTGGCCTTTACCCAGAGTTTGTTTATCAGGACTGAGCAACAGATCGCAGAGTTCTTTGGAAAGGTGGCTCAGGTATTTGTTGTCCTTTCCTGAATATCATGGTGAAATCTGCTATGAAAATATTCATACATCTGAATCATGCAGGAATTAGACTAACGTCTTCCCTCTGACAGATTTATATAAATTCATAGCACGCATAATCGTGTGCCTTTCGTTTCTCCTTTATCACTCTTACTGGATTTCCCGTAGTCCTACTTTGGAGATGTTTTACATCAGAATGAATTATACTGAGAAAACGTGTCTATTGCTTATTACTTTAAACGTTATGATAGAAGGCAGATGAAACACAGCTTCCTGTGGCTGGATTGCCCTGGCCTCTTGCCACACCTTTCTCTTCCCACTCTGTCCACCTTTGTGAGACCCGGAGGAAGAGAGAAGTCAACTTTTACGTGTCTTTTCTTAAGTTGTTGTAACACTGTGCTGACATATCACAACTTTATTGCCAATTATTATTTATTTAATTATGTTTCTATTTGAATTATATCTTTGGTATTTTATCTGCAGTATTTCCTACTCTGATATTATATGAAAAATGATCATTAATTGAGATTGTATCCTTTTGTCAAGCATTGCATTAAGTGTTTTACAAGCATCGCCTCATTTAATTCTCACTACAAACCTATGAGGTAAGGGCCACCACTAACTCCATTTTATAGACCAGGAAATTGATCTTTGGAGAGGAGTAATTTGTCCCGAGTCACTGAAAATGCAGAATCTGAATTTAGAACGCGAATTCTTACCCAGATTAAGCAACTCCAAATTCCTTAACTGTCATTCACTGTCCAAATGTGGAGGTTAGGAATAAGACCAGCATGTACAAATTCAATATAACATTGTTCTTCACATTGTTAATTAATTCTACGGTACAATTAGAGTTTACAAATACTGTTGGTGCTCAGTGATTTGGGGAAATACACAAGCGTAAAGCACCTATAGGTAAGGGGAAGGAATCTTTTGCCATTCAGCTTCTCTAATCAAAGACTGCCGATTATACCATAAATATCCATTGTTTTCTACTTCATGACACTTGGGCTCCGATGGACCTAAAGTTAAGACTATTTTTGTTTTACATGTAACTAGCTCTGTGGCCCCGGACCCCTCTAAGTTTCTGTGCTCTTATCTAGAAATCAAGGTAACATGTTCTTTAACCCCTATGATCAATGAAAATGCTGTGAAAAGTGCTTAGCTAAGCACCTGGCATATGGGATTGCTTACTAGGATTTTCATTTCCTTCGTCTCTTAATTGCTCACAAAATGCAGAAACCCTTCAAAAATTAAAATAAGTCAAACAAGATGACACACTCTCCTGAAAGGAATTCTTACTATTGTAGCAGTGCTGTTTTCCTCCTTCCCTTCAAGACTGAATAAGATAGAATTTTTAATAGAAAAAGGAATTACTCATTGAGAAGGAAGACACTGTAATTCAATTAAGCTTCATAGTAGCAAATTTTTGAGAGATTCGGAGTATTAAATCTCATCTGTTCCCACTGAAGAATGAGTTGAGTAGTGTTAGACAACGCCAGCTACATTTTTGTGGAAGCTCATAGCACGTGCAGATGACAAGCCCCTTTAAGTCTGACCTTAGCTACTGACCCTGTTCTCCTTTCCTAGCTGAGAGCAGGACAGTCTTACTGTGAGCTGTGGGAAGTGCCCAAGGCAACAGGACAAATCTTTCCGGAACAAAAAGGAAGGAGAGCAGCCGGCGGGAGTCACTCGCCAGCATGTGCTTGGTGTAGGGAATTGCCAGGAGCGTTTGCTCACATTTCTCCTTGTTTGGGAAAGAAACTGTATACCTATTTTTAATATTTAGAGTGATTTCCTTTCACAGTAAAACAATGGCCAACCTTTATTCTCTGGCCTTGTTTCATATTAATAGTGAAAATACAGGTGATTTTCTTTCTGCTCAATCATTGGTTGTTAATTCATTGTTTCAATAGGCACTGTGCTAGTTGCTGGGGTTCAGCCTTCATGGAATGTTCATTTCAGTGAGGGAGGAGAGACAACAGATAAATAATTTAAAAACAAAGTGCATTAAACACCCACTCATTAGAAAACTCTTAGCAATCTAGGAACAGAAGGAAACTTCCTTAGGCTAACAGAGTATCTATAGAAGAGTCTATTAAAAGAATTCCCCTCGAGAACAGAGATGGGAACAAATCTATGGAAAGATTTATCCCTGAGGTCAGGAGCGAGACATGAGTGTCACCGTCACCACGTTTATGTAATATTGTGCTGGAGACCCAAGCTAGTGTGACAGGCAAGGAAAAGAAGCACATCTATTAGGCTCATAAAGGAAGATATATTTTCACTATTCAAAAATTACATTATTATATAGGTAGAATATTCAAAAAAATCTACAGATAAACTATAGAATTAATAAGTCAATGTAGCAAGGTTGCTGGGTGCAAGACAAGGTCAATACACAAAATCAAATACATTTTTATCGACCATCAACAAAGAAATGAAAAATAAAATAAAAACAAGATGCCATTTACTCTTGCAACAACAAGAACAGCAACAAAAAAACCCACCAAGGAATAAAGTTAAATAAAGTCTTTTCAAGTATAATTACAGACTTAAATATGCTAAGGGATTGGAAGACTTGATATTTATGATGGCAATTCTCCTCAAATAAATTTATAAATTTAATTCAATCTTAATAAAAATTTTAGGCAGTTTCTTTGTAGCTATCGGGAAGCAGATTCCAAAATTTATATGAAAATGCAAAGGGACAAGAATTGCCAAGACAATCTTGAACAAGATGAAGAAACTTGGAGGGCTTACACTAGCAGGTATCAATATTAATCATAAAGTTACAGTACATAAGACAGTGTGATGGGGGCAAATAGATCAAATGAATAGATTGCATGAACAGGAGACTACAGAAAGAGTCCATATGTATATATACATATATATATCGTCATCTAATTTATGACAATGATGACACTGCCGTGCCATGGGCAAAGGATGATTCTTTTCAATACCTGGAGCTACTTAGATATCTTTATGGAAAAAAAGAAGGTATCTTGACGCCTACCTCACACATACACAAAAGTCAATTACAGTTGTGTCACAGATTTATAAATTTTAGCAATGCAGGAACATATTTTCATGATCTTATGGTATGCAAAGATGTCTTTAAAAAGACACAAAAAGTTGACCAAAAGGAAAATAAAGATAAATTTGACTACATTAAAATTTAGTATATTTTGTTCACCAAAAAACACTATCAGGAGGGTGAAAAGTCAGCCTACACAATAGTACAAAGTATTTACAACACATACGTACAACTGACAAAGGAGTCATTGAAAATATATAAAGAATTTCTACAAATCACTAGTAAAAGCAGACAACCCAACAGAAACAAAGCAAAACAAAACAATTATTTCACAAAACAGGATACGCAACAGGCTAGTAGACAATGAGGGAGGCTCAATTTCACAGCACCTCAGAGAGATGCACCTTAAAATAGTAATATGATAGTTCCCCATGCCCAACAGCAGGGCTAAAACAAGAAGCCAACCATTATCAAGTACTGGTGAGAATGTACAGCAGCAGGAAACCTCATACACTGTTGGGAATGTAAACTGGTACAATCACTTTGAAAAACTATTTGGCATTTTCTACTTACACTGATCATAAGTATGCCATATAACAAGCAATTCTACTCCTGGCTGATAACAGAAAAGAATACTTAACGTCCTCTGAAGGACGGGAACAAGAATGTCCTTAACGTGAGTATTCAAAAAAAGCCAACGACTGAAAACATCCCAACCATCCACACTAGAAAGAAATGAAATAAAGTTGGTATATTCAAACAATGGAGTGCTACAAAGCAATGAAAATGAAAGAATTACCACTATCCACAATAATGTCTGTGAAACCAAAGTAATGTTGAACAAAACAAGCTGGATAGAGCAAAGTCCGTACTGTATGATTCGTTTTACATACATCTCAAAGGCAGGCAAACAGATGAATGATGGCAGAAGTCGGGTAGTGGTTTCCTCTGAGGGAAGCCAGTGACGGGGGCACACGGGGGTGGGACCCGGGGAGCGTCCCCTGCGTGCTGGGTCCGCATAGTGTACACTTTGTGAAATTTCACTGAGCACTACGTTTATTACTTATGCACTTTCCTAAATGTAAACTGTAGTTCAAGAGAAAAAGGAAGTCATTAGATAATACCATGGTAAATAAACTTGGAACCATCAGTATTTTGTAGGTTAAAAGTAATATGCTAAATGGAACTGGATAGGAGGAAAATAAAGGGAGAGGTAGAGGGGATGTAGGAAGGTGTGAACGGGAAAGGTATGCGATTCTAAAGAGAGGCCGTATGGGAACAGGTGATCCCCTTTTTCTTACCTGTGTGGTAAAATTTCCCTGAAAATCCCAGGTTGAACGTAAAATTTGTGATTTGTGCGCGCAAAAGATTCTGAGTCTCAAGCAGGGCCTGAAATACATAATTTGAGAAGTGTTTTAGGTACAGAATGGCATTGAGAAGCTTTACCAGATACAGTATCTTCCTTTTTCATTCAAAGGATAAACGTACTCTTTTATACATCAGAGAATTCAGTGATAAAAAGTAGTTTCTTTACCACTTTGAAAGTAGAGAAATGCTTTTGAGATTACATAAAACACATGCAGATATTTACCCTTTAGCTTCTAATAAATCAGCAGAAAGTGTCGGCTAGAACAAGGAATGAAATGAAAAGTTTTTTCTGCACATATCAAAGGAGCTAGTGTCTTCTACATGAGGTATCTCTCTCTTCTGTGACCCCCAGGGCAGAGATCACCCACTGTCAAAGAAGGAGACTCTCTTTAAGTGAAACTATACAACACACTGAGAGAAACAGGTTATTTCTCAGATATGTCTTTGGTCTTCATAATTCAATACTTTTCGATTTTTAAGTCTTGTCACTTCATTATAAAGCAGATAAACCAACACAAAACCAGACACATAAAGAAATTCTTAATCAGTTTTAGTTTTTATATCCTACAAAGTATTTAAGATACTGTGAATATTAAATAGAATATTAAAAGGAATTCAATGAAATTATTTTCCTTCTTTTTTCCTCATCCTTATTTTAATCCCTATTCTTCTATTCCTTCTCTCTCTGGCGCGCACGCACACACACGCACCCCATGGTAGCTGAGTGCCCACCTCACCTAGGTAGGAAGTAACACTAAAAGGTAGATGTGCAAAGGCTCTGAGTCAATACTTCTCTTACACATAAGGAAGCTGAGGAGAACTGTCCCTTGTCACAGATAAAATCAGTGGTAGGCCCTAGATTAAGGATATGCATTACGTGATTCCAGATTAGGTACCCTTTTTACTCTACCCCACCAAACCCTCCCCCGCTTTCCATAGTATCTCCGGGCCCACATGGAAGTCTTGTTTTCTTAACAGCATAGCTGAGCCCTGGAAGCCTTGGCCCGCCGTGTCCTTCGTCTCAGCCTTTTGGGGGTAAACAGACACACAGGTTTTTATTCCGAGACCATCCCAAGATGGCATGCCTTATCTGTGAAGGCGAGTCATTCTCCCTGTGGTGCAAAAGCTGAGGAAGAGGACGTCTGAGTCTCAAATTTAAATTCATCTGACCAATGGTCAGTTTTTAAAATTTCAGTATCTATGTCTTACGTCTAAATCACTTCTCTGTTTACACAAACAACCTGCTCTGTGTGCACAACTGAACGATGTAATAACATGGGGTCTGAGGACACTCAGAGATGGAAGACAGGCCTGAGCTCACCATAGAAGCGACAGGGAGAGCGGGTTGCCGTGCCACTGCAGACAGTTAGGCCCTGTCCTCACCGGGGCTGGGCAGGGGAAGGGCTTCTGGCCAGCGTGGCAGTGGGGAGGCGAGGGGAGGGGCTCAGAGGGGGTACACGGGCCCCTGGTGTGTGGGGGGCGGGCGCTGTCTGCCTTTGAGGGGGACCTTTCACTTCTGTCCTTACAGAGCCGCCGTCGTAGGGGAGGGATGAGTGTGGGGCGTGCAGTGCAGTCACTACCGGGGCAGGCGTGGGGGGCAGCCCTCTTCAACTTAGGGCCACGACTGACCTTCCCAAACCTCAGATGCCTCGTCTGGAAAGCAGGGATAACAGTCATTTCCTGACAGTGCTGTTCGAGCAGTTAATGCATTTATGCTTCGGGCGTGGTGACTGGCACACAGTGTGCTCAGGGCTTGTGAGGAGTCAGGCCTCTGGTACTGCCGCTGCTACTGGCACCACTGCTGACACGGTGGTTGTCATCCTTACTGATGTCAGACAGTTGGCGTCCCCGCTGAACCTCCTCCCTCACTCGTCAGAGTGGACACAGTTACCTAACTCAGAACCGTGACAAGGGTGGTCGGAGAGATGACATACCCGAGGGTGCCTGGTGAGCTTCCACAAGGGGCGTTGATGTCCTCATTATCTGCAGTGTACATCTCATTTACCTCTTTTGTGTTTTCTCTTCCTTTTGTTTATATTTCTCTCCTCCCCTTCTTCCTCTTTCTCGTTTCTTCTCCCCAGTTGAGCATGCCAGCTGGCTCTGCCTCGCTCCCTTTCCTTAGCTCTTATCCTTCTTCTTTATCCATTTTACTCACTTCATTTCATTCTCTTGGGTTTGCTCCTTCACTGCTTAAAATATGGATTCAAATCCATTTTAAAATTATTTCTTGTGTGTTCAGTGCTTTAATCTTAAATTGGGTAGGTTGGATTTTTCTTTTTCTTTTTGTCTCTTCGAAAATGGAATCCCCAAATTTGCACTTTGCTTTGTGACTCTCGATTGCTCTTTAAAATTTACATCTACAATGTGTGCTGGGGTAAAAACCAAACCAGCTTGTTCTGTTTCTAGGCCTTTGAAGCTAAATACAGTAACTGTGAACTAACCTCTCGATCAAGTCAAATATATTGATTCAAATGTGAGTTAGTTCTGATTTTGCATGTATGAGTTGACCTTTGACACATTTCTTTGATAGTCTAGAAACAAACACTAGGCACAGAACAGCTGTACTGAAAACACATGGCAGATGCTAATATTATGCCCCTGTGTGGTAAAGAGGGAAAGGTACTTCTAGATGCTATTTTACATACTTAAGATAAGCAGTAATATTCTCATCCTTCGTGTTGTTGTGATGAGCCAGAGTCTGGGGGTATCTGTGAGAACAGTGTTATGTATCCATCCATCACTTCCATCTTTTCAAAGGATGCCTCTGCTCAAGAAGCCCAATCACCCAGCAATATGCCATGATTCTGTTTTAAACTGAACGAGTCTATCACATATTACTATTGACAAAAGACCCTAAAAGTGGTATAAAAGACTTTGCTTTATTCTCTGTGCACAGTCTAAAAGGCTGTGGTAATATCTAAAATCTAATCGTACATGTAATAGGCTAATTCAGTGCCCTAATACCAAAGTCAGAAGCCACGTGTATTCTGGGCCAGCAAACCCTGTGTGACATGCCCAGGGCCCCGCCTGGAGGAGGAAGGACTCAGCCACCCACAGAGGCACAGATCGGGGTCCCCTCCAGGCCAAGGACCCTAAGGACACAGATGATCACTGTCAGAATGGCCAGGCTGCTGAAAAACGGCACTTTTATTTTCTATCTTTATTAAATGTATCGGGCGACATTGGTTGGTAAAATAATATAGGTTTCAAGTGCACAATTCCATAGCATATCATCTGTATATTGCATTGGGTGTTCACCACTCTGGTACTTTTAAGTGTTCCAAAACATTGTATATATTTAGCAGGGTAATTTACAGTTCCATGCATCAGTGATTATTTTTAAAATAACACATTTTCTCATTAAACAAAAATTGAAATCACTAAAAATCCATCTCTCAGGATAAGGTAATATTATGATGGAATTCCTTCCCATTTGTCTCAATAGCTACATATTTGTATGTGTATATATATGCAGGTATGTAGATATGCAGGTACGTGAAATTCAAGCCATAAAGCAAAAATTAGAACCACACCAATTACGACTAAAAATACAGAATTTTGAATTATGCCTTTTTCATTTATATATCATGAGCTTTCTCCTGTCCTGTTAATCTTTCAAAACCATTTTTTAAATGGATGCAGAATATTGCATCAAATGGGTATACTGTAATTTATTTAACCATTCCACCTTGCTGTTGTACATTTAGATTGCTTACATTTTGGGGGCAAACATATACACCGCTGTGTGTGTCAACCCATATTTATACAGCAGTAAAGTAGCCATTTCTGCAGGAGAAAATAATTCTGCTTATTCTTCAGTAAACAAAACAGTTTTGCAGCAAATTTGAAAATGATTATGAGAGTATTCAAAGGGAACATGATATTCAATTTAAATTATAAGAGAATTGCATTATGAACATAAGTTAACATGAAAATTTGACTATTTCCTAAATTATTTTTTTCAAATCTGAATCTTTATGCTACCCTACTGCCTTTGGTGTTCGAGGCTTCATTCTTCAACTCTAGAAAACACTTCCGGGCATTCAAAAATCCAGCTGAAGCCAAAAAAGATCTAATTTAAAACAACTGAGCTCTGAGAACTGAGCAAAATGGGAGCTTTTATATATCTTTGGATTTTCTCCAACTTTCTTTAACAGAATGAATATATCAATTAAATTGAGGAAACAAAAATGAAAAATCAGAGCATATTAATTTTATAAGGAGATTCATGTTAGTTAGGACTCATGGCATTCTTTGGGGAAATGTCTGGTAATTTTTGGTTTCTGACTTGTGCTTCCTAGCTTGTATTTTGACTTGTGTTATCGTTTGTAAGCTAACAGAAGGAGTCAGTGAGCCAAATTAAAGCTGGGGAAGGAACTTTAGTGTCGAGTGTGGTTTTTCAGCAGCAGGCAAAAATACAGTGTTTCAGCACAGAGTTTCAAGAATGAGTATTTTCTTAGTCACGCACATACTAGTTACAGACAGGCCAGGACCTGTTGGAAAGTGACATCTGATGTCACCAAGCCCTGCGTCACTTGGCCCTCGCCTCAGAGCTCCCCTTCCCTCACCCGGCAGCCTGGATCTGCGTGTCTCCTTGCTGTGCCTGGAGTCCCGAGTATGTTCCCTCCTCAGGGTCTTCGTGCTGCTGTTCCCTGTTCAGAGAGGCGGCTTCCCAGGTTTCCTATGGTTTCCTTCCTCACAGGTTTCAGGTCTCTGCTTAAACATCACCTCCTCTGTGAGGCCTTCCTTCACAGCCCTCTTTTAAGGAAAGCCCTCTGTGTTTGGTTTCCCTGGCTTCTTTTTTTCTGCATAGAATTTATTACTATTGGTGTAGATTTATTTATAACTGTTCCTTTAACTCCCCCATTAGAATCATTCATTTTACATTGTGACTTTGTATCATTCTCAGTATCTCTTTTAATAATAAATCCTAAACTTGATTAAAATTTTGAGTTATAATTAGGAAGGTGACACTCAAACTGGGAAAAGATGTCATTACTTCTTCCTTTTTTTTTTTTCCAGCTTTATTGAGATTACTTTATTCTATTTAGGGCACCAAATTAGACATTTTTCTCAGTGACCCAGTTCAGATGGAAAGCAGTGACAATGACAGAGATGGGAGCCCTCTTACCCCCTACTGTGTTTCCCCGAAAATAAGACCTAGCCGTACCATCAGCTCTAATGCGTCTTTTGGAGCAAAAATTAGTATAAGATCCAGTATACTATACTATACTATATTATATAAGACCAGATATTATATAATATAGTATAGTATAATATAATATAATACAATATAGTATAATATAATATAATATAATATAATATAATATAATATAATATAATACCGGGTCTTATATTAATTTTTGCTCCAAAAGACGCATTAGAGCTGATAGTCCAGCAAGGTCTTATTTTCGGGGAAACACAGTAGGAAGGCAGGATGACATCTAGTCATGTCCCTAACGGGAAAGTATTTTCTTTACAAATATAACTTCCCATAAAACTAAAATGAAAATGTAGTCAATGACAGAACCGTCTGGATCCCACAGGTTCTACATCACTGTCTACCTACCACTAGGAAACTATATCATACATGTCCTATTTCTACGGAAGAGGGGGTTTACACATCAGATGTTTCGGTTTGTCTCTACAAGATCGATTAAAAACTCAAAGAGCTTTAAAACATGTTCTTTTTGCACAAATGCTTCCACATTATAAATTCCAAAGAGCGTTATGACATTTTCTGATCCTGTGAAAGTCAGCTGCCTTAGTGAGTGGATCGACAATGACCTGTGCATCCCTTCTGTGTCACACGGAGTGCACTAATGACGTCTTAACAGAGGCGGCTGGTATCAGGACGTGGAGGCGTGAGGTAGCCCCGCAACCTCTCCACGGGGGCATCACTCAAGTGTCCAGGAAGTTACTGCCCCTTTTCCCTTATTTCTCTGTTTGAAACTACGGAGGAAACGATGCACGATTTTAAAAGTGGGTTTTAGAAAGGCCCTCCTTGAAAATAAGGAGAGTCTTTGCATTAATTTCAATGTAAACGTTCCAGAGATGAAGTTACACAAAACTGACAAAAAATAAATTGCAATTTGATTTGTTTTATAAGCTTGTTACTGCAGGTTGTGTAAAATTAACAACCCAAGACAAACTGGAAGGTGTTGAGTAGACGGCGAGTAGGGGTGCTGTTCCTCACGTGGCCTGGCGCTGTGACCACGCCGGGCCACTCCCCATTTTGTCAGCTCTGGAGGAAAAAGGGCAGGCAGTTTGGATAATTTTGAGTTTTCAATCAGTTTGTGTTCTGTGCTGGCTTGCTTGCCATTCACAATTAGATATCCAAGGACCAACTCTGGGAAAAACACGTATTCTATTCTGACCATGGTTTTTTAGTGACTGCAGAAAACCCTAAAAATCTGCTTTCATCAAATTCTGAATGGTTATTATTTTCATAACGCGTGGTTTAAACTGTTATTTCTAATTCTCTGTGCTATAATTTTTATTCTCAATATTTTTTAAACCAGATGCCACTGGAGTTCACCTAGATGGCTATCATTTCTATTAATTTCACAGGAAACCCGAGTGGTGACTAAGGTTTTATTGCCACCTATTCTCTTGCTTTCATCTTCACTCTGAATGAGGGTGGGCATGGAAACTAAGAGAGACAGAGGGTGACATAACAGCATAACTCTCCTCTTCCCTCCCTGGCTTGGCCAGTCTCCTGGCGTCTGACAGCACCCCAGGCTCTACTTGGGGAAGCCTAACCCACTCGAGAACTGTTAAGTTCAGTCTCCCTTGCCTCAAAATCCAGGCTTCTGAGCTCAGAGCTGCCTCTCCCTGGAGAAGTGGAGAAGTTTGAATTTGGCCTTTCTTGTGCACACTTGTACTGTCCTCCGTGTGCTGTCCTTTGTAACAGAGAGAAAGCCTGGCATGCAAATTGGAAAGGCTCTTTAAAAAGCAGTTGTTCTCTGGATGCCGACTTACGCCTTTCAGAGTCACCTTCTCTCATTTTCCACCTCCAACCCAGCCCCTCATCATCCCTGCCAAGACCCCCTGGAGCCCCCCAGGTCATGTGTGACTGTGTCACACGTGAATGCCAGGGCTGTCTGGGACTGCTGAGGGCTACTCACAGCTGAGAGGTGTAAGACCACTAGGTATTAAGGCAGAGTATCTGCAGAGCCTCAATGGAACTTTCGTGGAGTTTCCATGAATCGGGGAATGTGCAGGTGGGGGTCTGGGGGCACGGAAAGGAAGAGTATGGGAGCACATGGGACCTGCAGGGGTCTCCTTGTCAGCTACGAAGGGTTTTGGCTTCCCCAGCCTTTCTACTGATGCTGCCAACTCAGGGTCACAGTGAGTCACCCCTGAGGTAAGGCCAGAGTGACAGAGGGCCTGGCAGGCAGACAGACGACACCGGTGCCCCCGCGTGCAGGTGTGCAGGTGCGCTTCAGCGGAGCCCTGTGCTGTGCCACCGGAGAACGGGGACGAAGGCAGGCCACTGCTGCCACTCTGATTAGAGACACAAATAATGTAGCTTGACTTTTGTGTTACTGCTCCTAATTCTCAAAAAGCTTTCACGAGTCGTCTTATCTGATCCTTCCACAACTCAAGGCAGACTAGTATCACCACTTTACATTTCAGGAAACCGACACTCAGCTACCAGGTCAGGTGACTTGCTTAAACCCACCTAGCAATGAGGTGGAATGGGGGATTCAGACACGTATTTCCATATGGTCTAGGCTGTCTCGTCTAGAGACAAACAAACAAAAACCAAAAATATCTTGACTAATGTACTTCCCAAGTATATTATCTTACATAGACAAACTTTTATTTCTCTTAGAGTGTAAAATAGCCACGTTAATAGTTTTGTATTGCTGTGGAAAGATACTGTGTTTTGCACCTATGATACTTGTTAGTCTACATTCTCTGCCCATATTCATTCATCGTCTCCTTCTCTGTCTCTCTGTTTCCGTCTCCTTTTTGGTGATAGAAAAATGCAAGTCTAATCCGTGCTCAATTCTTTCCTGAATGTGAATTAGACTTTCATTTTTCCATCACCCAAAAAAGCATTCAGAATGGAAGAAGCTTAGAGCAAACTGATGAAAGTGGAGCATTTCTGCATTCCCTCATTTGTACTGTACTGGAGATTAAGGCTTGGCGCCGCCGTGAGCGCTGGGGTCTTTCTTACGGTGCCCTGTTGTGGCTTTCGCATTGCCACTAAATGGGATTTTCTGTCCTTAGGCCAAGCTGGCTGGCAGATTGCTTTTATGTAATTCCTGTGAAGCTGGCAGGAGGTGACTCATATGCATAAATGCCTCTTTCAATCAGGAAGAAGGTGTCAGAGGGCGGGTGGGTGGTGTCTGCATGACTAACTTTTAGAATGTTAGAGGCACTGAAAAAAATCCGTGGAAAGGAGGGTTTCTAGGGCAATGCCCACACGAGGCTCTCGATCCTGTCTGTGAACTGAAGGAAAGCTTTGGAAAGACTTTACTACAGCGTTTGAGTCTTAGTCTTCAATTTATAACTCAACACGAAGAGGAAGTCCCCAAATTGTCATGAATTAAAAACAGAGTTTTTACCAGCTTCCAGAGTTACAGGCTCACAGAGTTAAAACAGGCTCTAGGAAGAGACTTGATTCCAAGGTAACAAAAGTGAAATATGAAGTCCCTTCTATGAAGGGGACTGAGGAGCCTGTTGTGGGTCTGACGAAGTCCTGAGAAGTTTTCAGCAATAAGCACAGTGGAGGTATATGTCCCTGAGAAAATAAAGTGACTACTCACTATCACATTCGAGTCGGAGAAGCAAACTTTCCTGCAGAAGGTGGTGGTGTGGGACAGTATCAAACTTGCTACTGGAAGGGATTTCGGATAAATGTGAAGTGAGCATATGGCCAGGTGTCGGCTGATGCTCTCGGTAAATGCCCAGTGGGACCCAAACAAGCCAGCACAGTAACAACCCCCAGGCAAGGGGGACAGGTGGACAAAGGGAAAGTCTTCATTCCATGGCTTTGGTTCTGGTTTTCTCATGAGGCTGGCTGTGATATCTGTTGTCTTTCTCCTGGAGGTTTTCAAAGGGGACAACGCAAAACAATGAAAAAACACCCAAGGTGGAGCATATATAGAAGTTTACTAAAAATGAAGTGAGCAACACGAGCAAGGGTGGAAGCTTGGATTCAATAATGTAATCAACAAAAGACGCAACATTTTTCACTCCCTTATCACTCCGCACGTTATGTTGGTTGCTTGGCTTTCCCTGTTACAGCATCGAGTCATTGTTTTCAGGGACTGGATGATTACACTGAATTACAGCACAGGGCCTCTCCGGGAGTGCTTGCTTCTCTTTATAACTGTTTAAACATTTTATATGAATTCTGGATGTCTCCAGGGAGCTCTGAGACATGTCTGAACTCCTCATATATATATATGTTTGGCGTTTTCTTGAAGTGGTAAATTTCTGAGAGAGTTAGAAGCATTTTTTTCAGAAGACTTTTGGTATGGTCTGCTACTGTCAATCAAGTTTTCAGAAAATTCAGAATCTTAATTCTGCAGCAAATCTATAGCAAACTTTATTCCAGGGTTAAGAAGTGCAATCATTATTTCTCCCAACCTGATTTTTGTATGAGTTGCTTTAAAGGATGTAAAATTGATTTTTTTGTGCAGAGTTGGTAAGAAGGAAAATCCCTATAGAACTAAGTTAAGAAAAAAAAAAAGCACGTTTTCACCTTTTTGGTTTGTTTGTTTTAGTGTGTAGCATGAAGAGTCTATATTCTAAAGTTAAAAGTGAGTTTGTGTGATTTACCTAAATGAGGATTTTGTTATTATTGCAGGCTAATTATAATTTGCTTTTATAATTTGTTTAATATAATGGCTCTTGAAAAAGCTAACATAGCACAGCAGTGTTCCTGCTTGCATTTCTCTGAGATGTCATACTGTTCTCAAGGTTCCTGAGAGAGATTTGGAAACACCCAAGCTAGGAATCACATATTCCAAACGAGTGACAAAAACAGGTTGGTTGATCTATGGATCTGTAGGCTGTGGCACAAAGAGTGGCATTTGGGCCACACGTACAGCTGAAACCTGGCATGCTGTGTATGACATTGTCCCAAAAGGTAGAGAGGTAGCTGAGGGAAGTGAGCTTAAATGGTTAAAAATGAAAAAGGCACAGAGTCAGACTGGAGTCAGACAGGGCTGGCTCCTGCTCTTCATGTGCAAGCTGCCTGGCTTGGGGAAATGTCAGTCTCGGTCCCAGCACCCTGTTATAAAGTGACACCTTCTTCACGAGAATGCTGTGAAGTAATCCACAGAAGCACCACCTCAGGTAAGCAACTTAAAGCACATAGTAGGTCCTCAGAAATGTTGCTTCCTTTTATCTCTACCCTTTCCTGATAAATGCGTCCGTAGTAGCAGAAGGCGAACCAGCAGCCCCAAGGTACATTTGGCACTGGTCCAATGGCCTCGCGAAGGGGGTGCTTGAAGTAACGCTCATCGAAGGACACTAGTGCCAGTTCCAACTCAAGGGAACGTTTCCCGAGTGATGGGCACTTATCGTTTCCTAGGCCCTGTGCTAAGCATGGACGACCTCGTTTGACCTGTTCAGCAACTCGTTGTTGCTGGATTATCTCAGTAGTGTTTTCAACAACTCATTGAATTAGGTATTATTGTTCCATTCATTCTACAGATGAGGAAACTGAGGCACAGAGAGGTTAAGTAAATTGAGCAGAATTTAAAAACAGAAATGTAACTTAGTTTAAAAAAAGTAATATAAGGTATTCCTTTGCAAGAGGACTATGTAATTTTAGGATTATATGCTCATAGCACTAAATCCATTTAACTTTAAAAGCACATATTGAAAACATTAATAAACTGTAACACAAGTCCGGGAAGAAAAGATTTCATGGTGCTGGAAGACCATTCTCAATGTTCCTCTCACATCTCTGTATGCCTTGTGAGCAGAGGCACTGATTGCCTTTGCTTTGTACTGTCTTTGCAAGGATGTCTTTCCAAGGATGCCTTATAAGGCAGAGACAGTGTCTTCCTTCAGAGCAAAGGGCAAGTTTGCTTTTTTTCCGGTATAAAGAAAGACCATGTCTACCTCCAGGGCAAAGAGTGTGCAGGCTTACTGCCCATTATAAAAGGTTCGGGTTCTCTAATATTAGGGTTCCTCTCCTGAAAGAGTATGCAGACTTACTACCCATGATAAAAGGTTCGGGTTCCCTCAGATTAGTTCCTCTCCTAAAAGAGCGTGCAGGCTTACTGCCCATTATAAAATGTTTGGATTCCCTAAGACTAGGGTTTCTCTCCTATGAAGGAACCCACTGCATGTGTAGGCATCAATCACCTGGAACTCTTCACATTACCCTGTGGGAACTGGGACTTAGAGAACAGCTCAGATGCGGGTGCTCTGGCTACAGCTATTACTATGAATAATAAGGTCCCTCAGTCACCATCCATGACACTGGGGCAGGCCGACTGGTTAGCTTGCAAGTGGAGTGAAATCTCAGACCCTTCACAATTCTTAACAAGGGGCAAAGGGAAATTGTAAACATCCACGGACAGCAGAAGATCCAGTTTATTTAAGGTATTATCTATAGCAACTGCACACAGATGCAGGTGGGAGAGTTAGCCCCACAAGCTGTGCTCTTTGGGGGACCAGGGAGGCCTCGGGACAGAGATGTGGGTGTGTGAATACAAAACAGCGAGACAGCAGAGGAAGCATATTGCTGCAAGCCTGGGAAACTAATAAATATGCATGACTGCAAACAGCTTTCAAAGACAGGTACACTGTGTCACACATGATTTACAGGTTTGCTCCTGGCTGGAAAATGAGCATTGGTACTAGATTCACAAAAGCTGTTGCATTCTTCTGAGGTTCAATGCTGCAGGAAACCGTTTCATGTCTCTATTGTCAGGAAGCCATTAGGCTGTTTTGTAACTGTATGCAACTATTATATGTGGCAAATTGAGAGGAGACAGAGGGTTAATTTACTGTGAGGTATAATTCATAGTTAATAAATTGTAACAAGCATCAGTAAGTAAAGAAACAGTAGGTTAATGGGGATACAGCAAAGAGGCATTTCCTCCCTTTAAATGTACTTAATTAACACAGCTGATCCTCAGGGCGGGGGGCGGGGAGTAATGAGACCATAACAGCCCTTACCTCCGGATGTTGTTAAATCTGTTTAAAAGCAACAAATTACTACCCATGTCACACATCCCTCCTTTTACATGTGAAACAACTTGCACGTCTATTTTCATTTAGAAATAAGTACAATTTATTTATATAAAACTAAACCACATTTTATAATTCAGTATACTTCAACATTTACAGATAACACACACAGACACACCACCACTTGCATTATATGCATCGTTTTAAAAATAAACTGAATTCCGTGTGTACATGTGGTGCTGTGTACTGAGAATAATGGATGCATACATGCAAAAAACCCTTCCGCAGGATGCAGTCTCATGTGTAGGAGATAAAAGGAAACCAACATGTGAGTATCCATTGCATGCCAGACAAACCTTATTTAGAATTCATGAGGCACGTGTCATCATTACCCCTATTTTAAAGATGAGAAGAACAGACTTCCAGAGCTTAGGGAACTTGTTTGGGTCCCACACCTCGTGTGGATCTGAGATTTGAGCACACGTTTGCTCAAGTCCAAAGCTCATTACCATTTCACTTTACATCTGTTCCTTGTGCAGTAGAGAAAGATAGGTTTTAGGAAGATCATTTTGTTTATGAGCCTGGATTCATCTTTGGTTTTCCAAAGGGGTCCATTTTTTTTTTTTTTTTTTTTTTTTTTTTTTTTTTTTTTTGCAATGAACATTCAGTTTATCCTCTACCTTAGAGCAAGATAGTTCATGTCCTTAGTTACCAGTCATTCACATGGTGCCGTGGAAAGCCCAGGTCATTCATCATACTTTAATTAACCTGACAGACATTATTGAGAGCCGCTGTTTATTACTCTGTGGGAGGGACAGTTAGGGACACGTACGCCCCACAATCGAATGCACGTGTTCTGTATTCTGACGGAAAAGCATGTGTGTAAAATGGAGGACAGTCTGTGACCCAGAACTTCAAATGAGGCTTTCATGAATTAATTTAGGAAAAGGATGTTCCTTACGAATAGTAAATGAGATGAGGAATCCATTCAGACTCTCAGCCATGTCTGTGACATCTCAGTACATCTGAGCTGTGACCCTAACAGAGAGGGGCTCAGGGCTGG
This sequence comes from Rhinolophus ferrumequinum, assembly GCF_004115265.2. Taxonomy (NCBI): domain Eukaryota; kingdom Metazoa; phylum Chordata; class Mammalia; order Chiroptera; family Rhinolophidae; genus Rhinolophus; species Rhinolophus ferrumequinum. The sequence continues at coordinate 2,747,641 of NC_046301.1, read as the reverse complement.
TCCTCTTCCATTCTCGTCTCGACTGTCTTTTCCCAGGTGATTTCATCCTGGGCCAGGTCTTTAAGTACCTTCACTACGCTAACAAGTTCCCGATGTATATTTTTCCACTTGGCTTCTCCCTGAAGTCTAGACTTGCAGACCCAGCTGCCTGCCCACGTCCACTTGGACATCTAAAAGACACCATGAACTTAGCAAGTCCGCAAGAGGACGCTTGGTTTCCCCCTGATTATAACTAACAGCGTGAGACAAGCACGGGCCTAAGTACTCTACGTGTATTGAATCATGCAATCCTCAGGCACATCTATGATAGCTGCCCCGACGGGTCTCACTTTACATAAAAGGAAACTGAGGCACAGAAGCTAAGAAACGTGGCCACAGCCAGTAAGTGACGAAGCAGGGATTCCAGCTCCGTCTACACCCACGGTACCTGTGCTCACCGCCACTGCAGGAAGCCCCTCTTCCCTCTGTGCTCCCCGACTCAGAGAACACCCCACTTAGGCCGCAGTCTGAGGAGCTGTCCTTGGTTGCACTCTTTGCTGAAGCTCCCTACATGCCACCCATTAGGAAGTTCTGTCAGCTCCATTTCCGGGACATCTCAGACCTGCCATCTTCTCACCATCCTTCTCACCACCCTCATTCCTCCCCTGGTCTGAAAGCCACCTTCCATCATTTTTCTATACAGTCTATTCTCCATATAACGAGCTGTATGATTGTTTTAAAAACCTTAGCCAGATCTTTTCACTACTACAGACCTCCAATGGCCGCTCCCAGAAGTTTGAATAAAATCCAGATGTCTCCATGAGCAAACAGCCCTCCTAGTTGGGTCCCTGCCTGCCTTTCTGAACTCGTCTCACCCCTGGCTCCTTCATGTCCACTGTGCTCCATCACACTGGCCCCTGTGACCACACGGAGCTTGTGCCATGAAGCCCCTTTACACGGGGCTGTCACCCCACATCTTTGCATTCATGGGGGGCTCATCTCTTCTTTAGGTCTCAGCTCAGTGTTACCTCTGAGTGATCGCCCTGCCCAGCTGCTCAAGTCCCCACACCCCATGGCCCCCCCCCCAGCACCTGCCATCACTCCTGATCACACAGAACCTGCTTTATTTTGTCATAGTTCCCTTATCTCTCACTGGGGTTATTTATTTGTCCTTTTGGTTATGTGTTTATTGTCTGGTGAGATGTGTGCAGGCAGCAAACGTGTCTACTGGGCTATCACTGCATCTCCAGCTCCTAAAAGAAAGCTTGGCAGGCAGTGCACACACCAAGCGACAGTTTTGGAGTGGGTGACTAAACATGGTCTTGTTTTCTTTTAGCTGATTTTGTACCTCTAAGGTATTTAGAAGAACTAATTCTGATCATTCTAGAATTCCTTCCAAAGGGCTGCTCAAATATTCCCTCCCAGTGCATGATACTCTCATAATAATAATAAAAATACAGCTTCAATTTATCGAGGGCCCACTGGAATTAAGCATTTGACATACACAGGCGACATCTGTGCTGGAAAGGAGGTATTGGAAAGTGGTGGTGGGAGAGGCTGAGGCACAGCCAGGCCTTCTCAGTTAGCAAGACGCAGAGCTGAGGTTTGGGCCCAGGTTGCTCTGACGTTAGCTCCCAAGCTCTTTTCAGCAGGAATGTCATACAGCTATGCAGCTGGCAAGGGAAAGTAACGAATCAGAACGGCAAAATGGGACAGGCCTTTTCAGTCTATAAAAACGTGCAAGCCCAGAGGAGAATGGTTGGAGTCTACACAGGCCTGAGGGTGGACTAGAATGATCACGGGTGTCTTAAGCACTAGGGCCTGGGAAATGTATCTCAGATTAAAAGCAAGCTTGAGGAAGGTAATATAATAACCAATGGCAGAGAGTAATTATAGAAATACCTTCAAATATTCTAACTAAGTCATGTTACAGACGGACAATACGTTATTTGGGGACAGTGGACCGCCTTGTAATTAGATCCCTCACCTGCAGAGGCCGCTGTCTGGGAGGCTGACCACACCCTACACGCCCTTCCTTAGAGCTGACAGGCAGAGCTGGCCAACTGGACTGGACGATGGGTCCTACCTCTCGGAAGCAGTGCTCTGCTCACCCTACATCACCATATAGTTACTCTGTGCAAATCAGTGGGTGCTGGGCTTCCCTTAGGAAGGTCTTAAAGACTCTCACGTAGTTAGAACTACTACAAACCTAAGACATGATCAAATCCCATTCTCTCATCTCAGGAAAGGAAAGTAGAACCCAGAGGTAATTATTTGTAACCTGTCAAGGGCTCTCACGTCCCTAGGCTCCCTGCTTGCCCCCAATGGCCCCTGACGAGGGTGGAGCAGCTGTTTCCATGCCCATCTTTACCTGGGAGGAAGGGGGCTGGGACTCCTTGTCAGTAAGCTGGCCCCTGCGGAGACCTTGTCAGGGCTGAGACTTGTACTTTCTGAAAGAGCCTGTATACACTTCCCCCCTCTGTGATTCTACTGAGGTTCTCTCAATTAAATTTGTAAGAACTTTCATGAGGTTTTCTTGGAATATGAGTATGTAAAGTTTATATGCCAATGAACAAACACACTGTTCTATTTGTGGAATGTGAAATAAAAGGAAAAAAGACAACTGGAGAGATGTATGAGTGTAAGGAAACTAAATCCCGCCCTTAGCTACACGAACGAATGGAAGTAATTTATGACACATTAGCGGGCAGGGAGGCCGAGACTACCGCCGCTGGGTGGGCTCGTCTTTTCTGCTGTGAAGCAGTAGGTACCATCCCACCCATCAGTGACAGGGCCTCCTATCAGATTGGACGTGACAGACAGAGATTGAGAAACCGTTTCCTCTCGTCCCTTCACTCCCTCTCAATGCCTGTTGCATTTCTACAGCAGATCGGCAATTATGCAAACATCTTTTGAATCGCAACCTAAACCATTTTTGGTAAAGCAAACCCACTATAGTTCACATGTTTTCATTATAACGGTTAACCTCTCTTCAGGATAGCGTCAGATATTTTTGTTAAAAAGTCATACAAACTCTGTTAGAGGAACTTTTCAGTGTATCAGAAGTGTTAGGGCACAACTGGGGGCAGCGTGGGGGCGGGAGCTCAGCTCTGGGAGCCAGACCTGGGGTGCCACGTACTCCTGCCATCTCGGGCAAGTTAGGCAGTCTGTGACTATCAGGGGATTTTGTTTTTGTTTTTTAATAAAATGATGGTACTTATAGTCATTGTTTTATAGGATTTTTGTGAGAAAGATGATAATGAATGTGAAACACTTAAAACAATATATGCATCCAAAAAGCGTAACCTATTTTGGGATTAGCTAAGTACCCCAAAGACACCATTAGAAAATAATCACATCTTTTGTGAGCCTAAAAGTATAAGCACAGAAATACAAAAGAAGATCTTTTTATATTTTGATTTACTTCCTAGAATTATGGAATGTTAGGAAAAAATCAACTTTCAATCCAGAGAACGACATAACCCAGTAACTGTCAAATAGTAACTGTTTTTTAGTTCCTTAATACAAAAACGTGTTTCATTATTCTTCAAGATACCCCTTGAAATCCTCATCACAGCACTTTGGCAGAGTGAGTGTTAACCATTTTCTGAACGGAGTAGAATATCGTTAGAACCAGAATCTTTCCTCGGTTTCCCTCTCCTGCTAGCCCAGGGTGTGGGACGTGTCACGCCTGGGTGAGCTCTGGTGCCGTCTGTGATGGCCCTGCTCGTTAGCATGCTTGAGAAGGATTCGGGGCATCGGATCTTACAACACAGCAATTAGTCTCCAAATGTTCTGTTTATCCATTCGTGTGGTGTTCCGTGACAGCATGTTGTCTCCTTACGTGATTTACAACTCACTCTTTTAGAATGTCATTGCATAACAAATGACTCCTTAATATAATAGTAACAGAGGTACCTTCCAGCTCACAATGTAACAACAACTTAATAAAAAGTATTCAGTGTAAGTAGGTTATGGATATGAGATAGTTTCTCCCTTTGCTAAACTATTTCCTTACTTCCCCATGTTCAATTATTGCCATAAACTATTTCCAGGAAATAATAACCTTAAAATAACTGTATAGTTGCTAGCACACTGTGGCTATTGGAGTTGGATAATAATATTGACAGTGATATGTTTTCCTGTGTTTTATGTCACTTTATATCAAATTTAGAAATAAGCATTCCACGAAACTACAAAAGAAAGAGTTCATATGCAGCTGTAAGAACAGTCCCAAACTGCTTGTTTGGCAATTATAAAACAGAGACCAGTGGGGCTCTGATGTAGTCTCCTGCCACAGAAGTGGAGGTGACTTCCCCGGAGCCCTAGCTTTGTGGTATGAGCAGCGATGGATGAACCTGAGGGAGCTGTCCGGTAAGCATCGTAAGCTCAGCAGAACCGTCTTCCAGGCACAACGGTGAACACAGTCCCTGCAATCTGAGAGAGCTCCGCGTGAATGGACGCTCATTACAGGAACTTGTAAAGGGTGTGCTTCAGAAAGAACGAGGCTCACTCGTTCAGTCAAATAGGTACTGACCCAGGCACACTGCGAAGTGCCTGGGGGTGCCGCAGTCACCAGGGCACACGGAACATCTCGCCCTCATGAAGTGTACGTTTAGTCGGCCAAGTCACAAACCAACAAAAACGAGCAAATATAGGAAGTACATGTAGCAGTGCGCTGCTAACCCTCTAACAGCGGGCTCCCTGGGAAAACAAAACAGCCTGGCTTTGTGGCAGTTGCCAATTGCTGTGGTGTAAATACTGTCCCCAGGTCACTGAATCTGGGAAGACATGTAAGCAGACGACTCTGCGTGCCTCTGTGAGCCGCTTCAGATCGTAAGCGCAGAGAGAAAAATTAGCAGGAAAAGATGCGGAGGCATAGGGCTGGCAGTTTTAAAGAGGATGGTCAGAGACGACGTCACTAAAAAGGTGACATTTGAGTAAAGACCTGGCAGCAGTGAGGAAGACAGCCATGCACCCATTTGGGGAAGAAGATCTGAGGCAGAAGGAACAGCCCCAGGGCACAGCTGGGGACAGCAGGAAGCTGGAAAGGCTGCAGCAGCATGAGGAGAGAAGCAGGCCAGGATGAGAGCATTAAAGGGAGGGTGGCACAGATGGAAAAAAGACTGGCTTTTAGTGTGGGTGACATCGGAGTCACTGGAGGTTCCCACAGGATGTGAACTGCATGTTAGCGCACCGCTCTGGCTTCTCTGTTGAAAGGAGTGGGCCCATCTAGTCGGACTTTGGTGGTGGTGAGAATGACGTCTGATATCTGGGCTTCAACAACAACAACAAAAACGGTCAACGTTGAAAAGCAGAACACTCATCAGCCAAAGGACAGCGAGCGTGATTGAAGAGAAAGTACTTTTTACTTCTTGACTGAGGTGCAGAGACAGTGATTGATACTAGCACTTGTGTTTAAATTTCTAGAGAAACTACTAGAAGAATAGAAATAAAATCTATACATTCGAAACCAGGAGTAGGTAGAAAAGAGAAAGAAACTGACACTAAAGGCGATAAAGGATAGAGGGAAAAGAAGAAACTGAATGAGTGGGACACACAGAAAACACAAAATAAGAGCTGAAATAAATCCATAAATATTGCTCAGCAAATTACATGCTGTACTCTTGTTCATTGGAAGACAAATACTGCCATAGTGATAAAAAGCACAGTTCGTCTACAAAGTGTTTTCAAAACTAATTTATATGTAAAGACACAGAAAAAAATATGAAAATGAGATAAGGTATAGTTTTCAAATAGTAACCAAAAAATGTATCTATGTTATTATTAAGGGAATATATGTGTGTGTTGTGTGTGTGTGTGTAAACTTAAATAACATAGCTTCAAAGTGCACAATGTAATAATTGACAGAAAATCAAGAAAATACTCACAATCCACTATCAGAGCTGGAGAATTAAGCTCACCTCTTTTGGTAACAAGTAGTACAATCCATTCCTTCCCCTCCCGCCCCCAAAAAGATCAAAACGGTAAGAATATAGAAGATTTGAGCAACGCAGTTAACAAAGTTGAGCTAATAGCTATCCCTTGACTGGAAAACATGTTCTTGTCAAGTACACAGGATGGCGTATCCAGTCACAAAGTCATTGTAGCGAACTTAAAGTATCGGTATCCACTGGTACAGGCTTCCAGAGCATCGTGCAATTAAAATGGACATTAGCAAATAAAAGATAAGAAACCTCAGAGATGATGGAAAGGAATTAGAGAAAGATGGGTTTCGGGTGAAACAAATGCATTGGGGGTATGTACAGGCCTTGACTTCCCTTCAGAGCGCTGTAAATAATGAACTATCTGGAGAAGCTTTTGTTTCCTTTTGGTTTTTCCTTAGGACAGAATAATTGGCTGACTTTCTCCCCAGACATTTGGTATGCTAAATTCTTTTTCAATGACGTTATGAAGGCCCTGGCTCTCCTTAGCTGGATGGTGAATACTGTTAGGAGGGCAGGTCAGGACACAGAGCTCACCTTTCCACCCCAGTTATAGCCCAGGTGCCAGCCCAGCACCCTCTGCAGTCGGGACTCTGTCTCTGCCTGAGAGCACTCACTTCTCCAGTGGTATGGCTTCCTGCTTCTATCTGCAGCACTTCCTTTTCCCTAGGCGCATGGGATGGAGCTTCAGTCAGAGAAGGAAATAATGATAAAATCACTCAAGTCCCTCTCTTACCTATGCGGCCACTTAAAAAATGTCCATTTTGAAAAGAGTGATCCACAAACAGCCACGTTAAGGCATAGTGGACTGTAAGGAAGTCACGGGAAAGTTGTGGGGGGCAGTGAGGGGTTGCTGAGTACCCCCTATCACACTAGAGGCACCTGTTACTATGCTCAGAGACAGCCTGGCTGCATCCTCATTTTCTGGAGTTTAGCAAAGTTCTAAGAGAATGCATCGTTACAGAGCGAGAAGGAGAGAGTGGTGTGCCGCTCTTTTAGTTGTGAGCGTGTAACTGCAGAGTTCACTAAAACCCTAAAACCCACCATCACCAGCCTCCTCGCCGAGCCATTTTTCACGTCTCTTTGGGATGAAATGTGAGAAGAAACGGTCTAAGATTAAAGGTGCAATGGATCTTGGGCCAAGAGTGAATTCATTCTTCTAAGAGAGAATTTGAACTGTTTCTCTTCATTCAGTCATGCTGTGCTCTCCTGTGTAACTTTCATATGTTTCAATAGAAGAAACATTTATTTGTAAACATCACTTTCCCTCTCCTAAACACTTGCTGTACTCAGCCTCAGGAAGTTGGAGCAGGTCCTAGCACATAAGGAACTAAAATTTTCTAACATCACAAAACTAGTCCACGGTGAACTTGAGACAAGTCTTGCCCATATAGTTCAATAAAATACACCTTTTCTTTCTGACTTCATTTAACTGAAATTAGTACTGTCACTTTTGAATATTTGAATTGTCTAAACTATTAGATGATGCAAAAGTAATTGCGATTTTTGCAATTTTTAACCTTTTAAATTGCAATTCCTTTTTTTTTTTTAGTATGTTTTTTCCAGGACTCATCAGCTCCAAGACAAGTAGTTGTTTCAATCTAGTTGTGGAGGGCGCAGCTCACAGGGGCCCGTGTGGGGATCGAACAGGTGACCCTGGTGTTAGGAGCATCTCGCTCTAACCAAGTGAGCTCACCGTCTGCTCCCTAAACCTCACTTTTGCACCAACCTAGTATGTTCTTCTTTGGTTAAGGACTACGGTTTGCCACTTTTAAATGACACAAATAATGAGAATAATACCTCAGGCCTCTTATTGTTTTTTTTCTTCCTCTTGAAGAGTCATATATTTTGTGCCACATCACAGTTTTGTTTTGTTTTTTTTTTGTAGATTTGAGGCTCTTTAAAATGTGCTCATATTATTCAACAGATAGTGGCAGAAACTGATACTGCATTGCTAATTCTAATTTTCCACGTAAATAAGGAAACCCATTTTTCTTTTGTTTCACATAAAGAAAAAACACTTTTTCAGTGATTAGTATAGTAGTTAAAATTTATGTGTCGTGCACCATTTTTCTAAGTTTGCTAGTAACATTTCTATGTTACTTTGAACTGTTGCACATTCTTTTCAATTTTCCTAGTACTTCAAATAAGGGAAATATAATTTGTTCATACGTGGTAATAATTAAATAAAAGAATGGTTGAAATATTTCTATTAATTATGTACTGTTAATCAGTTTTTCTTAGACCTCATGCTGTCTGCCCTGTCTCTGGGATAAAAGCATCCCCTTCTCCTAGTTAGTTAGGGAAACCTATTACCCAGTTGGCCTGAACTCCGAGTTTCAGCACTGGATGCCCTCAGGGCAAAGCTGAGGGTTGATCACCCCAACTCCAGTCTCTCCAGCTCACTTCCCCTGTCTCTTTCATAACAGAATCTCACCCCTGAGTACTCCACACTCTCCTTCTCCACATGGTAACCCCCAATCACCCCTGCACGTGCTGTACCTGTGCCCCTGCCCCAGCCACTGCATGTACATGGATTCTGCGAGTCCCCAGTGACCTGCATCTTTCTCCAGAGCGGCGTTGCCAGCCCTCTCCAGGGGACCCCGCTCTTGGGTCTCACCCTCTCTGGAGCTCTTTTACTCAGAGCTTCCTGGTGTCGGTTCCTTTTGATTCTGACTCATTGGATGATCTCCCTCCACTTATTTTCTGGAAGATGATTTTCCTCAAGATTCTACAGTGTGATCTTCCTTTATCACTCTATAAACCCTTTTCCTGGCTTTGGAAGATACCACACTCTGTCATGCTTTGAACCATTCCCCCTATGAATGATGGCTTTGAAACCCGTACTTGCTCCCCAGACTTCTCTTCCAGGCCACCACCTGTTCAAATCATCCACACCGTATGTCTCAGATGCACCTCAATAAAACTGAGGTTTTTAATGTGCCCTGTAATGACCTTCACTGGGCTCCCCTTTCTTTGCTGTTGGAAGTATCAACAATCACTGACCTGTGCTAAAAATCTTAACGGCATCCTTGATTGTATCGCCTTTCATCTTGACCGACCCCTTACTCAGCTGTTCAGTTTTACCTCCTAAACACTTCTTCAGTTGGTCCTTCCTTCTGACTCTTATTCACATTTCTTAGTTTCAAGAAATTGCTGCCTTTTCTCTGACCATCACAGCCGCAGCCTCCCAAGTGATCGCTCTCATCTCGTCTTCCAAATCTGTCCTTTATAGGACTTACCAGTTTCCAGGACGTAGTGCATATAGAGTGTCCCACAGCTTTACTATTAATACACAAAACCGCGGAGCCCCCTCTACTGTGTACTTCCCACATTGCACGCTATTTACCGATTTATCTTACCCCCACCCCGAGGGGGTAAACTCACTAAGTGGCAGCCGTGTTTGTCTTTGTTTCTCTCGTGCCTGCCTCTGGGCCTGGCGTGTGGTGCAGTCACGTCTGGTCCTGAGTGGCACATGCTGAGCACAGTCCCCCACTTCCGGGCTTCCCAAAGCATCCTCTCCCCTCCCCCACCCTCCGTTCTGCCGGGGTAAGACCATGGGTTAGTATGCCGTCTGCATACCGCCCACAATGCTTCTCATGTAGTGCATGCTCTGTAACTAGTTACAGACTGAGTGAATGAGTGCATGAGTGAATGAATGAATGAACATGGTGAGACTGTCAGGGCAGCTGACTACAATGGATTAATGTTTTGAGACACAATCACAGAAACAATTTAGAAGTAATTTTAAAACCCAAATATTTCAAAACGTACTTGTTCTTAAGCTTTTATTTATGTTGGTTAGAAAATATATTCCCGTTGAAACGTGAGCAAGTCATAGAATATTTTACACATGATAAATTCTTATTGAAAGTGTTCAATAGGCTTTTTTTATAGCCCTTAAAAATGGCTTAACCTTAAGGACACAAAAGGCATTTTTGTATTTTGTGTAATTTTATAGAATATAGTAGACTTTACTTAAACAAGTCAGAGATTTATGTAGCATATTTTTAAATGTCATAACAATATATTTTGGCAGTTTTAAGTCATTTTACTTTATAAATAAAAACTTTAAAAACATGTTTTATCATAATATTTGGAAATGAAAAAATTCGAAAGAGAATGATGTAGTATTTGTATTTTTTAATCATATAATAAATATTTAAATTACCAGCTTGGTTTTAATTTAGCCACATATTCAAAAGTATGTTTCAGAAGACTTAATGAAAACTTAAGCACAACATTTTTGTTAATTAATTTCTATTAAGATATAAGGAAGAGTCTAAAATATTGCCAAGAATATGAGTTTTTTTTCTCTTTTTTTCTTTTCAGTCTTTGTACTCTCTATGGGAACATCTAATGGTCCTTCCAATATATTAGCTCATTTAATTCATTTAGCTAATGTGATGACCACGTCCTTTATTTGCCAGATGCTTAGTGTCTGGAGAAAAGAATGCAGTTTTGAAGATATTTTTCCATCCAATTTAGTTCTTCATATTTTACCAAAAGGTCAAAGCTTTACAGACTAAAGATTATCTATCAAAACTCTCTCACTTTTATGAGAAATCAATATGTAGTAAAAGAGAGATAGAATCCTATGGTATATTGAATGGGAAACAAAGATAAATACAGATCATTTTGATTTTAAATTTCATTAATATTAAACAACCAGTTGTTTACGCAACACTATCTATTCACAATAATAACCAACTATTTTCAAATAATTGTTTTCTATTTAAGGACAGCAGTTTTACACAATAAAAAAGTCCAATACAATTTAAATGCAGCATGATGGGCTTCGTGTATGTACTAGAAATGTTTGATGAATTCTGAAAGTTAATTTAAATTGTATTTAACATAGACAACAGTATAATGGTTACCAGAGGGAAAAGGGGGTGGAGAGGTAGAAAAGGGTAAAGGGGGTCAGATATATGGTGATGGAAGGAGAACTGACCCTGGGCGGTGAACACACAATGCAACATCAGGTGATGTATTACAGAAGTGCACACCTGAAACCTATATAATTTTACTAACCATTGTCACCCCAGTAAATGTAATTTAAAAATCCCATGTTTATATGTGAATAGGTATGCTTGTATTCAGAGCGCTCCATATTTAGTAGTGCTAATTTCCATAGTTTCAAAAAATATGATAAGGGAAAATGGGTTGCACATTTGACTTCCAAAAATATCTGAACTTGCTACTTACGAATTCTTTAAATCTTGAAAATTTGTGGGAGTATTTATTTTAATGAAAACAAATTCGCTTTGATTTCACACTTAAGTGGACTAAAGTCTTAGATTAGTAATAGTTTCATAACTAGATAATTTCTGGAAAGTCATCAAACAAAATGGTTTCTACTCTGTCGTTTTAACACACACGGAAAACCATTTCAGGATCCTGCCACACTCAGTGAGCCCTTTAGTATAAGCCTCATTTTTCTTGATTCAGAGAGAAATATAGTAGTTCTAGGGCCGAGAGGTCGGGAGGCCAGCTCCTCTCAGTTTGCATAAGACTTTGCTGAAATGACCAGGTCCCATGTCCTGGGAGGGACTGGGGCAACTTTGCTGAAATGACCAGGTCCCATGTCCTGAGAGGGACTGGGGCAGCTGGTAAACCCCCCCCCCCCCCCAGGTGAACTAGAGGTGGATACTTGGAGATCACAGAGCCTTACCTTCACGTCCTTGACGTTCATCCGGGTCCCCTCCTTCCCCACGAAGATGTCGTCGATGTCCACGAGGACGTACCTGTCCAAGGACAAGGTCAGCCGGTCCCCCGACAGGAAGGACACGGCGTCCAGGAAGATGAGCTTGTGCAGCCAGAAGCTCAGGCTGTTGCCGAACAGCACGCGCTGGATGCCGTCGTGCAGCCCGCGGTCGTGGATGACCGTGGCGTAAAAAGCACCTTTGGAGAGGGGAGGAGAAAGGTTTTCTGGGGTCTTTACTTTGGCAAATATTACTGGTTGGTAGGCTGAGTGGTTAATGTGGAAAACTGTCCAGTCAGTTCCAGGTAAAGGGCCTCTGTGAAGCTGGGAGGATTTGGTCAGGTGGAGCAGTGGGGAGTGAGGGTTAACGCAGCATCCTCTCACAGCCAGGTGGCCGTGTGCGGACAAGGGGAAGCCTCTGCCCGGGAAGCTCTGTGCGCTCTTGTCACTGGCTTTATGGAACCCAATGATGCCCACACTGTACTCTACACAGTATTTGTCTAGCAGGCTTCGATTCCAAGCGTCCATGTGTACGTACTTGAGAATGTTCTCGTAAACGATGAGGATATTTGCCTTTCGCGTTTTCTGTGAGTGCCGGGAGATCGCCCTTTCCGGGAGCGATTTCCGTGTGGTACTGGAATCTGCTGGACTCCAGGACGGCGACGATGTCCTGCCCGAGCGCCGAGTACTGGCTCTCCACGAACACCAGGACCGTGGGGTCTGCACTGGAGGCGCGGGGAAGCCTCCTGCGCTCCGCGGCCGCCGGCCTCTGCGGGGGGTGCGGCGGGGGCCCGCAGGCCCGCTCTGCGGCCTCGTCGGAGTCCGAGGGGCCGCTGTCCCGCCCCGAGCCCGCGTACAGGTAGTACGCCGACAGGACCACGCTCACCGTGCAGAGTGTGCGAGCAGAAGGACCTCCTCTGCAAGCGTCTGTGGAGCTTCCGCACAAAAGTCATGTTGTGCTTTCCTCGGGCCGGTCCAGCAGAAGCGAATCCAGAACGCCGAGGGGACCGGGAAAGATGCTGTCCGGCTACTTGTCCAGTCTCAGCCCGCACTTCATGTCACCATGGCAGCTCATTTGTTTGGCCGGATCAGGACTCGCAGGAAATACAGTCTGAAAAGGAGAAGGAAGGAGAATAGAGAGTAAACCAGTCCGTGGCGAGAAAGTGAGCGGTTTTTATCCTGTTCACTGGCTCGAGTGGCGCCTGTCTGCATAGGAAGCCGTGCGCACTAAGTAACAGATTCCTTTCTCTCCACACCTGGAGGGGGACATGGGTTAGAGCGAGGGTGGGGGCTCAGGCCACACAGGCTCCCCGTCCTGGGCAGAGGAGACAGTGGGCGAAGGAGGGGTTTCCTGTCACCCACCCGCGCTTCGCCTCAGACTCTGTAGATAACATGGGCCTGAGACCAGAGTGGTCGCCAGAGCACACACGGTCACACCATGGAACGCCATCTCGGGCCATTTGTGTGTAGTCACATAGACTGAAAAACCATGAATGTTTGGACATACTTTATTAAGTGTTACAATTAAGACACTAGTTTTTTTGTTTTTCTTGAAATTTTTTTTACACAATGAATTTTAACATTCTATTTATATTTCAGATCTATCAGATAAACAGCTCTATCATAGATGCTTTCATGCAAATAACCCTTTCAAAAGGTCTCCCGATCCAAATGACCACTTAGAGTCTATATTTAGTTAGGTTTGCTTAAATCAGGAAAGTACTTTGGTGAGACAAACTTGAGGAGTGAAATATGCCTGAGGTGCCTTCAACTCTGGTGTGAAATTATTGGGGGCATCGTGTATTCCTGCGGAGGACACATTTACCTAGAAACTCATTTGCTATACTATTCTGTTTCTACTTTTTGGAAAAGAGCAGTAATATGGGAAAAATACATAAAAAATATAGCAGGTCCTTGCATAATATAATTTTATTCGATATCGTTTTGTCATAATGTTGATGAGAAAAAAATCTGACTCCCTGCCAGAACCACTGTCTGTGTCGAGTTGGCCTGGTTTCCCCAGGTCCGTGGGTTTTCTCCGGGACTCGGTTTCTTCCCACATCCCACAGGTGTGCAGTGAGGTAAATGGCGTGTCTACACTGTCCCTGTCTGAGTGAGTGTGGTGGGTGTGAGTGGCCCTGGATGGAAGGGCGTCCTGTCCAGGGTGGGTTCCCCCTGCGCTCTGAGCTTCAGGGAGAGGCTCTTGCCCCGGGACCCTGAAGTGGAATCAATAGGTTGGAAAAATATTCTTGTTTTTATTGATCTTTCTGAAATGTTTGTAGAGCTCACATTTATTTCAGTGTTTCATTTTAGAAGCATTTGGGTCTTTATGTAGAAGTTTGGTGATGTTTTTGTGTCCAGAAATGTGCCGGAGGAACCTAGCTTTTATTTCTATCCATTAGCCTGTCGTAACATTGGTTTTGTTTTACAGTCATATGCTACTTAATAATAGCTACATGTTCTTAAAACTGCATTGATAAGCAATTTTGTCGTTGCACGGACATCATGGGGTGCACCTATGCAAACCTAGATGGTGCAGGCTGCCCCGTAACCGTAGGTGCCGTGCTCTCACGGGACTGGCGGTGCAGTGGGATTGTGTACTCCAGCATCACCGCAAACACCTGCGTGACGTATGCTGTGACATGAGGACGGCTGGGATGTCACCAGGCAATGGGAATTTTCAGCTCCATTCTACTCTATGGGACCGTCACATAAGCGTCTCAGGCCTGCCTGAGTGTCTGATGTGATGTTTCGCTTAAAATCGCAGTTTCTGAGAACTACTGATGATGTCAAGTGAGGACCTGCTGTATTTGAAAAACACACGATGAAAACAGTGGAAGCTTCACAAAACACCTTGTTATGCTGTTTTTAAATCCCTTTCAAGTCTTAGTAACCCTTGAAAAATTTAGTGACTTTTGAAAAATAACAAGAAACATGGGTGATTTTTAGAGCTTAAGATTATGAGTCTTACGGTCCTGGCACTTTGCAAGAAAATATCATGGAATATTAAAAAATATTGAGGAAGGTCTTGTCACGACCCCCAAGGTGGGCTGAAAGCTAACTGGTAAGGCAGCAAGCACCGATGGAGAACGCGGTTGATGTTTTTCACAGATCGGGGTTCACTGCCTCTGTCTCCAACCAGTTGTGTCACTTTGGCCCCAGTAACTTCCAAGTAACATGACGAGGTTAGAATAAATGATCTCCAAGAACATTCTGGCTCTCCAGTTCTGTGATATCACATATAAAATAAGCAATGAACAATATTTTTAAAATAATATATGTGTATTTTTATGAATAATATAATATTATGGAGTATAACCACAGGATGTTTATAGGCTAAACATCCTCTAAATTATATATTGTAGTCTATTCATTTACATATTTAGGGTATCTGTGTCATTCATTCATATATTTATGACGTAATTATCTTTCTCTATAAAATACAAATGTTCAGCAGAGTGAATTTCTTTAAAAGGTCCAAAAGTATAGAGACAGTGGCTAGAATGACAAGTGTTGACGTGTGGGTTGTTGGTTAGAGACGGATGACTACACGGCATGAGAGAAGAAAGAGGCCACGGCAAGTCGGGGCTCCTGCAGTGGTCGGGGGAGGTGGGCTTGGGCAGAGCCTTGGAGGATGAGGGTAGTTGGAACCAGCATCTGAGATAGAAAACCTTTATAGAGGCAGGAGTGAGCGCCACACCGGGCAGGGCCACGCTGATGAAGAGCGGGAGGAAAAAGTGAGGAATGCTTAATAAAAATATTGCACAGAATGTGTAGGTCCTCAGCTTTGGAGATAGCACAGAAGTTCACGGTTGTGAAAGTCCGTAGGGACCCATGGTACTTTCCTGAGTGGGGAAATAACAGGATAAGGGTGAGACTTTTCAGGAAAATGGATCCATGTAAGAGCAGCGTTAGAGAGTGAAGTCGGGCCAGTGGTGCAGACTCCTTTCTCACAGTGCGGTCAGGAGCCATTAAGGAGCACAGGTCGGGGCAATGCAGGGAAGGGACGGGGAGGGCACTGCCATGAAGGTGGGCGAGCCCTGGGAACGCCATGTGACGTCTGTGGAGCACCAGCCCGCTGCCACGCAAAACGCCGCCAGGTGATATGACTGCTGTCCAATAAATCTAGCAGAAAGGACAGCATTCTACTCTCAAACGCTCTAGCATAGGTTTAGGTGTAATTTCAGCAAATCAAAATGACCAGGACAACTTAAGAGTTTTCATTGTTACTGCAGTTATTTCATTTCAAAACTTGCACTGTTAAAGATACGTACATGTGTATGAGTAATATCATATTCTGGGGTATAACGGCAGGATACAAAATCTCACGTCTCTCTGTGCCTCTGTTTCAATTTGAGCTGTGAAGTGTTTTTGACTGGCTGCTAAATGGGTCACCACATTTTGCATTTCAGACAGCAGTGTCACGTAGTTTGCTCCCAGTGTCAGGAGCGTAGGCACGTACATCATACAATCCTTACCTGTGGTGAGGAGCGTCTGCTGTCACTACTTAGGACACATACGAAGGACCTATCAGAGCTGCCTTCTCCATGAGCAGGGATAAAATGCTGAAAGACATTTCTTTCTCATTAAACTCTTCAAGTTTCCTCCTGAAGCCAAAGCAAATTCCAGCATATGTCCCTGAGGGTAGGATTTGCTCTAACATTTAAATGGGTACGTGAAGATTCTCTAAGTTTCCTACAAACCTTTTCCACTGCGCGTCTCACTTTGCCGCGGCCACAGCCCGTCCCTGGCGTGCACTTCCAGTCACGGGCCCTACTGCCACCCCCGTCCACAGCACTGTTTCCCATCCCTCACGTGTTGCTGCTCGTCCTGAGACTCGGAGGACGTGCCGAGCTGTGGCTGTCACTCCTTCTGCATGTGATGACACTAACATGCTTCTCCTGAGCCCGTGGCCGGTGAGCCATGTTGGGAAGAGAGGCACAGGTGGAAATGTCGGCTCCACCCAGTTCCTCTGTGGGACCCTCTCAGGGGGAGCCGACCTTCCCAGCTTGGTCAGACCCAGCAGATACACAAGGCCCACGTGGAAAGTACTAACTGACACTATTGCAATTAAAGTTTGGCTTAAAGCCAGTCTTCTTGTCTAACTAGAAACTCTGAGAGGGTGCAGACGATGTCTCCCCTGCCTCTGTGAGCCGCTGGTGCCACACACACAGTAAGCGCCCGGTGACTGTGGAATTCGTTGAATATAATCACATGGTAACCTTATAGGTTAATTCGACAGTTCTGCTTTATTCTAGGGCCATAACTTATTTTTAAGGTTACACATCACTATTAATGTGATTATAATTACCTCTATTGACGGGGTTTAATGTCTCTGTTTTATTTAATACTAAGAAAATATAACCGTACCATGCCAGCGTGGGATAAAAAAACCACTAGATAGTAAATCTTCACCCACCCATAGATACCTATGCGTGAATCAATGTGCCATCGGTCCTCAGCTCTTTACTGATCACCCGCTTTGGGCTCAGTGCTATCTGAGTTGTGGGCGGCACCACAGAAGTACCGGGAGGAATGATTCTTGTCTGCAGAAGCAGGGTCTCTGTTGGGGGAAATGAGATTTGTGAAATAATAGCCAACACTGCATCGCACGTAATAAGCACTGAACAGACTATACCTGTTCCAAGTGTCAGAGGAAACAGGGAGAGAAACTGTGACCTTCAGGCAAGCTCGGGGCAGTCACTTGAGGGGACCTGCATGATGGACAGGACGTGGATAGGACGATCGAGTGAGCATGTCAGGCAAAAAACCCTGGCAACGTGGAGGAAATAAAATGGCTACAATGTGTTTATCTGAGAGTGAGACTAAACTAATTATAAGACAGCATGTGCTGGGTGGAAATACAATTTCAGTGAAAGACTGCTGCAGACTAATGCATGCCCTTGAAAGTGAATGTGAAGCACGAGTGTCACCTCACAACTAGAGAGCAGAGGATGTATTTGAACAGGACAGAGGCAGTACAAATAGTGTTTACAGACGATTCGTGGAGCAGTGATGTCCAGAACAGACGGAGAGCAGTGACAGTATGAGCACAAGCAGTAGGCTGCATTACACAGCGTGAGGGGCAGCCCAGCTGAGGGTGCTGGCAGGCCACACGCAGGCAGTGATGTGGGAGAACGCAGACTTGGGAGGAAATCAGATAAGCACATGGTGCCTGTTAGGTTGTGGCTGGGGCCGTGGGCAGGTCTAGGGGCTGGAGGAATGAAAGTGCCAGTAGAAGGAGCACAGAAGCTTCGAGTGGAAATTAGCTTGAGCTCCTGAGGTGCACTTAAGGTTCAGACATGTGACTCAGTGATGCGTGGGGAGATAACAAAATCGCAGTCTTCTATAAAACAGTTGCGTATTGGCAAATAAAAAAGTCCAGACAATATTTGAAATTGATGAGTCACAGGCAAATCTGGCCGTGCTACCCGACTCACCTCCTCAGGAAGCCTTTCTGAGCAAGCCCACTCTGCACCCTTCAGACAGGTCCCTAGATTACTCAGGAATACTGATTGCAATCCCTTTTCCTTTGGGGACTTTCTCACAACTCTTACCAGTATTGTTAGCAACGCTATTTGTTTAATGTCTCTCTTTCCTTGTAGACTGAAATTTCCAAGGGCATAGGACCCATGGTATCCCCAGCAATCTTTCCAGAAAGACCCAGGAGAAAACCTTGTTTTAAGGGCCAACAAGATCGACAGGCAAACACTTCAGCAGAGTGATGATTGTGTTCGTGATGCGCCTGTGCACAAATATTAGGGTGGTGCAAAAGGAATTGCAGTTTTTTTAACCTTTTAAGCCACAATTCCTTTTGCACCAACCTAGCAACATTGAAATTACAGACGTGTGTGTGGTCGGAAGGGTTCTCTGCATGACTGAGGACAGCACACCGGCCTGCAGGTCCGAGACGTCCCGTGGACACGCCTTCTTCATCAGGAGGCAGAGCGGACCGCTGTGATTGACTCTGGCTAACTGGTCCACCTACCGCGAGGTGCACGCTGCCTGACCAAGGAACTGTACGTCAAACGTCGCCAATCACTGCACAAAGCCATTGGGGCAGGCGTTTTGGAATAGTCACCGGTATATGGGGAAGGTGCAAGGTGGGCAGATTATAAACATCACCACCCCATCAGGCACACGAGGAAGTGACAGCACATGGGGGGGTGTCAATGACAGACAGCCAACAGCAGGACGCCCACTGTACTCCGCCGCGCCGGCCCCTTCAAGGCTCTGTCCTGCCCGAGGTGCCACAGCCCGTAGTGCTGACTGACGTGTGGAGACAACACACCTGGGAGGCACCGCCACCCGTCCCTTCCATGCTACGATCGTGTAGGAAGTGGATACGGGCAGCTGTCACCTCTCGATGCTGCTGTCACCTCTCGATGCTGCAGTCTCCTCATGTGAAAACGGGCAAACTCGTGGTACCTACTTAGGAGGGTTTTAGTGAGGATCACGAGAGAAGCTATGAAAAGCTCTTAGAAAAGCGTCTGGCCCCTAGAACGAACATACTACATGTTACCTGTGATGGGGGTGATAGAGATAACACAGCAAAGGACAGACGTGTCCTGAAGATGCCAATGGAAACGCACGAAGGGTTCCTGGAGTGACAACTGCAGCATTCGGTGTGAGCCGGGGTGGGCAGAACAGGACGCCCGCGTCTGCGGCAGGAATCCAGGTCTCATGGGCCTCGGGCAGAGGGACAGGCTCCGGCGGGAGCAGAGGCAGCGCCACGCCCGTCCTCAGGGGAGCTCACATGCTCCCTGGCTTCCATTCCCATTTATGCTCCAGTAAGTTCCCAAGTTTGTTAGTAACCCACACCTCCTTCTGAGCGTCAGGATTTCCAATGGAACTATCACCGTGCTGCAATAACAGCACTCACAGGAACTGCACCCTTTCTGTTGTATGCCCACTACTGTTGGCTCCTCTGCGATCACGTCACAAGCAAACTCAACCCGTCCACCACTGAACTCACGATGTGCCCTGTAAAACCATCATCCACGGCCCTTTTTTCCCCTCACCCCTACTTATCTCCGGAACGCACCCCTCCCATCCCCACGCCCCACCCTCCCTGGACCCAGCACACTTCTGTCCTTTCACGGCCAGCATCCCTCTCACTGACCTATGGCGACAAGTAGCTTCACCGTAAACCCTTCGCGGTCCCTCCGCGGTCCCTCCGTGCTTTCCTCAACCCAGCAGCAAAGTGCAGCTCCGACTGTGTGTCTGCAGCCGAAAGCCGTCAATGCCTGCCTATTTCGCTTCCTGATTACAGCCCAAATGCCTACACGTGGCCCACAAGACACAGTGCCGTGTCTACCCTCTTCATCGCAGGCCTGACTCGATGGTGTGCCCCCGCTAAGCCCCAGGACGCGGGTCCTCCTCCAGGTCCCCAAGAGAGACGGCCTCTCTTCCGAGTCAGGGCCGTCTCACGTGCACTCGCTGTCTGGAAGTGTCCTGCCCACTTCTCCATCCGCCGTCCTCCTCTGGAGCCTGTGGCTCTGAGCATCAGTACCCGCTCGCTCCCCACACCTGTCAGGGTCCCAGTCCACTCTCCCGTCACCTCCTGCTTTACCGCCGAAGCACATTCCATAGCCGCAGTTAGACACGCGACTTCTCTGTGTGATGTTTCTCCGTGGATTGGAAACATCTGTAAGCACCTGTGCTGCTCACCTCTGTCGTCTTGACATCATCATAGTGCTTGAAGTAAGAGCAGCCCACTGAATACTCATTCAATGAGTGAAAAAAGGGCCTGGACTAAGTTTTCCAAATAGCAGCAGCATTCACAAACTAGGGCAGTCATGAAATACAGCCCTCGCCCGTGGACAGACACCTCCATCTGTCACCCTGGCCTCAGACAGTCAGGGCGATCATATAAACACAGCACGTGACAGGGCATCTTGACCACAGCCAGAAATCAGGTGCATCCGGATGCACCCTCCCCGGATCTTACTTCAGAATTTCAGAATTCAAGGGGGCTAGACTTGTTTTGCCATGCATCTGTTTTTAAAAAGGTATTTTAAAAAGGTGTTTTCCACCAAGAAAACGTCAGCCATGGCTCAATGATCTACCGTTAACAGAGGGCAGAGGGAGAAGTTCATTGTTGGAACTACAGGCCGTTCTGCATACACAGTAAAGAACTGAATGGACACACACACGCCGTTCCCAAAGCATTGCATGTCCCAGGGGAGGTAGCTGCTTGTCATGGCCACCCATCTTCTCTCTTCCACTGACACCCACCACCAGCCCAAAGTAAAAATCCATTTCTAGATGAAACAGAATCATGTTGAAGTTGGCAGAACAAGAAATGTGGAAGAAAGAAAAAAAAAAAAAGATTGCCATCTGGAAAATGAGTATTAATAACTAAAGAACATAGATGAAAGATATTTAAAAGATCTTGACAATATTCCTCTTTCTCCAAATTAACTATTTTATAGTATTGAAAAATGCATTGCGCGGCCTCAGATACATAACATAAATGTGCTAAAAGTAACGTGGTGATATTAAAAATGGAGAAAGCCATGCTTTTCTCTGGGAAGGAGCGTGTGAACAGTGTCGTGGTAGCTGAGTGTGAGCAAGGGGAGCTGTCTAGAGCTGGTCGTTTTTAAAAGGTGGCGGGGGAAAGGCTGCCCCTGGGAGCATTCGCTTTGTCTGACGTGTTAAATGGAAAATGTCTTCCTGTTGCACTATCCCCTCTGTCTTTGCATTTAGAAATTGTGAAGAAAGGAACACATTTTGTTTAGTTCTCTCAGCGTTATGTCATCCAGGAGGCAGGAGAACGCTCTCCCACTGCCACTGGCTGTTTGTTCTGCCTGTAAGACGTAGGGGGGACGTGTCTGCATCTGTCCTCCTAAACTGAGCTGGAATGTGTGCCTGAGAGCAGGCGTGACCACGGCCACTGCAGCTGGCAGGGCATGAGCTAAGCCTTGTCATTTCCATCCTTCTTCAGAGTCAAGGGAGCAAACGAGGGTGCTCCTAAGCTAGTCTCTCATTGTGGCCCGTAAGCCGTGAAGTTACAGATCAGCACTGGGCTGTGTATCAGAGCAGGTCGCTTGACAGAGAAGCAGAGCCAGCCGGTGTGCAGAGAGCATAGTGCCAAAGAGCAGAGAGGGCGGTGGAGAAATCAGACAGGGAGGGCAGACGGCTGAGGCCTGCTTCTACACTCTCCTGTGGCTGCATCATGGAGAAGGCAGGCACATTCTTCCTCCGTCACCTCTGGCTTCTTTGAGAACAAGTGACATTCAACCCCACCGGGGTAGCAAGAGAGGAGGAAGGAGCTGCCTGAAGCCGACCGTGCCCCGTCGTCAGGGCGAGCGCCGCCGGCAGCTGTCCTGGGCCTGCGTGAGGCTGGCACAGGAGCGGGCGCTGGGTAAGCATCTCGTGGGTGGGTAAACCATCATTTCATATGTGGGGGTAGAAGTGGAGGAAACGCCCGGCGTGAGTGGTACATGAACCCCCGTGCTCTATCGAGAGGCGTATCAAACACAGACATTTGAAAGCCGGCAGAGACATTGTAATTAATAGTCACGCGCTGTGTAGTGACACGTGGTCAGCGCATGAGGGACTGCGGACGGGACACAGGCCCCTGAGGTTACGATGGAGCTCGACATCCCTGACCCCGCGCGTGACGTCGGAGCACGAGGCATCACTCACGTGTCTGTGGCGATGCTGTTTAAACAAACCTGCGCTGCCGGCACATACGGGGATGCGCTTAATACTTGATGATGACGATAAACGACTACGGTACTGGATACGTATTTACTGTACTACACTTTTCATCGTTATTTTAGAGTGTCCTCTTCCTACTTACAAAAACCAGGTCTGCGGCGAGGCCGTGTGCGGGTGTCGCGGCAGCGGCCTCACGCATCCCCCTGAAGCGCGTCTCTTGATGGCATCCTTCTGTCTGTGCCCAGTCTCCCTGGGGTGGGGGAGGGCAGTGTTGTGCTGGACTTAACCTGGTGTTTTGTCCACATGGCCCCTGAGTGGACAACATCCACTGGCAACGTTGCCGGGACGAGGCCACGTGGAGCAATTGACCTGGAAGTGGCAGGTAAAGTGACCAAGGCCTGGGAAGGTGGGAAATCAGGGAGGGTCATTGCTGATGGGGCAGGACGTCCATTCCACCCCAGCTGTGGCCGTGAGAACGAGAGAAAAACACGGAAGCTGTGAAAGGCTCTGCTTCGTGAAGCCACCGGAGAAGGGCTGCCTCCGACGGGGGAAGACGTCTGACGACCCAGAGTGAAGACCAGGCCCAGAAGCACAGCCCTCTCAGCTCCATGCCGGTCACGGAAAAGCAGACTTTCTTTGTGATGCTGAAGGAAAGGCTGGAGCTGACAGTGCTGCTGAATTTACTGCCAGCTCTGGGTGGTTTACATGATTCAAGAATCATTATTCATTACAGAGTGCGAAAATGAGTCGTGAGTCAGTTAGTGCTGATGTGACAGCAGCTGAAGAATTTTTGGAAACTCTAGATAAGCTGATGGTGGAGGAAAATCACTTGCCAGAGCAAATATTCAGTGTGGATGAAAGCTCCCTATTCTGGAAACGGAGGCCTGAAGGGACTTTCATTCAGAGGAGGCCAAGTCACAGCCAGGGCTCGAGGCTTTTGGGGACAGGATGGCTGTCTAGCTCGGGAGCGTGTTACAGGCGGCAAACCGACCCCTTTGAAGCGCCACAGCGAGAACCCAAGGGCCTTCATGCACATCAGTGAGCACACTGCCGTGTCCTACGGGAGCGGTAAGAAGTCAGGATGACCCAGCTCCTCTCCCAAGACGCCTCATGAATCGCTGCTGTGCCAGCGAAATGGAGAAGTGCCATTTGGAGAGTAACACACCTTTCAAGACTGTGCTTATTGTCGATAATGTTCCCGACAGCCTCCTTTGATGGGTGATTCTCATCTCAATATCATGAGGGTGTTTCTCCCTCCAACACCACCTCCTTGTCCAACCAATAGACCAATGAGTCGTAGCAGCTCCGAAGGCCTCCTGCCTGAGGAGGACCTTTGCCCAGGCTGCCGCTACAACTGAGGACACGCTGATGCAGTTCTGGAAGGATTCTCTCGAGGACGGCATCAGGAACCTTGATGGAGCTCGGGGCGATGTCACAAAGGAGCGTATGGATGGCATCTGGAAGGAGACACTCAGGAGGTTCTCCCATGATTTCAAAGGATTTGCCAAGGATGAGGAGGTTGCAAAACTCACCAAGGCTGTGTCTGAGGTGGGGAACAGCTCGGACCTGGGTGTGGGTGAGGATGTCACTGAGGGGATCCTAGAGGGGCTTCCAAGGAATTGACCAAGGAGGACTCGTGGGAACTGGAACAGGAGCGCATCGCTGGAGAAGAGGCAAGGGAAAGGGAAACTGCAGGAGGAGAGAAAGAAGAAGGACCCCCAAGAAAATTCACAGTGAGAGGGTTTGCAGAAGCTTTGCAGACCTCAACAAGCTCCTTAAAAAGATTGAAAACATGGACTCCAACACCAAAAGGTTTTCATTAGTAGAGAGGAATGTTCATGGTGCATTATCTGCTCACAAGGGAATCTATATGAAAGAAAGAAACAAACCAAGCGAACCACCATGGACATATTTCTGAAGAGTGACAGCTCCTCAAGAAGAGCCTTAGGCAGGTCCTTCCGGGGCTGTTCCAGAAGAGGCCTGGTTGTCACAGGAGATGGCAGCTCCAAGGGTGTGACTGCCCCTGAGGACCTCCCAGTGGGAGAAGGGGTGGAGGTGGAGACAGTGATACTGATGACCCTGACACCGCGTAGGCCTGGGCTCCTGTGGGTGTTGGTGCTTAGTTTTTAATGAAAAAAGCTTAGACAGTTAAAAAATATTAAATAGAAAAATGTTTATAGAATGAGGATATAAAGAAAAAATATTTTTGTACAGCTGTACGATGTGTTTGTGTTTTAACCCAAGTGTTATTACAAAAGAGTCAGAAAGTTAAAAAGAATTAAAAGTTTATAAAGTAAAAGTTACTGTAAGCTAAGGTTCATTTATGATTGACGAAAGAAGAGCTACATTGTTATAATTTAGCGTTGTCCCGTGTACGTTGGTCGGCCTACAGTAGCAGTCTGTCCGAGGCCTTCACATCCCCTTGCCCCTGCCGCACCCCGCGCACCCCCAGTCCTGCTGGCTCCACCACCAGGACTAAGTGCTCTACACAGGGGGACCATTTTTCCTTTTCTCCCGTATTCCCACCGTAGCTGTTCTCTGATCAGCTATGTTTAGATACACAATGCTTACCATTGTGTTACAGTTGCCTAACGTGTTCCGCACAGTAACCTGCTGTACAGGTGTGTAGCCCACGTGTGCAGTGGTTTGTGTGAGTGCACTCTGTGATGTTCCCACAATAACAAAATCACCTAATGACACATGTTTCTCAGAACGTACTCTGGTCGTTAAGTGACCCCTGACTGTACAGTGGTTAATACCACACGTACTGGAGCCAGACTCAAACTGAACCCCAGGTTTACCACTTGCCAGGGATGTGATCTTACACAGGTAAGCAACTGCTCAGTGCCTCAGTTTCCTCATTTGTAAAATGGAAGTATCTACCTCAATCGTTATGAGGATTGCATGAGCTAACAATTAATATGTAATGTGCTTAGCCCCATGCCTGGTACAAGGTAACTATTCTGGGTGTTACCTGTTATTTTCATAGTTTCCATATCTACTACTAAAAGTCTAGACAACAGCACTTGTCAATAAGTTGTATATTAGTCTCCAATTTTTTTATATCTATTTGTCCTGTCCTCTGGAACAATGTCTACAGCATTAGACAACAAAGAGCTAGGAAAGGATCTCTGAGCTCCTCTTTTTCCAGCTGAGCGACCAAGGCCCAGAGCCCCTCGGGGAGTTGTTCAAGGCGGGACAGGCCTAGAGTCCAGATCTCGCTTCATGTGGTTCTCAAACATTGTCATCAAAAAAAAAAAAAAAAAAAAGGTTAAAATGGGTGCGCATCCTTCACATGCTGGAAGGCGTTAGTGGAGGCCTGGAGTACTTGATTTTTAAGCTCTTGTTTGGCAACAGGTACTCAAGAGTTGTAGCCCTCAGTAATTGTAGGAGTTTTCGTGATATAATGTATTATAACATTAGTTATAGTAGAGCCTGACTTTTCTTCTAGTTATGCAATTTACATGAAATTGTTGAAAAATGTTCAGAGTAACATGTCACTTATTGTCACATCCCAGAGGCGAGGGATATCCTTTTTTATTAAAAACAAACAAAGAAAACCAACTGGTTTTCTAAAACCAATTCTTGGGTATTCTAAGAGGAACTTGAGTCATAAGCCAATTTTGAGCGTCTTGCAGACTAATTATCACTATCATGCGAGCTGGTCATTTGTGGCCCTCCAGCATAGTCTAGCTGGACAGGGGCTCCGTGTGACTGCATATCTCTGGTAGCCACTGCACCAGAAAAGTAAACTCCCACTGTCACCTCCCCATTGTCTAAACTGTAAAGCAATTAGAAATCCGAGACATTCATTTAGTTGAGAATAGTGTTTTTATCACTAAGTATTTCCCTGTTTTGATAATGCATACAAATCACAGAATATTTAAATGTAGTTTTCTTGGAATATATTTTATACCTCAACATATACATATTTAAGTTTAAAACTTAGCATTAATCACCAAACAGCAGTTGAACAGACTCAACTGGGCTTCAAGGAAATCATATAAGATTCTCTGAATTAAAAGAAAAATTGTAATTTCTTTAAAGTTCTGAAATGACAAGTCAGCTGTTGAATATTTAAATTCTAGGTCATAATAACTTCTTCAGCGGAATATATGGTCCAAAAAAAGGGATCTCAAATACCTGGTTACCTCTTCTACTATATTTTTTCCAACAAAACTTTCAGTTACACCACAAATTACCCTAACATTTGCTATAATCTTCTGAAACAATACTTTTCTCAAAAAAAAAAATGCATTAAGGAGAAGGTACTCATATACTATAACTCAACCAAACTAAATTATAACAAATCTCTCTAGAAAGAGATAAGTTTTGTTTTATCTAAAACATTTTAGTAACCTGACAATCCTTTATTCTAAAGACAACTCATGTGACCAGTTTAATATTAATATATCCTTACACAAAGAAAGAAATCCTCTGTTTTACCATCAAGACCATAAAGAAAAACAATAAAATTTATTATAGAGATAGTTGATACCATGCTAGCTGGAGAAAGGAACCCATGGCATAGCTTCCGTTAGGGGCAAGCCTCTTTGTATGTTCAGTACTTTTTCAAGAGTCTTTTTCAAATTTATTTTTGAAATCTCCTCAAATATGACATTAATAGGGCTATGGCTGAAGAAAAAGGAAAAAAGGAAAGCGCTTTAGCTGACCATCAGATGTCAGCTATCAGATGTTTGAGTGTTTCTCCTCCATGTCATTCTAGCATTGTTCAGTAGTTGATAATGCAATAATTTCAAAGGTCAAAGAAAAAGTGGGTATGACATCAGATGCATGTGTGTCTCAATATTTGATTTGTGTTTTAATCTAATAATAAAATGTAGCTGTTTACAGTACTCAGGAGTGATTTCATCAAAACTCTTCCAGATTACTTATGTTGCTATACTCCGATATGTTTACAAAGAATATGGATACATTTTCAACTTTAAATGATTCTGAGGCTTAAGTGGTTTCTAGATATTAGAAGAACTAGTTGGAAGATGATCTAGTTAAACCCTTTAAAGAACGTATTAGATTGGTGCAAAATTAATTGCGGCTTTTGCAATTATTTTTAACCTTTTAGACTGCAGTTACTTTTGCAGTAACCTAATAACTTGGTTCTTCAAAAAAAAAGTGGATATAGTAAATGGAAGATACGTGTATTTTATTTTCATTTAAAGCTTCTATATTCAATACTTAGGCTGATTATTTCTTTCTAGTTGCATTTAATTTAATAATTGTATAATGTTTACAAAACAAATTACATCAAATAGAAAGATTTTCTGAGGCTTGTTGCTGCATGGACAGCTCTAGCTGAAATCTCTGCTGTTGCGTACACATTTCCAGCCCCTCCAGCAACAGACACGTGATCTATTTAACCATCTTCTGCAGGAAAATGACAAGTTGTTGGTGGAGATCTTACATCATGAAAGGGATCATCCCCTTAATACTTTCATGTTATAAAAGAGAAGCTTTCAAATTACCCCAGAATGATACGATATTCCTTTGTTTCACTTAATTTCATTAAAATGCTCTGTTTCTCCTACAACAATAAAAGTAGGCACTTGTTTAATCCTGAAATTCTTAGATTAACTGAAAAGAAAGTTGGTCTGGTACTAAAAGCCCCTACATTTATGAGTGAGCCATTAACGGACAGGGTAAGTAAATAGATACACTTACCTGCAATTAAAGTTGAAAGAGCTGAAAACGCTTGAGAAAGTTTCAATAGACAGAAAAGAAACAGAAAGAGCAGTGTCCACCCCCGTGGGCTCAGGCTGTTTGGCTTTACAAGTGGCAGCGGTGGCCGCTGGGGTTCAGCCGCCTCGTGTTATGTAACATCAGTCATCGCCCTGCTGCCAGCTGGTGAGGCACTGGAGGGCGAGAGTGTCACATGCAAAGATCCGTCGCCAAGGGACAGGCTTGGGTACCATTTGGGGAAGACAGATGCTAACTAAGCTGATGAATAATAACACGATGCCTGAACACCGCGCGAACTTGTACCGTTCCTGAGAGAATATTTTAAATGTCGATTTTCTGAGTAGCTGCAGAGTTAGCCTGTTTACAAACATGCATAAGCAAATAGCCACACCACGTAAAACTTTAGGGGATTATATTACAAACCTGCAGTCATCCTGGAGGCCGTATTTTCATTGTCTAAGTCACCTTGTTAGGCAGAAGCAGAGAAGCAGTGATACAGCAGCGTCCCAGCCCGGTCCCCTGGGCAGCAGCCGGAGCAGGGCGTCCTGACGGGCCCCCTCTGGAACCCTGTCCCGCTGGGTGGGTTCCCAGCGGCGGCGGGTGCAGGACGCTCCTCCCGGTCCTCGGCCTCCGGCTCTGGAGGGGTCCGCTCCGCCAGGACCCCGCAGACCAGGCAGCAGCGCTCCCGGTCTGGCAGGCGGGCGGGTCCTGCACTGAGTCCACTCGCGCAGGACCCGGACGGCCCCGCGCAGCCTCCAGGAGGGATGGAGGGAGGGGAAATGGGGAGGAGAAAAAGAGGAGAGGAGGAGGGACCTCCGCCCGCGGATCTGCCGCCGATCTGCCCCTGAGCTCGGGCGCGGGGACCTCCAGCGTCTTGTTCCCACGGCCCGCCTCTGCCCCTGGGATGGAGACGCCAAGGGCCAGCGAGGTGGCGTTTCCAGGAAGTGGGCGCGTCCCTGCGGGGGCGCTGGGAAGACGGGAGCCCCAGGGTCCCTCTGGTCCTTCTGGCCGGTGATAACGGACCTGTGAGCTGGCTTTCCGGCTTTCAGAAAGCACAGGAGGAAAGTGCTCCTGCAGACACGGGTAGGCCAGGGATTGTAGCCACACTTTGGACACAAGATGTGAGGTTACACCCTTCAACAAGAGCCCCATTGAACGGTCTTTTAATCTCCTTTTGATCCACTAACGTAGCACGCGTGCATCTTAGTAAGTGGGGGAGGTGGGGTCCACTAAGGACCACTAAGGACCACTGGAGTGCTTCTCAGCTACTCATTCATCTCTATGGAAACAGGACCCGCCCCGCAGGCCATGGCTGCTGGAGATGTCAACCAGCAAGGTGCCTCCCTGGGTGGCCCAGGACTCCTCCAGGCAGGGCATGGGACCAGATCTATATGTCCTCTTGGAGCTGGGATTGGCTCACAAGAAAGCATGTGACCCAAGTCTGGCCAGTCAAAGATAAAGCATCATCTTCGGATTTTTTCTTGCCCCCTTTAGGGAAGTGGACTCTTCTATTTGGCTTTGCAAAATAAGATGTGAGTTTAGAGCTTCTTGTCCCCATGTGAGGTCTCGGGAGGGGAAGCTACTGCTCAGAAGGCTGGGAGTTGGAGAAAAGCTAAGCCCAGATGGGATACTTGAGCTGAGACTCCAGCTGTGGCTGGTACAAGGTCTTACCGCTGGATAGACTCAAATATGAATCTATAAATCTAGTTTTGCCTTAAGGCAGCTTGAGTTGAAATTTTGGTCCGTTGGAATGGAAAGAGACCCAGATGATACAGAAATTAAACATCATGGTTGTTTATTGATTTTATGAGGGAATTGGACCTTCCATTTGATCCCAATGTCCCGAAAGTGAGTTTGGAATTTTAAAAAGCCCCAAAGTCATGTATTCTCTTGCCTTGCACAATACAATGGGTACAGAAGGGACTGAGCCAAAGACTTCCTTGGGAAGCCTATGTACATGTCATGATGGCAGGCTTCTTCACCAGATGACATGTGTCTGAGGCTTTATTTAGTTTTGTTTTTTAGCTGCCCCCCCCAACCCCTTCGAAGTTTTGTGCCTTTCAGGAATTTTAGCACCCTGAATTTTTTTTATACTCCTTTTCCGGAGAGTTAGCTCTGTCCTACAAGCACCTATAGAGGAATCATTTCAGATATATATATATATATATATATATATATATATATATATATATATATATATATATAAAAGAAAAAGAAAAAAAATTACTGACCATCTACTAAATAGTTCTGGGAATGCAGTAATCTTTAAAAAGAAAAGGAAAGCAGAGCCTCCCCTGCCCTTTGATGACTTAAATGTATTGCTATTGACAGAGGGGTCGGAGGTCAGGCTCTTCAGGAAATCAGCAAATGTCATCCATCCATACACTCCTGAGTGTCTCAGCATATGTAGGTAGGTTCCGAAATGGCATTCACTTTTTCTTCTTTCTTTTTTGTCTTCTCTGCATAAAATAAACAGAACATTAGAAAACCTCTCCTACAAACTAAGGTATTTAGTATTTTATGACCGTCTTTCGGGGTTTTCTTCAGACAGGTTTGGCTGGAGGCCCAAACTTCTGGAAGCACTGGGGAGAATTGCTAACTCCACCAGTGACACTCCTTCCAACCACCCACCCATCTGGAAGTATAGACACCGTAGGGTCACGCCTTCCTTTCCTATGACAGTCATGTTTCGTCGCTCTGTTCCAGGAGCTCCCCTCTGTACATGTGTGACATCTTAGCCAGTGGAAAGCGCTGGTGAGTTGCCAAGATCTCCTTCCTCTTTGCTTGGCCAGCAGGCAGGTAAGTGGGGAGCAGATAGCTGTGTCAGGCGTTGTCCCACTAGCCCTTCTTTCCCCGACCCAGGAACATTAAGGCCAGGGATCAAGGTTTCCTCCCAAGAGATGTCCTAGTTTAATGGAAGACTGGTTAGAGGCAACAGAGAACCAGTGGCCGCGGCTGAGGACAGGTGGGGAAGGCTGTGTGGTCTTGGGCCTCACTTCTGTGAAACACCTCAAAAGCGGTCATCTATACATGGGCTGAGCAGTGTTTTTAATGTGATAGTTTAGACTTTTAGATTATATCACAGTTTTTGGAACCACCTTTGGTGTATCTATTATTACTATTTACATAAATACTGAGGACTTCAAAAATGGAAGAAGCTCAGGCTTCCATCTGCCCCTGAGAAACCCAGAAACATTATAAAATTTTATTGTCAGAGACCCAGTTTCATGCACAAAAGGAAGAGTCTGGCTATAAAAGAACCAAAGTACTGTATGCACTTTTGTATACTGAAAAAATTAATCCTGTATTTAGTCACTCTGAAATAAGGTGACTCACGGTGATGTACAGATTTAATCACTTATGATTCATATAAAGCTAAACATTATTTGTATGTTTGGGAGGTTTTTGTCTTTCATCTAAATGCTTCTATGTGGAGGAGGATGATTGTAGAAGAATTTTGGGAAATAATTTGCAGAGTCCTCTTCTATTTTTCAACGTCTAAACTACAGCAATATATTATTCTAAGAAGTGTTTTAAAATGCACATGTTTATAAACAACACACCAGTGATTCTGGCCTGAGATAACCAGTAAGTGTCAGGACTGCTTTTCTTGAAAAATACCCAGCTTGTATTTATAGTCAGAGTAATCAGTGGAGCTGTTACGCCACTGAAGGTAACGGGGTGAGGATTTGAAAGAAAGCATATTCTCTCTAGGAACTGCTAGGTTGGCTCGAGGAGGTGTACCCACCGTTCTGTGTTGCCTCAAGAGGTGTTAATGTAAAAACAGATCAAAACCAAAATGACTGGTTAGAAGGAGACGAAACGGAAGGGTATTGAGCTTCCCGAAAGCCACAGCAATATGGCTTCCACCTGCCTCCAAGTCTCCTTGCAAACATTGCCTGTGAAAAGGGTGCAAGGTAGAATTAGTAGCACGCAAATCTCGTCTCATTTTATAAAACACCAACTGAAAGCTTCATAGACCAGCTGAGAGTGGTGGCTCTCAGACTTTGGCCTGCGTGGGGCCCCCTGGAGGGCTTTCACCTCAAATGTGGTGGGGCTCCTCCCCGGGGAGCCTCCTGCAGTGGTGTGGGGCTGGGCGGGGCATGAGAATTTGCATTTTTAACCAGTTCCCAGGACACAGATTCTGTCTTTATGTGAGTCTTTAAGAATGAACATTTATTATTATATCAATGTTTGATTTTCAAACGAGTTCTGGTTTTCTGTTAATCGTTCTAAATATACAAGGAAGTCAGTATTTTAATTGGCTTTCCATGTGATTAATGAAGTAAACTATCAAAGAAAAGAAAATGGTTTGTTAAAAAACAGAGGGCCTTTGGCAAAGTAGGAATTGGCATGATTTGGAAACAGGAGAACGGAGCCGTGCTCTGAGAGCCCTGCAGGCGGCCTCCCTCCCTGGTGGCTTTTCCTCCACTGGCCTGGCCCAGGGCCTCGCACGCAGCCCTGCTTTACCACACACCAAAGAAGAGAAAGAAGCTGTGTATTTCTTAGTATCACAGGTCATGTTTCACCCCATCCCTGACAAAGGAGAGCATCTTGTTTTATCCTGTCATTAATTTTTTTTATTCCTTAACCCCAAAATGCCACTATACATTAGTTTCTATCATTTCTGTTTAATTTTCAAATGCTCTGTCCTCAAATAGCCTTTTTCCCCGTGTGCAACTTGTTTAAGTTCTTATGCGTCGATCACGATGTACGTGGTTGGTTAGAAGACTTCAGGGATGGCCGTTGGGCCCTCTGAGCATGTTCATATCTGTAGGTTTAGCATAGACTATGGAGATAACTGTGGTTTTGTTCTGGCTTACTGCAGGAAACACAAGGGATCAGCAGATTGTAGAACCCAGCGTGCGGGTCTGCAAAGCTAACACTGAATATTCAGGCAGGGCCAAACATCGTCAAGGTGTCTCTTTGATCTAGCTCACAACATTAAACATCGTTTTAGAGCTTGGCCTGATGCCACGCAGTACAAGGGAGATTCATTATGAGAGTGAAATGGATGATTTCTCTCCCAATTTGTGTGCAAACAGGCTTTGTAATGACCCCAGAATCCTTTGCCTACCTTCATTAGATGATGTTTCTTCATTATCTAATCCTTTGATTTCAAGAGTTTGAGGAAAATAATAAATATTCAAGAAGTAGGAGTTGTATGAATTAATTTTGTCTTGCTCCTCTGAAAGTATGTCTTAGAAACCGTGACATGAGACGTTGTTACAGAACAGAGAAGTAGCAGGAAAATCCAGACGCCCTGTACAGCACGGATTGACAAATCCAATATTCTGAGGCTTGGGGCTTTTTGACTGAATTCCCCACCAAACTTTGGATTAGAGAATTGTGAGACTAAAAATGAAAATGTAATGGGGTAAGGAAGCATTTATACATATAGTTTCTTTCCCTTAAACGTGAACACGTGTCCTCAGTGGTAATACGAGAATAAAAAACGGAGACCCTGCCCACTTGACATTAAATGGACATGTGTAGCTCAGCATCTTTGCATTCTGAGAGAACAGGTAGTAGGCACCCTCGTGCATTATTCTTAAAACTCACACTTGGTATCCAACACACACTTAACTGAAATGAAATTAGAGGAGCCGAATGGTTAAACACAAAGTGTTTTTCTCCAAGGGCTCATTTTCATTGTTGGAATCCATGATTGTTGTATTTTCCACCACAGGTTACTGCTCAGCACTCTGGAGAGGTTCTTCGGTTCTTCTCCTTAAGTCCTTTATGCAAAAAAAAAAAAAAAAAAAAAAAAAAACACACATACAAAAAAACAACAAAACTTTGAAAGATGCCATTAGTAGTTTGTGCCTATGGTTTCATATATAAATTATACATTTAGAACGTAATTCTCTCTCTGTTATCAGGACTAGGGATACAGTTAGCAGAGACCCCCCTGGAGTTCTAAAACTTGTAACAGCTTTATATGTACAGCCAAAGAAAACTGGGCTAAACGTCATGGGGTGCTAACAGGAGTATTTTTTATCCAAGCCTGACTACTCTGGGGCCAACAGTATTCTGGCTTTTGTGAAAAATCTTAATTGTAACTCAGTATAGAAAATGATTACTTTTCGGTATAGGATAGACTTTAAACCAAACAAAGCCAGGAGAACCATATCAATTTCATATTTATGACTTTATAAATAATAAACTATGTATTAGTATTCTTTGCGGTCAGTCTTCGTCATTGAATGAATATACGCTATACATCCATCTGTGTCTGTCTTACGCAGCTCCTGTCCCTAAGAATTTGACCATTGTGACAAATAGTAATAGAACTTCTAAAGTGATGGCAACAGAGATGACAGTGAGACAGACCAAGAGAAGCACTTGTCATGTGTCAGAGCTTTGTACACGCCGAGCTGTGTAATCTGCATCAGGGCTCAGCGGAGTGCGGTTAGACGTGTGTAGAAGTAGGATTCTGGGCCTGGGATGTGTAAGTAACGTCCAGACTCCAGGAACCCTGATGGGTGCCTCTGAGGAAGGTTGGCTGTGGGGTCGGGGGAAGGGAGAAAAGAAAAAAGGTGACAGGCAGAAATTAAATCCCCACACTCAGGCTCATGCCATTATATTGTGATGTTTTCCCAATGAATTAGTTATTTTTAGACCATCAACAAGTGGGATCTAAATACATGTACGTATAAGGGTGTCTATCTGCATGTGTAGAATGTACTGCAGAATGAGGGTGGTGAGCTGGCAAGATCCATGGCAGACGTCGTGATTTTCATGTTGCTATTACACAGCGAGGCTTTCGGTTAGTTTAGTCACACATTCCTTAGCATCACCACTTACTATTGGAAGTGCAAACATGCTGTGGAATGAGCCTGACTGCCAGGCCCCCTAGTGTGGGGAAGGGGCCCCAGAAACTTCCCTCCAGGACTGATTTCCAGTGAATCGTGATACTAGCTTAATTTCTCTCTGTCATTTTGCAGACACAAAATCCCACAGCCACAGAGGGTGCAGGGCAATAGGGCGTGGAAGGGGGAGAGTGTGTGGGAGAGTTTAATTTCAGCAGCCCAGCAATAACCTGTTTGGGGAGGTCTGTGTCTACAACCGCCTGACCCCCGCTTACTCGTGTTCTGGAGCTTGGACTGACCGTGTGGCTCACAGTCTTCTCACTCTCTTCCTAGTCGCTTGCTCCGACGGTAAAGCTCTCTCAGCACCCCATGGCCTCCCTCTGGCCTGCCTGCCCCTCCGCTCCTTTCCTTCCTGCATGAGCTTTTTTGACTGAGGCCAAAGAAAAATCCATCAACTACCTGGATATTGCCCCATTTCTGGAGCTTGACCAACATGTGGCATTTGTTCAAATGTCCACTATATGCACGTTTTTTTCTTCAGTGAAATTGATTTCTTGACGTTGTCATGAGGAGAATCCGTGGGGGCACGTACAGGCCCTGCTCGGGTCGTGCCTTGGTCAGTTACTTAGCTGTGGGCTGTCACTTACCCTCACCTGCTGACAGAGGGGGACATGCATCGGGAGGGCTGAGAATAAGACCTGTGAGGACATGCTGTGACATTTCCAAAGAGTCACATCGTTAGTTACACAATTGTTTTCAAATGGGGTCATCAGGTTGATCATGTTGTAGGAATATCAAATTCAGCTGTAAGACTGGATCCGATTGATTCACCTGGGACTGAGATCTTAGTATACGAGTGCATTGGACATGATGTTCTTTTTAAATACTTTCCTTCTGTGAAGGGAATTTGGTGTCTATTCTTCTATAATCAAACTACGACTGGTAGTAAATTTAGTACTGAAATCGGAGAGCATTTCTGATTTCAGACCACCCCCCTCTGTGCCACACACTGTCATGTTTTTCATCTCCGTGGGTTGTTGCAGAAGTTCTACGCGGAAGGTTCTTGATTGGACGGTCGTCCCAATATTCAGTCTGTCCTTCCCGTACAGTACTAGTATTTGTATCAGGACACATGGCTATCCAAAAAAAGGGGCTGTTTTCCAACTAGATGTGGCTAAGCGGTAGCCGATGGGATCCAAGAGGGAAGATTGTGGGACTGTTTCTGGGAACTTGTGTGTGGTGGACACGCTACAGGGATCCTTTGTCCCTCCCTTTGAGTGGGGCAGGATCAGTGCTTGCTTGGAACCAGCGCTGTAGGGAGAGGTGAGGGTGTCAGTCCCAGGGAGAAGGTGCTACAGGAGACTGCGCCTCGCCGGCAGCCTAACTCTGCAGGCCCTCCTTTCCGGCCTGATGGAGTCAGTGGCCCCACTGGGGCAGCTCACATGTCCGGGGCTGTGGGAGCCCCCAGGAAACTGTGGGCGGCCTCTGGGAACT
Organism: Rhinolophus ferrumequinum; assembly: GCF_004115265.2. Taxonomy (NCBI): domain Eukaryota; kingdom Metazoa; phylum Chordata; class Mammalia; order Chiroptera; family Rhinolophidae; genus Rhinolophus; species Rhinolophus ferrumequinum. Next base: position 2,711,345 of record NC_046301.1, on the reverse strand, counting down.
GAGGACAGCCTCCAGCCAGATGCCAGCTAGATGCCAGCCCTCAGTTCCCCTGAGTCAGCCTGGAAGTGGAGGCTCCCGGTTCAGTTCTCAGCTGGGGAGACCTCATCAGGCCTCTTCCCAGCCATACTGTGGGCCCCAAGCAGACGGGCTAGCGCAGCGGGGACGATATTCCTGTCCCATGGGGACTGTGAGGTGATCACGGTCTCTGTGTAAGTGCCTAGTGCGTGGGAATCAGTTGTGTGGAATCTAATCAGGGTACCCCACAGAGACGGCTGGCACACGCCCTTGCCCGCTTGCTTTTTCATGTCTCCTCCCATCCTCTTGCCTAAAGCTCAGCTAACGCTTTTCCGGACTGAGTCGTTGCGGAGCCTTGAGCTGGTAGAGAATTCGGTTCCGGGGGGCAGGAGGCGGTCCTGTGAGCACAGGTATTTGTCTGGTCAGGGGCGCCATGTTGTCTCCCCTAGTTTTCTATCGGTTGATGCTAAGTTCTTCCAAACAGTAAGTGTTATTAAGTGGAATTTGTTTCATTTCACTGTTTGTGGCAATAAGAATTCATGTTTATAGTAGGAGATTTGGACAGTACAAAGTATACAGAAGAAGAAATATTCCCTCATTACTTTACACTCAGACACCAGCATTAACATTTGCTGTAATTTCTCCTTAGTATTTTGATCTAACTTTGGAAAAGAAGAGCTCTATAGCAAACATTTGTGACATTTAAATGTCATGACGTCTCTGTCATTAAGATAAACTTTGTTGAAATTACTTAAAACATCTGTTTGCAATGTGAAAAAATTAAATCAAACATCCATTTAGCATGAAAGAGACAAAGTATTCCATCCGTTTTTTTTTTTTTTCATTAAAGTTTTTTCCCCCCTAATTTAGGCCATGCATTTTTGTGTTTGGAAATTGACCTTTGTAACTAAACAGATAAGTCAGATTCCCAACCCCTGGATATTACTGGACAAGTTTATTTCGGGTACCCAAAATATCTGATTTTGTTTTGCATTCACTGATGGATCTCAGATTGTTCCTTAATTTTGTACGCATATAAACTGTGATTTTGCTAATATTTTCACATGCTAGTTAAAAATTTATGTGAACTGAAACTTACCATACTTTTCATTGCAGCGTTTTGAAAGTTGAAGATTTGCTAGTCAGAGTTTGAGAATTTAAACATTCTCACGAAGTCCTTGGTTCTCAGTAGTTACAATCCTGGACATCATGGTGACACTCTGTCTTTCCAAACCTATCTCCTAAATCACCCCTCCGCTGGAGGCAAGCTGGTCTTCCCCAAATACGCTTTGTAGATCTCCGTCCTGTCCTCAGCCCTCCGGTTTCTAATGGTCTCACCTAGGTGGACCTTCCTTTACTGTTCAGTTGCATCAGCATCTTCCTGGAGTCTGTCTTAGATCTTGTCAGCCCTGATGTCAACACCCCCACCCCCGGTCATTTATTTCCTCTCCACATTACTCAGAAGGCAGTAAGAACCTGCTACTTCCTTATAATAAGACTTATTCCTACCGCTCTTCTGCTGGTCTGCATAGAGATTTATTAGCATTTTTGTTGGACAGTTAATTGATAAAAATGCAGCTCAAAACTCTATGAATAGCTATATTTTTCACTCATGAAAATAAGTAGGGTCATTTTCAATGAAAACTCTATGAATTTACTGTGTGCATGGGGACAGATTTCAGAGGAATATATAAAATGCGAACATAGAAGTCTGACTTTTGGAATTCTATAACAACCTTCTGTGCTGAACTAAAGTCACGTTGAGGCGGTACGGCCGGCCCTTGCATTCCGTGTGCACTGTCCATGCAATCTTACTGTATGTCCTTCGTAGAGGAGGAAGAACGAATAAAATGCTGCGAGGAGTACAGTGTGACTTTTTCTTTTTTAATGATGATAATTTATAGAGACTCTCCAGTTCAAGGTGAAAGTGTCAGTTGTCACTCAGAGGCTGCCATGTTGAAAAGTACTTCACGGAGAGTAGATAAGCTAACTGAGGTGCCAGATGGCCCAGGACCTTCAGCTGCACCTTGACTCTACATGGCAGGACCCCAGGATGTATACTTTGTAAGTATGGCTTCCGCGTACTCAGTGGAGTAAATTGTAATTTTATTGTAAATTTAATAAATCCTCATCCATATATTAGAAACTTTAAAAACAAAACACACAATTAAAATGGATTTCCTAATTGGAAAATTAAAATACAGGTGGATTAAACAAAACGTGACTTTATGGTTTGCAAAATGCTTTGGATAATCCAATTGCATTAGACTCTTAGGTGATTCCATGTCTTGTTTACAGGCGAGGCAGAGGTTCAGGGTACAGGCTTGAGAGAGTCAAGTTAGTGGTAGAGGAAGGCTTCAACTCTAATCCTTTACTCCTTTGAAGGAACTGTTCTTCTTCTCGTGAAAAGGAACTTTTATTTGTGATGGTGTGGCATTTTAAATCCATGCCACATGGATTTAATTAAAGAGTAGAAAGCTCTTTTTGATTTAAATTACAAAAAGCTGATAATAATACTAAATTGTTCAGTTGTTCTCTTTTCTCTCTCACTTTCTGAAAAGAAAAGAAACAATGTTTCTTATAATTGGCACAATTTTAGGCATAGCTGTTTTTCTGCTTGATGGAGGCAGAGGACTCTGTGTTAGAAGGTAGACAGAAAGCTGGTGAACGCTGGAGGATTCCTTTTTCCTCTCCATTGGAGAATTGCTTCCTGCGTTTGACGTACAACTCTACCTTCCATTTTATAGCAGTATTGTTCCTTAAGTTTCTATTATGTAAGGTAAAATATTCCAACGGTTAGCCATTTCAGGAATAATTTCCACTTTCAGAGAGATGCAGCATGTCAGTTCTTTCTTTTTTAACCAGATCACATTTAATGGTGGCAAATCTAATAACGCTGTCACTCATGTCACCAGGTAGTTCTCCCAGGTGGTGGTGTCCTGGTAAATAGATCTCACCACCCGTCAGTGGTTCCATTCCAAGCCAAGAGTCCCCAGCTGTGTCTTTAACCAGAAACCACATATCAGATCTTAGTCATCCCTCCCTGGAGCCAGGACCCCAGTGATACGCAGATGGTCAGAGTGACAGCTGTGCGGCTCTGGAGGTGGGGCTGAGCGCTCCCAGGAGGGAAGGATGACCTTCCGAATGACCAGTGTCTACAAATCATGACAGAACTCAGGGGACACTTTGGAATTATAATCGCAAATAATAGCACCTGATTTAAAAATGGAATTTAAAAATTCCCTAAAAGTCAAAGACCTTGTAGTATAACAGACCTTGTGGTGTAATAGACCTTGTGGTGTAATAGAAATGGTATTGAACGTGGAATCAAGGGCCCTGAGCTCCGCCCATTTATTTGTTTCTCAAACAGACTGTGAATCAGAAGCATCAGGAATATTTGCTAAAATGCAGACCCCTCAAATTCTGCTCCAGACCTTTTATTACGTGAGAATTTTTGGGAGCGGGGCATATTGGGAAGCTGCGTTTTTACCAATTGCCTTAAGGAATTCTGATGCTCTCTGAAGTTCAAGATCCTCTATTCCTATTTCTGTTTCCTAAATTTGTCCCTATCTATAAAGTGAAACCATGAGATATTTCAGAATTTTAAGTTGCTTTTATTCCCTAGCTCTGTTGATTCCATTAGTCTTTAAGTACTGTAATTTTGGACACAGTAGATACTTCATTTAACAATTATTATCCCCTCTATAAATAAAAAAATACAATGTATATAGGTAATGACCAATCAACATTTTAGCCATCTTTTATTTACTTACCTGCGCTATTTTCGATTTAAAATTTCAGAATTGAGTGGCTGTGTGATTTCTCTTGCTCTTAGCTTTAGACCATAAGAAAAATCACCTTCCCACAAGAAGCATAATGTTAGTGTTATGTCAGGAAGATACACAACGGGGACAAAGGAAATGCTCTCACGACCTTAACGATCGCACTGCCAACAAATCCTGCAGTGACTTCACAGCCAGGTTTTATATCTGCAAGATTTGGGGACTGAAGAAAGGCACTGAGAATAAAACAGGAAAGATTGAAGAGCTTTGAAGAGGGATGAAGAGAATAATAAAATGAAATTATCGAGCGAGGTACTAAAATCAGAGGTGATGATGAATCTTGAGTCCTCTGTGACTACCACAAGCTTCATAAGGCCAGTGGAGTCTTACAAAATGCCTCTGAGTAACATTTTTGCTTGATTTTTAAACAGTATAGACTGTTTCTTATTAACATTTCTTTCCCTCCTCTCCTAGTATCCTGACTGAATGCAGGGGAAAAACACATAATTCCTTCGTAAAGATAAAGAAACTATAGTATGAAAGAATACATATTTCTTCCTAAGAATAGGCAGAAAGGCGGATGTAGACCTGAGATCACATGTGCTTTACATGGTTACCTGAGATAATATTTGCGGCCTGCGACAGTCACACTAAGATTCTACTGTCCCCACGCCCCAAATATCTTCCTATCTCATGTGCCAGAAGTTTTACATGAGAGAGAGCAGATTAACATTTTTCATCAAAGATAACATTAAGGAGAAAATTATAAAAGCAGGACTTTTAGCCTGAGGCCTCCTTGCAGAAGTAGGAAGAAAAACTGAAATTACTTTTGTCTTGAGAATACTATGGTGCACGCTGATCAGCCATTTGCGGAAAGCCCTGCCTGCTCATGAACCTTCATGCTCCTGCCCTCTTTGTGGTGCTTTCACAGCCTGATATACTGAGCTCGGGTTGGACTTGAGACTTTTAGCTTTAGTTATGGGCTCCCAATTCAGGACAAAATAATTCTTCTCATCCCGTAAAATGGATAGTTAAAATAAAGAATGTAGATCTGAATACTAGATATGCCTAAGAACATTTCAGGGTGTGTTTACCACTGCTTAAATACTGGTTTAGAACAACCAATTAAAAAAAAATTACATTTTTTGATTTGCTGTAGTGTCAGGTGTCAGAAGCCTTTTTTAAAAAGTGGATAAATTAAAAAATGACAAAATATTTGTAATGCACAGCATAGCAAAACTCAGCTGAGTTGAGGTAATGTTTCCAAGTGCCCTTGTTGAAGTTTCCATCAATGTCCTTGACCTTTTTATTAGATAAGTGATGGTGGTGAACATGTGCCTGGCACAGCGTATCTCCTTCTCATCCCTCTCATGATAGCTTTAAAACAAATCTCCAAGGAACACCCTGGCCAACGACACAAGTGGAAAAAAAAAAAAAAAACAGCAAGTGCTCGGGACAAACACTTAAGCTACAGTTTCAAATCAATTATTAATTATTAGAAAAAAATATAATGCATAATCTGCTGATTGTACATGTTATGTCCAGGGTAAGAGTGTAAGGTTTGTTCTCACCAAAAATTGACTGACTGAATTTGACTCTACTGTTTCATAACCTAATAAAAGACATTGTGTACGGTACATGGAGAACAGCGAGAATTGGAAACACTTCTGTTTCGCACTGTTTACTAGGCCATGTTGTTTGCTAGTATTTTCTGAGCATGACATTTCTAGTTATGTCGTGTCTAATTTTTTCTAATTCTGCAGCCATTTGGAGCTTGTTCCTGATCATAGACTAGTGGAGGTGAATTCTGGGCCTTTAGCAAAGGAACGTACCCTTTCTTTGTCTAACTGCACTAATATTTCTCCTCTTTGACATCGGCAACGTCCAAAATACTCCGGTCAAGCCACATACGGTAGAAATGGAACAAGCACAAATGATGTGTGCACACGTGGGTGTGTCCTATACCTCCCTAAGTGAAGATGAATTACTGTACTTCACAGGGACACATACCACCTCCCCCCCAAGAAAAAAATTCATTCTTTGTAGATTTCAAGGGCTTGGTCTTAGGTTTACCAAATATATATATTTTTTAACATATTACCACTATTTTTTCCACTTTCTGATGTCTGCTATATGATTGCTTATTAGCGTTCCTGCAGGAAATCTGGGTTGAATTCCATTGTGGACAGAACCCACTCTATATAAAATTTAGCTTTCTCTTTCTATTACTTGTTCTTCTGTGATTTCTGTTGAAAGATTTCCAATGGTGTATGCTGTATTCAAGTGTTTGGTATATATGACTTAACTCTCTAATTATTTTCCTTTTGCGTGTGTGTCATTTTATGAGGTCAGTAATGAACTTTCTATTAAGGCACTTTCTTTAAAGCACTTTAGCACAAAGAATGGCTTTTAAGGATCAATAACTATGGTGAATAAAGTAATGCATTAACATAGAAAAGGATCATTTGTCACTGACTTCATAAATGCCCACTGGTGTAATGGCCAACCTTGCTCCAATCTATCACACAACGGAGTATCACCATTCATAGTCTGACTTCTCTTTTATAAGAAAGTGCCAAAGTGAGTTTTTAAGAGGCCAAAGAAAGGCTATGTGATCTCATCTTTAAGTCTCAGGGAAATATTTTGCATAAAATCTGTTCCACGATGCTTTTAAGTTTGGGATCACAAAGGTCCTTTGAAATTTTTGTTGTTGTTTGACTCTGAATGATCTGAAAGTTCAAATGAGAAAGACAGTTAAATAATTTGGATACTGAAAGGCTTATTGTTCCAAAGGTTAAATATTGTATCTTCCATTGCTAGAAAAGTGCATAGTTGTTCATATTTGTGGAAAAGGAAAAACAGTCAGATAAAACTGTACTACAGATGTGTAGTGATATCATTGTCCCTCTATTAGGGATCTAAGCTTTAATCTTAGAGGATTCAATGGATTGTCCACGTGGTTCTGTTATTGAGAGGTCCGTAGGTGGTCTGATGGAAACAAGACAAGGAGACCTCTAACAGTTTTGCAGACCAATGCTCTGGATTTTCTTGTTCCTTGTGCAGAAGGAAGGAGAAGACTCAGCTGCTAACCTTGCTATTACATTTTGTCTCACTGTGATAATAAGGTCACCAAAGTCACATGCTGAATTTTACATAAATAAATGACAGAACAATTCAGATATTGTGGTTTGGAAGTGGGATCTAAAAGACACAAAAATGAGGAAATTCTAGATTAAATAATCCCCAAATCCAAAACAACAGCACAAGCTTTGTCTCCAGCTGCTTAGGAAAACCTATCTACTACTTTCATATATTCTGGAAAATTATCAGTTCTTAACTGTTCAGAACAGGCAAGAGACTGCCTTCTTCATGTATTTATGAGTATATTGTGAAATGAATAAATAGCATTAAATTAAAATTTCAATTTCAAATAATTTTTTCCTGCAGAATTATTGTTTCAAGCACTATACTTTACTCTTTTATTTTGATAATAAATAAATTGATATTAATGCTTGCTAATAATTATTTATTATAATTTCCTTGAACCTGTATGTTATTTGGGGATAATTAATATATCTAGCGCTTTGTCTTTCATTCAGGAATATGCCTCGTTTATTTCAGTCTTTTGAAAAATCTCTCCGAACATTTTTAAAGTTTTCTTCATGTAGGTCCTTCAGATTAAACTTCTATTTTCATATTTTACACACTTTTTGCTATTGTGAGTGGGGATCTTTTAAAATTGTTACTGACTATGGTAATCCAAATATTTAGATTATTTCTCCTTTTTCTTCATGTGATATTGCTGTTAGATGGTTCCTTCTTTATTTGGTTCATTGCCACAATGTAGAATATTTCCTTGGTTTCAACAAAGCCTATCTGTTTAATTTTTCAGTAGCAGTAATTTATGAGAGGAATATATTTCCCATGAAAAGGATGAGTCACACTAAAGACTATCTGTAGCTGTCCCAAAATAATTTTTCTGTGTGTTTTTATTCAGCTACTTTGCTGCATTTTCTCATAAATTTAAGAGTTTTATAGTTGGTTCTCTTAAGTTTCCTAGGTAAATAGTGATATGATATAAAAATATAATTTTGATCTTTCTTGTCCAATGTTAACATATAATCATTGTTTCTTTTTTTGGTTTATTTTTGGCACTATATAGAAATTTTAGGATAAGGTTTTGGTGTTGGTAGGTGACAACCTGACTTGTTTCCGGTATGGTATTCCGGTATGGTTTTCCGCTTTGGTATTTAGCATGGGGTAACTTTAAAGGCTGTGTGGATCCCATGAAGCACGACTCGGTTTATTCCAAGCTTAACTTACTGTTCTCTTAAGCAAAAGCCTTTTCAGCATCTGAGATAGCTCTATATTTTCAAATTAATCTATTAATTTAATTATTATATAAATAATTTTTATTGGAATATTTCTGCCTCCCTCCCTTTCTTCTTCAGTAAATATACATTGTGTGCCTGTCATGAATTATTATTTTAATGTAAAACATTTAATCTTTAACTATAAATAATGTTAGTTCATGAAACAGAGCCTTGATTAGGTAATAGTTTTTGGAATATTCTTCAAATAGATATGTGCACTACTTACTGAATTAACGTTTTCACAAGCCATTCTGTAGTATAAATCACAGGAACCAGTTCTGTTGTACCTGACAATTCTCCCCAAATTCAGTTAAGCTTCATTTGACGAGACACATGGAAATCTAGTGAGCAAAAATAAACAGTTTTTGCAAATATACTTAGGCATCATGAAGACACACTTATTATCAGTCCACTTTAATACTATTTTAAAGAAAAAGAATGAGAAATAGATTTAGATAACTAAAGCTTGGATAGCTGTTTCTATTCCAACTCTGGGACTCAATTTTATGACAATTATCCCAAGTATGTTGTATTTATTATTTATCATCTGTCATTTGGTTAAAGCAAACTGATAGAAAAATAATGTTGTGACATCTACCAATAGTCTTCAGTGTGACTAGTCCTGGTGGGAAACACACACCTCTCATGAATTACTAGTCAAAATCAGACAAATGGGTCTTGTGGAAATCCAGAGGATACCCCAGATTGCTGCAACGAACCAAACAAATAAAGACCCGTCTAATTGCAATGGCTGCTGAGCAAAGAGGAGAGGATGGGTTTTGCTGGTGGCACATGAACACATCTTGTCTTCGGTAGCCCCTAAGAATATTTTGTGTCTGGTTGCGATTGTAAAGTGGAAGCTGCATTAAAATTTCCTGAGTTATTGTGAACCCAACCAATAAAAATCAAAACAAAACTGTTTATTCGAGGCAACTATAAGAGGAACTTTACATGCGTCTTATTTCTGTGATTCTGGTACATAGAACTGTTTCAGAACTAAATAAAAATACCATTAGCGAAAAGTTATTTGACAGGTGAGTATATTTAGAATATTAGAGTGCCCTGTTAGAGGTATCACCTTTAGGAAAATAATTCCACGTGCTGGTTGATTTAATGACAAATTATTATGTTGATGGCAGTGCATGTTAGGGCAAACAGAGCAAGTTCTTTCTCATCTCTTTCTTTTTTGTAGCATTCTTGTGTTAGGACTCATCTGGGGGTCTCTCACTTCCACTTTTTATTTAGGAAAATAAAAAGTGATTATCTCTTTGTTCCAGCATATAGAGTCTCATACTAACATTTTCGGCATTACTCATATTCAAAGGAATGCAAATTTAAACAATAATGAGGTAATTTTAACATCTTTTAAATTAGCATAAACATTAAGAATAAGAATAGCTTAACGCTGGCAAGTTCCCAATATAGCTGGTACTTTAGACGGGAATTCATATACCTCTTGGGAAACAATTTGGCAATACATATTATAAACCATAGAATAGTTTATGCCCTATGAGTCTGTAATTCTACTCTTGAGAATTTACCCTGAGGGAGGTCTTCAGAAGAATAAAAATAAAAAAGCTAACCACTATGATCTATACCTGAAATTAATATAAAATAATAATATTCAATGTCTTAATAAATAATAAAATAATAAAATAATATTCAATGTCAACTGTAATTGAAAAATTAGAAAAGGGGGGGTAAGGTGAAGAGGAATAAAAGATTCTAAGGGAATATAGTCAATGACATTGTGATGGCGTGGGACGGTGTCAGACGCTTGCTGGACTTATCGTGGTGATACTTCTTACATACATAAACGTTGAATTACTATGGTGTACACTTGAAACTCATATAATATTGTATGTTAGCTACATTTTAATAGAAAATCTTAAAAGAAAAGCTATGAGCATAAATAAGCTCATTACAGCAACAGTTATAGTGAAAAATAGAGAATAAATTCAATAATAAAGATATGGGAATGAAGTGAATCAAGGTGCAGGCAGTTGATGTTATATTACGGTGGCATTAAGTAAAAATTATGAAAATAGTTCCACATGGGAAAGTGTTTGTAATGTCAGGCTAAATGGCAAAAAGTGAGAAGCAAAATTTTGCATATTTGCAACTATAACCCAACTCCATATGGACATATCCTGAGAAAAGCGAAAAAGTGGAAATAACTGGTTTGAGGCATGTCAATTATAGAGGCTTTTTAAAATGTATTTTGGTGTCTTAAATATGTGTATTGTACTTTAGTGGCTAATTAGCTAATGGTGTACTGATGATTTATTGAAATGATCATGGAAAAATAATTCCTTCCTGTAGTCCGTACCTCAGGCTCCATCCATTTCGTGTTTACAGATTCATGGCACCATCGAAAACATGCAGCATCAGATGCTTTCAGTGAATCTGCTGTGAAGACGTGTGTCATCCAGCACACCTCTGAAGCTTAGCTGCTCAAGGATGATATCTGCATCTCATTGACTTACGTATGACATGATTTTTCCAAACCACATCTGTATTTGCTAACCAAAAAGTCATCATGTAATCGTAAGTGGTTAAATTTTAGAGTGATAAAATTGTACGGCAAGGGTATAATATTTGATACAGAAAATATATGAGGTCTGACAATTAAGTTCGTGAACTTTTTGCAAGGATGTTGTTAAGTTTTTTTGATATCAGAAGGATTATTCATTATGAATTTATACCAACTGGACAAAAAGTTAACCAAGTTTACTATTTGGAAATGCTGAAAAGGCTGCATGAAAAAGTTAGATGACCTGAACTTTTCGCCAACGATTCATGGCTCTTGCATCACGACCATGCACCAGCTCACACAGCACTGTCTGTGAGGGAGGTTTTAGCCAGTAAACAAATAACTGTATTGGAACACCCTCCCTACTCACCTGATTTGGCCCCCAGTGACTTCTTTCTTTACCTGAAGATAAAGGAAATATTGAAATGAAGACATTTTGATGACGTTCAGGACATCAAGGGTAATATGATGAGAGCTCTGATGATCATTCTGGAAAAACAGTTCCAAAATTGCTTTGAAGGGTGGACTAGGCACTGGCATTGGTGCATAGCTTCCCAAAGGGAGTACTTGGAAGGTGACCATAGTGATATTCAGCAATGAGGTATGCAGCGCTTTTTCTAGGATAAGTTCGAGAACTTAATCGTCTGATGTCATATTAGTTCCCTAGGGCTCCTGCCACACATGAAGACAGACTCGGTGGCGTGACAGGGTCCCGTGGTTCTTGATACCTGAAGTCCAAAACCAAGGTGTCCGTCTCCAGGGTGGTCTCCTTCTGGAGGCCGTGAGGGAGAAAGTCCCATGCCTGTCTCCTCGCTTCTGAAGGTGGCCACAGCCCGTGTTCCTTGGCTGGCGGAAGCATCCTCTAACCTTTGCTTCCATGTCCACATGGTCTTCTGTCTGTCTCTGTGTCTGCTGCTCACCTTACAAGGACATTTGCATTTTTGTTTTTAGGGCTCACCCTAAACCCAGAACGATTTCATCTCGAGATCCTTAACTAATTACATCTGCAAAGACCCCATTTCCGAATCAAGTCCTAGTCTGAGTTCTGGGTGGATGTGGATTTGGAGGAGACACTTTGCATCCCACCGGAGAGATGCAGGGTGATTGGCAGGCAAATCAATGCTGGGGACCAGTGCCAGCATGGGTGAGAAAGTGAAGGAAGGGTTCCCATTTTACCAAGTTGGAGAAGACTTAGGTCTTGGGGTTCTGGCATCATCCAAGATTCTCCTGCCCAGACGTGGCCAGAACAGTAGTCAGCCACCTCCAACGCACCACATGGCCTTGGACCATATTTGCTTTGAATAAAGTAATTTCACAATCCTTGCACAGCTGAGTGTGTGAAACATAATATGTCACTACAACCACACTTATTCCAACCTCCGAGACTGACTCAACTTCCCTTTCTCTCTAAAACTCAGGCGAAGGCTCTTCCTTCCTTCTTTGTCATGACTGTGACTTTCTTTTGGTAATTAATACTGAGTTGTCCATCTCGTTTTTCCCTCCCACAGTATTTTAATTTTAAGCCTGCATAGCTTTTTATCATTTCGTCTTTGTCTTGTTGCCCAGCTGTGTTAGATTTTATCTCCTTTACAGATGGAACTATGTTTTATTTATTTTGTTAACCATCTCAGGTCTCACCGTCATGCACTTGATAGCTATGGATTTAATTTTAGTCATTGTTTTTACCTTTTGTTCCTGGTGTTCACACTTCTACCTGTTTCTTCTTTAATATATTCTAAATATATATTTTAAAATGTGGTATCTGGTGGTTTCCCAATGCAAACACACTATTTGAGTGTTTATAAGAGAGTGTTCAGCCGGCAAATACTGTTTATGATTTTCACCCACCTAAGATAGTTGGCAAGGGAACAAAGTAGCTTTTGTTTTCTGAGTCCCTGGTTGTCTCAGGTGTATCCGATCATTTCCTTTTGTGGAGAGCGCCAGCCGACCCTGGTGCATTCTGAATTTCACATCGACTTTGTTTACCAGAAGTGAGCTCTGAGGAAGTAGGAAATGAATTACGTTCTGACATACAAACAAACCCCCCAAGCTCAGTAGGTGTTCTTATGGGGATGCTCTGTTCGCCTTGATTTCTCTTCCTTGGTGTGTAACTTTTATATAATATTGGAGCTATAATAGAAATAATACAAAACTTAGGAAAAATTTAATGTCAAAATGCTTCAGTCATTTTCAAAGAAAACTCAATTAGTCTCCCATGTGCTAGGACAAAAGGGACATGTTCATTTCCTTCTATTTGGCTAAAAACAGTCACAGTCTTAAACACAAAGTGAGACAGTTCCAGAACATTCTATGCCCAGAGTGGATTTGAATAGCTCCCAGGATACCTATAAGTTATGTTCTGTGGGTAGACTGTCAGATTTCAGATCTGCATTATCTTTGACTTGACACAGATATTTCCTGTTTAAGTCTGAGAAGCTTAACAGTCAGTAATATCCTTATTAAATAGCTAATTGCGTTTATTTAACTGCACTTACTCAAAATGAGTATTAAAAAAATCTTTAATCAACTTATAAAGGAAAGAAATGCCTTGGACTTTCTTGCCAAATTACATATTCTTTGCCACAAAAAGTAGTATTTTTTTTTCTCCCTAATCCTAATGTAAAAAGCCATTTCTCCCTTAAGTTAGACAAGTGAATGTCTTTCTGTGAAATGTACTGATATATATTTTTGGATGTCACAGCCTCCCTGGACGTGCATCCATACAGCTGACTCCTTTAGCATGTTTTAAATTGGTTGCCAACATTAAATATTTGGTAACTTTACATGAAATTTGTCTTCTCTTTAAAAGCTTGAACATCTAAACTTGCATGGTCCACATTCCCCAAAAGCACTGATCTGACAGAGCTTACCCCTCAGACAGGTTCTGAAATAAGTCATGCGCTTAGTCGAGGGCAGGGGTCCTTCCTGCCAGGCTGGCACTGGCCGAGAGCGGGAAAGGAGACTTGTGTCCGAGAACAGCTGCGCCCTGAGGACTCGGGTTTGCGTGAGTGGGTTCTGTCCTCGTAATCTCCATGACGCCGTAACTTGCCTGGTCCTTAGTCTCTGTCTGTGCTCCCATAATGCCCTGTACTGGCTCCTGAGCGATGTTGTGTTTATGTGGAGCTCGTGCTGCCCTGCGTTCCTCATCTCTGATGTGGCCGTTTTTGGAATCCCAGCTGTACTTGGCCCCATAATGATTTATCTTTAGTTTCCAGTTTGTGGCCATAACTTTATTCTGAAGCTCAGCCAAACATGGGTGAGGATGAGGAAAATGGGACCGAAGGAAAGGCAGCAAGTGTAGTGTGAGAGCAGACGCCCAGATGCAGAGGGCTGGGGGTGGGGAAGATCCCATTTGACCCTAACGACCTCTCACTGGTGGGGGCATTGCGGGCTCTCCATGCCGTCCACAGCCTCATGGGGCCACTTTTCACTTGCCCAGAGACCACACAGCTTCCATCCAGTTAGACAGCAGGACGGATGAAAGCTCTGGAACCATTTGTGTTGGGTCCAACACTTGCTTAGACAGGGTACCATGACTGGTGTGCTTCCGAAAGACATTCTCAGCTATTGCTTCCTCCCGGCAGATGCCTTTTCACCATCTGGTTTGTCATGATTCCATATGAAATTAATGCTCAGGTAGGAAAAGAGAATTGTCATTCTGTGAATATAGAAATCCTTGTCACACAGCCCTTTCTCGCTGGTTTTTAGAGACCAAGCATTTTCTGCCGTCTTTAGAACTCGGAAAAGAGTTTGAAAAAAGCAAGGGTTCCCTGTCAATCATAAAATGAAATTATGGAGCAGTGAGTTGGTCCTAACGGGAACCGGCTGAACATTTACTGGGTGGCAGCTGTAGGAGGGAGCAACGTGCCTTGACCCCTTCTTTGGACCAGTATCTAAGTCTGTCCATCTCGGCTGGAATCTTACCCCGTGAGGCCCAGTCAGGACGCTCAGCTCTGCTCCTGCCATGGGGGGCGCTGGGAAGAGGTCTGGACTTGCCCGTCTGCTGGGAGCTACAGTGAGGGTCCCGAGCTGGCTCCAGGGGTTTAACGGGCTGACGTCCCTGGACCTTGTGTTCTGACTTAGAGTTAGAGGGATGGCCAGTGGCATTGACTTTGGAAAAGTGACAATGATGGGAAGGACGGATGGAGTTAGAGGAACGAGTTGGAAGTGGGGAAATAAAGGGGACTCACGTGTGCAGCAAACAGCAGCAGTGAATAGGGCTTTGTTTCAGATGTTCCCCTTTATAATTACACTGGTAGGTGTGAGAGTGTTGGTATCCCGACTTTTATCATCTCCTCCCTTCCCTCCCTACTCGGGGTTTAGACTTTGCACAAGCTGAGTGACGCTGAGTTTAATGGCCAACACTGAAAATGTCACATAAAAGTCCAAATAATCTGTGTTCTCCTGAAAAAGCTGGCAGCCGTCGAGCTGTGTGGTCCACGCTCCCTCTGAGGACCAGGTGTGTGTTTTCAGGTCCTGAGCACCACTTCTTCTTATCCCGCCCACCTCACGCGTGGCTCTGAGTCACGTGAGCCTCCTGGCGTGTTGCACGTACGTGACACCGGAGTCGCAGGAAACACTAGTGTCCTTGGTGTAACGATGCCCGGGACCTCCACTCTCTGGCCAGCTGCTGGGATGGGAGTCGGGAGCCCAAAGCCCACCAGTTCCCTCGATGCCTCCAGGCTCCCGCGAGTGGCCTCTGCCAGGCCTGACCGTGGGCAGCTGCCCCCTTGGCGGGCGCCTCCCTCCCTGGCAGCTTCCGTGGCTGCGGATCCTGACTTGAAGTTTTTCTTAATACAGAGTGGCAAACCTGAGCTTGTCAATCGTTTTGCTCAGTAGTGACAAATAACGAAGAAAACTCGATGCAGCGGTGAAGAAATGGAAGCATTGTGGATGACGGGTGTAGCTGGCGCCTGGGAGAGGGCAGATCCCATGGAAGTGACCCTCGCAGCCCCTGGGTTCCCAGTGCCCAGCAGCTGCTGTGACTCAATGGGAGAGACGGTGCCTGCCTGCCCTTAAAACCCTGCCAGGTCATGCTGTTTTCTCCCATTTGCCAACTGGGAAACTGCGGTGAGAGGCAACGTAACTGGCAAACCATCACGGGGTTTTTCACCAAAACGGCGGGTGTTTACCCCAGATCCCATTCTGAAGCAGGAACTTTTCTAATTTTGCCATACTGAGAAAAGCACCAGCGGAGGCCTTGCCCTTCTCTGCTGACGACCTGCCTCCCTCAGGCGGACTGCCCAGGATGCCAGCCTCCCTGGACTGGTGACGCTCAGTCCCCTGCAAAGGCCGTCTTCCAGCTGTGCTTTCGGGGTGAAGAGGCACCCTTTCTGCCTGTCGGGTGGCCCTCCAGCCCCAACCTCAGCAGATGGGCCTGGGGCCCCCGCTGTCTGTCCCACAGCTGCCGTGTTCGCCTGGCTCTGTGCCGATGTCATTCAGCTGAACTGTGTGGGACGCGTTTCTTCCCAGGTCCCCAGTGGGAGAGGGCAAGCCTCCTACCCCGACTGAGAAAGCTGGCTGGGCTGCAGGGAACGCGAGCTGTGTGGGAGGAGGAGAAGCCTTAGTCGCCGAGTGTTCTCTGTCAGGTGGACAATATGGACTGGGGAGGGGAGCGTGTTGGTTCTCCCCGGTTCCTACACCTTGGAAGGACATGACAGGGCAGCAGGAGCACTGCCTCCAAGCAGTGGGAAGATTGTGCTTTTTGGGGTGCTCTTTCATTTGGGTGTGATGGTGCTACAGTACGAACTTTGTGTCCCCCTGATATTCATATGTCGAAATGCCTGATGGTATCAGGAGGTGGGGCTTTGTGATGGTCTTGGGTCATGAGGGTGGAGCCCTCATGAATGTGATTTGTGTCCTTAGGAAAGGGACCCCACAGAGCTCCCTGCCCCCTTCCACCGTGTGAGGACACAATGAAAAGCCCCAGGCCGTGTGCCAGGAAGTGAGCCCTCCCCAAGCATGCAGCACCCTGATCTCGGACCTGCCGCCTCCAGAACTGGGAGAAACACATTTGTGTTGTCTGTCAGCCAGCCAGCCTGCGGTGTTTTGTAGTAGCAGCCCAATGCCCTAGCACGGATGGTGATGAACGGCAGGCATGCTGCGTTCCAGGAGCCGGGGCTGCGCCTCCGTCATCCAGTGGAGGGGTGTGGACCAAGCAGTCCTGCAGCACACAGACCCGGTGTGGAGGTGCCCCGACAGCGGCATGCCGGCCTGGATGCGACGGTTATGTCCAGGCTTGTAGCACCCCTGCCTCTCTTTCCAGGGAGAGTGTGTCCAGGGGTCTTTGAGCAGCAGAACCAGGGAGAAGTGGGGACTGTGCATGGCTGAGCAGCAGGAGCTGTGCTGGGCCCACCAGGGCTCTGAGGTGACAGGGCAGGAGTGGCATGGGCCACTGTGCTTTGCTTGTGCCACCCAGGTCCCACTCAGGACCGAAGGGTCCACTCCCCCAGGTGCCAGCAGTGCTGACGGCGGGAAGACCTCAGTGGTCACCCCTCCATAGAATATGCTTCCGATGACAAGCAGCTCCCCCGCGGTCACACTGGACATCTGAGGGAACCTATGTCCAATGACTAGTCCACATGGGAGGTAAAGTGTTGGCCGTGTCTCCCTAACTCCCGCCCACTCTGAGTCCCGTTCACAACGTCCCATGGCGTTGGCAGGGACGGCTCTGACGCAGTCTGAGCTCTGCCTGATAATGTCCTTCCACACTAAACCCTGTCTCAGCGTTGTCTTCCTGGGAGCCTGACGTGTGACAGCCACCAGCCGGGTGTGGGGCAGAGGGGCTTCTCCATTCCTGGCTGCTAGCAAAGCACAGTCCGTCAGCTGCAGAGCTGGGCACTTAGCAATTCTGCCAGGATTGTTCCACTAGCAGGAGCTTTGTAATGTTGTTGCCAACACCATTTACTCCTTTATTTTCCCTCCATAAGCTCCCGAGGATTTTTGAAATATGTGGTAAATTTTCATCTTGGTTTATGGAGAGGCCGATGGAGACACTGGTTTCTCGGTAGAGGCAGCAGCAGCGTCCTTCTGATATATGGACACATTTCTGATGACTCAGTCCACACCGGTTTTCCTTATTTCTGATTCTGCGCACTTAATCTCTATTTCATAATGGGCCATTTATCTCTAGGCCTCTACTCTTTCCTGCTCTCCTGTGAAGTCGTGTCATCCCACTAAGTTTGTGCATTTTTCTCCGGACAGCTATTTTATTGTTTAGGTTCATATCCCTCACAATACATAGCCCAGAACTGGGCACAGAGGAGACATTAATAAATATATTCTGATTCAGCTCACATTAAGCTCTCATTAATGGTTTGAACAGTGGGTGTGAGATTCAAACAGCTATATCATGTTGGAAGCACAATTGAGCCTTTGGGGCACTTTGTCACAAAAATGGCCTTGGATCATTTCAAAAATTTATTTCCAAGTCTCTATTGCTTTCTTTCCTCTCACCTTTGCCTCTTTTCTTTTAAAAATATTTTATTTTGATTTTGTAAGTTCCTGTGCAATATCAAAGATTTTCAAACATGCACACACAGACACACACACACACACACACACACACATACACAGATACACAGATCACCTATGTCACCCTCACACAGAGACAACTATCATTATATTCTTCCAGAAATTATTATATCCGTGCCTGTGCATGTTACTGTCTCATTCCCAAAACAATTTTGGGCATAGACACCCTCGTTCACCCTCACTCATGTGACTGGTGAAAAATAATATAGCATCCTGTTCTATTGTGCTTCTTTTGTTACTGATGAAATGAAACGTTGTTTACCACACGTTTGTCCATATTCCTTCTCTGTTACCGAGAACCCACCGACACCGAGACCATCCTGCACCGGTTAATTCGTTTAGTAAACATGACGCCCTGAGGTCTTTATTGTCATCTTTATTGTACGGAATCGAGAGTTTCAGCAAGTTGACAAAGGTCCCAGGGCTAGCATGACACACTGGGAAGAGGAAATAGGATTGGTTTGGGAAATAGTCGAGGAAATGAAAACCTACAAAATGGCATGGAGAGCCTGTGAGCAAAGCAGAGGTGCCTGTGTTTCCCTTCCACCGGCCTGTGCCGTCCCCCTCTGGCTGCTGGGACTTGGCCCCGGCTGGCTGATGGTCTCAGGGTCCGTTCACCAGGAGACGTTTTCTTTCTTTCTTATTAACAACTGAAACACCCGCTCAGCTTCCTGTCTCCACAGAGTCCTGTGAAGGTGGAAGTTCTCTGAGGGGGATCCCCACTATCTTGCTTCTTCTAATGTTTCGGGAAACTGGGCCACAGGGAACGTGACGGCCCGGGTGCTGGGGCCTTTGGGGGCAGGCTGGTCCTGGCCTCTCCCTGACACCTTATTCTGTCTTTACACACATGGACACCAGCCAGAGCCTGGTTGTGGGCAAGTCTCTAGATTACAATGAAAGTAGCCATCACAAATGAAAAATGCTACAATTATGAAGAAGTAACTTGGTATTTGAGCATGCGGGGGACCTTTAGAGCTAAAGGTCGTGTTTGCTTCATGGCACAAGTGCAATCAGCTGGTTAGATGGGAACTATATGTCTTCCTCAGGGAGGCAGAGAGGCGATTTCAATGGCCTTTAAAAAGTATTGCTTTCCCAAAGTCACAGAAAGCAATTGTCAAATGGCTATTGCTCTTCCTTTAGTAAACTATAGTTAGGAGGAAAACAACAGTAATTTGCATATTAGAAGATTATAAATCAATGGGTAACAAACAAATACCACATAGCATGTATTTATCTTTGGGCTGCTCCCCAGCACCCATTCCCATTTCCACTTAACACCCTGATTTTTCTGGGAAGGATACAAATCTCTCTTATTCAAAGTACTACCTTTCAAAAGTTTCCACTGTAGTTCACAGACAAAAAGATGACATCACTACCCACCAAACAGGTATACATTTATGTAAAACTAAGCAAGTTTCAACAAAAAAATATAACTAACGGTGATGCACTGTAATGTTTCTATTTTGTTCTATATTAATCTATTCTTAAAAAAAACAAAATAAAAATTCTTCCCGTCCGTTGTGTAGAGTGTCTGGCCCACACACGAGATACTGTCTGCAGCTGAGAAACGCTCACCTCCCTCACTATGACTTGAGTTGAATTGACCTCCGAAGTGGCCAAGTATAGCACTAGAGACCCATGAGGTGGAAGGAAGCTTGTTCTGGGACATGGCGTGAACACACCCCACGGCGCCGTGCTGCGTTGAGGTGGCGTGTGCTGCGTGTCTGTCCCCCGGTGGGGTCTGGGGTGCTGCCTTCCCAGAAGAAGCGCAGGGGAGACTTGGAAAGAAACAGATCCTGGGTGACACTGTCGGAGTCCCTGTATCGAGTCCTTTCATTACCAGTCACATTTCTAGGCAGCCCAGGATGGAACCCAGTGAATTCCCTGTCTTGTTAGGCAATGTCACAGGTGGAAATTTAGATTTGTAGTTTATAATTTTATCTGCTACGTTCCATTGGATTATCAGAGGATTTTTCACGGATCTAAGTTACGGTCAGGAGTTATCCACAGGACGTGGGATTCAATGACCCTTCAATTCGCGCTGGCCTCCGTGAATTCTGGATCAAAATGCGTCTCTGTGACATTCACTGTTGAGGAGGCGCGTGTTCTCCATGACTCATTTGTGGGAGAGGGGAGAGCTGTGTTCTGAGCACAGGGCTCACAGCTGCTTGGAATGAAGGCGGTGCCACACCGGACATTCGTCCTGGGCAGTTGAAGGAGAGTGTGCGCTTCTAAAGCCTAATGGACGGAACTGAGAGAACAAAAGATGTGACCCTTCAGCTGCAGGAAGGGCAGTAGTTGGTGGCGTGGCGGACCCAGGCCCGGGGCGCGGTGCGGCTTTTGGTGGATTGCACCCACCTAACCCGTGTTAGGGACCCTTGAGGCTTAGGACACTCGGAGGATACACAGGGCAAGGACGCTTGCTTCCTGTACACAGGTGAAGTAACTAAACCTGAATGTTACTTTGTTTCCAAGTTTGGTGGAACAAAGGTTAGAGACAATATGCACACTTTTGACTCCCACCAACACAACAATGTAACTGAACTTGCTGATTTGGGCTGTGAGGTGAAAATTTTGAAATCGGAAAGCCGTCTTGGGAATGAAGATGGTAAGATACTGGGTCCAATACTTACTAGTTCATAATCTGGTTACCGTTGGTCTCAGGTGTATCTATTTATAAGGATCGTGTGCTTATCTTCTAGAACCTGCCTGGGAAAGCGACACGTGATGTGAATGACCGTCATGCTCAGAAGTAGAAGTCTTCCTTTGCGGCTTCCCATCTGGGTGACACGTGGGGCTCCTGATATTGCCACCTGGGAATCGAGGACGCCACCAGTACCTGTGCTACTGATTCCCCTGAGGTCAGTATGGCGGTTAGATGGAAAATGTAGCTAGAAATGATTTGAAAACTGAAAAGTGCTATATAAATATAAGAAATGATTTCTGTACATTTATAGAAAGAAAGCCAGCCCTGCTTTTCACAAATGCCCTGTCCGTATTAAAAAGAAATTAATCTAATTATTAGTTAAAGAGGGTGGACACTAAAGGGTCTCGATTTCTACAAGTTCAATATCCTTGATTCTATCTGACAACATGAGTATGTCATAATAGTTTTGTTTTTGGGTGACTCTGTGTTAATCTTGGCAACTAATTATATAGAAAGTGTTAGAAAGTCAAAGATCCTTAAAGAGTTGCCACAAGTGCAGTGAGTATTTGAATCTAGTATGCTGTTTGAAGTGCCATCATGTCACCTCAGTCAATCCTTAGAACTATAAAGGGTTTTAGGGTCACTAACCCCATCTCGTCACCGTGCAGATCAAAGAGCTAACCGTAGGGCCGTTGACGGAGTTATTTAAAGATACAGAACTGATTTTTGAGAGAGCTAGAGCTGATATGTAGGTCTTTTCGTTTCGAGTCTGACGTTTTTCTCGGTGATCCACGTTGACTCTCAAGCGACAGGGGTATTAATTCTTCAGCTCCTCAAACCCAAATGCGTGACTGTCTCTTCTGTGGAGCAGCAGCTGAGTTATAGTGTGAAGTGCTGTCACAGGAGGTGTTTGTGTCTGCCACATGCTCCAGCTGTCGCAGAGCTGGTGACTGACCACTAGGGAGAAAAGTCCCACTAGGTGACCGCTGATCATGAAAGTAGCTCAGTCTCAGAAAAAAAGAATTAGAAACACTCTGGTATCACTCCTTTTGACATTTTCTTTGCTCCAAAAGTTAGTGATGCTGTCTGCAATTACATTCCCCAAAGGTAAGAACTGAGGGCTTGTTTAGAGGTCTGGAAAGATGGGTGACACGCTCTGGCCCTCTCCTGCATCTTGTGCAGGGAGAAACCGGTCCCTCGTGGATTTTGGCAGGAATCCAGAGGTTTCTTTTCTGGGGGAATTGCACCAAGAGACTTCAGGTCAGGGACGGCAGGCATAGTAGGATGTAAGCCAAAGGGACCATAACTAAAGGAGACGATGGTATAAAAACCCCGACTGCCTGGTGGGACCACCCAGACCTGTAGTGCCGTTTGACTCGTGTCTCTGCGTTCACATTGCTCAGCAGAGTCTTTCCTGGAGGAACTGTGTGGCTGCTCGGGAAAGACGAGGTCACTGACACGGCCACGAAGTGCTGGCTTCCACCAAACAAAGTGCACCCACCATGCAGACCTTCTCATCTGACCATGGTTATCTCTTAAATATGAGCAAGTCAAAAATCATGAACATTTGAGAGACGCCTCCAACATGAATTTTAGAGACTGAATCCCAAGATAGGAAATAAAAAAGTTACTAGCAGTTCCAGGCAAAGAGAGCAGAGGGCAAAGAGGGAGAGGAACCTATTTAGAAAAACATCTAAGAACCGGAAAACGTGTATTTTCTCCCTCAGGAGGTCCACCATCCACGCCATGCATCTCACACACAGTGTCCCAGATTCGCCAGCATCACTCATTCATTTAGCAGAAAGGCATGTGTGTCCACGGTGGGCCAGGTCCTGTGCTAAGTGCAGGGGATAAAGTGGGACCTCACTGCGGGGGCTTGTCCTCCAAGAGGGAAAGGAGCTTCCTTCTGCAGATTGCCCCTCCCTGTCGCGGCACGATCCCAGGCCCCAGCAAATGCAGACAGTGTCTTTCTCTTCCTCTCCAGGGAGGCATCTCCTGTTTGCCTGGCCCCTGAGAGTGATGGTTTAGGACGCCTGCCCTTGTAGCTGGAGGCTTCTGCTTGGTCTGAGAGGAGGTCTGTGCATGGAGCTGGGTTTTACACCCGCGTCTCTCCGTCTCCTCCCTGCTCCAGGGCTTTTCACAGCACCTGGTGGGCCCCTGGAGAAGAACTCGTGTGGGTGGGAACTCCCCTTGTCTGGGCTAAAGGTGAACTTTCTTCTTGTCCACTTTGTGCCGTTTACCCCTTCCAGCCACGCTGTGCACTCCTCCACGAAGCGGTTCCCTCGTGACTTCAGGAAGCCATTCTGTGTTGAGATAGAGTCTGTATTGGCCGCAAGTAGGTTTCAAGGAAACACGATTGACCACAAGAGAAAACCCAAAGGCTTCCTTTAATAGTATAATTAAAAAATAAATAAATAAACGTGTGTCTAAAACAGTAAAACGAGTCAGATCATAGTTTAGAACTCTTCTGTATTAGTTGAAAACACAGTAGTGGTTTTTTGTCATCTTAGAAATTATGTGACATAGGTAGATAATCGCGGTGCTTCATAGTTATCTGAGGGCTGTCCATCAGCGTCCTCTTAGAAGCCTCAGCGAAAAAGAATTTGCCAGCTCTGCTCCTCAGCGCGCTTAGGAAGTCTCTGGGAATTTAGTTCATGAAGGGAAGAACGTTCAGCCTTCTCTACTGTCTGCTTCTTTTTCTCGTTTTTCTTTAAAATAGCAGTAATAACAGTGAGCATTTATTGAGGATGCATTAGGTGTCGGGAACACTTCTGGATGTTCCATTGGCATTCACTGGTTTTCTCTTCACGGGGGCCTTGGAGGAAGGTGATATTTCATCCCTTCACAGGTCAGGAAATAGGCTGTGGCTTGTCCAGCGTCTGGAGCCGTGGAGTGGCCGGGCTCGGGCTCAGGGCCCCCAGCCTGACTCTGGCGGACTTGAGCACGGCCAGCCAGCCTTGTCTCAGTCAGTCATTCTGGGAAGGTTTTCATTTTTCTAAGTAAACAAAAGCAGAGATGCCATGGAAATGTAAACTTAAATGCTATTTCTCAGTACCTTCTCATATAAAAAGAAAACCAGATGGATTTCCCTGTCCCTCTGATTTTCAACCTCAATGATATTTTATGCTTCACATTTTACTTCAAACTGTTCCTAGAACTGAGTCTCTTCTGCACATACTTGTATAAACGGAGTGTGGGACAAAAGGAAGAAATGCTCTTCTCACTGACTGGCTATTGATGACATAAAGGAATAAATACTAAATTAGTTTGCGTATGGTATTGGTACTCTGATTGTGCTGAAAGGAGTTTGTAGCTTTAAGAATTACACTGAAATATTTCAGGAGGAAATAATATCATTCAGGGATTGCTTGAAAATAAAATTTGCTTCAAAATTGTGAATGGGGACATCGGTAAAAATGATCGCTATGAGTTCATAATTGTGAAGCAGGGTGAGAGGAGCATGGAGGTCTTTATTCTATTCGATTTGAAAATTTCCATATTAATCAGCAGAAAAAGACAAAGTCACAGCAAAGGACAGCGTTATAATATAACCATAGTGCAGTTTCGTTCAAGGAACTGCAATAGGCTCGTCTGCCTGATACGTCCTACATGCTGGCAGCCCCAGGGTGCGAGGACACATGTGGTTTTTGCCATGCAATTCCATGCGAGGAAGAGGGAAAATAATAATCAATGGTATTTCAAGACAGCGTAGTGTGGGTTATGATTTTAAGAAGTTATTTCTTTTGTATTTCCTCTTTTCTCCTAGGAGAGTTTATCGCTCTGTTCGTACAACTCAATCATTCTGCAGTTTTACTCTCAATTTTACTCTTCTACTCTTGCGTGCTTCACTGAAGTTTATTTTCATACTATATACTATTTTTTTTTAAGATGCTAGAATAGAAATTTAGGCAGTACCACTCCATGGTGCTTTTCTAAATAAAAGAAGCCATATTACAGAGTTTTAGACATACATGTTAACTTTAGAAGCAATGGATTGCATCCTTTTGTCATTATTTCACAAGTGTTTCCCACCACTTCCCCCCACCGTTGTCATAGACAGGTGGACCATGATGTTGGTCGTCTTGAGAGAAACGGCTCATCCACAGCCCTGCAAACAGAGGAAGTCAGGTGACCGTGGTCTGTGCCATGTGATCCCCTCCCCAGGCACCCCTGAGCGCTGCCTGCCCTGGCGCAGGCTGGCCAATCCATGGGCTTCCCCCGGAGGTGATGTGACCCTGGAAAACTCCGCCCAAACAAGGGTTGGCTGGGTGAATTTGACTCTTTCCTGTGTGAATTTCAACTGGGAGTGTGGCCAGGAGATTGGATAGTTGAAGCAGAAGTTGGAAAAAACGTTCAGAGAAAGTGGTGGGACAGGAAGGCCATGAGAAAATAAGCTAAAAAGTATGGTGCTGGTGTTGACAGTCTGTGAAAGGCGTACAAACAGAGACACACCGAGCAGTGTATCATTCGAGCAGAAAAGCAACGAACTCCTGCCTCTGGGAGAAAAAGCAGCATCCATTTCCTGGGACTCCGTCCGAGCACCCCCTCCCGTGTGTTAGCCTTAGTGACGTCATCTGTTCCAAGGTCCCCGTGTCCTCCTGGGAACATTTGTCTTTACAGTGAACCGTCCTTACGTGAGGGAACCCCATATGAACCCAGCTCGCATTGCATTTACCACTTTAGATAATGTCCGCCCTTCACCCTGAAACCACTGTTCCTAGTTCTGAGCTCTCATCTTCTCCTTTAGTTCTTCACAACTGGTTCTCACACACGGTAGTTCTTCCCAGTTCTGTTCTTGGGCGAGTTCCCTTGTACTCTCAGTACGGTCACAAGCTCTCCTTATATGTCTCTCCCGGAACCCACAATTTGCATGTGTGTGGTAGACAAGCCCTCACCGGGCGCCGTGAAACACTTAAACCAACCCGTCTCCCTCCCGCTCCCTCGCCTGGCATTTGCGTTGTAAGACGCACACTCCACTGGACAGTAGGACACACTTCCATCTCCTGCAGGGGTGGGCGGGATCTTCCTTTCCCTCTGCATAATCAGACTCGTTTGTATAATTCCTACACAGCTACAGCTGTCATGTGGTTTATAAACAAGGTCTTGGGAATTGCTAGAAGGGAGGACTCGTTGCACTAAATGATTTGCAGAACACATGAGCATAATGTGTGTGTGTCAAGGGATTTACATTTCCATTTCTAAAAACTTTTCTGACGGCATCATTCCTTAGCTAGTGTTTTGCAACATTTTGAAACGGTTGAACAGTTTTTACAAAGCTGAAATCCCGACATATGAATCACGTCGAGCGGGGGGCTCTGTCGGGACCAGGCGTGGAAGAGGCTCCCTTCTCAGAGCTTCTCCTGCCCAGGCCCAGCTGGCTGCACCCTGAGGCTCCTTCTGAGAACCCCACAGCTCCCTGGAGTGCAGTTTGCAAAGCACTTCCCCGAATTTCAGGACGTAGGAACACAGGCGCTGCAGTATTACCTGCCAAAGGTATTAGAAGAGTTCACCACTGTCCAGGGTCCGACATGTCCAAGGCCTGGGAAGCCGAGTCAGACTCACTCTCTCAAAGGAACGAACAGCCCCTTGTCAGCCCCCTCCCTGTTCCCGTCACTTTCCGTATCTGATAAGACCATCCTCACAGCCTTGTGGATGCTTCCAGCTGACCTTGCGTTTACTTCCTGAGGGAGCCAGTAACTGGTCCAAAGCATAACTGCTTTAGCCCAGAGCACACAGGACACGACCTGACTAGTCTTCGCACACCCCACCCCGTCGGAGCTGCGACGTTCGCCCCATGAGCAGTGGCGCTGTGCCTTGTGGGGGCGGGTGCGGGGAGGTTGCTGTGATGTCAGACGCCACAGGAGGGGCCCCGGGAGAGGTGGCTCAGCTGGTGTCCCACCTCTGCAGACTGCCTGGATTTCAGCGAGCCAGCACCGAGCCTCCGGCTTACGCGGAAACAAGGCAGCAGGCTCAGGGCAGGGCCTGACAGAGCCCCGTCTTGGAGGGTTGGCCGGGCATTTACCTGGGCCAGCCGCACTGGCCAGCTCGAGGGCTGCATCGTCTTAGAGCCACAATGCCTAGGAGTCTGACCTGTCTGGGTACGATGCCCCTACTTCCTTTCCCGCTCACAGACCCCTCCACTTCCTTTTGTATCATTTAAGTGTGGTATCAGTGTCTCTTTCACAGTTTAAAGGAGTGACAGGTAGAGCTCTGTCCCAGAGTGCAACTGGGTTCCCATCAGAGCTTTCCCATCATGCTCGGCTCCTGCTCTGTCCTCATGGCGGTGACAGGGCAGTGACACCAGTTACCTGGAGCAGCTGCTGGAGAATCAGTCCTCTGACTGTGCGTGGCAGCGTGTGAGTTCTCCCTTCACGGTGTTGGGAGAGCAAATGGGAATCACTGTGTGTCTGCCTATCTGTCCAGGAGGTATCGGGACGTTTCAGGAAAGACGGTTATGTTAATCTCGTCAGACGAGGATCTCGGGGTGACAGACATGGTCTGCTGTGACGCAGGATGAAGTTCCTCAGGGCTGAGTGGGAATGTGGACGTATTGGTAGGATTGGGTTAGAACAGGTTCACAGGCATGTAGTCAGCGAGCGCAGACTTAGCTCGTGGTGAAAAATGGTAACCGTCGTCATTATTGGCATCATTGTTTTAGTTACCATCAACCCCCGTCCGGGCTGACTACAGATTGGCAACATGACATTAAGGTCTGTGGTGACTAGAGTTAGTTTAGTCCTTATTCTATAGCTGCATCAGCAGCAGGGTTTCCCTGGCACATAGCACTCTGCCTGGCAAGGAAACAGGCTCTCCGAAGCCGTCTGTGGGATGACTGAGTGAGTCCCACCCTCGTCAGGTGGTCCTCCAAGTGTGTATTCTGGCCTGTCAGTGAGCCTGTGTGTGTCTGTCGTCGTGGCTGGCGCAGGAAAGCAGACCAGCTTCCTCTAACCCGGGTCATTTTAAGTAAATGTTGGGTTTGCTTATGGCCCAAGTTCTAATGCCAGCTTTCATTGTGTAAGACCCTGCACCTGTAGAGGGCAGCCTGCGGCCGGAAGCTGTGAGAGGGGTGTCACAGGTGCTTTCGGTCTGTGTTTATGAGGCACTGCCAGCCACAGGACGATGGCTCCTGGCACAACTGCTGGAACAGGAAGCTCGTCCCACGTGCAAAGCCTGTGCCTGGTCTGCACTTCCTTTGCTTTCTAACCGTTTGGAGCCAATAGCTTAGAACACAACGGCTGTGAAAGCGCGCTTTGCGCGTACACTTCAGCGGAACGGGACATTGATCAGGTGCGAAACCTGTACAGTTCCTGTTGATGGTGTGGGTGGCACAGGAATAAGCAACCGCTCAGCAATTCTTCTTTCTCAGTCTGTTCTCTTTTCACCTAAGGCCACCAAATGCCCAACTGAATCAACTGTGGGGGCGGAACGTTTTCTTCCTGCATTGTGGGTATTCTCGCACCTTCCTGGGAAAGTCACAGAATATTTCCGCACAACACCTCCCTATGCTTGAGGCTAGTGTGTATCAGAGCCCACTGCCTTGAACGGAAGCAATGTGCCGTCACAGGGCAGAGAACAATCAGGAAGTCCACACCCTGTTGAGTTTTGCCCAGTGGTTCCGCGGCTGAAGGGAAGGACAGGTGTGTAAGTGACTGTTCTGCAAACTGCACTAGGCAATGGCCCAATTTCTTCCTTTAGTTATTCCCAATGCAGCCCGAGAAGACATCGTCATATATTTATGCTGCCTGAATTCTCTGCACACTTTCAGTATTATAACACTGTTTGCCAGCTTTCTGTTTGACTTCAGGTATGCTGTTCAAAAATAGCATAATTTACAAGTACATTCTGTTTTTCAAAATTGCAAATACGTGTAGTCATGATAAAATTATAAGGAAGGATGGGAGATGCTGAGTTATAGATTAAATATTGACATCCATAAGTTTTTGTCATGAAACATTTATCCACACTTAAGTATAAGTAGACTTAAGTTAGGACCCTAGAAAAATATTTTTCATTAAAATGAATTAAGGATTTAAAAAGAATTCCTTTTTTAAAACTAAATTATAATGATTGGATAATAGAGATTGGATGAGTAGTGCTGGGATTTTAATTTTCTTGCTGCCACTAACCTTGTTAGTCAAATCAAGTAGGTCTTATCTACATCATCCAAAAAGCTGTGTGTGGGGCAGGATATTTTACAAAATTCTCAATTCCAACTAGATAGGTAGGTGACAGATGGACAGACAGACAGACAGAGTCAGACGATCCTCGTCACTGGCTAATCTGTAATCACTTGCTAAGCAACAGTTCTGTGTCGGAACAAAAGCAGTGAAGAATGCAGTTCCATTGCCTGGAAAATGTATCAAATGGCTTTGGCTGGTGCCTTAAGTGCCACCAGGTGTGGCTCCCGGTTGTTCTCCGACAACCCCATCAGTCCCCCTCCCACGCCCCCCCCAACACATCATGTGCCGTCCAGCAGGTCAGATGGAAGCCTGAGACACAGCACCGCTCCCACCCGGCCCTCCCCAGCCCCATCGGTGAGACCCACCAGCAATTCTGCAGCTTCCCGTGACGATGGTGCCCATTTCCATAACTGGACCATCTGCTATTTGTGCTTCAGGTTTCCTCACCAAAGCCAGGATACATTTATGAGAGCGTCCTGGTCTCTGAGGGATACATGTCTTCCATGTGCGGAGAAGGGGTTCAAAGGAAGCGTTTCATGGACATAGTATAAGGAGTTTTCCCCAGGGAGTAGCTGTATGAATGTGATGTGACACGTGCGTCCCTGAGTGTGTGCTGGGAAAAGGCCTCTCACCACAAGGCGAGCCTGTGTGAGGAAGGGGACACTCGGCAGCACAGGTGGTCGCTCTTTTACCAGGGATGGCCCTGAATCGTCGCAATCTCCTGGTGAGACGAGCTTCTGTAACAAGGCCTCTGACGGCGAAGGTGATGGAAAATCACCCGTATTGGGAGGAGAGAAAAACCAACAGCTTCATCTGAAAAGCTAAGTGCTCTTTCAGACGAGCAGAGCCATGTGAAGAGGAACAAAAGCCATACAATATTAATAAAAATACACAAAAGCTCCTTAAAATATAAACCACTCCTTAATTTTATAAACAATACGAAGAGACAAATGGCAAACTAGAGGAAAGTATTTGGAAATATATGAAGAAGACCTAATTACAAAATATATAAAAAGTTCTTACAAATCTATTTTAAAAGGGCTCTATAAAGGCATCAAAACACGAGTAAATAACAAGATCAGGTTTTGTAGGAAAAAATAAAATGATTTTTAAACAAAAGAGAAAACATTCATGTTTACATAATATATGTGCTAATTAATACTAAATAAAAAACACTTTTTCTCCTATTAGATTGACAACATTTTTAGTAACAAAGTTGGTAAATACTTTGACAGGAAATTAATTCTCTCATCTACTGATGGAAGTTTGAATTGGTAAAAGCTCTGTGGAGAGCTATTTGACAATATCTATTAA
The DNA here is from genome assembly GCF_004115265.2 of Rhinolophus ferrumequinum. Lineage (NCBI taxonomy): Eukaryota > Metazoa > Chordata > Mammalia > Chiroptera > Rhinolophidae > Rhinolophus > Rhinolophus ferrumequinum. Next base: position 2,680,968 of record NC_046301.1, on the reverse strand, counting down.
AATTTAAAATGCATATACTCGTTTACCCAGCAATTCTATTTGAGAATTACTCCTACACTTTGTATGTGCAACGTGTGTGCAACTACACCCAACTTCATTAACTGAAGAATTTTTGATATAGCCACAGATTGGAAACCTCCTAAATGCCCACAGAGGTCCCAGGCTGAATAAATTCGGAAACCCTGTAACATGGAGTGCTAAGCGCCCATTAAAAATAACAAAAAAGTTCTATATATTCACTCTATGGAAATGAATCTATGCTAAAATGAAGAAAACGTAGACCCAGAAGAGGATGTGTATAGTATGTACATGATTTGTTGTAGACACGCACGTACGTGTAGTGTAGGATTATAGCTAGAAGAATACCCAGAACCGATAGCGCCTTCTGCATCTGGACCAGGAGGGAAGAAGGGAAGATGGTGCAGGGGAAGATTTATGTTTTCTCCCCGTCTTTTTCTTGATCCCACAGTGAATGGGGTTCTTGGCCTGAGAACTAGTGTTTACCAGCCTTTGAAGCCTGTATCATTCAGGACGCCATTACTATGTAGCTCAGATATCATACTAACACACACAGAGTATCATTTCTATTTCACTGATGAGGAAAGAGAAGCTGAGAAAATGTAAAAAAGTCACAGAAGTTCAAAAAGGTGTTAGTCAGAATGAGGTCATGATTCTAAAGCACCCACTGGGTAGGCAGCTGTCCTCTCGGGCTGGGCTGTGTCCCGTCCAGGAGTGCCTTGGCACTGCTTTCCCCACCAGTGGCACGTGTCGAACTCTGGAGATGTCCAAAGATGAGATCGCCACTTGGTATCTGGAAGTGCACACGCATGTGCACACACACACACACACACACACACACACACTTGTGCATTGCTGGCTTTGGACTCTGGGGGTGACAGCATCCTGTTTACTTACCATGGGAACCCCATCGGGAAGTACAGCACCGAGGGACCTTCCCCCAGGTGGGGAGCCAAAGTTATGGCCCAGGATGCACTGGGGCCAGAGAGGAAAGCGGGGGAGGTGTTACAAGGCTTTAGAGCCTAACGGTAACTTTGGAGCCATGTGTCCCCTCACCTGTGGGGCCCTAAGAAGCTCTCGGGGCATACTTTCAAGAAGACTGGAGATTCTGCGGATGAAAGGGGACAAGGGCAGATTATCTGTATGACTGTCACTATACAGCTGTCCCGTTGTCAACACGCTGGCCATTGGCATGGACAGAGCTGAGTCAGGGCACTATTTAATCTGATTCCAAACCCGTGATGATCCTGTTCTGACTTTGACTTTTTGCTGCTTCGAGGCTCATGAGCACCAATCTTTATCTGTTTCTGTTCTGAGCCAAGTCACTCATTCACGCGGGCATTTATTCATGCAGGTTTTCAGATAAGGAACAGCTAATCGGTGCTCACAAGGGTGAGATGACAGTCTGTACCCTCCCTCTGTCGTGGCGTCGTGGCGTCTGTGATCTGGATGGGAGTCAGCAGCCACGTGCTCAATGACTGACCTCGAATGCATGAGGGATGTGCCCGCAGACTGAGCATAGCTCAGAGAAATGGGCGTTCTCGTCACCGGGTGGAGTCAGTGAAGGCCTCCCACTAATGAGGAAACTGAGTCAGAGAAGACCGGCCGGCTTCCTGGCAGTGACAGGAGCACCAGGCAGAGGCGCCTGAGACATTGGTCAGGAACCACAGGCGTCTGGAATGGTGTGAGGCTTCTGGGTCCAAGTGGGGTGGTGCAGGCTGGAGCTGCCTGGACGCTAAGGACACCTTATGAAATGGTCCTTCATGTCACGGTACAGAGTGCGCTATGGGAAGCAACTGAAAAAGCGTGGACAAAGGAGTAGCAGGATTGGATCTGTATGGATGTAAGTCACATCGATGATGTTCTAAATACTCTGAAAATAAGTAATTGCACGTGAGGATACATCTCGTTCCTCAATCTGGTGAGAATACACGTGAGGATACATCTCGTTCCTCAATCTGGTGGTCCATCTCTCTTTTACCCCCAAGCACTCTCTCTACCTTTCTTATTTTTCTCTTGGGAACCCAGTTCAATCTTATGTGAAATAGTCTCATAACGCTTCAGAGGTAAGCTGGGAAAATCCTCGAGAGGGATGCTCGGAAGGCATGTGAGGTGCCCTCATGTGACACCCAGTGTCGTGTTTCCAGTCCGGGAGCAGGCATGCTATTTAAACTAGACACTGGAAAAACACATCTGGAATCAGCTCTTTGAGAAAGCTCCGGAAAAGCCATTCTCCACAGAAGAGGGTTCTCTGTTCCAGTGCGGCATCGAATTTCTAGCAGTCCATGAGCTAGAAGTCCTATTGCACATCCTTGCCTCTGGGCACAGCCTTTGTTCTTCTTCAGTTCCTCTTCTCCTCACTGACGTGTAATTCCTTCGGGAGTCCCTGCAGAAAGAAAGGCATCTCTTTCCATTTTCTTCTTCCTGCAAAGAGGACCAGGCTCTCTAGACACTGAACAGATTAGCATCCTGAGTGTTAGCGCTTTCCATGAGGCACAGACCCAAAGACCAGGGAGAATCCGGGGCCAGAAGCCAGGACGCGGTGTGTTCCCCACCCATGGGATATTTACTGCTGCTGCCACTCAGCTGGAGGGAGCAGGCTTCTGCTTTTCCCTTTTTATCCTTCCTTCCTTCCTTTTTTCTTTTCTTCTTTCCTTCCTTCCTTCCTTCCTTCCTTCCTTCCTTCCTTCCTTCCTTCCTTCCTTCCTTCCTTCCTTCCTTCCTTCTTCCCTCTTTACCTCCCTCCCTCCCTCCCTCCATTTTTTTATATGCAGAGCTAGTAAACAATTATTTTACATTTACATTTAAATGTGTGAATTTACATTTACGTTCTAAATTAGAAAATTGCAATACAATTTTGTTTTCTATAACATCTTACAAGTAAAATGTATCTTGAATGGTTTTACAACTCAGAAGAGAGGTATAAATCTAAAATTTAAAAAAAAATTATATAGGGAGAGAGAAGAGAATAATGCATGAGAAAAAATGAGATGGTGTATTTGTCCCTCAGGCAACATGGTTCATTCAATTTCTTTTGTAATTCATTTTGGGTGAAGCATACTTTATGAATTATGAACACGTTCAGTAATGAGGGACTGATAAATTAGTTAACTATCATAGATCAGTTATTTTTTTCTTATTTCTAAAAGTATGCATAACTTCAGCTAGGTGAACCTGGTGAGATCCTGTGACTTTTTTCTTCTGCAAGTTATTTAGCTCTTTGAGTGGGCCATGTGGACGGTCCCTTTGTACTATGTACCAGTCCAACTCTTAGATTTCATGAATATTAGGTAAGAAATATACCCCATGATGCATGCTGCGTACATACTATTTAAACATAGAAATGAATTTTAATACTTACTGTTTTGTGAAGAGAATGTTAGTTTTTAAATGAAAGCATTTAGTGTGAAGCTGACAGTTGAAAACTACAAGCAAATAAATCAACATTGGTTAAAGGCACCCTGTGTGCCTGGCTCGATGTGTATAACATCTACTTAAACCTCAGATAAACTCTAAATCGGCTGTTGTTTCCTCTATTTTGTATGAAGACTGGGAGAGGTTGAGAGATTAGGCCTTTTTGTACAAAATCCAAGTACTGGAGTTTTGCATAAAATTCAAACCTACCTGACTTCAAATCCAGGCTCTTGGCAGAATATTATATAACAATTTTGAAGATTAATGACACTATTGAGTCAATTAAATGTTTCATGCCCAAATCAGATAACTTTCATACTTCCAGAACTTGCTTCCAGAACAGGCTTGTCTTGAAGTATGATTTCTTGTCTTAAGAGGCCATTTTTTTAAGCTAACGTTTCATCTGCTCCTCTCCACCTTGCTGAGGCTGCAAACTGGTGAGATGCCTAGAAGCTTCTGACAGAAAGAATGAAGGATCTCTGAGCAGCCTGCAGAAGGGAAGAGAACAGTGTCACACGGTTAACCTCTGTGGCTGGCGGGGCCGGGGACAAAACAGCCATTTCTCCCCCACCAAACCTGACACACTCGATACTTGAATTATAAAACTGCTATCGGATCAGACATACACTTATGTTCTAACTAATGATTTCAGCTGGGAGCTGAATGATTTTGGTGCATGGTTTCCAGAACAGAATTATTCTCCCATTCAGTGATGCAAATATTGCCTTGTGTATTTCTACTGGAAGTAGATGAATTTCCTGTTCTGAAGCGTAGATGTGTTAAACTGAAAAGTTATTCCTTGAATTCCAGGTTTTTGCCTCAGACACAGTGAAGATATTTTTGTTTAAAATCCTCACCTAATACTAGGTTTCATGGCAAGTCCTTCTTTATAAGAGTGTTCTGTAGGCCTTGGTTTCTCCATCTCGGCACTGGTGACATTTCAGATTGGGTACTTCCTTTCTGTGGGGGCCGGTCCTGGGCATTGTACGATGCAGAACAGAATCCCCGGTTGTACACTTGATGCCAGGGGCACCCCTCCCCCCCCCCCCCCCGCACAAGTTGTGACAATGAAAGAGGTTTCCAGGTATTGTCCCACATCTCCTGAGGGACAATGCCTTTGAGAATCACTGCCACAGCCCCCTTAAACTTTATTTCTGGTCAGTTTGGGGCAGAAAGAGAAAGGCAGTCTCGAAGACATAAAGAGGGGAAGATAAGAAAGAAAAGTGAAATAAATAATTAAAATTAGGTGTGAGCTAGCGGGATTGTTCATAACACACCGAAACGGAAAACACCCCAAAACATCCATCCACTGGTACATGACAAACCCATTTGTGGTGCATCCATATGGTGGACACTCAGCAAAAAAAACAGGAAAAAACTACTGAGCAACGCACAAACGTTTCTCATTCTGAATGAAGTTCAAACAGCACCATGCTTGGTGAAAGAAACCAGACGCAAAAGACTGTCTACTCTGTGGTTCCAAGTATACAGAGTCCTGGGGAACACAGACGAATGGGGTGTGACTGTCTAAACACAATGTTGTTTTGTACACCTGAAACTAGCAATAAGAAATAAAAATTAATGGGACGGTATCTCTACTTCTTGCGGTTATTATGACAATACTAACGTACTATATTCATTTCCTATAGTTGTTGTAACAAATTACCACAGACTCGGTGGCTTAAAAGATAAAAAACAACAAATATTTATTCTCTCCCAGCTCCAGAGGCCAGGAGTTCAAAATCAAGGCATGGCCAGGGCCGCGCTCCTTGGGGGTACTGGGGGGGGGCACCCTGGCCTCTTCCAGCATCTGGTGGCTGTCAGGTCCCCATGGCTGTGTCACTCGGTCCCTGCCTCTGCCTTCACATGGCTTCGGTGTGCCTCTGCCCAGTCTCCCTTGGCCTGGTCTCTTACAAGGTCACCTGTCATTGTACCTCCGGTCCTCTTTATCCCAGGGTGATCTCATGTCAAGGTACTCAATTACATCAGCAAAGACCCTTCCTCCAAGTCAGGTCCCCTTCACAGGTTCTGGGGACGGTTCAACCCACCACCAGGACTTCAGAGAACACACAGTATCAGCTCCATGCCTGGTGACGGTTATTATGTTCATGATTTTATCGTTTCATTAGGGCTAAAAAATAACTTGCATAGTAACTGTTTGCCTCCGATTTCATGTACTTCTACTCCTGTAGGCATAGTAATGTACCAGGATGAATCATTTCTGAAATTAATGACAATTCTGCAATTAATGAGCCCTTTCTCCAACACTGTCCCCGTGTCCCCTTTTGTCTTCTCCCGTCACCTGTGGAGCCTCACGTCCTCCCGGTGGGGTGAGCATTAGGATGTATTTTTATGTTATGTATTATTTAATAACAAATACTTATTGAACAATTATGATGACCACAGTGAATTGAAAGGCGGCGCCCACTGGACGATTGGATGACCTGGGGATTTACCCAAGTTCCATGGAATGGAAGGGCTGCCTCTGTTTAGGGTCTTTATTTACGTGGCCGGTGCTCCTCCTTGAAGCTCGGAGGCAGCAGCCATCACACGACTTTCCACACAGACCTACTCCGGGTCACATATGTAGTGTGAGTGACAGACTGGCCTAATGGGCACCCCTACAAATAAAACTCTTATAATAATGCACAAAGTATATAAGCTGTCTCTCCCACCTCTCTTTCCAAATCAGGAATTTTAATTATGTGCTTCTAAAATGTAATAGCTGTTTGAAGATTCAAGTCAGATGAATTTCTGCTTTTGTCAGCCGAGGGTTCTGTCAAGTAGCTTAAATACATTCCAAAGAAGCTTCTTTCTTCCCGTTTTTCAGAGTTTTAATCACAATTCTCTCTCCCTGTCCCATTGCAGTGATCGCCAGGCCGGCACGTTGTATGGACAATACAACACAAGCCCCAGGGGTGGAAGGAGCGTACCCGCGTGTGAGGCTCACCTCTGTCCCAGGCAGCGCGTGTGCAGCCGTGTCTGGTTTGCAGCAGTCTGGACAGCGGTCGTTCCCGGAGTGATCAGCTCTCCCGCCTGTGCCGTCCTTCCTCCTGACAGGTGAGTCCCATCACAAGGCCGCTTCCTTCTCTGCAGACCGGGCTCCGGTCTGGCCGAGAGTAAGTCTCAGCGGCACATCTGCCTCTCAGATCCCTCACCTGGATATGTCAGGTGACAGGGAGCTTTCTTTACTCATTGATGAGCTGAAAACACAGGAAAGTATTTCTGAAAATATCGAAGCTTGCACACACATTTCTCATCTAAATCTAAATGCTTGAGGTTTTCTCTCCCTAACGGATTATAAACACGCATGGTTGCTCTGTGCTCACTGATATTTTCTAAGCAAATATTAGATGGCAGTAAGTATCCTCCGTGCTTGTGTGTAGTGGATTTGTGCAGTCTACATAAATATATCACAAAACGTGAATATGACCAACACATGTAGGTACGTGACTCAGCAATGTCATAGATTTGTATTTGCAGATAAATACTGTAACAATACGTATACATTCAGTTTGATGATAAGAACAGGCTTTGGGATGGAGGTTATTTGTGGAAAAAAAATCGGGAAGCTGATAACTAACACTGAGCTGGGGTTGGCGTGAGGCATCATCTGTATGACTCAGGGATGGTGTATTTATTTATAGAAAAAATAGAAGTCATGGAAATTGAAACATGCATTTCTGTGTAATTTTCTGTGTAATTTGCCTTCATTCTGTGTAATTTTCTTTGCCAGCTGGAGGTGCTGTTTCTATCAGATGAGCGGTTCAGGAATGAGCTTACCTGTCAAGTTACCCCAGAAAACGTTAGCGTCCGCGTGAGGTCAGGTCCCGAGAAGTGGGACCTGAGAGAGTGTCAGGTTCGTGTGTTTTGTTGAGCGAGTGCTGTTGTCCAGGAAAACCCTCTAAGGGAGCGCGAAGCCGGCAAGAGGGAAGAAGTGAGGAAGTCATGGCCTAGGGGGACCCCTGGCATTGGCCGGCTCACAGGGGCGCCTTCAGGAGCATGAACTGGAACACACAGTGGGCCTCCCACCAGACCTGCCCGCGGCCGGGGGCGGGGGCCCGTGACTCACTGCTAGGCCTGTGAGGCTGGACGGCGGGAGGGGGCCTGTCTTCCCTGAGCTCCCACGAGGGCCGCTGCGCTGCAGGAGGGCGCGGCTGTGAGCCGTCAGCGCGCAGCGTGGAGTCCCGTGCTGGCCAGCGACTGGGTTCGCGCCGGCACCCCACTAGCCTCTCCGTGCAGCTTCCTGGGGTCTGTGATGTTAGAACGACCAGTGTGTGCACACACGTGTGACAATGTGGCAGGAAAGGACCATGTCTTCAAATGTATCGGTTCAAATTTTGCCCTTTGGAATTCATTCTATGAGCAGATGAGCTCATCATTGTTTAAAATGTTGACACCTTGTCACAGGTAATATAGCAAATGTTTAATCTCACCTTTGTATGAATTAATAGATTACTGTTCTTTTAGATGCTGGATAAACTTAGTTAAAGGAAATGGCTTTGGATGAGATGTAGGAAATACCTTTCCTTTGAACTTGAGGTTCGGGCATAAAAGTTAATAAAGTGGGCACCTTGGGCCGTCAGAGGGGGTGGAAATCTGGCAAGGTAAGAGCAGCCCCTCACCTGTGGGTCGGGCTGTCCTGTGTACAGCCCGGGAAAGACACGCAGTCACCATAAAGTCGTACATCGATTATGGCTTGTTGGGTACATTTTTTCCCAATCCCACAGAGGGATTATTACGTGCAACTAATCAAAACTGGGGCACTGTACCTCTATTTAGCATGAGTTTAGCAAAGGTGGTTAGCAAACATAGGATGGAGGCAGTAGAAAAGCTAAAGCTCACAGCCAAGACCCTGTATCCTGTGGGTCAGACACTCAGGGGCAGGGCAGGGGGCCGTGTGGCCCCAGGCGGCCAGCCGCTCAGAGGGAGTCAGGGGAGGCAGGGCTGCTCGCCTCTGCGTGGCTGTGGAGAAAGCATCCCCAGGTGTACAGGTGCCTGTGCCGCGCAAGGCGTTCCACTTCCTGTAACGACTCTGCATAACTGGGTATTTTTTATGTTGACAAAAGAAAATGAGCACTAGTCCACACGAAAAACATTAAAACTGAAGATAGAGTAATCTGTGTTAAGCGCTGGATATTAGGTGGTTCCAACTTTTCTTCCTGTTACAGAAGAATGAGATGAACGTGCTTCTGTACCAACTCGTCTCCGTACTCCTGATACCGCACCTCAGTAGCTTCTAATTTTCTGCTTTGTTGTTTGAGCTTCTGGAAAAAAACTTGCAATGAAAGAAGCATCCCTAAACGCTAAGTGTGCTTATTTATGGTGAAATTCGGCTGTCATTGGTGTGTGTGAACACTTATGTGGCATTATGTAGGAATAAAATGCACTGAGCAGTTCTTTTGTAATTTTCCAGGTCGCAGCAGCCCCTCACGTTGCAGTTTGCAAGGTGTTTTCACAAGGCTGTCTCCTGACGGGCAGAAGACGCTGTGAGGTAGGTGGTGTCATTGTCTCATTGGGTTGGTGGAGAAGAGGCCCAGGCGGGTTCAGGCCGTGGAAGGTTCCATCAGAGCCAGCCCTGTCTCCTCATTCCCGCGGCTGTGCTCTCGCGGCAGCAGCCGTGTGGTGTCATTCTCATGGCAGCTGTTCTATGGAGTAGCTTTATCAGCAAAGGAAATGGTTCCAGCTCCTTGAAGTGTTGGCTGCAGAGAAGATGCTGCTGCCAGTTGTTTTATCTCTTGGAGTTAAGAACCGGGGGGCATAGGACAGGGTCTCTGCATTCTCCTCAGCCCAGGTTCCATGCTGGATGAACGAACGGGATCTGTTTCTAGGAAGAATCATTGATGTTTCTCTGTCGTTGTCATTCTTTCCTTATGTAGTAGTAACTCAATGCATCTCTTAAGTGGCTTCTCTTTCTAATTGTTTGTTCTCAGAAAAACTTTTCAAAAAGTAAGCAATCTTAGAATAATATTTTGAGGCTAAAATATTATATTTTCTTAAATATTTTGTGAATGCTTCGAAACCAACTTGAGTATGTCATCATACAAATATCCCGATTATGTGGCTGTTGTTTGAACTTCTGTTTATTCATACTTTCTAATACTATATATTTTTCATCCCACTGATAAGGTTGTAATCAGAATTATAATATGTCGAAGAGACCTTAGAGATCAAATAGTGAGTCTCCCCATTTGTAGGGCAAGGTAGTACTTGATACCTGCTTCCTTCCAAACAGAAAAAAAACAAAACAAAACAGAAATAAACTGGAAGAAACAACCAAACCAAACTAAAACAGCCAATATGAAGTAAAAAATCAACTGTAAGGATAGTAAAACTGTAAATCTTTACTGTACTTTCTTTATTCAAATGTAATCCAACTGTTCAATTTCAGTTTTTCTTGCCGGTATTGGCAGTTTTACCGAGGTACAGAATAGTTTCTAGAAATTACAAGTTTTTAAATCATTTGATTTTATCTCTTTTATAATATCATCAGTGGTTCTAACTTTTTTTCACTTCTCCAACTTTCTGAGAATTCTTACAAATCCGAATAATCTGAATCATACAGAGATACTGTGTTGGGAAACAAGTATTTCTGTCCAGGAGACGTTAGAGCCTTGCGCATCTCTCTTAGACATCCCCCACTTCTGGGAAGGCTAATTGCTTAGCTGGCACTCTCATCCACAGGACTTTCTCTGTTTGCAGCGCTATGTCTGTGTCACCCGCCAGGCAGGGAAAACTGGGGGTGCTGGGCAGTAATTGTCCCGGGGGACAGCCCTTGACCTGTCGTGGGAGGGTGTGGGTAAATCCTGCTGTTTTTGCTGCTGCAAGTCCACCAACAGTGGTGCTAGCAAAAGTGCAGCCGGCGGAGAAGACAGTCTGGGCTCTAAAAATGTACGAGTCCCGTGAGGACGAAGCGCTGCACCCTACGTAGTGGGGAGGTTCAGTGGGACCTGCCACCTCACCGCAGGGCAGCTGGGGGTCTGCCAGGGCTGCTGCCGTCTCAGGCGCTCAGCACAGCCTGGGATCTGCTGGTGGCAGGTGGGCAGTCAGCGGCTGGCATCAAGGAGCTGAACCTGTGTGTGGCCTCCACCCCGACTGCCTCATCGATTCATGCGCAGGCCCACTGATTAAGGACTGGAAGTGGCTAATACTGAAAGGACTCAGCACCATGTTTGGGAGTGGAAGTGAGACAACTGTACTCTCATACCTTGCTGGTGGGACTATAAAATGGTACAATCGATCGATTTGGAAAATAGTCTGAGAGTCTTATAAAGTTTCAATATCCACGTACTATATGTGAGCCAGTATTTCCACTCCCGTGTGTTTACTTAAGGGTATACATAGGCTGATATTCAGAGCAGCATTTATTGTAAATTTGAAACATGGAAGTAAGCCAAATATATGCCAGTAGATGAATGGATCCACCAATTGTGGCAAATTTACATGACGGAGCACTATTCAGAGCCTAACGAAATGAAATCCTGATGGATACAACATAGATGAATCTGAGAAACATACTGAACAAGAGACGCCCACCACAAAAAGGTACTGAATGTATGAAGAGGAAAAACTAATTTGAAGTGATAAAGGTCAGATCTCTCGGGTTCCTGGGGTGAGGGTTGGGGAAATTGATTACAGAGGGAGAAGAAAATTCTGCAGTGATAGAAATTCTATATTTCATTTGGGAAAGAGGCTACATGGGTGTATACAGTTGTCAAAACTCAAACTGTACATAAAATGTGTGCCTTTGAGTTTAGGAAATGATGTCTTATTATAATTAAAGAGTCAGTGGGGTGTTTGGCTTCCGGGCTGGTTCCGTAGACCCACAGCCCACAGTCTGGGGTGGGTATGGGGCAGAGCGCAGAGCAGATGTGGCCGTGCCCATGGAGCCTGGCCAGGGAGGACAAATCAGACCCACGGCACCAAAGTGCGTTCCCGCCCTTGCATGTGAGCACAGCACCTGCAGAGGTTAATGCCGTCGCTTTGCTTCTGTTTCCAAAGCGTATTCAGATTCCTCTAACGCAGAACCCGGCAGGGAATTCTGGGAAAACAGGTTCCACATGAACAGGTTGACACGATACATGTCCGTTTCTGTGAATCACTGTAATTCTGTTTTGAGAAGTGAGAAAACCCCAAGCCTTCCAGTGTCACCCACCAAGCTTGAGAAAATGGGGGGGAAAACATGGAAATTCACCAGTTTTCTAAAGGGCAATTCTTCACATGATATTGTTAAGTGTCAAGTTCACTTCTCCCTTCCTTTGCACACATGACATTCATCATAAAGGACCGTGTGGTCCAACGAGCAGCAGGGGCCTTGGAAAGTCCCCACGTTCCCTACTCAGCGTTTTTTTTTTTTTTTTCTCATTTGACATCCTTCGTGTTTACCATCCAGCTATTCGATTATGTGTGGTTGCAAGTATATAATTACTCGCCAGGTTTGCATCCAGACGAACAGCCCTGATCAGTCGGAGGGGGTGTTTCTAAGCACAGCTGCTGTTATGATCCGCCTTCTCTCGGGCCTCCTGCTAGGGACCAGCAGAAACAAGGCACACCTCTCCGAATTGTCCCTCTGGGGCTGCCCAAGGACAGAGGGCCCAGAACCACCTTTTCCACCAGGCTCAGATGCTGCTGGGACATGTCTCTGGCGGCTAGTGAGCGTCTCTGACACGGATGAGCGAATGGCCCCTGAGCACCGCGTTTAAGCTTCTCCTGCTGTCTTGGAACTCTCCTTCCGTCTAAACGCTTTCCCTTCTCAGCGTTCTCATTGTGCCATTAAACATCCATGATTTCCTGGCTTAGGAAAACTTTAAAAACACGGAAATTACTTTATTCTTTTATTCGGTTAGTCACCAAAATCTATGAATATTCATTCATTTGTTTTTCTGTTTAACAATTGTTAAACATTTGCTAGGTTCTGGGAAAGAAAATGGTGAAGAGGACAGGAGGGGAGAGATGCCCCTGAGAAGGCCCCGCCCCGCTCCTCGCCTGTCCCCTGGCTGCTGGCCGCCTCCACGCCCCACAGGGCCAAGTGTGCTTTGTCCTGTGTGTGACTCACCAGCCAGGTTCCAGTACTAACCAATCCAGCTTATGCTCTGTTGGATGCATCCTTTTCAAAAAAAATTTAAATTTATTTTCCAATTACAGTTGACATAGAATGTTGTATTAGTTTCAGCTGTACAACATAGTGGTTCGACATTTAGGTACCTTACGAAGTGGTCACCCTGGTAAGTCAAGTCCCCATCTGACACCCTACATACTCACAGCTATTACAATATTATTGACTGCGTTCCCTAGCGTCGTGTACCCCTTAAGGCGTCACTCCCCTCCCCTGCCCCTGGCTTCCTCCACAACACGCCCACCCACAAATTCATTCCTGTTATTCCGTCTTCCCAAATTTACTTCCCACTGCACCATCCAAATTCACTGCCCTCACCCTGTCACATGCTCTGCAGCCTCCCTCAGGGCGCCAGGGCCCCACCCGTCCCCCAGACTCGGCTGCCTTCCTCTCCTTTCCTCGTGCCTCCCAATGCTTCCATATCCAGTTCGACAATGCCTGTCCTACATGGGAGTTTCCGCTCGGTAAATATGGTGTGTTAATACAACCATCGCAGCCCGTTTTTCTCACGCTTTGTTTCACGGGTGTAGGTTTTCCTAACTAATTTGTTAATCAACGCTTATCCGCTTTTCCTGTTGTCTAACTGCTGACAGCTATTTGATGCACAGAAGACAGCAGTGTTCAGATTAGGACCTCAGATTCTGAAACCTCACGCTGATTTATATCTCAGCCACTCCCGTCTGATCTGGGCACCTTATTTCATTTCTCTGTACCTGAGTGCCTTCATCTGGAGACAGCAGCTAATAATGTTACCTGTCTCATAGGACGGACACGACGATCAAGAGAGTGAAAATACAAGCAGAGTGCTTAGTTAGGGCCAAGTAATTATTAGCTGTTGTTATTAGTACTCTAAATACACAGAGATGCACACACTATGGTTAATAAAATACTTCACAAAGGCGAACAATGTACCTACATGTGTGATGGCATGCAGATGCTGCCGGTTCTGTGTGGCCACTAATACAGACCCATCAGAGTTTCTCCCTGGACTGTGCTCGCCTGGCAACCCCCAGGCCTGGTCAAGCCACGTCGTCCACTAAGACTGTGTCTGTAGCCTGGGCTTGTTTGGAGAAAGCACACAGTCGAGCCGACGGGTCTTGGTCAGCTTGTTGAACGAGAGCTTGTCAGTTTCAGACCGGTGCCCTTGAATTCCTGGGCACTGACTTGGAGGCAGGAGGCAGTGCTTCCTGGGCGGTCGTGTTTTCCCAGGCCATCTCCTCTTTATGGTCGTGGCCAACGACTTCATACCTTCTCCTTGCTTCTCGATCCTTTCTCAGTCTCTCACCCTTCCTGAAGCATGGCTGGAAACCTCACTTCCTGTTGTAGTGAACAGAAGAGATACGCCACAGGTTCTCACCAATACATTTCGCCACGTGCTGCCCCGGAGTCTGAAACACTCCGCCCTCCCTGCTGTTACTATGTGAGCCGCTAGTCCGAACCTTAGGCCTCTCTTTCTCTGTAGTTCTCCTCCAATCCCTGAGTAGTCTCCTCTGGTTCCATGCTCTATGTGCCATGCCTGTCAGGTAGGGTTTAATCGGGGAAGCGGAGCGCTTAGTGATGTGGAATAAGGTGTTTATTATAGGTGACCGCGAGGCCTTTCGTGGTCATTGGCGAGGAAGTGTATGGATGGAAGGCTGTTGGCTCTGCCTCTGGTTTGTTTGAAGGTCATTGTCAATCAGCCAGGGCTTGCCATCTGGCAGAAGATATGGACCCGAAGCTTGAGAGAGTGAGGACATCCCAGATCCAATGAGTCAGGGAAAACTGGCATCCCCAGGGACGGGCTGGAAGAACCGGTACCCATGCCATGGAGCTGCCCTGGAGTCGGCCCGGGCTTGGAGGAGCTGAAGGAAGAGGTCCAGTGGGAGCTGGAGGACTCGAGTGCTGGGCCCGTGCCATGAGGTGCCCAGCTGGTCAGCAGGCTTACAGCAGCCTGGGCGCTGACCATCAGAGCGTAGGGCCCGCGTGCTGGCATGCCTCCACCTGCAGACCTTGCACAGATGTCTCATGTGGCAGCCCCACCGCACGGCCCACAGGGAAGGACTAATGGGGCAGGGTTCCAAAAGACCACAGCTGTCACAGTGTGATGAGTCCTGAGTTTGTGTCCGTAGCTCAGAATTGTCCCCTGAAGTCCAGATCCATGTCTGCGCACTGACATTCCCACTCAGATACGTAGGAATATCTCAGATTTAACTGCCCCACTGCAGTTATCTGCATCGAAGGAAACCCAACTTCCTCTCTCCAGTTCTCAGGCAACCGGAATTATTGCCGCCTTCTCTCTTTTACCCATTTCTGATCCATCCCAAGAGTCTGTTAGGTCTGCCTTCAAAATAGAGGTGACCCTTGGCAAACAAATCCTCATTCTCCAAAGCCCAGTAACTTAATGGACCTTGAAAAATGGTATCTTTTGTGATCCCAACGTAGAACCAATGACTGCAGTGCAGGAACTGAGTAGAACAGTACAAGGAGGCCTCGCACACATATTTGCAACCTGCTACATCTCATCGCCTCCGTCAAAACCTTATCACCTCCCTCCTGGATCATGGCTCCCGATTTGTCTCCCCACCTCCACGCTTGCTACTCTGGAGTCTGTCCTTCACCTAGCACTCAGAATGATCCTTAAACAAAGGCACATCCTGTCACCTGATCATAACCAGGGTCAAACTCCAAACCGGTGCCATGCTTACAAAAGCCTTTGGAATCAAACCCCGTGCTGCCTCTGAGACCCCTTTCCCCGGCCCGTGCCCTCCCCCACGTGCCTTTTGCTTCACCTCCACTGGCCCCCTCCTGAGGCCTCTGCACTGCTCTCCCCTTTCCTACAGCACGTTCCCCCACCACTCCCCCGGCCACATGGCCCTCTTTCACATAATTTCCAGGTTTTTCTCAAATGAAACTGATGGCTCATTTTATGTCTAAACTTGGCTAGGCTGTGGGGCCCAGTTATTTGGTCAAAAACCAGTCCAGATAATGTTGTGAAGATATTTTTTAGATATGGTTTACATATCTAAAAGTTATCTGATGAGTTTTAAGTCTGAAAACTGCAAGGCAGGCCAGCAGTCTGGGAATTACAGCAGGAGTTGTTGTCACAATAGTCTTGGGTTTCAAGACAATCTGGAAGCAGAATTTTGTCCTCTTCATGGAGCCAACTGATTGGACGAGCCCCCCCCTACCTTATGGAGGGTAATCTGCTTTGCTCACAGCATATTTGCACATTCCGGGATTCTGTTTCTTGTAGAACCCTGACAAATACAGTCACCTTTTCATTGAAATGTTCACTTACCAGTCTGTTCAATACAGAAACCATCTCCATACAGCTTTCCCATGGCAATCCCTATTCCACTTATTTTTCTCTGGAACCTGTTACGATTATGTTCATATGGTTATTTATACTGTCTTTTTCTCAGCTTGTACTAGAACATCTAAGGTTCATGAACATAGGCGCTTCATTCTGTCCTCTGCTGAGTCCCTAAAAGAGTGTTTGGCTTAAAGTAGGCATGCAGTGAATATTTGTTGTGTTAATAAATGAAGGAATGAATGAATCAGTCCAAAATAAGTGGAGTTTCTGATTCAGTTGGAAAATATTTGGCAATGACTAAGTCCTTGGAATGGCATGGAAAGGAGACTAACTCAACACTGGAGGGAGACAGTGGGGGGGAAGAAGAAATTATGACAGCAGAGCTATGCCAAATTTGTTGTAAATAAAAGAAGAAAGGAAAATAGAAGAAAATCATAAAAAATACAGAATGAATAATTTCTTAATTTGCATTGTGC
Source organism: Rhinolophus ferrumequinum (assembly GCF_004115265.2). Classification (NCBI taxonomy): domain Eukaryota; kingdom Metazoa; phylum Chordata; class Mammalia; order Chiroptera; family Rhinolophidae; genus Rhinolophus; species Rhinolophus ferrumequinum. The sequence continues at coordinate 2,664,653 of NC_046301.1, read as the reverse complement.
AATTTTTACATTGATAATGACAGTTATTGTCTTTCTTGCCTCTGCCCTGAAAAGAAAAGCATAGAGAAATGAAAACAAAGGAAAGGGCAAAATTCGGGGGGAAAGCACAAGGAAGACAAATGGCCATAATGAATGCCAGTGCTTATCTAAGACTAGGGACCACAAATGCTAACGCTACCTATTCACATAGATTCTAACTCTGCTTATCTGTTTGCAGAGGAGAGATATTGGCTTATGCTAGAAAATACGAATGTGAATAAACCACTAAATATTTATAGCGTGCAGAATAAAACTTAGGAGAAAACCTTATTTATAGAATTTGAATATTTTATGCAATGCACTTAAGAAGATATTCTGTCTCACTGTCCTGACAAAAACAGATAAAATACAATAAAAAGCATGCTCGTTGTCTCCACAGAAGATATCCAGCTCAGAATGTGTCCCAAGACTGAGGTGGATATTAAAGTTCCATTCTTCATTTACTTCCTTAGTTGTGGATTTGCCACATGTGTGTTGATCACTTTCCCTGTGCCAGACGTGGCCGTCGGCGCTGTGTTTGAGACTTGTCAGGTAGGATCCTGAACATGCGAGCTCAGAGGTCACCAGGCACACACACATAAATGCACATGGTTACGGCATAAAAGGAGAAGTACATGTTCTGAGCTGCTCTCATTGGGAAAGTTAATTTTGATGGGATGTCGTAGAAGACCATCGCGGGGCACATTGCCGTGAGCCTGAGGATCAGTGGGGTCTGACTAACCATGGGTGGGGTGGAAGGAACAGACTGTGGAAAGCAGGAAGAAAAGGCGGGTGTTTCTGTAGAACCGAAAGCCAGCCAGAATGTTGGGGAGAGGAGGAAGGCAGAGCCCAGCTTTGCGTCCATTGCAGCCCTGGGGAAGGCTCTGGAAATGCCTTGACACTGAGAATGTTAGCACTGGTATGTGCAGCTGAAAAGTGTTATCAGGAATACGTACGCCAGGGGACAAGACGATGTAGTATTTGCAGAATCTGGGGAGAGGCTCTGGAACAAGTATCACCCACAAACAATTAGCTGCCTGATGTCAGAGGCAGGCTCTGGGATCCTCATTTAACTGCAGGTGTTTGAGAGCTGATCGCAGAAACATGGTCTGGAGGGGAATGAAGTGAGTCAGACCCTGGGAAGGAAGCTGCAGTCACTGAATAACGGCCCCACATATCTATGTCCCAATCCCGGGACCTGTGAATGTTACGTATGTGGCAAGAAGCTCTTTACAGATGGGATTCAGTGAAGGCTCTCCGGGTGGACAGATCAGCCTGGATGATCCGGGTGGGGCCTCCTGTTATTACAAGTGTCCCTGCAAGAGGGAGGCACAGGGAGATCCGACCACCGACTCGAGGAAGGCCAGGGACCCCGGAAGCAGAGATTGGAGCTGCTCCCCGATTTGTCTCCCCTGGAGTCTGTCCTTGGAAGGTGGAGGAAGTGGCCACCAGAAATGGAAAAAGGTGACAGACAGTTGTCCCTATGCTTGTTGTAATTTCTAGAAGCAGCGGCAGGAAGCCCTGCGGAAGCAGATGCAGGAGGATGTGTTGGTAGGAGGCGGTGCTGCAGACCACTGAGGCTCCTGGCACCAGCATCGCCCCGCCCGGTGGTGAGGAGCTTATCAGCCCACGTCCATACGTGATTTCTTGATGGTGGGTTCCTAAGGCATTTGCTGCCCGGCCCTCCTGGCCTTCCTCTAGCCTGCTAACCGGATGTGTGTCTGAAGCCAGGGAAAGCCTTCAGGCAGAAAAGGGCATGTGCCTTGAGTGCGCTGGGAAACGTGGAGGCATGAAGAAGGCGCTGACAAGGTCTGCAGGCTTCCCTCCTTCGCGCTTGATCTGCTGGGTCTGTGCTACGTTCTCTCTGTTCTTTCAGTGACTTTTCAGAGAACTTACAATTTTTTTTTTAAGTCTCCAAACAGAGAGGACAGAGAGCTAAACCCCAGTCCCTGCTGCTGTAGTTGGTTCCAAGGCCACACTTGGCGTCTGTGATGTCCGCCCGTGATCACTCACCCCACGTCTCCCTGCCCTGAGGCGGCACCTCTGTGCGGCTGCATTTCTCGCCTAGGGGGTGACTGTGACGAAGCCTCACTCACTGCACCCTTGTCAGGCTGTGGTGCTGCAATTGCTTGTTCTTACCTGTTGTCACGAGTGCACATGTAGGACAGCCCCAAGGAGTCTCTTATGCCAGCATTTTCCTTCCCACCCCCATTATGCACAAACCCCTAACAACACAATGACTCCCTTTTCTGCTTGGCCATCTGTGAGCACAGAGAATGGGGGGGGCAGGAACGGGCAAGAGAAGAGCACCTCAACTTCTGGACCAGTAAGTCAGGCCCTGATGTGCGTGTAGGTTAACTTACAGGTAGAAGGTAGGACATGGGAAACTCACGTTACGGTTTCAGTCTCCTGAAGTTTCTGTTCTGAGTAAAAAGTGGGCTGGAAATATGGCAGAGTGAGAAACAGAGGTTGGAGGCAATGGAAGGTGACACTGAGCATAGACAGACGGTAGGATGGGTGGGGCCGAGGGCCGTCGGTGCTATTGGAAGAGAGGCATTTAGAGAGGCCTCACGTTTCCTCGTTATAGAGATGAAAACGCAGCGCATATCCCTGATCCAGCTGCTAAGTATTAAGAAGAAATGCTCATTTCTTACATCCTTCCCTCCCTCCTGACCTGTTTCCTTCATCCCCTTGGTCCATCTTTTCTTGCCACTTTCATGCCTGCCTTCCCTCTTTCATCCCTTCCTACCATCTTTCTTTTCTTTCTTCCCTCTTCTGCTCTGTTCTGTTCTTTTTTCCTCTAACATTGACGGTGCCCCTTTATGTGTCAGATATTGTGAAAGCCGCAGAAGACACATTTTTCAATATATTTATGGTAAAAGTGCCCCTCTGCTTGAGAGGTTATTAACCTTTGTACAGAACCAACTGGGAAGATAAGCACGTTTGTTTATACACTTTGAGTTTTTAGTTCTGCCCTTCCGGGAGAACAGGAAGTAAGGTGTGGGTTATTTTGAAAATTTTACCTTTAAGAGTTTTTGCTAAGGCCCCCACCCCCATCAACACTGCTCTTCTCCGCAATGGGACATTCAAGAATTTATGAAACCCCAGCACACCCTTGCACTCTACTGGGGCCAAGTGTTATTCCTTCAGGTACATCGAATAGCCACTTCCCTCCCCTGGTCTCGGTCATGTGTGTGGCGAGTGCTGAAGTCCATGGCTCTCTTCAGCCCCCTTCCCTGGGGTTCTCGATTGCATTCATATCTACTTGGAAGTGTCCTTATAATTCACCATTCTCCTCTCCCCATTCAAGGGACAAACAGTAAACCCGGCATATTATCTTCTCACCCAAATGCCACCCTGGGTACTTTGGCATGGAGAAGCAAGAAAAAAATCAACAGCCTCTGGACAGATGGAACATGTCTGTTTATCAGGATACATAACACAGAAAATCTGTTCAGGTTTATGCCAGAGAACTAGAACCTGGAGAGAGGGAGGGAGAGAGAAAGTTAGGAAGACAGATTTGGGTTAAGGTCCAATTCTTCCAAGTATATGATTGAATAAGAAAACGAAAGGAAAGGAACCCTCATTCCGGAGGCTTTGGGGTTGACACCATTGTCACGATGTGTCTCAGAGCCTGAGTCATAGCGGCTACCTAGAGATGGACTGTGTGTTCTTGACCTTCCAGATTTTCTTCTCCCTGTCCACTCAGAGTATGTCTTGTGGCTAAACTAGATTTCTCCTACTGCAAAACTGAAAATTAACTGGACATTGATGACGAATTCATCCATATTTCATTTCACACAGTTAAATTGTTGAAAAAGTAATTTCTAGTACAGTAATCTAAGGATAAGGGACGCTTTCGGTGATTTGAAAGTATCAATGGCCAAATGCTTTAAATTGTTAGAAAACCAAAGAAGTATCTCAAGTTCCTCAGCGGCCTCTCTCCCTGGCCCAGAGGTCAAGACCAATTCCTTAGTTGTGTTTCTTACTAGTTTGGTTCCCTGGCTCATGGACAGCGTTTAAAGGAAAGGGGACCAGGCCATCGTGTCTTCTGCGCCTGTCATTGTCCACGCACTGGGCTCACTGCTTCAGCTCATCTTCAAATGAATGAAAAAGAGACCTTCCCTGGAGCTGGATGGTGGCAGCATGCTCCGGTTTCCACAGTCAGAACCCTTCTCGGGCTCTTCCCTTCTGTCCCTCTCCCTCCCTGAGACGCGGGGGTAGTGATGGCAAGGGCTGAGCGTGTGTGTGTGTGTGTGTGTGTGTATGTGTGTGTCCGGTAAAGTGACAGAGCAACGTAGTAGTTTGTCTTGTTTCCACCGGACGACGGAAAGGCGTGTGTGGAGGGGGACACGGCCGCATTCAGGGTGTGTCATCCCAGATACGTTCACAGCCGTTAACTTTTCCGTCATTTCCCTGTAAAGTGGGTCTGCTGTTCTCGGTCCGAGTGGAATCCGTATAAGCTGTGTTGGCAGGCACACGGCGAGCCCTGCGTGGGGCTTAGCTCTGCTTCAGAGACGGTGGCAGTGGCCGGTGAAGCGCAGAGGGCAGGTCGCCGTGTGCACGCGGCCCTTCCCCGCTGTGCTCTCCTTTGCGGGAGGCGCTGCGGGCCGCACAGATCAGCAGAGCACACGTCCTGCGGGGGGGGTTCTGTGGGTCCCCCACGCTCAAGGCTCAGGCGGGGAGCGACAAGGGCTGCCTCCGGCCCGGCCCTCCCAGCACCGCTGTGTCCATTCGCATGTCCACGTCTGAGTCACAGCCCCGCAGACCACACGCCGACACGGTCCCCTCTGTTTTCTTGGTCGCTCTCCTTCCTGTGCCCTTAACGTGTCGGCTTTTGTCTGTGTGCTTTGTCCTGCGTGCGCTGCCGCGGCTGTGCGTGGGGCGCCCCGCCGCCTGTTCTCTCAGGAGAACACTAGAGCGGGCGGGACACGCGCTGCCTCCCACGGGGCCGGAATTCCATGCAAGACTCCCTGTCTGGGTCATGAATGAGTTTTTGTCGCAATTTGTTGAAACTGAACTTTGGGAAGTAACTAGTTTCAGGAAACAGATCTCAATGACTCATTCAAGGTTTGCATATTCTACCTGGAGTAACTTTGCAAATACAGAAAACAGACAATTAGCAGGCATCCCACGTTTTCAGATTTCTATTCACGAAGCTATCAGGAATAGCAGACAATGGCAAGAGGTTTTCTAACATTATCAAACATTACTTCCTGGATTGGGAGGGTAAGGGGCATTTTGGAACACTGTCTTACCTGGATGTAGTTAGCTTACATTTATTCATTTATTTATTTTCTTAATTAGGGAGTCCTGGAGGAAACAGGCCGGTTACATTCATTTTTTTTAAAAAAATCCCCAGCACACAGTCGCTATATAATTACATTCGGCCAGCACCGTTAGTATGACAGAATGCCTGCATTTTCATCCACTCCGTCTTGAAACCACGCTAAAATGACACTCAAGGAATTGTACACTTAAAGCGCTAAGAGAAAATAGAACAGTAGAGGAGAAATGGCAATCAAAGTTTTTAACGTGAGAAGTAGGTGGACACGTGGTAATTAATTAACTGACCCAAAAGAAAAGAACGGAGCTGAAGTTGGCTGTGGAGAAAGCTGAGCGAGTGATCCGTTTCCCACTGGCAGTGCCTGGGAGTCTCAGGACTGGGAAACGGCAAGAACCTCTTAGGAAGGAGATGGTGGGACGGAGCTGAAAACAGACGTCTGTTTGAGAATCTACAGGAAAAGGAGTTTGCCTCTGCCCATCACAGTGGTCGCCCAGAGAAAAGGGGTGAATGCAGGTACCTCCTGCCAGCAGGAGACTTTGGAGAGAAATAACCTGGAACTTTTGGAGAGAAATCCGTGGAACACGGACGCAGGGCACGGTCACATGCGCGAGTAAGTGTGAGGGGGTGGGAAGTGGCCCCTTGCAGCTGCGTGCCGGCTCAGTGTGGGGAGTGGGTAGGAATTGTGGGTTCTGCAGCATCTCTGCCCCATTTGGATAAATACCAGCCTTAAGGGACGTAGTGAGTAACACTAGCTGCTTGGGGTGGGAAGAAGCGTAGGTTTTGGTGTCATTCTCTTCAGTGGAAACTCCCAAATCAAATTGTCTTCCTTTGGGCATGTTATCTGGTGACCCTCAGAAACCTCATAATAAATGTCTGAATCTTTTCAAATGTGTCCCAAAATACAAGGCATTATCATCTTAGTCCTATCAGGTCACTAGATCCTGGTCGCGGAAATCCTGCCAGGTGACTCTGTGACCACCTTGGTCAGAGAAACCTGAGAAATCCCTTAAGACTTGCAGGGGTGAAGCACTTGGCGTGATGTACACGGATGTCCGCGGTTAGTGTTCCTTTTGGCTCAGCCTGCGGCTTCCTGTCTTTCCCCCTGGAGCAGATGCAGTTTCGTCCTGCACTCACCGCCTCAGCCCTCCAGTGGCTTTGGTAGCCCTGTGGGGGTGGGGGGGTTCTCACCACACCGACAGCACCCCACCTCAGGCACTCCCTGTGTCTGCTGGCATTTTCTGGAGCTTCCGGCAGCTCACTTACTCCCCAGACAGAGCAGCCTGAGGGTGCAGGGCGGTAGCCCCGCCTGGGCCCCTTAACCAAAAACGGTTTGCACTATGGACCGATGTGTCCACCTCCCAGCCAGCTGAGGGCCAGCTCAGGTGGGGCCTGCACGGTCCTCAGAGGGCCTTGACTCAATGGCTGTAAGTGATGACCAGCTCGGTGACACCCGAGGCGGCGCCCTTCCCTTCACTGTGACACTCATGTGGACCTCCCCCTCCCATATCAGCTACATGCACTGAGGTCCTTGTCTCAGGCCCTGCTCTGGGGAAAACAGAACTTAGGCAACTGCCGTATAAATAGGTAGCTGTGACCTCCTGGATACCCTGACACCCCTTCCCACTCCCCGCTTAGAATTATGGGAGTATCTGTGTTTAGATTTTCATTTGACTTCTCTGCTTTACACCTGCATGAAAAACATGATTACTAGCATTTATGAAAGATAACATTTTTTTTAATGTTTTGTTATTGGTTCATAATAAAGCAGGAATTGCAGTAGCTAGCACTTGGTGTTAATTGAAATGCTGGTTGTTAAAATAAAATATAATTTGGGCCTGGAGTAGTAAAGGAGAGGAATTTGAGAGAGAACGGCTCCCACGGAGAGGCCGCCGGACTTGCAGGCTCTGGAGGGAACGGCTTCCTCCTCCTCCTTCAGAAATGATGGCAGCCGTGTACAGTGTTCTCTGAAGGAACCAGAGGGATTAAAGAAGGGTCTGTACCCAACATAGGCTGCCGAGCATTATTTTTCTTTTCTGTGTTTTATCCCAACCTTGGAGTCTGGAAAACCTTTCTTGTTTTTTTTTCTTTAACATACAGATTGGCAGACCCCTAACCAGAAAATATTTCAAATTTTATGGCTCTATTTTTTCTGCATCTGATCTCTTCCTGCCCTTGAGAGACCATTCATCACCCAGCTAGCTTCACGTGGCTGCCCTCACTCTCACACAGAGAGAAGAGCTCAGGACGCCAAGAAAGGGTGGTGAAAGGGAAGAGGTCTCTGTCAGGGATATTTGTTTCATTAAACGTTTAAATTTGTGATTAAAATTTATTCTGATTGTTAGGGGCATAGGTAATATGAATAGTGTGCAGTACTTCTTTCAAAGGAAACCCGTCATATCAGCTGTTTGGTGTCTCCTCAAAGACACCGTGTGCATATGAAGGTACCTGTGCGGACGTGGGCATATACATCACTGTACATGGATCACGGTGTCCTGTGACTCAGTGTCCCTAACATCGTGTATCATACGTGTGATCGCATACCAGAATCATAACATACCCAGTGTGTAATCTCAGTAGTAGCATAATGTGTGTCCCGCCCTGCCTGTTTGCACCTGGCTTTCTCACTTAGGGTATCCTGCTAAAAATATGTAATAGAATCACGAATTTTAATGACTGTGTTACACCCGTGTTAGGATATACCATCAGTTATGCAGCTCACCCTCAGGCAGTGCTTTGGTTTGACCTGTGGCACTCATTTGCCTATCTTTGCCAATACAGACACCACTGCCATAAATATCCTCCTGTGTATCCCAGGTAAAATCCTAGAATTGCTGAAATAAAGGACCTAGGAATGTATAATTTTGACAAAATTGTGAAATTGCTGTTCTTAAATTTTTGCCAACTCCCACTCGTTACAAGGTGTGTTTGAATCTGTTGTCTGACACCCTGCCTCACTAGGTGGGTTGTACATTCTGATTTTCAACAATCGCTTAGATGAAAACCACCGTTCATTGGACCAGTGGTTTCCTTTCGTTTCTCTCATTATTAAGTGGGTTGAGAGCCATCTGTGTTTCCTTTCTGGGGAACTGCCATTTCATGTTCCTGGCTCGTTTTTTTTTTTCTGTTGGGATATTGGTTTATTGATTTGTAAAATTCTTATGTATAAGGAAATTAGTCCTTTGTGAGTGATAAAAGTTCTGTCTTATATTTTCCTGTTTCTTATTTGTCTCTTGATTTTTATGGGATTTTTTTTTTTACATGCAGAAAATTCCAATTTTTGTGCAGTTAAATGTATCATTTCTTTTATAGTTTCTGAGTTTTGCGATGCACTCAGGCTCACTTTTTCTGATATTATACATTTATTTATTTTATGTTTCTTTTAGTACTTTTAGAGTATCTTTATGTTTAAATCTTTGATCTATTTGGAATTTATTTTGTGTAAGATGTGAGTTAGGAATAAATCTTCATTTTTTTTCTATGTATCTCCCAAATTGCCTGAAAACCCTTTGTTAAATAATCTGTCTTCCCCATACTCACTTAGAATGCTGTTTTTGTTGTACTGTGATCCTGTATGTCTTAGATCCAATTCTGCATTTTGTCATCTCTGCTCTGTTGACCTATTTTTCTAGTCATGCATAGATATCCCACATTCTTAATTGCTTTAGTTTTATAAAATATTTTTGTAATGTCTGGACAGCCAGTCTCCTCTATGTTCTTATCATTGACATTAGTCTGGTTGTTGCATAGTGATTTTGCATATTTAACACTGCCTAGCTTGATTTTCAAATGATATTTTTATGGGGGTCATATGACGATTATTGATGAATTCACATCATCAATACCCTCGTGTTATAAAGGGTTCTAAGCCAAGAACATGGCATTGATTGTCCATGTTTCCATCTCCTGTGTCCCTCGGTCATATTGTAAAAGTTATTTTATTCTAATCTTACATATTTCTTAAGTTTATTTCTACGTATTTTATCATTTTGGTTGTATTCTAGGTGACATTTTTTTCCATTAGCTTCTTAATCAGTTGTTTGCCTCTATGAAGTCTATTGATTTCTAGATATTAATTTCATACTCAGCCATCTGAATAACTTCTTTTAAAATTGTAGTTTTTCTGTCTATCTTACTGGCCTCTCCCAGCAAATAATCATATTATCTACAAGCAATTTTAATTTTATTTCCTCCATCCATCCAGTTGTGTGTCCCATGTGCTTCTTTCCCAAAATTTGTTGGGTCGTAGTTCTGGAATAAAGTTAAAAAATAGAGATGAAAAGGACCTTCATTTATTATTTCATTTTTTTTTATTTTTTTGCTTTAATGAGAATTCATTTCCCTTTCATTTTGCTTCATTTTTTCCTTCAAATCTTCCACTGTGTGTTTTTTTTTTTTTTTTTTTTTTTTTGTGTGTGTGTGTGTGTGTGTGTGTGTGTGAATTGTTCAGAAATATATTTTTTAATTAGTAGGTTTTATTTCTTAGAGCAGTTTTGGGTTTACAGAAAAATTTAGTGGAAATAGAAAGCCATTATGGTTTTTACTGTCCTTCAGAAGTGTCTCTTTTTTCATGATGTTTCTAATTTTGCTCTCATTTCTCTAATATTATTGTTTTCTTTTTGTTCTTTGTGAGCTCTGACGAGTCGTAACTCCATCTCCTGTTGTCGTCCTGTACCTTCCCTACAGACATGTACCCTTCTTTTCTGGGCTCATTCGTTCGTAAGTGAAAAGTGAGAGCTCTACCCTGGACCACACTTTTCCCTGATAACATGGTAACATTTGGGGAGTGGTGTCTTTTGTTTAGAGTTTCTCCCTGTTTATTTTCTTCTCTTTTAATCATATAGGATCTACTCTGGTTTATTGTAAACTATTAATAATACTCTCTTTTGAATGAGATCATTTTTTTCTGTATCAGCGCTTTGCACAGCATCTGTCTGGAGACGGGACGAGGCTGTGTTTCCTCCAGGAGGAATGCGCCCATGACACTCAGCTCTGTTTGTCAGTGAATTCACTTCACGTCGTGTCTCCTCAGCTCGCTGACTGACCGTTAGGCCCCTGGTTATGCAGTGATTCCTCCCCGTCCACTGACAGCCGGTTTCCTGCAGCCCTGGCCTGGCTGTGCCTATGCTCGCTCAGTGCCGTCTTCTCTGCTTTCGAAGATTTTATGCAAAACCGATCTAGGAAGCTCTCTCTCCACCTCCCCGCGTTCCTGTCCTGGTTGTTATAAATGAGACCCAGTCGGTGGTGCACATCAAGTGTCTTCTTAATTAGAGAACGGTGATCTGAGGCAGTCTCTCTGGAGTCACCCAGTTCCCCAGGTGACCTCTGGTTTGAAAAGCCCTTCATCAAATTGTGTAGTTCTGGTTTGGAGAAGTCTTCTAGTTTCATTGGGGATGGAATTTGCATTTCTTTTTCTCTTCTTATTATTTTAGATGATTTCTAAGGGGAAGAGAGGTGAAATTATCTTTTTAATGTGTTATTTAAAAATAAAAAATCAGAACTATTTTTGAAATGCATTTTAATATCTCCTAAATCCAATTTCACTCTTGTTCTTTAATTTTGAGTCTTGGAAGGAAATAACTTTTTAGGACCAGCTATCTGTGCACCTTGGCAAGAGGGGGTGGGCTAACTTTGAGTACATGATATAAGGACAACAAAATAGGGGTTATACTATTTTCATTCTAAGATTAAGCTAGAACTTTGGTGTGTATGAGAGAGAGAGAGAGAGAGAGAGAGAGAGAGAGAGAGAGAGAGAGAGAGAACGAATGAGCGAGAGAGAGAGAGACCTGCTTGATTATAGTAGTGTGATAGTTTTGTAATGTTTTATAATATGCAACATTAGGGATTTTTTCCGGAACTGTACAAACAAGAATAAAAACTAATGGACCTTACTGTCGTTAAACAAAAATCAGGAATAATGACTATAAAAATCACTATTTAAATAATAATGTTAAACGCAATGGCCAGTGTCTTATAGGTTTTGTTCTTCAGGGTGAGAGCACACATTTTCAAGAAATATTCTGATGGAGCTATCCGATTAATTTTGTTATTTTATTCTTTTCTTCATTGCTCTCTCTAATTTAGTCAGTATATTAGGATGTTCATTTCAAGAACCAAATGAAATTAAGTAAGAGCCTTTGTTGAGGTATAGCAAACCTTTTCATTCAAAGTTGAATCTGATTTTTGGTTCACTTCTAGACTGACGTTCTTGGCACTTTTGATAATGTAGGGATATGTTGTCCTTAATTCCCGCTCTTTTGGTATAGCTGCCTAATCTTATTAAATATATAAAGTCAGCTTATTGGTGGCTAAGACTTTTAAAAACTGAAATACAACAAATGCATTGATAAAAGTCCTTATCAGGAATTAGTTGGTCAATATAAGCTAGAATTCTACACATATTAATTGTTAAAGATAAATTATCTTACTTCCAAAGACTTTCCCAATTCCCTAATTAGTTATTGACCGTTTGACTTTAAACACTGTGTTTAGTAGAAAAGAAGGAAAAATTTATTATGCTAGGAAATTATGGTTAGGATTTGTTGTTAATTTCACCTAGAAGAGAAGTAGATTACAAAATATGTGGCATGTTCCGTTCCAAATTATTAATACGCTGTTTTACAATAGCAGGAATCCATTATATACAAAGCACAACAACAAAACAAACAAACAAAAGACAGTGCACGGTGGAAGGAGCACGGGCCTTGAACCCAGTCATATTTATCTCCAGTTCCCACACCCGGCTTCACTTCTCACGGGGAGTGGGTGTGGCCTGGGCCAAGTCACTTAACTTGGGAGTCTCCTCATCTTTGAGTTAGTGATAATAGCATCCATCTCACAGCATTCTCAGAAAAGGTTTAAACTTCAGATCATCTCAGTCTGAAAAAAGGTTTGGGCAAGGGAGAGAGCCAACCCAACACGTCCAAATTCACGTCATCGTGCGACATATCACGATAGGGTTTTACAGTAATCAATTTCCCATTTGTCTTGACTATTTTTTCTTAGTTCTCTTGCTTCAAAACTTTGGCAAAAAAAGAGGCGATTATCTGAAAAGCTCAATGGTGAAAAACAACAAGTGAAGTGGAAGTGAAGTGAATGGGCTGAGGCAGAAATCCAGGCTCTCTCAGGTACCACCTGGGCAGGTAATAACCAGTCTGTGCCGTACTGTCTTCATCTGTCAGTAGGGAAACAACAGCGTCCATTTTCGTATGTGGCTTATTGCACACAGTGACAAACAGTCATCATTTACTCATCTGCTTGTCCTCCACAAAAATAGGGAAAATCATTAATTGTACTGTGAGTTTTAAGAGGCTTTCTTCTTAAACTCCAAAAATAGAGTCCCGAGTAGTAATCAGGTGGGGTGAACTTTGATGTCTGAGGTTTGCAGGACCAGAAAAGAACCTTTTAGGTTAGAGCAATTCGTAGTCTTGGTGTCAGGAAAACTATTCAAAGAGCAGACATCTGTTTAACTAACAGTCTGACACTATCAGGAGATGAATCCTAAAAATGTATAGATGAGAGCTTAGCCAAGTTCAAATATATAACTATTAAGAAAAGACTGTTACTGAGAATGCAGGGGTTAGAGAGCATCAACCGTCATAAAGGTACTAGTCCAAGAAAACAAGAGACAGAGCAATTCAGGCAAAACGTAGAGCTCTGCCCACCCCTTTTTATCTGAGCACCCTGTGCTGGAAGGTGTCGAAGAGCACTTACAAGGGAATTCATGATAAATGTTTTGAATAAAGGTGCTGGAATTCTCCTATGTTACAGCAACAGGAGAAATGTAGGAAAAAAGCCATCGGTATCTTTTTCTTCTAGTAGTAAGTAACTACATACACCAAGTGCGATGCGGTACTATTTCACTGGAATTCAACACTAAAGGTCATATAATGCCTGTCATTCCTGCTGGTAATGAGGTGTTCATGACCTTTCAGATCCCGTTGACCAGCCCTGACTCTACCTGCGCCTGCACTCAGTGTCCAAAGGACACGCCCTATAGACCTGGTGAGCTGTTCCCCTTAGAAACAAAGCTTGCCTGTTTATTTCAACCTGTATTTCAGGACACAGTCCTTGGTCAGATTTATAGATTGCAAATGCCTTCTTTCAGTGTGTGGCTAGTCTTTTCATTCTCTTAATGGTAATTTTGATGAACAAAGTTCTCAATTAAAAAAAAAATGTTCTCAATTTTAATGATACTCAATTCATCATTCTTTTCTGTATGATAATGCTGTTTCGTGTGCTGTTTAAGCAATCATTGCCTTCTTAAAGCCAAGGAGAAGGGATTGCCAACATGAATTGGCCTGAAGCATCAATTTACCTGGTATGTGACATGTAAATCAAAAGCGGTGTCGTTTAATCAATCTCGTTGGCACTACAACATCCCAAACTTATCAGAAACATTATCGACGTGATAATGGCCATGAATCCTATGAGTTCACTGGCGGCAATACACACATACTTATTACACACCTAATATGTACAGCTTACTCAGATTTCTTGTAAAACACTCCATTTTTATAGTGATCCAAGTGTTAGAAAATGTTTATATACGGTGGCTGAAAACACACTTGTCTGAGACTTCTGCCCAATGCTCTCTTGGGGTGCCTCAGACGGTGTCTGGTTCTGCCTCTCTGCACTGGCTCCCTGACACTGAGAGGGACTCTCACTTTCCTTCGAAGACTTTGTCTTTAAAGACATCGGGTATGAAACGACAGAGCACTTGGTTTTGAGGACAGAGCAGAGCACCTGCAGGTCCTGGGACCATGGGTCTGGACATAGAAGTGACTTCGGGACCCTTAAGCAGAAAGCTGGGACTCATCTCTCTTGGGGACATTTGCAGAGCGCTTTTGTGCAGGTTTTCCACTGTTAAGTAAGGGTCAAAGAGGTACAGGGGACGTTAGGAATGACTGGACTCGGATAGGAGGGATGTTATGGACAGTAACTAATGGCAGTGGGGTTAAGGCCTGGTAAAAAGTCTTATATTAGGGGTTAATGACAAGCTAGTATAGTTAGTGTGGGTAAAACCAACTTTCGTTTTTAATGGCAATCAAAAAATGTTGATGCCCAGAGTATCTAACAGTGACAATGTAAGGGCCACTAGCAAACTGCTAAGAGAGAAAACGCTGAGGTCTGTTGTTGTATTGAGAGATTTGGGCTTAAACATTGAAAAAGTGATATTCACATTCTAGAGACGGATTAGCAGTGATGAAAAGTGTTTTATGCTCACTTGAGGGTACTGTGTGATTGGTGGAAGGTTGCCACGTAACATTTTGCTGATTATATGAGTAGATGCACAGAGAAACTGGAGCTAACGTCTCAGACTTTTTTATTATTTAGACAATGCTTTATTGTCATTAGAGATCGGTTTGGATGGAAGTTCCCTTAAGTATCACCTGGACCTTTTGAAAACATAGTAGGAAAATGAGAGGCGATCCCAGAAAAAGAAAAAAAAAATAATTGAAAGGAAGAGGTTCAAGAATATATGGAAGATATGGTATTTAGGACCCAGGAAGAGCAGAACTTAGGCTCGGGAGAAAACAAAAACAAAAACATTTTAAATCAGAAAAGAATGGAAAACAAGAAAAAAAATGGAATAAAAGAGCTATAGCAATAGGTAAAGGTGGGTAAAAAAGGGGAGGAAGCATAATTAATATTTAGAAATATCAATCTCCTGGTTTTGAGAAGAGTAAAGACAAATAATTTGCAAGTCATTTTAAGGATCATGCTGATCATGTTACAAATAAAAGGAATCAGGTGAAACTTACGTTACCGATTAAAGGAAAGTGCATTACCACCACGGGTTTGTGTAAAAAAATACACACATGTATTAAGTAATCCTAATATGATTATATTTAGACCTAGACCCTGGGAATGAAAGCATTCTGTTATCTGCTTGCTAAGTCGTCAGGATTTCCTTTGGTGTATAGTCCTTCCGAGACTGATTGTTGGTTGCTATAGTCCAGAGAGGCCCAAGTTTTCTCTCAGCAGGAAATATTAATGTTCCCTAAGTATGAAGAGGTTCCTGGAGCTCTTCCTATTCCTCTTCTTTCCAGCCAGATCACTTAAACTTGGAGATTCTCTGAGACACCATCAGTGCAGACCAAGAATCAGTCCTTCCAAGACGGTTGCGTCTTCCTGATCCAATATGGTGGCATTCCTGAAAACCCTACAGGATCTGCCTTTTGTCTAACCCGCCCCACATCCAGAACTCATGCAAAGTCATTCGGTTTCTGCTCTCTAAACATTACATCTTTCAAATTTGCATTACCTTTTCCAAGAATCACTTAAGATCATTTCCATGCTTTTGCAGTATAGTTAGAGGGCACCTTCCACAGTGAAAAGACTGTAAGTGTTCATTTGAGAGCCTAATTTACCACCAGAGACTTTCTGGATACCAGAGAGACTCTGCTTCATTTCCTGGAGGTCTGTGATGTATCATGGAGTTAGTTTACAAGTGAACCAATATTTAATCTTCAGTGAAATTGGAAATCAGTAGAATGTTTGCCCATATGTTTCTTAGAGCTGAGGACACGTGAAGGGCACTGCTTCACGTGTCCTCAGCTCTAAGTGCTGAGTGGCAGCTTTCCCTAACCCTGACTTGCCGTCCTGCACCGTGGCTCTTCTTCATCCCCGTCCCAGAGGAGAGTCCCATCCCTGCAGAGGAACAGAAGCTGTGTCACTCTCCTATGCTACTGATCACATCGCATCATCCCTGGTAAGTGTGCATTTGGGATTCTAAGCGCTGACTTAGTTGGTGCTGGTTGCCAAGAATCTCATCTAGCACACAACGGGCACTTATGGGTGCCAGGTGTACCCCAAGACCAGGACTAGGTGCTAGACAGATGGTGGAGAGGATGCCAGTCAAATCACTGCTTTCTTGAAAATCAGAGAAGCTGATGAAACCTGAGCGACCAGAAGGAGCCAGTCTGTGCATATGTGAGAGAAGAATCTTTTGAGCAGAGGGGAAGTGAGTGCAAACGTCCTAGTGTGGGGTCAGCTTGGGATGTTCCAGGAACAGGAAGAGGCCAGCGTGTGCGCAGGGCCAGGAACAAAGGGGGAGGCATGAGAAGGTGAGACAGGTGTGCAGAAGGCAGTTCACGCAGAATGGGAGAAATCGGGGTTTCGTGTCAGGGGCCGTTGAAAACCACTCAGGATATTGAGCCAGAACATTTTCTGATCTAATTTTGATTGTTAAGTGATCACTCTGGATATTACGTGGGGAATGAGGAAAATGGCTGAGCGTGACCCCGAGAGGCTCGGCCCACGCTGTGGGAAACACTTGGAGGCTTGTTCTAGGGTGGTGATGGCACAGATCACAGGAGATGGTACATTGGGGATGCACTTCGGGGTTAGAGCTGACTGATTTGTTAATTGATTAGAAATAAAGAATGAGGACAGAGACAACTCAAGGTTAATTCCTGGGGTTTGGGCTCAAGAAGCTGAGTGGATGATGGTGATATTTATGGGTTGCAGCGGGAGCATAAGGTCCTGGAGAGAAGAATTCCAGATGGCTTTGCTGATTAAGTGAAGTTCCGATTTGGGCAACTCCTAGTCATCACAGGACCATGGAGACCCTGCCCCTGCTGCCTCTCCAGTCGCCTGGACAGCACCTACTTCCCTGTATCCCAGCCTCTGATCTTTTAGGTGCTAAAGTGATTTCTATTTCTTGCAACTGACCTCTGATAGTGGGAGTCTGGAGAAAATCAAGAAGAACATAGTTTCATTGAAGACAAGATAAAAATGTGTTAAGTGATAGAAATGCCAGCTACGTTGAATGCTGCTGAGAGATCCAGTAAAATGAATAAAAACAAGTGATCTTTAGCTTTAACTGGGGGTAATTGGCGAGGATGGTGACAACAGTCCAGCAGAATGTCACAGGGAAGCCGAGTGCTAGAGGTGAGGAGCAAGGAGGCAGCGCAGAATACCCAGGAAACTCTACAGATAAACCTTTGCAGTGGTTTTCGTGTGACAGGGAGCAGAGCTGTCACAGTAGTTACAAGGGACAGGGGGGCCAAGGAAGCAGCCTTTGGAACGGACGGCCTTTGTGTTAGCAGTGACCTTGCTTTTGGCTGCAAGTTGCGGAAATTCCAATTCAAATTGGATTAAACAGTAAAAAAACCCAAAAAACCAAAAAACAAAAAATGAATGGTTCATGTCACTGAAAAAGTCCAGAATTGGGAGCTCCAGCTCTATTTTTCTGCAGCTCTCAGTTCTGCAGTTCTGTATATTTTTCTTTCTACTCGGGTTCTGCTTTTATTATAATAGCAAAGTGATAATAGTAATTCCGGCCTTCATATCTTTGCAGCATCTAGACCAGCATGAGAGGAAAACACATTCACTCAGACAGGATCAACGTAAATCAAGCATAACATGGAGGGATTTCATGAAGTAAACGGCTAGGGCCCGGGGACTTCCTGCCGCTCCCCAGGTCCATGGCTGCGTACAGGGAATGACATCACTGGGATGGCTTGTACCTTGACATTGCAGGAGAGGTTGATGTCATCCAACATTTGGCCGGCGGACTGTGGGAGTGGAAGGAACGGTCAAGTTCACCCCCAGTACGTGGTCTGCGTGCTGTGGGAAGGATGCGCGTGGAGGAAATCTATACAGAGCAGAGGGCTGAGGTCAGCAGGAGGGGTGCCCCAGAGCACTGAGCAGGGGCTGGCGGGGGGTGGGGTGGCAGGAGGGTCACCCTCTCCCAGAGGAGGAGAGGCTGCCCCTTGGCGGAGAGAGGCGTTCCCGTCTGATGGTTTCCATTTTCCCCAAGGAGGCTGAGACTGGGCCATCAGATGAAGGCGAAGCCGGTGGCAGCAGCAGGGAGCAAAACAGTGTTGACACAAGAGGGGAGGGTGTGGTCATCATTTGCAGCGTGTGAACGGGACCTGTGGGGGGCACGCAGGAGGATGAGTGACTTACTGAGAGCCAGTGTCATGTTCCTGTTTCTGTCCCGAACGATCGCCATTCTGCTGGACACTCAGGTTCACAAACTCAGAGTGGTGACTGTCTGTCTCTCCTTTGTTTTCTGTTTTCCTCACTCCCCATGTCTAGAAATGATTTTCATTAAGACTTTTACTTTAAAACATATCCATCTATCCTTCCCGTCCCGTTCATCGCTCTGGTGGAAGCTGTCACCTTCCGGGGGATGGTTACTGTCGCCGCCTCAGCAGAAACGTCTGTGTCTTCAGTCTCTTCCCTTCCTGACCCAATCCCTCTGCTGTCAGAATAAGCCGCGTAAAGACAGCTTGTGTCAGGTCGTCTCCATGCTCACCCCACCTGCCCAAGCTTTGAAGGACTTTAGGCTGGGTCTTCCTGGTTTTTTCCCTCTGCTTTCCAATATCAAAACTTCTGGTCCTGTCGACCCAGTCATTTCCTTTGCCCGGGAGCTTAAGCTCATGTTTCTTCCCACTGTTCCGCCTTCGCTCACAGTCCCCTTGCAGGAATGAGCAGCCCGGCCATTTCATTACATGAAATCACACACAGCCCTTAGGACTCTGCTTCCAGTAGAACGTTCGGTGATGATGGGATGTTCCATATCTGTGTAGCCACACGTAGCTACTGGGCCCAGGAAATGCGGGGAGTGAGGGCCTTGGGTGTACATTTTATTTCTACTTAAGTTTCATTTTACTTATATTTAGATTTAAATGTAAATAGCCACGTGTGGCTAGTGGTTACGGCATGGGCGGCACCGCTGTAATATCTATCCCATGTCCCATGGTGTCCCTGAAGCCACCGGACCCCGTAAACCTTTATAGACACCCCCTTCTGGGAAGTGCTGCAGCTTCGGTCATCTGTACGGCACTACGGTACAGCCATTCGCGTTTTCCTGCTTTACGTCCGTACACTTATCTCGTTTCTCCCTTTATTTTCCTCTTTTACTTACTCACACACTGTGGACCTTCAATGCACACTTGACTAAAGTTTTGAATAACTTATGTGTAAGCAGATGCCTCCCCCTCCTAAAACAAGATAGAAAAAGCAAAGATAAAAACTGACGAGCAGTCCGTCAGGCCACCCTTCTGGTGGGAAGGGGATCCAAAATAGCTGCTTCTTCTCGACCTTCTTGAGTTCCCGTCCCTCCCTGGGATGGCTTCCTCTCTCACTCCTGTTTCAAATGAAACATCATTATTGTTGTATGCTTTGCAAAGACTGTTTTCTGATGTACGGTGTAATGGCATTTTCTTACTATTCAGACACTAGTAGTTTTTTTGTTTTTTTAAAAATAAATTTTATTGGGGAATATTGGGGAACAGTGTGTTTCTCCAGGGCCCATCAGCTCCAAGTCGTTCTTCAATCTAGTTGTGGAGGGCGCAGCTCACTGGACCATGTGGGAATTGAACTGGCGACCCTGTTGTTCAGAGCTCGTGCTCTAAACAACTGAGCCATCCAGCACCCCCCTCAACACCCCCCACCACACACAAAGTAGAATTGTAACTGGTGCACTGTGGCATGTTAAAGTGATATTGTTAGTTTTACTTGGGAGTTACTGAGATGTATAAGGCATTTTCCTGCTTTGTACTTCTGAACTCGTGGGACCATCTGATTTCCAGATTACTAGTCTAACTTGTCCTCTAGCAGTTAAAACTAGAAGTCTTTTAATTTGAGAACATTGGACTTTTCAATAAAGGAGGTGAGTTAAATGGATCCACCAGTAATTCTGTACTGTGACTCTTCTAAAGGGTTATTCAAATGCACCCACGGAATACATGGGCTTTTCTGTAGTGTTAGCCCACAGGCTTTCAATTGAAAGAAGAGCACAGAGCTTTCTCCTTCCCCTCCACTGGAAAGCCGGCCTTCACATATGCAAATGAGGGCACTCACCTGGGGACCCACAGAGTGTGCGAGACACCATGCCATCCCATCGGCAGAGATGGAGCTCCCTCCACTTGCCTGCCTCCCCTCTTCAATTCTCATGCGTGAAGCACTTTAGCCTTCTGTAATGTCCATTTGCACGTTAATGTTAACACTAGCAAAAAGGTTGCAAAACTTGATGCCCAACTTTTCAAAGGGGAGGAGGGCTAGGGAGGATGGCAAGCTCAGGAAAGACAGCTGACCTTGGTTTTGCTTTCTAGACAAAAAGCCTAGGAGCAAAATCAGTTTGTCAAGCCACCTTTCTTAAAAGTGCAGAGTAGTCCAGGCCCTTTTCCCACTGCCAGGTCAGGCAGCTTGATTGTCTTCCAGTGCTTTGTACAAAATCAGCTATAAATGCTTTTAAACCTGGGTGGAAGGCGTATGAGTCCATCTAATCACTGTGGCTAGCTCAAATCAATCTCGCCCCTGAGAACAGGATTCTTCTCTTTCCCATTTGCCTCCTCATGGGTACTAACCCATTTCTGTACACACACACACCGACACCCCTTCTAGCTAGTAAATAATGTAATACACTACCTACCAGTAGCTCTGTGTAATGACAGTGAAGGCGGCTTGACTCGGCTAAGTTTTGTTATTCATCATGCCTGAGGCCCCTCGGTCGTGATTTAAATTCTTTCACATCTGTTGCATCATATGAATACCTATAGGTGCAATGGAACAACACGAGAACATAAAAAGCAATGGTTTACTTACTTAAATGCAAAAACTTTTTTTGGCTTTGGGGGGAAAAGGAGTACTTCAAGAATGGTAGAGTAAAAAGGATGTTTACTTAAATCGTGAAAGAAAAGGAAAAACATGGAAGAGAAAAGAGCATAACAAAGAATGCTAAAAAGACAGTAGTTAGGAGAAATCTGACATTTAAACCTAGACTCCTACTGGTGCCCATGGTAACTCCTCTGACAACTTGGTAAAAAAAAAAAAAAAATCTATTCTTTGCTTTCAAGGATAATCCTTGCTTTTTATTTTTTCTCCCTGGGAACCATGCCGATTTCTTTCTTTTTTTTTTTTTTTTTTTTCTTTTTTCTTTTTGGGGACCATGCAGGAATTTCTTTTATAATAGACCTAATAAATAATGGGTGGGTTAATGTCCTTTAGACAACAAGACGAGAAATTTGATCTTCCCAGAACACATTTTCACGCTTCCATGTGATCTGGGTGCCGAGAAGCGTAAGTCGGGTTTGTTGTTTTGTATTTAGTATCAATGCTATTTTTACAGTTCTCAAGTTGAATACAGTATTAAGTACAAGTCATACACAATGAGGAACCCAGCTCGTGATAATGATTCTCCTTAAACTTGAATACAGTTTCTACCTAGTCTGGCATTCGGGTCTCTCTGGTTATATCATCACCCAAAAGTAGATACAAATAATAAGTTACATTAAAGCTATGACGTTCACCTTCACTGTCAAGCATCACTTCCAAACTGAGTCTTTTTTTACGAGTTCTGTCATAGCATCAAGATGTGACTCTAATCCCAGAACGGCTCCCTGTGAGCCGGGACACAGAGGGTGGGGACACGTGATCCCAGGGTCCCTGCGGACATTTTATACCGAATTTGCTCAAGATTGTTTTCACTGTTTTCTTAACGTGGGTAATGAGAGGAATGATTCCATTTTGACTGTCTTGTTTGCAAACATGAAGTCAGAATTTCAGCAATGCCAGTTTATACTTAAATAATTTTGTTGTCGTTTTTGTTTTTAAGATAAAAATGCTCATACTCACCAAAATTAGCATGAAATCAGGATAAAGACTTACCTTTTTATGGGCTGGAGAAGATTTTCCAGAAAGGTTTAATGTCTGTAAAGGGGCTTGCTATTTATAATCTCTCAGAATCGTGAGATTATTCCCTGCAAAGATTCATAACCTTATAACAGTAAAGAAGTTTATTGAGCATTTCCTTCATGCAGGGTCATTTGCATAAATTATCTCTTATCCTCTTGACACATCTATAAGGTAATATTTTATGCCCATCTTACAGGTGAAGAAAGATAATAAGGAACTTGTCCAGTGTCTCATAATTCACAAGCAGCCGAGCTGCTATTCAAACCTAAGCCTATTTAAATCTAAATCATGCTGCTGATTTTCAGTACCTCAAACAGCATCTCAGACTCTGCACCATAAATCCCATTTCTCTTTGACAGACAAATTAAAGCAGGCTGTAAATACATTTAAAAGGAGGTTGCTTTTTATTTTCTTTTCCTCTACTTTTCTTTTTTTTTTTTCTTCTTTTTTTGTATAGGCTTATGGTTTTTTATTTCTGCCGAAAGGTGAAATGAAGGAATAGAAAGAATTGGGGGTGGGGCTAGACCCTGAAAGGGCTGCCCAAGGTGCAGAGTGGAGAAGGCAGTTTTCTGCATGGAAATGTCAGTGACCAGTGGGCCTCTGCATCTCATATCAGCTGCCTCTGACTTTCTCTGGCAGAGAGTTGAAAATTAGTCCCGACCATGAACATGAGAGAAAGACAATTTGCAGTAAGCACTGCAGTAAGAACTGGTCTGAATGATTATATTACCAATAGGTACGTTGTGTGGTGAGTCTTGTGTTTCGAAATGGCCGTGGAGCTGTGCTGCCCAGATCATGGCTGGAGACACCCTCAGCTGCTGCCACTCTGTCCAGGCCGAGGCCACACATCTCTGCGAGCTCCCAGTCAGTAAGGGACCACGTGACGGTGCTGCTGCAGGGCCGTCCCCGCAGGACAGGGGACTCACGTAGGAGCGTCGGCCTGGTGGAAACAGTCTCAGAGTTGCCCGGATGCCCTCTCCAGCCTTCGTCCCTCCCCGTGGAGTGAGACCCACAGCTGTGGTCTGCAGTCTCCTGCCCACTCTGCCTCCCCTGCCAACTCTGCATGACTACGTCTGTGTTGGAGGACTCACTGTGCTTCCAAGTCGTTGGACTCATCGTGCTTCCAAATCGTTGGCCTGGGAGGCTGAGCACTGACCTCACAGACTGTTCTCATCTGAAAACACTCCTCTTTCTAGGCGCCGTCAGTGTTAGCCTAATACTGAAAGAGCCGGAGATATTTAATATGGATTCTGGTCTTCATCAGGACATCTGCCTTTAAGTAACTGTCTACTTGAATAGAATCAAAATTTGTGTAAAAGGATTACGATGTCTTCAAGGGGTACACTCCGGTGTCCCTGAAACTCTCTGTAGATAATTTATGTAGTAGTCGCAGACGGCCGTGAAGGCCCCAGTAAAAGTTCTGGAACCACACTCACCAGGAAATGGGCTTTAACTGTACCATTATTGAACCATCTACTGAGATTCCCCTCATTTGAACTTCAGACTCAATATCCCTCTTCGCCCAAGCACCCCGAGTGCCTTTCCTCGTGGGAACCGTATTTCCAGCGGATCCACTTACTACTCAGCACGAGCCTGCTAGTCCCCAGTGTAAATTTTCTGCCAAATCCCTTTTAAATGGTACCCTTAAATCTAATGACCCCTTTCCCACACTCCACAGTTACAGATTGTCACTACCTCTACAACTCGCTAACTTCTCAACCAGTGTCCCTTTCTCCTGAAGGACCAAGACAGGAGGACATAAATATGCTTGTCGTGAGGGCTTGAGTGGCTGAGTTGTACGTCAGTCCAATTCTTCAGCTGTAAGTTTGTAAGAATTACACCAACACCTGCTGGGCTCTGCACAGCAGCGTCTCTATAGCTACAGGCTGGTAAGTGTAACTTCACCACTTACTGGTTTTGTGGCTTTGGGCCAGTTAGGGAATTCTTGGTGTCTCAGTTTCCATCTGCAAATGTCTACCCTTAAAGCATCTTCTCATACAGATGTTGTCATGGTTACATGACGTTCTGCTTACAGTGCTTAAGAAATCCATATGCAGAGAAAGCCCTTAATACATGTTCGTTATTATATCATATGTTATAGCTCAAAGTTCTTAAAGATTTTTTTAAAAAAATGATTTTTTCTGATCTAGATATCCTTGTTCTAAAATACCCTCAAATGACAACACCTCTGCTATGAATCAGGAAATCAAATAAGCTAACCTGAAAAATGTGGGTTTAGTGTGTTAGTTATTTATTCAGCGTCTGGATTTGCACTGAAGTTTTGCTTATTCACTCTTGTTTATGGGTATATAAACCTGTAATGTGCATGTCTTTAATTTAATGCAGATTTCAACTGTTTTAGTACTAGAAGATGGATGAGTGCATCGTAATATGGAGAACTGTCAGTCTGGAGGTTTTCTACCTAAAAGCCAGGCTGGAGATGAGATAGGACTTGTAATTCTCTAGCTTTCAAATCCCAACATGTGCAACTTCATTTAGTAATTATTCTAATAGTGGAATTTAAAATAGTTGGTACTTTTCTTATTTAAAATGAATGTAATGAGACAAAGAAGACCGGCCTCTCACTTGGATTGTGTTTGGCTTTTGAAATGTGTATTTTGCACATTGCATTAACATTTGGAGAGTAAAATGGAGGCTATAGTTGATAACATTGTCTTGTATAATTGAAATTGGCTAAGAGAATAGAACTTGAGCATTCTTTCCAAAAAAGGTAAACATGTGAGGCGGTAGCTGTGGCAGTGAACTCGAGGCAGGGTCCTTTCACAGTGTGTACAGATTCAATCATCATGTCCTGCACTTTAAATACTGCGAAATTTTATCTGTCAGTTCTACCTCAGAACGCTGAAGATGAATTGGAGAGTTCAGCTCCAAAGTTGGTTCCAAGCAGATGCATTTTCAGATGTCTGAAAGAAACAGAACACATCTGACTGTGCAAAGCTCCCTGTGCCCGATTTCAGCATAAACATTGGGCTGCGTGGTTCTTCCACTGAAGTGTTGATTGCACTGTGTGTGGAGCTACAGGTGTGCTTTCGCGACACCCGTCACACAATGTGTCGTCTCTCCAGTCAGGACTGTTGGATAGCAAGCTGTGCACGAGGCCACCAGAACCGCATGAGGACAGCTCGGACCCCCCGGGAACCTTAGACCTGCGCTTGTCCTGCCCCTCCCTCTCTGAAGAACCCCACCTCCCCACACACCCCTTCCTTCAATAGACCTCTCTCCTCTCAGTTTCCTCTCCCTGTGTTCCTTTCCATCTCTGTTGTTACCTCATCTTTGGGGTGAGAAATGAATCTGCAAGCAGTATCGGAGTATTTCTTTGTGGGACTTAGTCCAAAAGATTTTCTCAGTATTTTCACTTTTGTATGCATTGGAGTTCCCTCAGGGTTTCATTGAGGAAGCTAAGAGGATGGTAATTGAACAGAAAATAGGCAGGTTAACATTAACAATTTTTATTTGTTTTTATTTGTTTGTTATTAAAGTATTCAAACTGCAAACACACGCAGAATAGAGGCTAGTATAATGAAATCTTGTGTTTTCATCACCCAGCCTCCACATTCATCAACATGGATAATTTCATTTATCTCCCTCTACTTTTTGATCTCTGTTTTTGATCCGGGAATAGTTTGAAGCAAAACCCTGACATCGTTTCGTTTCACCCTTAAAGGCACCCCTGAAGCCCCTGGCAGCTAAGGACCTGGCTTCCACACCGTCCTTGCAGTAGCTGAGGTGGAGAAGTTACCCGGCGTCCTCCATGCTCTCGGTAGGTAACCTCGGGAGATTGCTTGGTTATCAGATGTTGACTTTCAGGGTTTGGGACTGCTTATCACGCTAAGTGTCCTGGTTAATAGAACTCGCACAGGACTGGAAATTCCTGCGTGCCAAATCCCCTACAGGACAGAAGCGGGGCGCTTGTTCTGTAGTGATGAATATTGTACGTGGGGCCCCAGCAAATGCAGTGATGCGAAGTGAAACGTGCCACGCAGCGGGCGCTAAGCTTCCTTACACACGGCGGTCACCGGTAAGCAGGTGGTTTTACAAATCTTCCCGAGGGTTGAAACTTGACAGGGGACACATCGAAACAACAGGCCAGACTCTGTGCCCCAGATACGTGACTCCCTTGAGGCTGTGCAGGCGGCTGACGTTTTACTTCTAAAGCAGGAGAGGCGCGGAGCCTGGCCGGGAGGAGATCCCTGCCAGTCTGCCCGAGGCACAGTTAACACCGCCAGTTCCTAATGGTGGTAAATGTAGTGATTGCACAGCAGGAAAACACAGGAGAGGTGCTGCTTGCTCAGCTTCCTTTGTGAGACAGAGGCGGGTGGGTGGGCAGGTCAGGCTTTGACTTCCAGCATTGCGTTCACTCTGCAGAAAGAGGGTGAGTCCCTGCAGCTCTGGGCTGACACACGTTGGTTCTGACCGTGCTGATGATGCTGGCGTTTCTGAGTCGGTCACGGTCTGGTCATTCCTTCGAGGGCAAAGGCTTTGTCTCTTTTTGGTTCATTCATTTGCTGGCTGTCTGCTGCATGCATGTCTTTACTGGCTGCTTCTTAATTAAACTCAGTGCTAGATTTGTGTTCCTTTCATGTCTCTTCAAAGGATAGTTGGGTGCTTATCCTGTGGCTCTACTTCTTACCCGTTTTTGTTTTTATTTTCTTTCTTTCTTTCTTCTTTCTTTCTTTCTTCTTTCTTTCTTTCTTTCTTTCTTTCTTTCTTTCTTTCTTCTTCTTCTCTCTCTCTCTCTCTCTCTCTCTCTCTCTCTCTCTCTCTCTCTCTCTTTAAAATTAGTTTCAGGTGTACAAAGCTGCGTAATAGACATTTATACCCCTCACAAAGTGATAAATCCCCCAGTCCACTACCCCTCTGCCATCATATATAACTGTTCCAATACCATTGACTCTTGTCATGCAGGGTGTCCTGTGGGGTTTCAGCTCCCGCTCCCCGCACAAGAACGCAGGACATGGTGTGGCCAAAAAGGAACACCCATGGAGCCATAGATAGGGGAGTCATACCACTATATTCTCGCTGGCGGCTGGGTTGGAGACACAGGAAGCAGGAGCCACACTATCTGCAACCTGCCATCCACTCCTCTCTGCCAACCAAACTCACTTCCTAACTGCAATCTGCTCTTGCTAGCTCAGCCACCATCTTCTTGCTAGTCCCCATTTGCTGCTAGTGCAGCCACAGCAGTTATATTAGTGGCCAATGGCTCACTGGTTACAGCTGACGGTCATCCAATCACAGTTGATGGCCATTTACTACCTGAGCCAACACCTTTCCACCTGAGGCCGAGAGCTGGGAAACTGCACTCCTGGCTCTGTCCCCCCCACACTCTATTCCCTGTGCTGTACTTTCAATCATTTGCTTCCTTGGTCGTGAGCACTGATAGGACTGAATCATCTCTTGACTCTTTTTTCATTCCAAATTCTACTCAAGAGCCTTTCCCATAAACCTGTTAAGATTAGAATAGTCAAATCTAATGGAGGAGACAGCCAACTCTTCCCCCCTTTCTCTAAGGCACCCTCTCAGGTCCTTGACTCTTTGCTAAAAATATTTCAAATTGGCCTTTGCTTTATATGCTCAGTAATGGGAAGCTGTTTAAAATAGTCTATTTTCTTACTGAAAAAGTTACTTAGTTAGAAAGTCATTGTTTTTGTTGCGTAAGACTCTGCCTCCCTGTTTAGCTTATACCCATTCATGCTTTCTGTGGGAAAACCCTTCAGATATTGAAGACATTTATTTAGAGCATCCTTTTCTGAACCCAACGTCAAACCCAGGCTAGAACGCCTATTAAATTTAGTTATTGCAAAGGATCTGTGTATACCAGGCACTCTCTTTGTCTCATAGATTAAGTGCAACATAATTTTTAAGCATTTAAAAAGCAAGTAAGCGTCCTCAAAACTTAAAAAAAAAAAAGGGCGAGCGAGAGAGAGCGCGAGACAGAGAGAGAGAGATTTAAATTGTGTTGCCCTGTATGAATCTCTGTGTAATGCTACCTAGGCATCTTTATAATTAAAGATAGAGTCCAATATCAATATCCATTCACAAAATAGACTTTAAAGTCTTTGGAAAGTTGGAACATGAAAGTGGATTTAAAATGCCAAGAAGTAAAGAAAACATTTAGACTATTGGCTTCATGTAAAGGTTTATTACTTATTTTCTAAGGATAAAAGTTTGTTAAGATTTAATGAGGACTCGTCTACTTTGTCTCTGTGCAGAATTCTAAAATGGCACAAGGTAAAGTCAGCTCTTCTTTTTTACAACTCACACATCGTCTGTCTCTTTCCTTCTAGTTTGTGTGACTTCAGAAGTTTTGAATGTTTGAGTATCTTACAGCCTTTATATTTTCTCAGGATGCCTTCTGCGGTGCTGTTTAAGAATGTTTTGTGACTGATCAGTGATGGAACACTCCCCAGCAAACAAAACACAGGTTATGTTTAGCAAATCATGACTGCATGACGTTTTGATTTCTAATTTAAGAGTTATATTTGTTTTCAAGGGCAAATCTAGACCCGATGAAAAAAGTCCCAAGAGTTCTGAATCTTTAACAAACAAAAATCCTCCAATATATGAATGCATTTTGAAAAAAAGTTTTATTTTTATAATTTTAAAGGGTGTAGTTTAATAAAGAGAAGATTTGATGAAACCAAGGCTTTGCTTTTTCTTTTCTCTTCCTTTTCTTTAAGTAAAGAGGCAATGTTAAATAAAGCACATCTTAATATCAAGATGTGGGTCAAAGGGCCAAGAACATTACAATACTTGAAAAATCATGTTAACTTCACCTATCGTTTTCTTTCTAACTTTGGATACAGTCAGGAAGTGATTTAATGTGTTTTTATCATTAATAATAATAAGTATAACTGGAATGTACTGAACGACAATCAGTTTTGTTTTCTTACAAAATCGGAAAGAGAGTGAAAAGTAGAACTCTCCCACTTGCCTGGTGAAGCAACCATCCTTCCAGGGAATTTGCTGAGCTGGCACTTACCAGCTCATTACCTTTCCTGCAAATCAGCTGATTTGGGATATAAAGACAAAAGGAAGAAAAATGGTGACGTGGTACTTGTATAGTTCTTTTTTACTTGGTAAGCAAAATAGTTTCCATTGTAAATTCTTCATAATACAGAGTCCCAGACAGCAGTTTCCCGGCTCTCGGCCTCACGTGGAAAGGTGCTGGCTGGGGTAGTAGATGGCCATCAGCTGTGACTAGTTGGCCGTCAGCTGTTACCAGTGAGCCATTAGCCACTGAGGTAACTGCCGTGGCTGAGCTAGCAAGGCGGATTGCAGTTAGCAAGTGAGGTTGGCAGAGAAGCGGCCGGCGGATTGCGGATCATGTGGCTTCTGCTTCCTGTGTCTCCAACCCAGCCGCCATCGAGACTATAGCGGTATGACTCCCCTATCTATGGCTCCGTGGGTGTTCCTTTTTGGCCTCACCATGTCCTGTGTTCTTAGGCGGGGAGCGGGGCCAGAGACCCCGCGTGACATCCTGCATGATAGTATCTCTCATCTTTATCTACGTCTGCTCATTGTATTGCTTATTTATATGCAACATTTATATACATTGTCTGAAAAGCTTGGTAGATATTTGCTTTCAAGACCAGATTTATCAAATTTATGAATTCAGCATTCTAACTTATGTTAAGGTGTCAGACCTTTAACACCTAGGAGGAAAGATAATTGATGCTGGGTCCAAGTGACTAATAATCTCTAATTTATTAATAAGGTTTAATGATGTATATTTACTTTGTGCTGAATTATAAAATGGCGTAAGGTAGCGTCAGTGACCATTTATCTCTTCCAACTTGACTGTGTTTGTCTTGAAAATGTTTCCATCCTCAGAGAGACTATGCCTTTTTATTACAGCATGCAGTGCGGCGTGGTTAACACCATTTCATGGAGTAACTAATAAAATCCTTTGTCAATCAAGTGATGAAAGTGCTTTATACATATATTTTATTTACAAAGGAACTGGGGCCCTGGAAGTAAGAAAGAGCATGAAAATTCCTGCTTGGAGGAGCTCATTCTCGGAAAACATTAGTTGCTAGTTTCTAGTGATGTGGTGAAGCAGATATTCTCATGATAAAGGACCCCACAGGGCTTTTTTATTTAACTTGCATCTTATCAACAATGGTATCTCTCTCTCACCAAAGGAAAGTTTGCACCAGCTGTTGAAAAGATAATGTGTTGTCAGATACACTTTCCAGTGTTTGAAACTATTGATGTCAGTGACGTGCGTCTGTTACACGCATCGTTAATGTGTCTCCGTGTGTTTTTATAATGGTGGTTCAATTGTCAGGTTATGGCACACACATATAAGGGGTAGCATCTTCAGAGGAGTTGAATCCACTTCCATCCCAGGAGCACAGGTGGGGTGTGCGTGTTTCTCACACTCAGGTTGACATTTTCCAGCGGGTAGATCACAAGTGATATCTGCTTACTTAGAATTTATGTTGTGACCTTATTTATATTTCTCATTGCTCTTTTATGGTATTTTCTCATTCTTTTTCTTGAACATCTATTTCTTGCTGACTTGAACGGCATACACGCATAACACGTGCACACACAAAACACATGCATCCACACAACACACATATTAAGGACGCAACCTCTTTTGCCTGTCACGTACGTTGCAAATATTTTTTCCTGATTTCCAATTGCTTTTTAATTTGATGGTCTGCTATGTCCTCTAAAAGTTTTAAATTGTACACATTATTAAAACTATAAGTTATTTAGAGATCTTGACAGCCAACCCACATCTCCCCTGGGGCATTACAAGCAGTCAAGTCACAGGAACTGTGTACCACTACAGACTCCTCACGAAACATTCCCACTGTGTTATTTGTGACAATGAGATACACAAGAGGAACGAGAATCGTTACCCTCGTTTTTAACGCCAACTCTCGTTGATAAGTAGTATACATGTTGTTACGTGCACAAATGCTGTACACTTGATGAGCTTTCCTAAAATCCGCTACCGCCCACATCAAGGAGACGCCTCTTTCACGTTTTCTGGACCCACTTGAGCCCCTTCCGATCTCTGCCTCCAACGAGTCACGCCTGGGCCACTTCGTCATACCAACGACAGGTTTTCATGATTTTGAGCTTTGCCTACATGGAATCAAACGGGGTCATGTTTTGTGTCAGATTTCTTTCATTTTGTACTGGATGCAGGATCCATCCGTGTTGTTTATAGAAGTGGGGTTCTTCTATTTTTATTTGCACAGGGCACTCCTTTGGGTTACCCGGCACGCTTATTTAGACATCATTGGTAAGTTCCGGTTTGGGCTGTGTGCACGGCGCTGTTAGGAACTAACTGTGTGACCGTGTTTTGTGGGGACGATAGGTGAACGTGACGTGAGCTGTACTTAGGACTCGCTGCTGGGCCACCACGTCTATGTGTGTATTTCGCATTAGGAAATAGAGGTGCTGCCAAGTACTTTCCCAAAGCGCGAACCCGTCTGCAGTCCCTGAAGCGCATGTGAGAGATCCAGTTCTCCACCTTTTCCCAATTACTTGGTGTGTTCATTTCCAATCGTACAATAAATTACCACAATTTTAGTGTTTTAGAATCACATACATGTATTCCTTTACAGTTTCTGTAGGTCAGAAATCAGGGCGAGGCTTAGGAGTTCACAGCAGAAATCGAGCTGCCGGCGCTTTCTCATCCACAGGGGTGCCTCGGGCCGCGCCCCCTTCCAAGCCCCTCATGTTTCTGCCAGAATTCCCTTCCTGTGGCCCCATGACTCAGGCCCTGGCTTCCTGCTGGCCGTTGGCTGGCAGCTGTCCTCAAGGCCTACAGGCCACTCACGTGCCTTGCCACGGGGCCCTCTTGATTGGCACTTCACACAGGAGTGCTTCTTGGTGGCCGGCAGGACAGTCTCTCCAGCTGGCTAGGACAGTGTCTGTGCAATACAGTGTCCTCAGCAGGGCCTCCATCCCCTTTGTCACATCTGTTGGCTGGAAGCCAATCACAAGTCCTGCTCAGACTCCAGAGGACCAGGATACAGGGAATCCCGTCAGGGAGTGGAGGTCCTGGAGCCCCTGTAGCGTTGCCGACCATCACTCCCTAAGTCACAGGTACTGCCTTCTTAGTACTGTAACCCAAGTCACAAGTACTGTCATCTTAGTGCTGCAGCCCCCTGAGTTACAAGTACTGTCATCTTGGTACCACAGCCCCTTGAGTCATAAGTACTGTAATCTTAGTACTGCAGCCCCCTGAGTCATAAGTACTGTCATCTTAGTACTTCAGCCCCCTGAGTTACAAGTACTGTCATCTTGGTACCACAGCCCCTTTAGTCATAAGTACTGTAATCTTAGTACTGCAACCCTCTGCATCAAAAGTACTGTCATCTTGGTACCACAGCCCCCTGAGTCATAAGTATTGAGTCTTAGTACTACAGCCCCTTGAGTCATAAGTACTGTAATCTTAGTACTGCAGCCCCCTGAGTCATATGTACTGTCATCTTAGTACTTCAGCCCCCTGAGTCACAAGTATTGTCATCTTGGTACCACAGCCCCCTGAGTCATAAGTACTGAGTCTTAGTACTACAGCCTAAGTACTACAGTAACTTTAGTGTATAATAACTTTGAATGGAATGTGCACATCTAGCTTTTGTATTTATTTTCTTAGCACCCTGTGGCTCTCATTAAATACTGTTTATTCACTGCTTACTTGGACTTTATGCAAGATGCAACAGTTCTTTCTTAAAAAAATTTTTGCATTATACCTCTGAAGTAGGTCCTGCTGTTTCATCTTGTTGGTCTTACTAGGAAAGCGCCCTTGCCCGTCCATGCCAATGAGCCCTGATGTGCCCAGAGATTGCACACACCTCCCTCCTCAACCCATGCTGGAGGCAGCAGCAGTGACGGACAAGCATGGGGGCACAGGGCTGGGCCCTGGTCTCAAACAAGAACCAACTCATTGCCCCCGGGATCCGCCAAGACCACCTCCTCACTCAGCTTTTGTTCCTTGTTCTGTCCCGCCCACACATTCCAATTCCTTTGAAATAACCCCTCAGTGAAGCAGGCTGATGAGTTCTCTAGGGGAACAGCCTAGCTTTCCCTTAGCATGGTGCAGTTTGAATTAAAGAGATTATATGATTATCTTGAAAGACTAATGAAATTAATAATATCACAGGGCCACAAAATAGGGACTCTCCAATTTTACTCACTGGTTTTTCACAAACACACAGCTGAGTATTTCTTAAATCGCTGCATTTTTCTTTTTTAACAAAAATATCTAGGTATGATTTTATGTATATTTAATACAAAGATGTTATTCTAGTTTATTAGTAACTCATTTGCAGAGTGCTGTTTGATCCTCTGAAAGGTCCTTGTTAAATCCAGTGGCCACACCAGCTCCCCTCGGCTCTCCCCTGCTCTGGGCGGCAGGCAGTGGTGAAGGTCACGGTGGCACACCCAGTGTGGCATGGCCAATGACCTGTCACCAGCCATGCCGGGCACACAGCCAGCACCCCTGTTCTGAGGAAGGCAGCTCTCCATCCTCACAATGGATGTGCACGTGGATTTGTTTTTAAGATAATGCTGAAGAAAATTTATTGTTGAGGCAAATAATTCACTTAAAAAAGAGAATAGTAACCGTAATCATTTATATAAATCCCAATTTTATTGTAATAGATTTGTTTAAAGCAGGAAACATTTTATTAATTATATATATATACATATATGATACAATGATTATACCACAGAGTAAAATTGAAAACATACGATGTACCTTATTATCTTGAGTCGGCCTTAATTTTTCTTTACCTACCAATATATGTATACCCAGGATAAACCTGACTGAATAATGTAGACTTGGAAACTTAATGTTCAAGTTCGTATTAGATATGTTATAGATATTACCATGATACATTCTCTGTTTCTATAAATAGACCCACCAACCACTTGGTCACCCAAAGCTGTCACTTGGACAAGAATTTTCACTTAACTTTCTCCTCCATCTCCTTCATCCTATGCCATATTACTTGTCACTAAGTTCTGCTGATTTTAATATCCAAACATTGCTGCGTCCTGTCATTTATCCTGCTGGACGTCAGTACAAATGCTATCAATGCCCGTCAGACTGTTGCTGTAATCTGATTTGCTGTTCCCTAGTCCCTGCATCCGTATACATCACAGCTGAGAAGTTTTGTCTAAATTGTACACGTGAATACGCTACTCACTTGCTTAAGACACTTGAAGACGTCCATGCTCTTCAGACTATATTCCAGGTCAAATGCTTGGGTGGCACAGAAGACCCTACACTGTGGTTTCTGCTGCTCGTCTGTATTCGGGCTGTGTTCCAAGGAAACAGCCTTTTGTTCCTAAAACACGTCCTGCTTTCTCCGTCCTCTGTATCCTGTGTGGTCAGTGACGTCTGGCTGCAGTGCCATCTTCTGTTCCTTTGCCAGGTGAGGCACGCTTGCCATGCCCATCATGAGACCTCTGAAAGGTTAACGCCGGTGTGAGACCATCTCTGGGCGGAGCGGGCTTTCTGCATGCTCTCCCCCTCTCACACGGTGACTGCATCTCTCCTCGCAAGAAGGACCCCTTTCCTTAGGACCTGGACTGAGTTTTCTGTGTTACCAGCTCCAGCCTAGCAAACGGCTTGTCGCACTGCAGTCAGCAAGGCCTTTGATTTTGGAATCGTGAATGATTATGTGTTCACAGTGTACTTTAAATCACTGAACTGTTTCACAACTCTAATTCTTTAACACTTCAAGAAATGGGCTTTTCAGTCATCTTGAATCCACTGTAGGTCTTTACAATATAATACGAGACAAGTACTAGCTAATCCATAAACATTTTTGAAAGAAGGAAGGAAGGGAGGGAACGAGGGAGGGAGGGAAGGAGGGAGGCAGGAAGGAAGGAAGGAAGGAATTACTAAATGTGTTTCCAGAGCCCTGCAAGCTGAAGAAGTCTGTTAGATTTTTATTTTCTTTTGTGACTATTTCAGCTGTATCATTCCTTCTGGCTTTATGAACTTTTAGGAATCTTTTACAACTTTTGTAAAATCACATTTTACTGATTTAGTTACTATTTCTTTTGAATAATTGGCTACTGACCTGAAACACATATACAATTTTAGTGTCAAAAGCTGCACTTATTCAGCGCCTGCTCTTTTCTAATTTTCACCTTGTGAAGTTACACATTTAAAGTCATGATATAATTTTTTATTCCAACATGAAGTAATCAGAAGAATGATCACAGCGAACTTTGCAATATATTTTTTGATTTAGAGGTCTGTCCTATAAAGGGGCAAACTGTGCCCAGGACTATTAAAGGTTACTAAATAATAGTTCCCCCCAAAAAAAGATAAAGAAGAAAATGTAACAATTTGTGTTCAAAAGCCTCTCTGCTGAAGATTTGACATTATTTGGTGCATTCTTACATATTTTCACGTTTACGTACTATTTGCAATGTTTTCTGATAGAGCCATGGTGGGTTCAAAGATAAGGCTCTAATCCCTGAATCCCCAAAGTTACCAACGTATTAGGAAAATTTGGGTGGGGTACTATCTATTTTTGTACTATAACGTGGACGTTGAATTCAATAAGCGTTATAAATATATTACGAGGTAAATCAAGGCAATGGACATTGAGAGGAAAGAATCTGATTTTGGTAATAGGAAATGGAGGCCATGAAATTTGATCCTGTTTTAACAACCGAATAGGATTTCCACATTTGGAGATGAAAAGGTTTTCATAGAGGGAGGTGTATGGTGACCTCCCAGAGGGCAGACGTGTTTCTTCCTAACCTCCGAGGGCTTTCTGTGTCCGTCACCCCAAACCACCACCCAGATTGTGTACATCTTTCTCTTCTCCTCTGATCCCACCCCCTATTAGAAGTTCTGTTTTTTCCCCCAAATAAAATGTTGAACAACATCAAAGAGAGAAAATATCTTATTATAGTAGCCCCCCTTATTTGTGGGGGACACTTTCCAAGACCCCCAGAGGACACCTGAAACTGCAGATAGTGCCAAACCCTGTTTACAGTGTTTTCCTACACGTACACATCTATGATCAAGCGTAATGTATAAATTAGGCACAGTAAGAGATGATCAGCAACCAATACTACAATAGAACAATTGTAACAACATACTGGAATAAAAGTTATGTGCACGCGGTCTCTCTCTCCAGATGCCTCACTGTGCTGCACCCCCTTACGGTGATGACGACACAATGCCTGTGCGACGGGGAAGAGTGAGGTGAGGGGACATGATTAAGGCAAGTGGGGGCGACTTGAACACACCCAAGTCCGTCTGGTCACGTGAGACGCTACTGAGTGACAAGGGGGAGAGTGTCGACCGTGTGGGGACCCTGGACAAGGGGTGATTCGCATTCTGAGGGGAGGGGACGGGACCAGACAGCGTGAGTCGTCACACTGCGCAGAACACGGAGCGATTGAATGCATTGAGTTGATTGTGTCTGGAATTTCCCATTGGACGTCTTGGACTGCGCTTGGCCATGGGCAACTGAAACCAGGGAACAAAACTGTGGATAAAGGGGGGCTACTGTATTAGGTAGATATTTTGACATAGAGAAGTTATGTAGTAAGAGGCCGAGAAGCAATGGAGAGAGGACAGAAAGACACACTTCATGGCCTAAGTGGGGAGGGGTGCGTGGGGCGTGGTGTGTCAGACGCTCCAGAGCAGTTGTGAGAACGAGGGGAGGGGGCATCACTGGGGAGACGTTGAGACGGGTTTCTGTGGCTTAGGCCTTGGAACCCCTCTGAAGACGTGCAGGGACAGTGGATTCCGTGAAGACTTACCAGTGGTGGTTGAGTGACGTCCATACATCTGACCCTGTGCACAGAGGCTTTTGCATGAGGACCTGGCTTCCGGGAGGTTTACAGACCTATAGAGGCACTTGTTGTATTTTAGGTGTGACAGATGCTTTAGTTTCATTGCAATGATGAGCTGAGGAAAACGAAGAGTGAAAGTTATGGCTGGAAAATGGTGTGGTTCCTGTGTGTCAGTTTGGGGAAGGGGCTGGTCGGCACATGGCCGGCCTCGAGCACCATGCGGCTGAGGCTGGCTGTCATCGAGAAGGCAACAGAAGCCATCAAAGAGCTCTGTTCAGACAGCGGGGTGAACACTGTTCCTCCTGGGACACAGTCGTCTGGCAGCTGTGTGCACACAAGGGCGAGGGTACACACTGCAGGTGGGAACGCTG
The DNA here is from genome assembly GCF_004115265.2 of Rhinolophus ferrumequinum. Lineage (NCBI taxonomy): Eukaryota > Metazoa > Chordata > Mammalia > Chiroptera > Rhinolophidae > Rhinolophus > Rhinolophus ferrumequinum. Next base: position 2,627,510 of record NC_046301.1, on the reverse strand, counting down.
ATTACCCCGCAGGGCGCTGTGGAAATCTTCTTACAGAAGTTTCCAAATGTTCGTGATTGGGCGCCCCTTGATTAAAACATTGGAGCACATACTACTCTGTGTGTGTGTTTATGAATTGCATACATACTAATATCTTATAGACATTCTACAACATGAACAAAAATAGAAATGCGGACGCCCCAGTGTGTTGCCACACTACCCCTTTGAGCATGTTCAGGCCATTTTGAAGACCATGGGTCCAGAGAAATGACAAGGACCTTGTGGGGGTGGAAAGGCCAGGCTGGGGACAATGTAAACGCTGTGATATTTGACCAACTGGATTTTGGGCACAAAGGAGAGAGAGAGGTGGAAAACACGGCTCTCACGTTTCAGATATGTTAAACAGGTAAAGTAGTAGTTTAATGATGGAAACACGTTGTTTGGTTCAAGAAAATTGTTTTGAGCAAAATGTAGTAAAACTGATTCTGCCTTTGCTTTGAACTGCCAGTGAATAACAAGATGGAACAATCTGGCAGGTAATTAGAATTTCAGCCTTGGCATCCAAAAGTGGGATTGTGTTTGGAAATGCAAATGTATAAATCCTCACAATAAATGTAATAGGTAAAGCTGGAGGAAAGACTGGAGTAAAGGAAAGAATCATTGAGGGAGGGAGACCTGAAAAGACTGCATTGGCGGAGCAGGTTGGGTCTCAGTGAGCAGAGAAGGAATGATGGACAGGATCAAGGCGGAAGTGGACCCCAAGAGAGGATGGATGTTATTAGGCCGGTGCGAGTGGCATGTCATCTGCTGCAGGGAAGTCTGTGCAGGAGCTAAGAGGACTTTCCTGGGTTAAGGATTAGAAGGCTTTGCTGTGATTAAAAAGCTGTCATCTTTTGTAAATCACCGAACAGGAGATATATGAAAAGTCCAAAGATGGTGCTGACTTAATTTTCTCAAAAGAACACGAGTGTTCTATTAAATGCAGACTTGAAAAAGAACACATTTCTGGAAAACGATTATTAAAGATCACCCTTACTTATAGACAGTGTTCAAATACTCAGGACAATTAAATACAATTAATTGTATTAAATGTAAGCCACAGGCATGTCATTCTAACATACATTTTTGTTTTAACTGTTGTCTCATTTGCATGTTGAATTGTCAGACTACGAAATGTAAAAATACGTTTACATATGTATTATTGTATTGTGTGATTTTGTGTTTATGTTAATAGTTTCCTATGTTTCAATAGTCATTATAATTATTATTTTAATGGATGTATGAAAATTCATCTACAGACAAACTGTAATTCCTCCTGGTTCTTGAAGTGATTTTCTGTGCATAAGAGCAAAGGACCATCTGTCCAGAGGCCCTGCAGAGGGGAAATGTTAATTTTGCTTATTTTGTCTGGATTCATTGAGATTTGGTTTCTACCTCAAGCTTGCAGCATTTATTTTCTCTGCTGGGAATTGTTTATTTTCTAGTTGCATTGGATGAAATAACATTTTTTCCTGAAGTCCTTCATGATTTATTTCTCCCTTGATTCAAATCCTGCATTTAGAACTTTATAATCACAGACTGACATTTCATTTAAAAACAACAAGATGCATTTTATAAACACATGTTTACACATTTAAAGACGTTTCTTGATCTCCCCGTGTATTTTTTACATGTATAGAAAATTATTTCAGTTCAGTGTTCTTCATGCTGTTTGATTTTGAGATGGACAAATTATGTGCCTAGAATCAAAATTTCAGAAACTCTTAAATTTGTAGGGTCATTCACTTTTTCTGACTTAGGAACCAGTCCTATGAGCATCTAGTACCAACAAATGGGAAACTGGTGTCTTTATTAAAAGATATTGGCAAAAGTATATAAATATTTTTGCATTAAAACTTTACCTGATACTAATTTTGATTGCTGTAACATATCAAATTGGCCACACTGATAAAGGAAGTCAGCATACTAATGATGCATGATGCAGTCTTGTAGATACATAAGAAAACGGACAAAAATCTTTTTTGTTATAACTCGGACCCATTTCCCCTCATTTGATCTCCAGGGGGTAACTTTCCCAGTTTGTGGATGTGTGTTGTGTGTAACAGAACAATACAATTTACTAGTAAAAAATAGAAATCCATCACTTTATTTTGATCCACCAGTTGTGTCCCTCTGTTACAGAAGTAGAATAGTTGGGTAGAACACCTTTCATCGATTAAGCATTGCACATGTATGTCAGCGTGCAGAAACAAAGACAGATGTTACAGAGTCAAGTTCAGGTGGAGACAAAACACATAGACAGAGGACCATGTTGGCACGAGCTGTGCTGTCTGCTACAAATCACAAACATTCTCGAGGCATTGAGCGGGATAGGGCAGCTTGGAGGTCAGGGAAAGGCTTTGCAGGGGTACGTGTGGTTCTAGTTTTGGCAAAGATGTTATATGCACAGAAGCATATAGGAAACAGGAGCAGAGGGAGTGAAAAAGGAAGAGAGAAGCAGGAAAGAGGAGATGCTGAGGAAGACATTACACATCTGTCATACCGACTGCTCCATGCTTTCTAGACTTTTCTCGTTTAAGGGATTGTTTCCCCAATCATCAGATTATTAATCTATTAGTTGTGTGTGCATGTGTGTTCAAGTAGATTGCAGTTGGCTTTTCTTCTGTTGTTTTATTTTTTAGCAAACACAGTGGGAGCACAGGTTCAAAACTTATAGCTTAAAACTCTGTGGCTACTCTGTGGATGTCAGGACTTCCTGAGAGTCCTGGAATATCTAAATGCTTTCACCCAATTCCTGTTAAATAAACATACTTTTATATAAATAAATTTTGTAAGATATTATGCCAGGTACTAGCTCATCACTAATGTTCCCGTGTTTGCTTGTGAGGAATACTAGACATATTAGGAAGACATTCTCTAAATTAATGAGGGAAGCAGTGGAAAACCTATGAGAACATTTTCATTTCTGACTCTCCAAAACGTCTACTTAAAATATATTTTTAAGACCGTCCCATACTGTGTATTTCAAGGACGAAGGGCCCTGGACAGTTAACCAGTGTTGAGCTTTGTGATTACATCTTCACGAGGCAGTGCTGATGGCCGGCTCAGTTAAGCTTGGCGACTCTCTAACTGCCCCACGACGTCCCTGGGTGTTGGAGGCGCCACGTGAACGGGGAACAGACTGCAGTTGCCAAGAAGGTGCTGAACCTAGTCCGTCCAATTTAAATCGACAGTAGAGTCGTGTGAAAAAAGACAGGTGTTTTTGGTTGTTTGTTTGTAGGAGTAGGTCATTTTAAAAAGAGGTAAAGAGAACGAAAGGAGTCGCATGAGATCTAAGAAGGGAATGAGATGCGTGGGTGGAATTTCACGCGGTTTAGTGAAAAGGGGGCTGCTGTCCATGTTGCAGGCAGAAAGCACTCTTTAGGGGGGTGGGGAATGTCTGAACCTTCTTGCCGTAATTCCCACTGAACACGGGAACCCTGCTGGAATCTCGTTTTTCTATTTTATAGCTAATGGGGAACGTGCTTTCCTTCCCTTGGGTCACTCACTACTCTCTCTACCTGTAGGTGAGGTCTGCCTACCTCTGTAATCTGCAAAATGCCCTGACAGCCGCCAGTCCAGTTTTCAATAATGAAAGCTTTTTCCTGTGTACTGAGACTTCATTTTCCTTAGTCCAGATAGTTTTCACTTTGTTATTTAGACAAATTTCATCTAAATATTGTTTTAACAGTTTTTTTCTGTTCAGTCTGGTACGAACTCTCATGCTTGCTCTCAAAAAATGAATCTTCGAGACAAATGACTCTAATTTCACTTCTAAACTGTAAATTGTAATCCCAGTGGCTTTTCTGTTTGTACTGATCTCTCCCAGTATTCCTAAGAAAGTCTCAAGAATCTTGCATCCTTCATATTCCTATACAAACATTTTGAAAAACTGTTCAAATATTTATAATTTTTGGTAATAGAAATTTTTTCAAAGCTCCTGATGAGATTTCTATCTACACACTTATTGGAAAGTAATACCTTACGGACGTTTTCATAAAGGAAGTCATGAAGGTGAAATATTGATGGGCTGTGCCTTCCTGTTACGTGCCCTGTGATGAGAGCATTTATTGAAATTCTTCTGTCAATACTCACCTGCCTACTCTTGTATTGGTGTAATCTCATGCATGTGCTTCCGTAGAAAACCTATTGAATTTTACTGTTGAGGCTCCTGAAAAGGATAGATAAACCTTCTCTATTTAACTCATATTTCTTATCCAAAATATTAACATATTAAAATGCAAACCATCTCATCAAAATTTTTAAGTGTTTTCCTCTATAGTTAGTACTTATTATGAACGTTACAGGCGTGAGAGAGGAATAATCATTTTATTTTTTTAAAAAACATGGATTAAAGTTATTTAAATAGGGTATATTATGCTACCAAAACCTCTACCACAACTGTGCTTACAGTGACTTGTTTCTTAATTATCTCGTAGCGTATTGGTTGAATTTTGACCATTCTGTTACCTTTCCATCTGACTTGTATTTGATTTCTGCAGTGAAATGTCTGTTTAGTCTGCATGTCTTGTGATTTTTATCACGGCCGACTTCCTGGATGATTTCTTCATTTTCTGGCTGTAAGAGGCATCGCTCAGATGTTTTATTACCTGTGGGCCCTTGGCGAAAACGCCTCACCTCTGAGGTCTCACTCTTCATGGAGAGTGTAATTCTATCTTCTCAAATAATAGTTTCATAGACAGTGACAGGTGTCTTCTTTTCTCCTTGTCATGTACGTCTTTTCAAATTCCTTGAAGTGCGATTTCTAAGGTGTGGTGACGCACAGGGTTCCTGTTGCTCTTACCGCGGACGTGATTTTTTGTGGAGCAGGGGTGGGCTTGCCTTGTTGTTCCACCTCTCACTCATCTTGATTCAAAAGCATTTAGCAAATGCCAAACGCCAGGCCCAGTGTGGGTCCAGGTCCTCACCACGCAGGATCCGCTCGGCCACCTCAGTGCCAGGGTCACACCCCAGCTCAGCAGAAAACCCGGAATCGGAGGCGATGGCTCAGTCCTCAGGATCTTTGAAGCTTCTCCACACCGACCATCATGCTAGGAAAATGAAGTGTTGTCGGTGTATATTTTGCTTAATTAACAAAGATGTAAATATGTGACTCTTTTTTAAGGCAGTTTGTCAGATGAATGAAAGGAGATAAAGTCAAAAAGGTTATTCTGTGTTTTAGGATAACCTGCTAATAATATACTTAACTTTTATCTGTAATGCAGTTTTGGGGCCTTGAACATATTTGGTTTACAAGAGAAGAGCAAGTCTCTTATATATATAATATATACATATATATATGTACATATGTAAAATATATATATGTAAAATATATATATTATATATAATATATACATATATATGTACATATGTAAAATATATATATATGTAAAATATATATATGTAAAATATATATATATATTTTATTGGGGAATACTGGGGACAGTGTATTTCTCCAGGACTCATCAGCTCCAAGTCTTTGTTCTTCAATCTAGTTGTGGAGGGCGCAGCTCAGCTCCAAGTCCATTGCCATTTTCAATCTTTAGTTGCAGGGGGTGCAGCCCACCATCCCATGCAGGAATTGAACTGGCAACCTTGTTGTTGAGAGCTGGCGCTCTAACCAACTGAGCCATCGGGCCTCCCCCAAAGTATATTTCTTTAGTTACTCTATACATAAGTTAAATAAAAATCTAAGCCATGAGTGGTGATGTCCAAAAGATTTTTCTATTCTGAAAACTAAAATCATGGTATAGTTTCAAAAAGGAGACCATTGAACGTGGAATATGATTGTGTGGTACGGTGTAAATTTTTATTTCTGATATTCCCAGGGCACACACAAATTCAGACTGACATCCCTGAGCTGGTCAGTGCCCTATGTTTTATGACAATTCCATTCTTCCTTCCTGCTTCATTGTATCCTGTTTACTATTCTCCGTAGACTTGTTTTTATATACACTTCACATCCTTCTAAAAAAGAGAGTACAATCTGGTTAATTTGAAATGTCTCCTGGAGTGGGCCACAGGGTGCTGATATCTGATGGAACATCATTCTGGGTGTGTGTGTGAGGATGGGCCTGGCTGAGACTAACATTCAGATGGCAGCCTGAGCGCAGCAGATTGCTCTTCCCAATGCGGTGGGCCTCGTCCAATCAGTCAAAGGCCCGAGTAGAACAGAGAGGCTGACTGGGCGAGAATTTTCTCTCTGCCTGACTGTCGGTGAGTTGGGACATCAGTCTCCCCCTGCCTTTGGACTCAGACCTCCATGGGAACTCCACCACCAGCTCTCTTGGGTCTCCAGCTGGCCAAGTGAAGCTGCTGGGTCTTCTCGTTCCCTTTAGCACCACTGGAGCCAGCGCTTTATAATACATGGCATATGTGTTCTCCATTGGTTCTGTTTCACTGAAGAGCCTGGAATGACAGACATGTGATCATCCCTTTTAGAGTATATTCCAAAGCAGTTTTGTCAGAGTGCAGCTGGCTGCACCAAATCCAAACGCTTCCCTCTCCCACATCAATGCTCACATCTTTTGTGCCCAGGTTTACCTTGGTATGAAACTGTCATATATCACGAGAAGGGTTAGAGACGTGCAGCGACCTCACGGGTAGTTCTGACCCCTCATCCACGCTTCCTGGGAATGCTGCTATTAGCATCAGAACGTGCACAACTAGACATGTTTGCAGGCTTCCCTAAATTCCTTGTTTGAGGTGGATACGTAAACATCTTTAGAAGATGTGAATTGGTAATATAGACTCAGTCCTCATTATCCCTGTATTATATACTTGCAAACTTGCCTACTCACCAAAGTTGATTTCTAAACCCAGACCAGTACTCCCCGCACTTTCTGGGTCGTTTGCACAAATGAGCCGCCCAGCACACACTTTCCCAGTGGAGGCCACAGACAGGGGAGGGGCTCCACCTTCTGGCTTCTGCTCTCATGCTTCAAACTAGCATCCTTCCTGCGCTCCACTTGGTGCCATGTTTTATGCATTTTGGCACTTTTCACTGATTTTACTGTTTAACGTGCCCCCACCCCATGCATAGTTCTGAAGTGCTCTCTAGTGTTTCTGAGAAACAAGGCTGTGATGTGTGTGTGGAGAATGGAAGTGTGTTACACACGCTTGTTCAGGCACAGGTTTCGTGCTGTTGGCCTAGTTCAGTGCTGTCTGTCAGCTATCATCCATCTATCTATCTATGTATCTATCTATCTATCTGTCTATCTATCTATCTATCTATCTATCTATCTAAAATAAGGTGTTTTTAAACAGAAACACATAAAACAAGATTATATATTAACAGTTGACAAAAATGTGACGTGAGCCTCACAGGAACCTAACCTTGTATTTCCCCTAGAAACAGAGGTTCAGTATTCATGAATTCAGTATGCACAGCATTTATAAAACATAATTTCCATGAATACTGAGAATCAAGGCTATGTGGTCAAGAATAAGAGGAAAAACTCAGTTAATTTTTCTCCAGGCCCGCGTTGCACTCCTTAGACTTGTGATGGTGGATTTAACGTCTAGGCTACGGTGTCTCCATTCATTTAATTCCTGAGCTACTGTCTCAAAAGTGTTGTTTTAAAGATTAAATGAAGTAATATGTATAAAATTGCCTTGTAAATGGAAATGCTGTAACAGGAGCAGTAAGCAGAAGTTATTTAAGGGGTGGGAAATATACTAGGGATTTTATAATTACTACTGTTTACACGTGTTTAATATGAGTATTGAATTCCTTCTTGAATTAATAAAACCACAAATCACATTGTTCGGCCGTTAAAGCAATTTACATCTGAAATTCAAATTTAATTTTAACTAGAGGCATTGTCTCTTCTTTTCTCTGTGTTTTTCAACTTGTTAAAATATATTGCGTTCTGTAGGAGCAAAACTGAATATTAAAGAATACTTGGGTTTTATGTATTTGTATCTTTTGTTTCCTCTGGGCCACTGCTATTTAATTTACTTACACATAAATCTTTCCTACCCTCAGTGCTGCAAAGCCAATTTAGCAGAGAAAGAATGAAGCTGTGTTCTTTCTGCCTCATGCATCACCAACAAAATTGCTAGGCCAGTTAAGTGTTGATTGCAAAATATTTATTTTTGGTGACAGATGTTGCTGATGTAAGAACCTAGGCAATCACAGCTTGAATCAGTGCTGGGTTCAGGTTGAAAACACTCCGAAATGGAAGAAAGTTTTAGTAGAAGTAACTATGCACCATCGAGACAGCGTGTTTAGTATTTCATTTCTGATGATATTTGTGTGGCGAGTAGAGCATGAGCACATTTACACACAGGCAGTGACTTGGGCAGAAAGGTGGACACAGCCTTTTCTGACGCCCCATCCTTAAGGTGACAGTGAGGTCATGGAACCTAACAGGTTAATTTGCCCCATTCCCAACACCTGTTTGGGTCACAGCAGGGCCGAGATGGAGACCAGTGAGCAGACATTGCGTGGCTTCTGAGCGGAAGGGACGGCTTTGTGCACACGTCCCCATGCTGACGTCTGTCAGAACACTCACTGCGTCATATGACATCATCGTTTTCTTTATCTCTGGGCCCCTGGCGTACACGTAAACATTGCATGAAACATTTGCTTAAGACAAAATCCCCCACCCCACACTGAATGCACACGTGCCTTCACATAAGAGGAAAGTCACTGGGATTTTTGTGTCCTCGGCAAGGTCCTGCGTAGTTCTCTGAATGGAGACTCCGTGGCCCCCGATGAATGGAGAATGGAGGCGATGCCAGGGAAGTGTCAGACGGAGGCCACGGGAGCCAAGGCCATGGGAGCCCTGCGTTCACTGCGGTCCCACCTTTCCTCTTTAAAAATAGCAAAAGGTAAATGTGACCAAAGCCATTCAGTGTACCGTCACGAGTGAACAGGATGTCAGCTGTCACCCTTGTGTGACAAGGACGTGCTAATGCAGGTCCACCGATGGTAATGAACACCGCGCTCCTGGAGAGGGTGCAGATAATGGGGGGACTGTGCGTGGGGGCTACGGGAGCTCCCTGTACCGTCTGCTCAGCTCGGCTGTGAACCTACAACTGTCCTAAAAATGAACGTCTATTAAACTACTAGCAGAAGGCTGTTAACCAAAGTGGGTCTTTGATTCTCAGTCTGCAGTTCTTGAACTTACCAGAAGACCTCCTGTTTCTTACTCATTCCAATGGCGAATCACGGGGTGCGTTCCATGAAGGAAACTAGTGAGGGAGAAAAGTTGGTGGGGAGGTTAGGTCACTTGGCCACAGTGCGTTAGCTTCTGTACGAAAGGGAAGATTCCACTTTAGCACGAAGTGCTCATGTTTGAACAGAAATAAAAATCTTATCCTTATTTTTTGAGACAGATTAGAAGACAGTGTGACTGGAAATATCTGGTAAGCTGTATTTTAATTTTACAAGGTGTATTTTCACTAGTCGTTCATACATGTCCATCTCCCGACTACGTGACAAGTAGCGTTGCCGACACCCTGTATTGCTTTTTCTTGGTAGAGGACATACACCCACTTGTTCCTGGAGAGCTAAGAAAATGATTAGTGAATCATGAACAAAAACACAATGAGTGTCTCCTCTGCCCAAGACAAGCTCTTGTTGGTCCATTGTCTTCCAGTAGCCACTTTCCCTTTGCTGACACATGGAATGATCGTCTTGTGAATTTCGTTTGGAAGTGAACTTTTGAACACAGACAATGAAAACACACACACACACACACACCCGGGTGCACATAATGGTCGTCATGATGAAAGCTGACTTTTGCGTGAAACAGCTCGGACAGTGACGGCTGTCACACTTCGTGGTGATGGCTGAGGCGCTGGGTCATTTCAGGCAGGCAGAATCTCTGCTGTGACAGAACACGTCTTGCCTAATGAATGTGTGAGTCCCCAATGCCTGACAACTCCATATCTCTCCTGTTCCCTGCAGAGTGTGAAAGGAGGGGACAACGTGTAATTTAGTGATGTGAAAATCTGACAGGTAGCTGTCAGATGTGTCGGCTCAGCCCCTTTTGCAGAGGAAGGACACACGAGGAGTTGGTTCTAACTTTCCAGGAGGTTACTGACCTTATGCTCCATCCAGACTGGTGACCGCAGCTCCGCAGGCAGGCTGTCCTGCGTAGGTAGTGCTGGGCAGTCCCCAACATTCAGGTGTGATGACTGTTGGACCGAATGGTTTATACACATTTCTTGTTTTCTATGGTGAGGTGCTGGTGATATAAATCCAGCAGCGAGAGTTGTTTCCTAGGACCTGATTAAAAGCTAGGATTTAGCCTTGCAATGAACCCAGCTTCACATGCCTGTGGTTTCCTGATAATTTTTGTAATGTCAGCACAAAGCACTGTATATAAAGAAACCAAATCTCTTTATTAAAGCTGCAGCTGATAGCTACTGATAACTGGATTGAGCTGGTACGGCAGGGTATCTCGGAAGGAAACCATTGGGCCAGCGTGGTTCTTGCATATTTAAATGGATGGCCAAGCCAATAACAAATACTGTGCTGCAAAATATGCATATTTAGTTTGTTATGTTCAATTACAAAAGAAAACCTTCACTGAACAAAATACTCTGGTTTTGCTTGCTGTGTGTGTGTGTGTCTGTGTGTGTGCACGTGTGTACAGCCTATTTAGCTTCTTTCGTCTGCCCATTCACTTGTAAAAGCTGCTAATTCATCACTAGAAAGTGGATACAGTCTACATACCGAATGAGTTAGATGCAAAGCGGCTGTTGATTGCAGACATCAAGTAACTTACTAGCAATGCTGTACACAGGGTTGTTCTTTGATGGATCATGTGGGTTCGTTCTTCGTTGTACTGACACTGGAGAAAGAAATGAAAGAGACTTGAATGGTTGTTCACTATTTGGTGTAAATAGCGAGCACAAGATGAAATGAGTATTTACAAAAGTCGGCCAGCTCAGTGCCAGGTGCTTGAGGTACAGGCTTCTGTAGCACCCGGGTGCTGTCAAAGGAGCAGAGGTACTCGTTTTGCTCTTCTGGATTTCCACTTCATCTTTTCTCCCTCTCTCTAAGGAAGTGAATTTAACTAGAATTGCTTGCATTAGCTACTGGAAATTCAAGAAAGTTTAGAAATAAATATTTTAAAACTGGTACCCAGATGCAGAAAACACAAAATTAGCCATGAACCCCCTGTTGGGGAAATATAATTAAAAACAAAATCTCCTCTCAACCTAGAAAAACTCTCCACAAAGGTAGGAGAGAAAGACAACAATTTTATTATTGAAGGAGCATTAAACCAGCTGTGATGCATCACAGGCAAGCTGCTAGGAGACTATAGACAGACAGAAACGTCACCCTTTTACAACCGCCCAGCAGACACACGCCACTGCATGTGTCTTCTCTAGGTCAACACTAACAACTCCTCAAGTAAGAGGACTTGACAGCCCCATTTGTCACCATGGTTTATCTTAGGGTGACCCTCTGTGTTAGCTAATTGGCTTAATTCAAAGGAAACATGAATGTCTCATATGTTTATGGCAAGAGGAAGTATTGGAGCTTGGAGCTGGGTGTCCATTGAAGTTAGGCTCCTACACCCACAGAAACGGGGAGACAGGGCACTACCCCCCTTGATGGCTACGATTCAAGAGTGGTTTCCAGGTCCTTGAGAAATGCGTTCCTGGGTCTTTAAGGTGGGATGAGGCTTATTTAGCTTATAAAGAGATTTACATAAAAGAGATTTTCAAAAAGACAGAAAAAGAAATTACAATTTTCTAAAGTAAATACTCTAAAACAAGAGTGGAGGGAGAATCAAGCCTGTTCTATTTCAGTTTGCATGTGCTGTTACAAATATATATTACTATTAAAAAATAACATTCTAATTCTCTAATTATCTCCATTACTGTTTCTACCTTTCTCTGGGCAAGTTGCAGCCACCTACGTACCCACCGAGTTCATGGTAAAGCCCCGTGGGTGGCCATCGTTTAGTACAAAGTCACTCATTACGAGGCACCTATTGAAAGGTACCTACGGGTTGAACGGCCAGTATTTCATATATGTGGTTCTAGTGGTTTTAAGTCTTTTGGACAAAGCCATTCTTTGGACCTTTTTTGTTTTTGCTTTGGGTCTAAATCAATTGCTATACTATTACAGCAGTCACCTGCATCTCCACACCTGAGATTCACCTGAGTATATTTACCTCTCCTGGAACTGAGGGGACCTGTCACCTCAGTTAACAGAGTGCCAGCAGACCTGTCTCTTGCAGTCACTGTCTGTGAACACAGATTTCTATTTTTCTGTTAATTGGATGTGTTTACTTTTCCTTTTCTATGTCATCCTTCCATTCGGACTAGTTACCAAAACATTTTTTGCTTGGAATTTAGGGCTTGAGTACCCGGCTACATACTAATTACCTGTACTTTGTATCAGAAATGACTAGTTCAGCGGCACTTCCTTTCCTCCACCCACACTCCGTTCGCCCTTGAAAGCCCCGTCCCAACGCTGCACGTGTTCCTCAAACGTCTCTTTCAATCCGTCTTTGTGTCACTGGCTAGTTCTCCTCTCTCCAATGATGTGAACTTTAAAGTATGTGGAGTGGCCGCTGCTGGGGAGACACCAGCATATTTTTACCTCCAAGGGCTCTAAGCGATTGTGGTGACCGTCCTCCAGGCTTTGGCTTCGCGGCTGCTCCTGGCAGCCCTGCGCTCTGCAGGCGCCTTGTCTGCGCTCCACGAGAGAAAGTGGGGATGGACTCCTCGTGGTAATTCACGGGAAGGGCCCCTGGCTTCCGCGATCCCAAGAAACTGTCTCTTATATACAATGTGTTGACAGTGAGAAAGTTGACAATTTCAAGCAAGCTCTAAACATTGGGACTGAAAAAAAAAAAAGACAAAATGAGTCTTTTTTCATTTCCTTTAGGAAAGCACCATTTTAAAACTCAAGGTAGAAAGAGAAGATCTGAGTCATGAAAAATCTCACAATATTCTGCTCAATTTTGCTGTGAACTTAAAACTGCTCTAAAAAAATAAAGTTTATTTAAAAACAAACGATCTCACAAGAATGCTGCTATAATTGGCCAATATACTTCAGGAAATAATGACCGGTTAGAGTCCCTGTCAACTTTAGAAATGCCTACTGTGTCAGGAAAAAACGGACGATTCTCCTCAAGTGCCTTCTCTGAATACTCTCTTAGTGAATTGGGAGACATACCGGGGTGTAAAACAAACCTAACACAACCTCAAATCGCCAGTTTCGCATTGCAGTGTGTTTGTGTAGTTTGATAATTTCAGAGAAGTGCAGGGAGCCAGAGTGCTGGAGAGGTAGGGGTGGCGAGTGAGAGCTGTCACCCCAGGCAGCTGCCCTCTGTCACACCTAGCAGTCTGCAGTTCATTCGCCACTAAACGATGGTCTCTGACGCATGCTCTTTCTAAAAGGAGAGTTAAAAACTATATTGCGATCATTTTAATAACAATAATATACTCTTCTTCCACATGAACTGCAGTAAAGGGAAATGTATCAATGCATCTCTCTGTATCTTATAGGAGTATTTCAATTGCTATGTAGCTGCATTTCTATATAAGATTCTTGTCTACAAAATATGACAATAAATAGAGAGGAGTTTTACCCCTCATTTAGCAGAACCGACTTTCCGGGTCAGGGGTCACTTCTTCTGAGGAGTTACCTTTCTGTTGTGTTTTTTCCACATCTTATCACCTGCAGGGAGATTATAAAGCGCCACATATCAAGAAAATGACCTCATGGCGTCTATAAAATACTTTTTGTAACTATGTATCTATTTTCTGACATATGAATAAATAAATGAAGTGGTTTGTATAAATTCATCTTTCAACGAGCTCTTCATAAATACTCCCATTTTCCTAAGCACATCAGGCGTAGCTGCATGGCAAAGTGTACTTTGTTATTATTAATTTCTTTTTATGTTCATCTTTTGTAACAAATGAACGTGGGCTTAGTACCTTTTGTGGGGACAGAGAGCCCCATTGATGTGGGCTGTGTGGGGCCGCAGGCAGATTGAAGCCCCACCGCGTCAGACTGCCTGGTGTCCAAGGTGAAGTTGGGGCTGTGGAGCCCCCGCCCAGACTCCGCTTTCTTCACCATCTTGCATGGACGTTGCATCCGTCTAGTTGTTTATCAGCCTCTGTTTCGATTCCTTTTCTCCTTCTTACGGTAAACAGCCTCATCTTTACCTTTAGGTGTCAGCCTCTTCCAATGGGCCCTCCTGACCGAAGGTACAGGACCGGGTACCACCTACAGCCCTTGACCTTCATGGCCAGCAGGCTGTTAAACATGCTCAGTGCCCCCACTTGGCCGTCTTTAGTCTCTCTCTCCCTCTTTTGCTTCTTTCACCTTTTCTGTAGCAGTTGGCAGTGTTTATTGCTCTGCTTTCAAACCGTGATATCCCATAGTTCTACTCTGTCCTGCTTCTCTACAGGCTCCTTTTTGGTCAACTTAGGCTTTTTCTCTCTACGCATACTTTAAATGTAAATGTTTGTGTGGTTACCATTCTTGGATCTTTCTATTACTCACTTGTCCAAGTCAGAAAACAGTTCTGAAAGCCTCTACTCTGTCAGCACCAGCTTATCAGAGACAGGAGACACAGCTGGCCTTCAGAGAGTCGCCGTCCAGTGATGGAGGCAGACAGGCGTTAGAGCATCAGAACGTGGTGGCGGCCAGGCCACCCCCACAATGGAGATGCACGTAGGTGTGGACAGCCAGGAGCAGGGCTCCACCCACCTGCATTCTGGTGCACTCCTACAGGTGACACTGTGATTTCTAATAAGAAATATGTGCTTGGGCTTCTTCCTGTTTTTAACACAGAGCTCCTGGAAGTCTTGGGATTTCCTGTGATGAGAGCAACAAATGTGTCTTATGCGAACGAAGTGACTTTTGGAAGCACCTGAGGGATGGGGCGGGGCACCCACATGGTTGGAGGGTTGGAACTTTCAGTCCCACCCCCTGACCTCCAGGGAAGGACAGGGGCTAGAGACTGAGTCCCATCACTGGTGGCCAATGTGATGACGCTTCCATAAAAACCCAACAGGATGGGTTCACAGAGCTTCTGGGTGTGTGCCCACGTGGAACTTGCTGAGGGCACCCCTCTCAGCGAGGGTATGAAAGCTCTGTACCCCTTCTCGTGGACCTTTCCTAAGCATTTCTTCCATTGGGCTCTTCCTGAGTTGTATCCTTTTATAATTAACCTGTAATGTAGTCAGTAAAATGTTTCTCTGAGTTCTGTGAGCCATTCCAGCAATTTAATCAAATTCAAGGACGGGGTTCTGAGAATCTGTAGTCTGTCAGTCAGAAGCATCAGTGGCAACCTGGACTTGCCATTGGTGGCTGAATTGGGGGTGGGGGTGGAGCCTTGGAGGACTGAGCCCTTAACCTGTAGATCTGAAACCATCGCTGGGTGGGTCACCCAGCTGGTGTCCAATGACTTGCTGTGGGAAACCCTCCCCGAGCCCACACTGGAGTTGGGTGCGAATCCTAACGGGGATCAGAAGTTCTAACTGGTACTAGAATCATTTTCTATCTGGACCTTGTTTTGAAGGCCTGAGGACATGACACACGGTGGAAGTGGAGCGGAATGGAGCGAGGGGAAAGTTCCATGCAGAGAAAACAGTTTCTTCACAGGCGGCGTGGACGTGTGAAAAGGTATGAGATCTCGTTGAACTGTCGTCAAGGCGTACGCCTGGGACAAAGCATCAGTCTGGGGCGGAGAAGGTACATGAGGGTAGAGATCGAAAGAAGCAAGATTTTAAGAATGCCTGTATGACACCCCACGATTCATATGCCAGATTATAGCTGTTACCCTTCGACCTGGATCTGAGGAACATTTCTTTCTTTTTTGTGAAAACACAGACACTGGTTTAATGAGACCCATTAAGTAGGTGGAATGTGCAATGCTTTTCTGGAGGTCTGTTTCACCAACCTGCCGAGTTCTCCTGGTTCCCAAGCCGTTACTGCAGGCACAGCCCGTTTTATTGTGCTTTGTTTTACTGCGCTTCACAGATGTTGTGCATTTTTACAAATCGAAGGCAAGACTGTCCACCAGCAAAAGGATTATAAGTCGCTTGCTGTGGTGGTCTGTAACTGAACTCGCAATATCTCCGAGCTGTGCCTGTCATTTAATTCTTTTGATGCCCCTCATCCCATGGGCATGATCAGGATTTTCAAAAAGAGCAATAATGAATATCTCACAAACCGTTTGAACCATTTTGGGAATCAGATGGTACAAACAAAAGTAAAGGGATTTGGTGTACATGCACAGAAACCATAAGTGCCCTGGTGAGTGTCTCCGCAAAAAGAAACAGAGAGACCCTGAAAGTCTGTCCTTAGCAGAATGCGCGTGTAAATGTGGCACATGTTCTGCCGGGTCCGCTAGGCCTCTGTGGAATCACACCTTGGATCTGTTGATTTCGGGGTTGCCATGGTGCTTGTTATATGAGGAGAGAATGCGTGGTGATGACTTGTTAGTACTTTGCCTCCTTACTCAGGACGTGGATTGTGCTGTCATTCTGGTTGTGCTTGGTGTTTTCCTTGGTCCCCATGTTGAATCTCATGTGTCTTCTGTGATGGCCTTCGCTACAGCTGTGACTTGTGCTGGTGAGGTATGTTTCTTACTGATATTAGGATTGATTGCTGAACTGATTTTATAAAAAGCATGGTCTCTTCACTTCATCTGCATTCTGAATTTTTTTCTGCATTCTTTTTGTAAAGTACACATTTTTTCCTTTAATTTCATCGAATCCCAAGGACCACATTCTTATTTCTTTAGGAGGTGTTTGCACCTGCACAGACACATGCAATATTGGAACCCCGAGTGTGGTTATCCTGAAGTACAAAGTAATGTTTGCCTCAGCTCTCTCTGCAAGAGTCTCTAGTGCAAACTGCTTTTTCAGTGTTGCTGCCCTTTAAAGAGTTTAATAACTGTCCTTACATATATAGAGAGGAATGATTTCTGATCTAAGTGCCACCTGTAAGCGTGTCCTGTTATTCAGATGCCTTTCCTTTTGTCTTTCCTTTTCTCTACCATATGTTACAGAACGAAACGTTAAAATTATTTTACTTTGTGTATTTGCTGTTTGCAAATGGGCATCATTAAATAGTTCATGCAAATTGCTCAAATTAAGTAGCAATTAAAAAAGTCTGTTATCTAAAATCATGCTAGCATTACTGATCTTTTACATATGATTCAAAAAATTCCAGTATTTTCTGTCCTTTAAACTTTCCTACAGAATTTTGTATATGTGGCTCTGAGCTTGCAAGAATTTCAATAGGAAAATTCCAGAAAGTTGAAGTATTCAGACTGTGGATCCAGTAGACTTCTGATTTCTTCATCCCGCTTTCTCCCCACACTTTTGGTCATCTTATAGCTCCTGTCACCTAATCACACACTGAATAGGACCACAGGAAAGAGCTTAAACTCACGTAAACTGTTTCCATGCCTGCTGGAAGTAGGTTGTGGTGTAAGAAGAGCTTGAAATAATGTGCTATCATATGTTAGGTTGCGATTGCAAGTTGCCCATGCTGTCACCCTCCCTACTCCTTTATCCTGGATAATGAGGTGCCCGGCATCGCTTGAGCTGAATGTGTTTTCCTGTTTGTTTATGTTTTCCTTGAGGCCCAATTTCTTTCTAGCCTGGGGGCTGTTGATCGACTGTAATGTGTACGGCCTTTGGCCATTTCTGAGAAATCTGTATGCAGACTGATCTTTGTTTTCTTGCATGGTCAATTTGATGAAGCCCACGAAGAAGAGGCTTGCAGGAGCTCTGTCATTTGAGATTTCATTGTGGTTATTAATGGGGTTCGAGTGCCAATTGGTGTTTCATGCGGTCATTGATAATTGGGGTTTTAGCTATATTTTAATGAGAATAGAAGACTTTGAAAACACTGTCACGTTTGAGTCTAATTAATTATAGAATAATATAAGTATTGTTAAGGGATGACTCTCCCCCCCTTTTTTTTTTTTAGTTTAGTTTAAACTAAATAATTGCACTTATGGTCTGAAGCATAGTAAGGAGTAGAAAATGGATTAATTATGAAGAAACACATACATGTCATTCTCACCACGGTTTATATTATTAATAGCATAGGAGAATCAGAGGAGGGAGTAGACGTTTTGGGGGCACTGGCCAAGCTGTATAGAAGCACTTCTTGATTAGCTTCCTAAGGATTTGTGTCTATTCTGTCCCAGCCCCCAAGGCCGATGTAAGGCAGGGAGGGCACCCCAAAAGCTCTGATTACAGGTTACCTGACTCAGGCTCCAGAGGCATCTCTCCCCCAACCAGGTTTTCTTTCAGGAAGCAATGGAACATAGACCCCCCCGAAGGATCAAAATGGAACCTGTTAAATATGTGTTTATGGGGTCTGCTCATATGTATGAAGTACTTTGTATGAGTCAAGCTGTCAGTGTGGTAGAGGAAACAGATACACAGCGAGGTCAGTCATGCACCACACGCTGCAGGCCACGGCAGACGTGTTGGCCCAGGGCACGGGGCAGAGGAGACCGGCACATAAGCCAGCCTGGGAGAGCAAGGAGGGCCTCGCGGAGAAGGCGAAGTCTGATTTGCTTTCACGTTGGTTACAAATTAGCCGGATGCAAAGTTAGAGGAAGGCAGAGGGAACACACCTGCAAGGTGTGTTCTGAGGGGGCTAAAGTAATAAAAAATGATAAGAATCTGAACATCTCTGTAATGTTTACTGTATGACAGGCACCCTTTTAAGTGGCGCATTAAACCATTTCATCCGCCAACACGCAGGCGGCAGCGGTTACTATTCTGCTTCCGCGCGTGAGAAAACTGAAGCCCGGGGTTGCACAGCCAGTCGGTGACCCCGTAGACTTGGGCTGCAGAGGCCATATTTTAACCTCTTACTGCACAGCCTCTTGCTATCGTTGGCACACGGTGTCGTCGTGAACTATGCGTGAGTTGGAACTGCTTGCTGGATACAAATCCTAGTTGGGAAATCAGAAGATACAGTGGAGAGACTGGCAGCTGGTAGGTTTTGACCTCGTATGTCTGTTAGAAAGCTTAGACCAGGGTTTCTCAGCTGTCTATGGTGACGGGCTACTTTTACTTCATCGCTGCTTTACAATTTGCAGTAGGATGTGGACTGGTATGTTTTAAGATCCATCACCACACGCGTGGATAGCAAAGCATTGTTCAGTTGCTACAAAGCTTTCTAAATGCTTACTCTCAGTGTCTGTACTTTCCTAATCCCGAATTGGTAACAGACCATGGGTGGACAGCATTTTATCATCGCTGGTTTACATGTTTGACTTTACACTTTGTGGTGAACTGAAGGTTTCTAAGCATTCGGGTGGTCAGGTTGGCATTTTAGGTCTCGATGCCTCTGCAGAGAATGGATGAGAGCCTGACAAGACTGATGAAAGTGACCCAGATATGAATCAATGACTGGACTCCAGGCAGCAGGTGACTGGACGCTGAACAGTCTGTGGGCGTGGCCATAACAATCGGGACACACCGTAGGAAATCCAGCAGCCTGGACCCACGGGTGTGATTTCCCATCCTGAGATCACTGACACAGCTCTGTGTGGCTCTGCTTTCCACCTTGGCTTGCTAACATTGCTAATGGCGTGTGTTCTCTTTCCCCTGTTACATGCCCAGCAAAGTAATAGAAATGTATGCGGGATAAAAAAGCATTCTGGTTTGTGAAACACAAGACCTCAGATGTAAATTAGAATAGTTATTGGAGTTACAACTACATTTTTATTTGCAATTTCAAGTGCAACTAAGTAGCAGTTTGTAGAAAGCTGACGGACATGCATGCAAGGTTTCCTAAGTGTGTGTGTCTGTGTACCTTTCACCATCATTGATATTATTTTATCAATGATAAGGTTGTTTCTAAATTAATTCTTCAGTAAACTGAGTAACTGTGCCATTGATAGGTCTACATACACACACACACACACACACACACACATACACACACATACACTCCCCAAGAAAACAACCAAAAACATTTGGAAAATAATTTTAAACAAATGAAATGTTTTGTTAACAT
Source organism: Rhinolophus ferrumequinum (assembly GCF_004115265.2). Lineage (NCBI taxonomy): Eukaryota > Metazoa > Chordata > Mammalia > Chiroptera > Rhinolophidae > Rhinolophus > Rhinolophus ferrumequinum. Next base: position 2,607,508 of record NC_046301.1, on the reverse strand, counting down.
GCCTTATTGTTTAGCCGCTGCCTATGAGAACAAAGCAACGTGTGTTGTTAGGCATGAAAACACTTTCCAAAATGTAGGTACTATCATCAAACTCTTAAAACTAACTTACATGCAGCTCCTGAAAATTTGTGTCATAATAATCTTTTGAGTATTTACCGCATTTCCAAAATTGTTGCCACTGAATTAGGTTTGTCATATTAAATCAATAAAGAACAGAAAAATTGTTGCTTAATATTTTTTCTAAAGTAAGCTGAATGGGTCCTAAAGACTAACTTCCTGCTGTGGAATGATCTATTTTAACTCTTCAGGTCAAAATCAGTTTTTCTAATCACTGAAGAGTTACAAATAAGATGGTAGTTAAATACGCATGAAACAAAATGCCATTTTCTCCCTTTTTTACTTTTATTTCTAGTACCCACATATATGTAGGAAAAACTTTAGGTAATTCATGTTTTTTTTTTCCCAAATTGCAATTTTATTAAAGTTATTATTATAATCATACCCTGTATATTATGTAATCATCTTTTCTTGAAAATAACAGGATTTTAGAAATTATTACAATTAGTTCAAGTCTATATATTCAGATCTTGAAAAAATCAGAGATACGTGTTAAAAATATTTTATTTGGAGATTTTCACTTCCATAACTACTAGGCTTTTTTATTTTTTAATACTACTGTAAGTTTCATGGTGGACTATGATTATTTCACTCCTATATACATTTAAAATTTTAGAAATGAATTATTTTTATGAACGTTTTATTGTTCATAATTTTGAACATAATGCATGGTCACTGGAAAATAAAAACAAAACAAAAATTCTACAAAATAGAAGGAACCATCAGTCAAATAAAGTTATGTTTATCACCTAGGCATAACTACTGTTAAAGTTTGTTATATATACATCCAGACTTTTCTAACATATAGCTGTATGTTAGATGTATATTAATATCAATATAATCCTGTTATTTATTCACATATATTCGATGACATGCATTTATTATATGTATGTATTTACATGTAAACATATGTACCAATATATTACAAAAGGGATTCATAGTATAAAGATAATTTTATAACCAGTATTTTCTTTGCTTATGGGAGTTTGGAATAAAAAATATGATGAGTATTTATGGATAGGTAGTGAAAACAACCATGCCTTTAGCTTAACCTTTTATTCTTTTACTAAAAATCCTTTCCATATAAATACAGTAAAGCAAACAAGAAAGAGAAATGATTATATTTAAATGAACTTCAATAAGTCCGTGCTCCTCGTTTCACTCGTTCTGCATCTCATATCCATTCTCCACATTAAAGCCTTCTCTATGTCTCCCTTGTTTCCTGAAATATTACAGGGCCATGTCTCCTTTTTCTCTGTATTATGTGCAGTATTGATGGTGTTGGAGCACGTGGTCGGCAGCTGCCTAACAAGGACTGATGATGTGTCTTATGCCTTTCTGGGGTGGGGCACCTGGATTTACCTAGACATGTCTACAGAAGCTATGACGTTTCCTTAACTTGTGAATCCCATGTGCATTTCATGAATGAAATATTTGTTTCAATCCTTCTGTGGCCTTGCAGAATGTTCCAGAATATTCTCCAAGAGTGAGGAGAAGAAAATTTGCTTTTTCGACAAATTGAGCCTTTTGGGGGTTGGAGGGAGGTGAGGCCTATAAATCGCCTTAGTTTCTTAATATCCTTAATTTAATTTAGTTACTTTTAAAATCTTTTTCAATTATAGGTATTAAAACATAATGAATGATGCAGAATCATGTATCATGAAAATGGGAAGCAATGCGTAAGTTCTAAAAAGATCATTCTGCTTTCTCTGTTAGTTGAGAACAGATTATAGCAGTGTACGGTGTAAAACAGGGCGAGTGGTTATGGCTTGGAATGGGAGAGAAGAGTAGAGATAATAAGACATAACCTTAATTTTAGATGTATTTTCGTGCAAAACTTACAGTTTTTTTGGGGGGAAGATTAACTCATGTGTGAAAGAGAAGTCAGGGTTGATTCCAAGATGTCTGGACTAAGATGAGTTGCCATTTACTACACAAAAGCAGTTTGTTTGTTTGTTCAGGATTGTAGGGATTTCAGAAGTTTACGTTTATAAGATATCAAAGCGGAGGTGGAGATAGTTGTACGAATCTGGAGTTTATGAGATGGATCAGAATTATAGGGATACGTTTGTGAGTCATCAAGATACAGGTATGTTTAAAACCATGGCACCAGGGGGGCTGGAAATGTAAGAGCAGAAAGTTACCAGAGAGGCACTTAGGGTTCAGGGAGGAATTTTATTTTTGGTTTCCATTATGATTAGTATAATCCAGTAAAAAGGAAAAATTCATGATGCAACAGTGGCAGTGGCTGGAATAATATGAGAGTGGGACCCCATTCGCAGAGAGAAGGCTTGAAATATATAGAATCAAGATATTGTGATTGTTACACATCAAAACTAGCAGTTGTATCTTATGTCCTTTAAAAAAATCTTAGCCATTTTGGTGGTATACAGTGGCATCTAATTTTGCTTTCAATTTTAATTTTCTCTGATGTTATTGAGGTTGAACACTCTTTCATATGTCAGTTGTCCACTTGCAGTTTTTTTTCCCAAATGGATCCATTCATAAGAACTTGCAGGGAAATAAACAGGGGAGAGAAATCCAGAGCATAGGAGGCTGCTGGACAGTAACAGAAGGTCTAACATAAGTATAATTGGAGTCCAGATGGGGAGGCGAGCGAGAACCAGGATATTTCTTCATAAATGGCTGGAATTTTTGAAAGTCATCAACCCACATATCCATGAAACTTAATGAACCTGAAACAAGACAAATACAAATTTAACCACACTTAGAGACATCATTGTAAATGTGAAGATGAAAAATAGAAGACACAGGGAAGAGGAAATAGGAGCTACAGCCAGGGAAAAAGGACAGCACCTTGCGTTGGACGTGGAAAAGCAACGTGTTTGCTTCTCGTCAGCAACAGCGGAACTGTAATGTGCGACACACGCCAGAAGGACCGTGTTTCTTGGGGTTCCAGAGGCCTCCTCTAATCATAATTAAACATGACAGTAGAGATTTGACCAGCAGTTTCGGCAGGAACTGGTCCAGGAAGCCGAGCCGCAAGCTGTGCAGCAGTCAGCCCAGGCCAGTCAGAACATGCCAGTGACCACCCACTTGGGTCTCACCCGTTTCCACGCAGGGTCAGTCAGAGTGCCACATCCGCTCCCTAACCTGTCACAGGAGATGCTGCACATTGAACCATCCCACCTCCACCTTCCCCGTGCCAACAGCTTTCAATCAAAGCACAACGAAAGCCTTCCTTTTTGTTCACTATAAAGCTTTCCAACTTCCCTGCCTATGTTTGAGTTTATGCCAAATGCAAGTTGTGTGCGTTTCCTGTTGCTTCTGTGACAAATCACCGCAAATTTGGTGGCTTGAAACAACACAGATTTATGATTTTACAGTTCTGGAAGTCAGAAGTCCAAAATGGGTCTTACCTGGCTGAAGTGAAGGTGTCGGCAGAGCAGCGGTCCTTGTGGAGGCCCTACTGGAGGACCCATGCCCCATCCCACAGCCCCTCCAGGCTGTCCGTGTTCCTGGACTCCTGGCTGCATCGCTCAGACCTCTGCCCCTGTTGTCACACTTTTCTGACTGACTCTCTGGCCTCTCTCTTGTAAGGACCCTGGTGGTTACACGTGGCCCTCCTGTACGTCCAGAGTGACTGCCTCATCTCATGATCCTTCAGTCAATTATATCAGCAAAATCCTTTTTTTTCCATGTAAAGCAACATATTCACAGGTTCCAGGGATTGGGACCAGACATCTGTGATGGTGAACTTTATGTGTCAGCTTGACTGTGCTGTGCGGTGCCCAGGCATGGGGTCAAATGTTATTCTGGATGTGTCTGTGACGGTGTTATTTTGGATAAAATTAACATTTTATCAGAAGATTGAGTAAAGCAGATTGCACTCCCTACTGGGGATAACGGTCATCCAATCAATTGAAAATCTGAATGGAGCAAAAAGGCTGAGTAAGAGGGAATTTCTCTGGCTTGATGCTGAGCCAGGCTACCAGTCTTCTCCTGCCATACATCGTGTGCCACCAGATCTCCTGGCTTGCCAACTGCCAGTTCCTTATATTAATAATAATAATCTTTTGATTACTGAGTAAGCCAATTCGTCATCATCATCTCTTTATATGTACATATCTATCTACCTATCCATCTATATACCTGTCCATCTATGTAGATGTGTGTCTCCGATTGGTTTTGTTTTTCTGGAGATCCTTGACTGATGTAAGGTCTCTGGGGGCCATCATCTGGCCCAACACACATTATGGTGGCCAACCCCCTTGCTGTAACAAGCTCTGAAAATAGCCTGATTGTTCTCATTTGGTTGTTTTTATTCATTTCCATACTGCAGATAGATTTTTCTCCATCATGTTGAGTGTCCAATGCAAAGGGTGTTAGAAGAGCCATAACAGAGTCAAAAGCATGGCTTTTTGCAGATCAAAGCAGAACATGCAGAAAGGGCACTGAGTCACCTTGATAATGTGTCTCTGAGCAGCGGTGTTAACACACGTCAAGGGCCAGGGCTGCCCACAGGCCCTGGATGCTCCAAAAGAAGCCGAGGATCATGCAGAGGGAGACTGAGTCTGGTGTCTGGCAAGACGCAAATGACCACCAGCACCCCAGAATTACTGAGCAAAACAAGAACCACATTCAGATGAGCTCCTTTCCTGTGATATATTAAGCTGTCATAAAATTGTTTATGTAGTTTAAATATTTAATTCTACTGGTCAAAGTCCGGTGTTAGATATCCATACATACAGGTAGTACTACATACATATAGTGTGTGTACACATATATAGTATACAGAATATGGATAGTATTGGTTGTATATATGTATGTATATACCATATGTCCCGGAAAATAAGCCCTAACCGGAAAATAAGCCCTAGCATTTTTTTTTCAGGATGCTCGTAATATAAGCCCTACCCCAAAAATAAGCCCCAGTTAAGATTGTCAGCCAGATGGACACATTTGGTACATCAGGTGCAATACACGACAAATGTATTGAATTATAAAATAATAATATTAATATATAATTAAATATAAATAATATTACTGACATTAATACTTAAATAATAATATAAATTATAATTAAATATTTGTAAATACTCAGGCGGGCACCTAGGACAAGAGGTAAACACCTATGTAAACAGATGAACTCGAGACTTATTGCCGAATGACCAGAGTACAGACACAACGTACGAATAACGTGCGCACTTGATAACGAACGGATGTGGTTGTGTCTAATATGAATCTTCATAATTCAATACGTCGTGTGTTGTAATGGACGCACTTAATGCACTCGGGTGAAATAAAGAAATATTTTCTGAATTTTGGTGCCTGCAATTTTTCGTCATTTTTGTGTGGACCATCATTCTTACCTGTCAACATTTTTGTTGCCACTCCTGTCTCATAAACCTTCAATTAACATTTGATTTAATGGTAGATTTAAAGGGAATAATATTTTGACCCCTGGACAAGATGAGTGCAAAAAGGAAGAGCTATTCAGTTGAGTACAAGAAAGGAATCGTGGAGGACTCCCGGGGCAAGAATCTTACAGCTTTCTGCAAAGAGAAGATGTTGGATCTCCAAATGGTCTGAAAATGCGAGCAGAGTATGATAACCTCAGTCAACAAGTAGATGAGGGAAATGCTAAGAAGCACAAGTGTGGATCAGGTCTGCAACCATTATTTCCTGAGCTGGAAGACATCATCTGTGAATGGATTCCTGACAGGAGAGCAAAGGCTTTGTTGTGCGCAGGGCTGATATTCAAGCATTTGCCCTTGCAATGGCACCACAGTTAGAAATAACCCCAGAAGAATTCAAAGCATCACAACACTGGCTGGATGGCTTCCTTCAGCGATATGAACTGTCTCTAAGATCAGCAACACTGTTCAAGCTGGAAGATACTGAAGTTATTAAACGTGCACTTGCATTCAAGTCCTTTGTTGACGGCATCGACTTTTCTAAATAGCAGCTCTCCAACATGATTGCGATGGATGAAACTGCAGTGTTTATGGGCCAAGGATCTCAAACGACAACTGATCAGAGGGCTGCCTCGTCAGTCTACATTCCCTCCACTGGTTACGAAAGTGCACATGTTACCTGTATTTTGGCAATTCGTCTGGATGGAAAGAAAGTCCCACCTTTAATCATCACTAAAGACAAGAAAGATAAGGTTGAACATGTTTTAGGCATTTATGTTCTTGAAACTGAAAAAGTCTGGTGTGCACAAGCAATCATAAAGAATTGGGTCGATTTAATGCTGCTACTTGTTTTGCGAGGTGGCCAAAGAGGTCTGCTAGTCTGGGATTCAGCCAGCACTCACAGGGCTAAAGACATGAAGAACTTCCTTGCAGAGAGAAGAATAGATGAAATGATTCCCGTAGGAATGACTGCCTGTCTCCAGACTCTTGATATTGCAATAAACAAGCCATTCAAGGACCATTTGCGCATGGAAATCAATGACTGTATTGAAAATAGAATGGAGAGAAATCAGCGTGGAAACTTTGTGAAGCCTGGCCTGCAAAAGGTTGTGACTTGGGTAAAGAATTCATGGGATAAAATCACTGACAGCTGTGTTGCCAATGCACTACGAGCAGGCTGCATGGACAAGAAGTGCTCATTTAAGGAGAGCTCTGTTGCTGGACATGAGAGATTGGGGCCAATGGTTCTACAGGAAATGGAGTCGCAAGAAATTCAAGCCGGAATTCGGGGTTTGGGGTGTTATGACGATGTTCCAGAAGAAGATGACATGACTGTATTTGAATAAATGTAGATTTTTGTATATGAATAAATGAATAAATGTAGATCGTTGTACATGAATAAATGTAGATTGTTGTACATGAAAAAATAAGACATCCCCTGAAAATAAGCCCTAATGCGTCTTTTGGAGCAAAAATTAACATAAGACCTGGTCTTACTTTTTGGGAAATACGGCATATTTATGTCGATTCTTGTGATTCACGGTAGTTACGTTCTATAAAATTGTCACAAACACTGAATTAGTCCACATGAATTGTTGCTTCTAGGGGAGACAGAGGGTTAGGTTCCTGTGAGCCTCTGGTTATGACACGTTCATCAATCAAATGACATATAATCTTGTTTTATATGTGTTTCTGTTTACAGGCACATTATTTAATATTTATTTATTGCAAGTATTGAATTGCCCAGTTTTTGAATGATTGAGAGCTGGGGCTTTGGAGGTCGTCTCTGTTCTGCAGGTCTATTTGCTGAAGTCTGTAAAGCAAACCAGTCTCATCGGCGTTGGAAGTCAGTCCACATAACCTTTTCCTGTATGTCACTTGGCTGCTACGTTCCAGAATTCCTCGGCAGTTTTGTGGTCGGCAGAACCAGCTTTGCCAGCAAGTTGGACGTTGTTCACATCATCTCACCTGTTGGAACGTGTGGCAGCCGGCACTGGCCCACAAAGATTAACGACCCCCTGGGTAACATGACAGTAATTTTCTCTGGCTTTGAGCCTCACAACAATACTATCCACTATGCTTTTATGTTTTTCATTCAGTCATCATCTCACGAATCTACAAACGTGGCTGCATTTCTGCAGCTCCATCACGTATCTAGACGTCACTTCCGCTTGTGCCTGGAGCCTCCTGCATGCGGACAGGCCACCTTTCCCTTCCCGCTTCTGAGTGTGCTGTGCTGTCCATCACTGGCTGTGCCCCTGGCCTGAGTCAGCTCCCCCATGAATTTTCTCTGGAAGGCATTTCACAGCCCTCTTGCACATAGGAAACTAAACGGCACTTCAGCACTGAGCCAGGGCCCTTTAGACAGAAAACTCACCGACAATGTACAGCACCCGCAGAAGACATGGCACTAAATAGACCACAGAAGCAACTTGCTTATCTATGATGGCAGCGTGCCTTGTCTCATCTGGGCTGGGGACGTGCAGCTCAGGAGAGGACAGTGTTTTGGCAGCCCTGCAAGTGTCTGTGGAGTGTTGTGGGTGTTGATGTGGGGTCATAGGTACACTTAGGGGCCATTCGGGAGCAAATGCAGAATCCACCAATACTGAGGATGGGCTGCCGTGGGGTGTGTGTGTGTGTATTTCTAAGTCACTGTTGAAATTTATGTGTAAATGCACTCAATGTCACTGAGGTCAGATCCTGCGAGTATTTCTGAATTTCTCAAGAAGATCTCTAGCTCTCCCTCTCGGTAGCAAGCAAAACAGAGGACATCCCGATCTTCCGGAGCCTGTATTTGGTAGCATGCTAAGGGCGGGCGTGTTATATGGGACTTATTACTACGCCTGGACGTGGCTCTACTCATTTTAGTTGTATCAGGGCCTGTAATCCTTCCCATTTCATTTTTCTTACCTTCTTCAATTATAATATATACTTTCTCACTCTGCCTCAGTAAAGCTTCCTCTCACTACTGACCATGTATAGGTTGAAGATCTAATCAGTGGTGGACCTGCAGAGAGCAGAGAGTAGGACCCCAAGGATTGATGTGGGGACCTACTGTGGGAAGTGGTATGCTACTTCCTCTTCTTGGGACACATTCGCTTCTCTTTAATCCTGTGCAGAGCTGATGGCTGACAGTGTTTTATTAGACCTGATGCTGAGTGCTGCTAAAAATAAATTAGTAATAAGTAAAAATAAACAAACCGAGAAAAGTGCTGTCATCAGTTAGCCTAGCAGGCTGCTTACCTGTGTCAGCCGCTGTTCTCAGGTGTGATTTGCTGTGTTTATTATTACTCGTCACATCTCCATTAATTATTTCTCAGACCAAATGCAAAGACTGGAATTGTGCATGGAAGTATATAGGTTTTTAATTTTTTCCCTATTCTGGGCATAATCTGTACCCGGTACTTAGGGATGGAGAAAGCAAACCAAAATAAATAACTCTGATGGTCAGCGAAGTATTTCTGGTCAAGTGACGGGACTGTGGAAAGGTATCTTTTTACTGCTGACAGCCGATTTGGTTGTAGAGAGCGTGTGTGCACTCTTAGGTCTCAGTGAAGCCAACCCAACTGAAATGGTTTGTACTGCCAGCTCTTCTTTGAATGAAACTTCAATCTAGTGTCTCACAGAAACTCAGGTTTTGCTGTGCAGTGGCCAGATTTCAGATTTCCGTTTTATAGTTTTAGTTCAGTTTTATAGTTTTATTCAGATACCAAAAAGAGTTGTTAGGAAACTGCTGAGTATCCACTGATAGTCAGCAATTGGATAAGAGTGGAAACTCGAGTATTTTCTGCTAAAATGCCTCAGAAAAATACTACGCATCACCGTCTTATTCTGCTTAATTTATCTGTAATCATGCTGTGTTTAAAAAGGAATATTTTCTAGCAAACACATTTTGTTCTTTAAAAATTCCTACACAGGTTATTGTTTTCAGTATATAATCTTTTCAAATAAATATTGATGAGTCTTGACAAAATACAGCTATCTATGCCAGTTATAATCTTTTATAAATAGATGCTAGATTGCATTGATTGGAGCAGTTGTATATCAGAATAATGGTGCTATATTTTTCCAGATGTATTTTGCAGTCTCATAAATTATTAATATTTTTATTGTCCTGATATACAAACTAAACAAATCTTTATTTCACTAGCCAGGATATCAGTATAATATCATAGTATCCTGTTATTAAACTATTTAAGTGTCAGTAATAATATGCTAATTTTCATATCTGTCACACCTTAGTATTTCAGAACTCTTTCACATATATGATTTGCCATATTGTAGCTTTCAGAAGAAATAAACTATAAAAAGTTCATTCAAAGTGGAATCATGTGGCTAGCATAGCATAATCTACTAGAAACATTATGTTGTCATTACAAATCACCTTGGGCTCTTGGGCAACTTCTTCCATTTCAATACACTGATTATTTTATTTAGCACCGACATATAAACATGATATGGAGAAGAACACAAAATTCCCATGGATTTGAAAATAACATGCAAGACTTGTGGAAACTTCCATCTACAGTGGTTGGTTGGCCATCTGCTCTCAAGGTCGCTGCTGCAGGAAAGGTTTAGAAGCTTTGTGCTTTAGATTATATAAATGTGCTCAACTCTTTTGCAAATGCAGATACTAGGAATTCCTACTGATTTCAGCAGAGAAGATTTTTTTCTTTGACTAACAGGAGTGATGGGGAAGCATGCTGGCAATGGATACCCGTGGGAGAGGGGGCAGTGCCCAAACAGCTCGGGCAGCTCTCTAAGGGGGTGGGGGTACACTGTTTTGTGCAGGGGCACTTCCGTGGCTGGAGGGAAGTATCATGTTGATATACTGATGGAGCAGCAGGGTCAGAGTCTACGAGCATGGACATGTGCTCTCGGCTGTGCCATCTGCTGTTTTTGTCACCCCAGTCAATGTAATTTAAGCCTTAGTTCTTTTTATTGCCTGATGGGCTCAATGACTCATCCTTTACTGTGTTCACGGTGAGAATCACGGAAGCTGATGTAGGCGAAGTATTGCGTACAATTCTTGACACCAAGTTGGTGGTCAGTACAAGTGTTATAACCTCTTGGCCAACGTGACCAAGTCAAGAGCTCCCAAAGCCTCTTTTTGTAATTATTGAAACTAATATTTATGAGGGTGATTTTGTGTTCCCTAGAATGTTGTTTCTCCCCAGTCAGGGGAACGTGCTCTGCTATAATAATTCCAATGCCAGGGACATGTTTTGTGCAAGGAATCATCCCAAGAACTGGGACCTTCAGTGTTATCCTTGGTCATGTAACTACTGCTGATAACCTGCTTCAGAAAATGAGGGAAGCAGATCCCTTTGCTGCTTACTTCATATAAGGAAGTGAGCTGGGTATAAGCAGGCTGCAAGGCAACAACGGTAAATCAGACATAGTCCAGCTTTGGAAACAACCTACCTTCTAGGAGGGAAGGTGAGAGCACAGTAACCACCATAACAGGAATCGAAAGTGCTAAGTGTCTCAGTGTCACAAATAAAATACGATGGGAGTTGAAAAGAAATTGCATGCTGTCCCCACTTCAAAGCCAGGTTAGTTATAAATGGAGGGGAACAAGAGTTACTGGAGGAATATTTTAGTCAAACGATTATTGTTGCAAGGACTAGAGACTCACTTGGTTTAATACAAGTAAGGCTACCATCTTGATATTCTTAATTTTGGAACAAGGAGCCTTGCATTTTCATTTTCACTGGGCCCTGCAATTATGTAGCTGGTCCTTGATGGGACCATGGGGTCAGGGAAGTGTTGAGGACCTACCAGAGCAGAGGCGACAAGGTCGTTTTTGTCAGGATCCTCTGTTCCTCCAGGTCTGCTTTTTTTTTTTTTTTTTTAACTTTTTTACTTTACTTATCTTTTGGCTTTTGCTTAATGATGCCTTTTGTTTGCTGACAACTTCTCAAGGACCTATTGCTTCATGGCCTCTGCCTGCCTTCTACTAACTGTCTAGCTATTTCTTTGTTAGGTTTTTCATATTTTGTGTATGATAAATGTATGCAATATTACAGATTTTCCTCCAAGCACAGGGTTAGCTGTATTCTGCAGGCTTTGACATGTATTTTCTTTTTCTTTTTTTTTAATTTTTTTTTTTTTGATTAAAGTTTATTGGGGTGACAATTGTTAGTAAAGTTACATAGGTTTCAGGTGTACAATTCTGTATTACATCATCTATAAATCCCATTGTGTGTTCACCACCCAGAGACAGTTCTCCTTCCAGGGGGATCAAATATATGGTGATGGAAGGACATGCATTTTCATTGTCATTTACTTAAAAGTACATTGTACTTTTAACTGTGACTTCTTTGTTTTTACAAGTTGGGGAATTAGAAATTGTATCACATTTATGCTGTGGTCAGAGATCCTACTCTAAATGATTTCAACCTTTTGTTGTTCAGACTTGCTTTATGATTCAACAGATGGTTGATTTTGATAAATATTTATTTGAAAGAAAGATGTATTCTCTTATTGTGATGTGTGGTATTCCATACCCATAAATTAGGTCAGATTTGTCCATTGTCATTCTTTTATATGCTTACTGATTTTTTTTAATTAGCTTATTTGATCAGTTAGTGAGAAAACTGTTAGTTCTCAGTATAATTGAGGGTTACTCAATTTTTCCTTTTGTTTTGTTAACTTTTGCTGAAAATATTTTGAAGCTCAGTCATTAGACCAATAAAGATTTAGAATTTTCCTATCTTTCAGGTTGATTTCCACTTTATAAACATTTTGAAATACTGTCTATGTCTCTAATAATATATATTGCTTATTTAAAGTCTAGTTTATCTATTAGTAACTATAAAAATTTTATATTTGTTAGTGTTTCTACTTTAAAACTTTATGCGGCTTTATATTTAAGAGATGCCTCTTATAAATAGCTTATAGTTATTTCTTTAATATTATCTGATTTTTTCTTTTTAATGGGAATATATAATCCTTTTTCTGTTAATATAATTGCTGATATATTTCTGTTTAAAGTGATAACTTACTTCCTCCCCCATTTGTCCCTTATGACATCTATTATTCTTTTTCTATCCTTTCTTGTCTTTTTTAAATTAGCTAAATGCAAGTATTTTATTATTTAGTCTTTTTCCATCTCCTCCCAAACCCACACAAAATTAGCTTGTTAGTTATAGATTCTTTAGTATTATTTTGTTTGTTACATTAGAGGGTATAACATGCATTCTTGACTTCATACTGTCTACCATAAATTATTATTATTATTATTATCTTTTTCCTAATATTACTGGGACCTTAAAACATTGCAGTTGCACCTGTTGCTGTACCATTTACAATGACAATACAGAACTGCCTACCTTCTTCCTGTTTTCCCACCTGCCCTTCAGAGCAGGTATATAATTTAAGTCAGATGTGGCATTGGATGGACAGAAACATAATAGAGATAAGTAGACACTGATATTATGTGCGAGTGCAAACTCTTTAAGCCTATATTGAAGCTACAGGCATTTATTTGTCCATTTTTCTATACTGAAGTGAAATTTATTTGAGTATCAGATGTTTGGGACACGCGGAATCTCTGAGGAAAAACACAACAGGGGCATTGAAAGAGCAGACCATCATTTTGCGATGGTATTGTTTTGCTGTGTATGCCGGGGCCCAAGACAGAATGACTATATTACTCTTCGAGAAGGTTTAGGAACTTCTGATTTTTCATTGATATGGGGAGAAGGCTCAAAACAAGCCACCTTTTCGGCTGGTCCCAGAATGAAAGCTTTGAGAACACAATAATTTATATTTACTCAAGTGAACTGGGAAACCCTAAATTTCACATATCATTCATTATTCACTGAAAGTAGTGAATGCACTTGGGAATGAACATTAGTTTTCTAATCGTCAGAATTTCTGTTTTCTAATGAAAAATTTTAGTCTTTTTATTATGGGTAGGGAAGGGAAGGACTGTAAAGTTTTCTTAAGACCACGTGTGTGTGCATGCACACGTATATGTGTGAGTGTATGTGTGTGTCAATGACAGCAAAAAATGCTGGCCAGCTGGACTGTATCACCAAAGAAGAAGCAGGGCCGCAGGACTTTGGCTTTTCGAGGCTGTGCTGCTATTGGTGTAGCCAATGTGGTCTCTTAATACCACCTGCGCGTTTCGCACTGAGCTGGCTGATGGCACGACAAGGCCTTTCTCCTCACTTCCTCCCCCTCCCACTGCTGGACTTCCTTCCCCTGCTCGAGCGAGCGTTTGCCCAGCTCAGTCACACACATGCCTACGCACTTGGCCGAGACCCTGTTTGATCTCAAGCCATGAAGCTTTATCATTTTAATAACTTTTCTAAATCTTTTGGGTTTATTTCATTTGTTTCGTCATCTTACACATTTTAATGTATCTAAAGCCCATTCTTTACGACATCATAGTTCCTATAACTGACACTCTGTGGTGGCTGGCACACGTCCCAGGCCTGGACCTCGGAGCGTGACTGTCAGGTGGGGAGGATGGAGTGAGTGACACCGAACGCCCGAGTCTCTCAGGAGCCTCTGTGTTTCAAGTATGCTAATGGAGCTGTCCTGGTGAAGCCAGAGGTGTCATAGCTGGGCCTCCTCCCGCCGGCTTGTGATTCTCTTTCCTGGGATTCTGAATTGCTTTCTGAAGTTGCATTTTTTAAGAAAAATGTGAGTGTATATAAAGTGCTTTCTTGAAAGATTCTCTTTGTAAAAGTAAACTATGTTATTCTTCTAGACCACATCTGAAATTATTTGAAATATCATCATCTATAGAAATATTTTCTTTTGGTCGCCTTGGATATTATGCAAAAGTGGTTTGATACCGAAGCAAGTATGTAGGTTAAAACCCTAAAAATAAATGTTTACCTTTGTTCCAAATTTCTGATTGAACTCTTTTTCTAATAATCAAGACAGTTAGCTCACACAGAAAGACTAATCTCGTGGATTATCAAAAGATTTTTTCTGACTCAAAAGGAGCCTTTCGACTCTGCTTACATTTTAATAAAAGTCAAAAGCCGGATTTGTTTATCATAGGTTTTTTGGTTGTCTCTTTTCTGGAGGAACAAAAAAATGACACATTTAGATCTGCAAGTGAGTATCAGTTGTGCAAAAAGTCAAATATTTTATTTGCATCTAGAAAGCTGCAAGAATGAAGAGAATTATTTTGATCTACTAGTTAAGAGCTCAGTGATGTATATTCATTTCACAGGGCGGCGAGGCACCCTTCAATAGTAGATAATTGTCATTAAGTTGTGTCTTAGCAGGTCCAGTTGATCACTAGTTTGGCTAAAAGTAATCAAATATAAACAAAGAGAGCAGAGGTAGCAAGAGGAACTCTATGTGCTGTTAGGTTCCACATGCACAAAAGGTTAAGATTTGTAAATCGAAGAGCTAATAATTATTAGAAATAGGGTTTGAATTGGTTCTATCCGAATCTGGAGTTTGCCCTCATAACTCCTATGTTTTTCAGTATCTTTGATCCATATGTGTATGTGTTTCTTATGCAAGTATATAAGCAAGAAAATAGCGTGTAGCAAAATGGCAATTGCAGTTATATCTCTGATCAGGCTGGATCAATTAAAATAATCTTTATTTTCTTCTTTGTTCTGGAGCATTTATAGCATGTGCTGCAAACATTTTTATTGAAACAAAAACACCAGACCCTCAGCGAATAGATTTAGGTTGACGATTATTGAGATTGATCTAGAAAATAAATATTGACCACGGTGCATAAAAGATCTATAACTCTTACAGTGATAGTTAGGAAAGGTCATAAAAGTAGCACATTGTTATCTCTCAGCAGTGACAGGACATTGTCCCAGCCTCAATGTACTTGATTTCAGCGGAATAGCAATATGGTCCAATGATCAGGGGGGAGCTGGCCATTCTTGTATTAGGGTAAACCGGTTGTTGGGATTGTGAAATGAGGAAGTGGGAAAATAACGACTGGTTAAGAAAACAAGGAGTAGAGCAGAAAGCTTGGAGAGCTAGCAGGTATTGAGGTGCCGGAAGAAGGCTACTGAGAGAAGAAAAACGTATATCTTGTTTGAACCTAATTTGAACAAGTCAATTATTAAAAAACAGTTATGAGACGGCTGGAGAAATTTGAAACGTGTCAGGCATGTATTAAATGATATTAAGGAATTGTTTTGTTTTCTTTATGTGTGATAAAGCTGTTTTGAGGATACTTAGAGTGGAATGCTAGGACATCTGGGATTTGCTTTAAAATAACTCAGTGGAGAGAGGGAAGGAGGTTGGTTGGGGTCACATACTATGGGGACGTAATACTGTTTCTCTTTCTGTTTTCATGTGTTTGATAGTTCAAATCAAAATGTTGACGAACAAATAAGCGGACAAAGATGAGGATAGTGACTCCATTAGTGGTGAACCTGTGTGATGAGGAAGGCTTTATGTTCATGGAAGAGGTGCCATGAGCTGAAGCCGTGTCCCCGACCCTTGGGGTGCATCTTCACTGCCTCCTAACTAGTCTCTAGCACTAGCACCGTCGGAAGTATTGCGTGAGACGGAGGTGTGTGAGACACACAGGACAAAGCCTGAACGCAAACCGAATTCAAGGCATATTAGCTATTAATTCTATTTCCAGAAAAGTTGGGCTAACCTCAGTACTGCCTATAACCATGTCTGTATATGAAAGAAATCTCACTGGTTTGGTGGAAATTCTTATTTTACTGATGTTTACTTGGGTCGAAAGAACAGGAAGTGAACTCTTCCTGTTTCCTACTGAGCCCCAGGGAAAACCAAGAAAAATGAGATTCAGTACCTGTGTGCTCGTGTCTGTGACATTACAGACACAGCGACAGCGCTGAAGCGACTCTCCTCGATTCAAACTGCTAGTTGGTGTTAGGGGTGAGACTAACTTCCTGTGCAGGTTCCCCAGGTGACAGACCCATGCCCCTCTTGTAGATTATGTCTTTTGTTTCAAAGGAACAGGTTGGAATAGACACAAACAAAATACAGGCAAACTACTTGCAGACGTTTCCTTACATGTGTTCACTCCGTAGGCTCCAATCTGTCGCTGTAGCTGTTTTCTTGTTTACAAGACCTGACCTTAGCGAGCTGTGCAGTAAATAGTTCTTCAGTAAATATACATTAATCTGCATTTGCTCATCCTTTGTGTGGATTTTTTATCAGTGGTATTTATAAAGCACATTTCCCCCCTGTGCTTTTACAGTTCAGTTTGTAAGATAAACATAACGGGCACTGACAAGGTAAATAACGATAGAAGATGATAGAAAAAGAGTAGTAACTGATAAGTTTGAAATAGTTTTCAAGTCCCAGGATAGAATTCCAAAACTGACTAGTTTGAAATCAGAATTACATATACATTTTAAACCATGTTCATACATGTGATTATTTTGTGTTTATATATCAAACGTTTTTATCTGTCACAGAAAATGAGGGAAATTATTATAATGATTTTAAGAAGTCAATAGTGACATTGTGTCCATTAATTCCAAAGGGTGGGGTGTCACGATTCTTTACCATTATTGAAATCCTTACATAAATGCTTTTGAGTTTTGAACTTTGAGGTGAATGCGATTATGAGTGTGTTTTTGCGTAAGATGGGGAGTAGTGGGTGTGCGGGGTTCTGAGATGGTGGCGCACTGAGGCAGATCAGAAATGATAGCTGTTAATCATATCCGTGCATGGCTCTTGAGTAGCTGTTAGATTTTACCACCGTATTACTCCTTACAATGCACACAAAGAGTGAACCTTTCTTGCAGTCGAGTATTTTTTATGTTTGTCTCTGAGCTTTGCTCCTCACGGAGCTCCCTCTGGAGAACTGTGTCAAACCAATGTGATTCTTGCTCACATCGATGCACACAGATTTCTTAGAAAACAAGACAGTCGAGTATTAGGCTTGACCTGTGCTTATTGTGAAAGGTGGGCACATGAGAGAAGTGGAGCACATTTCTGAGGAGCCCCGCTGGTCCACAGGCTGCACAACCCGACCCCAGGCGGCCGACCTCTCACTGCCCATCATCTGGGAGCCCAGAGGTCTCTAATTGTTTTCCAGATCACTCAGCAATCAATGCTGCCGGCGTCCCCCAGCAGCCCTCTTGCAAATCGATGTTGGCAGCAGAGCCAAAGCTTGGAAGGACGTGCATAGCAGTAACAGAAGTGACTCTTTTAATAGATAAAGTCCACGAGCCATGACCATGAGCGCAGGAACTTAGGGGATAGCGATTTTCCTACAAACAACCACTTATGTTTTTCAGAGGGCCGTCAAGGGAATCTAAACTGCAATTAAAGTGAGCTCTTTGAAAGTTATTTGTTCTTTCACTATTATTATGAAATATATTTATTATTAGATATATTTAATACATTTTTACCTTTTTAATATTCTGATGTTTGTTAAAAACTGTATTCTAAGAGATTATTATTTTTAAAAGCTTTCACTTATTCCCTCACCCCATCAAAGTACTCAGTAAGGTTTAAAATAATTTGCATATGAGCTTAGTTAGGCAGCAGTGTTTGCCCCCATCAGAAGTGATGAAAGCGAACCATTCTGCCATTCCATCAGAATCAGAAAACCTCTGCCCGCCCTTAACTCTGCTCATTTATTAAAAATGTGCTTCAGGCTAGATCTTGGTTTGAAATAATTAAGTCAAATTCTAAATTAAGTACAAAAATTCAATGTCCCTGGCTACTTTTAGGTTCTATCAGTATAAAACATAATTTTAAAAAATCTGCAGTTAAGGACCTCCGAGTAGACTTATTACCAGAAAAAACAACAACAACAACAAAAAACTAAAACCAATGGTTTTGTTAAAATATACTGTATTTTAACCAATTAAAACCTAAAGAGGAAAAAAACACCTAAAATGTGAATACCATTATGTCATAATAATATTTAAGTTATAAAAATAATTGAGAAGAATATTTAAAAGTTCTGTTCGTATAGAACAGTAGTCAACTTGCTTATGTCAGTTTTTTAAAGAGATTTTGTCTCAAAAGATTCTAGGAAAGAAAAAAGAATCCTGTCTGTCCTGACTTTATAAGTGCAGATAATATAGCTTCCCTATGGGTAAAAAGTAAAAGGTGTTTCCATCACATTCGTTTATTATTTCTTACAGAATAAATGGGCAGTTCTTCTCTTAAATAGGAGTAGTTGACTAGGAGAAGCCCCAAACTGTCAGTCTTTGTCTCATTCTGTCTCTCGTACTTTGTCTATCCTTCTTCATCTAAGTCTCTAAGATGTTTTCATTTGGTAAGAAGTTACAGGAGCTGATATTAACATTTTTATTGAATGGTGCGGCTTGTACACTACAAATGTGGTAATGAGCTCTGTGCATGAAAACAAAGCAGTGCTTGCAAGCAGTCCTCACTCTGGCTTGTGGAGAGGAACTCCCAGAGAATGAATTAAAATATTTATCATATAGCATGTAGAGATAAAAGAAAATGTAAAATCCTTAACACAAGACAGATTAGGAGAATTAAAAATGCCGTGGGAGGAGTAAAATGGACAGACTAGCACTTTTTACCCGTCATCACCTGTCATTGTACTTGCTGTTTTATTCTTTCTTTTCATGAGAAGCATAAAAACAGAGCATGTAGTCTGTAGGAAGATGATGAAACACTTTATTCTTGACAGTTTTCTGGTGAGTTGATTTTCCTCCATAACACAGCTGTTTATGGGTCTCTGGTCATTTGAAAATGATTGACGAGGCTGGTCCTTAGTTGTCTTTGAGGGCGTGGTCCCTTGGTTTTGGGCAGATGCCTTGTGAACGTGATTGAATCAAGTCCTTGTTCCATTCCAAACCAGAATTTTGATAAGCTACATACCGAGCAATATTAGTCAGAATGCAGCAGCAAACCTCACGTTCTGAGTGGCGTGACCTTGGCTGCTCTGAGGTGGAGCCGTGTGTGACAGCTGTCATCCGATGCTCAGTCGGACCCAGCAGACTCACAGGGACGGCTCCTGACAGCAGTGACCCCTCCCATCGTCTGTGCATCTCCTAACTCCCTGCACAGCCAGTCACCGCTCTTAGTGGGTCCCCAGGAGTCCTCAAGGCACTTCTCTCTTTTTCTTCTTTCTCTGCGGCTCCTCTTTCCCCTTTGATACTCATTTTCTCAAGCTAACCTTTCCATTGGTAGTTTGGATCCAGACAGACCACGGCTGGCAAATTTTCCAGGACGAGGCTGCTATTTCTCTGAAACCGAGTTTGGTTACCTAGGATACAATTACTGTAAAATGATGTTTAAGGATACGTAGTGCTCTTTAATTGATATACTATAGTGAAATGTTCTCCTATCTTTGGACATTCAAGTTATTTTTAATATTTTGCTATTTTATAGTGACTGTCAATGTACATTACAATTGTATTTCTGGTTCTTTTCATTTGACAAAATTAAAAGAAATGGTTCTTTTAATTTGGCAAAATTGACCAAATTAGGCTTGACTATAAATAGGCTTGTCAAGTCATCGTTAAGGTTATTACTGTATATTGAAAAGTAATTTTTATAAGCACACCAATTTACCTATAAGTGGAATATAAGTTTGCACCCTTGCCTACATGGATAAAACCTTTATTACTATTATTTTCATTTTCATAAATATAGGGCAAAAACATATTAATGCATTGATCTGCAGTCTTTTTAATTAATAATAAAGCTAAGTGTGTATTGGCCAGTTGTAGTTTGTGTTTTTGTAACTTCCTTTTATGTGTACCGTGTCCATTTTTCCATCGGGATGTACCGTTCCTCGTTGTTTATCAGATTGCTTTAGTGTTAAATACATTACGTTTTTAGATAAGTTGCATAATTTCTTTCACTTTGTCATCTACCTTTCAAGTTAATGTTTTATGTTTTTCATGTACAGCTTTGAAAGTTTCTGTAGTCTTATATGTTGATTTTTCTTTTGTAGTGTGTCGTTTGCTTTTCTTCATGCTTTTAATACTCTCCTCCCCCACCCCACACCCCAGATTTTGCCAAATGGAGTTTGTTCTTCTATTTGGAAAAAAGTCATTACAGTTAGATTAAAATGTTTTTGAACCTCATTGTGTCTAAGTAGTAAGAATGAAAGACTTCACAAGTCTTGAGATGATCTATCTAATTTATTTTTCTGGCCCCACCCACTTACCAGTTGTATACTTGTAATCTGGAAATTGTATTTATAGTATTTTGCTTAAATTATTTTTCATATTATTTCCCTTGTTCTTGTAATTTTAATTAATTTTACTAGCAATATGAATACATTTAGTTACTTCGGTTGGAAAATACTTTGTATCACATTTTCCCTATTCATGAGCTTTTAATTTTGGTTTCTATCTTGGTCCTGGGATGCATATCTTCGAAATTTCTTATTAGTAGTATTTTCGTGTCTGAGGATGTCTTCACTCTGAGATACCACTTTTTGCCCCACTCAGATGACTACAGACAATAGGTCTAAGCTCTCTTCATTTGAGAGCATGTTCTGGTAATTAATATGGAAAATAATTTAATATAAATTTGGTTCAAAGGTATTTGCTAGGCAACATGTTAGAATTTATTTTTTTCACTTTCATGAGGAAATAAAAAATACTTAAACTGACATCTAATTACTTTTAAACTTTGCTCATTAACTGAGTAGGGAAGCGGCACCTTAAAATTACAGTGTATGCAGTAGGAGCACATCCGGTGGAAGGGACTTTGAACTGAAAATATTTGAAGGACATCTCCTTTTTTCAGTATTTATATAAGAACTGACCTCAGCTTTCCTTTTCTTTCTGTCCTTTCCTTGTACTCACCAGTGGCTTCACCATCTGTTTGTTCACGGGGATTTCTAAAAGCATGTTCCATTTTCGAAATCTTTTTTGGGTCTTCTTTATGCACCCTCCTCCTCCCCGATTTCCCATGGACGTTTTTACTTAATTCATCCTCTTCCTCCCTAAGTGACATTCCCAAACCGAATGTGTGGTCTCTCTTCTGACTGCTTTGACCTTCTGACTCCCCCGCGTGGCATAATGTACTGCGTGCCACACCCTCTGGTGTGTTGACCACCGGATTGGATTTGGACGGTTTTCCTGACCGACCCAGTGTGCGCCTCTTCTCACTGAGGGATTTCCATTCCTGCCTGGGCTACCTGCAGAAACTTACATAAGAAGAAAGTGTGGGAGAGCTGATTTAATTAGCCAAGGATCGCAAATCTGTCATGCCTCCCTGTTATCTGCGTCCAGAACACTGTTTCTTCTCCTATAGTATCCATCACTACAGCTTTCCCTATTTGTTTCCCTGGTGTGCTTCCAGCCCAAGGGCAGAGTCAGAGTCTCTGTGACTTGCCATCAGGCACGTGACACAGCTCCTTGGGAGTCACAGGTGCTTAATGTTTGTTTGGTGATTAATAAAAAACCTGAAGTACTGTTTAGTAACATTTAAAACTTTCTCAAAATTTCGGGAAAGATGTTATCTCTCTATGTCAGCAGGAATGGCTTATGACTTTTAAAAATGCAACATACATTACCATGTTTCCCCGAAAATAAGACTTAGCTGGAATATCAGCTCTAATGCATCTTTTGGAGCAAAAATTAATGTAAGACCTGTTATTATATTACATTATGTTGTATTATATTATATTATGATGTTGTATTATATTATATTGTGTTGTATTATATTATACTATATTATTATATTAAGACCTGGTCTTATAGTAAAATAAGACCGGGTCTTATATTAATTTTTGCTCCAAAAGACACATTAGAGCTGATTGTCTGGCTAGGTCTTATTTTGGGGGAAACACGGTATATAGTTAAAACCCAAGCTCTTTGTCTTCTTCACTGATTGATACTTCCAATCCTTTTGATTTTAAAGGCTAATGATATTTGTGTAGCATCTTCAATTTTCTATGTTCACTAAGCCATTGAAAAGTATTGTTAATTAACCCCACACAAAAGCATGCCGTATCGTCCCTGTCATTCTCCCAGGGTTTTGAGTTTGGGCCTTGACCTTGGCTGCTGAGCAATGGCTGAGCTTTGGCCTCTGGAAGTGAGGACATGAGGTGGTGCCAGGCCATCCAGGAGCACACGTCCATCTGCCATAGTTTTCATGTTGGCCAAAGTCCCCAAACGCACGGCTCTTTTAGGACCTTACTTTCAACAAGTACCATTTACTGCTTAGGAAAAGCTGGCTTGCTGAGAATATGTGTCATGAAATGTGTAGTAGTGCCACGTGTCCCAACTTAAGGCAGCATAGCTTAGCAGCTGACAGGAAAATCATGTGACCGTAAGAAGATGTTCCAATTTTTCACTTGGATGATTTCTCTAAAAAAGTCTAAATAGCGCACTCCACAGAATGTCCTGCTTCACACAGCATGTTTTTAAATTTTCTAACTTAAAAAAGATCTAAATAACATAGAATGAAACATAATGAAGCCTGGTAGTTGTAAGAAAAGGTGACTGTAATGATCAGTTTTTAATCTTTTTTTGTCTGTTTGTTAACTTTATAAATAAATTTATAACTTTATAAATAACTTTATAACTTTATAAATTAAAGACTCTGCATCCATTTCTTTGTAGATGTTTAGGAAAGAGCCATCTGACAAAGCCCAGTGAGACATGTGCATCCAAACCAGTGGAAGTCTGATCCTCTATGGCCGAGCATGTTATGGGAGAGTGGGGAGATGAGAACAAGCATTGTGCTGCTGGAAAAACCAGAAACTTCCCGGTTTCCAAAGGTCATTTATAGTTTGCAGCAAATTACAAATGTGCTTTATAATAGTTTCTGCCCTTTGGTGTCATATGAAAGACTTAAAAGAGTTATGTGTGAATATTTTATTGAAATAGTAAATTCATAGGAACTTTGAAAAATGTATATTTAGATTATTTTACTATCCCCGCCTTTTACCAAAATTATCATCAACTTAAGCATGTGACTTGATGTTTAAATGTGTTGAGTTCTGTAGCTGCAGAATAACATTCATAGAAACACATGCAACAACCAAAGGTCACTGATATTTCATAAGGTGTCAGCATTTTGTTTACCTTTAGCTAAAAAACAACCTGAGCAAAAGAACTTCAGGTTTAATAAGTAATGAATTCATTAGAACCTCAAAAATAAGTCTTTATTGTATGGAACTAGAATGTTTTTCTTCTCGTAAAATGAATATTCCCAGAAAAAAAAAATCGAGATTTTGGTAGGTGAGGATTAATTCATCATGATTTCCGTCACCCTGAGGCTTTAAACACCCACTTGCCTGGAGTCATTACTTTGAACACTTTCCAAATCAAATACGGAATAAAACTATTTATAAATATAGAGCCAGTTGCCAACATTTCCAGTAATAGTCAAGAGTGTACCAAGGACAAAGTGTGTGCATAGAGGCTGCAGAGACCTCGCTGCTCTTCATTAAGTACCTCACTCTGGTTAAGTGACAGACCTCAAGTCTTTAGAGAACAAACCTAAGTTCCCACGTGTATGAACTTCAGTTTCATCCAGTGGAAATGAAGATTCTATGTCTTTTATGCAAAATGAATTCTGTGTGCTACTTAATTAATTTTAATCCTGACAATAATCTGGGAGGGTATGAAGACAGTAAGTCTCAGAAACGCTAAGAAAATTGCCTAGAGCCACAGAAGTAGTGATGGACAGGGCTAAGTTGCAGCTGTGCCTGCTGTTCTTGAAAGCTTCCCTTGTGCGTGTGTGTGCGCGCCTGCACGTTAGTAGTAGGAGTGGAGAGAAGCAGACAATACTGTGGGATCTGGCAAGCAGTGGGAGTGGAAGGGGATCCGTGGGCTTTAGTCCTTTCGAGGCGGGCATACCTTAGATGGGGGGGGAAGAGCGCGGGCCCTCCAGACTGGGCAAGGGCACAGGTTGCAGGCGCTCTCGCCTAACCCCTGGTTCTTAGACAACTTTCACGCCAGCGGACACTCAGTACCCCACAGCAAAGCCTCACCACTTCCTGAGTGATTGCTGGGGCCTTCAAACCAAGTCACTCGCCAGCAGTGTGATGCTGCTTCATCTAATGCAGCCATCATCTGCTTCAGCTTTACGGAATGCTGTTCATCATTCACTCATTCACTCATTCACTCATCCATTCGCCACGTATTGAATGCCTGCCTGCCTACTATATGCCAAGAACCATGCTAAGTGTTGGAGATACTATGAGAAGGCAAGATGCAGCCTCTGCCTTCTCAGATGTCTTAGTCACCTTTGAAGAAATAGTTTGATATGTGGTTCTCGAGCTTAGAGAAGTCTAGGTTACCAATAAAAAATGAAATTGGTATTAATTGAAATTGTAGGTAATTGTGTGTAGGAGGCAGAAACAGCAAAAGCTTATGAAACTTGTAGGAAGTCCAAAAGCTTTGAGGGTGATGAATTTGCATTGGAGAGAGAAACAGAGAGACAGAGAGAAAGAGAGAGAAGAGGGAAAGGAGGTGGGAAGGGCAGACTAGTCAACACAGGGCACGCTGCTCGGATACCAGCTGGGTTTCGCCGTCACCAAGCACAGGAGCCTCCCAGACAGGTGCTGGGGGAGGGGTGCCGAGCTGGGTTCTGGGTCTGCCCCGTGTTAGCATGTAAAGCATCCACTGTAGGCAGGATGGGTCCTTGAGACCTTGCCTAAACCTGTACGTTTGCTGGCCAGACTGGGAAACCCTGCTGTGGATCAGATGTGATCCATGTCTCATGTCTTAGAAAACAGTGTAATGCTCACTGTTGCGTCTTCCTGTGCTTGTCTCTTGTGGCTTCAGTGTTATGGAAGGACAAAATGCCATTGGGGACGAGCCACATGGCCACAGCAGGCTGGACTCAGCCATCACCGGAAGCTCTGACAACGACAAGCTCTTCAGAGAAGCTGAATTTTAGGAGAAAAAGATTACTTTTAAACCCACTGTAGTTCTTAAGATCAGTGCTAATGTGTATGAAAAAAATAGAATAAGAACTAAGAGATTGTTAATACTTAAAGTTTTAAAATTGATAGTGAACTAAGTACTTAAGAGATCTCGCTGATTGTGATCTGTTGTTTTGTGAAGGAAGAATGGCAGGCTAGGAGGCAGAGTTATTTGGGTTGGGGACCAACTGCTCTGTAAAGGAAGGATAGCAGCAACCAGAGCACTGGTCAGAGTTCTTGGTCGCAGGAAACTTAAAAAAGGAAGCAGTTTAAACCAACCAATCAAAAGCACTGCTCATGGCAGCTGGGGCACAAAGGTGGCGAGTGGTCAAGGGGACCTGGGTGGGCGCCCGCAGTGTTTATTCCACGCGAGCATAGAAAACATAGGAACAGTACGTGACGCTTCGTGCGACAGACTGCATTCACGGGACCTCAGTTTATTCACACCTCCCTGTCCCCAAATCCTTTGGTTGTCGCCTCCCGCACTGATTGCTCATGGCCGTGGGACAACTAAAGTTTGGTAACTTCTGACACTTCAGGAATTGTCCACTTTTATTCCTGGGAAGACTTCTGCCATCATGTGCAAGGGCCCGGGAGAGCCTACTGTAGGAAGAAAGACCAAGTAGAGAGTCCCTAGGCATGCTGCTGAGGCTCCAGACGTGTGACTCGGGTGACCCTAGATGGCCAGGCTTAGCTCCGCTGGCTCTGACTGGAAGAGCTACTCACCCAACCCTGAATGTATGAGAAATAATCAGTGTTGGTTCTACTTGGCCAAAACACAGTGCATTTGGGGGTGGGTGGTTATTAGTTAGCAAACCATGCCACGCTCTAGCTATTTCTTTCGCTTAGATAATTGACAGTGGTTTACTGATGTTAAGTCTCAATGCACTTAAAGACTGAAAAACAGAGAAACTCAGATCGAACATTGACGTTTCATTCCTGCATCTTGAATAGTTTGATCAGAAAAATCAGTGACTCATATTATAATTGATGCATAAGTGCATACACTTTGATATTTAAAACATGAGGTAATATACGTATTACTAAACATAATGTTAGTAATTTTCCCACTCCATTTATGTTTAAGGATATGTCACTAACAGTGGTATTCAAGTTCATTGGAAATTCAAAACATTGAAGTGAATTTTTAAACATTTTTATTGAGTTGAAACTAGAGAGTTGAAGAACAATTAAGTTAATTAAAGTTTGACTATACACACGTAACGGATATACTTTGTACTAATGCAGTTTTAGTGTTTAGTTCACTATTAACTAGCAAGACTAGAATTGTAAGTGTTGGTCTCATTATTTTGAACCTATCACTTTGAATATACATGAGGCTCATTTTAACATAAAATGTATCATTTAAAAATTAATTCCTCTCCTCCTTACTATAATTTTTTCTCTCACCCATTATAGTTATTTGCATATTTGTTGAAACTTTGGCAAATTGAGTAGATTATGTATATGAGTTAGCACATGTGTCCATGTGTAAAATAATAGTGGACATTTAAATTTTTGAAACATTGTCAAATGTATTGCCATAATGAGATTCAAATTTCTCTGTCTTTATTTTATTTCTATTTTATTCTTATTTTACAGATGTAGAAATGGAGGTCCAAAGAAATTAATTAACTTGCTGGTTACATACTTGTTTAGTGGGAATCTTGATCTTAATTTATAATCTTTTACATTTTAATAAATATTTAAGATGTACATGAGTTTATTTTAATATCTCTGCACGATATCAAAACAAAAAGTACCCATTTAAAACAAGACAATTTACATGCCATTAAACAAACTAAATATTTTTGCTCCCAGATATAAGGTATTCCTGTTAAACTATTGAGATTCTGTAAGGATACATCGACATGAAACATTTGCATATGTGTTTGTAAATAGTTACACAGTATATTAACACACAACTCCCGGAATCTTATTGTAACATCTTATTCCCTAGAAAGATTAATAGATGTAGAAAGTGACCAAAAATGTCGTATCTAGGCAGTACATTTTTTTAAAGATAGGAAGAGTAAGTTAAAAGTAGAAGTGTAGAAAGTAGAGCATGTTGGTGGCCTTAGGAAAGCTTGTACTACAATGTAAACTGAGAGGAAACTCCTATCTGGGAAAGTCATTTAGCTTCACGAACAGCTGCACCTCAGAGGATCAGGCATTTGAGCAATTAAAATTGAAGAAGATGATTTTAATATGCCTGAGTACCTGAGATTGATTTTCCAGAGCTGTTGTTGACTATACATCAAGACACAATTTAGGATCCAGTTTAAACAAAGTTTATAAGCCTTCTTTAATGGATTTTGGTACCTCAGGCAATAGAGTGCTAGGAACATGATGAAAATGTGCCCCGTCTCTGTGTAATCAATAAAACCTCCCTAAAATTAGTTAGTTGCCAAAGATACCTCAGCAGACTTGGCCGTGCCATGCGTACAGAATTCCAAATGAACCGTCTATCATTCTTTCCATACACAAGCTTCATTAGACACCGCATTCTTTATCTTATTAGCACCAAAGTCAGTTAAAAAATCAAATCCAAAGGTCATTTTTAACAATACCTATTAAACCCAAACATACATCAAAATGTTATTAATACAGTATATAAAAATGCAGTGGTAAGAATGTCTAGCAGGCAGATGAAGGGTTATTAGTGAAAAATACAATATATACATTTACAAACTTAAGAAAAAATTCTAAAGTAGCATCTTAAAGAGATATATTTATTCTGCTGCTGAAATTGGTGGGCATAAAAACTCCTTGTTAGTTGTATTATTTAAAAATACTTTTCCTTTGTATATTATGAAATTGAATTTTTAGTTTTTATGAAATGATGAACAAAATCAATAAGTTTGGAGTTATTTTAAATTATTTTTAAGATCATGAATGACACATAAGAGGGTATGTTTTCTGAACTTGTTTTTTTTTTGTCACGTTTTTGTCACTAACCTTGTATGATAGAGCTCTTTCTTGTAAGGAAGTTGATGCATTGAAGGGCATTTTACAATTATAGCTAAAGAATTTGAAGCTTAACCTTCATATACTTGACAGTTCTATTCACCCAATAGTGAATTTTTCTGTCTTTAAGTGCAAATAATGAGAAATGCATTTCTGAAAACATGTTTTGGAAATGTTCAAAACTTATCACTTAATGTATCACATAAAATGATAAAATCAATACCTCTTTATATGTTTATTACTTATAATTTACTCAACTTTCTTTTTGTTTTATTTTGCTCTGGTTTTATATACTCGGACAAAATTTGTGGACAATAGTAATTAATTCCTACATCTATAGTTAGGATGTATGTGGGTAGATTGCAAATTTACCTTAATTTGATGTCCTTTAATTCTCTTATCTGATTGCAAAATAAATTAATGATTACATATATATGTGTTTCTCTTGGATAAATTGGGACCTATAAGAAAATATTTTAATAACTATTTGTCAGGAATAAAGAAAAACATCTTTTGTCGAGTACTGTAATATCTCCATTGAATGCTTTGTCATTGCTACGTGTATGATGAATATGAAATATTTATTGATGACATTATGTGCCAGACACTGTCCCATGAAGGTTACGGCTCCTGTAATCCCTCCCAACCCAGCACTGTGATTTCACTGCTGTCATTATCTTTATTTCCGCTTGGTACTTTCAGATCAAAATGTGTCCCCCTGCCCTCCCAAATGCCCCATTTTCACTGCCACTGGGACTTATCACTTAATTAAGAAATGCAAATCATGGTGCTGTAAAGAAGGGTTTGTTTTCATGTTCTTATCACTTAGGACAGCATATTGGAAGATGTGGGAGCGGAAATGTGCCTTTCTGTGCTGGTAGAAAGGAGGTTTTAAAAGAACTCAAAGAACGGTCAGGAAAGAGGCCCAAGGGAGGAGATGGAGGAGGATTTAAAGAAAATATATTGACTCACAAAGTAATGAAGAGCTTAGGAAGATGAGAGGCTTGGCTTTGTTAAAATTGAGTAGAACATCAGGGTGAATCATAGTAGAAAAAGCATTATGGACATCAGTGAGTCAGGCATTCATATTAATCCAAATCAGTTTAAAAATAGTATAAGGAGACAGATGGGCTAGGTCTTTCGATTTTTCTTGTTGTGTCGTCTTAGGACTTAAGACTTGCTTAAAGATAGCAGCCTATTATATGTTGAGATTATAACATTATGGCACTGAGTCTAATAAATCAAGTTACTGGAAGATACTGGAACATTTCTAGTTAGGTATCTTAGTTGTTCAAATATGTAAAATTAAAGAAGTGAAAGAATTTTTGGACTTGGTGTTAATCGATAAAATAGTGATGGCTGTGATAGCACAGAGGGTATAATTCTATAGACATAAATGGCTGGAATTCTTTGGCTGTGATAAGTCTAGGCAGTGAGCGCGTACCACAGAGGACAGCCACGAGGATGGGTTGTTTTTTCAGGGCCACAGTCACTGTATTGGGTCCCAGGCCTGGAGGTCACCACCTCCACCTGGAACAGCTCGGGTGGTGTAGAAATATTCACCCAAGTCTGTCCTTCACTGTTTAGTCTGTCGGTGATTTCAAACCCAAAGGATGCTGCAGCTGTGTGGTGTTTAGGCAAACTGTCTCTCTGCCACGATTACTCGTTGGGCTTCCAGCTGTACATGTGTAAGCGAGTGTGTTTTGGTGTCAGATGAGGCTATTTTGAGTGCTGGCTATGTGACTGCTTCCTCATCTGTAAAGGTCATAATGATTGTCTCAAACAATGGCTGAAGGAGTAAGTGTAATTGCCTAGCAAACTACCTGGCACATAAGAAGTGCTCGATATACAGTAATTATTTCCATTATGGTTATTGCTCATTTTGGGAGTTGATTTCTTCAGGATGTTGATTATCATTTGCTGCCTCAAGTTGTGTTTGCTTCACACTTTTACTGACAGGCAGTGCATTTACCTCCATTTCAACGTAAACAACTTTCTTGTAGAGTTAGGTGGCAGAGAATAGGAGATGAGGAAGGCAAGCAAAGGAAACTTCCAGTACTACAGGACTGTTGGCCTGAGGGGCGGAGCCCACGTCGGTCCCCAGAGCAACGTACCTTCTGTCTCCTCCTTTCACAGATTCCCACTGACACCCACCGCCCTGAGATACAGCAAAGGGGACAGGGGACGAGCCTGGGGGCCAGGTGAGCCTCAGTCGGGATCTGTGTGGGGGCAGTGAGCACCCCCTGCAGATGTCGGAGGAATGTTTCTCTCAGCCATCAGTTAAGGGACCCATTGCCAGTCATTCAGTGATTTCTGCATTTGCAATATTGATTAAATACCTTGTGGACGGTATGGATAGTGGAAAAAACAAGGATTGCTGTCCTCACGGGGCTCCAGTCTACCAGGGCAGGCAGCCATCTCCACATGCGCCCTGTGAGGACACCTCCGGGAGGCCTTGTTGTTTTTTCCTTGACAGGCTATTTTCCCCGCTGTCGGGTGTTGAGCATTTATTTACATTTTCTTTTCCATCAAGAGAATAAAATTCAGTAAATCCCATTATTTATCCATGCTTTTAAAATCCGATACCTCTTATCAAAGAAGTGAGACGATTGAATATATTTTCTAAAGAGAAGTGCAGAGCAGAATGTCTTTTAATGCCTAGGCCACAGCAACCTCATGAAAAGCGAATTTTCAGGGTCAGCGAGTGCTCCACTGCTTGGTGGGGACGTGCCCAGTCCTGTTCTCTTGCTAAGGTCATTCCTGGTGGTCTCTGAGGGCTTCCCTGCCTGCAAAGGTGATGCAACCTGCTTTGTCCTGTGAGTGGTTCTCCCATCCTAGACTGAGAACAGTTCAACCCCAATAGGTGTCAGTACCGTCTTACAGGGGTGTGTTCCCATCTGAAACCCTAAGGAAGGAAACATGGGTCGCTAAGCTGTCATGATTCCTTTGCTTGAATCTTATTAAATAGAAGGAATCGTCCAGAGTGAATAAAACTGCTTCCTGTATATGATGTTTTCAACTTCCCAGGTTTTAATTTTTTTAGTATGAGAATCATCAATAGTATCTAATGAAACAAGAATAATATAGAAGTAGGGATTCTGAAATAATCAAGATTTTACCACTTCATTGCTTTATGTAGTTGTTTATTATTATTATTATTATTATTATTATTATTATTATTATTTTGCTAAATTATTTTAAAGGTCTGCACTTTCGTTCACTTAATAATCCATCTGGGTAACCACTGTACATCAGTTGATAGAGACGGTTTTCATCCTTTTTTTCTGGACGCACAGTACTCTTTCATATCGATGTGCCATAATCCATTCAGTCTTCTATAGCTGGGCATTTTCTTATTTCTAACGTTTTGCTATCGGCGATTAAATCAGGCACTTGTGTTTTAAGAGGCCCATATGTCTTCTAGGCAAATTCCAAGAAGGAGCCTAGAAGTTGGATTGCTGGTTCCACTCAAATGTCATTTATTCTGTATTGCCAAATTCCTCTCCAATGTACGTAAGGACTCTGCCTTGCCAAAATAGTGAGTTGGCAGTCATTTGAATTTTCACCACTCTGAAAGGCAAGGAATGACATCACAATATGATTTTAATTTGCATTTCTTTTGTTATGAGTAAAGCACCTGCATATTTTGTATATCTAAGGGTCCTTATATTTCTGAGAAATGACTATTCATTCTTTTGATCATTTTTTTTTTCTGAATTTTAAGAACATTTTTTAGGTATAAATTGCAAATGTTGTCTCCTTGATTGTCATTTGTATTTTGAATTTACTTATGATATTTCTTGCAATGATTTTTTTTTTTAAATATCATCACATTTATCAATCTTGTCTTTTATTGATTCTGGATTTAACATCATAAAGTATTTACCTTTGCTTTGTTCATATATATATATATGAAATATATATACATATATAAGAAATATATATACATATTTCTTTTTCATTTAGTCTTTGATTCATTTGTAATTTCTTTTGGTTGTGATATGAGTTATGGATCTTTCTTTTTTTACAAATACCTGTAGTTTTTGGCAGAAGCCTTTTATCAGGTTGAGAAATTTCCCTTTTATTTCTAGTTTTCTGAGAGTTATCATGAATGGGTGTTATCAGGAATTTTTATAAAATGCCTTTTCTGCAGCATTTGGTATGCTCATGTGGTTTATCTTTTTTTGCGGGGGGTCTTTATATTGTTCATGTAGTGGATTATATGAATTGATTTTTGAATATATCACTAGTCTTGCATTTCTAGGAGAAGATCCACGTTTTTTTTTGCTAGATTTTATTTGATTTGACAGTATTTTTTGAGGAATTTTATGTCCCTGTTCATGCGGGAAATTGTCCTCAAATTTGCTTTCTCTTTTTCTTCTTTTTTGTACTGTCTTCTCTCTGTTTTTGATACTGGGACACTCATCTCATAAGATGAGTTGGAAAGTTTTCCGTTGTCTTTCATTTTCAGGATGAGATGGTTTACAATTGGTTGTACTTACTCTTTAATGTTTGGTCAAATTCCCCATAATCTGTCCCCATAAATTACCATAATCTGGAGATTTCATTTTTTTGGAAGGTTTTTAATTATGGGTTTAATGTCTGTAATAATTACAGTTATGTCCTGGTTATGTGTTTCACGGCCGTGAGTTCTCCAGTTCTGTTGGCTGTCGGCAAACGGCCTCACTCAGCTCTTTCCTGGAGGCCTTCTCTGCAGACCTGCTTGAGCCCCCTCGGGGCCTGCCAGCAAGGGAAGACGGACTGGTGTGTGAGAAAAGGGGGGAAAAAAGGAAAGTGGACAATGAGCAGTCATTTTTCCCTGCATCTTCACTCATTTATTACCATGCTATTCTTTGATTTGGAAGCAAGCATTAGGCACCTACTAGGTACCATAAAATGTGCTAGGTGGTGGAAATAGCAAAATAAATGAGACACAACCCCTGTCTTTAAGTGCTTTGCAGTGTGGTGGGAGAAGGTGGCATATAAACAAATAGACCAAAGCAGAGTTCTTAAAATACACCTTTATACATTCATAAAATATATCTGTTTTTGTAAAAGTATTTATCACTGAAGTAAGCATATATAATGCAGTTCCTTTTTAAACTATACATAAAATGCTATTACATCAGCATTAGAAGTTTTTATTTTTCTACAGATATTTAAAAATCATTTCAAATACATTTATACTTTTAGTGTACAACCAGAATCCAAT
Source organism: Rhinolophus ferrumequinum (assembly GCF_004115265.2). Lineage (NCBI taxonomy): Eukaryota > Metazoa > Chordata > Mammalia > Chiroptera > Rhinolophidae > Rhinolophus > Rhinolophus ferrumequinum. The sequence continues at coordinate 2,574,021 of NC_046301.1, read as the reverse complement.
ATGTAATAAAATCCATATTGGAAGTTCTCATGCGATAAGGTTGTTTATCCATCTCCATAAAAACTAGGAACATTTTCAGCCGTAACCTCTAAATATAATGTGAAAATAATCTGTGAACTTTTATTATAGACCCTTTGTATTTCCCTGGAGTTTTTAAGAAAACCTTTATTAAACCACAATATGCAGACTGAAAAGACCATTGCCTGCAATGTGGAGTTGAAGGAATTTTCCGTGACCTTGAATTCTGCCGGTGGAGAAGAGTTCTGCTTGGTTGTGACCTTCCCGTACGTTGAGTCACACCGTGTGTACTCTGCTTCCAGCCACGGTCTCCTAACGTTACGCTTGTGAGCTGCATCCCGGGGCTTCTTAGAGTTTTGGATCCTTGGTTCTCATTTCTGTGCATGCCTTGTGAATAACTACAGTTTATCAATTCTCTCGTAGGCATGTTGAGCAGTTCCAAGTTTGGAGATAAAGCAAAGAGTATTGCTGTACACATGTGATTGCCTGGTTTGGTGCACTTATGTACACGTTTCCGGTAGGCGTAGACCCAGGACTGGAATTGCTGCGTCTTAGGGCAGGCACATGCTCCCATTAAATAGGTACTGCTAAAACGTTTTCCAAAGTGCTTATTTATAGTACGCGTATTTTAATTTCTTTCTCTTGCTTGCGTCTCACACATTGACCTAAAACACTAATCATAGTAGCATGATAGAACAATATAAGCATTGTCTGAAGTAACCTATAAGAATAGCATGTCTTTGAAATCCTAAAAATTTATATCAGCGTTATTTTATTTCCTCACTTGTCTGAGTTTATTTTAACAGAAGCAAGATTAGTGATCATTTAAATTATTTAACATCCCCCCAAAATGTGAGTAAAGTGAACCTCCCCGAAGGGTCATTGTATATCATCGGGTAGACCATTTCATACCACAGGGACAGCCCATCCGAGAAGCATGGGTGCAGTGATACAAGGACAGAGCAAGTGCAGATCAGGGCTAATGTTTCCTGAGGGTCTACCGAGTGACTGCCATTGGCTGGGTGTAGCACATGCGTGATCTCATTATTCCAGTGTCAGAAAAATCCCCATGGGGGACATATTGTTATCTTCATTTTTATACATGAAAATAAAAGAAATTCGAGTATATGTAGGTAGATGTATCCAGCCTGTTTAGTTGAGCTTGCTTGGTTTATCAGTTTTTAGAAATGGAACTTTTTGCTATATTTTGCCAGTTTGTATGGGAAGGATGGGGACTATGGTAGGAGACAGGATGTTGGGAGTGCCCTGTACTAGATGTTAAAGACCAGCGTTTAAAGTTGGCTGTGCTACTTCCTGGGTTTTTGTGAGAATGGTATCTGTAAGGAGGAGAAATAACAAAAGGGAAATGTCAAAATGTTAAACAAATTAAAGTGCTTAGCCTGCTCACCATTGCTGTCCACTAATGTCCTGTCACATATGCTCTCAAGTACGGGTATGTCTATAACTTGGGGCTCATTTTTTGTTTTTGTTTTTATTGCAAGTCAGGCGAATTGAAGCACAATTTACACACAATAAAATTCCTCCATTTTAGGAAATCTCGAATTCTAGGCAAAGCTGTATGACTCGGGGAAATTGTCTTCCCCTCTTGGCTTCAGTTTTCAGATCTTTAAAGTGAAGGAGAGGTGGCTAGAAAATGACACCGTTGTACATTTTCTTTTGGTACAATTTCGGTTTCTGACGATGTTTAGGACGAGGCCGTCGGAGTGGGAGTGACTGGGAATGCTGCTTCTCGGTTTCAAGAAAGGCTCCTTTCCGTGTTAGTTTACAGCGAAGTCATAATAAGGAATACAGGAGGAAGTGGAATGAACTGTGATAAGAATTCCTTTTTATAAGGGGAATAATTGATTTGCAGATAAAAAGAAACATCTCAAAGTGATAGCTTATTTATCTACATAGATAAACCTTTATTCTTTCTTTGACCCCAGAAAGCTCCAGAAGCAGTTCGTTCTGGCTGAAACCTCCCAAGCAGTTCCAGGGTCTAAGGCTCTTGATCAGTTATCCCCTATGACGTGCAAGCTTCCGTTCTGAAGGTCACGGGACCCTCCTTCCCTAGAGTCATGTGCTGCTGCTGCTCTGCCCGGAAGGTGCTCCCTGCTCACTCACTGCTCAGAAGTTCTTTCAGACAACCTCTCCCCTGAGAAGGCATTCTTCATCTCCTCCAGGGATTGTGAGCACTAGGCTTGGCTCCATTTACTTTGGGTCCCCAGTGCACCAATAGTGCTGGGTACCAAGTTGACATGTATAATATAGATGTGATGAGTGAATGAATCTCTTTGTAAAATAACATTGGCACAATTGAGGCCCTCCTTCAAGAATGTCGCATTACTTTGTGAATTTCCTCCCAGTGAGATCGCTTCATTGATGATTATGTGCTGTGTCCATTGACATTTTAATTTCATGCTGTTAAAGAATGTGTAGTATAAATACTAATCTCCCATAATTTTTACACAATTTGAACATATTTTTACAAATACCAAAGTTAAAAACAAAATACAATCCTTTAGTTTGCACCAAATGGCTAAAAATAAAGTTTTCTTTTTGTTATGACTAAATGAAGACACTAGGTTTGCTAAGATGATAGTCTGCCCACTGTTATCAGTTTCTGCTTCAGCCATTTGATTGTTTTATTTTTAGCAACAATTAGCAAAAAGCAAATGTAGATTTAAATAAATTGGAGACACTCAGTTTGATCATAGACATCTGGAAGTATTCCGTACAATGTTAGTTATGTGCTTCAGGAAAGAGAAAAAAGGGAGTAGTTATGAAAAAACATTTTAAGGGGTAAAGCAATATTAAAAAAAAAAAAAAAGCATCGAAGCTTATTGCAACAACTCTGTATGGTGCCAGGTGGGTGTTAAACTATTGGAGGGATCATTTTGTAAATTATATAAATGTCCAACCTCTATGCTGTACTCCTGAAGCTAATATAAAATAATATTGAATGTCAAATAACTGAAAAAATATTTAAAACGTAGAAGCTCTTTTCAGCTCTTTGATCCTTGATTTAAAGAAGGTATTCCTCTTAATTTACTCTTGTTCTTAAATAATTCAACTTATTCATACACAATATTTATGGAAAAAATAAAATATTTAAGATTGCTATCAGTACCTGGGAGCATCTGAGAAAGATATGTCCTTACTTTTTAAGAAAGATAATATCAAGCGTTATGCTACAGTTGATAATGCCGTTGACAAAGAATCAAAACGCTGAACATTCTATAGATTTTAGTATTTATTTGTGACAACCTGATCCCTTAATTTTGAATGCCTGTGACAAATTTCTCCCAAGTCCTCTTTTTAAAAGAAGTGCATAGGAGATAGTACCGTGCAACTCATGGACGTCTCATGCTAAATATATGGGGAACTTATTCTCGTATTTGCTGTCTTGGTGATTACACACTCTTCTCCTCTAGAACTCTTTAAGAGACTTCTGTAAAACGCTAACAGAGAGGGAAAAAAATATGCATTTTTGCTATGTTCACAGCATGCTCAGAAACTTGTCGTAAACTCTTGGCCAGGCAAATGCTTGAGAATTGAGGTTACCTTTAGTGTCCGTTAGCTCTGATGAGGAATGAGAATTTTCCTCGGAAATTTACAAATTATTTAAGACTTTGGAAAGAGGTGAGGCTGAGTAGGGTTGAAGAACAGGAAGTGTACGGCTCAGATATTTTTTTGAACTTACATTTGTCTGGTATTTTCTCATTGTTAGTCTGGGGTTATGGATTTCTGGAAGCTAATGTATTATATTTAATGCTAGTCATGTCCAAGAGCTTATTTAGATAGAAGTCCTAGTATAATTGTAATCTTATTAGAAGACCAGTAATATTTTTAAAAATTCTCATTTCCTAAGAGTCAATAAACTTTTTCATATCAATCAGCAAACAACACACAGGAATTGGTAGTATATTTTTTATTTAAAATATTAATCTGTTCGTATCTGAGATTTTGCTTCTGTCAGGATGTAAGCAATGGGTAACGTCCTTAAATCAGCCTCCGTACTTGTCTCTGGTCCTTTTGAGAGAAACATTTGGTGCTCTTCCCGTCCCCCTCCGCCTCAGTAAGCAATTGCTGTAATTTTCATAAACTCTACACAGCCTGAGACGCAGTGAAACATTTTTCTTTATAACCTCCCACATACTTTCTATATTTGAACAAAACCTTCACTGCAATAAGCAGCTTTGATAAAGATAATTCTTATGGTAGTTTGTTTGTTCATTTCCCTCGGGTGTGTTTTTCTTAACATACTATTTTTAACATGTTATGTTCTTGAAAATGTGTCTTCTTATTCAAGTTATATATTCTGGGCTTGTCCTGTTCCTGAACTGAGGCAGATAATGATAACATCTGAACTGTGCAATGTGTTCCAGGGTGTCTCTCGTCGGTCCTCAGCTCCTGCTGCTTCCATAAAGGCTGCCAAGAGTACGTCCATCGATTTCACTGCCACAGTTGCTTACCAGGCGGTCCTTACTAATTCCACAATACCTTATAATTCATGAACAAAGTGTGTGTGAGATAGTAAGGGTAGAAACTTGTCGATTGGAATTGTAAGGAATATCAAGATAAGAAAACAAAGTCTTCAAGAAACATTTTTGGTGATTTTTAAAAAGAGATTAGGGCTAGAAATTCAATTAAAGAGACACAATGTTTAGTGAAGACAAAACAGGGTAAGAAATGGGCATTTGTGAACAGTTGGTGAGTATCTATGTAAAAAGCACATATTCATATATTATTATGTTTTGACTATTATATGTTTATGATTTTGCTGTATTATGGATTTTTAACCTGGACCTTTAATTGAAGTGCAGTCTTGCCTACAGCGAAAAATAACTCATCTAAGTTTGTTTTCATACAATACCAAATCAGAATTTACTATTCACATAAAATAAAAATGGCAGTCAACACTTGTGTAGTGCAGACCACGTACAGAGCCTCAAGTTGAGGGCACAGGAAGAAGAGATTCCCCAAGGCAGGCAGGCAGTGTGCGTGTACACTGAGAGGAATGTCTGTAGACACCCAGCCACCCCTTGGATCCCAGTTCCCTGTATTCTACCTGTCGGGGACACAGCAACACACGTATAGTGTCTGCTGATATACGATGCTTTCTGTGTCACTGAGGGTGGCTCCATTCTCAGGGTATCGTTTCCAAGCCGGTGCCTCAGTTGCACCTTTAGTTGTTCTGTCTACTGGCCTGTAGGTAGTTCTGTCAGGCTGGCAGCTTCTGAGTGGTGTGGCATGGGATCAGGGCAGTGAAGCCAGTGAGAGCGGATCCTTTGCCCCTTCCCTCCCTGTGAGGTGACGTAGGATCCCGTGTCTGTGGGTCACACCCAGCACACTATTGCAGAGTGGTGCTGGCTGAGGTTCTGCCAGTAGCCACGTACATGACACAAGTGGCTAAAAGTAAAGTTTGCTTTTTGACATGACAGAATAAGGACACTAGACTTACTAAGATGGTAGCTTGACCGTTATTATCAGTTTCTACAATCGACGGTTCTGTCAATCAGATGTTTGATTTGCTGGCTTTAACAACAAGAAGCAAAAGCTGTTGTGTTAAATGCAGTACATTCAGTTTGATCGTGAGCATCTGGAAGTATAATACACAAGCTAGTTCTGTGCTTCAAGAAAGAGAAAAAAGGGGGTAATTATGAGGTTATGAATTAATAACGTATCGTGTCCAAAATTTCTGACTGGTAGGTTTTTCTACCTACACCTCATCACTAGAAATGGGCAGTATTTGGGGCTTTGAATAGAGTAATCAGACACAGCATCAGTTAGCTATTCTATAGATGACCTATGTGTATTTACATATAAATTAAGAGAGTGGGAAAATAGAAAGGAAATTAAAAGTTCCTCTCCTGACTTGCTGAGATCCGCTCCCAGGACTTTCTGAGTTTGGTTCCATGTCAGGAAATCTTTTGCCCCAGCTCCCTGGCTCTGTCCTCTGAGAAGCTTAGCCCAGGAAAAGCACCAAAGAAAATCCAGGGTGTTTTTCTGAGTCTCTCACTCACGCAGTGAAAGCCTTCTTCCAGTCTGTGACCCCAGCTCTCACTAGGAGGTCCCTGCCTTCCTCCCTCCCACCCCCAGCCTCTCCTGCTGTGTCCTGTCCTCACTTCACAGCCCTGGTCTTTGGGCTGTGGTGACATCATCTGCTGTTGCTTCCTTCAGGGTCCTTCAGTGTTTCCTGTTTAGCCATTCTGCCTTTTCATCACTTATATAACCAATTCCCTGTATGAAATGTCCTCTATACCTAGAGTGGTTTCTGTTTTCCTGAACTTTGATTAGCATGAATGATTTGCTCATCTCTGTTGAAGCTTGAAACCTGGATAAAATGAATATTTTTTTGAAAGAAATATAATTAAATATTGCCTCAAATTAACTTCAGAATAGATAACACAACAATCTGGGAAAATCATTAAAGATTTAGCATCACACACACACACCCACCCCACCTCCCCACAACACAAAACAAAACCAAGCACAGGGCCCAAAGTTCTGTCTATGCTAATGTCTAGATCAGGGGTGTCCAAACTTTTTTCAACGGTTTTCACCAAGGGCCCTATGCGGTAAAATACACAAACAGCCGGGCCACTCACTCGAGGTGAAGTACGTATTGCCTCACCTGGTTTATTTAAGTAAACTAAATATAGGTTTGGAATTTGCTGCTGGCCCATTAACAACGGATTGCGGGCTGCAGTTTGGACACCCCTGGTCTAGATAATCCCAATGCTATTTAAACTTTTCATGATCTTCAAAAATAAAACTTCTAACTACTTTATGGAAAAATTTGACACTGATACCAAAACCTGAAAATATTTGTTGTCTTAACTTTTATTAATTTTTGGGGGGTGACTTTGGTTAATAAAATTATATGGGTTTCAAGTGTACAATTCTGTAATACATCATCTGTATATTGTATTATGTGTTCACCACCCAAAGTCAAGTCTCCTTCCATCACCATACATTGGATCCCCTTTACCCTCTTCTACCACCCTTCTTCCCCCTTACCCTCTGGTAACCACTAAACTGTTGTCTGTATCTATGAGTTTTTGTTTATTTGTCACTTTGTATTTTATATATCCCACATATGAGTGAAATCAGATGATTCTTGACTTTCTGTCTGACTTATTTCACTTAGCGTGATAATATCGAGATCCATCCATGTTGTCGCAAATGGCACTATTTCATCTTTTCTTATGGCAGAGTAGTATTCCATTGTGTATATACATCCATTCATCTATGGAAGGACACTTTGGTTGTTTCCATGTCTTAGCCACCGTAAATAAAGCTGCAGTGAACATTGGAGCACATATATCTTTATGGATAAATGTTTTCAGATATTTTGGGTAGATACCCAGGAGAGGGATTGCTGGGTTGTATAGTAATTCTATTCTTAATATTTTGAGGAACCTCCACACTGCCTTCCATAGTGGCTGCACCAGTCTGCATTCCCCCCAGCAGTGTATGAGGGTTCCTTTTTCTCCACAACGTCTCCTACCCTTGTTATTTCGTACTTGTCTTGTAGATAATAGCTATTCTGACAGGTGTGGGGTGGTACCTAATTGTCATTTTGACTTGCATTTCCTTCATAGCTACCAAAGTTGAGCATCTTTTCATATATCTGTTGGCCATTTGTTTGTCTTCTTAGGAAGAAGACAACTTTGTCTTCTAAGTTTCTGTTAGGTCTTCTGCCCATTTTGTCAATTGGATTTTTTGATTTTTGTTGTTGATTTGTAGAGCTCTTTATATATTTCGGATATTAACCCCTTATTGGAGATGTTGTTTGCAAATATCTTCTCTCATTCAGTCAGTTGCCTTTTCATTTTGTTGATCGTTTCTTTGGTTATGCAGAAACTTTTTAGTTTGATATAGTCCCATTCATTTATTTTTGTTTCTATTTCCCTTGCCTTTGAGGTCAAATTCATAAAATCTCTTTGACCTCAAGGTCCATAAGTTTAGCACCTATTCTTTCTTTTATGTATTTTATCGTTTCAGATCTTATATTAATGTCTTTGATTCATTTTTGAGACAATTTTTTGTGTATGGTGACAGATAGCAGTCTAATTTCATTCTTTTGCATGCGGCTTTCCAATTTTCCCAGCACCATTTATTGAAGAGGCTTTCACCTGACGATGAACATGCAATGCAATATATAGATTATGTACTGTAGAGCTATACACTTGAAACCTATAAATTTTACTAACCAATGCCACCCCAATAAGCTTAATAAAGAAAGAAGGAAACAACAAAAAGAAAAAATATGGACTACTCTCATCTTTGTCAGTGTATAAATATAAGTGAAAACATTCTGAATAAAATATCAACAGAAAATTACAGTACCACATTAAGAAAGTAAAGTCTATTACTGTGAATGGAAAAAACTCTTACATATGTTTCTTAAATATAAAGATCCCAGCAAAGTCATTATTTTTTCTCATTTTATACATAAAAGGAAACTAGGCAAATAAAATTCTTAAGGCTGATTTACTAAGATAAAAAAGCAGCCAATATTTATGCCTTCATCAATAGAGATTACAATTTGAACATTGTTACACAAGATAACCAATTAACAAGCAACACTATGATATTAAAGATTGTGTTCTACAAGTCTTACAATAAGTATGGAATTCTCAGTGTCCTAGGAAAAATAGTTTATTTTGCAAATAAATTGCAGACACATTTGTTCTGACCTCAGAAAAACTGCTGGGAATGGCTGATGTTTAATTTTTTTTTTTAATTAAAGTTTATCGGGGCAACAATTGTTAGTAAAGTTACATAGGTTTCAGGTGTACAATTCTGTATTACATCATCTATAAATCCCATTGTGTGCTCACCACCCGGAGTCAGTTCTCCTTCCATCACTGTGTATTTAACCCCCTTTACCCTCAGTTACCACCCTCCTCCCCCCTCACCCTCTGGTAACCATTGAACTACTGTCTGTGTCTACGAGTTTATTGTCCGTTTAGGACCAGAAAGTGGTATTATGTGTGCGCCGGTCTCTCCTCTCAGTTTGACTCCCATTAGTGGAGACCCTGGGCTTCATTTTATAACCCAAGGGGACTTGGCTTCTCTTCTTGCTATTTCAGAAAACGTTTTTCCCTTCTCAATTCTCTAAAGTCCTTTTTCTAAAAGTTGCTAATAAAGAACACTTACACGTATAAATTCACATACAAGACATTGCGTTTGTTAAATCCCGGATGACAAAGTGGAGAGCCTAACTAGTGCTAACCACATGGGCAGTGCAAAGAGAGCTCCCACGGATAATAGTAAACACATTAAATAGTAAATGAATCCAACATACCGAGGTCATTAGAGATACCTTACATAACTACAATAGCGCACTTGAGCAGACACTGGAGACAAAGTGGGGAAGGAGTGTCATCAATTCAGGGAATGGTTAATACTGTGTTTCCCCGAAAACAAGACCCAGCCGGACCATCAGCTCTAATGCATCTTTTGGAGCAAAAATTAATATAAGACCCAGTATGATATGATACGATACGATACGATACGATATGATGTGATGTGATATGATATTACATTATATTATATTATATTATACTATATGACCCAGTCTTATAGTAAAATAAGACTGGGTCTTATATTAATTGTGCTCCAAAAGACGCATTAGAGCTGATTGTCCGGCTAGGTCTTATTTTTGGGGAAACACGGTGTCAGTCAATACACAAGAAATATGGAAACAATTCCTGTGTGAAAGAAATTTGATAGAGGATTCCCCAAATTTGACAGCTATTCTAAAAATTTATATGACATCATGAGGAAAAAATTGTTAAATTAAAAGTAACTTTTCTAAATATTCCAATATAAAAAACTTAATCAAGTATTCCAAGTGACTAATTTATTTTCTCTACAGAAAAGTTAATACAAAATTGTTGCCATATAAAGAAACTATCAAAGAGCTAAAAGCTGTAAGAAAATATAATAAAAGTGTTTCAGACAAATATTTATATATAATAAAAGTATTAATGCAAATATTATTTCCATGGATATTCTGATGTTTGTGGAATTCATCAGCTTTTAAAATGTACATTGTCGGTTGGGATTTCTTCTTTGCTCTCAAGTGAACATTAACTCTTATGCCTCATTATGTATTAGAACTTTCATTTTTTTTTTTCTTAAATGGTGCCTACCAAGTTTAGTAAGCTTCAGGACTCCAAACGTGTCTTTTTCCAACCTGCCTCAGATCCTTGAGGGAGTTCGTGAAAATTTGGTAGTAGACATTTGACTTTCAGAATTCAAAGAATGAGAGTTTAGATTTTGGGGCAATGTCACCTGGGAGCTGAGGGACAGCCACATGTGGGAGTGGCCTTCTGCAGACAGAGCAGTGGTGCTTGTTAGCATTCTGATATGTCTGAGGACGCCTGTGGCAAAGACATGGGTTTCGTGGGTTTATTCCAGCGTTTCGGAGGGCTTGGCCAGAAACAGTGTAACAGAATGGTTATCAATAAAAGATATTGAATAGGAGAAGTTTTTAACAGCCAGAATGCATAAGACTTCTAGCTATGCATTCGAGAGCATTTCCGTGGGTCTACGCTTTACTGCAGGTATAGTCAGTGTGACACCCGCACTGTCACATTCTCGGGGGGAAAGGATCCAGCACGCGCCGAGGCTTTTCCACCCACTGCTGCTCTTTAGTTAAATAACTGCCAAACAGACACTGCTTGTGGGAGTTTGGCGAGATTAACAGTCAGCTTTCACTGTTACTTTTTCAAACCCAGGAATATTGCTGGTGAACATAGCTAGTACCTTTCAGGCTGTTGTGGAAGCTTATCATTCATTGATAGAAGACAATTTTAGATACAAAGAGGAGACAATTGAATAGTTCATCTCTACTTCAGGAAACCTACACCTTATTTGATTCCTGCCTACTTTGCTTCATGAGTGTTTGATAGATTCATTTTCACTTGTCAAGGAGAAATAGTGGACCTATTTTAGTTGGGAATGTTTTGATTGCCTGTTCATGTGATGACAACTCAGGGAAAATTTCGTGTTCACAGGCAAGGTGAGGCTCCACCTTTGCCCACATTAGTTATAATCATCGTCTAATATGCACTTAACGTCCATGGGGAAGGCAAGACCTGAAAAGTTCAAGGCAGGCATTTGGAAAAACTAAACATGACAAGAGAACCAAGACTGTTTTCTACGGATAGTTATTTTGATGTTCAAATTGTAAATGTTACTGAACACTGCTTTAGAAATATTCCTTTCCTTTCCTTTTCTTTACTGTTTGTGACTTTTGAGACTATTGGCTCATGTACTTGGCAGGAGTACAAACGACATAAGGACAACCAAAAGGAAATTAATCCATCACAGTTCTAATTTCAATTTGCCTATTTTTATCATTCACATTTTTCACCATCTGGAAATTTTTCCACCACTAGCTAAAAATATTATACTGCTTTTCCAATACTTTGGAGTTTTAAAGACAGACACATGAAATTTTATTCTTACTGTGTATGGCATTATTTAGCATACTTAAATAAATCTGCTAATTTTAATGATTCTTCACATGAATACATGAAACACTACATATATGTATGTATATATGTGTAAAGATTGATATTTGCACTTATGTGAAGTCTAAAAGTAAGGAAAAATATGTAAATATCAAGATACTTGTTTGGGTTGTATTAATTGTGCATGAATATCCTTGCAAAATTTAAAAACGTTATATAGCATGGGTTTTATTATTATCATGACAAATAAATGAAATTATAGTTAGAAATATACATGTAGTTTCAAATCCTGACCTAAGAAAAACAAGTAGAAAACTTTTAATAACACGATAAAATTTAACTCCCTAGGTATTTAACACTTTCATTACAAACAAATGTCAGCTAGTATGACAGGAGAATTTGAATTTTCTCTATGCTTTGTGAAAAAATGTATATTGTTGTACATGTATATGTGTGTGTGTTGTGTGTTTACACACACAACACACACAGTGCCAACAAAATGTATACATATTTTAAGAAAGGAAAACTGTATTAAAATTGTAATTCTCAATAATTACCAATAACAAAAGATGAATACAAGTCACATTTGACTTCTGCAATTACAAGAGGTGCTCAGAGTGGTTACCATCAGCGTCCAGACACTTCTGATGACAGTAGAATACTGCTTGAGCAACATTGACCAAAGTCTCCACTTATATACATTTTTTGGCACCCCCAGTATTTATATTTTTATAATACTGTTAAGCCTTCTAAAGATTGAATGATGATAATCATATAATTCCAATTAGTAAAAAGGTTACAAATTTTAATAACCAATAATGTATCAAAGGTATAATTACATTTAATTAAAATTCAAGTAATGTTTATGTTTTAATTGAAAAGGTCACAGCATCATTACATACAAACTGTGGATGATGAAGGTCTGTTTCATGACGATATTGGCCTTGAAAAATAAGGCATCTTTTCTTTATCTGCAAAGTGTAACTAGTATAAAATATATGTACCAACCAGTACACATACGTGTGTGTTGACATATGTGGATGAATACCTACATGTGTGCATATGTGGTATCTGTATGTGGATATAATGTAGAAGCTGCCCTAAATTCTATCCCTTTTATAAAGAGTCAAATCTGCTTTTTAAAGCATATGATTTTTATAAATATTTTTCACTATATCTTTTTCTCAGTAATCAATATATCCCCAAACTTTAATTTTTTTTTACTACATTAAATCTGTTAATCCATAAATCTTTCACTTTAATTTTCTAGTAATGGATTTTTTAGGGAAGTGTTTTTCTACCTTGGAATTTTGTAAACAGGAACAGGTTCACCAAGCAAGTCCTTAACAAGAATTCGTTAAACGCAGGACGATACTTTGTCTATTCCCGTAAAGCATAAAATGGATGACATGCCCAAGGCATAGTCTTCTCTGCCTTCAGTGACAAACTCCAAAGGAAGGCCTATTTGCACATGAATCTATGAAATCGTTCATAAATGAAATCGTTATGCCTTGAGATAAAATGAAAATGCATTCTTAAAAGTTTCAGAAGTAGTTTCCTAAAATCACAACATAGGGACAGTGAGTTCAGAGAAGTCGACAATGCCGTCTTGTGAGCGTTATGTACTCAAAACCCATGAAAAGTGTGTGGTGAGTGTAGATAAAAAAGCAACTTATGGACACACGGCATTTCATTCTCTGCATTTTAGTTAGGATCAAAGCTAGCCCCTTTTGGGTTAAATGTTAAAATGAATTGCATCAATTTTGTGAGTTTATAAAAATAGTGCAATTTCCATAAGTGATAAATTAAAGAAGAAAGAAAAATGACAAACGAGATAACATATCTGAAAGCCATTACTAGAACACAGCTAATCACGAGGCTCTGAGTGATGCAAAGCCTAGTAACTGCTGCTGTGGACACAGACGTGTAGCATGAAACGGACTTGCCCCGCGGGCTGTCATAACCATGGACGGTGAAAGGATTCTTATGTGAAGTCGGTGAGTTTTGCGCTACTTTGCCATGCAGCATATTGTGGCAAATGTTAAGTGAAACAGAAACCTTAGGATCCAGGAGTGAATAAAAGGGATCATATTCCCTCTCCACATGTTTTGATCAACAAATAACTGTCTAGAATAAGTAGCTTGGTTAGATTTTGGCAAGTGTCTTGGAGAAAAGTGAAGCAGGGAAGAAGAATGGGGCAGGCTGGAGGGGTCGTTTTAAATACGGTAGGCAGCCCAGCCTCCCCGGAAGGGGATTGGAGCAGGTCAGTTTCCCTAAAACGCTAACTGAGAAAGAGACTTGCAGGTAGGGCCAATTACCCCTTTCCTGACGGCCGCTGAGTGGTTGCCCTCGCTTAGAACACGGTGATATGTTTGCCGAGTCATGTGGTGCAAGCGTTCTCCCCTCTCTGCGGTCTGAGACTTCTCAACCTGCAAAACAAAGAGTCAGTGTAACAGGAGGTACAAGCTCCAAAATGGGTCATTTAGATTGATGTTAATGGCCACCAACCCCACTGCCTCCTCTTGGCTCCCGTACTCCTGTCCTACACCAATTCGTGACACAGTGTCGGTGGGTCAAACTCGCCTTCTGCCGGCTGAAGTCCTGTGTGTGTGAAGGGCAAACGTAGATGCTGATTGCAGTTACTCTGAATCGCTGCCCCTTCCAGGATGATGGGGTCCAGTGTAGTCAGTGTTCCATCAAGCAACTAATTTGGACTTTGCAAAGCTTGGTGTCATGTATTAGGACTCAACTTTGATCTCTTGCCGGCATGTTGGGCATTTGGCACCTGCAGCAGCTGGATCAGCCTTGGCGAATGGGAGACGTAGGGACAGAGCCTGGCCTAGCCTCTCTCCTGTCACCATGGCTACTTGCCCATTTTGCCAATGTGTCCTTTGCCAGTACTCTGATGTCTGATGACAGTGGCTAACTAAAAACAATTAATTAAGTTATTCTTTCTACTTGATTGTCAAATCAAGTCTCTTCAGGGTTCAGAATTTCCTGGGGATGTTAACATGCAATTCACAGATCGTCTCACTGGTGTCCACTCCCATGGACCCATCATATGCCTCGTCTTAGCTTCCAATATTCAAGCAGTTCTACTCCTGGGTCCTGGACCAGCCAGCCAAGCCATTCGCCATCACTCAGATGCCTTTCTATCTGCAAACAGCAAGATGCTTCTCTTCACACAGGAAGTAATCGAGCAAATATAGTGCCCCAAGCACTTCCCGGTGGGAAGTTTCCTCCTACTCAGTGTCCTTGAGGGCTCTGATCACAGGCGAGGCTGTGGGCGGCCACCACTGTCAAAATGCACGGGCGACCTTTCCACTCAACTCAGATTTTTCCACGTTTGTTGGCTGGTCATAAGGACCCTATCTCATGAGGCCATGAGTGCAACCTGAGGGAGCAGTGCTTGTAAGCTGCGATGGGATAAACGGGCCATGACGTAATGTAGCTTCCTCCTACCTGTTGTCTTGCTCTGGCTTAGCCACGGAGGTGCCATTTCCAGTTGTGATGAATTGTTTCTGGACATGGCTGACGTTAGGACATGAGGGTCTGTGAGATCTGGCTCAGGTTGGACAGTTCCTTTGCAGCCTCACGTGGTACCTCGTGGCCAAGTGCTGCCTCCGGGCCCCACACCAGCAGCTATTTCTTAAAGGCATATGATTCTCTTAAAGATGTTATCGTTTGGATCCAAAACCCGAGGGCTTGAGTTACGATTCTCCTATAACCCCACATTTTTCACAGTCAACACCTCCAAGGCTATAAGCTGCTGGGACAATGAGCGGTGTCAGGTCTGCTTGTACGAAAGGCTGGCCTTGCTGCGACCCCGCCTCACGCTGAGTGCCTCTCAGACCTGCAGCACGCCACGTGACTCAGCACGAGGCCGAGCTTCCTTCCCACGTGGAGGGTACTAGGCCTTCAGACCCCAGGGAGGCGCATCAGCTGCTGGGCTGCCTTCTTGGGGTCGTGGGACACAGCAGTGTGTCTTATTTCATAGTGACTGGCATGTCTCTGACAGCTAGAACCCTATACATTTCGCAGAAGTGCCAGAAACTGCAATCTTCATGGAGTTTTCTCTTCCACTCTCTGGATCACGTGTGTCTTACCAAAGCCCCAGTATGCTTCTTGCTTCACCAGCCCAGTTAACATGGTGTTATCACTATTGTGGGCCAGTGTGATATTATGTAGCGTACCTGGATGCCACAGTCCCTTGGCACAATGTTGTGACAGAGGGTAGGGAAGCTAACATTGTCAGTTGGGATGAGACCCTCAAAATAGACTTTCCTCTGTCTCAAGTGAGTTGCAGCTGTTTCTGATCCCCTTTCTGTAAGGATGGAAAAGAATCCATTCTCCAGACCGATGTCCACCCACCCAATACCTGAAACATTGTTACCTGCTCTGGCAAAGAGAACTGACCAGCACAGCCCTGCAGCCGGGGCCGCCTACACGGATTTCACACTGACCTGTGGTCATCCTCCAGAGTCAGGCCATAGGAGACCCCTGCCTGGGGTGACACTAGGGTGTCCTGGTCAGGCTGCAGGCAGCTTGTTTCAGCTCCACATCGGGAGGCGATATCTGTGTGTTCCTACCCCCCATGCCCTCTCATTGCTGCAAACCACAGCACAGGCCGTGTTAACAACGTGTGTTTTTCCTTGCTCTGCTCCTTTCACACGCAGAGGAAACCCCGTGCTCGGCGGCTGTGAGTAGATCTCCTTTCCAGGTTGAATGTGGATCCCCTTAGTCTCTTTCACCCCGTGGCAGCCCAACTGTGCTGCAGGGCTATCTGCTCTAGGCTCCCCAGTTCAGTTTAGAAGGGTCCACCTTCAGAAAGGTCATCACTTGGGTTTCTGACCAATTTCTTCCCCCAAAAGATGCTTATTTTTCAGAAACTATGACTTTTTCATATTTTTTTCTATCAATGTTAAGTGTTTGTAGAAGAGAAGCTGTGTCCAATTGTCAACATACAGAATCATCTAAATAGATATCTCCAGGTACTCTTTTCCTATTCCTGTCATTATTTCTATCACATTCTATAGCCAGTTAGTATTAAGTTGAGTGACTTTTACAGAATTCCTTGTCACCCCACGCATGTGTCCCTGAGGATTCTCGCTCATCCCTCATTGGTGATTCCTGCCCCCCACCCAAGTAGCAGTCTTGCGGTCTTGAGCATATGGAGCCTAAAGCATACTTACGAATTCTTTTGGTATCAATTTTTATTTATGGATTTTTGGTATGAAGTGTTTACACTGTTTTCATTGATGCTACCTAGTTGGAATCTAATTCATCTGTCTGTATATTCTTTAATGTCGTCTACCTTTTCACTCATTGGCAACGAGGACGATGAAAGCTTTCAGGGCTCAGAACTTCAAGCGAACGCACGTTTCCCCAATTATGCGCAGTGAGGATCTCTGCTTCCCCCTTCTCCTCCAAGTTACGCTCTTTCTTCCAAATTCCCCAGCTAATGTTTTTCAAGACACTCAGTAATTTCTTCAAATGAAAGCTACGTTGAACCAAATACATTTTAGTTTCAATCCAAAGAGTTAAAAAACTCAAAGATACTAGAAACATTTTTTTTATACATGAGAATGAGTCATTTCTCCGATGTCCCGAGGGTATGTAGCTAATTATTAGTGCTCAGTGATGCTGCTGGAGGTTGCCTCTCAAAAATATTTCTGAAATGTGTAGTTTTAAATTGCACAGCAGCCTCAGAGAGCCCGTGGTGATATCTCTAAAGTGTGCAAAGCATTGTATGGCAACAGATCAGGTGATCACTACACCAACACGCATGCATTTATAAAATCAGGTAAACAACATATACAAACACCGATGGATTTTTCCAAAACATAACAATGATTTGATCTTTACTTCAAACATTTCTCCCTCAGGAAGATGGCAGAGACACAAATGTGGATGGACTGAGCTGACAGGGCGATCAGATCGGCCCCTTCTTCTCAGGTCTAGTGTTTCCTGAGGTACGATTTTCAGTGTTATTATCTGTTTGTTTTGGTTTTTTGTTTGCTTGTTTTTCAAAGACAAATATCTTTTCCAATGATTGTACTTCTCTGAAAGCAAAACCAGTTGATGTCAAGAGTGTGCCAATAACTGGTAATAACAGATCAAATGGAACCTTAAAAAAAGAGATGACCTTGATGAACTCTTTTGTTAATTAAACAGTAATCATCCTTTCCCATTATTCTTACTCTTGTCTAATCTTGATCTTCTGATTTCATGGAATTTGCCTTCAAGTTTTCCAAAACAGAGTGGACTTTCCATATGGCTTGGAAAAAAACAGCTCTCTCGAGCCTGGCCTGTATTAGAAGCTCCCGAGTGGCCACGTGTGCGCTCACTTCCTCCCCCTTTTTCTTTAGTCAGCAGCTTCAGTGAGATACCTTCTCCATGGTACATCAGCGTTGGAATGGATTCAGCAATAGCATTGCAGGGATATTTGAAGGAAAAAGAGTTCCTTCAGTATAATGATCAGGCAGAAGACTAATAGATTTAGGTCGAGACTGAGTTAACTATATAGGAAGCAGATAAGAAAATAGTGTTCTTCAAAAGCACATTTTTATTCTAAGAAATCAAAAGCCTTTCCTTGTCATTGGTTCCCAAGACCAGGACTGAATGTCCCTTCTCCATAGTTGACTTCTGCACAGCAGAGGCTACTGAGCAGAATCGCCCACGAGCAGGCTAGTGACGGTTGGTGGTAGAAACAGAGAAAGTTCTGAAGCGATCAACGGATGGAGAGCTAGTCTCAAACTATGGCAGAGTTGAAAGGAAAGACAGGAACCTAGTGCCCATACATTTCTAAAATTGGATGTAACCAATACTTTCTTGACAGAAATTAGAGAGTTTGTTGTCTGAAATTTTAATAATGGGAAGTAATTCTTACTATTTTCATTTCATTTCATTTTATTTGTAATTTAATGAATAAAAAATAATTTGATCTCGATGTATATCTGCTATCATAAGATATTTTTCCAAAATATTACATAATTTAAATTTACTAAGAAACAGTCTTTAAAATGACAGATAACCACTAAAGAAAAGTCAGTGAGTTAGTATATAGCTTGCTTTCCTTTTTATTACGTGTATTAAACTTATTTACACATTGTTAAGGATCATATTTTTAAAATGCGGTTGATCTGACTCACAAGGAATGGCTCCCTGCCGGGCTCCTGTGTGCGCGGCAGCATTTGGCTGTAGGAAAACGGATCAATCCTGCAGAGCGACGATTTGCGGTGTGGGCCCCTTTCAGTGTTATTCTGGAATTGTCATAAGCATGGCGCATAGCTCACCTTCCCTTGCGGAAGGGCGGGAAAGCGGGGAACCGTCCTGTCCACCCCGTCTTGTCCACCCCGCTGGGGCCGGGATGCGTCAGGACGACTGAAGCGCTCCTGTCGGAAGGCGCCCTCCAGGTCTGACCGGCGGCCAGCTCCGCGTCGGTCTGATGGCTTCGGGCCTCTGCTAGTGACACAGCACAGCGTGGGCGTGTGCGGAACGCGGGGTGTCCTGCACGCGTGCCTCTCACCACAGACCCGGGGCTCCGCCTGGCCCCGCCTTCCAGCCCGGTGGAGGCCACCCCACGGAGCTCCTCTGTGTGAAGGACAGTCACCTGCCTGACGCTGGCCAGCCTGTGAGGGCTCAGTTCTTGTGGAGAGCTTCTCCAAGTGGGTGCTTGGAATCCTCACACTGTGTCTCAGCGCTGCACGGGGTGAAAGCCTGAAAAACACACCAAAATGTGCTTTCCACAGGGGCGGATACAGAAGGCTGCTATGTAAGTGCTGGCTTTGCAGGGTTGGCTCCTCCTAGATTCTGTCCCACATATAGAGAACATGAAGGCTGTAAAAAGTCAGGTAAACGTGAGGGTCTACAATGGGAAACCAGTTGTAAGTACACTATTGTCCCCACGTCACAAAGGAAAGAGGTAATTGTGAGCAGGGACCCAGTTATAACTCCCAGAGAGGGACCCTCTGTGCCCTGCGTGTCCCCAGCCCAAACCCTCCCGTGCCGCTCGCTCCAACTTAAATCGGTCACGTTTCATTGTGAGCTGGTGTCACCTACCTTGTCTGTAGGTAGAAATGAGTGTAGTCGTCTGCCATCGCCTGTGTTTGGACAGTTTGTATATTTGAAAAGTATTAAATATTATATTCTAATTCCTAATTTGCAGGTTGATTAAATTCAGTTAACTTTGCCTTTTCCCATATACGTTACTTCCCAACTCCTAAAATATATTTTAACACAGGATCTTCGGTTAATATTTATGTTGAAATATAATTTCAGTTTCCCATAACATTTCTCTTTTAAAATCAATTGCTCACATTAGGAGACGTTATGTAAGATGCAGTTATTATCCACTTTAATGTTGAATTCTTCCTATATTAAAATATTGTAGTATATAAGAGGAGGGAAATATTAGGATTATTTCATAAACAGAAAGCTGAGTGAGGAATTAGGTAGCCATAATACTGTCTACAATACTGTGATTTTAAAGAAGCAGAATAATGCCACATGGTACAGTGAAGCATCTGTTTTATTCTTGGTCAATGTCAGGGCAAAGTCATTGGCAGTGTAACTGTCAAGGTCTCTGTAGCTGTTTTGCCAAGACGTTTCAGGAAAATAATTATCTTATTTAAACACCCAACCCAAGGGCCTTAGTGTTACTTATCTATACATATAAAACTCAGTGCAAATCAAAACAGCAAATACCTTACAAAGAAAATTAATACTCTTTTATATATTTATCAGAGCCATTTATTTCAGGAACAGGAAACATTTTCTTTTCTGGCATGTATATGACAATTATATTACATCCTGTATGAATAGAATAGCCCACTTAAATGCAGAGCCAAGGCAACAAAACACAAAGTTTTATTTTAAAAGAAAAAAAAAAGACTATTGATTTTCTGAGAACCCACTGGAAATAATGGAATAAAAAGAGATACTTGGCTTCCAGCTTCCCGGCGTCGCTGGTCTCTGCTAACACAATGTTCCAACTGCTATAAAAGAAAAAAGAGCCATTGATTAGAGACCTGATGGATGAGCCCCTCAATTTAGTTCTTAAAAGACAAAAATTCCCTATCTTACAGCCAGAGACACATGAATTGCTGAAATCCAGATGACTAGGAGGATTCTTTATTGAAATGACAATGAAAGTAATTACATTCTTATCAGGGGCAACTTATTATTTTTTAAAACTCTTTTGGCGATGCAGACACACTGCGTTGACATCAGCAACAAAGAAAACGAACACTTTCATAAACAATGTCTCAAAACTCCACTGGAACATCCTTAAATGGCCATTTTGATGTGATTACTCAACAACAAAGACTGGATCTTGTTTGACAAATCAGGTAGTGTAAGGACACACGGACCGTTAGTACTTGTAGATTTAAAGTAAGGGAAAGTATTTCAATTGCTTGGAGGGCTTTCCCCCTCATTTTCAACATTCAGGTCATGAAAAGAATGATTAATATATGCTAAGAAGGATATTGGACAAAAGCACTATTGTTGGATAAATCTTCCTTTTGTTCATGCTTTTCACTTTTATTTTAAATATTAAAAAGGAAATAGAAAAATAGAGTGAAGATTGCAAATTATTACTTTTATTTGAATATGTCTCTGAGTCTTTCATGCTTGATGTCTGTTTTCTGGAGTGTAAGCCTGGAGGATATGCTAACCACAGTGTGAGAAGAACAGTTTCAGGTCAAAACACTAAAGTCAGGATACTCTTGTTGCATTTCTCTGGTACAAAGTCAGATAGGCATTTCGCATTTGAAGTTATATCCTTCATTTCTACATCTTGTGTTGGTAAATACATCCAGCATTAAAATATAATTGTTTATGACCAAATTCTGGGCTTTATCTGTCCTAACTGTGGGTGATTTATAAGCTTGGAACATAGATACTCTTAATTCACTTTAAATAGAAAAATCTTACTTTCAAAGGAAAAAAGTAAATAAAATATCGTTTCATGGAATGAAAGGAAGTATAAACTAGCAATTTCACATGTCAAGACCCAAGTTTTGCTGCAACTTTTAGTATTTCAAATGCATCTTTGTCAGTTAAAAAAACTAAATATAAAGTTTTCCTCTATGTAATCTTCATATCAAAGATCAAAAACTGGATGCGATAAACTTTTTTTAAATCTCCTTTTTCTATGTCTTAGGAGGATAAAGGACAGACTTTGATTTCCTTTTCTTTATGTCTATCTTGATGGTCATAATCTTTATTCATAGTTTCCCTCCTTGATTGGTCAGAAATTATTATGGATTATAAATTTCAAAGTCTCTCTGCTTCCTTAGGACAGATTTTTTTTTTAATTTACATTTTTATGGGAACTATGATTTGAATTGGTTCTCGACCCATCCTGTGAAAAATATGTAACTCATATTGTAATCTAGTAAAATAAATGTTGATTAACTATTTGACTCAGTAGTATATTTACCTACTAAAAATTCAGTGGCTAAATAGAAACCTCTTGCTACCCTAAAGTGCATCAAAACCAGGGCTGGGGCTGAACTAAGCCTGGGATCCCCTCCGCTCTTCCCCCATAGGGCCCATTTCCCCTGTGGTCAGCCACGCCCCTGTGGACACAGGCAGAGGTGCCTTCTTCTCTGGAAACCCAGGGAGCTCTCGTGGTGTCTCCAAGATCTTCTATTTTCTTGATACCAAAGAGGAAAGAGCAGTTGGCTGGGAGTCAAGTGGCTTGGTTTCTCCTCTAGTCTGTCACCAGTACTCCTAGAAATTTGGTCAAACCCTCTAATCCATCTCTTTCTCTACCTAGGTGTCTGTATTTGTGAAATGGGAGTGTTAGGCTTTAAGGTATTTCCAGATTGATCGAAAATTCAAAGTTGTGACTCTGTAAGAGTCTTCCCTATAACTCTCCTAGCCATCTTGAAAAATAACAGAAGCCTCTTCTTGCAAGCTGCTATGGAGTTCTTCTGACTGGCTAGACCTAAAGATTAATCTTCTGGATGATCCCAGTGATTACAATGCACTTAGTCTAATTAGGTGGCTCGCTTCTAAGATGAAAAAATCCCATTATAACCTTTAATGCTGGCAGGTATCTATGATTCAAAGAATATCATTCAATTTTCCTTGGAAGAGCAGAACGTTCTCTAATTACTCTAATTTAGGCCTATTACCTCATCTAAAGATCGACTCAAACTTGCTTTAAAATAGTGCTAATTGAAAGTTCACAAAAACGTATTCTTCCATTTAAGTGCTGTGAGAAAACAAAACCCACTCCAACATCTGATTTCCTTAAATTACATTTGACATTCTAACAATGAATGGTTGTGTCTTCAAAGTTAATTTTTGAAATGTCACTTTGGCGATGTTAGAGGACAGACTGGAGGACGACCTGAGTCGTCAGAGAGACCACGTCGCAGGGAATTGCTGGTGCACAGGAGAGAAGTATCACTGGGAAAGAAGGTGTCGATGGTGGCACTGACCACTCACCATGTGTGGGAAAGTTAAAGCAATGGCCAGACTGGATCTAGCATGAGAGAAGCATGACATCTGCAGTGACTTTCTGATATCGGACTTGGAAAATGGCATGGACTCTTGTGCCCCAAACAGCGATTTAAGATAAGAAGGATGTACTTTGACTTTAAAGTCTGCACTGAGAAGGTATGATATATACTAGATATATGATATGTCTATGATATAAATGAATCTTCCATAAAAGAGAAATCAATGGTTATTACTTTGATTACTAGAAAATGAAATGCAAATACAGAAAACACACAAAGCAAAGGTATTGCTCACTGAGACAGTTTGAGGTGGACGCCCCTGTGACTACCATGCGAATCTCAGTCAGTGGAACTTTGCCAGCCACCCAGAGGCGTCTCGTACACGAGTTCAGGTCTTCTTCTTGTCCTGAAAGTGCTCACTCTCCTCACTAGTCACTACTTCCTGCCTCTTCTTTGTAATGTTACATTCAAGTGACAATCCCACAATAACATACTTTAATAATGTTAAAATCTTTCTGTCTTTTAAATCTTTTATAGCCTGTTAAAGAACACTGGGTGTTTGCCCTGTAGAGTGTTTCATTATCTGGATTTTGTAGTGAGTATACCAATATCTGCACGTCTCTTTTTGGTGATGTTATCAGCAGTGATGCTTATTGCACAGATCCATTAATTTATTGGGGACTGCAAAAAAAAAATCGTGTTCCAATTCTGTAATTTCTATTTAATTTATCAATGTAATAGTTTTATACAGAGACACTCTTTGGCTACCCAGTGGAAAATTAAAAAGGAAAGGCATAATAAATGCTGGAGTCTCTCTTTTATGGACCCATTTCCAAGATAATTGATTCCCTATCATTCTTTAAAATTAGTCATTTAGATTCTAAATATATTATTATGGATAAATGTCTTTCCCATCATTGTCCAGGAAGAGCCTCTTGAAATTGGCTCTTAAATCATTTTGACATGACTGTAATGGTCTTTGAAGGCATCCCTGCTGTCTGATATGGAAATATTTTACTTCCATTTTGTACATTTTCTGCTTCAGGCGTGGAATCAGCCATTTCTCCATGAAATCCCAGTGTCTTTTAGTGATAAATGATAGTTTAAGACTTCAATCTGACAGTTAGGAGAGCTCATTGCAACTGGATTGCATCCCATAGTCTGCAAAACACAGTAGAAATGAGCATGTCAGGAGCTTGAGTCAATATAGATATTTCCAATCCAAATGCAGGTCTACAAGTTTTGAGGGGTTTTTTTTGTTTGTTTGTTTACTTAGCTCTTTTATAATACACCTGTATTTCCTGTCTCCTACTTTAAAAATCCTTATTCTCAGTATCACAAGTGATGACAGAATAACTCATAATTACTTCGTTTACACAACTTAGACATAAAATAATCTTAGAATAACAACACTAGTACTACCACCTCCTATATAATTAATGAGAATAGTTAAAAGTATTTATTTCATAAAAGCCCTTCTTATTTGTTCCATTATTTAAAAATATCTGAGCACATAGTCGTTCAAACAATACTCTCTCTATTTTAATTTTTATTTAACCTTTCTTATAGCTCCAAATATTCATAGGTTTAATGTTGGCCACCAGTTTTTACAATGATCTTTCAATATCATTTTAGTAGTCTGAAGTTCATTCTCTATTAAATTCCTCAGGAAGAGCTTATGTGAACAATATTTCTTGAGTTATTACATGTGATAATAGTTTGGACTCGTATAATTGAAATCAGTTTTGCTGGGTATAAAACCCTCACTTTTTTTCCTTTCAGAAATGAAATATGTTACTTTATTTTCTTTTCAGTTGGACTATGTTACTGTCAAAAAGATGAACAAATTTTCCCCCCTGAAGGTCAATTTCTTTTTTGTGCCAATATTAAAAAGGTTTTGTTTTGTTTTGTTTTGTTTTTTTTTTGGAAGCCTGGCATTTCTTGTCATTGATATTTTGGGACTAAACTCTCATGTGTGTGGTATGCTTTTTCAATATAGATTTTTAACTCTTTTATATGAGGAAGTTTTCCTGAATTGAATTTTTTTATATATATATATATTTAAAATTATATTTTCATAATATAATTAATATAATATATTAAAATATATATATTAAAAATTCAATTAATATATATATTAATTTTTTAAAAATATATATATTAAAAATTCAATTCAGGAAAACTTCCTCATATATATATATGTGTGTGTGTGTGTGTGTGTGTATATGTGTATATATATATGTATATATATATATATATAATTTTTATTTATTTAATTTTTTCCCTTATTCCTCCTCCATCTTTTGGTCTGCTGTTAATGTCTGGTGGACTTAGCCTATCTTCAATATTTGTAACTTTCTCTTTATTACAATTTTTCTTTTTTTTACCTCCTCTTGTATTTACTTCTGGTTTTTAAAGCTTTTCAGTTTTGGTTTCATTTATTTCTGTTTTTTCCCAAGTTCTGTCAATATGCTTGAGTTTTTCTTTCATGTTGCTTTTAATGTTGTTTTTTATGTCTTAAGTAATATTTATTTAATGTACTTTATCTCATTTTTAATTAGCATATTATATTCATTTATATCGTATGTTTTTGGTATGCTTTCACAGAAAAATTTTTTGTGGAATTTCACCTCAATGCTTTTTTTGGCTTTCTATTTTGAGTAACATTATTCATTTCTGAACTTTTAGCAGGAGGTATGTTTCTGGGAGATTTTCTAAACTTCCCTCAATTCCTTCTTCTCTTTTTTCATGTACCACCAAAATTATAGAGCCTTACTCTCTACAATTTCCTGATATGTTTTACTTTATTTTTTGTTCCTTTCTACTTTTCTCCTAAACTTCACTTTTCTTCTTCTCTGTTACCATTGTCCTGCTCAATTTTGATTTCACTCTAGGCAGTTTCTCAGCCTAAGAGACCTAAATGGTCAGTTTTGAGATTTCCCAGGGACCAAACTGCTCCGATCGTTTTAGATTATTTTCTTGTGAACCTTTCGACTTGCCTCACATTGGATTTGGCAAAAGCACTATCCGTTTCAGCTGCTGTTTTCAAGCTGTGCTGCTGCTGACTTGTGTGTTGCATATTTTGAATTCTTCTGTTCTTAGTTCTGTCAGAGACCTTGTAGCTCTGCTCTGCTTTCTCAGCACAAATGCTGATATATGTGGGTCTAGTGGTTGTTGGTGGTTGGTTCTCAACCAAATGAGGTTTATTAGAATACCCTGCCAGCTTCCTTTGTTGTAAATATAGTTTTGGGGTATACTGTCTAGTTGTTTTGTGTGTTTTACTATCTAGTTGCTCTGTGTTTGTGAAAATAAAAAATTATGTTACCTTAGCAATCTTCTTCCCATCTCCTCCTCCCCCCTTTTTGACAACATAGCGTAGTGGTTGAGAGTGTTGACTCTGGAATCAGAGTACCTCGGTTCACATCCCAACTCTAACTCTTATAAGCAGTGTGACTTTGGTACACTGTCTCCTGAACTCTAAAATTGTGATGATAATACATTGGTCTGAAAGAATTATAATAGGATTAATGAATTAATATTTTTAAAGGACTTATAATCATGCCTGGTATCTGATGACAACAATATATGTATTTATTAAATAAATTTTAGTTTTAATACATATTAGTCATTTAAAAATTCAATTACTATGTCATTCAAAGCAAAAAAAATATGATCATTGCCTTTCCTTTATTACTTTATCAAAACTGAAATTCATATTCTAATTAATTTAATACATAGGGTTGTTTTCTACTATGTTTCCCGGAAATAAGACCTACCCGGACAATCAGCTCTAATGCGTCTTTTGGAACCAAAATTAATATAAGATTCGATATTTATATTATATTATATTATGTCATACTGGATCTTATAGTAAAATAAGACTGGGCCATATTAATTTTTGCTCCAAAAGATGCATTAGAGCTGATGGTCTGGCTAGGTCTTATTTTTGGGGAAACATAAGGAAGAGACCAATGAGTCAATGAATGGTCAGGTGAATAAATTGCTAGCGATTAAAACACAAAAGTGTTAGATGGTATAATTAATTTAAAATAGTAAGTTTGCCATAATGTGTCAGCAATAACGACCTATTTAGATTACTGATGCTTTGAAGTATTATTCAAGAGAATAATTGTTAATTTTCCTGAAGTTATTTAGCTATTGACTTGACGGGCAAGACGAGGAATTTTCAGGGTATCTTCTGTCTTCATGATTCATGTGTCATCTGTTACATCTAAACGACTCCCTGATAATTCCATTCTTGATATCATTATATAGAAAATGTAACCAGTTGTTGCCTGTTCCCAGTGACCCACGGCGAATGGATCATTTATAATAGGAACGATTTGGGTTTTACATAAGGAAGAACTTCATGAATATGAAAGAATGAATGGATTTGGGAGTTAAGACATGAGACTGTAAAATCGCCTTTTGTTGTTCGATTAAAGAATAGGAGCGATAGTGTAGGATATATTGGTGGGGTCCCTTGGCTGCCCGTTTATTAAGACAATAATAATGTTAATAAGAATAACAACAGTAATGTTGGGCTGTACTATCCATTAAGCAATAGTATGATTATTAATACTAATAATGACTATAATATGCAAAGGTTAAATAATTATGAAGAACTAGGAAAACAATGTAAGTATTCTGTAAAGGATCACAGAAGCCAATCAAGTGGCATTTGGAAAGGAAGATATAAAATATTTTTAAAAAGAGACGAGCATAAAAGCATGTGAATTGAGAGGGCAGAAAAAAAGCCGGTTCCTCTAACCAGGACTGTAAAATCCTTGTTAGAGAAAAGTATGATGAGGCAATCAGAGTCAGTGTACTGGCCTACATGTGTCTTTTGATTGGTTGTTCCATCACTGGCCTATCAAGGTTAATTTCACGTGTGTTTCAACTCACCAGGGGCGATTGGTTTGTCTTCTTCCCCGCAGCAGAGTTCAGAATGAGCACAGCTTCTCCACAGAGCAAGTCCCCTGCTTCACCATCTCCTTTCTCTACCAGGTGTGTGGCTCAACATGAGGCCCCGAGTGTGGCTGTTTGTACTGAGAAGACTGCAGTGAGAACTCAAATGTTAGCAGGTGGCGGCAATGTGAGTCAGCTCTCCCTGTGGTTGCTTCAGGCTCTCTTCTGCCTGCCACGCCTTCTTCAAGGTCAGAAGAAAGGGCTCACTGTCTTTCTCTCTTCTTTAAATCCCTCCCCCTTATTCCATTTTCCAAATGCCCAATTTACAACGATGGCTAAGATAAACCTGCTCACTTACACTGTTTGGAATTCCAGAACATATTCCCTGGTATGGACAACTAAAGAATAATTAGCACGTGTAAAACAGAGTAGTGAACATAGGCAAGAAATTCCAATTCACAAAATGGCTCATTTTAATATTTGTTTTGAATTTGCCCTGAAATTCAGAGGAATAGGACACTCCAGCACCAGCTGTATCTATACACTCTAACTTTACATTTTCACAATCAACCCGCCAACCACATGTGATGTGCCTGTGCTTGTGGCAGATAATGTTGATGAAATTGTGGCATGAGCTTTGCAGGTGTGAGTAAGTAGTGAAAAATGCAATCAACTGTTTGCCAAATATCATAATATTTGAAATACCCTATATTTTTTTAGGTGTGTTGAACACTTTATAATTCATCATCACTGGTTGATTTTGGTCATGTTTGCATGTGACTTAATTGAATCAGATGCAATGGACTCAGGAGCATTTCTTATTCTCACTGCAAAGCCAATCTCATTAAATTTTGTGTCCCTTATTATTAGTGTTCATGACCATGTCTCCATTTCTGATTAGAAAATTAAGAACATTTGATTTTAACATTATGGCAATTGATTTTTTTGAAATGTTTTCATTCTAGAAAATGAGAATACACACCGTTTTTCTTGTTATTCCATGTTCACTATTTACATTAAAAATAACTTTTACATTTCCTATTGAACACCAGTTAGTGAATAATATTTTTATTGGTTTCTATTGAAGATGATAATTACATTGGTTCCCTAGTCTTTTATTCTTATAATGAATTATCAAAAGATTGACCCTCAATAACATCATATTACTTTTAAAATATGCTTTAGCAAGAAATATAGAATATGTCAATTATTTGCTAAGAGGATACCTCTGTGAATCTATGTGTCTGTATATACACTCATACAGAATATCCATATTCATACAATTTCAAAGGAAAGATAATTATTTCTTTTATAGAAGGTTGTAATTCATGTGATTGTAAATAATAATAAACCAAAAAGGTACCTTAAACTTAAGATATTAGGTATTGAATCAAATGATTTTTCTGCAGCAAAATAAGTCGTGGAATATTTTGGTATAAAGCTGAGGTATGGTTGGTGGGGAGTGGACAGGTAAGGAAGTGGTTCAACATAATTTATTAGAGAATTTACAAATGGTGAGACGAAACCTTCAAACTAGGCAAAACACTAAACCAGGTGACGATGTTTGTCATGTCCCAGCACCAATTTCCAGTCACCGCCGCCTCTCCTCCCTATGTTTAAAAAAGCTTCGTTCTTCTTTGATCATTTCTTTTCTCGGGGCATCGGACCCAGGCCTCACTTCATCTCCGCTTAAGCTCCCTGTCTCAGGGCAGAGAAACAATCTTCTTAGGCAATGATCCAAAACAGGAGACTTCAATATCAGTTCACACCTGGCAGCTCACTTCCCTGGGTACTGGGGTGACCCCTGACTCACCACTCAGAGTTTTCTCTTCATTGAAATTGTGTGTCCCGGAGTGACGAGGGACAGCATAAGTCACCATCCCTGGCAACGTCCCCCGTGCTAAGTGCAGTGCTCTTGTCTGCTTTCCATGCTGTTCTTCCTAAGGCTGTTCCACGTGCAAGCATGAAACTTAGGCAGTGATGAAGGGAATTTGCTGGCTGCCTAAGCGGCAGTCCTCGTATGGGTTCAGGCACAGCGGGACTCAGGCTCAGGCAATGATTTCGGTACCGCCTTTCATGTTGGTTCTGTCTGGCTTTTGGTCTCCTCCTAAGAGGCTGGGAAAGGCATGTTCACGGCTCTGATTCAGGCCCTCCCAAGGGCTACATGTGAATACGTACAGATATGCACACAGATGGCTAGTGCAACTTCTATGTCTTAGTGCTTTGCACTCATCACATCCCTATGAGGCAGATACTGGTTTGTGTTGTTGTTGTTTGTTTTAATCTCAATTTTAGATGTGAGAAAACTGGAACCCGGAGAAGTTTTCGTAGCTTATTCAAGGGCATACGGCCCCATAATGGTGGATCCAGGTTCCCCACACAAGGCGTGTGGTGTTGTGATCGATACTTTTCACCACTCCACTCCATTCGACCAGTGCTCAAACGGAAGTACAGGGAAGGTCTGTGATCGCACACCATTGTGTCCCAACTTCTGAGCTGATGACTCTGTGCCCTGAAATGGAGCAGTAATTCACCAGGAGAGACAGATGACGGACACATCAAAGCAAGAGGTGTCCCGATGTCACTGATCAGGACTCTAATCCGTCCTTGCTCGTGGCCTCGCGTGGGTCACGTGCTCACACCTTGGCCTGGGCGGGGGGTGCTGGCTGCTGGAGTGACGCTCCCACAGAACCCAGCCCAGGAGTCAAGGATACTCTCTTCAGAACAAAATAGTTTTCTTGTCACAGAAACTAAGACCTTGAATACTGTATGACACAGATAATATTTATTACTCTCAACTGTTGGACACCCACATACCTGTGGTGTGTATATGTGTCCACAAATGCTTTGATGCCCCTCCTTTCAACACATTGTCCTCCCTGGCCTGTCAACGTGGTGACTTACACCCAACGAGTGGATTGTGGAAAAAGTGAAGGTGTACGTGGCTTTGAAGTGGTAACGGGCGTTACAACTCAGGATGAGGTCCTACGCAGAATGGGTGTTACAGCTCCCTCCTCTCTCTCTCTCTGGGATCATTTGCTCGGAGGGAACCAGCAGCCGTGCTGTGAGGATACTCAAGCCACCTCACAGAGAGGTCCATGTGGCCGGAAGTGAGGGCCCTGATTCACTTCTGTCAATACGACTTCATCATCAACCATCTTCAAAGGGATGAACGCAAGAAATTTTATTTAGTGCTTACACATGTGTTTACCATTTCTGGTGCTCTTCATCTCCACGTGTAGTTCTAAATTTTCATCCAGTATCATTCTCCTTCCACTCAAGGAACTTCCTTTAACCTTTCTTGTATTTCAGTTCTTTAGAGATGAAACCTTTATGATTTTGTTTATCTGAAAAACTTCCTTTTGTCTTCGTTATTGTAAGATATTTTCACAGGTAAAATGTTCTAGGTTGACAGGTATTTTTCTTTCCTTGCTTTAACTATGTCTCCTGTTGTCTTCAGGCTCTTGGAGTTTCTGACATGAAGGCTGTTTGTTTTTGTTCGTTTTTATCAGTCTTTGGCAATTTGATTACAATGTGTGTTGACATTTTTTGTTGTTATTCTGATTGACGTTTTTTGAGCTTATTGGACTTCTGAGTTTATATTTTTCATCAAATTTGACATTTTTCAGCTATTCAGTATATATACACATATACATATGTATGCATATGTGTATACATATACAAGATATATATATACATATATGCATATATACGTATATATATACATATATACGTATATATATATATACGTATATATATATGTGTGTGTGTGTGTGTGTGTGTGTATATATATATATAAAATTGTTCTTCTCACTCCTCTTTTTTGGGACTTCAGTAAAATTATACCACTAGCTATTAGACCAATAGTTATTTTCCCTCATGTCCTGTTTACTTCAAAAATTGTTTTTATTTCTGTGTTTCACTTTGGGTGTTTCCTATTGTTATATCTTCAGGAGCAAAGATATTTTCTTCTGCACTGTCTATTCTACTGCTAATCTGATCCATGTATTTTTCATTTGTTACATTGTATCTCTATCTCTAGAAGTACTATTTTGAGTCTTTTTAAAATCTGTTATATATCATTTCATCTGCTTATGTTTTCCTCTACTTTCTTGATATGAGGAACACATTTATATTAGATATTTAATAACCCTGTCTTCAAACTTAATTATCTATATATTTCTGACTCTGTTATGGTGAGGGAAAAAAATAATAAACAATAAAAAAAGAGAACAAGAAAACTACCTTGTCCTGATCAGCCATCAAAAAGGAAAAACACCATAAACAACATTTTAGAAAAGGCAGACATTCCTCTGAATACATAGTATAGGTTTGTAGAATTTATACAGGGATCTTACATTGTCAATAATTTATAGGCATCCTTTTCTTCTAACTAGCTTAGATATTAATTTTCTTTTTTTTTTGACAATGATAAAACAATTTGAAAAATTTCTAACTTACCATTCAAGGCACCAATGTGAGTCAAAGGGTTTATTGGAGTTGGTTCATAATAGATAGTTGTACTCCCTCAGCCCAGTGTAATTAATTTCTAGTTCATACTGAAAGGAATAAATTTGTAACATAGATATGACCATGACTCTGGCTGAGAACATGGTGTATCCAGTTCATAAATTTGTGTACACAGAGGACAGTGTTATAGTCCTAAAATATACATAGTGGATCCACCTTTTCTCAGATCATGGCATATTTACAAATGGCAACTTCCTCTAGAGGTGGACTGTGACTAAATTGCCGTCTGCTTTACCTCCGGTGCCTAGAAGAAAAAGTGCATATAGTTCATCTTGGTTTAGACTATACTCGTGAGATATGTAAGCACGGGTCCTTTCCCTGTGACTTGCATTCCCTATGAACACAAAGGAAATATAGGAGATTTGATTTTCACCAGTGTAGCATGCATAATCTACAAACTCAGAAATGATATTAAAGCATAACTGAATATTTTAGGAAAATCTTTGCAGTGAGGTCACATTACCCACACACCAGCAAATAAGATTTTAGAAAACAAGTTCCTGGAAATTGGTGGGTATGGTAATTGCTACAAGAGGAAATCACAACTCTATAGTTACAGCTATGACTGTCTTCTCATGTCCTAAGGCCAATGGGAGCATGCAAATTTAGCGAATTCATTGCATGTTAGACACAGATTACACACATATGGAATGTGAGTTTATGGGGGAAAGAACATAGTTGGCTTGGAAAAAAATCTTTCTTATGTCTCCTACAAAGCAGTGATTCACAGGATGTTACAAAGGGACCCAGGAGATTGTTTCTTCAGGTTTCCCACTCCCTGCTTTCCGAGAGTATCTTCTACAACATGAGAAGGATATTCATTCATCATCAGGATGAATACTTCCCCTGCTGGAGAGCTAATCCACTTGACTTACTGAGTGCCTTCCACAGGCCAGACAATAGATTTTTATATTCATTAACACGCATAGAGAGAGCTCTTATGGCAAGGGCTGGACAGTGTAGTAACTCATTTGCTCCTCCACACACTCGGTAAGACAGGTGGAATTATTAACACCTTTTTACAAATAAAGAAAAGCTCGTAGCTGGTAGGGGAGGGATTGAAACTGGTGTAATCTGCAGCCACTGGCTCCCTTCTTCTTTCGCTCCACTATGCTGTCTCATATTACGCAATGTACTTTTACATACATCATTTAATTCACACAAGAATATCAATACCCACTAATATCAATATCAATATCAATTCTAATGCATAGAACACTAGACAGAGTAAGGGTATCAATATTTGAGACATGGGTCTCCCCTCGCTGTGTGATCTTGTACAAATTACTTAATCACTCTTAGCTCAGGTTTCCTTACCTATAACATGGGAACAGTTACTGCTTTGTCTCTCTTTTCGGGAAAAGAAAACACTTGGTATTGAAACACATTGGAGCTGGAAGAGCTACACTAATTTAAGACAGCTATTTTTTTCTTACAAAGTAGCTCATGCGAATAACTCTAATTCTTCAAATGTTTTTCTGAACAGAAACATTTCCTTGAGGGCCACTTTGAAACTCTGTTACTTCTTTTTAAGGATTGTGAGCTCTGGAGCCATCAAAGTTTTACATTAAAGCTTTTATGCCCTTCTGTATGCTCTCTGGTTTGAGAAAAATGTCCAGTACTGAAGATGTCCAGATATAGCACCGCCAGTACAGAGTATTATTGATTTCTGCACTGATCATTTTGTGTCATATCACATATATATCATGCCAGTTGTATGGGATAACATATTTCCATTAATAAATAAAGTAAATAAAGTCCACGTTTTTAAAAATTAGGACAGTCTCATCTAAGGGATAATGGATTTTAAACTTGCTGCCAACTGAAAAATCAAGTTTTCTTTTATATGAACTGCTAACGTTAGCTAGGCATAGTGTTACTGTGTCACAGACAGTGGTTTCGAGGTTGTTAAAAAACAAAATTCAACCGAGTAACTTGGAAGCTCTAATTGGCTTTATTAAACAGTTCCGAATTGGGCAGCACAGAAGGGAGCCCCCGGGGTTGTACAAAACAGAAGGTTTTTACAGGAAGAACGTGGGGAAAGGCAGCTATTAGCAAAAGAAAAGAAGGGATTATTTTTAGACCAGGATAGCATCTTTTTTTGGGGGGGAAGGGACTGGCAAGGGTTTTGTCATTCAGATAAAGGTCTTTTTTCTATGGAGGATGGAGACAGCCCACAAAGAGATTACCTCACGGAAGCTGACCAGAAAATTCCAGACTGGTTGACTAAGATTACATTTCTGGTGAAGGCTGAAACTGCGATCAGGTCAAGAATTTGGTCAAGGTTTGATAGCATGGGCTTTAGCGCAAGTGAACCCCATTTTTGGGGGGGAGTTCTCGCTAACAGGGTGGTAGGACGGTGTAATTTTGGAAGGAACTGTGTAAATTCTCAATTTTTTCTACATAACTTTTTTTCCCCCCTTTTTCTGCCATAGGCCCAAATTTGATCCCAGCAATGCAAATTGTAGAAATCTAAATAACTCCAATCATCCTTTGCCTAACCTAATCTTTCTCCTCCCCAACAGAGGCAATAATACTTACCTGTAGCATCTTCTGTTGCCCCCAACCAGTGAACCCCAAAGAGCAGTAAAACAAGCTAATTCTATGGCCTGCCCTTGTCTATTCTTCTGTGTATAAGCTTGAACCAGGGTGGAAGAAGTGAGACAGGTGGTGCCTTCCATTCTTACAAGGACGGCTGTACAATTCTCACTATTTTCCAAATGGCTTATCTGCAAAGGCGGTGCTCCGTGATGAAACGTTTGACTTTCTTTTCCCTCCTTCTGAAATAGTAAACTGTGTCGTATGTTTTGCAGTCCTAGTAGGGAAATGTTCATTATACCATCATTTTGTAAGCATCCTCTAACTCAACTTCTTCAATAAACATGATGTAAATTAACCTTTCAGATGAGCTTAAGCTACGGTATTAACAATACTATATGTCTGGAATTTGTACTTGGAATACAGTGTCAGGAATTCTATATTTGTAAATTGCTTCTGCTTAAAAAGGCATTATTTCCATTAAACTATGGTCAGAAGTGAGATGAAACCAGATGCCATAGCATGAGTTTAAATTATGGGAAATTTTAAATGACGTGTTTAACTTTGTGAGATTTCACTATAAGTGCAACTGTTTTACTTTATGTTATGTAGACTCATAGCTTTTAAACATTTTAAAACAATTATTATGTTCTGGCACTGCCAAGAGGCATATGAGATATTTAATAAACACCTTCAAGCCCATTTCCCTAGCACACGTCAATGAGACTATTTCCAGTAAAACAGAATGGGCCAGCATAGATTGCACTGCTGAATATAACTAGCATTTCAGAGTTGAACATCCCATGAATGATTAAAAGGAAGCATGTGTCAAACTTTGCTATTACGGATCATATTTAAAAGTGTGTTGTGCATGATTTGTTTTACAGGGAAGAGAGTGTCAGCATATTGTGTGACTACAAATGATATTTGTTTGTGCACACAGTAAAAAAAAGAAAAAATCCTTGGCTGGAAAGCCTCCTGGCTTCCTGGATATGCATCGAAAACATTTTCTTGTCAATAATTTTGAGATGTAAAATGTTGCTATTAACTTGACATCTTGTTCATTGATTTATTTTTTGAATTTTTATAAGACAAGAAACATGTTATACAAAAGACAGTTCTTGGTTGACCATGGCTATATTTTTAAATGAAGTAATTTCCTTAAATATAATTGCATATAGGTTTTTCAGAACTAAATTCAATCACATATATAGAATTTTTAGAAATAAAATGACTTTCTGGCCTAGTTTTCTTCAAAACAAGTCTGCTGTTTATTTTGTTTATCTGCCACGTTCAGGTCTAAGCGAACAACTAAATGGGTGGCAACTAAGTTGTAAGAAACTGAGTTTTAAGTTCACAAAACTGGACGATGTAAATTTTGACATGTTGATCTCAGATCAAAGTCCATCTCACAAGTTGTTTAAAGTCATGTTTTTGATGAATTGCAGAAAAAACATTTAAAGCAACACGGAATCACATTGGTGTGCACAGCGGCAGGAAAGTGGTCTTCTCTTGCTGGGCTTGTGAGTACTGAGCCTCCGGGAGTCCATCTTCACGGTGGGGCCGGGGTCTCCTGAAAACCCCAGGAGGATGGTGTCATGCGTCACGGTGTGTCAGATACTTACCTTGGTCCCGCGCGGATGGACGCTCCCCGTGGGATTGGGAAGACTCAGTGGTTTGTGACAGGCATCTCAGTGATTTGTATTTGTCATTTTCTCGTCCAGGTTTCTAGGGGGCACAGCACAAATGCTACTCTGTGACAAGGTAAGAATAAATGCTAGCTAGAAGGAGCAGTTTGGGATTATCAGTAATTTCATTGCGTCAGAAGGTAACTAGTGAGATTCTTTCGATCAAGAAAACTTGTCCCAGTCATGGTGCTTGATGTATTTATTAAAAGCCCCCAGATTTTTCTCAGACATTCTTTCAACTGGTCCTTTGAGACAGACTTATAAAGCTGGTTTTGTTTGAGTTGCTAGGAATGCCAGAGTGAAGAACAGAGATGGGAAAACTGCCCTGTATGTCTTTACCTCCTAGGGAGAGAGCCAATTACAACATAAATATGTGGAGGATTATGTTAGAATGTGATGGGGGCTCAGAAAACAATGTGGCTGTACCGGGGTCCTCACAGCCCGAGACTAGATGGTTCAGCCACACTGTAGTGATGTTTTGCTTGTTTTTATTAGTTTCAGGTGTACAAAACAATGCAATAGTTAGACAGTTCACCCCTCACAAAGTGGTAACCCCTCCCCCAATCCATTGCCCCTCTGACATCGTATAAGCTGTTACAA
Organism: Rhinolophus ferrumequinum; assembly: GCF_004115265.2. Classification (NCBI taxonomy): domain Eukaryota; kingdom Metazoa; phylum Chordata; class Mammalia; order Chiroptera; family Rhinolophidae; genus Rhinolophus; species Rhinolophus ferrumequinum. Next base: position 2,536,773 of record NC_046301.1, on the reverse strand, counting down.
TTCCATTGACTCTATTCCCTATGCTGTGGTCCATATCCCGTGACTATATGGTGTTTGTTTTTGAGTTGATAGCAGGAGCAGAGACACAGCATTCACCATTATCTACTTGTGAAAATAATTCATTACCTATGTATGAATTATCAGAGCAACAGTTTTCTAGAGGATAAGACACTTCTCCATTAAATTGTGTTTACCCTTAAAATGAACATATGTTTTTAGTTTTCCTCAAAATTAGGGTCCATTTGTGAACCTTGTTGTCATGATATGTCAAAAGATAATTTACTCAGAAACTGGTGGATAAGTATCTTTTATATACCATTTTATACCAAGCAGTAAACAGGCTGAGTAGTTGTAACAATGGCTCACTTAGCGAACATCCCGATACCGTCTTTATTTATTTTCCATGCCTGTGCAAGTCTTTGCTCTGTTTCGAACTGAGTTGGCTTTTTCTGATTTACTCAGAGGAATTCCTGCCTACATTCTGGGTATGAATCTTGGTCAGATATATGTGTATTGCAAGTATTTTCTCCCAGCCCTCTTCTTGCCTTTTCACTTTCTTAATAATGTTTCTTTTCTTTTTTCTTTTTTTTTTTTTAGTAGTTAAAATGTTTGCTCACACTTGTTAAGATCAGAACTGAAATGATAAAGGAATGTATAAAAGAACAGATAAAGTAGTCCTTTCACTGTAGTCCATTGAATCATTACTGTTCCTTCCCCTGCTTTCAGCTGATCAGGACATGTGGACAACACAGCAGTTCAGTGAACTCAACGTTGTCTCAGCTGAAAGCGCTCTCCGTTTCTTCACACGTGCCTGGCCCACTCTCATTCCGAAAGCTGGCCCGAGTGGTCTCCTCAGACTTTATGACTTGCTTTCTTCCTTGTCTTGTGGTATCATTTCCCAGATTGGCTCTTTGATGTGTTCTGGTAACCATTCTAATTTTGTCTTTGTAACTTCCATGGCAACTCCTTCAGGTAAATTCCGTTGAATGTATTCCACGCAGACATCTGCTGTACTTCCAGTTAGAGGTTGTAACTCTAAACATCCGTAAAGAGTACTCAGATCATACTGAACTCGGTGCTTCTTGAAAATATGCACTGATCTGAGAAGAGTAAATCACTCTATTTTCCTTGGAGGTTCATGTACTTTAATAGAGATACTGAATTCTTTAGCAGCAAGCACGGCAAAGCACTCATAACTGTCCAATCTAGCCTTATCGTGGCCTTTTACTAAAACTGACAGGCTTATGTAATGAGTCTGGCTCACCAGAAATGGTTGTTGTAGGCTTGGTCAAATCCTTGGGAACATCAACGTGTAGGTTTGAAAACTGTACCCACTTCCTGTTGGTACTGAGAAGAAAACCACCATTTTTGATTGTCCTGCTCTTAGAACTTTTGACAGAAAAATTCCTGGAACTCTGCCCCAGGCGCCCCTACACGGCCCCCAGCACCGCTGGCGCCGCTGTCTTGCTGTCCCGCTTAATGATGTTTTCATGAGTGAACTATTTTAATTTTAATGCATTTTAAACGTAGTAGGTGGATTGGGTTCTCCTGTGCTTTTTGAATATTTATTCACAACATTTCTGCCCTCCTCAAATACTTTTTGCTTCTTTTTTCTTTCATCTTTTCACGACGGCCCGATTTCACAGTCGATTTCATCACAATGGTGTCCACAGGTCCCCCACATTCTGTTCTGTTTAATATCATTTTTGCTCCACTTTGCATAATTTCTCCTGACGTGCAGTTCACTGATCCTATCTTCTGCTGTGTCCCGTCGGCTGTGAACCTCACCTGATACACCCCTAATTCACCTTATCACACATAGAATGGATCTCTATGTTGTTGTAAATGTTCTAGCATATCTCAAATTCCATTTCTGTTTAAATCCTCTGTCTTTTCATCTTAGTAATGGTGAATTTAGATACACATGCGCTAATTCCCACATCTGAGCTTCTGTGTTTGTGTCAGTTGACCCTACTTTCCCTTTGTTTTCTTTGCATGTCTTGAAATGTTTTATGTGTACCAGACATTTTGTATAAACAAGCCATATAAGCCTGTGGAACATTTTTCCCTGGAAAGGGCAAGCTCTTCTCTCTATCAGGCAACCTGGATGCGGGCCAGTCAAACAGGAATTTATCTGGACTAGAGCTTAGTTGCAACTTTACTTAATTTTGCCTGACCCTCGGCTTCTAATAATTTGGTGGCAAGATTTGTTTTATGTCTTGATTTTCAAAAGCATGATGGAAATCTTTGTCCTGTGTGCTTTGCACCATGCAGGGTGTTAAGGTCGAGGCCCCTAGAGAGTGACATCTGTCTGCTTTGTCATCTCATTGGCACGCAAAGCCTATGGCAGAGAACCAGCATCAGGGAGGACAGCTGAGAGTCTGGATTTCCTCCATGTCCCTGTGGCCACCTCAGATGAGATGGCATTAATGTCCCTGCCTGGTTCTTCCTTCCCTGAAGAGTCACTTTACCAATTACAGGCACAGCCTCCACCTCTACTAGAAAACACCCCATGCAGGTGGGCAGCCACCAATTTCTGCTAGCTGTTTGAGCATCAGTCAGTTTAGAATATTTTTGCAAACAAAGCTCTTAGATGCATTATTTTTTGTTTTGTTTTAATGTATATTTTTCCCCCGAGTTTTTACAATGGGAGTATGGGAATAATGACCTGCCCTGCTTTCTATACCCAAACCAAAATCTGAACTCCAAGTATGTCTTTTCAATTATTGCCCAAATTAATTTTTTTTTCTTTCTCACATTTTGTGTATAAATTCTATCTCTTCCTAATTTGGAAAAATAAATAGTCCTATTCCTTATCATCTCAATTATCATAAGAAATAAAACTGAGTTAGGGCAAAAATATAATTAACATTTTGACTTTAAGGAAATCATTCAAGAGTAGAAGAGAAAAAAGGTCACTACATAATTATAATGCAAGTTGTATATTTTAACTTGGTTTGGATTCAATTTAACAACATTCCTTCCAGATCTGCCATTTGATCTCATAGCACTGCTAATAGTTTAACAGAATGTAGCAAAATAAAAATGTAATACCTGCTTCTTTTCTGTCAAAGGAGTGATGTTTGTTCAGAAAGAAAGTGAAAGAAGCACCCTTAGTGCACAGCTCTGTGTCTGGGACCGAATCAGACTGAACTGAAACAATTGATTGCATGGTTTTCTTCCTGAGCTGCCCATTAGGCCTGCACACGCCCTGCTAAATGGACCTGGGGGCAAGGATCAAACCCTGGAGGCTCGCACCGATTTTTGCCCAGCTCATATAGAGCTGGTTAATAATTCGAATGGGCTAGAAAGCTTCAGGGCAGATTTTCAGGTTGTTAGTCATCATGTTGTTTTCTCTGCACAACTGTTATATTTATCATCTGGGTAAGTCTCTTGCATTGATGAGTTTTTGATTTCTTGGGGGAAATGATTGATTCAGAAAAATTCTAAACAGCATGCTCCTGGCAGAAAATAGATTTTGGTTATTTAAAGAACATTTATAGAGCTCCGGCTTCCCCGAGGCACAGCATGTTACTATGCAGCCGATATAACGTAATTTGAAAGTACGTTTTCTGTTCTTTATGACCATAGTAACATGAATTCTTGAAATAGTGTGCAAAATGCCATAAAACAACAAATCCAGAATTTGCAGCAATTTCTTACAAAGTGAAGATCTGAGAATCCAACAGTTATCTGCATGTTAGGTGAGGAGTCCTACAAGGAAAGAACTGAGTTTTAAGCTCGGCTTTGAAGGAGGAATTTGGGGTTGACAGGGAGGGATGGTTGGGGGCTAACCCCACACCAACATTCACGTGACACAGCAAAATTTTTACAAAGATTATTCCTTCTTAAATATTGAAATGTTATGAAAGTAGACTCCCAACAGGTAAAGACCTGTTGCGTAACTTTTTATATATACTATTCAAATGCAAACACTGAAAACCAATCTATGACCCATTTATGTTTCCTCTTAACCTTCCATGATTTTTATGGAGAAGAATGAAATGCTGGCCACTGATTATATCCTGTACAATTAATTTTACAGCTAACAGAGCAGATTTTACGTTAAAAGATTATGTATATGCATAATCTTTTTAAGTATTTGGACTTCGAAAGAAGAAATGCTGAATGGAAAATATGCTAGGAAATAATGAAAAAAAATAGGAAAAAAAATCAACGAAAGAAAGACCTTAAGAAATTCTGGAGAAATATACTTTATATAATGTCCTATTGTAAACTAATTGAAATATTACAGCTTACTCATCTGATGTCAAAAGTTCAACTCATTTCATGTAGTAACGAGTGAGACTCATTTTAGAGCCCTGTCCTATGCTGAGGCCAGCATCTCCACAGGGGAGGACTCAGTCACTCTCTTGACTTGTCTGATTGCACATTTTTCTAAATTAAAAAAACAAAAGAAAACAAAACAAAAAACTGACAAAAACTACGTGGAAATCTTTTTAGGAAATGTTTGGTTCATAGACCAAGTTTTAAAACAACTATCCACACTAATACTCCTGTTACTACGACTACCCAAGGAATCATGTGTTTATTGGACAAGAAATTAGAGACTTTCTGAGTCATTGTCTTTCTATCAGATATGCCATTGTCAGTGTTGATTCACAAATAAGTTTTATTTCATCAGCGTGTAATAACAAACAGTAATAGAAAGAGATGTCCCCACCAGTGCAAAAGCCCGGGTAGCAAAGGGTTACTCTTATTAAGACAAGTATTAACTATTACTATCTTGTTCTCCACTGTATAGCAAATGTAGCCTCTGCAGCCACCCTCTTCCTTTGAACAGGATTATTTATTGCTACTTAGCTTTCTTCTGCCTCTGTAGACAAACACATAACCTTGTCCCCGTGCCTTTGTACACTTGCACCCCGTATCCAGCCTCTGTGCTGCAGTGACTGCCCAAGTTACTGCTGAGGCCACCAGCAAGGAGAGGACAGTGCAGCCAGCCCAGAGCATCGTCTTGAGGCCAGGAGTGTGAAAGGGGTCACAGCGGTGTCTTAACGAGCTCATTCCCTGTAAGCCAAGTGCCTAGTTTCAACTCGCCCACAATTTCTGACAGTTCTGATGGGGGATCAGCATGGCATTTTCTTCCTGGGTACATGAGTGCCAAGTATCATCCAGTCATCTAGTGTTTTCAAAAGCTGCAGCGAGGAGGCTGAAGTGCTCTGTCTATGGAACACGTCTCAGGTGAAAAGTTGGAAGACCAAGGGCATCACACGGAAGTGGGATTCTTCGGCACACATTTGCTAGGCTGAAGAGGAATGTGTAAGGATGAACTGCACACGAATAAACAACCTGGGGATGTATAAAAATTCAAAGCATTCCAAGAAGGTACTCAAGGGATTCCAGCATCTGACGGGAATTGCAAAAGATCATCTGTAATTTGCTGAGTTAGTCCACATAACTTTGGATCATTTTTGAGATTGAAATTTGCAACCTAGAGGGTGGAATTTAGGTCTATTTATTATTCGCTTTTCAAAGCACCTGTGTCCAAAAATCAATCCCATTTCTACCCGGTGATGGTAAATCGGACAAACGGCTTCACCCTTTTGGGTCCCAAGTGCAACATCTGTAGATTGGAGGTAGCTGTAGTACGAGCCTTAAAGTTACTGTCACAGAATAGGTGACATTATTTATGCAAAGGGCTTGGCAAGTGCCTGTGCTCACATGTCCTACACACGTTAGCTACCAGTTTTGTGATACACCAAAGTGTAGTATTTTGCACAGTAAATAAGGTTTAAATAATTTATAGACGTTCCAGATTTGCAAATCAGTGATTGGCATATGCTCAATAATGTGGCTGATTGTTGTGATTTTGAGCTTCATGCTTATTTGAACAGATTTTAGACCTAAGCTTCCTAAGTACTAGATGCTACAGACTTGTAATTACATAAAGCTAAATATGTGACACGTGGGCTAGCAGTGCTTTCTGTAGTCTCTTCCTATCCATATGTCATTCACAATATGTCTGTCCTGTCTGGTGTTCAGCACGGGGGCGTTTCCAGGACATCAGGAAGTACTGCGAAGAGACGGCATGTATGCCAGTTCTTCCACCATTTCAAAGATGAGGGAGCAGAGAAGGGGAATAGAAAGTCAACTAGCTCTCAATCAGGAATTCCATCCTCTCAAAAGAGACGCAAAACAAAATTGCACTTTTCAAAAGATAAAACAAAGCCCCAGAGGAGCTCTCTTTGCTCAGAGAGCGCTTCTTTCCTCAGCATGGTCATTCACCAGGAAGGCATTTATTTATTAAGTCCTGTGGCCATAGAGGCTAAAATCTACCTGTCTCATGGGGGTCATGCGCTAAAATCCCATAAATCAGAACCGTCTGATTTCTGGCACCAGAAAGCTTGCACGGGTGAGATTCCCGCAAGCGCGGATGTAACAGCTGGGAGGTGCAGGGCCCTTAGGGTACCACCGAGAGGCAGCGGGGCTCTGTTTGGTTCTCTGGGAAGTCTGCTCTCAGGCAGGCGCCAGATGGATCACGCCTTAGCTAAGGTTTTATATGGAACACTTCCTGGTGTCATTGCCCAGGGCTTCTCAGGAGCTTTGACCACAGCGATCTCCAGCTGGGGCTCCTGACAGGAACCCAGAAAGGCTTTTTATCATTTCCATACTGGTGCTGGCAGCTCTGCATTTAAAAAAAAAAAAAAAAAGTCACCTCTTTCAATTACTGTATTTTGGGACCAGAATGTTGAGCATTTCGTAGGTCGGCATTGTGTTCAGAATGTAAATATAAAAGACACTGAGGTAACAGCATCAGTTACACCAGGGTATTTATTGCTTGGAAAGTGATGGAGTCAAATGGCATTGATCCCTGGCGAAACGGGCCGTGACCCTCATCCATCTGCTCAGCCCAAGGCAGAGATCAATACGCTCGTTTCGTGGGGAAGCCCGAGGCCTCCCGTGGGTTTAGACTTCTCGCTTCCTGGGTGCTAATGTGATCAAAGAATAATCGAGGCCAAAACCTCATTTTCCAACCTACTGTAAAAAGTTTTCCCTTCAAAGGAGCACATTCTGATCAAATGTTGTTATTCGGTTTATTTCTTTCATTCTTTGCAATTCAATGGCAGCACAGTTCTATGGATTATATCTTCTGAGACTCCCCGCTGAGTTCAAGTGAAAGCACATTTGCAGACTGGGTGCAAATCTGCTGGTGAAGTATGACTAGGCGTCAGTGAACACTTACGAAGACTGTGTCAAGGCTGTTAGACAAGGCTGTCTGCCCTCCGCTTTGGGCACTGGGGCGTGTGCGTTGCTTTAAGAGATACTCTAAAACCTTATAGATTTGGGTAGTATTTCAACTGTATCTAAAATTACTGATTGTTTTTTTCTTGGACTGAAAAAAAACCAAAAAATTTCAGAAATTTTATTGTGCTGAAATAATTTCATGTTGCTAATGCAGGAGCCTGAGCATCTGAAATATAGCTTGTGCTTCAGCAGTTAAAAAATATACATATGTATATGTATATATTTATTTATTCTCCACATAATTCTGAAAGGACTGTATTGGCCTGAATCAAGGAACTGAAGCATTGAAAGCAGGAGGAAGTGGTGCTCACCCCTCTGTGTGGTAAGGCCACAGCTCATCTGATGCTCCTCCCTGACCTAAGTGGGTGTTAGAAACGCGACTTTTGTAAATGCTGAGACAGCCCGTCTTTCCTACTTACCCATGTGCTTCTCTGTCCTGGGGTGGTTTTCAGTGTTCATAGCAGGGGTTCGAGAAAAGTCACTGTGCAAAAGTGTGTATGTAGTTGAGGAAATAATGTTGGTTAAAGAGCCAAATTCTTTGCAAATAGATTGACAGTGATCTTTGTAAAGTATTTATTATAGAAACCTTTGAAGAAAACAATCACATGTATGTAATATTTGTGTAAATGAATAGCCAGTCCCCAGCAAACAAAGGAGAATCCCAGAAAAAGGCCACATTGCCCGTGATACAGACACCTATGGCATGAGTCGGGCCCTTTTTGAATCGGCATCTATTCCTCTTTTGTGTGCATCGACCTCACGATAACCCCTGACATCTAAAGGTGCCACTCTCCTTGGGGGCAATGCCAGTATCTGACGAGAGCTGTGGCAACGTCTCGCTAGCGGCAGCAGTTAAGTTTTGTACAGTCACCGCAGACGCTGACTGAACCACTGTTCTTAGAAGAAATCTAGGCGGAGGCGCTTGTCAGCCTCTGCTCACAGAGTGTTCATCAGCTGATCAATGCACGGCCGTGCCCTGTGTGACTTTCTGTTTAAAGACGCCTCGTTTAATATACGTCAGGGAGACTTTACTATTGAAGTCACAGGGGACAGCACTGTCACTCGTTCCCCGTGAAGCTTCTCCAACACCCGCGTTCTCCGTATGGCAAGTCCCAGCCTTCTTGTGGCAGGACCACTAGACCCTTCAGTGCTGTACCTGGGCCATTTGAAACAGTGCAATCACCAACAAAACCCTCAAAAATGTGAAAACATGGCTCTAAAGACCCAAAAGGATCCTTGTGTATAGCAGGAGAGCTGAAACCAGCGGCCAGGACCTTGCCTTGGGGGGAAGCGGGCTCTATTCCCCCACCCAATCTTTCTTCAGTTCTTATAGCGGGGCTAGTTATCAAATAATACAACTGACACAGGACCAGGTTAACAGGAGAGAAAAAATTACTACGTGTGCACGGAAAAATCCCGATATGATGCTCAGATCACAAAATGAGGCTCAAAGAAGTGATCACACCGAGCACCTTTTACACTTTTGAGACAAGAAGCAATGAATCCGTGAGGAACTGAGGACAGTGAAAGCCAGCGCTCATCAGCTATGCAGGTCTGCATGTTCCTCAGTGAGGGCTCTAAGCCCGCTTTGGGCCTGGCTCGTACGTGAGCAAAGGCCTTACGGGGTTCATTTACGCACACCTTTTCGACTCTGGGTTTTATAACTTGTGATGAGGCTGGCTCAGTCTTCAGGAGCGGAGGGCACCTGTCATGGAGATTTATTTCTTGCTTTTGGGGAAAGAAGAGACTCAGAGGGCTCTTCCCGCTCCTCCTGCTTCTCGGGTGACCACAGTTCAAAATAGCCAGCGTGCCATTGTGGTGTACTTTGGGGCAGCCTGCCCTGCAGCCCGCCTGACCCCGTGACCTCAGCTAGGCCTGGAGGTGCCAGGGCCTCAAAGTGTGTGCTCTGGGGTCATCCACAAGGAATCCGAAAGCACCTTGATTTGGGGGCACAGATAGATTTTCGTGAGTAGGTAAGTTCACAAATATAGGATTCTTAAATAATGAGGATTGGCTGTAATCGGGTAAATCCTAATAGTTTTTATCCTTACTGTATGGCCCGGTCCTGCGTGGAATGCGCCGTTTTATAGCTGTAATCAGAATCTACAAACAAATGTTTTCGATGCGGCACTGTGTTATAGAAATACAAATCAGAGATTGTAGTAGGTGTTTCTACATGATTCAATTCCAGCTATATTGTCCACTAGCAGTGAGGAAAAAACTACCTTCTTACAAAAATTCTTTGTATTCAACCATACTTTTAGATTACAGCTCTAAGACCTTAGTTTTACTGGAGTCAATATGCACTTAAGGCAATGAAAAACTCAACGGAACACGAGATGATTGTTAAAACAATGTGGAAATTGCCAGAACTCTGTATCTTTTACTAAAACAATACATGAGTGCATCTGAAGAACAAATAATGTAAGAAGGCGGTTTTACACAGTTAAGTTGCTGCTCCATGTCTGATCAGATCGATAGTAACCAAGAGTTGCTCCCGTCTGTTTAGTGGCCGATGAGTGATCGCTGGTGTGAATTCACTTCCGAGGGGGTAGGTACTGGGAGTTGAAAGACCGTTTGTGAGAGACCTCAGTGCATGCTGCAAGTTGGCCCTGAGCAAGCTGAGCTGAACAAGGGCAGGATGCATGTCGGTTGTTGTCAGAGCAACGTTAAAGTACCTTGGTGAGTAGGACCCGAGTTCTGTTCAATATTCACGTCAACATAAAGATCCTTACCCGTGGAAGTTACTCATTAGACTAAAGTTTTACCAGTGACTTACAAGATACGAAGTGTTACCCGTGGATTCAGACGTGGGATGCTGTAGACATTACTAATTATTACTAAGCCAAGAATTATATATAAGCAGCCCTCTTTTTTGTGGTTTGGGTGAAGAGGGTTTTTTAAATTAACTTAATCATAAATACTTAACAGATACATATTATACAGTCTAAATTGATCCAATTTCAAAATTTTAAATGCAAAATTTACATAACAAAAGTTACAATACAAACAACACATTTTAAAACAAAAAATATTTAGCAGTTGCTCTTAGATCTTATAACAATTTGGAGATACAGCTATTGGTTTCATAGAACCTGCAAATGCCAGCTGAGTAGTTAAAGGATTTCCATTTTTCATGATAATAATTTAAATGTAATTTAGACATAAACTGTATATAGTAAATATGTGTAAAGGATCATCTAAGCTATATTATTGGAAATAATTCCCATTTTAAAATGCTACAACAGCAAAGCCTATATAACATATTATGCAACAAAAAATGTCAGAAATAAATGTCTGTGATCTTTTGGGGGAGGAGAAAAATATTAAATTATCCAGAAAGAGAGTCTTTCTTTTGCAGGGAGATGGGATCGGAGAGTCATGTGTGTCTGAACGTGAGCTCTCCTCCGAACCTAATTCTGGCGAGATGAGCCATCACAAATAACCTGCCTCACGAGCGCGTCTCTCAGCTGCCACAGACTGAGCATCTGTCTGTTATTTGGGAAAAAGAGCTACTTTAAAATTTTTCAGGATTTTCACATCTATGGAGTGCACTTCCGAGCTTTGCCCCCGACGGCTGCCCGTGGCCATTTGCAGGGACCCTGCCGTTCTGTGCCTCGCCCCACTGTCCCGGCTGGCCATGGCATCACCGCGTCCCGTCTTGGCAGAGACAGAAAAACCTTCTCAGCCCCTCCTCGCTCCCTCATCAGCGGATGGCAAGATGAGGCTCAGATTCAGATTGCCCAAAATGAAGAAAGTTCCGAGATTCTTAACCAATTAAAATAGAATTAATTTTAAAAGGGATTTACTTTTGAGTTGTTAGAAATAATAAGTCAAGGGGAAAATTTCAAAGCCACAGAAAACACAACTGGACAATAGGAGAATGAGTTGTGGCATTTTTATTTTTTTTTTTAAAGAAGATAATGGGAGCAATATAGTAATATTTACTAAAATATAGATTAAGTCTCGGGGTGTGGCTCATTTTCAGTTGATGGAACATGATGGGAGCACCCAGGCTCCCCCCGCTGGACCCACAAGCTCTCACAGGTACCCCTCGGGGGTGACTGTTTACTTGCCGTTCATACATTTTTTATATTTTGTTGATAGGTTCTCAGAATAACGTAATCTTATAGCTCTAAGGGACTATTTAGAGATGTGCTTAGAAGAACTCTTGTAATCTAGAAGTAAAACTAAATGAAAGACTCATGTATGCGAGTTAAACCCCAGATTGAGTGATGTCACCGTAGCGGCTTGAAGGGCCTTGTTTCTCTCAGGTGCACATGGTGTGTTTTCTTCCGCTGCACATGGAGCACCTCTTGTCTGTTTTAGTTTTCGTCTTATTAGACACTAATCATGTTGATATAATTCTCAGTATCTCAATAGCTTTAAGAAAATATCCACGTTCTTCTGGAGTAAATCCCGAGGGAACAGTGGAAGTGGCAAAGGGAGCTGTTAGAAGCTCAGGTCAGAATTCTAGAACTCAGGATTCGGATGTGCTTCGCCTGTGCAGATAGATCCTGAAGGCAGATATTATCACGGAAAGCAAGTTTGAAGGTCAGGATTATCTAAACACAAAGGTCGCTTGACTTGACCAGCGGCTCAGTGTCTCGAGTGGAGAGAAGTCAGCAGGATAACGGTAGTGTGTCCTTTGGGAATCTTTGTCTTTACTCATTTCCTCGCTGACATGTCATTTTGCATACGTCACAATAAATTAGCTACAAGGTGAAGTGAACAACATATTATCAGCAATCACCTACATTTCTTTTAGGCATGTAGTTTACTCAGCACTAATGAGCAAAAGAGAAACTAAAGTAAAGGAGCATTTCAGCAAAAATGTATATAATTATTTCCTAGCACTAGTAAAGGAAAAAAATGTTTCTCTGGGTCCTTCCTGCCTTCCTGTTTCTTTTAAAGATAATTAGGTATATTGGATTTCTAGAACGTTTTTCCTGATATCCTTTGTTTGTACAATGCCTTATAGAGTTGACTTCTAGCCAGCAGTATATTTCCAGATTAGTTCCGCATGGAGGTGTTTGAAGAGGTTGCACTTGTGCTGCAGGCTTTTAGCAAGCGATGTGAATGAAAATTATGAGTGATGTCATTAAATGATAACCATTTTCTTTTTTAAAAAAATGTTCTAACAGTAATCTGTGAACCCACCCCGGAGGGTCCGAAGATTGTTGTTAGTTTGTCAGCGCAGAATATTCTCCCTTCCTGGGACACACCTTGTCCCACCATTGAAGAAGCCCATTTTCCTTTGATCACAAGAAATTCAGTAAGGAGGCCATTTCACTGTTCTTTACAGTAGGACCGTGACGCGCAGAATCCACGGCTGAGAGGCCAGGGCTGTGGTGACCGTGCCCTAGTTCAGGGCCGGCAGTCCACGATGTTAAAGCATCGGGGCTGAAAGTCTCTCCAGTCTTCTAGTTGACAGAACACGAACTCGAAAGGAACCACCGGCCTCATGGACATCATAAATGGATGTTCCATGTCAGTGTGTATCTATGGGAAGCTTCCGGTTCCGCATAACAACATCACTTAAACAGTAGGACATACCGACAGTTCAGAAGTTGGGTGGGCTTCACGCTTCTTAGATTCAGCCTCCCGATTCTATCACTAAGGACCCAGACTCCTCCATCTCCGGTCTATACCATTCGATATGCACGTCTTTCCGCTGTCCTTCCCCCATGGTTGTACATCAGAAGACTGCTTGTCTTCTCGGGTATACATCTCTATTTCGCATCCATGGAATAAATCCCCCCTAATTTATCACTGAGCTCGTCACCTGCCAATTGCTGGGAAAACCTGTAATGACTGATGTGGGTTCCTCAGCCAACACCTGGCAGGGTAAACGGCTTTCCGAGGCAGGGACCATCCCTGGCTCGGGAGGCGATTCCCCAAAGTGTGTGCTTTTATCCATGAAGGAAGGCTGGAATGGATGCCGGAGACTTCGGTACTGAAACACGCTCGTTTTAAATATTTAGCGTCCTCCTCTTAATGAACACAAAAGAATCTCAGGAAAAGCTATTTAGGAAAATAAGACTATGAATAAATATGAAAGCGTCGGGGCTCTAAACTTCCTTCATTTTCACAAAAAGCCCCACTTCCCTAATGAGAGATAAGCAATAATGAGGACTAAATCTGTCATTAAAACCTGGTTTAGAACGGTTTTCTTCAGTCTGCATGAGTGCCCTGTGGGTAATTTATTCAGTGGAACTCCTACCACAGAGCCTCCCAGCCACAGGGTCCTGGCTCACCTGCTTCTCCTGACTCATGTCTGGGATCAGGGGGAGTGACATTAGCTCAGGTGTGGGCGGGTGCCCGTTGCACACAGCCGTTCTGTGACCCAGCCGTGGCTCCTCACTGCTGGGCTCGGGGTTGGAACCTGCTCTCACTATAGACTCTGCAGCTGGAGCCCCGCATTGCTCTCTGGGCCAGACACGGACGCCCAAGCGCTGGCCCACTGCTCTGGGCTGGCTGGCTGGCACCAGGCTGGCTCTGAGACCCACAGGGCCCCTGCCATCCGGCTGTGACTCCTGTTGGGCCGTGCATTCATTCGTGTGTCCCCTGTGTCATCAAATAGGCCTCCCATGCTCCCCGCTGGGGGTCTCCCTGGGACCTGCCCCAGGACTGGCCTGGCATCCCGAGTCTGTGGGGAGCCAGCCAAGGGTGTCTGAAGGCCGTTGGAGCTTGTCAGTGAAGGACCCACGACACTGGTGTGGAGTGGACGAGCAGGAGCTCGTTGGGTGAGCTCTGCTGGGACATTAAGTCTGACAGGGACCCAGGGGACTGTGCAGACTCACTGAGAGCGTGGCCCTTAGGAGCCTGGAGATTCCAAGAGCCCACCCTGAGTGACGGAGAAATGTCTGAGTCACTGTGGAGGGTGGTGGGGTGGGATCAGAGGACTCGGGGAGCCACGCGTGTTGGAATGCACCTGAAGTATGGAAAGCCACCGGCCCCACCAGAGGAGTGAGTGCCGGAGAGGTCAGAGGCCGCAGCGGGCACGGTACGTGGGGCACGCGGCCTGAGAGGAAGAGCAGCGGGCCCAAGACGCTCAGGGCCTGGGACCTAGGGCAGGAGAGGTGGTTCTGGAGTCGCCCGGGGGCTGGTGAGAGCCTGCAGCCACAGAGGCCGGGTCACGCTCAGCCCTCGCTGGGCTGCCAGTGTCTGAACAGCAAGGTCGCCAGTGTGTTTTTAAAGCCACTCAGACCCTGATGCATGTTTAGCACAGCAGCTAGGATTCTCCTCACACAGAAAAGCCCCTCAAGGGGCTGCCGTGGCAGAAAGCAATGTACGTGGTGCTGACTTAGAGGTTGGGTACCAGAAAGTGGGGAAATGTGAGAACTCTTTTTGGTAGGAATCCAGTTTTGAAAATCAGATGTTTTATGCAAAAAATGCTAACGAAGAGTCTGTATCTTATTTTGTTAAAAGGGATAAACTATAAAGAATTATGTATTAAATATATATATATTTATACGTACATATACACACACACATATCTCCGTTAGGTGCAGAATTATTGTGCTGTGACCTAGGCCCATGTGATTTCACCTATCCACCTGATAGCAGGTGATCCTTCTGGTCTGCACACTCCCATTTTCCTTCCTAGGGATTTTTGCTGTTACTGTTTGTTTCCTTAGCATCTCTCTTGTATACCTCCATTGTCCCTCACCTGGGCCGACGATATTAACTGTCTTGTTTCTTGCCCCACAAGGTTTCCATCTCCATGTGTATTTGTCCTGTGAGATCATGTTTGAACCTCAGCTTTCCTGAGGAGTAGGCTTTCCTTAAATCATGTATTCATTCCTTGGTTTGCTGAGATAAATGTGGCTCCAGAGTACCTTATTTTTGTGTGATGCATTCACTCTCCTTAAGTGCTTTATTATTTAGTTATTTAGATATCCGTACACCTGAAATGATTTAAACAATTCTTGTCTTTGATTTTTTGGATTTTTGTGTTCTGAAATCTGCCTCCCTTGTGATTAGACTCCTTTATTTGTTATTATCTATGAACATATTTTGGCTCAGATCTGGTTATTTTCGTGTTCTTTTCAGGATCCCAAAAGCGAGAGTTCCTACCATTTCTTTCCCCGAATCCCATTTATTTAGGGGTTTGTCATAAAATGGCAGACTTTTGTATTGATTTGTTTTATTTTGTAGTGATGTACAATCATGCTACTCCTATTTTTCTGCATCTTGTTTTTACTCACTGATATATCTTAGACATATTTAATTCTAAAGTCTTTTAAAGTTGGTACTTTTGAGGTCCTTACATGCCACACGTCCACGTTAAATGCTGGTCAAAATTAAAATCACTCATTAAATTAGAATACGCGGCACCAATAATTATTGGATGCCCCAAAGGAACAGAACTCAGGGTCAAGGAAAAAAATGTACTTTTCCTTGGCAGGTTTTCTGAGCATACACTTTGAATAGAGTTTTCTCTCCTAGGGGCTTTTAAATTTCAGTGCAGAACAATTTTATGAAACTACAGGTGAATCGGTTTAAAATAAACTGGCTGATGTGACAAATTGATCATAATGACACATTGCTCAATATGACAGTTTGGTCAAAAATGAATATGTCTGGTCATTGGCTTCCAATTATTTGTAATTGCGTGCACTATGGAGATGGTTTTGCAATTTTTATGCACCTTTAAGTATTTTCATCCTTTTATCAAAAGTTTGGAGGGAGGAGTAATTTTTTTGTGTGAACCCTGGGAGAGTTTAAAAAATTTTTACATGTTTCTGACCACTTTCTTTCAATATTCTTCTCTAAACACGTCACTGAGTGTGCATGGAGGTCACACGTACTGCTAACATTTCAAACTTGAAAGCAGAAATTGTTTGAAATTGAAGCAGTATGATGACACAGAAGGATAAATGTTATGCCTAAAATGTTGCTGGAAAAACTTACGTTAGAGTAAAATGCATATGCAATGGGAAAAGAGAAAAACATGATTCATATAAAAGAAGTAGACATCATTGACAGAATATGAATTAATTTTAAAATATAAAAAACTTTAGAAAGTGGAAAATGTTATCCAAATGATTTTTAGAGTTTGAAATTTGCCTTTGGACAAATCACCTGGAGCTAGAAATGAAATTAAACATTCATGAACACAAACAAAGCATATGGTTAAAAGAGAATCTTTAAAATATAGAAGGAACAGAAATACAAAAATGCATAGATGGTAAACACCTCTCTGTGCACAAAGGATATATGTGAAAGTACATGGTGTCTGGAAATACCTTTGTCATTTCAACTTGTTCACTCATGGCCTCACAACTGCCTCCAATTTATTTTTTGTATAAATTACTTTGCAGTTAGCCAGTGAGATGCCTAAGTATGCACACACACACAAAGGAAACCTTAAATATATGTTCTGTTTCTGTGGAAGTAACTAGATCTTCTCTACCGTTCACGAACAAAAGGGTTGTGTAAGTTCAAATTCCCATAGGAGGAAGGCGGCTAACATTTGATATGTGATTTGAGGTACTAAAATAGATTTTATTTGTGGCTTATCCGTTGACTTTTATCTTCACAGACAAAGTTACATATCCAATAAAATGAATGTTAATGAAAATTCATTTTATTGGATATGTAGTTTTCAGATCCTGCAACGGACAGATTGAACTCATGTTTCTTCTTGTTTTCCTGTCAGTCATGGCGGCAGCTGTGTCCCCCTTCTGTGTGCTCTTGCTTCCTTCTGTTTTCTGGAAGTGGCAGCGTATCACAGAGCAGGCACAAGACTAATGACAGACTATTCTGGGCAGCATTGACTTGAGGAGACAGCCTGCCATTTCCAAAGAATGCTCCTTTTAGAAACGAGACAAGAAGGAAAAAACCTGTTTAACTCTCTAGAAAATAAGGTGATTTCTTAAAATGAGAGGCAACATTAAGAAAACAATCGTCTTTCCTTAAAAACTAAAATTATTTTCAGAATTTTTTGACTATTTAAATAAAGTTCAATTTCTAAGAGAGGATTGAGAAATAGTTCCTTTCTAAAAAAAAAAAAAAAGTTTTACTTCAAACAAACCAGATATAACATAAAATCCACACTTATTCTTATATGAATCACATTCTTTTAAGTCTCCTAATATCCAAACGTTAAAATTGGGTGTAGAAAAGCAGAGCTCTTGTTATGGGTCCTGTGGCTTTAGTGTCATAAGCTGAGATGGCAGAGAACATTCCATTCCGTAATCAGTAAACATTAACTTAAGAAAACTTTACAGAAAAATGGAACGCAGTTTGACAGCGGATCTCAGAATAGCATCCCTATAATATTAATCAGGCATGGTTAAATACTGCCTAAGGGTACAGCTTGTTCCCACTGTCATCTCCCTGTTATTATACTCAGTTCTCAAGTACTTATAAATCTTCTCTATTGTAGAAAGTATTTTAAGAAAGATAATTCATCACTTTGACTTTCTTGAAGAATCAAATAGGAATGGTGCAATGCAGAATAGTCTTTCTATAAATAAGAAGAAAATTGATAAACTAGAAGAAAGTGAAAAAATAACAATATCACTGGGTAAATCTCAGGCATCTATGGAGGGTTACTGGGTGGAAAGTGTGTGTGTGTGTGTGTGTGTGTGTGTGTGTGTGTGTGTGTACTCTAAGATAGATAGATATAAATAGGTGATGGGGATGACAGATTACAGATAAAGAGATAGGAAGATAGATGATAGAAAGATAGACGGATAGATATAAATACACAATCGGTAGGGATGATAGATGTTAGATATAGAGATAGATGGGTAAATAGATGATAGATATTATAGATGATAGATAGATAGAAATAGATGATAGATAGGGATGATAGATGATAGATATAGAAATAGATGGGTAGATAGAATACATAGACAGATTCTAGAAAATAGATATAATACTCTATATTCTAGCTCCATAGTGACTGAGATCCTTTTTGCTTATTGAAAATCACAAAACAAAAACAGTTGGGATAATAATAGCATTTGCTTATATTAGCAACTTCTCAGGATTCCATAATAGATATATTAACTTGCGCTAGTCCACATTATGAAATAGAGTATTAGAAAAAAACCAAGAAACTCGCACATATACACTCACCATACAATAACCGACAATAAAACAGCATGACTTTTATCATCCTATCTTTATTTTGGTGTTACCGCTTTGTAAAAGCTGAATCTTTTGTGTCTGACTTCCGTCCCTGTACGTTGCGACCCCTTCACTCTCACTATGGAATGTTCCGTTTTATGATTAGACCACAGTTTACTGATAACATCTATTCTTCAAGGATATTTGGGCAGTTTCCATTTTTTGACACTTAGAACCAGGACTACTATAAACACTCGTGTACACGTTAACCCAACTGAGTGGGTTCATTGGCTTCAACTCCGAAGGCACGTTTTTGCCCAAACGGCATTTTGCAGCTTCAGTTTTTTCAAGTGGGATAAAAGCATTTGTGAAGCAATTGGCGTGCGGGACTTACTGAGATTTTTATGATTACCCTGCCCTCTCCCTCCGTCCTTTATTGTGGTCTGGCCTAGGAGTATTTTGAAAACCATTTTAATCAACAGACTCACATTTATCTAGTGGTGTTAAATATTTCACTTAGTTTTTATAAAAGCAGCCATCTTTGTTTCACATTAATAATTTTTTATGTGCTTAATATTTATGGAAACAACGAGGGTTTGAAGCAGGCACAACTGAGTGCTGGTAAACATAAGACTTGTGAGAGCAGACTTGTTTCAAACCCCCACCCTGCTGTGGGCACCATTCGTGGTCCGCTCAGCAGAATGCAGCATAATTGTACATCCAGAAAGTCTGTTATTGCAAAAGACAAGCCTGTTTTGCTTTTTTGAATTTTATTATTTTACTTTATTGTTCTTTTTTTTTTTTTTCAACATATGCTCTTTTGGTAAGCTGCCTATGAAACAAGGTGGCTACAAAGAAAAGAGGGAGCTCCACAGAAGTAGGGGAGAGGAGGGAAAACGTGTATGGACACTTTCCTATCCAGTTATTTATGGCAAACTTTAAATTCCAGGCCACCTTCTGAAGCCATTTATCTTCCTCCTGACCGCTTCTCTCAGCTGTGAGGTGATATAAAGCAAGGAACTCCAGCAGTGTTTTATCAGTGTAACCGAAACAAAAATAACCAGGAAGGTAAATTGCTTCCACGACGAGACCATGAGCTCCCAATCGGTGGCAGAGAAGCTGGCATTGCACATGTTCCCTCTAGTGTAGATGTGATGACCTTACCATCAGCGATGGTGTCTTTTTATTAAACAAATAATAGCTAAAATGTACTGAGCACTTCAAATGGGCCAGGGAACGTTCTACTTACTTCCTTGTTCTGAACTTATTTAATTCCCCCAACAGTGTTTGATGTACTATTATTCTTCACCCCCATTTCACAGATAATGGAACCATAACGAGTTTTAGTCACTTACTCATTGTCACTGAGCTCAGGAGACTGAGCTGGGCTGTCAGTCACGAATCTGGGAGGCAACTCACGGACAGCTGGTCCTGCAGGACGGGGTGATGCTCCCTTGATATTAATCGATGTGAATGGGGGCTGAATGGCTTCCTTCCAAAGGTTGTGCCCGTGTTTAATGTTCAGAACCTTTGGAAGTTACTCCATTTGTAAAAAGCTCTCTGTAGATGGCATTAAGGATCTTGAGATGCGATCGCCCTGGATTATCTGGTTGGGCTCTAAATGCAATGACAAGTGTCTTTATAAGAGACATTCAGAGGAGAAGCTGTGTGAACATGGGGGCAGAGACTGGAGGGACGTGACCCCCACTCAAAGAACGCCCACGGGCACCGGAAGCCAGAAGAGGCAAGGAAACAGGCTCCCAGGAGCCCACAGGCAGAGCCATTGGCTGGCCCTGGCTTTGGGGCTTCTGGCTCAAGAGCTGTGAAAGAATAAGGGTCTCTGTTAATTTGTTACAGTGGCCACAGAAAACATGCAATATAAGAAATAAATAAAAAAAGAACTGAAGAAGCATATTGAGAGGCCAGCACATTTGTATCCATTATAATTAGATTTTTACATAAACTATTTCAAATCTCATTTTCCTAGTGAATAAATATTTTTATCCACCTCTGAGATAGTCACTGATATAAATTTGCATGTTATTTTTAAGAGTTTGTCGTTGTCTATTTTTAATGCAGTAATTTTGTAAAAGAAATACATAAAATCGTCCAAATCAAAGCAAATGTAATAATAATCAGGGTGAACTCTTCTATAAAGATGCTATGCTTTGAGCAGCTCGCTTGGTAACCCCAAGTTAAAAGACTTAGGGTTTCTATCACTTGTCTCAGCTACATTTATTGACTTTTTTCCCTCTAAGTTTTGGAACAATAAAGTGGTATCTAGTGGGAGAGATCAGTGAACCCCTTTCACCTGACACTCAAGCCTATATGAAATCAAACTGTGTGTTTTGCCTCTCTGTGTACCGTATCATTATTTATTGAGAGCAGACATGGTGACCAGGTGACCGGGACTGCTGGGACAGGCTCCAGTGACCTGGTGGTGACTCAGGGCAGGGAGCTCTCTGGTCCCCTGACTAGGACTCAGTCTCACTGAGCCTGTGTCTCTGGGCGGTGAGCCTCACACCTGTTTCTAATTTCTTCCTTCCCCGCTCACGTGGGAGGAGGTGGGTGGGACTTGCTGGGCCTGAGTATTTCCTCCCCCAGGTGAGTCAGGCTCTGATACAAATCCAGCAGGCCCGGCTCAGGTTGGTTTCTCCGGAGCTCAGGCCGCCTTGAGAACAGGGTGCTCCGAGCTGTTTGAAGATGCGCCCTTGCCCCCTGTCCCTGTGGGGTGCTAAGGGGATTTTTCTCTGCTATTTACTGGTCAAGCTCATGGTGGTTAATCTCCAAAACTAGGGGGCCCCTACGACTTGGACTTCCAGCAAATTCCTCAAGTTGAGGTCTGGTTTTTCTGGCAGCCCTGGGTCCAGCGGTGCTTTGTGCACGAGTCTGATCCGGTGAGTTCCTCTCTGTGCCCCTCTGGTGGTCCCCCCAATCTTGGGGGCAGCGGTTCCCTGTTTCCTTGTCTCTCCTGGGGATCCCAGAAGAGCTGTTGGTGTGTCAGTCCCTGAGCTGTTGGCATCCCAGCTCTTGTATATGGGACCAGAGACCAGACTGGTGTTCCTTTTCTCTTCCCTCTGAGAATTTCCGTCTCCGCGTCCATTACCCAGGTGGTCCAGCACGTTGCCTGCTTTCCATCAGAGCCCTTAGCATATTGAGCAGATTTGGTAGAATCCCTGGTCCCGTAAATAATCCCAGTGCCCTGCCATGTCTGTTCTCCCACGGTTCAGTCTCTTCAGCTGAGTTTTTCATCTTGTGACTTCCTGATGAGAGGTGTGTTTGGTGACTTGGGGGAAAGGCAGTGTCATAAAGAGGCCACAGTGATGGAGAGGAATGGGGAACCCTCCTGTGGTCCTAGGACGATCTTAGCCTTTGGGGAACTCTCCCCCTGAACTGTGAGCTTTACCAGGGCCTCTCAGGTGCCCCCTTCCTGGGACAGGGTGGGTGGGTGGGAGTGTGGAGCTGGTCTTTCCTCCCCACATGGAACGTTAGAGCCAGCTGCAGTTGGGTGTCACCGGCCCCAGATGGGTCCAGCTCTGCTCAGACTGTTCTCCGGAGGGCAGGCCTGGTTAGAACCATGGAAGGTTCCAGCACATTTCAAAATGGCTCCTTTCCTTCCCTGTGCGGAAGGAAGTAGTGGCCTTGGCTCTGGTGGTTACTGAGCACCTGGCCAGGCTCCTGGAAGTAAATCTCCCCCATGACTGGGTGCCGAGGAGGTTTGAACTTAGACCTGTCCTCCCTGAGCTCCGGCTCTTCTCAATTCCATTTCAGGTCCTGCCGTCCCCACACGCTCCTGCAGAGTCCCGCCCCTGACGTTCTGCTGCGGTAAGTAGGAGTTTTTCGTGTCTGTCTCGTTTTGGGGCCAGAGTGTTGCCCTGCAGCCTCACTTCTGTACGGATTTAAGAAGATTTGATTTTTTGGTCTGTTCAGCTTTTTACTTGATAGGACAGCTCCTTAAACAAGGAATCAGAAGTCCCCCAAGTTTGACTAATGTCGACACAAATGTAGCCACATAACAAACAACTCAATCAAACTAGGAAAGATTTCTATCATCCTGAACATTCCTTTGTGCTCCCATCCAGTCCACTCCAATGCCCACAACAAAGGCTCCTCTTGTTAGCGCTGGAAGTGAATTTCACCTGTCGTTGGTATTCAGACACGGTCGTTTTTTGGGTTTGGTTTCATTCACTCACTAGGATGGTTTTGAGGTTCACCAGTGTTGTTCCACATCCTAGTATATTGCTCCTCCTTTTTACAGCTGTGTATCATTGTAAGAATACAGGACACGCATTCTTTTTGATGTTGAGAACATCTGGTTGTTTCCATTGCTACATAGTTCAGTTACAGTCAATGTCTGCTGTGGGCATTGTGAGCATTTTTGTGGGCGTATGTCTTAATTCCTCTAGGATAAATGCCTGAAAGTGGGATTTCTAGGTCATATGGTAGCTGCATGTTTAACTTGATAAGAAGCCAAAGACTGTCTTCGTGAATAATTGAACCATCTTATATTCCTAGGAAAGCGTGAAGAGTCCATGCCCTAATCAATTCTTGGTGTCTTTAGTCCTTTGAATTTGAGTTATTCCGGTGTTTCTAAACTGGTGGTTTTGATGTGCATATCGCTCAATATTAATGTTATCCAGGGGGGTTTTACGGGGCCGTTGCCTTTTTATGGATTTGTTAAACTATATTATATATTGTGGATACCATTCCTTAGATATATGTACCGATACATTGTCTTCCTTTTTATTTCTTAAGTATTGCCTTTTGATGAGGGCATGTGTTGAATTTTGATGAAGTCAAGTTTATTGGCCACTCATACTACATTTTGTGTCCTCACTCAGGTGTGTTTGCTGACCCCACGGCCTCAGATGTACTTTTCTGTGTTTTCCCAGAGAATCTGTAGTTCTACCTGCACCTTTTCCGTCTATAATCCATTGTGAGATAATTGTGTGTGGTGCAAGGTATGGATTGGAGTTCAGTTTTTCCCACAGATTGATTCTGTTGTTTCATGTGATCTGCAAGTACACTTTCTTTGTATTCCCTAAATTTGTTTGCCACTTTGGTTGAAAAAGCAAAGTGTGTGATTTCTGGGTTTTCCATTCTGTTCCACTGATATTTTTGTCTAATTTTGTGCGGGTACCACAGTGCCACGAAGAGGACAGCTTTTTAATAAGCATTGAAATATACTAATGCCAATCGTGTACCCTGGTCTTTCTCCTTTTATTGATGGTTTTTCCTGTTCTAGGACCTTGCCCTTTCCACACATGTATCAGAACCTGGTAGCTTACTTTTACCAACAAAAAGCCTGTTGAGATTTTGACTAAATGACATTGACTTTCTGGGCCAGTTAGGTTAGAATAGAATCTATGACGTGTTTGCAGTTCTCACTGTGAAAGCCTGGCAGGCCCAGGCCCACCTGGGAGACCCTGCGGTTTGGCTCCAGGCCACCACAGTAGAGTGGGCATTACAGTAAAGTGAGGCATCACCTTTCTTAAAATCATCTTCATAAATCAGAAACGTCCCCTCATTGAACAACCTAAATTGTCACTGGTTGGGTCCACCAAGGGTTGGCTGTGGGAACCACAGCCTATCTGTTGTCAGCTGAGTTTAAATCCTGTCCTGTGTCACTTTGGAGAGAGGGAGTTGCTAACTGCATACTGAGGGTGAGTGTGTGGTGTCAGGATGATGAGAGGGACCTTCCCTCCGGAGGCCTCCGTGGGAACTGCCTTCTGTGACCAGGACAACGCGCTGTCCGCCAGTTGGCTGGCAGGCCTTGCCACCTGCTGACCCTTATCATGGCGCGGTCTGCCCGGATGTCCCTCAGCATGTGACAGCTCCACGTGCCCTGGGATCCTGATGCTCCATCTATTAACCTGTGCCTGAAGGTTTAGAGCTGATGGATGGTCAGAGGATGTGCCGCCATATTCATCTGACTGATGACCTTTGCAAGTCTTACTGTGAAAGGCTTAGCAATGTAGCCCATGATAGAAATCGCTTGGTATCCTCTCTGTCTCTTCTGAGTTGCCAGTCGGAGCTCTGTGAGGGGCATTGCATGCAAATGGTGGCCCTTCTTACCCCCCATTTGTTCCATAAGCACTTCCTGTTACTTCCCCCACATTGCTCAGATGCCTGTGAGAAGAGATGGAACAGTAAACCACAAATTAAACCCCATGTGGTGGATGGTGTGAAGAAAGTTGAAGTCTGCCTTCCTGAGGGAAGGGGGTCCTGTAGGTGCTTGTATGGGTGTGAGGGTGGGAAGGAAGTGACGAAGGGGTGGGGCTTGTGCTCTGTTGTAGGAAGCACTGGGTGGCTTTACTAAAAGACCAGGCTCTCCTCGATGGGCTAGTGATTCTGAGAAATCCTGATACGTAGACATAATGACATAATTAGACATAATTAGGACAGGCAGGATTATGGTACAGTGGAAAACTGTCCCTTAATCTCCTGGTCGAATGGAATTCTGCTGTCATTGTCTTTGCTCAGACCCAGGCGGGCAGGGTCACCTCTGTCTGGACAACGCTGGGGGTCATGCAGAGTAAAGAGAGAGTGTGGGGAACCCTGGCATGGTCCTGGCATTCTGCTGAGAGGTGGCGTGTGTCACTTCTACTCACAGTCGTCTCATAAAAGCAAGTCACCAAACCAAGCTTGAGGTTTGTGCAGCAGAGAAGTATTAATCCTGCCAAAGACAGGAGGTGGTATTCTTGAGCGAGAGTGTACCAAATAAAGCTTCATGTCGCTGAAGCACTTCAATAATTAACTGTATCGTAGTACTTGCGGTTGCATGGTAATATTGCATATTATTTTTAGGCAGCATATTTTTAGTCCATTTACCAGAGTAGATCTGGTCTCATTCCTATAACTAATAATATATGTATATAATATATATAAGTATGTATAAGTGTGTATGTGGAGACTTAGGAACATTATATGGAATATCTTTTAAAATCTGCCACATAAAAATTACTAATATTAAAGAAACTCATGAAATACCACGGGCTTTCCTATTTTCTCCTCTCAACAGAGACTCTGGATTTAGGTAATTAAAGATCAGATTTGGGAAAGGGGAGTAAAAACTATGGTAATGTAGAGAAAATACAGCAAACAACCCTGGGTATTTTGAATATCTATTATTCTTTTCCAATGTGACGTAGCTGCTGACTTAGGCTGGGCACATGGCTAATGAGGGTGGTGACCCCATTTCTCACACTCCTTTCCCCTCAGATGGGGATAAATGGCAAAATTTTGGCCAAAGATAGGTAACAGGAAGTGTCTCATGGTAGCTTCCAGAAGCTTAAAAAATAAAGGCATCTCCCCCCTTTCTTTTTCTGTATTCCTTAATCCTACTGCCTTCCATGTAGGTTCTTCTCTAAACCATGAAGATAAGAGGTACATGCTGGGGAGGGGGGCCCGGGAGCTGGAGAAACCATGGCTCTTATACACATGTGCCCTACTGCCGTGCCTCTGAACCCACACTTACTGAGAGCAAAATCAACCCCTACTTTCTATGTTAGAACATATCTAAAAGGGGGCAAAGAAACAACCTGTTGTCAGAAATATATGTTACTGTTTTGTAGGGGAAAAATAGTGTCCAAAAATCATATCAAGTGGTCTTCCACTGCTCCCCTTTCTTACGGATAAAAGTAAGAGATTATGAGGTTCCAGGTCCTTTGAGTTTTAACAGCTGAGAAGAGCACTCAGTTGAAGACATTTTCATTGTGACACAGAATTCAAAGGAAAGCCTTTAATTGTCATTTAAAATAGTCTTGGTAGTCATTGGCTTTCTTTGTGTAGATTATTATACATTTGAAGCTTGAATGACAAAGATGAGATAAAGCCCCAATTCACTGCCTGATTGGCAGCCAGTTCTATGGCTCCGAGTCAGGAATCAATAGCCTTACAGTCACTCATGCTATTCAGTTCATCAGGACTGGAAAACAGACAAAAACTACCAAAACCAACTAGCAAATGCCTTAGAATAATAGCCTTCCGGATGATTATATATAGAAATATATTAAAAGTTAGCTTTCTCAATTCGATCCCAAGTGGTATATTTTTATTTGCAGAATGAAATGATGGGGTTTGTGTGAGGCAGGGCCGTCTCCTGACAAGAAATTGTGGTGTTTTGTAAAGTAAAGGGGGAACTAAAAATAAACAGAGATCCCTATAGGGAGACTAGATTTCGTTCCCTTTTCATCCTGATTTCCTTAACACTTCCTTGAAGTTTAGTTTAGCTAAATCAACACTTTTAGCTTTGCTTTTTTTTTCATCTCCTGTAGCCACACACACTGAATTTTCTAGAATGTCTGGTTATACTAGTTTTGGTGAATTAGAGGTTAGTTAATTCTGACTTTAACCAATTATCCTGTGTTCTGAGAATCAAATGATAAGTCTTGACCCTTTTAAATGTATAACTAGTGCCTTGATGGATATTGATGAACAATTCTATGAGTTAGAGCGCAGTGCATTCTTTTCAGCTTTACAATGGTAGCCCCCGGTTATAGTGAAAGATAATTTCAGAATTCCAGATTTAATTGTATTTTGGTGGCATTTCATTCTCTCTCTGTCTCTCTCTGTCTTTCTCTCTCTCTGTCATACACACACCCACCCCCCATGTTTTCCAAGTGTACATACTTGAATTGTGTACTAAAACTTGATCATGCTTGAGGTTAGGAAGCAGGAGCAGCCTTTCATTGCATCTGAGGGAAATTGAGGCCCCCCTCCGCCCCCGCAAAGAGAAAGCCCACGGCTGATTGTGAGAATCCACCTGCACGTGGAGACCCGACGGGCAGGGGCACTGTCTCTCCTTCTCCAGCCCCCTCCTCCTCCTCTCCTCACCCTCTCCCTCCATCTCCGCACCCCTCACCGTCTCCTACACTGTTTTCTTTTTCTCCATCCCTCCCTTTCCTTTTCTTCCTCCTTTTGTTGCTGCTTTTCTTCTGCCCTTTGATCCTCCTTTCCACCTTCTCCTTCTGCTCCTGGTCCCTCCTCCCTCCGCCATTTCCACCATTCCTCCCGCCCCATTTTTTCTTTCTTTGTTTCTAAGAGAAATACAAATACTCTGAGGTTAGGATCTTTTGATGAAAGACATGTTGGTTCTAATAGTTTATGTGACTCAGACCACATGATTCTGACAGTTGCTTTGTTTCTTATTTCTCTCTTAGAAATAAAATGTTGCATGATCAGTGATATGAAATATTTCACTGGCAGAGCACTAAGAGATGGAGATTAGGAAATAAGAAATAGCCAACACCCAAAGCCTTTCACGGCATTTCCTACCATATTTTCATTACTCTGTTCCTAAATACATATTTTTGGCACAAAAATCTTTGTATGTGAAATTATTTCATAAAGCTTGTCCCTTGTGTCTAAATGTGTTTGTTTTTTCCCTCTTGGCTCCAGGCAACTGCTTCATTTTCTGAGGCATAATAGTACGTTCTTTTTATTATTTTTCTTCCCTATAACTTTTTATAAATTTATAGTCAGTCTAACGTTTATTCTACTCTTACTAAATTTTAATAATTTTAACACTTTCTTACTAATACACACACACATTTTCCAATCTCCCTCCACAGGCTAAAACAAATCTGTTGTAAAAAGTAGAAAAACCTCTAAATCCCAGAACTCTTCTTTTTAGCAGATGTTCCCAAAATGCTAAAATATGTTAAAGCACATGTTACAGACTTTAAAAATTGCCTCATCTAAACCATCAATATCGCGAATGAAAGCAAATCACCACTTCAGTGAGGGGAAGGGATTCGCTCAGGATCAAATTATGAGTGTGCAGAGGGGTCACGGCCGGGCCACAGCCTGTGGGAGCCATCATCAGTGCTCCCTGTCATCTGATTCTTAGCACTTGTGTCAATGGCAGGGTCATGTCTTCAGCGGACCGCTAGGATGCGATGAGCGTGGTAGACCAGTAGGCTCACTTGGTCAAGGTGTGCTACAGCATCTTCCTGGGGTGTTTCCCTCTGCTGCAGAGACAGGCAAAAGAAAAATGGTGAGCTCCAAGCTTGTAGCAGAGACTCTAGTGAAAACTAGGTTCTGACAATAAGGTTTGCTCACATACTTGATTTGTGTGCTAAGTGGGGTAAGAGCCAATAGATCATGAGACCCATTTTGAGGGTTCAGATTTCGCAGTAAACTAGCACTGCCAGCTCTGACAGAGCACCCAGTCAGCACAGGTGTCCTGTTCCTGACGCTCAGTGCTCACATAGCACCTTGATGATCCTAAATCCCTGCTTTCAGTACAAAATCCTCTTCCTTCTGAGCACAGTTTAGTCACGCTATTCCAGGCGTGATTCCTGGAGGCAGAGGATGGGAAGTACTCTTCCAGTGCTTTCAATGAATGTAAGTAGCTCACTCTTCTTAAAATAGTTTCAGACATTTTTGTCATCTGCAACTGAGAGTTGCTTGACAGTTGCGTACCAGAAGTGTCGTGATCTTCCGTGGGTACCAGAACTGTCGTGATCCTGGAAGATAAGCCGTGATCTTCCAGGTTTGGGATCTGGAAAATTATTGGATTCTGTTGTGTCCCAGTGAAGTCACGATCCAGTTACTGTTGGAAGGTGGGACACTGGTAGCCTATTGTGCGCTATGGCAGAAGTCACAATGTCAGTAGAAAAGACACACTAATTTATATTAATAATCCTGGGAAATATGTGTGGGGATTAAGTGTTGTGGTGCTAGGTAAGGAAAGGGAAAACATAATTTAGGTGGGGATGATTTTTAATAATATGCACTTACTAATGATTCGGGGTTCAATGTGCAACATTGAGCATGTGGGAGCAATATCATTTGTGTGGCTGTTAAACAGAATCCTGGACTCCGTGATGGCTTACAATGAACGAGTTGAGAAGACAAATAATTCTTAGATAAAGTGGACATTGAAGGACTCAGTAAATTGGTAGAGAGGAGTGGTACAGTGGGTTCAGCAGGAACTGTTGGCGTAAGCACTTCCCAAACTCGTCTTCCAAGAGTTCTCAGAAGTCTTCCTTCAACGAGACATGAGGACACCCGGTGAAAGGAAGTGGTCATGTCCTCAAACAAGGTGCTAGTGGGAGATGGGGTCCCAAATTTCAATGCAGATGCTAAGATGTCGGTAAGGAAGAAGGCAGGCGACAGTGCCTGACTCCAGAGGAAGAGCAAAGACAGTTGGCGGTCAGTGCAGGAGGAGTGCAGTAGTCACAGACCAGCCGTGGAGTCCGAGACTAAAGGGCCATCTTCTAAGGTTTTTTTCATCTGTGTAACACCGTGAACTCTGATGAACCAAGGCTGGTAGTCACAGTGATGGACCGGCTTTGCTGTCACCTAACCCCAGCTTCAGTCGGGTTATGAATTCCATGTCCTTCGGGATGGCCAGGTACTTTGGCAAGAGGACCCTGAGAACACACCCTAAATCTTCCTCCTGATTTGTCACTGAGGCATCCGTGTCTTGTTAAGAAAACGTGCATTTGAGAAAAGGAAATACATAGAACTTTGTGAAGAGAGTAGATGCTAGCTGAGTTAACACAGTTCCTGGTGAGTGAGGACCAGTATAGTGTGTGTGGTTTTGAGTGTTTAGGTGATAAAGTTTTGGCTAAAAATGACTCAAGTTAGTATGGTGTTTCCATGAAACTATTTCCTGTTTAGTTTCTCTCTCCAAGGGAAGAACTCCATCCAGCTTATATTTGAGGAAGGGAGGAACGTGTGATTCTAATGGAGAAAGGAAGTTACAAATACCAGCTACGACCTTGTGACAATGAAAAACCAAGGTGTATAGGAGTGTGAGAGCCATGTGTGTTTCTTCCTCTCTCAAATTGTGTGTGTGTGTGTGTGTGTGTGTGTGTGTGTGTGTGTGTGGAGAGGGAGGGAGGCAGGGAGGGCGCGAGACAGAGAGAGAGAGAGAGAGAGACTGAGAGAGAGAGAAGAGTAAAAGTAAAGAGAGCCAAGGTGTAATATAGAGTCTACACTCTGTGCTGGGTAACGTTCATAAATGGGCCCACAGGCTGGAGATGTCAATATGGAATTATGACTCGAGTATAGGGAAATGAATATTATCCAGAGATAAATACAGTGACAGAGGGGAATTAGGTCTTTCCTTCCCTTTTAGGACGAGTGTGATAATGTTGTTATTTTATGCGGTACAGTGGTGATATTTTCAGCTGGAACATGTTGTTGTTATCGTAGAGAATAAATGTGAGAAGTCTGTGGTCCTCTGCAAAGCTGAGAGGTGGACTGAGGCTCACAGGTTAGAAGGGTTCACACCTGGCCCACCTTCTTCTGGTGTGCCAGCTGGTACCACAGAGCCTGGAAAGGGAAGCACAGGGATCTTTATAGCTAGGCTTCCCCTTCTGTGAACTGTCTTCCATCAGTCATACGCACTTGAACAAGATTTGAGTTTGCAAACTACAGGAGGAGAATCTGTGAGTCGCAGGTGGGGTGTCCTGCACCAGCAGTCGTTGCTTCTCCACCTCCCTAGTTATTAAAACCTGGAATTGCTTATAGATGTGAAAAATTAATAAAGTTAATCACAGGAACTCAAATGACTGAGACTATGGTCCTACAGCTCTAAGGCTTTGCTTGTCAGCGGGTGGCGTTAAAAATAGATTCCTTATGCTGCTGTACTTCCAGTTTGTATTGAAATTTCATTTCTGTTTCTTATATAACATTTTCCCAAGTGTCAATGCAGCTAACAGATTTAGTAATAGCATACCTTGACCAAACACCTGATATTATTGTGTAATTATGTCAAATGTCTATTGCTTTTGAAAATTGTTACTTCGTAGTAAAAAACACATTAGCTTTTAAACCCATAATCTAAAAAAATCCACCTTTACCCGGTTTATTTACATAATTGTATTATGGAAAAATAAAAAAAATATAGCTTGCCACTATTTTATATGATATGGTAATTATATTTAAATACCACTTTATAGTATAAAGGTACTTTTGTATACATCAGCTTTGATATGTGTGAGTGTGGATTACAGACCTGTGAAATTTGAAGCGTATGTAAATATTGTGTATTTTACAAAAGGAAAAAAATAATGAAATTCAAGAAATTTCTGTACAACACCTAGGACATAAATCCATAAATCTTGAGTGAGAATCTTCAAAGGGTGTTTACTGTTTTATTGTTGTAACAAAAATTTTCAGGCTTTTATTAAGCAAACTCCCTAGTTCCTCACAATTCCAAAATGCATCAAAACTTGGGTATGTATAATAAACATAAGTGATTAAAAGTTCATGATTTATTTTCTGGAGTCGCATTATAGGACGGGTTGATATTTTATATAAATATTTAGTTTTATGTTCAGTAGTTAGATAATAACTATTAATTTGACCCAAGTACATCACTATGTGAAGTAAAAACCAATTTTACTCCGCAGTAGAGTATTGAAAAGCAGGTGACTTTTTAATATTATATTTATGACTGTATCTAAACCATCTGATCTTAGGTTTTTTTCAGTACTACTGATATATCCCATGCCAGCTGGATGGACCATTGACCTACTCTGGTTTGCAGTTTTCTGTGCGTGTTTCATCTCAGTATTAAGGTCACCACGCCCCCCGGAGCTCCTCTTGCAAACACTCGCAGGCCCTGGCTCTGTAAGTGAATGACATCTAGGTGGGGGGTGGGCAGTGCAGAGATGCACAAACATGCTTAGATCTGTTGCACGGAAGGTTGGCTAGGTGCTAACCGGCTTCTCCACTCTCAAGAATTCCTTGTCGCTGTTTGGGATGGAACCTGACACGCCACATGGAAATGCAAGTACCCACCAGATTCAGAAACACGCCCCTGTGACCCGATGCCCGCTCAGGTGAGCTGAAGGTTGATGAGTTCTGTCATTGCAAATTATGGTCCCTTTCTCCATGCCCGCAGCCACACGAATAAAGTACACCACTGATGAGTGCGGTTATTGAATCCTTTCATGCAGAAAGCACTCAAGTGATTTCTGTTGACAACAAATCACCATAATCCACACAACTCGCACTGATCTTTGTCTCAATCGCAACAGGATGAATTTTTCTTGCTAAATAATCCAGTTCATTTTCAAACAGGCACATGGATATCTCCCCATCCTGTGTAGTCACTGAAGATAAAGCAAAATGTAAAGAGACACTGGACTCATATGGCAATCTATATTTACAAAAATGGTGGTATGTGTGACTTTACTCATACATGTACATATAGAGATGCACATATACATACATGTAAAGTATATGCCCTAGTTAGAGAAATGAAGATTTTATACTAAAACACAGTTATTCTCATGTGCAATGTTTCAGTGATAAAGAGCAAAAGGATTTATAATGACGTTCCTGTCATTTATAGGAATGCCTTAACAGCATAAAAATGTTATTAAATATACAAATATTATATATAAAGTATAATTTATATAAATTATATATAAATTGAAAATAAATTATTACATATTTAAAATAAATGGAAACTATTAAAGCAGAACAATATGAATACACGGGCATCAAAAGGGTACTAAGTTGTACCAAGAGCTTAAACAGAAGGAAATGGGCATGTCCTTACGGGGACAGCTGTCTGGTCAGGCCAGAAGCATAACCCACCTATCCTCACTCTGGCAAGGACAATTGATCGACATTAAGACAAAACATATATTTCTTTCAATTTTAGATGATAAAATACGTCCTAAGAAATTATTCTTCGAAATACCCCTACAAACCTAGCTTAGTAAACCGTTTCTTCCCGTGTCCAACTCCATTTGTGACACGTGTCCCCTCCCCTTCACATAAACCCTTCTCGCAATGTGCCTATTCCTTTCCAATCAGCAGATACTGTCAGAATATTTTAGGTAAAAGACATAACTATTGCTTTCAGTTAGTTTCTTAAGCTGCACACACATGCACCATTTTAGACAAACTTTCTATGTTTTCTACACTCGTGTAAAAATATGTCATAAAGGAAGCTCTCTTTGCTTTTACACACAGATGCTCAGAACCTTTTTCACATTGTGATGCCTCATCTTTTATGACCCAAAAGTCAACTTTCCTGGGAAGCGTTCCTTGGCTGTTCTAAGTCAAGTGTTTTTGTTTAGTTTATTTGGTTTTAACTTATTTTCATTCTTCTATTCCCATAATTCTTTTGCCTGGTCATCCTACCTAGATTTCTAAATGTGAGGTCGGGAACTCTGTCATCCTGGGTCCACAGCATTTAGCAAACAAGCTGCCACACTGTGACTACTTAACACATTTATTTTTAGAAATCTGTTGATAAGAAGGAAAAGGAAGTGAGCTCTCGTAATGTCATTATGTAGTTGCATAACAGGAGTGACACTGAAAAAGTAAGGAAATCATTTGCAATATATATATATATTTTTTTGCTATCTTTGGGTTATTCATTATATGAGGCATAAGGTTGATAACATCTGACATTTGTTCTCATAGAACAAATACTATTTGATACACTTCCACCCTCATTTACCAACTGGTATATGACTTCTGTACAGAGATGTGATTTCAAATGGTCTTCTAAAAAAACCTCACTGTAGTTTAAGAGAAAAAATAATGCCAGATCGTACTCTGGTGGGGCGTAATGCTGAGAAAATTGTTCTAGAGTGTGAATGCTGGCTGCTTCTTCATCAGCAGGGATAAAGACGAACACAAACGTGAAGCAGGCAAACAGCTGATGTTTATGGATACGTGAGGCAAACCGAGCATGTGCAGGAGGTCTCACAAAGGCCACGCCCTGGAGGGCCTTAGGGTTTTGTCCTGCTCAGGCTGACTGGCTGAAAGGTGACCAAAACGGTGGTTTGTTCCAGAGCACACTGACAAAGTTATCGGGTTTTCTCACCGTTTTTATCTTCGCACGGTTTTCTGATAAAATACATCCCTTATGAATTCAGCTGTGGAGATGATACGCTGTGTGTCTCTGTGTCACGGCAGCTAGATCGTGTCTGTCTCTAAGTGCCTCCCTCTTAATTGGGTCGGGGTGATGTAAAATGTTTTCTTGGCCAATGTGCTCATGGGGAAACTTTGTTTCTATAGTCAGGGTTCTCTGTTGTGACTTACACGTGTGAGTTGAACTCTACTAGTTAGAGTCCTATAATGGAATTCACGTATTTATCTTTCTATAATAGTGTCACAATGAACTGAATCCACAGAGCTTACCATTGATGCTCTGATTCAAATCTTAACAACCAATGTCTTCACTGTTTGTTGCCGAGATGCCCGTTGGGTTCTCCATCTGTTTCAGCCCAGTGGTGAATGCCATCTCTAGCTGTTTGGCTTACGACATCACTTTCATTATATTATTCTCCTGCTTACCATTTTTAAATGGCTTCTATTTTCTGAGAGATGAATTTGAAACTTTTATTGATGTCTTCTCACTCTTGAGCAACCGCATTTCATTCCACCTTTACACTTTTTGGCAGTACTCCCATATGTAAGGCAGAACGCTTGATTTCTCTGACCCTTTTCTGCACGTCCCTGTCCCTGTCCCTGAGCCTTTGCTTATGACATTTTTTCCTTCAGGAAACGTCTCTTGATCACCCAAGACCTAAGCAGACTGCCCTTTTATTTTTCTGTAGTGCTTCTTGATTGCATGTTACTCAGCAATAATCATGTAATGATTTCTAGAAGTGGTTTTCTCTGTAATCGTATGACACGTATTTCAACTGCGTTTTAAAGAGATGAGAGAGTGACAGAGGTCTTTTGTCATCCCCACTAATTAACAATACATTTTATGCAAAGTCTCTTCATACATATGAAGGGTTTCTGTAATAACCTCCTTTCTTCCCCTGTATTGCTTCCCCCCACACCCAACTTCTTCCCTCCCTGGGACTGAAGTTCATATTCAGAGAAACCACAATTCCCGAAACAAGATGTAACATGAGAGATCCTAAAATTATTTACTATTTTTTATTTTGAGCTTTCATCCTTCATAATTATTAAAAGCTGGTTATACTACTGTTGTCATCACTTTGGTATCGGATCCTCCGACCCATCAGGGCTGCTGGGCTTGGTCGGTGGAGCGCAGTGGGGTGCCCGGGGGTAGCACACTTCCTGAGTGCCTTCAGCGCCCTGGGCGGCAGCTGCCTGGAGGAGACAGAGGGCTGGGGACGCTGGTGAGGAACTTAGCTGGGTGGTTTTGCCATCCTCATCCTGTCAGGTGACATCACCCTGCCAACAGCTGACCCAGGTGAGAGTCCAGAGGAGGAGATGCTAAACTCTACTCTCAAGCATGATCTCTGTTTTTGAAAGGAAACCCCTAAGTTACTCTCTAAATGTAGTGATATTTTTAGTAAAAAAAGTTGTCTTTTATATTGTCGGCTCTTGCCATTAATTCGACAATTAATAGAATACACTTTAAAGATTTTCCCTGTCATTTTCTGAACCTTGTGTAAGGTGGCCATTGTTGCTTGCTTATTATTATTATTATTATTTTTATTGTGTTGTATTTAAATGAAACTTTTTTCTTTTTCTGTTGTAAGGTGGTATACTTTGTGTTTCGGCAATGTGACTGATTTGCTCTAGTTTGGTTTGCTCATGTGTATGCACTTCAGGATGGCTGAGCTGTATGGGTTGGGGTTTATTCTTGCAAAATTTAGAGAAATTCAACCCATGTTGTTTCTAATATATTTTCTACTACTTCTCTTCTTTTGAAATCCAATTACATGTAACTTCAGTATTGAGAATATCCCACAGGTTACTCATACTTTATCTGCTGCCATTTTGTTTTGTTTTGAATATTTCTTCTCTCTTTGTTTTATTTTGGAAAAAAACTGATGAATTATCTTCAAGTTTACTAATCTTTGTTTTCCAATGTCTAATCTCCATTAAATGTCACATGTCTGTACGAATGTGTGTTTGTGTGTTTATAATTCTTTTTACAGAATAATTTTCTTTGTTTTAATTCTAGAATTTCCACTCATTTCATTCTTAGCTTCCACTTCTTTTTGAAATACTTATCTAACTATTAGGTCTACTTGTTCCTACAATTTAAAAAATATATTTTAATAATTGTTGCAAAGTCCTTGTCTGCTAATTCTAATAACTGGGTTCTTTGTGCTTATACTTTAAAACACTGTCTTTCCTCTTGATTATGTCATATATATATATATATATATATATATATATATATATATATATATATATATTTTTTTTTTTGGGTGTGTGTGTGTGTGTGTGTGTGTGGTGGTTTCTCATCAATTTTACTTATATTCACAACATTGCATATAAAATAACAAATACATTGAAGCATAATACTGCTTTGTCTCATTCATCTATCAGAGAATGCAGGCTCTTTCCTCTATGTGGTAGTTTGGGTGGGCGAGTAAATGCAGCGATTCTTTTTAATGTCGAGTTAGATCTGAACCGTGGATGTAATTAGAGTCTCTGCCACTTCACTTTTTTGGAAATATGTGTGGCACGGGACACCTCTTTTGGGTCCAAGAGGTGTGATATGAAGAAGATTCAAAATACAGGTGAAATAATAAAATGAGACTTTTTTATAAAAAGAAAAAAACAACCAAATTCACCTTGATAGAAGAATGGTTAATAAAAACAAAACAGGAGGGAGGGCAACACAGTCCAGAGGAGAGAGGAACTGTCTCCTGGTGTCTAGTCGGGGTTCTCCAGTAGGGGACGGGACCCATAGCAAGTAGGTGTGCCCCATTATGTGTTGTGGAGGTGGCCAACCCAACATTTGTAGGGCAAGCAGGCAGCTGGGGATTCGGGTATAGGGTTGAGTCTGACAGCTGGAGACTCAGGCAGAACGTCCATGTTCTAACGTGGAGGCAGAATTCCTCCTGGGGAACCCTCAGGTTTTGCTCTGAAGGCCTTCACGTGATTGGATGAGGCCCATGCACAATATGGAGGCTAAGCTGCTTTATTTACAATCGATTGAGTGTCAATATTGATCACACCTACAAATTTACAATAAAGTCTAGACTAGTGTTTGACCAAGCAGCTGGTCCCCATAATCTAGTCAAGCTGACACATAAAATTAACCATCACACCTGGAGAGTCAAGGAAAACTTTGCACAGCGAGGACAAGCCAGAAGCTCCTACAGGGATGATGGAAACATGGAAGTAGATTACGGGCAGACATTTATCATGAAATAGCAAGAACAAAATTCCGGCAACCACTAAAATTTCCAGTCACATAGTGAAATTCTCTTGTGCTAATGCTTGCAGTTCAATTCCACTCCTTTCCAAGGTCATCTGTCCAGCTGACTGGAGAAAGAAAAGGCAAATTTATGTACATAACCAAATCATAAAACCTTAAAAGTTAAAAATATTGGTAATCATCTATTGTAAAATTTCAATTAGGGTAGAATTTCTAAGTTATCTACCTGTCCTTTGGGGACCCATTTTCCCCTTGGTATTTCCAGTTTGGACATCAAATCCCCTTATGAGTGTGATAATGTCAGATTTGTATGTGATTTCTAGAACAGAACCCACTCTGCAGAGTGGCAGTGCCACAGTGGCTGGGAGGCTGCAGTCCATACTTCTTGGCTCTCATCCAAGTCCTTGCACTTCTGAGCAGTGTGTCCATGCGTGCATTCTGTATCCTTCCTGCATCTCCAGTAATGTCGTGTGTGCAGTGTGGGAACAGTAACACGTGCCTTCTGGGAATGTGGTTCTCAATACCCGAGGGTGCCCAGGAAAAGGGCAGGCATCTTGCCCATGTAACAATCTACATCCGCTACTATTGCTATTAATTATTATAACAATACAATGTAACATTAATATTAATAATGTAGCAATAATCCAAGCATAATAATAGAACACCATTACATTGAGGCAAGATGACATCCCCCGAGTAGTGCAGCCGGAGCAGGGTTAGAGGAAATCCCTCCCTTGTTCACAAGAAAAACGCTTTGATAATCATTTTCTTTTCTACTCTAAACATTTTCAATTCATTCAATGAGTATTCACAAGGTAGTTTGCAAACCTTTAAGGTCCCAGTCATTCTTCAGGATGTATTGCATTTGCCAATATCCTTCTTGAAATGTGGCCTAGAAATTAAAGTTTTCCCAGACATGCCCTGATCAGAGGGCAGCGTTCCTAACTATTTATTCCTCGAGAAAACACTTTATTTCTGCTAATGCTTAGTAAGTTTTGTTTCGTTTACAGTAAATTGATGGCTCCATGGAATTTATAATCCACTAAAACTCATAAGTCTCTTCACATGATCCATTATTATGTCACATTCCTCACTGTTATTTATCAGTTGTTACTGTGGAGTTTTTCTTTATCCATACAAAGGTCCACCTATTTACAGGTCGACCTCGACCAGAGATATTACTGGTTTGGTTTCAGACCATCGCAATAAAGTGAGTTGTAATCTTTTCACTTTCAATTTGTCAGAATTGCAACATCTGTGAAGCACAGTGAGGAGAATCGCAGTAGAAGGAGGTCTGCCTGGATTATTTATTCAACAAACCATTTGTTAAAGGTCCATGTCACAACCAGTTCTGATTCTCTTACCTTATTAAGCTTTACTCCACTTGGTGGCAGTCACAGTTTGATAAATAAAAGATCTACATCTTAATGTGAGGCATCTAGAGACACATCTCTGCCTGCAGGATCCAGGGGAAGTCCTTAGAACACCATCGCAGACACGCCCCCAGGCGCTGCTGATATGGTTAGACCCTTTGGGCCAAGGTTGTCAGAATAGGTCATAATTTATCTAACTCATCTTCACTTCTTTCTCTCTCTTGAATAATGCAATATCTTAAAGCACTTTTCCAAAGTCCCTGCCAAATTAGATCTCTAATTTGGAGAGAAACGCAAAGAAAGAAGCTGTTAGCTTCCCATGCCGACTTCTTAGTAAATCCGTGGGTCTCCCCACTGATACCCTCACCTGCATCGTGCCGAGAACCATTGCTCACAGGTGGGATGGGCTCATGGAGGACGTTCCAGGGGATGAAACGCCACCAGCTCCCCAGCACAGCGCAGGCCTGCTTCTTTCCGAGCCACCACCTTGCTTTTCCAGCTGCTGTGCAGGTAGATGGAGCCGAACGATTGGGCTCTAAACAGTGGAATTTGAGTGGAAGTGTTTATCTGCTCTCCAAGGACGAAGACTGAGAAGCAGAAGTGTCCCCTCCACATTCTCTCGTGCTTTCTGCCTATTCTGATGTAGAGATCAAAATGTTCTAGGGATGGCAGAGCTGTAAGATGAATGGATACTGTTTTCTGAGTCAGGACGAGGTCGAAGCAGCCAGCCACCTTTTCGGTACAATATAAGGTTATCTAGCGTGAGGCAGACATAAACTTATTCTGCGTTTGCTTCTTTTACGCATTTGGGTTTATTTAATATAGCAGTTAAGCCAGACACACTAATACAGCTCAAATCCATTCTGTGATTACCATACAAAAAGATTTTTAGCCCATGCATAAAGAGCTTCAACAATGGGGAAAACCTCAATTTAGTGCTATGCCCAGGCAATGCAGAGCTCTGATCATAAGGAAATTCATCTTTGTTTAGCCTTCATGATTTCCTGAGCAGTCCCTGTGGAATCCTGTCCTTTCAAAGAACCACTCTTTGTGTTTGCACAGTGGGTAAGACTGTTGCCTCCTTCCTAAGTGATGTGTTGGTGTCTCACTTCTCCCCACAAAATGAAAACAGCTCCATCTTCTAGATCAAGCAACCCAGGAGGACCCGTTGTCACAGTGCAGCTACCGGGTTTCAGATGTGGCAGCTGTTGTCCTGTATCCTCAGACGTTGCAGCTCACTCTCTGGAATCTGAGGTGTGAGGGTCACATGCCGGCCATGCCGGGCGCCATAGTGGGCGCTGAGGAAACCTGTGGTGTTTGCCCTCCTGAGCTGCAGACAGCGCCTGGCTCCCCTGTACCCCACTGATCCTGACTCAGACTGAGGAACTGCTCTCCGGGTTCCTTCAATCAGAGTTTAAAACAAACCATCGTCCATTCTCTCTCCACCGAGAACATCTCAGAATCTCCTCCGCTGTTAAGCAGAGGACCCCTTCACGTTTCCCTGGTGGGGAAAAGGTCTCTGAGGAAGGGATGCTTATTATTTGAGGTCTTAGCCTTTTAATTGAATGACCGAGTCATTAGACATACTTTCATGAGTCCATGAAAATAAGCCGCAAACACTTAGGTTTTCTGAGAAACTGTGTGAAAATGTCATGTGCCCTGACATTACTCCTAATATTGTTGTCACGTATTTGCCTAGCCTTCTGGCCCTGCATCACTGGCCATTATTACCTGGGTATTTGTGACAGGGTCCACTGGACTACCCTCCCTTCTGCAATCAAGTTTTGGGGTTCCCAAGATTATCTTTAGTTTTGATCAATCATTAGAAGGACCCACTGGTTGCTCTTCTGCTCCTGGTTCTGATTTATGGCAGTGACAGGATACAGACTGAAGTTAGCAGAGGGAAGGGGTGTGTGAGGTGGGCTCCGAACGTCACCTTCCAGGTGTCCTCCAGCGGATGGACACACAGCACTGACTTCTTCCAGCAACAGTGGGACGACCTGCGTGGAGTCGTGACAACCAGGCAGGTTCCCCCACACCTCGGTGTCCAGAGCTTTGCTGGGCCGTGGTCACGTAGACGTGATGGGCTGCCCAGATGGCTGGCCTTGGTCTCCAGTGGCTCTGAAGGGGCAGCTGAGGCAGAGTGCCCCGCCCCCACCGTGACAAAGCCAAGGCCCCAGCTCAGCCAAGACATTCTCATCAGGTGAGACAGTCCCGAGGCCAGGGGTCACCTCCTGGAGGCCGAGGCTAGAGCTTTCTGCGGGCAACATCAGCCCGTGCTGCACACAGCTGTACTCTGGCCTCCCCTGTGTGTCAGCAGCAGGGTGAATGAGAGATGGAGAGAAGTCTATTGACTCGTCAGTTCGTCTGTCAGCTACGGGAC
This sequence comes from Rhinolophus ferrumequinum, assembly GCF_004115265.2. Lineage (NCBI taxonomy): Eukaryota > Metazoa > Chordata > Mammalia > Chiroptera > Rhinolophidae > Rhinolophus > Rhinolophus ferrumequinum. The sequence continues at coordinate 2,495,585 of NC_046301.1, read as the reverse complement.
ACCCACTGGGTGCCAAGCTGTTGTACACTCGCCCTGCTCTTTGCACGTCAGCTTTCTCCATGGCTTTTTCTTGGCTTCTTCCCTTGACTTTGAAGTTTTCCGTTGACAATGACGATACCCCACTCTGATCCTATTAGAAGGAAGGCTGTCATCCCCTGTAGCGTTCTGTCGGCACTAATTTGCCTGGCACATAACTGACCCTCCACGCCCGCCCACCTTTGCAATCCAGCCTGACTCCGCTCTCGTCTTCCACTCGCCACCCCGCTCAGTGCTTCCCAGCGTCCTTCAGACGTTCTGCAGACACTTCCGCGTTAGGGATTTTGCACGAGCTAGTTTCTGTGTTTGAAGTTTCATACCACAGATACCATTCCATTCCCTTTTTTGACTCCTTCACGTCTTTACCCAGGAGTCTTTTTCTTGGGAAGGCTTTCCAAATACTCTATCTGAAATAGTAAGCCTCATCCCCAAACTTTCCATATCTGTTTCCTGCTTCATTTTTTCTCCTTAGCGTATAATTCAACTTTAATATGTTGTATATTTTAGTAATTATAATATTTAACTGCCTCTTCTCTAGAGGTAGATATCAAATGCTAGGAATTTTTATGTTTTGTTCATTATTTTATCTTGAGTGCTTAGAATAAAACTTGATGGATAATAAATGTTCAATAGGTAATTGTTTAATGAGTGCATAAATGATTGAATAAACCTCTATGTATTCTTACACAAAATGAGCTGTTATTGAACAAAAACTTTCCTCTTTTTGTGTAATTGGATGTTTTAAAATGTGTGTCTTAAAGTGTATGCTTTTACACTTACCCCTTTTAGCCACATCTTTGAAAGTATAAGCTGCACCTGTTCAAGCCCATCCAAGCTTTGGAAGTAGTAAGCTGTAGATTTGAATCTGTTTTTCCATCACCAGCCGAATGTCCCCGTACGGATGAACAATTCCCTCTAACACTTAAGTTTCTCAACTTTATGTACAATAGTTCCCTCACGGAGTTGTTAGAGTCACATCACGTGATATTTTCTAAATAAATTTGTTCCTTTTCCTCTTTCCACTGGTATATTTTTAGACATGTATTTCATCCGTTAATTGCTTCTGTAATATCTCACTTACATGTGCTTGAAAACCCCGGAATCTTGCTTTCAGTCCCTCTCTCTCTCTCCAGATCATTACTGTAAATTCTTACCGTGAAAAGATTGTAAAATATTGAATAGAAAATACTATGAATGTCTTCCTAATGAATCCATCTGGCTTCTAGTAGTCAGCTGTCCTTTTCAAAATATTAACTAATCTGGTCTATCAGGAGTCTTTAAAAAACGTAACTAAATTTGCCCCTTCCCAGTGTTTTGCTGTTTCTTCCCTTCCTCGTGATTAGTCAGAATTTGCTTGTGATGATCAACCTGTTCCACTTTCAGTCACTTTTTCGTCTCTTGGGATGACCTTTTTCAGAGGCAGGAGACCTTCTAGACGGCAGTGAGGCACACGCTTAACTTCTCTTGTTTTATTGTTCAGTTTCCTCTTACACCTGTTTGCTGTCTTTTAGTTTGTAAATTCTCTCCCTTTATTTTCCTTCTTACATGTAATTGCGCAGCCGATACACTTTCTCTGAGAGCATTACAGACAGCTGGAATCATTGTGCACTTCTGAGATGTGAATTATTACGTTCCTTACACCTGAACTTTTCAATCTGTCTTCCAAAAGTCTAGGAAACATTCATCAATTCCATGGCTATCAAAATTCTATGATGACAAAATTACTTTCTGCCTAGGTTGCCATCATTTCTTCCTCACCAGCTAATTCCTGCTTTTCCTGGGTAAGAAGTCCTGAGAAATAAATCACTGAATAATTCAGTAACTGCTCCCTTAGTCCCACAAAGGACACTTTCTCATTATTTCTCCATCGGAATGCATTGTTTTTCAATACTGTATTTCCAAACTGAAATAGTAGCTGTGTTGTTATTCTTAAATGTTTAATTGTTTGTAAGCATTTTAAAATAGTGAAAGTAAGCGAAGGACCTCCATCATTATTTTTAGAAGTCCCTGGTTTTATTGTCTGATTGGACACATTTCCAACACCTGGGAAAATAAAACTTTCAACGAAATCGGCATGTTTAGTAAATGTGTGGGGAGATGGCGTCCCACAATAACTATCATAGTTTTCCTCCAAGTCAATTTTGTAATCTCTGTTAGGCAAGTGTTCCTGGGACTTTCTCGATCACTGAATTTTTAAATGTATATTTCTGCAATAATAACACTGTCTCTTGAATCTTTCTAAGCAGTGCATTAACTATGGTAAATAATGTGGTGACAGATGACATAATTATGTTGCACTCACTCAGAACCAAAATACTCTTCCTCAGATTTTACTGTTGCCAAGGTTTTATTTCAACTGTATATATTCTTAATATATTCCCTTCCACCTCATTTTCTACTGGATGTATTTCAAATAGGACTAAAAGTGTATTTCCATCAACTATTCAGTATAGAGTTGGGGCTTGTGAATGCAGGAGGAGGGGATGGAGCCGGGGAGAGAGTGGGTGGAGGTGTGATGAAGGTCGGGAGGGTCAAACCCAGCTGCAATGACATTGGCTGAAGCACTGCACCAGATGGCCCCAGAGCTGTTGGGGAAACCGCTGCCACTTTTGGAAAGGACCCTGGGAGCTCGGTCGGTCCACGGAGAAGCAGATCAGGGGGCAGCTGAGAAGCCCAGTGAGAGGTCATGATGACCTCCTGCCCCAGTTCTTCCGATGGTTCAGCTCTCACTGGAAACATACCTGGTGGTCTTCTGGAAACGTCCTTCCTGGCTTCTCTGCGGTGTACGAGTCTGGGTGCTGGTGGTGTGACGTGGACCTCGAATGTGGCAGGTGGGCACCATGTCCCGTAGGCAGGACTTGGACTTGCTATTCAATGATAAAAACATTTAAATTTATTTTATGGTAAGAAAGTGAACATTTTAGCTATGCTTAGAAATGTGCATGTTTTCTCACCAGATTCTTAATATTTTGAAATTGAATGGCTAATAAAGAATATTATGTTGTCTTCACATGTAAGAAATCAAACAGAAATAAGCTTTGTATACAGAATAGCACTATACTGAAAAACATTACTTATCTAAGACAACTTTTTCTAAAAACTATCTTAACATATTTAAATATATCAGCTTCCTCTTTGCTTAAGCTGAAGATGTGACGAAACTGTACTGATTCTGTGTGTCACTAAATATATTATGGTAAGAATGTGTGTGCTTTTATTCACCTGTATGGTCTAGTCAGAGGGCCATTTCTCTCTCTAAAATCTTTTTCCTGAACGTGTGTGTGTATCTCCATATATACACATATATGTATGTAGGGGTCTGTGCATGTGTGTATAAATATGTTCTATAATATCAAGCTGATGAAAATTCTGTCCATACTTTTAGCTAATGGTAGCAGTGGAGTTTATTTATAGCAGTTCAATTCTTTAATAAACACGATTGTTGTCTGTTCTGGGCCAAGTCCAATACCCGAAACTAGTAAAAATGCGTTATTTTTAATACTCTCACTGTTCCTGGAGGTAGAGCAGTGATGCTTTTCCTATAAAACTTCTGCCTTTGGGGCATCCATGTTTTTCAGCTTTAAGTGAGACAAAATAGATTTTGTTGCAGCAGCCCAGTTTTTTTATGTAGACCTATGTTAAGATCCTTTTTTAAAATTAAATGTCAAATCCACGCGGCGCTGCAGACACAGTGTGTGCTTGACAGTTGAGGAGAAGCGCCAGCCTTTGTCTCCCTGTTGAAGCGCCAGCTGCATGGCGGTGATGAGTTCCAGCTCCAGGATCACAGTGGGGCAGGACTTCCTAGTGTCACAAATGGCTCGGTGCCTGGATTTGGGGGGAAATGGGGGGCAATGCATTTGTCTTGGGGAGATTGAATTTTGCACCTCTAATTACTTACGGTTATTTTAGGTACTTTTCTTTGCAATGCACCAGTAAATCAGCAACTCTGTTCAGAATTAGGGATGAAAAGAGAAGTTGAAGTCCTTTGAGTAGCGTTTCCTATGAATCCTAGCGTCTGCTGCTGTAATTAGACTGGAAGAGGTTTATCCTGTTTGTCATGGCAACGTTTTATGTTGATACTTTTTAGTTTGGAAAATTCCCAGCCAGAGTGCCATAGGTCCTCAGGTGCAAACACCTGCAGAACCGGACACAGTCTTTACAACAGCTCATTCCCTGTGGGGATGGTTTTTGTGAGGTTGTGAACCGCTAATAAATTGGAAATAGTCTCTGGATAATTAAAGCCTCCATGTCCCCCAGATGAACCAAAGAGAGAGAGGAAACATCATTGGCACAATCGGCATCGACGGCATTGACGCTGCTTCAGTTCCTAGGACAGCTGGGGACCAGGACGTGGGGATGAAGGGGGCACTGGGGGGAGGGGTGCGCGGGCAGTGAGTACCCAGCCACTGGCCGGGCGGCCTGTGCACAGCACAGACGCCAGGGGCCGAACTGGGGTCCTGCTTGTGTCTTCAATTTATGTTTCTGTTTACTTAGCTGCGCCAGGTTTCTTTCAGTTAGAATTTCCTTGTTTCTAATTTCCCATCTTGTGCTTTCAGTCTTGGTCTGCCTTTGAGCATCTTCTCTGAAGGGTGCACAACTGCAGTTTTAAAAATTCGGTCTGATCATATTTAATTTTTATGGGAGGCTTTTGTCCATTTACATGCAATATAATTGCTAATAGGTTTATTTGCATTTTTATTTATAATCTGATTTTGAGTTTTGTATTTGTTTTAGTTTCTCTCTCTCTCTCTCTCTCTCTCTCTCCTTCCCTCACCCTCCCCCTCTCCCTGTCTCTCCCTCTCTTCTTTGGGATTGATTATTCTTATTCTTCATTATTTTCCCTTTTCCTACTGTGGAATGTATATATGTGCTGTAGATTGCTAGAAATTACAATAGAAATATTAAACTTATTTATCTTCCTCCCAGAAAACAAGGATGCAGACCCGTTCATTACTCTATGCCTGGGTGTCCAAACTTTCTTCAACGGTGTTCACCAAGGGCCATATGAGGTAAAATACACAAACAGCCGGGCCACTCACTCGAGGTGAAGTACGTGTTGCCTCACCTGGTTTATTTAAGTAAACTAAATATATTTTTGGAATTTGCTGCAGTTTGGACACCCCTGCTTTATGCAAATGTTGTGTATTTACTAGTTTTACCCTGCAGTATACTATTCTTATTATTGCATAAAGGCAGTATTTATTTATTTATTTTAATGTTTTGTTTCAGGTGTACAAAGCAATGTACTTTTTCTTGTCCTGCAGTCTTTATTTCACTGAATGGCATTACCAGTTAGTATAGAACTTGAATATAATTTATTTTTAACCCTGTTTTATTTACCTATCCATATGAAGAAGCGCATGACCTTCTCAGAAAGTAACTTTTTCTTTTATATTTAAAAGCTTTACTGAGATATAATTCACATGCCATACAATCACCCACTTAAAGTGTGCAGTCTCAGTGTGTGTCCCTCACTCCAATCACAACACTTTTATTACCCCAGAAAGAAGCTGCACGCCACTGCACTGTCACCCGTGACCCCTCGTGTGCCACAGCCCTAGGCGACCACTACTTTCTTCTCTATGGAGTCATCTATCCTGCATGTTTCATATAAACAGAATTATACGCAATGTGGTCCCTTGTGACTAACTTCTTTCACGTCGTGTAATGTTTGTCCATGTTGTGACGTGTAGTGGTATTTCACTTCTTTGTATGGTCGAATTATTTCTCAGTGTATAGATATACCACAATGTATTATCCATTTGTGTATTCATGGACTGTCAGGTGTTTCCACTTTTCGGCCATTACGAGTAACACTGCTGGAGTCATTCATGTACCAGTCGTTGTGTGGCTGTGTTTTCATTTCTCTTGGGCGCACACCTAGGACTGGGGTTGGGGTCATCTGGTGGCTCTGTGTGTCACCCTCTGAAGGACTACCAGGTGGCTTTCCCCAACAGCTGCAGCAGCTGGCATTCCCAGCAGCAGCACGTGAGTATCCCAGTGTCTTCACGTCCACCTGAGCGTTTTTATTATTTATCTTCTGGATACAGTCATCCCCTTGAGTGTGATTGGCGTCTCGGTATGGTTTTGATTCACATCTGCGTGAAAGCTAATGATTCTGAGCAGCTTTTTGTGCATCATTTGCCATTTGTATATTCTGTGGAGACATGACTATTCAGACCTTTGCCCATTTTTAAATTGGTTTGTCTTTTAGTTTTGAGTGGTAGTTGTTGTTTACGTATTCCAGATGCAAATACCAGTCGTGTATGTCACCCAACATGGCCTTCTGTGTTTGCGTCTAGGTCGTTTCCTTCTTCATGGCACGTTGAGGCGTATTAGCTCAAAAGCCCATTCACTGGTGCCAAACTCTAATTTTCAAACATTATTTATTTTATTTGTTTTTTAACTAGCCCAAATGAGCCAAGTTTTAGCCATTTAGAGTCTGTATGCTTGGCAGACCCCACAAGACCTCACCGAACATCTGCTAGCAATAGATGAGATAGTCTGGGGCTGCAAAGACACCAAACTGCCACCACCTTTTGCAGCTCTGAGTCTGACCCAGAGGTTCCCTCCCCCACCCCCAGCCTACCAGGAGTCCCCTTGCCCTTCCCACTTCGTAGCAGCCCCCACCCTTTAGCCAGCTACCTCAATAATGTATGTGCTACTCCCCATCCCTGCAGCCATGTCTTTCTTCTCAATTAGTCCCAAATTGCTCCTTAGCAGACACAGGATTTGCAAAAATTTTCTCCCAATCTGTGAGTTGTCTCTTCACTTTCTTGACGGTGTCCTTTGAAACATAAAAGTTTTAAATTTTGATGATGTTCAGTTTACCTCTTTTTTTTTCTTTTGCTGCTTGTGTTTTTGGTGTCATGTCTGAGAAACCACTGCCTCATGTAAGCTCACTGATATTTATACTTATACTTTCTTCTAAGAGTTTTGTAGTTTCAGCTCTTATATTTAGGTCTCTGCTCCATTGTGAGTTAAATTCTGGTGTGCTGTGAGGTACGTGCGACTTCACTCTTTGTGTGTGGGTATCTAGCCGTCCCAGCACAGTTGGTTAACAAGGCAGTGGTGTTTTGAATACTGTTTGTATTGGTCCTCTTCCCCCGACACCGCCCTGACATACACACATTCTTACTGCTGTTACTTTAGTTCACAGCACAGATTTTTTTTCTGCTTGTATATGAAATAGTCCCCTAATTAACTTTTGGTTGTTTCGTCCTTTCCCAATTATTTTCTCTATTACAACCAGTGACCTTTCTCACATAAAAATTTGGTTGTGTCCCTCTCTTGTTTACAACTTGTAAATGAAGCTTCTCTTACTTTAGACAAAGCAGACGTGTCTGCTTTAGACAAAACAGGCTTCGCCTTGTCTTCCACTTTCCTCTGTGCCACAGCTACATTTTTCGTACATCAGGTACAGCCCTTCCGGTTCGGTGCCTTTTCATACACTGTTCCTTCTTCCTTCTTCCTGGAAAAGTCATCCTTATCCTCCTTCAGCTCTAGCTTTCACATCGATGATTTGAGAGCGATTTCCTTAAGCAGCACAAGATAGTTCGCTGCTCCCATGAAATTGGAGTGTTCTTGTCATGGTGTTTGTCACAGAATAGTGCCACTGCCTCACAGCTGTCTCTCCGCTGGTCTGTGAATTCAGTGAATTGAGGGGCCACTTTTTTACTCTGGGGTTTTAGGGCTGAGCATAGTAGAGGGCACAAAGTCGATATTCCGTTAGTATTTGCAGTGTTGAATTATTGTTTACATTAAACAAAGTCAAAAAGGAAAGATAATTTGAGTCCATTCATGAAAGACATGACACCGCATGCTGTAGAAGTAAGAGTATGGATTAGTTAATGAAGAATAAGATTGCTTCTCTCATTGTATTGTGTGATTGGCCATGCTAGATGTAAACCCAGGAAGCAGAATGAGCCATGTGTCGTTTATATATTTCCATAAAAAGTGTTAGAGATGTATAGCTGCTGCTCTTGAATAAGTTTAGAATACTTTTATATTAGGTAGTTATATCTATTGGGAGGCAGAAAGACATAGAATTAGATCATTATCATGCATGCTGGTGGCTGAAATGATCACGTTTGTGGCTGGGCCTGGATTAGCTTAAATATCTATAAATCTGTGACACATTTGGGAAAATAAATGGCAAAATAATTATTTTTGGCAACTGGATAGTAATACATGAAGAAAATAAAACATGAGTATAATCATTATGAGTATTTCATCTAAACTTTTTCAATGATATTTAGAAGCAGAAAAACCTGTTAACGTTCCAAAACAGGGAACGTTATGGAGGGATGTTGTGGGTGTCTCCATTGTGTCCCTAGGTAGTTCGATCTCATGGTGCTTCCTTGTGTGGATTACCTTTCAGCAAAGCCTTCAATTGCACACTGGCTATTTTTCTTTGGCTTTAATTATTTTATGCCACAGTGTGGAAATTAACCAGAAATTGAATGATAGTGAAACCTTAATAGCATTTGTAGTTTAAGGCTATTCAAATAATTACACAGGGGAGCAGCTCTGAAAAAAAAAATCAAAATTTACAGGACTGTATTAGTCACAAGATATTTCTTTTTTATAAGTTCTCCAATATTGTAAAATTGTGTGTGTGTGTGTGTGTGTGTGTGTGTGTGTGTGTAAAATCTTGATACAAGGGTATTTTCCTTCTCTTTTAGTATTCTCAAAAGTAGAACAATTAGTTTTGGCTGTTTTTGAATCCATGTGTAAGATTTTATTATATATGAAATAATTCCCAACATTTGCCAACTATCTTCCTTTAAAGGAATAATTAGTGAAAACAAAAACAAAAACCAGTGTGAACATGAGCTTGGAGAAGCAGTACTGTGTTGTAGCAAAAGGCACAGTACCCACACCAGCTTTGCGAAGCCAGGTTCTCCTTAAGCCACGGGCCAACAGACCGGAAGAAATAGTACTTCCCCGGAAGTAGGATGCATGTTGCTGGCCTATGGTGACATGCGGTGATGCTGAATGGACTGGAGGCCATGGCAATACCAGTGCCCCAGGGAGGGATCCTCTCATGCTGACATTGATTTTTCTGCTACTGCCTGTCAATGTGTCACACTTTCCGTTGAGTCTATTTTCGGTCTGCACAACTTGGGGGTCACAGACCACAACTTGGGGTCGGCTGTACATCTGTAATAGTGTCACGTAGTGACTCAGATGAGGGGACTATTAATGGTTCAAGAATTCATAGAAAAATATTATAGGAAGATGGGAAGTGATGTGATAAAGTCATAGTCCGAACAGGGGAATTCGTATTTAATTCCAATAGATCACAGGATGTTTCCGACATAGAATAGATAGAGAATAGATAGATACATACATATCTAGAAATTATTTCTAATTTTCAAATATTCCTGTGCTGACAGTTATTCCCAAACAAGCTATTTTAAAATATAATTCTACTTTAATGAAAATAGAAGTCACAAGCTGGGAGAAAATATTTGCAAATTGCCTACCTAAGGAAAGACTAGTATCTGGAATACGTAAGAAACTTTAAAAGTTCAGTAATGAGAAAAAAGCAACCTAATGTAAAATGAATGGATGACATGCATAGGCACTCCAACAAAGATAAACCAGGACCCATAAGCACGCGGGGAGATGCACGGTCCCATTCATCATTGAGGGGATGCAGATGTGGGAAAATGAGGTGTCACTGCACAGTTTTTAGAACGTCTAAAATTTAAGACAGACCATACCACGTATTGGCACAGATGCGCAAACAGACCTCTCAGACTGCTGGTGGGCCTGCAAAGGCTCCCACCACTTGGGAAAATAATTGGGCAGTTTTTTAAAAATTTAAATAAACACACGCTGTTGACCCAGCTGTTCCACTCTTAGGTACCCACCTGAGAGAAACGAATGCATATGTACATAAGGCTGCTACATGAATGTTCACAGCATACAAACAAGGGAGAGGATAAACACATTTGGGTACATCCGTACAATGTAATACAAAGGAATAGACTTCTGTACAACTTGTAAGGACAGCAAAATCATTATGGCAAGTGAAGGAAGCTATACACACACACAAGAATTCATGCTGTGTGGTTCCTCTCATATACAATTTTGGACTATGGAAACTTATTGTGAAAGAAAGCCATCAGTGCTTGCCTGGAAATGGGGTGTGGCTGGATAAGAGGGCAGGGAAGGAAGGAGAAAGGAGGATTACAAACGAATAAGGAGCGTGTACCAGGTGGGGGGAAGTGTATACACATGTCAGCGGTCCCTATTATATTAAGTAGGTACGTGCATGTTGTATAGAATCTCAATGGTGGCAAGGATTTCAACAGCTTATCAAATCGGACCCTTTAACCATGTGCGTTTTATTCCTTATCACAAGGAGAGTTCTGCCTACATTTAGGTTAAACACTCTTCTTAATTTTTGAAATCGTTTCTACATGTCTTTTTAGTGTCTGTTTCATGTTTGTTTGTGGTTTCAATGAACCTTTTGTTAAAAAGAAAAACTCTCCAGGCCTCGTGGCCAAGGAGGTAAATTATCCTTCAGGAACCTCCTTGGCAGTTCGGGTCCCCTGTGGTTCCCCTTCAGAAACCTGGGGTTCTTTGGCGTTTTCGCCCCCTCTCTGGAGCAGGGCCTGGCAGCCTTTCTCTGTAAGGGCCAGATGGTGACTATTTTAGGCTCTGCGGCACAGAAGGCCTGACTTCTTGCTGCTTCCTCTCTCACTCGGTCGTCCTCCTTGTTCTTTGCAGCCCCTGTAAAACCATTCTTAGCTATTGGCCATTCAAAAACCGGCCACCGGCTGGATGTGGCCTGTAGCCCATCCTGTGCCAGCCTGACACACACTAGCCAGTTTGGTGGAAATGTCCTTCCCACTGCCCCTCCGTTTGCTTCGTGTCACCACAGGCTGTTCTGCGGGGCCCTGGTGGGAGCTTTCCCACCATCCCCTTTCTCCTGGACCGCAGCTGCACTCCAGGTGGCTGGCGAGTTCTCTCTCTATTCCCTGGTCCTCGACCCCGCCAGTTTCGTTCACCCCTCTGCTGGAAACCCCCTCGGGTCCACGCCCGACACATCTGCCTTTTCCTTCTGAGCCGGTCACACCTCCGTGGAGGCCTCATTGCACGGCTCGCGGCAGGAGTTGTCTACTCTGCAAGCTCAAGTTCATTATTCCCCCCGCACTGCTGTGTGCTTCCCAGCTGCTGTCTGACCGCACATCTACGAGGCTCCTGCACCTCGTGCCAACCCAGATTCTTTGGCTGCTATTGTCACGTGGCTACCAAACTCCACTTGGTTTTCTATTTACCCAGGACTTGGCCTAGAATTTGTTATTTAAGCCACTTAAGTCCACCATCACTGCCCGTTTCAAGTTCTACCCTCCTTCATGTGAACGGCACAATACACGTGTTTAGAAGCTAAAATTCAGTAGTGGAATGTTCAGTTTATCTAGAGCTTTGATCCCTGGACAGAATACACTTGCCAATAAGGGGTATGGATAGGAACAGATTCAAGTGACAGGCGTGACACTGGAACTGGAGCCACCATTCCCCAAGACCCCTTCCCTCCCCCCCGCCCCCGTGCTGTTGCTGAATCTGATTATCCAAGAAGTCTCCCCTTGGATGGTCAGTGCCCTCATTTGCTCCAGGCTTGCCTTGTTTTGGACCTCTGTCTCCTTCCTTCCCACATGCGTGTAACTCAGCAGGTACACCCCGTGTCCCCAGCCCCCCTACGGACAGGAGCTGTGCTCCTTTCCCTGGGGTCTCCTTGTGCCCTTAAAATCGGTTGGTACAAGTAAATATGGGACTGGGCAGGGTTCAAACGTTTTACATAGCACATACCAAAATGTCAGGGTGGCCTCGTTTGTAATTCTGCATGGCTAACGTAAGTATTAGTAAAATAGTTTATGTGTGGGTATATACATCCTCAATATTGAAAAGCACAAAACCCAATGGTTCTGCTTTTACCTTTGTGTTGTCATTTACTCCTTGAACAAAGTTTGTGTCACGCATCTTATGTCATGATTCTTCAGCTCCAGATACAGTGAATGTCTTGAAGGTAGAAGGAAACCATTGTGGCCATTCATGAATATTGTCACTTGAACACTTGGACACTAGTTCACTTGTCTTGAAAATAAATGTGCAGGAACACAGCACATGCCACATTTAATTTGACTATTAATTCTTTTTGTAGCGAAGACCGGTCTCCAGCAGTGAGTATCTGTCAAAATTTCAGGTGGGCGTGGGTTTAAAAGGATGCACTTAGCATGAGGTCACGCAGGCAAACAACACCGATCACGTGAAAACTACACTTGCTGATTTATGATGTTGGATGCTAATGGGTGTAACAAAGAGTACACGTAAGACTTTTTAAAGCATGTGCATGCTATTAAATTAAAGGCTTACCAATTTTAAGTGTAAAATGTCTGAATTATATGCAAAAAAATGATGCTTGATTGAAAGACATGCTAATGAAACGTTAGAAGAAAGCACAAAGAAACAATTTGCTGAAAATTAAACAATGCAGATAATGAAGATAGAGATCACGGAGGAAAGATAACAAATTTGAAAATTAATGGAAAAATATGCTGCAGAACCAAATAGAAGGCAAGTGATCAACAAATGATAATATGTGAACAGAGATCACGGGGATAGACATTTAAATATAGGCATAATATGCCTATAATATCTGAAACCCATATATATTTGTTTTGTGTTCTGGAGTTCGATTATTAGACTTGCTAAGTGGTTTCTATGGTAACAGAAGTTCTAATTGCATTTCAGTGAAAATTACAATTATGTAAATAAAATGGAATATAAATATTCAAAGCTGATATTGACATATATCATTTTCTGGAGATATGCGTGTGTGTATGTAATATGTACCCACATATATCTATCAATATCCATATATATCAATATCCATAATCACTTTAGTATTCCACTGTGAGTATAAATAGAATTGAGTGTCACTTCTAATCTATTTTCAAATGGAAAAAAATTATGTTCAAAATATTTTTGAGCTGTCAGACCACAATAGCTTTTAGACCCAGACTCTAAAATGTATAACTCCGTGAGATTTTAAAATGGTGCCACCGAGTTCCACAACTCAGTTGGAAACCTTAGTGTTATCATACGTTATGCACATGGATGTCTGCACAGTAGTTAATGGGTTTTTGACTAGTTGCTGTAAGTTTTAAATGAAGCCTTTTGCAATATCACAAGTTTTAGTGCCAGCAGTGGTGATAATTAGAGACTAGAACCAAAAACTTACCTTGATACTGAGATCTACAGGTATCTGAGGATCTGATGAATGCTCACCCCTTGGAAGTCCATTCGATGATCAGACGGTGTTGGAAGTAGGAAAAGAGAAAAGGTGTTAGGTCACAATACAGTCACAACACGGGCACACGAGGCCACCGTGTTCCGATGTGGAGGTGACAGCAGCATCGCTGGACTCCACGACCCCGCCTGCTCACAGACGTGTCTGTACAGTTGTGCCTTAGGAGATAACGCACATGTGCCCGGACTCTGGCACCATTAGGTCTCCGTAAAGGAGGCCGTTACAGAACCCCCCTTTTTATTGATGTTAAAGACACGAGAGGCCAAACAGAAGTCAGTTTGTCTGGTAGACGTACGTCTTATTTAGTCATACAGGTTTCAGCAGTCCTATGAGAAGACAGGAAACTGAAGGCATTCGGTTACACATAGGAAATCGTGCTCTCAGTCTGGAAGGCCCTGGCAGTGTAAACAGCTCCAGAAAAGTTCTGTGTTGGAAGCCTCTGCATTTTGTGTTTTCATTTCCTGGAGATTAAGCCATTTTCTGTTAAGCCTTAGAAGGAAGCCAGCGATTTCTCTTCCTATTTGATTTGAATGTGTATCTTAGTTACACAACAACCAGGTGACATGGATGAACCTATGAAGTCAAAATTTAATGTTCTTAACAAATGAAACTGAGAGACATGATGGCATGACATGTATTTATAATATTCATACTTATTCTTGTGTGTTAGATGTTTAAGGTAATTCCCTGTCATCTAAAACACTTTGGAAAGAGCTGAGCACTGGATCGGGGGTAGTTAGGAGTATTTGTTATTTGAACAGGTTAAAGAATATTTTTTGCAAGCATTTCGCCCCCTCCTCTGATAGTGACTTGCGATACCTTTAGCGGACGTTTCCACAGCGTTGACAAGGGCTTGTAGGCTGGCAGGAGAGATGTGTCCCGGGTCCCTACAGAGAAGTGTGTGTTTCCTGTTGACACGATTGCCAACATAAGCTGCCAGCAGGGACCTCTGTGTGGTCCCGCTGTGAGCAGTGGATGGTAAGAAGAGGCAATTTGCTTAGAATAAATCGAAGCCCTATATCCTAGGAATGGCCTGGAGGTTACTAAATACCACACTTGAATTCCTGGCTGATTCTGCTGGGATTTGAATGGTAATCATGACAAATTTCATAAAACATACTAGGCATGCAGCAACCTACAAAAATGCAAGGATATATTTTAAAATTTATGATATTCAAAGATTGCAGATTTTGTCTGGAAAAGTGCAACCTCATGGCTTATTACAGAAATTCACCTCCCCACCAACAATGCACGAGGGTTCCATTTTCGACACGTCCTCACCAACACTTGTTTTTTGTTGTCTTTCTGGATTGCCATTCCGCCAGGTGTGAGGTGATGTGTCACTGTGGTTTTGATTTGCATTTCCCTGATGATTAGTGACGTCGAGCATCTTTTCACATGACCATGTGTATGTTGTCTTTGGAAAAAGGTCTAGTCTGGTCGTTTTCCTATTTTTCAATTAGATTGTTTTTTGCTGTTCAGTTGTATGAGTTTTTTATGTATTTTGGATATTAGCCCCTTATTGGATGTATCATTTGCAAATACATTCTCCCTTTCAATAGGTTGCCTTTTCGTTTTGTTGATGGCTTCCTAAGCGGTGCAAAAACGTTTTAAGGAGACACACTACGTATCCAAAAAAATAATGCTAAGACCAATGTCAAGGAACTTACTGCCTATGTTTTTTTCTATGAGTTTTATGGTTTTAGGTCCCACATTTAATTCTTTAATCCATCTCTAATTTATTTGTAGATGGTATAAGAAAGTAAGCCACTTTCATTCTTTTGCATGTGGCTGTCCAGTTTTCCCAGCACCATTTATTGAAGAGACTGTCTTTCCCCCATTGTATGTCTTGCCCCCTTTGTCATAGACTAATTGACCACGTTGGTGAGGGTGTATTTCTGGGCTCTCTATTCTGTTCCATTGAGCTGTGCGTCTGTATTTGTGCCAGTGCCATGCTCTTTTGATTAGCTTTGTAGTATAGTTCGAAATCAGTGAATGTGGTGTCTCCAACTTTGTTTTTGTTTCTCAAGTTTTCTGTGGCTGTTTGGTCTCTTGAGGTTCCCTACAAATTTTAGAATGATTTGTTCTAGTTTTGTGAAAAATGCCATTGCTATTTTAATGGAGATTACATTGAATTTGTAGAGTGCTTTGGGTACTATAGACTTTTTGATGATATTAATCCGTCTAGTCCATGTGCAGGGTATATCCTTCATTGATTTGTGTTGTCTTCAGTTTGTCTCGTCAGTGTCTTCCAGTTTTTAGAATCTGGGTCTTTCACCTCCTTCGATTTCTCTTTGCTGTTTTATTGGGTGATTTTACTGCCCTGTGTTCCAGCAGGTCTGCTTTTTACATCATCACATCTGCTGTTGATTTCTTCCAGTGTATTTTTCATGTTAGTTACTGTACGCTTCAGTTCTGATGGGTTCTTTCTGTATCCTTCCTGTCTCTTTGTTGACCTCCTCACTGTGTTGGTCTATCTTCTTCCAAGTTTGATGAACGCCTTTCTGACCATTACATTGAACTCTCTCTCTGGTAGACTGCTTATTTCCATTATGTTTAGTTCTTTCTCTGGGGTTTCATCTTGTTCTTTGTAGGGAACCCATGTCTCTGTCTCCTCACTTCGCCTAACTCTCTGTCTTTGTTCCTGTGTAGTAGGTAGATCAGCTACACCTCTTGGTCTTGAAAGAGTGGCCTTGTGTAAAAGGTCTTTGTGTAAAAGACCTGTGGGGCCCCCTGGCACAATCCCCTCATCATCAGAGCCAACTGCTCCTAGGGTGTCCTTGTTTGGCTGCATTGACTTTCCTTTCGGTTGGGCCCTGGCTGTTTTCTGCTTGCTGGTGGGTGGGATTAGCCCCCAGGCTACCTGGCAGAGAACAGGCCCACCTGTGACAGCAGCACACATGCTGGTGGTCTGGGGTGGTCCCTGGCCCTGCTGGCTGGGGGGCTTGCCCGGGACTCCTACAGGCACACTGCCCACAGAGTGGGGCTGCTTTGGACGGGCACTGGTGCCAGCTGAGCTGCTCCCTGGATGTGGCAGATGGCGCCCTCAGTCGTTACATTGTGCCTGTTGAAACCATTTCAGCTGTTGTTCTTTAGACCTGAAAGCATACGTATACCGCCTTTCACCGGTGCCCTGTCTTCCCACTTTATAATGGTCAGGATACGACCGTTGTCACCTTGGACTAGTGCTGGGGTCAACAGAAAAAGTATAAACCATTTCCCGTCTGCAGAGTGTTGACAGAACACCAGAACATAAGGATGATTTTCTTTTCATCATTTTTCCTAGATGTTTGGGGCCCTATGTAGTTCAAAAGCAATTTTGTCATAAATAAGAACCTACTGACTTTTGAATGAATCTGCAATATGGAGACAATGATTAATGTTAGGGGGACTCTGCTTTTCTTGTAAAAAGTCCATTTAATGGCACAATTCAAAGTGCCTTGTCACTAAGGAATTCGGGCTTATTGGGGATATGTGAATGTGGAATATATCACATAATGTATACATGTGGACTGTAAGGGGAGGAGTGTTGGAAGCCAGAATTATCTGGGACTGTGTTTAAGGAGCAGCCACATAAATACTTCAGAGCTTAGCTAAGAGTGAAGGTCTTAGTGTCCCGACAGGTGTGACATGTTAAGGTTTGATCTGAGTCAATGTTGAAGCCATGGATCTCACGCCATGGGTAGAATTAGCTGTACAGGCATGGACGGAGGACGGTGTTCAAATCAGCCCAGGCAAACACATCCCAGGGACAGGCCCCAAGGAGCAAAACGGTCGTCAGCACTTAGGTGCATGGAGGAGGGGACCCAGTCCTCAAAGTCAAGGCTGGGAAGGACCCAGCCGAGTAGTTCAGCGTTGGTCTCTCCAGACTGAGTGGGTGATTTTGGTTTTAAATAGGAACCTGGATTCACCTGACAGAGCTTGGGGGAGGGTCAGAAATTCACAGAACAGCCTGGAAACTTGAAGATTGCAACGTTGAGGTCGATTTCTCCTAGTGGTCGGTATTGGTTGTAAAAACTAGGTGAGACTGTAGTGCACTGCAGGAACTCACTGTCAGCCGCCAAGTGGGGCTGGAAAACAATCTGGCTTGGTTCCAATGTTTCCGTACCTCTAGAAAGCATCGTCCTCAAGCTTGAGCAAATGATCACTCTTCCATTATGTTCTCACCTCACTTACACTCCCGCAATTAGGTTTATGTACATAGTGTCTATATTTGCCAGGAATGTCTGCACGAAGTCATCCCTGCCTTTGACCCTTGTTTATACTCTGCCACTTAACTGTCTCCATTTTGGCTACTTTGCAATATGATAATGGTGAAATTTACCTGCATTTTGCATTTTCATTTCTGCTATCTATTGTTAAGAAAATAAGTTTAGTTTATATTCACTGATTACAAATGTTATCCTGTGATCCGAATTCTGCCTGTGGAGATGTTTCCTTTGGTTAGCAGAGTGTTGACAATTAAAGAAGAAAAAAAAGCCTTCAGGCAGGTCATGCATTCTCCCTTTTCCCAGAGTTCCCACAGCTCCCTTTGGGAGTCCCGCTGCTGCCTGCCCACAAAGCCTGTTTCACCCAGAGGCATTTCATTTTTAAACCTCTGCTTTATATGCATGGAGTGGTATGGCGGGAAGTATACACTGGAAAGAAAAATGATTTTTCATGTATGTGCATCTGAAAACCAATTTTATGCAGCACGAAGCTAAGCAGACGACAAATTGCATCTTTTAAAATAGAGTTTCAATTGTTTTGGAATTAAGTAGAAAGATGCTTGTTGGGAAATCTCGCTTCCCCCACTTTGCTTTGCTTTAATGACATCACAGTAATTCATACTCATACAGTGTGTTTTCAAAGTGCAGAAAGGAATGGAGGTGTAGGAAAATCGACCCCTAATTATATCATATAGAAGTAACCGATGTTGGAATCATGGCGTATTTCTTTCACATCTTTTATACACTTATTTATATTTATGTATATATCTGTGAATACATCTATGTATCGTATCTATAAGTTGATGTGTCTATATATCTGTTTTTATTTAAAACTGAAACAAATGTCTAATTTTTATTAATAATGGATTTTTTCAAAATACACGAGGACAACTGTGAATAATTGTGCGTGATTATACTGTTGTATATACAAAACAGCTCTGTATTCAATATAAATTACCTTGATTTGAGTAATGCAAAGAAATGTGAGGCATTGGTATGATTTATATTTATCTGTATGTGATTTATATATATATTCAAAATGTGCAATTGTATAAATAATATTTATGTTTCTTTAATTTTGTAGAGTTGATGCATTTCAGTAGATAGTAAGTCAAAGCCTATATTATAAAATTACTTTTGCTTATGTATCTGCCCTTTTAAATGATGGAATCATGAGGAGACATTAGAAATCAGCCATTCAATATTCAATAATTTAACAGACCATGATGTTTAGCCATAGAATGATGAAGAGATCTAAGTTCAGACTCTCGGGGCAGACCTGGGACCGCATGTAGGGTCATTTTTGAACTGTATTTTTAACTAATAAAGCTTCATTTGCTTTGCATTCCATCTTGAAAGACAGATTATCTTTGGCCAGGGAGAGCTTGTCATTTAAATGCTGAAGGCGTTAGGTGTCAGCAGTAAGAAGGGGCCGCATGGTCCAGCTGTTCGTGGCATCTTCCATGGCAGCTCCTTGCCTTGCAGATGCCACAAATACAGTGATCAGGTCAACAGCTGAGACCTGGCCTGGTGATAAAAGCAGGAATAACCACCTGCTCTGGGCTCTGTGCAGAGCGATGCTTCAGCAGGCACAGAAGGGGGCATACGTCAGGGTCCCCCAGGAATTAGGGAGGGATTTGGCTTCACGGGCTTTATTCATGGGTGAAATGTGACCTTGGAGCTCATTGTCAGGGTCATGTCTCCGCAGTGGCTTTAGCTGCGCAGTACGAAGGACGCTCTGAGTGTCACGGCCTACCTCTCGCATGGTCTCGGAGGGTTCTGACAGGTCGCAGGTTATTTGTGCCAAATTGAGAGGATTTATCGGTTCTATTATCTTTGGTACCTACTACGAAATGGATAAGTGGATTAAATAATCCTGAAAATAGGCTGTAAATGGAAAAATAAAACTCATAATGCAACCACAAATGAACAAGCTCAGTGACAGAGCTAGCGTTTATGTTCTAGCATTTTTCAATAACCAGAATATGAGATAAAAGTAAGAGCAATCGAATTATACACAATGACGGAGTTTGTCAAAAAACTCAGTATTGTAAAGAAGACATGTGGGCATTGTTAGGAGTCAGTCTAGCTCTGACCTGTATCTGACCTGAGATGTTTGTGATTCTATAGTACAATTACTTCTGATCTGTCTCCATAAATGTTGCTAATATCTGTTGACATTTTTGATTTGTAGTAATTCTGTTTATTTTTCCTTTCTCTATGAGGTCTGGAACTTTTATTTTGCTCCTAAATCTCTAGTGCCTAAAACAGTGTCTGGAACATAATAGGAACTGGCAAAATATTTGTTGAGTGAACAAAGGTTACAGGTAGGAACAAAAATAGTATTTTTCACAACTGTCTAAATCTTAAAGATAGAAATCTTATATATATATATATATATATATATATATATATATATATATATATATATATGTAAATATATATATATAATTTATATATGTATAAAATTACTAACTGCACCTGCCGTTGTGAGATGCATAACCTTCTAACTCTCCGTAAAAGTGACCAAAATCAGCCTCACAGCTTGCAGAATTTTATTGAAATACCATGAATCAGAGATGTCATCGAAGTCTGTGGGATGTCACTGTACTTCTGTTTGTGCCCAGACCCTAGAGCTTCATTGTCATGAGGCACCAGGAGCAGGTGAGGGGTCACGGGGTGGTGAGGACGCTGGGTTCCTGGGCTGGGGTTCACGAGGCCACGGCAGCTTTGTACCGCTCAGGAAAGCAGGGTGCTAGGGCCATGGTCTGTAGCTCTGATAGGAGGATATGAGAATGAAATGAAGATTGTATGATCGTTCAGAGAGCACTCTACTAGAAAATCAGGTCGATAATCAGGTCAATATAATCAAGTCCTATGAAATTCAAAATCCGAAAAGTTCTGAAAAAAAAGAGTTTATGTGTTTTATTTTTTTCCTGGCAATATGTGACAAACTTAGTGACTGTAAAACCTGAGCTGAATTGATGTGAGGACATGTCTTTATTTATGCGACTTATCTTCAGCGCAGAAATATTAGTGTTTGCTAATGAGACACTTCCCCAGAAAATTCCCACAGTGTTAGGTAAATTACGTTTCTGCAATGGATTTCCTTTCTAAAATCTGGAAAACCTGTTTTCTGAAATGTCTCCAGCACCAAGTGTTTTAATATGGAATTGTAGACCTGTATTTTCATCTTTGAGTGCTAAAGAGGGACATCAGTAAATATCACTGTATTTGCAAATTTCACACTGACTCATGCATCTAGATGTTTAAATATTAAAAAAAAACAACAACAACAACAACAACAACAAACGTCCCTTAGCTTTACCTTCTCTTTTCCTGACACAGGAAGGAGAACTAGATGGCATTACATACTTATAAGGAGCCCAAGTATGTCCTTGAAAATTGTCCTTGAGGGTTCTGCCCACTGGGCAAGGTGACCTGAATTGGCAGGGGTGGGGCCATGGAACCATGTGCTTCAACTGAGTCACTTAGAATCTATGAAACTCAGTAGTCACACTTGAGAAAAGAGAGATAATACATGTCACAGATACCAAAAGAAATAAAGTAAGTCAAATTATATTATGCATGTAAAATGCTTAGTGGGTTTCTATCTTCTATACACTTAAAATCACCTCAGAGGGAGGGGGAAGACAGGAAAAAGGTAACATCTGAGAAAATGTTTGTAATTATTTCTGAAAGATATTTTCCTTGATAATTAAGTTAAAGTAGATTAGAGCTCTGGTTGTTCTCTGTTGCAGTAGTGCTGATAACTCTGTGTTTGTGTGTGTGTGTGTGTCCTAGTGCTATTCCAGGCACTGCGAGTACATAAATGGCTGACTCTTCCTAGCCCCATGAAATTTGCACTGTCCCATTGCTTTATTGCACATGACTCCACGGAAACACACAGAGGTTAAGTAATTTGTCCAAGGTCACATGGGGATTCAATGGCAGAACCATATGAATCCTGATCGCTTGTGCTCATAATATTTATATTATGCTGTATATGTTATGCTTTAATGCCTCTCACTGAGAGTCAATCATGTAGGAAATCTTTTACAACAGTTGCAAAGCAAAGACGAAAATAGTTCCCGAGGACAGAAAAGTTCCTCAAAAAATGGCATTGTCCATCAGCGATCGTATCTTGCTGTATTGGATGGTCATTGCCAGGGTGAGAACTAAGTTTTAGTTCACAGAAAGAACTTCAAAGTCCATAGTTTACTGTGTGGACCAAAATGGAGTTTTCTGACTTTTGTAGATAAAAATCCCGTCCCATGTTTCATGTCATTAATCGGGCTTTGAATATAATCTATCCAAAACTCAAACTTCAAAAGTGAGCTTCTTTTGTAAAGTGGTAATGTCTTTTTAAATTAAAATTCTAGGTTTATTATCAAATACCTCTTTAAATTTCAGGCAATTACTTAGCTTTTTTTTTTTGCATCTCTTAAAATCACAATTAGTGATAGAGTTGTGGTTTGTTTAAAGTCTGTGGGATAGGATTACAGATGTTGTAAGTGATTCCAAAGAATGAAGCATATATAACAGTTAGATTTCCTGATTGTTTTATTTTCATAGTGTCTCTGCAGACTGTGAGCTGAAAAAAGATTCAGCCATTTTGTGCAGTTATTTTTACAACACTTAACGACATGCTGTGATCAACAGACAGTGTTGCCTTCATTTGCCAGAGCAGCCAAACGATTACACATGAGATTTGATCACGAAAGCTTTCTTGATTTAAACAAAGGACCACAATGTTGTTTCCTAACATGAATTTCCTGTGTCTTAAATGTTCCTCATGTATCGCTCTATTCCTTTTAAGGATGTGCTTACTGTCTTTAGTTTCTCCAGCTTACTTAGTTCTTGGCTGTCGGCAGGATTGTGTGTGTTATTGAGGTTGATTAAGATCAATGATGAATTATAGATCAATGTGCAAAAACCAGGGCAGCAATGAATGAGAAAATTTCAAACTAGTCAACTGCAGTCTGCAGGACACAAAAATATTGGCCATTGTCAAAGGTAAGAGCACAGCCTTGTGGCACGTCAACACTCGCCACATCTACCTTTTGGTTTAAATTACATCCTCAGATATAAAGTTGCTGCTGTAACAAATGACCGCAAACTTACCTAAAGCAGAAGCAGCACACATTTGTTATCTCATAGTTCGAGTTCAGTCCAAATCGGCTCTCAACGGGCTAAAGTCCAGGTGTGGTCAAGGCTGCCTCCCTCTGGAGGCTCCAGGGAACAGTGTTTTTCCTTGTCTTTTCCAAGTTTTAGAGGCTGGTTGCTTTTCCTTGGTTCTTGGCCCCATTCTCCATCTGCAAAGCCAGCAGTTGGGTCACTGTGACCTCTGCTCTGTCGTCACAGCTTCTGTGACTCTGACCCTCCTGGCTTCTTTCATTTATAAGGATCTTTGTAATAATATTAGTTACCTGGCGTAACGTCGCCATCGGACTATCTCTGACTCAACTTGGTCACATCTGCAAAGTCCTTCTTGGTCTGTAAGGTCACAAGGTCACGTGTTCCAGGGACAATGACATGGACATCTTCAGGGCGGGGGTATTATGCTTCCCACTGCACTCCCTCAAATATTTGGAAATTACATATAACATGTTGCTATCTATTTACAATTTTTTGAAAAATCAAGATAATGCCCTGATTTCAATATAAATTTATCCTAAATGATAAATGATAAAATATTTTTTTATCCTAAGCATTTTCATCCATTTTGCATAGTCATTGAGGTTTTATTTAACAAATCTAAATGTTTTCCTCTGTTAGGAATCCCTTAACCTTTTTTTCCCCAAAAGACCAGAAATTAGGAAAAATGTAATTAAAGAGAAAAAGCTTATGAAAGTACATAATACCAAATAAAAGTAAGGTGTGGTTTCAGCAAGAGTATGAGATGGGACATTCATTGACACCTGCTTTCTCCTGTGCATGCAGTTATTTAAAATTTTACTACCGTGTTTCCCCAAAAATAAGACCTAGCCGGACCATCAGCTCTAATGCATCTTTTGGAGCAAAAATTAATATAAGACCCAGTCTTATTTTAATATAAGACCAGATATAATATGATATGATATGATACCAGGTATAATATAATATAATATAATATAATATAATATAATATAATATAATATTAGCATAATATAATATAACATTAGTATAATATAATATAATACTGGGTCTTATATTAATTTTTGCTCCAAAGGATACATTAGAGCTGATGGTCCAACCAGGTCTTATTTTCGGGGAAACACGGTATGTATTTCACAAATGATTCAGAAAAACATATTTTGAGCAAAAGATGTAGTACGCTTTCGTGTTGTTGATTTATAAGTACCTGTCCGGTCACTTCTCTGTTCCTTAGTTACTCTAAGACATATATGCTTTATCTGCATATACAAACACATTGCATTTTATGCTTTAAGTGAAGTAATTCTCACTTCAGACAGTTTATACCTTTGGTTGTAAGGATGACGGAAGAAATAATCCTCAGGGAACTGATAGTTCCTAGAAAATGTGAAAACTTACATTGTGGGACCAAATTTGAGAAGTGCCAGACAGTAGCCATTTGTGGCCTGGTGCTCACTCCATCCCATGCCTTTCTGACCCACATAGGCTGAACGCTTCTGCTTCAGGTTTGAGGCCCAAGTCTGCCTCACACAGGTTAAAAGATCTCCATATCTATAGCTCCTTTTTGGGAAATACCTTTTCCCTGTAACTGACCTTTGTCTGCCAAACCCAGGTTTCTACGAAATACAACAGGGCAGGACTCAAGGAAATGCATACTCTTATCTCTGCCCCTGTCTTAATTTTGTAAGCTGGCTCCATCGCGTGGAAGAAACCGACGTGCTCGGCTGAAATCAAGAACCTCAAGCTATTTAGAGAAATTAACTCTACCCTGGGTCCGACCAGTCTTTCTTTCAAGTATGCCTTCTGAGGATTGAATGCGTGTGGATCCCCTGAGCTTTTATAATCCCTGCGCTCCTGTTACGTAAAACCCAACACTGGTGTCTCACTACACATTATGTGTAAACACTGGCAGGTTGTCATATTCTCTCCTCTTTAAAGTATTTTTTCCTAGATTGTTATGTACTAATAGACTCTATTATTACTACTTATGGATTAATATGACAGATAATGTCAGTTAATCCAAAGAAACCAATATTAACCTCAAGAGCAAACACTGTTATTCACTATATAATTACTAATAATACATTGTGAATATAAATGTGTTCACAAGTATATATGGAAAATATCATGGAAAAACAATGTCATAAAATGTTTAAATTAGTTTTGAAATTAGCAAAATAGTTTTGAATTTACTGTTAGTCAAAGTATTTACTTTTTTGTAAATCTGGAATACCTTCCAGGTTTATACCCAAAGGTATAAACCTAATCTTTATACCTTTGGGTATAAATCTTTATACCTTTAGATTTATACCTTCGGGTATAAACCTAATCTCTTAGCCTTATTTAATGGATAACACTTAACATATTTACAACACAAATTGTTTTGAAATTTATTTTAGCTTTTTCAATCATAATAATATCCACAATATGGGTTAGATAGATGGACTCATCTTTTTTAACCACAGACCCTCTGTTCATATTAAAAACTTTCATAATGTAATGGGAAAGGCAGAGGTTAATTTTTCATAAACTTTGACAACAATATCAGGAGTTTACTTACTTGTATTTGTTGATCAGTATATTTTAAGAGGTAACAGTCTCTAAAAACAATCTCGTTAATATATTTTTTTTTCCTTTTTGCCATAATGATCAACATATACCATAATGGGCGTGTGTCTCTCATTTTGTATTTTTTTGTCTGTTTATCCTCTTCTCACTGTCAACTAGTTGTACAAAATATCTGACTGGCCCATGCTTAGCAGTGAACATGTCGTCCGTCGTGCTCTCCAAATGAATATCCGCATGAACGACTCATGAAGGGAACCAGTGGGGACAGAGCAGATAAGTTCCTGAAAGTGCTGCTCAGGGAATGGCCTCATTTTGGGCCAAATGGCTTGTAAAGTGCCACATTGATTTTGTTATAAGAAACATTTGGTATTCTGAAAAGAAATCAATAGAAGGCCCAAAATAATTTAGATACTATCTCTCAAATCAATACTAATGCATATTGTTTTCCATTAGCTATTGGATGTGACAGTTTGAAGTCTATATTTTGTGACTTACATTATTATTCGTATAAGTTGGTTATAAACACTAAAAAGTGATCTTTTTAAAAGTGTAATTATTTTAAAAATTTGCTATTGTTCTGATTTTGTTAAATAATTAAAATAAGGTCTTTTCTTCTGGATTTTATCTTTTAATAAATCTCAAAATGAGAGAATAGTATATCTATGCATTTATAATTTCTAAGTTTTGTCTTTTAGAAATGTAAAGAGAATTTTTGAGTTCAATGATATTTGAAAGGAAAAAATAGGTTAAAAGGGAACCAATAATGAAAATCATACCCCAGTCACTTTGAGATGGCCAAAATACATTGCATTAATCTTTTTTTATATTTATGTTACTATTTAGCAGTGATGACCATTGCCTGTGGTTACCAAATATCCGTTTCATTAAGCAAAACAATGCAATTGAGCCAGTGCATGAAATGGCAGACTCACTTGGGATGTGACTGGTCTAAACCGTCGTGGATAATTCATTTATTCAATTATTAGGTTTCTAAGTCAATTCCTTGTAACTAATAAGCTATGTTATCACATAAGCTTTTGAAAAATATGCAAGTTTCTTAAATATGCATACTTAATATGTTTAGATGAGAAAGGAAAACTCACTGTAATGTTTCAAAAGTCTAGGCTCTCTGATGATAAATTTTTAACGTGAAGCCCTACCTACTGGTAGTTCTTAAAGGACGTTAATAGTGTCACTTTACATATGAGTGAATAAAAATTGGTGAAAATCAAAATTGGCAAGTTTGCTTTTTATTCAATTCCTTTAGTGACTAGTTAAGTAGCTTGGAACGAGGGTGCTGAAGTTCCCCTTATCCCAACGTGGGTCCCAGCAGTGCTCTGTGCTATTCTTAAGGACCAGATGCTTTCACAGCTCATCAGCCCTTCAAAATGAGAATTGACGCTTTGCTTTCATTTTTACAAATGTTATGAAAATACATGCACACGGGGAAAAAATACAGAGTACAAAATGGTCCCTGTGTCTCCTGTGACCATGGCGTTCTAGGTCAATGTCTGTGTCTTCTCGACCATCTCCAGGGAGCTTTGGATGTGCATTCCTAGGTGAGGTACACACTTCAGCATCTGATTCCCCTATAAACCAACCTGCAATTGCAGAGTTTTTATTAAGGGACTTTTTATTAAGGGTTAAACTTGTGAAGTCTCCATTCCTACTTATCGGTTCACATATATTAATTGTCAAGCTACACTACCTCAAAGTACACATGTATGAAGAATAACGTATAAATGATAAATTATTATTATTAGCATTTCTACCACACATGTCCAATACATTACCGCTACTATTGTTGTTATAATGATGACACTTTGCTGATAGCATAATTGTATATAAGGGCATTTATGTTGGGGTTTTCTTAGGCATTTGCATTCTATTTGGGGAGAAAGCAAGAAATTGTTATAAAACATGGACGTGGGACCCAGGCAGGATTGGGCTCAGCTCCTGATTTTATCATTTGCTGCCAGTGAGACAATGAGCTTCTGTCACCCTTATGTCATGTGGATTAATGTAACCGCGTGTGAAATGTTTACACTGCTCTGGGACATAGTGTTTATGAAAGACAATTGTAATAATTATTTAGATTACAACAGTTATCATTACATGAAAAAAGTGGCTTCTGGTACTCATTTAATGCATATAAACATGTCCCAAGCTCTCGTGGTTGGTGGTAAAGAAATAGAAATAAATCAAAGTTTCTTCTTTTGCAAAATTAGGCTACGATTTGCATACATTTCTGTGTTGTGCATACCTACACACATGCATGAACGTGGGGGAAGGGAGGCCGAGAAACAGGAACCTAACAAGAATACATTATAAAAGGTACTATATTTGACCCACGGTCATTATAAGACAGTCCAGAAAAAGAGTGTTTGGTTCTAAAGTTTAGGCCAGGAGCTCCTTCAAAGAGAGGATAATGAAGTGCAATTTGAACACTGCGTGGGACTCTTCTAATCAGTGGTGGAAGGACCGAGCAGCTTGGGTGATGTCTGGAGGTGTGAACCAATGTTGTATGTTTCAGGGACCAAAAGCATGTATTAGTCTTCTATTGCGGCATGGAGAAATTACCACAAATTTAGCAGCTGAAAACAACAAACAGTGTCTGTGAGTACAGAGTCTGGCCATGGTTTGGCTGGGTCCTCAGCTCAAGGTCTCACAGGCTGGAACCGAGGCAGTAAGCGCCGTGTGGTCTCATCTGGAGGCTGGACTGGGGAAGAACCCATTTCCCTGCTCACCCAGGTTGTGGGCATCACTCACTTCCTATGGTGGTTTGGCTGAGGTCCTCACTTCTTGTTGGTTATTGGCAGAGACCAGTCTGCTCCTACATGCCCTCTCAGCCCTTCCCATGTTGCCCTCTTCGCAGGCTCTCTCACAACATGGCAGCTTCCTTCTTCAGAGCCAAGAAGGGAAATTCTCTCTCGGGTACTAAGGTGGGGTCTCACATAAGGTAACACAATGGGGAGTGACTCCCTATCACTTCTGCCAAGTACAAAATCCAGGGTTTGGCATCCCGTCATGTTTGCCATGTTCTGTGGGTGACAATATGGCAAACACATTGGTGTACCCCTCAGTGAGCGGCATTCAAGGGCATGGGTCATTGAGGTCCTTCCTAAGGCATGTTTACCACAGGGCAGGTCAGTAAAGCGTGGATTAGGATCAGTCATGAGGGTAGGAAAAAGTACGTAGAAGCCATACTATGAAAGGTGTGACCTGTCTGCTAAAAGATTTAACACTGTTTTATAGGAAATGGAGTATCATTGGGAAATTTTAAGCAGATAAAGGGAATAATCAAATCTGTGTCTGGGAGTTGAGTAAATGGAGACTGGATGGGTGGAGTAGGGACAGAAAGGAAACAAGGAGATAAAATGAAAGTCACGTGTTGTGCCGGTGATAAGGAACCAGGAAGAGTGGAAGTGGGAATGGAAGGTTCATGGAAGATTCATTCTTTTGAGTTTAAAAATGTGATTTAAATTTGTGTCTGGAATACCACATCAGCGGCATGGTAAATACTTGTTGTCTGAAATGCGTCCTTCTCTAATGAGTTAAAATTGAAAACCTCACTTAAATATGTTTACAGTGTCCAGTTTCTTGACATTGAGAGTCCATTAGAAAGGGTGTGACTTCACTGGGTCTTCAATGTGTTTTGTTAATAACGATGTGTTGCCTAAGTACCGGAAAATGTGTATATTCCATAAATATTTTGTTTGTTTAGCTGGTTATGTTTTATATTAAAGTGAAATATTATGGATGTTTTGATAGTTCTTTATTCAGAGGCAGAACTTAGAATTCTGTGAATGGCTGGTGGTGTGTGGTTCGCGCTGACCCAGGAATTGGTCCACACCTTTGGCCCATTTGTATTCCCTGTCTTCAAATTTGGGAAATTATTTTGCAGCTGAACATCCTGTACCCTTGGAATGGAGGATTAAGCACAAATATGATATGTAATGACCACATTGCCCCTCTCGTCAGATAGCATGGCGCGTCCCCTTCAGAAGCGAATGATATGCTGAGAGGTCGTGTGCTGATGGCAAAGCTGTAGGAGTACCATCTGGCAGGACCCAGGGGAGTCTACCATCACTCACTGCTTCCTCCTGGTGTAAGGTCAATGCTAAAACAAGGTGTGTCTGGTAAATACGCAGGAGGAAGAGGAGCTGTGTCCCACAGGAACTGCCAGCTGTCAGCACAATGAGTGAACAAGAGCATTGAGGGCACACAGACCCCCTTGGGAGCTGATTTCCATGGGGTCCTGAGCTTTGTTCTGCAGAATGTCAGAGAATGTTCTACAGAAAAGGATGTATTAACAGTGGCATCTGATAAAATACTGTGTCTCCACACAGTCTTGCAAACATTGTCATAGCATCTGTGTATGTTTTATTGTCAACCGCTACACCTATAGGATATGATGCATGTATATTTGTTTCTTCTGCAAAGAGAAACAGGACTCAAATTTCAAAGGAATAAAAAAAGAGAGATTTGTGTTTGGCCATCTGTGGTGCTTGCTGTCGGTTCAGAATATTGTCACTGGAGCACTGACTCCTGAGATAATTAATTCTCCATGGACAAAGTTAAGTATTAATGGCTGTCGAGAGTAGAGAATCAGGGTGAAACGTGTGATACCCACATTAAATTTGTTTTTGTCCAGAAATGCAATAACCCATTGCAGTATTTTGAGGTTAATATTTTTAAGAGAGAAAAATGAAAAACACCCAATGTCAATGACACACTGTGCCAATCTTAAATATCAAAAATCGAATAGTGTCTTCACTCTTTCTTTACTCTTTTCCTGAGTATGATTAATATTCTTGGTGCAGCCCTATATTGTTTATACTTTTCTTGGCAAATTATAAGCCAGTGTCTCTTTCCTCCTCCCCTTTCTACACAAAGTGGGTCATTTTGGCTCCAGTGACAAATACTTTAAAAGGAATAAACAACATGTTCCAGTAAGGCATTTTGAAGCATCAAGGTAAACTGAGTACTGAGGTGACTTGTTTGTTCCTTAGTAGGAAAGAAACAGTTAAAAGCAAATAAGAATGGTTGTCAGGTTTCCTGAAACTACAACCTGCATAGGCTGCTTTTATAGGGACAAAAGTGAGTCCAAATGAAAGGCTTAATTATCTCTGTTGAAACAAAGGAAGAGACCCCCGCCCCCTTTTGTCTTAGAGCATTTCCTTTAGACAACTTGTATTTGTCGGACTTTCTTGTCTCTTTGAAAGCTAGGTGGGACTTCTGTCAGCTTCGTGAGTCAGAAATGTTTTTCCCAAGGACCTGAAAACCATCCTTTGAAAAGTAGTCATAAAGAAAGATGGCACCCCATGTGCACTGGCCCATCTGTGGGATGGGAGGAGCCGAACTTCAGAGGGCACCTGGCTTCAAGTTGCAAAACAGCCACCTGTGCTGAAAATACCGTGTTTCCCGAAAATAAGACCTAGTCGGACAATCAGCTCTAATGCGTCTTTTGGAACAAAAATTAATATAAGACCCAGTCTTATTTTACTATAATATAAGACCGGGTCTTATATAATAATAATAAAATCATATCATATCATATCATATCATACTGGGTCTTATATAATATAATATAATATAATATAATATAATATAATATAATATAATATAATATAATATAATATGATATGATATTCATATCATAAAATATAATACCGGGTCTTATATTAATCTTTGCTCCAAAAGACGCATTAAGGCTGCTGGTCCGGCCAGGTCTGGTTTTCGGGGACACACAGCAGTTTGTTTTTCCTCAGGATAAAACCAGTAAGCAGGCTCCTCAGTCACCACGTAACTAGCATGAATTACTGTGGCAAAAGATTTTGTGTAGAGAAGGGGAGAGAAAAAAAATAGACCTTTGCTTATGATTTGCCAAGAAAAGTGGAAACACCAAGAATATTCTTTATACTCAGGGAAGGAGTCGGAGAAGAGTGAGGAGACACCATTCGATTTTTGGCATTTCAGATTGGCAGAGTGTGTCATCGGTGGTCCTCTTACTTTAGAACTAATTATTGTTGATCTTAAGAAATGTGTGTAATGGGTTGTATCTGCTTGGTATGTAAAAGGGTGAGATTTTTCCCCGTCTCCCAATTTCTTCACAGATTGCCTGTGGTGGGCATCACATTCTGGTCTAATGTTTATTCGATAATATCACTGTTGTTGGTCTCCATTCCTTTTGTGGGGAAGTTTTCTGGGTGGAGAGTTTTTTTTAGTATATTTCCCCTTCTCTAGCTTCTCTCCCTTTTCCAAGCAGAAGGCACTAAGGATAAGGATTATTCACAAGACAGCACTTCTTTATTTACAATTCGCTAAACATGCTATGGAAAAAGTGCATCATTTTTGTTCATTCCTGCCCGTACATCTGTTTTGAATATTTAAGTTAGAATAGCTGTACTCACTTAAAAAGAACTTCACTACATGGCTAACTGTAAAGACGTGACATCAATCTATTACTGACCAAAGTCACTACACGTCGTGGGTTCTGTCAGAAGTCTCGTGCCTCTCTTGTGTGTATTCTAGCTAAAGATTTCTGAAGAATTTGTTAGCGTCTCATAATTCTAAGGCATTCTAATATGAACTTAGAAGAGACTGGGTGGCCATTTTCTGAGAGTGTGAGTCAAATGCAGGTATTATTTTCATGGAAAATCATCCTTTCGTGGATAACCCAGCCATATTGTTACGATGCCACTTTTTCTCCCTACAAGCTGCACTGTGATTGTGCTGAAAATGACATAGTGTGTTTCATGCAGTCGGTAGGTGGCACAGTGGTGAAAGGCAGGGGCTCTGGAGTCAGGCTTGAGACTCAGCGTGGGAAGCCTCCCTGCGGGGAGTCATTCGGTCTGTGACAGGGCAGCACCTGTCACGATAGGAGGGGAGCCAGCTGGGAAGCAGGGCAGTGCGATCCCCAGCGGGTCCTAGCTCTGGAGCTGGGGCGGCCCTAACTGATGCAGGAAAGGTGTTGTACCATGTGGGGCACCATGCGGCCCATAGCTTCAGGCTCTTCCCCACAAGGGCATGAGCTGGAGTCAGGCAGTCCCTCTGGCGACAGGGCAGGTCCTGGAGGGAGACTCAGGTGTGTGCCTGTGGCAGCCAGCACTCCGGCCCCTGGGGAATGACTGCCTGGGTCCTGCAGAGGGGCTGCGGGTGGTATTTCGGGGCAGCTTCACGTGGCATCCCCTGCAGAAAGATACTACTGCCTGATGGCCCTTTTGTTAGGAGATTCTGAACCCTTAGCTCATACATAGCACGCCAAAAATGGTAGCTTGTGTTTAAAAATACATGCTTTTCTAGTTCTAGGTAATTTTCCTCCTACTTAGGTTGAAGTGATATCTGCAATGTCCTGTTAGCTCACTAGAACTCTTAATACGCAGGCATTATGCTAGGAAATTTTCTTTGGGCTTTCGGGGTGGGTGTGAAATTTCTTTAAAAATGTCATTGACATCATTCAGGTGGAACATTCCTGTACTATACAGGAGTTTCATACCTTCTGACCCAAATTACTGCAGAGACTTTGAATTTCTGAGAGAATTCTTCAAGGAGCAACGACAGGAGAGCACAGAGGGCTGGGGATGTAGCAGATGGTTATGGGGGTGAACAGTCATCCCAGGAAGGCACGTCTGAGTGGCGACAACGCTGTAGGGAGGCCTAGCTCACCAAACCCTCTGTAGTTGGTGGAGAACATGCCCCCTCCCTGTGCAACGGCTTGCCCACCCGGAACGTGTGAATGGGAGCTTCTCTGGAAAAATGTTTTTGTAGATGTCATTAAGATAAGGCTCTTGACATGAGACCGTCCTTGACGAGAGTGGCTGTAATGGCAGTGGCAAGCATATTCCAGGTGTGACATCAGAGTGGTTTTTGTCTTTCATTAGCTCACTGGGCAGGATGCCCTCAAGTTCCATCGGTGCTGTTGCAAACGGCAAGGTTTTCTGCTTTTTCACGGCTGAGTAATATCCCATTGCATTTGCATAGCATGTGTTCTTTATAAATTCAGCCACCAGGGGACACCTGGGTTGTTCCCTTACCTTGGCTACTGTAAATAATGCTGCAGTGAACAGGGGGGTGCGTGTATCTTTTCAAATTAGTGTTTTCCTTTCTTTAAATAAATACCCAGACGTGGAATTGCTGGATCATACAGTAGTTCTGTTTTCAATTTTCTGAGGAACTTCTGTACTGTGTTCCATAGTGGCTGCAATAATTTATATTCCCGTTAACAGTATAGAAGAATCCCATTCTCATCAACAGCAACATTTGTTATTTCTTGTTTGTTCGATAACTAGTCATTCTAACAGAGGTGAGACGCTGTTTCATGATGGTTTTGATCTGCATTCCCCTGATACTTGGGGACCTTGCACATCTTTTCATGTACCTGATGGCCATCTGTATGTCATCTTTGGAAAATGTCTATTCAGATTTTCTGCCCATTTTTTAATTGGACTGTTTAACTTTTTGCTCTTGAGTTGTATGTGCTCTGTATGTATTTTGGATATTAATCCCTTTTCAGATGTATGAATTGTAAATATTTGTCTTCCATTCAGTAGGTTGCTTTTTCATTTTATTGACGTTTCCCTTTGCTATGCAGAAGCTTTTTACTTTGATGTAGCCTCCTGTTTATGTTTACTTCTGCTTCCTTTGCTTTTGGTGTCAGATCCAAAAATTATCACCAAGACCCGTGTCAAGGAGCTTACTGCCTGTGTTTTCTTCTGCAACTTTTGTGGTTTCAGGTCTTGCATTCAAGTTTGTAATCCATTTTGAGTGAGGTTTTGTGTGCGGTGTAAGATAGGGGTCTGGTTTCATTCGTTTGTACGTGGCTGTCCAGTTTTCCCAGCACCGTTTATTGAAGAGACTGTCCTTTCCCCATTGTATGTTCTTGGCTCCTTAATTTCTGTTGTTTTAAGTAACCCAATTTGTGGTAATTTGTGATGGAAGCCGTAGGAAACTAATACACTTCTGTAGACCTGCCTGAAAACAAAATGAAGCATTTATATAGAGAGAGACATAAACAAACCCACAGACACACATCTCACATGCGCACACACACACAATCACTTTTTCTAATTTGTGGTGAAAAACGGCACCTAATTGTTTTAACTAGCATTTTTGTTTTTCCAGGTAATTTGATTATGTTACCATATGTTTGCTAGTGATTTGTGCTGGGATACAATTTTCCTTGGGTCTTTTGTGTGTTTGCATATTTTATGAGCAAGCCATAGAATGTTGTTTTCCCAGACCGTCTTTTGAAAGATACTTGAATTAAGAAACAACAGCCTTGGAAAACGGAGTCTCCCCTGTCAGAAAGGACAGATGCGGTCACTCCTTACGATCAGCCCTCAGGGTTCCTAAGCTCAGGGCCCCCATTCTCTAATGCAGCTCTCCCAGTGTGTCCCCTGGCCCTCTTTACGTGGCTCTGTGCTCCCTGGGCTTGTGGCATCAGTGCAGTGGTGATACCCTGGCTACTGTATTTGCAATGAGGCATAATCTGTCTGTTTCTGATCCAGGAGTCTTATGTCTTTTACCGGCATCCTCAGCTCTGTGGCAGGCTAACTCGTTAGCTTACAAGAAGTGTAAAACCAGGTCAGACTGTCCTCTTTTTCAGTAGTCTTCTTAGTCTGTCCGACTGTCAAACACGCGTGTCTGGCCTGTCTGTCTTATGAGGTCACAGCCAACACCGGTAACAGTCGCAGGGAGTCAGTCCCCTGAGAGCACGGGACATGTTCCAAAACTGAGCTCGTATTTTGTCCTTCAAGTACTTCTTCCCCGTTTTTGGAACCTCAGTTAATGTGCTCAGCATTTCACACTCGAGCAGAACGGATTCTTCCTCTCACAGCTGCATAGAACCAGCTACTATTCCCTGGTCCTTGATTTCCTGATATCGCTTGTCCACACACCCGTCTCTGCCTTTGTGTTCGTCTAGGTCTCTTGGGGAATAGATGCCTAGACAGGACTAAACATGTTAGAACTTTACTGGGGGAAATACTCCCGTGGTGAGAATTCTGGGAAGGCTGAGAGCCTTCAGGCCCTGATAATAAGACTGCTTCTGCGTGAGAGGATGAAGACTTGCGTGGGAGCTTTGGGAATGTCATGCAGCCTGAGGGACGCTGAGCAAGTGGGGGATGGCGGTGGGGTGGGGGGCAAGGCCAAGCCCACCCTCAGGGGGCCCTGCCCTTCCCGGAGTGAGCCCTCTGTGGTGTCCTGCCCAGGGTGCGCTGCTCCTGAGGGACACCCAGCTTGGCATGAAGGCCACCTGGCAGTAGAAGTTACTTACTTTCCCTTTATCTGCATGTCTGTGAAGCACTCTCTCCTGGTCACTGCTGCACCCACGCAGGATTCTGAGTTTTAACAATAGTTTCAGTACTCAGCCTCATCCAGAAACTGCCAGTGCTAACCTGTCTTTGAATGATTGAAAGAATCATGTTCCCTAAAGCATGGATCTGACCATTCTTTTGTTTATAAGAAACTACCAACATTTTCTTATTCCCAATCCTATCCTTCAACATCTCATGCGGAAATTATTTTGAGTCCACCTGATGGGACCACAAGGTAGTTAGCTAGCTATTCGGTCCAGCGTCATTCTGGGTGTTTCCATGAGGGCGTGTCTGGATGAGATTAATATTTAAATCTGTAGACTGCCTGCCCGCTTTCTTTGGGGGCCCCGTCCAGTCAGGAGAAAACGTGCAGGACACAAAGGCCGACCCTCCCCCAAGTAAGGGAATTCCTGCTGCCTGTCCGCCCTCCGTCTGGGACATTTTTGGACCTGCCTTTGGACATCAGCCCCTGGGGGGTCTCCAGTTGGCCACTCACTCTGCAGATCTCAGATTGTCAGCCTGTGTGGTCACCTGAGCTGGTTCCTTCCAACAGATCTCAGCCTCTCTCGCCACAGACAAGTGCACACACACGCACACACACATGCACACACACGCACACACACACATGCACACACATATTGCTTCTGTTTCTGAGAATTCTGACTACTACCTAGTCTGTGCACATTTTATCTAAATTATAATGCACACATACTCATTTAAAAATAGAATGGGTTATTTACTATTTGGGGAGATTTTCCTCAGCCACTGCGTCCCTTTGTTGTGACCACTGTGCTAGCTCCTGGGCACCCTGGTGTTACAAGTTGGGGCACCAGGAAAAACCAGAAAGCAGATGCTCTACACTGCTTCATTATACAAGACTCTATTACGTTCCTGCTGTCTGGGGAAAGATCTGACAGGTTAATTAATTTGTCTCTTCTCTTATCTAAGCACATCCATCACACAAGTCCTCTCTGCAATGCAATATGGTACGTCTTGACGAATAACAACATGGCTGTCTGCAAACCCTTGTGACACTCAGGTGTAGTTGTGTTTTGTTATAAGCATCTGGAGTCAGAGAGATGGAGCAGCTTTCCTCCAGGTTTGGATGTATAAGCCATGACACATAGGGTTTGTGGGAATGCGGGCTGGTGAATCCCAAGTGGCACAGCTCTGAGTGACTGTGGGTGTGTGAGAATGTGTGTGTGAAAGAATGTATGTGTGTGAGTGTGCGTGCATGTGTGAGTGTGCGTGTGTGAGTGTGAGTGTGCGTGCGTGTGTATGCATGCACGGGCATGAGTTTGTACGCTGGGGTTTCTGAGGCTCTTAGAAATGATGCGCTAAACCAGGTGTCCCCTTGCCTGGTTGGCATAATGGCAGAGAGAGAATCAGCTCGTACTTTACCTACTTTGTTGGCGGTTAGACGGTGGCCAACAGGACGTCTTCCTATGCGCTGTAGACTGAATGTTTGTGTCGCCCTGAATTTCTGTGATTAACCCGCAGTGTGATGGTATGTGGGGAGGGGACCTTGGGAAGTGGTCAGGTCATGAGCGCAGAATCAGGGCCCTCATCAAAGAGGGCCCGCAGAGCTCCCCGCTCCCCTCCAGGACTTGAGGTCACAGCGAGGAGACTGCGTGTATGAGCCGGGAAGAAGGCCCTGACCTTGGACCTCCCAGCCTCCAGATCGGTGGGGGATGCATTTCTGTCATTGCTGGTGTTTAACTGCAGCGTCCTGAACGGACTGACATGAGAGGAGAGAGAAAGCAGACCTACTGGGGGCAGACATCGTGGTCGCCTTACTGCTTCAGTGGGGAGCGTAGACCAGCTTTCCAGCATTGGATCATTGCCACCTAGTGACACGTCCTGTGCTCACAGTCTGTGCTCCGAACGCTAGTTACCGAGTATAACGCACTTTCTCGTCCGCAGGACGTGGTCACGGCTGTGGCCGGAATGGGAGGTAGAATGGAGTTCCGTTTCCACGAAACATTTACTAACGTCGGAGAAGGTGGTTTCCCAGTGTAAGAGAACTGTTTGTGTAAAGACGGCCTCTGCGATAGAATCACCGTTGAAGAACGTTCCAGAACACTACGTATGAGTTAATCAGGGCTGGAGGCTTCTGTTTGAAATGTATCGCCACCTAATTTGTACTCGGAGCCGTGAGAATGGGTGAGGGCCCCAGCGACGGAGTGTGGGGCGATGCCGGTGAGAAGAGGGGCCGCTTCGGCATCCAGCAGGCAGAACGGGGCACAGCGGCCAACGCACAGTTTCATGAGATGATTCAGGCGGTTCCAGCGCCCTCGGCAAAGGCTGCGCCACTCGCGGGTTTAGTGGAACTAGGAGTCGTGTTTTTGCAGCTCTGGGGACTTCCAGCGTGACCCGGTGCCCTGGGGACTCGTTGTTCCAACAGCCGTTTAACCACAGCTCTAGGACAAAAGGAATTCAAGCACGTCCATGCGGTCTTTGCTAGGAACTTGAGGAAGCTGAGGAGGAATTTCTGAGAGAGAGGATCAACAAGCAAGTATTAGGTTGGTGCAAAAGGCATTGCAGTTTTTGCAATCATTTTTAACCTTTTAAACAGCAGTGACTTGTGAACCAACCTAATACATCAGCTACAAGGCCTGAGCACCGGAAATGGAGTAGTAATTTGGAGCCGATGAGCCAGATGTAACATTTAACGTTTGTTAACGGAGAGTCGGATACTAGGGCTCACAAATGACTGCAGCCTGAGAGGACGCAGTGGCTCGGCAGCGACCCCGCGTGGCCGGCGTTTGCATTTCCAGTCAGCTCAGGGCGAGCTTTGAGAGGTGGCCGCCCCATGTGCCCAAGACAAAGTACTTAACAGGGGCAGAGCCTCTGAAGGAAGGCGGTCCTGTGTGGTTTTTTGAGTTTTAGGGAGAATCAAAGGTGGATGATAGACTGGGCAACCTTGGGAGGGCAGTGCAGGGAGCACACCAAAGCAGAGGACATTCACCCTGCGAAAGGGAAACCTCAGTTGTCTTTAACTGTGAAAAATTACCCAAAAAGCTAGGTGAGGCAGATTCTTTCGGTCCTGGCTTCTATTTAGATAAAGCTGTCAAGAAAAGAAAGCTGGAGTAAGTGATATTTTATCAGAGCTGAGAAGGAGGTGATGGATGGAGCAGAAGAAGGATCTGGGGGATTGAGTCTGGCCCGAAAAACCACAACTGCGTAGCCTGAGGCAGGTATGGAGAGGGTTTGGAAAAAGAGTAGGACCTCTCTCTCTGTCTCTGTCTGTGTCTCTGTCTCTCTCTCTCTCTCACACACACACACACACACACACACACACACACACCAGATCACGTGTGTGTGCACAGATACATTCCAGCATAGGTGTGCTCTGAAAAGGAGTCATTTCACCAAGGGCAGCCGAGTCTCAGGCTGTAGACACACTGCGTGGAAGGGAGGTGACAGGAAGCATTTCAGAACGGCGTCACTTCAGCGTGGTTAGTGCGCTGTCCTGAGGCTGGCGACGGCTCCTGTGCACTGTTGGTCTAGGTTACATCATTGAAACTAAACCGCACTGCTTTATTTAACTCAATGTCGTCTTGTAATGGTTATTTGAACATTCTGTCCCATCCATTTAGGCAAAATTATTATGATTCAAGTTCATTTTCTATGTGAAATAGGGCAACCTTAAAAAAAAAAAAAGACTTCAGCAAGCAGTTGACTATTCAAAGAGAGATTACTACTAGTTATCTGCAAATATTTCCATGTTTTTGGTTATCACTGATTTTGCTAAATTAACAACTGTGTTAATATTGTTATTATCGTCTTGCTGTCTTTGCTTCCCGAAGATTATTTCAGGGTAATTTCCTTGTGTGAACTTCAGTCAAACTTCTACAGTCCAAAATTACCCTTTTCCTGATTATGATTTCCTGAGGAAAGTCTTAAAGATTATATCACACCTCTTCTCATGTGTGAGTACTGCATTCGATCTGATTAAATAAGCAACAAATAATTTAAAATTTAGCAGATAATATCCTAAAGAGAACGATAGAGCAAAAGCAAGTTTATAGTTTAAAAAAATAAGAATGTTATTTTTTCTTCTAAAACATAAATGTCTCCCTAAAGGCATATGAGCTTTTACAAAGGGGATTCATATACATAGCAACTTGATCGTCACAGAGGTTTTGGTTAGAACAGGTATTATGTATATAATTTTGAAAATCAGGAAACATCACAGGTATACAGCAGCTTTACAGAGCGAGCGGAGAAGTAAGCACTGGGTGGCAAAGCCACAGGTCCAGGTTGTCCACAGTGAGTTGGCCACTTTCCTAGAGATGTTTTACTGAAAATGGACTACACTGACCAGTAAAGGACAGAGAACAATCTAAGCCGGGTGGATTCATGTTTGATCACAGGTACCAGTTTCTACAACATGTGACATCGTAGACTTCCCCTGCTTTTTGAACCTTTTTGCCGTGACGGTCAGATATATCCAAATGAGTATTTCCATCTGCTGAGTGTGGATGGAAACTTCTAGAAAGAAAGTTTAGGAAAGCAGATGTATGTTTTTCTATATTGCTGTGTTTTTCAAGAATGAATAACAACAGAAAATTTTTATACATAAAATAACATCATTTATATGCAGAGTAGCTCAAATTGCTATTATTAAACACATAAAATAGTCAAAATATCAACTTTTTGTTTTTTATGGATTTTTGACACATTTTGGGGAGAAAAAAAACCTTGCAATCAATTAACACAGCAAAAGAGTGAAACAATGTGTCCTTGGCTTCCCAGACACCCAGATTCCAACCAGTCTGCTAATCCTTCTTTGTAATTCCTTTCCTGGTTCAGCCTTTCACTGTCTGACACTCGGTTTTCAGCAGGTGGGACGCTTCCTTCTCCCTGCCGCCTGCTCACTTTTCCTTCCAGTCTCAGACGTCTCTTTCCAGAATCCACCAGCCTGTCCAAGTCCCAGTGTGTAGTCTGAGCAGGACATGGCCTCTGCTGATGGAAGTGTGCTTGTGTAAGGAGAGGAACTGGAGACACCCGGACATGTTTCCAAAAACAGTTCCTTGGAATGCATTTTGTCAACTAAAAATAAGTAAAAGAAACAAGCATTGAGGAACAGTCGTCATTTCAAATATAAGGCTTTGTGATGAAACTGATTGACCTGTTCCAAGAACTTCCAAAATTCAAGACTAGAAGCTGAGCACGCTGACACGACACTATTAACAGAAGGAGAGAGGGAGTTGAGGACGGCCGACCTTGTCACTTACATGGCCAGGACCAAAGCACTTCAAGGTAGAAGCACTGGGGGAACATGGTGTTTTCTGTCCAAGTCCCTGCCGTGACCCTGACCCCTAAAATCGTGCCAGCATGGAGTAGTTGTTACTCGATATTTATATCAATGAATAAATAAATTCAGGGATGGAGAGAAGGAGTGTCACTGAAAGAGCCTATGGTATGATGGATATTCCAGAAGACTGTTTCAGTAGATTCCCTTTTCCTTAAAATAGTTTTAAAAACGAGTAGCTCGGGAATGAACCTGTCCAGTGTGGTGTTCTTTTTTCCTCTAAGTGAACATAACCATCAAATTCTCTGACACTGTCAACAGCAGAATGCTTGCTGATGTGACAGCGTCACAAACCTTGTTGTGTGTGGCACGGGGAAATCTGAAAGGAACTTTGAATGATAAATAACTGGTATTTTTACTTCCTGATTGGATCAGATTAGTATTGATTTTCTTTGTGTTTAAGGCAAAATGTTGTATGCCTCTTTGGATTCGTTCTTTCCAGCTCATTTATTATTGATGGAGAACACAAAGGTCAACTGTGATTTCGTGAGAGTGTGGGTCTCCCCTTATCAGCAATTCTAAGATTAGCAGAGTAGAAATCAGTGTGCAGAGGACCAGTTAATAATTTGCTACGGGACATATGGGTGCCGTTTGAGGATTCTTGCTGTGGCCACCAACTGGTTTTATTTTTTATATTGTACTTAGTAATTAAAATGTTGTCATTGGTTTGTTTTTTGTTTGTCTGTTTGTTTTTGAGACAAAAAAAACATTTGCTTTAGTGCAGTGATTGGCCGAGTTTGATCACATGCCTGTTTCTCTACATAGGAAAAGGTGGGAAACCTAATAGTCCCATCTGATTTTACTCAAAGACAGAAAATAAGTTCCCTCAAGGGACACTGGTACTACCATGTTTCCCCCAAAATAAGACCTAGCCAGACAATCAGCTCTAATGCATCTTTTGGAGCAAATATTAATATAAGGCCCAGTCTTATTTTACTATAATATAAGACCAAGTCTTAATATATAATATAATATAATATAATATAATATAATATAATATAATATAATGTAATATAATATTATACCCGGTCTTATATTAATTTTTGCTCCAAAAGGTGCATTAGAGCTGATTGTCCAGCCAAGTCTTATTTTTGGGGAAACATAGTAATAGAGGAAAAAATTATTTTTGTGTCTCTTTTATTAGATAATTGTCTCACTAATGGATGGTACATGCCATGAGAATTGAGTTCCAGAGAACTAGGAAGCAAGACTCAAAAGGAAGGCCAGTGCCAGAAAGAGATGGGGTGGGCTGCCAGGGGGTGCTCATTCATTCTACTGGCATCTCTTAATGACAGAAAGAGTATTTACACTGCAAGGTTGTAATTCTGTGTTTCTGTAATACTGATAGAATACAACCGATATCCTGTAACACTAATTAGATAATAAATGAAACAAAAATGTGTCTACAGTATTTTAGAAACTTCATTCAACATTGAAAACATATGGTCACATATTTCATGTATCATTGGGTGAAGAAAATCCACACTATTTTTCTTGCAAATTTAGCTTTTCTGAAAACACAGCCACCGGCAAGTAACTATGGCATTCATCTTCCTCAAAGTATTTACTTTCATTTCAAATAAACATTTGTTGAGGGAAAAAATGAGATTTGAATTTCCCCTATTTTGGAAGTTCTGTCAAGGTATACAGTGTACTGCAGCCACGAGCGTGTGTGGTGACGTGGAAAGGGGGACCTTCGGAAAAAGTCCATCTGTGTCTCCGTGGGCCTGTGGCAGCCTAGCAGCACTTATCTGGAGTTGTACAAACCCTCAGGCTAGTCCTCTGTGGATCTGCTGTTGGATTGTTCTCTGTAAATAGTATATGAATGAAAGAATGATAATTAATACACAGCTTAAAACACAAAATAATGGCATTTACTTTATAAAATAAACTATTGCTTCACTGAGGAAAGACATTGATATGTAAAAGCATTGCTCTCAGAAGAACATTACTTTTCACCATGCTTACTCCCTTTTAAAATTTATTTCTATGCTTTCCATTTATAACTATATATTTTTACAGATAGGAAATAATATAACCTGTGTGGGACTGCACACCTGGCTACAAAGCCTTGCCTTCCCATCAAAACGTAGACTTTAGGCCTGTGACTCTGGGTTGGCCCTGCAGCTTTCCTTGGCCCGTCAGACATGAGCAGCCATGTCACAGCATGATCAGACATAATGCAGATCATTGCAGA
This sequence comes from Rhinolophus ferrumequinum, assembly GCF_004115265.2. Classification (NCBI taxonomy): domain Eukaryota; kingdom Metazoa; phylum Chordata; class Mammalia; order Chiroptera; family Rhinolophidae; genus Rhinolophus; species Rhinolophus ferrumequinum. The sequence goes on along the minus strand of NC_046301.1, from coordinate 2,452,483 downwards.
CGTGTCATGTATGAACAGGAAAATCACAGAAAATGAACAGGGATGGGTAATAAGAGTGGACTATTGGTATTATTGAGAACTATGATATAATTCCTATTTCTTTGGGCCCAATACACACACGTTATCTGGATAAATCACATTTACCTTAAAGAATCAGCTTAGACATCAGTTGCTCCAAGTTCCTTCACTGATTCATCAGATACAGAGTCAGATCCCCGTCAAGCTGCCCCGGACGTCTAGAATAGTTCCCCGTCAGAATAGAACCTGGTAGTAACTGTTTAGTTTGGGGGTGTTGTATGATGAGGACATGGGCCTGTCTGACACCCTCAGTGGTGTACTCAGCATTGGTAGAAAACTAACCATTCAATAACAGGTGTTAAAATAATGTTAAATGTAATCAAAACTTCTGCAATTGATTCTTTAAGAATTATTCAAAAACTCTAGGTGCCTTCTCTCTTTAGAAATCTCAAATATATGTTCTAAAAAATATAATAACACACCTTCTCCACAGTAGAACGCTCTAATCTCCTTACTTAGTTTGACTCCTGTAACATACATTAGCATATATTGATTAAACCAACGGAGATTGAAGTCCTTTCAAAGGAGGTAGAGAAAATACTACAATTATAATGATTCCTAATCAAAGCCGAAGATAATGAAATCTTGCCAGACAGAAATTTATCTACCTAGATGATTAAAATAAAGAGATAAAAAGGAAAAAAAAAGGAAAAGGAAAAAAGATTCAAAGCATTTTAATTTTATACAGGAAAAAAAGCTATCCTTGGAAGATCAACTCTACCTTTGCAGTCACAGGCTCAATTAGGTTCAGTTGTACTCGCTTTCTAAAACTTCTTACATGAATTTCTCTACTGGATTTGACTGTCATGGCTTTGCATATGAATATACTCGTGTCAAGCTGTCGGGATTAATTTAAATTTGATTTAACTTGGTTAATACTAATAGTCTGTTTTGACAAATTGAAAAAAAAAGTGCCTTAAGAAACTGACAGTAAAAGTACATGAAAATTTTTACATCCGTGAGAAATGTGTTTTATTGGCTATAAGTATTAACATTACACAAGAGAAGCAATGTGTAGAAATATTCATTGTAATGTTTATGGAAACAGGGCAAGAATCTCAGGCCAAAGAATAATGACAAAGCTCTGTGGACTATAATGAGAAATGCACCTTGAGTTTTAGAAAACTGTCTTCCAGCTTTTGAGAGGAAGCTGTGTGGGTTTTGTTTCTTTTCCCTGAACCACTTAAACAACAGGACAACGGCTTCAGCAAGTGTCGTGAGCATCTGTAAAGGCAGTTGCCACACTTCAGTCTCTTCCTGAAAGCCAAGGGGGCATTAACCCCTCGGCAGGGCCCTACGTCCCTGCGTGGTACTCGTGACGCAAATGGGGAACAAAGTCCCAGCACACAGGTTCAGGTAGAGTGAGTAACACAGCTTTATTTGGGAACCAATGTCCCTCCAGAGGCCAGGGCTCTGGTCAGCACAGAAGGTTGTACAGAGTAGAACAGAATTTAATAACGAACCAAGTCCCAGAGTCAGTCGACGTGGAGAAGGTCCCTGGTCCGGGAGAGACACTGGGCCCACGACGGGACTGAGGCCAGCTGATCTTACAAGGAAGAACTTGGGAGAGTCCCGGAGTGTCGCGGCTTGCACCTCGCAGAGGACTGTCGGAGCGCCCAGAGGAACATCCCAAACATCCCGGAGGATTGTTCCGGAGTGTCTCGCTCAGAGCCTCACGGAGGGTCTTAGCCGAGCGCCCAGTCGGACCACTCACAGCATTGTCTGGAGTTCTGCTTTTATCCTCTTTTCCTTGGACTTGTTTACTTCTTGGGTGATAACCTGAAGTGGTTTGCCAGGATCTGTTTACCTCTTAGGTGAACGTGTTTATCACTCAATTTTGTTATGCTGTTTCACACATGAACATAAACATGTTTACTTTCATGTATATGCTCTACACATAAACATGTTTACTATCCTTTCACTCTTATCAGTCTCCCACCTACTAGTTAACAACTTGTTTTGCAAACCTCAATCCAACAGCAACCTTGTTTCTAGTACATGTTACATGCTCTACACAGCAAGGACCATTGGAAGTGTTGGTACCGGAGCATGTATGAGTGGGCGCCTTCTCCATCACCATCATCATCACACAGTCCCCAGTCACAAGACAGGTCCCACACACACGCCCCGCCCCCACGCCCCTCTCGCAAGGAGTAGACGTGAACCTGGTGCTCTGTGGGCAGCTTCTCCCAGAAAGAGGAGGAAAGTGAATGGGGAAGTCTATCCCAGACTCCCTGGTTCTGTGACTGGCCTCTCTACTTCCGGCTCAGTGCTGGAGATGTTTGGAGGAGCAAGACCGAGGGCACATGTTGTCTGGAGGTGGGCAAGTGTCGCTGTCCAGCTGGCAGACCTGGCACCTCCGTGTACTTACAATCTGAGAAATGCCTGTGCTTCCGGGATCCAAGGGTAGCCTGCATGTGCTGGACACAGGAAAGTGACTGGCTCAGCAGCTTCTCTTGATAAAAACAGATTCCACTGAAGCCCCATATTGGACAGGAGGCTCACACACCAACACCGGCACCGGAGGAAGCTGAGAGACTCCCGCTGACCGAGACCTGGGAGTGAGGGAGGAGAAGGGATCAGGAGGGCTTCCTATCCCCAGTGCTTGTCGCGTATTTAACTACTTGTGGTTTTGCTTTGTGTTTTCCTTTGCTGGCACCCGCTTGTTTTTCTCCTGGGCCCATTTTTCTCTTGAGACTTTGGTGTTTTTCTTATTACTTTTAGGAGTGCTTGCATATTTAGGAAATTAACCCTTTGCTATGATCTGTGTTGCAAGTATATTTTTCCAATGCGATCCTTTCTCGACTTCGTTTATGGTGATTTTAGGCACACAGAATTTTTAGTAGAAAGAAAACTTAAATATTCTGTCATGGCTAGTGTGAATTGTGTGTGTGAGAGAGATTATTTTTGTTCTATTTCAGAAGTGTGAACTTCATTTGAGGGCATTTAAAATTACTGAGCTTAATTTTTTTCAGTCATTTATATCAGGAATTGACTTTGATTTAGATTTTTTTTTTCAAATGGTAATTGGTGTATGCTGTGTACTTTACTTTGATACCTGTTTTGCTTTGTTTGTGTTGTTTTTGTTTGTAAGAGCTGTTGGGTTTGTGTATATTTGGGAGTTTAGAGCTTTGGCAGGGGGACATGGGAAGCAAAGCTTAAGCAATGTTCCCACAGACTTTCAGGAATAATGTTTCTGTGCAGTGCCTTTTATCACTTGACAAAATAAGCCATTTGGGTTTCACAACGGTGATTAGACATCGTATCCCTTTCTGCCCATTCTTACTTGCCGTGAATTTCCTGGGCACCATTTTAGTTTTCAGGGGCATCGCTCGGTGCCCCTCCCACCTCCATGAGGGGAGTGAATCCTGCCTCGCTCCCTGAGTCGCTCAGTGTAGAGAGTGGGAACACTTTCTCAATAGGCACCACTTTAAATGATAGCCTTGCCACCTATTACTTTTTAAAGTCTGAAATATGTATTTTCAAATGAACATGCCAGCTGAAAAGTCGTGTAGAACTAAAAACCTACAATCTGATATGGTCTTTTAGAAGCTTGTAATTTTATGAACATGGTGATCTCAACCAAAAAACACAGCTGTTTATGCTATAATACTAGCCAACTTCTGTGCAGTTCAACATATTGGCAAACCAGGAAGCTGCAGAAATGACACTAAAATAATGCTATAGTCTAGAATTGATCATAAACTTACGCACTTTAGCCTAGTATAACTAGACCTAAATTGACAATGCCCGCAACTGCTTAGTTTTCATCACTTACACCATGTTTGAAATACCACAGGGTAGAAGATAGATTTTTAGCTGGGTTAATTGGCATCGGGGGGAAGTAAACATTATTTCTTGTGGTCTAGGAACCAATCACCTAGTGAAAGTTCTAATTAGAATATAAGAAATATCTATTAAGTATAAGTATTTATTAAATTACTATTGGTGAGTAACAAAGACATAAGAACCTTAACTAGGTTCTATTTTACTATTATTTTAAATCCTTACATTTAGGATCAAGTTGGCAAGACGCAGAGACCATGCTTTGTGGAATTGCTAATTCTGATGTTTCACACCCGGGGGCGGGGGTGGCGAGGGACAAACTACAGCACTTACAACATTATTTTAGCATCTGTTATTTAAAACTGTAATATTTTTTCCCTTAAAAATAAGTGGCATATCTTGTACTTTTTCTAATCTAATTCCCTCTTTGTGCACTTACTCTCTGGAGAAAAAAACAAAAAACAAAAAACAAAAACAAAATGCTAAAGGAATATGTGCCACCTAATTAAAATAATGACATTGAATTGGGGCTTCTGACCTCCAGAAATAAGATGTTTCTATTTTATGCTATAAATTTGTGGTAATTTGGTAAAGCAGAAATAGGAAACAAATACAGTTACTCAATCTTTTTATTTTTTCATGAGCTTAAAAATGCATTAGAAATAATTCAATACCTACCTTGTGTAAAATCCAACATCTTGCACATAAATGTTAGTTTTTATAATTTATGTTTTGGTAGAGGCATACTGGTATAGGAAGGATTTCAGAGGTATAGGTATTGCCTACAACAAGTATTTATGAAAACTTTTAGGATCGTGCGCGTTTTTATATAAGTCAGCCTATGCCAAATATTTTTGTTAGGGAGGGATTCACCTAACTTGGTATGGCTTTATAAGACCTTCTCAGTAACCGTGAAATAGTCGATCGTGAGTCTTTGTCATCGTTAGAGCATTCTATATATAGACAGCTAGCAATGTTTACTTGTAGATGTACTAATATTACAATAATATAAAAATGAATACTTGTTCAGTATCTTAGGTGGGAAACCTTGGATCTTATTCTAATATTGGTTTCTTGCAGGGAAATCACAGCCTGTAGTCCTGAATTGTTAGAAGGGACAATTTTAGAAGCGAGGACATCAGTCATCCCTAGAGAGCTGTCTTATCCATCAAGGACCCAGTCTGGGTCCTGCCAGAAGAGGTGTCTTACTGGATTAAGTGAGAAACTGGACTTCCGTCTCCTTGGTATAGGAAAATAACACTAAAACTGTCTTTCTCTTAGTTATATAATTAAAAATTGTACATAATTTCTGGGACATCCAAAGCAATAAATTCACAGAGGTCAAGTCTTATGTGTTGGAGGGTAAGAACGAGGAACATATCAAGGGGAAAAAGAGACGTTTTGGAGAATCGGGCCTGTACATGTAATGGCTGCAGCAGCTGAGTCAGCTTCCCACAAATTACAGATGATGTGTACTGCGGCAGTTTGTTTTTACTTAGGAACTTGTGAATGAAAAAGTCTAAATATACAAGCACATCTCCTATACGATTCTAAAGATCTAGTGTACAGAATATGCCTCATTGCCCTGTATTCCAATTTCTTATTTCATGGCATCACTTTACTTTAAAAAAACTACTTTTCAGACAACATACATTCACTTCATCATGTCATGGCCTTTATCTTTCCCTTTGAAAATATATATATATGTACACACACACACACACACACATATATATATATATATACATATATATATATATATATATATTTATATATATATGAATATATGTATGTCATATATGGCATATAATATTAAACACACATATATACCATTTATATACCACACATATATAAATCATTCTAAATACGATCTTAGTTTTATCCCTTTATTGTGCCATTATTAACAATGAAACTGGCATAAAGTATAAGTTTGTTATTAGGCAAAAAATGTTTGCTAAGTTGGCATTTTATCCATGGTGGGCTGTCTGTGCTACGTTTCTGATAAACCATGGTTATCCTGTATTTAATGAATTTTCTTCCAGTAAGCTAGCATCTCTTCGTGGAAAACTGTTCACTTTGGGTTTGGCTGTTTATCACAGCTTTGGTACTATCCCTACAGCCTTTCCTGCTCTTTTGAAATAGGCTGTTAGGTTTGTCACTTAGACAATCAGATAAATAATAGCTGTTGAGTTTATTGTTTCTGAAGGTCATTTTTTGCAATACCTTAGCAATGTCTGTTAAATGGCTGATCAACATCTGTTGGATAGAAAACATAAATTCTTTATAGGAAAGTAATTGAACCCTGAGACAGAAGAACACAAATATAAAATAAATTGCCTTTACTTCTTTTCCATTTCCAAAGTTCACAGTCTGCTGGGAGATACTTGTTAGAATGATGTATGTGTTTAATTTCATCCAAATAAGCAAACAAGAAGTTTGAGATCTGAAGCAGACTTTGTGCATTACAACTCTACAAATTAGTTGTAATCTATGCTTCCATTCCTTTGGAGAGAAGCAGAAGTCTTTCTTTTTTATTTCTTGATTTACATTATCGATCAGGGACCATCTTAATTCTCCTGTAACTACATGTATCTTCATTATGTCGGAGGAAGCTCTGGGCCTCTCCACCGCGCTGGCATTTCCATCCGCCTTTTACAACGTGCCTTTCCAGCCAGGCAGCCACCGGAGAGCAACGTGGGGAGCAGCGAGGACATCCAAGGACTGTAAAACCTGTCCTCTCGGGCACCATGTCTGCGTTTGTTCCCTGAGAAGGAATTTATTGAAGCCACCGGCGTGTTTTTATGACTCCATGAGTTAGCTCTGAGGCTTGGACTAAATAATTCACACCTCTGCTGTTCCACTAGACCCAGGCTTGCAACCTCTGTGGTGTCTGCCTGCCACGTGCGGCTCACTGAGCCAGTACACGTCCGCGCAAGCATCTCCAAACGCTTCCACGTGCTTGGGAGCCGTCCAAATCCTCACCTGAAGTTTCCCAAAACTCCGCCCTTCTTTCTGTGGAGGTGCAGCCACCGCTGCAGAAACAAATCAAGATCCCTTCACGTATCAAAGGGACTTGGAAAGAACGTACAATTAAAATTTTCTTAAATGTTTTAAGAAAGAGAGGGGAGGGACCTCTGTGGATTCTGGAAGGGGCTGGGTAAGATGTCGTTCAGGGAGCACGGCTGGGGAGCCGTGTCTGAGGTGGGCATCCTGAAAGCAGCAGCCGAGCCCAGGGGTCAGGCGTCTGTGCGCTCACAGCTTTTGCTCGCAACCTATAGTTACTTCGCAGACAGCTTAGTCATTTTTTATAGATGCAAATTATTTTTATCCTGATCTTCAGAGTTATCTCAGCGCTATCAGATTGTTGCTGTAAATCTAACCCTAATAACATAGTATCTTTGCTTACGAGAACTTTTTATTTTTGGTGGCACTCCTTTCCTGGGAAGCACCTTCCCTTAAGTAAAGGCAGAAATCAGGGTGAGAGCCACCACGTTACCTACATAGTAAAGATTTATCCCCAAAGGCAGTGTGACAATTTCAAAGCACAAGCCAGATATCACAAAACTCCCTCTAGGTATGTTTCATAGACTAGTTAAAGCTATAATATCTTGAAGATAGTCTCCTCTTTTTTTCCCCCCAAAACCCCAAATGCATTACTCCTTTTCAAAATGCTTTTTGTTCTATGGTTGAAAATAATCCAAGTAAGACTCACCCTCAGTTTATTTGGGTGAGAAATAGACAGAGCCTAAATACGTTTTTCTTTCTAAAATCTGAAAAACACGTTTTTGAAAAAGGCTGTTAGTTATTGACCTAGTCATCTGTCCCCCCCTGCCCCCCGCCCCCCGCCCCCCGCAGGACTTCGAAGTCCTTCATTTCTAAGTTAGTATTTTCCCTACATCTGGAGTAACTAATATCACCAACAGTGATGTAGGTTGAGCCGGACTTTGCTCTGGTTCATCAGGAGAACAAGACCCCACTGAGAATCCTAGAACACAGGGATGACGCTGCAGCTCCGCCCCGCGCCCGCTTCACCTCACAGGCCGAGACCGCCCGCATCAGAAGGGTCAGAGGCACGGCTCCTCACTGACAGTTGTCCCTCGAGCACACAGGGCACTTCTCGGGAGCCCTCGTTCCCATCTTACCTGACAGGGATCGCAGGGGAAGCCGCAGGCCTGCACCAGTGGCAATCTGATGGTGACGAAGGGACCCAGGGTGAGAGGTTTGCAGCCACCACACTTGGATCTTGGCAGACCGAGTTCTTACCCGCAGCAACCACGGAGACCCAATTAGCGGCTTTACTTATGTGCAAAGCCTCGGCGGTGGCACAGTCTGACCAGGGAATTGGGCAGTTAGACAAGGAGCCCTTTGACCATGGAGCCTGGTGTGGCCTTGTCTAACCGGAAAGGCTGATAACGACACCCAGAAGGTGCACGGCCCAGCACTGCTCCCACGGAGAGGACAGCAGACGGAGCTGATGGCTCCAGAGCAAGGCCAGCAGCACCGTCCAGCCGCTGACCATGGGAGTGTCAGGCTGAATCAGGACCAAGAAAGAGATATGCCAGCCTTGGAGGGTTCCTGTCCTCCACCCAGGCAGGGGAACTAGTTCATAGTCCCACTCACTGCTGAGTGGAGGTTCCAGCCCCACCTGGCCAGAACACCTGGAAAGCTGCATAACCCTTCAGTGTTCAGGCAGAGAGGGGCAGGCAGAGCCGACAGGCTGCAGAGAAAAGCCAATGGACCTGTTTATCCAGAGAACACAGAGTATGGGTAGCTTGAGTCAGCTCCTTGCCATGCTTGGAACTGGCTCTTCCACAATATCCAGGCAGGGCAAATAATTCATAGTCCTACCCCACCAGAGACCCTGTCCAGAGCAAATGAGCAGCTGCAGAGCCCATTCAATAGCGCTGCTCACAGGAGCACTTCAACAGACAGCTCAGCCTGTGGCTTTCCCCATATGCACAGAAAAACTACAGGCGTCACCTGGCCAGAGAATTCAGTGCACTTGCGTACCTGATTCATGCCTCCAGACAATGAGGCATGCAGGCTCTGGGGCCTGTCCTGCCCGACCTGCTGCTTCGTGTAGGACTCTCAGTCCCACCCGGCCATCTAGTAAGCCTGACCAGAGAATCCAGGCAACAGCAGAGCCCATCCTACAGTCTTGCTTGGTCACGGAGCCAAGCCAGCGTTCTCAGCCTACTGTTCTCAGCCAGTGGCCTCACCCCCAGCAAGGCCCACCTATCTGAGGATGATACCAACAGACATATGCCGAAACCCAAACTGCTGACTGGTGAAGGACCGTCTGGGCCAGCACAAACCTGTAATGTCTGAAAGAGAAGATCACTTATTCAAATGTGCAGATACCAATGTAAGGAACCAGGAACATGGGAAATTGACACCACCAAAGGACACTAATAAACGTACAAAAATTACCCTAAAGATAAATACAGCGATCTATGAACTGTAAGGAATTCATAATGATCCTCAAAGAAGTTAGTTCTTGTAGTGAACTACAAGAATGCCCAGACACTTAAGTTGTATTAGGGCAAAAAAATCATGGACCAAACAAGAAGTTCAGCAAAGAAATAGAAACAAACAAACAAACACACACACAACAATAGAAATCCTATAGCTGAAAAATTGAATAGAAAGCTTCAAAAGGAGACTCTACCATGTAGAAGAAAAAGTTAGTGACTGAGAATATAGGGCATTTGAAACTAATCAGAGGGGCAAAGAGAATAAAAAAAGAGTAAAAGCCTATAGGACTTATGGAACACAAAAGAAAATAAAAATCTGCATTACTTGAAATCCAGAAGAAGAGAAAGAGACAATGTATATTTAAAGTGATACTGGCTGAAAACTTCCCACACCTGGGGAAGGAAATGGACATCCTGATCCATGACGCTCCAAAATAGGTTAAACCTGAATAGGGCTACAGAAAGACACCATATGATTATATGGTCAAAGACAGAGAATTTTAAAAACATAAGTTAAATTTAAGGAAAGTCCGAGAAGACTATTGGTGGGTTTCTCAACAGAAATGTTTTAAGAGCAAGAGAGAATGGAATGATATGTTCACAATATGGAAAGAAAAAATAAAAAACTGTCAACCAGGAATTCTATACCTGGCAAAGCTGTCCAGAAATGTACAAGAGGTAAAGAATTTCCTGAACAAAACAAAAACTGAGGGAGTTTATCACCACTAGACCTACCTTACAAGAAGCGTTAACAGTGGTTCTTTCACTGGAAGTAAGAGAACACTAATTAACATAATTAAAATATAAGAAGGTAGCATGAAACTCGCTGGTAATGGTACATACAAAGTCAAAGTTAGATACTATAATATGGTAATAATTGTTTATGACTCAATTACAAGTCTAGGTTAAGAGTTAAAAAACCAATTAAGTAAAAACAACCAAAATTACAACAATCCGTTACTGGGTTACTGGTTTCACAATATAAAAATATATAACTGTAAATCAATAACCTAAAAAGTGAGGGGGAACAGAAGTAAAAGTATAAAGTTTAGCAATGTTATTGAAGTTAATTTAATATAGGGTGTTATACTTTTAAGATATGTAAGCCTCATGGTAACCACAAAGGAAAATCCTGAGGTAATTATATAAAAGAACATGTTAAAGAAATCAAAGCATGCTGATACCAAAAGATATCAGAACAAACAAACAAAGCAGGATAATAAACAAGGAAAACAGATATACAAAATAGCCAGAAAACAATTATAAACATAGCAATAGTAAGTCCTTACCTATCAATAATTACTTTAAATGTAAATAAATGTAAATGAATAAATTCTCCAATCAAAAGACATATAATGGCTGCATAGATTAATAAAAACGAACAAGATCCAGTGATGTGCTGCCTACAAGAGACTTGCTTCAGTTTTAAAGACACACAGAAACTGAAGTGAAGGGATGGAAAAAAATTTCCAGCAAATGGTTACCAAAAAAAGTAGAGTCAGCAGCACATTAAAAGGAACATCAGAGAAAACAGACTTGAAACGAAAAATGGTAAAGAAGGACAAAGAAAGTAAAGAAAGTCATTAGATAATGATAAAAAGGGTCAATCCATCATGAAAATATAACAATTATAAATATTTATGCCCTAAGAGTTGGGGATTTTAATACCCCACTCTCAACAACGGACATCATTCAGAGAGTCAATAAGGAAACAGTGTATTTGAAAACAGTAGATTTGAACAAAACTGCAGATCAAATGAACCTAACAGACGTATACAGATATTCTATCTCATCACCACAATCCATATTCTTCTCAAGCACACATGGGGCATTTTCTAGGATAGAACACATATTAGACCACAAATGAGTCTTAGCAAATTCAAGAAGATTGAAATCATACCAAGTATCTTTCCTAATCTCGTAACACTGTGTTCAGAGATCAATAACTGGAGGAAAACTTAGAAATTCACAAATACATGAAATTAGACAACACTCTCCTGAAAAGTAATGGAACAAAGAAAAAATTAAAGGGTACATTTAAAAGTATCCTGAGACTAACAAAAACAGAAATACAACATTCAAAAAAAAAAGCAGGAGCGGTACTAGAAGGAAGTTTATACCAATAAATACCTACAATAAGAAACAAAATATTTCAAGTAAGCAACCTAAATCTAGGTCTAAAGGAACTGAAAAAAAAGAAGAACAGCCCAAATTAGCAGAGGAAGGAAATAATAAAGATTACAGCAGAAATGAAACAGAATAGAAAAATTACAGAAAATATGAATAAACTTAAGAGTTGGTTCTTAGATATACACCAAATGAACAAACATTTAGTTAAACCAAGGAAAAAAGAGAGGATCCAAATCAACAAAATAATTAATGGAAAGGGAGACATTACAGCTAATACCACAGAAATACAAAGGAATATAAGTGGCTACTTTGAACAATTGTACACCAATAAACTGAACAACCTAGAAAGAACAGGAAAATGCTGAGAAAATCAAAACGTACCAACAATTTATCTGGAAGAAACAGAAAATCAGAACAGACCAATTATGAGTTAGGCGATTGAATCAGTAATCAGAACTCTCCCAACAGAAAAAAGCCCAGAACCAGAAGTCTTCACTGGTGATTTCTACCAACATGTTAAGTAGAATTCATGCCAATCCTTCTCAAATTCTTCCAAAAAAATAAAAAATGAGAGAACATCCCCAAAGTCATTTTACAAGGCTAGCATTATTCTGACACCAAAGCCAGAAAAGAACACTATCAGGAAACTAGAGGCAAAAATCTTTGATGAATATAGACTCTAAATTCTGAGTAAAATACTAGGAAACTGAAGTCAACAGCACATTAAAAGGATCATTAGCCATGATCAGGTGGGACTTATCCCTGGGATGCAAAGGTGGCTGAACATCCACAGTCAATGTCATATATCACATTAACAGAATGAAAGAAAAAATTATGTGGTCATTTCAATAGACACAGAAAAAGCATGTGACAAAATTTAATACCTGTTCATGATAAAACTCTTCAAAAGTGAATATAGAAGGAATATACCTCAACATAATAATGGCCATATATGACAAGCCCACAGCTACCGTCACATTCAAGCATGAAAGGTTGAAAGCTTTACATCTGAGATGGGGAACCAGACAAGGGTGCCCACTCTCACCACTGCTATTTAACACAGCGCTGGAAGTCCTAGTCAGAGCAATCAGGGAAGGGAACTAAAAGTCATACAAACTGGAAAGAAAGAAGTAAAATTGTCTGTTTAAAGATGGCATGATTTTATATATAGAAAATCCTAAAGTCTCCATCAAAAAGTGATTAGATCTAATCAAGAAATTCAGTAAACTCCCAGGATACAAAATTAACATACAATATCTGTAGCATTTCTATACAGTAACAACAAAATTTCTGGAAAAAAAGACAATGTTCCCATTTATAGTAACATCAAAAATAATAAAATATTTAAGAGTCAGTTTAATGAGGTGAAATACTTTTCCCCTCAAAACTATAATACATTGATGAATGAAATTGAAGGAAACATAAATGGAAAGGTACCCCATGTTCATGAATTGGAAGAATTAATATTGTTAAAATATCCATATTATCCAAAGACTTCAATAGATTCAGTGTAATCTCTATCAATATTCCAATGGCAGTTTTTACAGAATTAGAAATAAGAATCCTAAAACGTATGGAATCACAAAAGACTGAATAGTCAAAGCAATGATGAGAAAGAAGGTGGGAGGCATCACACTTCCTGATTCCAAGCTGTAGTTTAAAGTTATAGTAAGCCACCCAGTCCGGTCTTGTCATAAAGAGACACATTGACCAATAGAACCGAATCAAGAGCCCAGAAACAAATCCTTACATATACGTTTTACTAATATTTGACAAGGGAGCCAAGAATACTTAATGGAGAAAAGACACTCTCTTCAATAGATGATACTAGGACAATTGAATAGTGACAAGTAAAAGAATAAAAATTAGACCTTTAACTTATAGTACTCACAAAAATTAACTCGAAATGTATTAAAGACTTTACTGTAAGGCCCGAGCACATGAAACTCCTTGAAGAAAACATAGGAAAAAAGCTCCTTGATGCAGGTCTTGGAAATAATTTTTGATATGATACCTAAAATATGGGTAACAAAATAAAAAATAAACAAATGGGATTGCATCAAACTAAAAAGTTTCTGCACAACAAAAGAAATTGTCAACAAAATGAAAAGACAACCTACAGAATAGGAAAAAATATTTGCAAACCATATATTTGATAAGAGGTTAATATCCAAAATATATAAAAACTCATATAACACAATGGAAAAAAATATATTAAAACATGAGCAAAGGACCTGAATAGACATTTTTCCAAAGAAGTACAAATGATCGCCAAGTATATGAAAATGTGTTCAACATAACTAATCATTAGGGAAATCCAAATCAAAACCATAATGAGATATTCCTGACACCGGTTACAGTGGCTATTATGAAAAAGACAAGAAATAAGCGCTGGCAAGGATGAGGGAGGAAAGGACACTCGTGCAGTTTTGATGGGTTGTACATTGGTGCATCCACTACAGAAAACAGTATGGAGGATCCTCAAAAAATTAAAAATAGAACTACCTTATGATCCAGAAATTCCACTTCTCGGAATCTATCCAAAGGAAATGAAAACTATTTTGAAGAGATATCTGCACCCCATGTTCAATGCAGCATTATTTACAGTTACCAAGACATGGAGACAACCTGAGTGTCTATGAATGGATAAAGAAGTTGTGATATATATATATACACATACATATACATACATGCATGCCGTTTGTGTCAGCATGGATTGACCTTGAGAATATTAGGCTAAGTAAAATAAATCAGAGAATGAAAAATATGTATAATCTTACTTATACTCGTATGTGGACTCAAAAAAAAAGGGGGGGGAGAAAAAAACAAACTGATAGAAGAAGAGATCAGATTTGTGGTTACCAGAAGCAGGATGTGTGTGTGGTCAGGGAGGATGAAAGAATTAGATGAAAGTGGTCAGAAGATCCAAACTTGTAGTTCTAAGATACGTAAGTCCTAGGGATGGAATGTACCGCATGGTAACTATACCCGTAGGTAGAACTGATGTGTGATATATGAAAGTTGTTAAGAATACATCTTCAGATGTCTCATCCGAAGGAAATCTTTCTTTCTTTCTTTCTTTCTTTCTTTCTTCTTTCTTTCTTTCTTTCTTTCTTTCTTTCTTTCTTTCTTTCTTTCTTTCTTTCTTTCTTTCTTTCTTTCTTTCTTTCTTCTTTCTTTCTTCTCTCTCTCTCTCTCTCTCTCTCTCTCTCTCTCTTTCTTCTTTCTTTCTTTGTATATAAGATGATGGGTGCTAAATAAACTCAGTGTAGTAATCATTTTACAATATATGTAAGCCAATTCATTATGTTGTATGTTCTAAATTTTTACCGTATTGTATGTCAGATACATCTCAACAGAACAGGAACAAAAAATGCCTGACATTTGCCCAAACATGTAATTCTTCTACACATATCTTTGTCTGTGGATAGTTATGAAAAAGATACTTTTTTATTAGTTTTGCTAGTAAAACTGGGTAGAATACTTAATGTCTCAGAGATTTAGTTCTTTGTTTTGAAATGTGAGATTATAATACCTGCCTCAGTTAAATATTATCCTACATGTTGTCTCTTGTTTTATGTCATTTTGCATAATAACCACAGTGTAATTATTGAAAACAAAAATGCACTGTGTAAATTAACCACTAATAAATTAAAATATTTAATTATCTTCATATATAACAGATCATGTCTACATAAAATAGGTAATTTAGTTTTTTAAAAATTTTTGATCATTTGATATGTATTTTTGGAAGTATGTTTTATAACTATAAAAAGATTGAAATAATTTCAAGTAGAAAAGAAAATCACAATAATATATGTAATTTCTTCCATCTTACTATAAATCCAGGAATGGAGATAAAAAAAGACTAGTATTTTTTCGTTAAAACTTTCCAAATAAAATCTAAAATAGTTTTTAATTTTTTCATGCCTTTTTAATCCAAAGTACATTACATACTCTAGTGTAGTCCGTAGATTTAGTAGTGTTATCTTAAAATTCAGTTATTTTAAAATATTCCTCGAACAGCATGTAAAGCCAGTTAAGGATAGCAGGGGAAACACTGCCCCCAGCTTTCGCTGCATTTCAGCTACAATCTTCAACACGTGCTCCCTCAAGCATAACATTAAGGCAATTGCTCTGTGAGACTCAGAAATCAATAGAAATGTCACAAGTGTTCTAAGTGCATCATTAGAAAAAAATATCGTATTTTGCTGCATGGAACCAAAAGACTTGCTATAATTTTTAAGCTCTGTGAACAGAATTATTTTTGGGTCAAATGTATTATTTTAAGACCTGTTTTGTCACGTTTATTTTATTTTTATTTTTTAAATTTTTTTTAACAATTACAGATAGGCAAAATCTGAACGCTACTGCAGCAAAATAAACACGTTCAAATATTACAGCTAGTTTGCACTGCTTAGTAACAGAGCTCTCGTTAGCCATGCAGGAATCCCTTATTATTTTCATGTATGTCATTTTCAGTTCCAGTTATAAACAAGTCGCACTGCAGTGTTTCTTCTCCCGTTTTGTGATCATAATGGGTTACTTTGCTTTCCTAAAGCATTCACATTCGGAATGCGTTCTTTCTGGCTTTTTGTTCGGTACCAATAATGTTTCCTACTTGGCACCCTGCTGACTTCATACAGACCCTCCTTCCACTCAGGAATTGCTGTTTCATAAGCTTGAGCATTAAAAATGTGCTAGTGAAATTCTGAAATTCTGCCTAGTTGTTAACACACCTCAAGAAAGGTTTCACCTCCCATCTTTGTCCTTTCTTGATCCCTGGCAGAAAAATCCACAAAGGACTATTCTTAACCTTTTACTTTCCTTGCTTCTTCCCCCCTTTTCCATCTTTCTCTTCTTTTTTGGCTTCTCCCCTTCTCAAAATGCTTCAAAAAAGCAGCTCCAGGTATCCACCTTGTGAAATCTTTTTAAAACTCTAACCAACCCAGGTTAAGCAAGAACTAATTAATAATAATAAGTAGTAGGCTGCTCCTTAGGTTCCCATCACTGAACCCCCCAGTGTCCACACATTTATCTCATCCACGCCACACTGATTCTTGTCAATTCTAGTCTGTTCCAACAATACGTAAGTAGAAGTTATTCTAGACCAGTCTGTGTCTAGCTCTGAGAAGTCTTGGAATTGTTGCCTTTTTGGAAAAGTGATGCTCTCTGTAGGAGTGCTCTCTGCCTGAGCTTTGAACAGAACAAAGAGCCCAACCACATGTTTGAGAGTATACCATCCCTTCCTGTGTATGAAGTTCAGGCGTCTTTCTAAAGAAGCCCTGGAGGATGAGACATTGTAGAGACAGAGAGTGCAGAAAAAGCAGTGCTTATGTGCCAGACCTCTGGCACCAGCTGGGGTCACAGTCCCTACTTACTCTGTAGGAGAGACTCCAAGAGCAGCCAGGAGAGGAACTGCTCCACTGAGGCCAGGGCCATCCCTAGACTTGTGAGGTGTAAGAACACGGAATCGGAACAGTGTCTGGTACCGAGAAGCAGACTGCTGCCACCACAGATTTCTCAAATTTGGGGCTGGACTATCTGATGAATGGTGGGAAGAGATAATGAAGGCTTCAAAAACAATGAGCATATAGTTATTGGAGTCTAGAAAAAAGAGGACTCAAGACATGCACTAAAGAATCATTAGTAAAACTGTAACCTGCAGTAACAGGAAATGTAGAAAAGGAGCCTGATGGATTTGTGGATTGGGCTGAGATTCCTGGCAGGATATTGGAAGTGCCAGTGGGCTTCTTTTAGCTGCCTATTATGGAAAAGCAAGATTATGTTAAAGAAAAAAAAAGGAAGGCACACTCAGTTTTCAAAAAGAATTGAAAGAAAACACAAAAAATCTAGACTTACTTGGCACTAAAATAAAATCGTTTCTCATTCAGAGCCTGTCCCCAGAAAATAAGAATCTCCAAGAAAGAAATGGCTTCTGGGAAAAGATCAAAGTCAGGGGGCCCTGACATTAAGCATAGCTCAGATAAAGGGTGTGGCTGGCAGATCCTGAACGGGAACCTCAGGAGGGTTTAAGACGGTGCCTGTACAGTAGTCCCCCCTTATCTGTAGGGAATACCTTCCAAGACCCTCAGTGGATATCTGAAACTACCACTGATAGTAAAAACTCTGTTTATACTATTTTTTCCTATACAGGTCTAACTTTTCAAAGAAAGCACTTTCCGGCTTCTCCTTGGCATATCCAAATCACCAGCATCACTACTCTTGCACTTTGGGGCCATTAAGTAAAATAAGGATCACATGAACACAGGCACCATGATACTGTGACAGTAGAACTGATAACCGAGGCAGCTACTAAGTGACTAAGGGGCAGGGAGTGTATACAGCATGGAGACACTGGACAAAGGGACGATTCAGGTCCCAGGTGAGATGGGGCTGGACAGCACGAGATTTTATCATACTATTCAGAATGATGTGCAACTTAAAACTTATGAATTATTTCCTTCTGGCATTTTCCATTTAATATTTCAGACCATGATTGACTGTAGGTAACTGAAACTGCAGATAAGGGGACACCACTGTAGGTCCTTTCAGCTAGACACAAATGCCTCTAGGATTAAGAGTATGAGTTGTAACCTTCCAATAAATAATTGGGATCCTAAAATGTTTCAGGGCAATATCCCAAAGCACCCTGATTCATTGCCCAAGGACTACCATTGGTATACAGTGTCCTATATTCTCTCTGATTGTACATTGCCTTCTGGGAATAAGTAAAACAGAGATCCTTTGAAGTTATTTGGTTAATAGAGTGATGTAAATAATTTAAAAAACATTGACTGTTAATTTGAGAATGTTTTTCCTATTCAAGAACAATCCAGGTTTTGGTACAAGATAGTGAGGTAGGAGTACCATGCACAATGATCAAGTGGGATTTGTCCCAGGGAGGCAAGGATGGTTCAACATCTGCCGATTAGTCATGTGATGCACCCACATTAACTAAATAAATAAAAGTATTGTCATCACTCAGTAGATTCAGAAAGGCATTTGACAAAATTCAACACCTATTATGATATGAACTCTCAACAACGTGGGTGTAGAGGGCATGTACCTCAGCATAATAAAGGTCACGTATATGACAAGCCCACAGCTAACAGCATATTCAGTGATTAAAAGCTGAAAGCTCTTTCCCTAAGATCGGGAACAGGGCAAGGATGTGTACTCTCACCACTTTGTTCAACAAACTACTACAAGTTCTACCCAGAGCAATAAGGAAATAGAAATAAAAGGCATCCAAATGGAAAAAAAAGAATGTAAAATTGTCACTATTTGAAGATGAGATGATGTTATACAGTCATGCAGCATAGTGACGTTTCGGTCAGTGATGGACTGCATATACCATATGTTGTGTGTACACCATACAACTGTGTGAGGTGTGCAGTGGGCTGTGCCATCCAGGTGTGTGGAAGTGCACTCTGTGGTGTTGACACAATGACAAAATCACCTAATGACCCAAGTCTCAGAATGTATCCCCATTGTTAAGCGACACATGCCTGTATATACAAAACCTGAAAGACTCCACCAAAAACTGTTAACACTAATAAAAAACACATTGAGTAAAGTTGCAAGATACAAAATCAATATACAAAAACCAGTTGTTTCTATACACTAAGAACCAAAAATCAGAAAGAGAAGTTAAGAAACCAATCCCATTTATAATTTCATAAAAAAATAAAATAAAATGCCTACAAATAAATTTAACCAAGGAAAATTGAAAGATATTGATGAAAGAAATTGAAGAAGAAACAAATAAATGGCAAGACATTCTGTGCTCACAGATTGTAGGAATTAATATTGGACATACTACCCAAAACAACATACAGATTCAATGCAATCTTTATATAAATTTCAATGATACTTTTCTCAGAAATAGTACAATCCTAAAATGTATATAGAACTGCAAAAGACCCTGAATAGCCAAAGCACTCTTGAGAAAGAACAAAACTGGAAGCATCACACTTCCTGATTTCAAACTACATTACAAAACTAGAGTAATCAAACAGCATGATATTGGCATAAAAGTGATATACGTAGATCAATGGAACAGAATGGAGCCCAGAATTAAACCCACTCATGTATGTTCAATTATTTATGACAAAGGAACAAAGAGTATGCAATGGGGGAAGGACAGCCTCTTCACTAATGGTATTGGCAAAACTACAGCCACGTGAATAGAATGAAAATGAACCACTGTCTGACACCTTATACAAAAATAATCTCAAAATGGATTAAAGACTTGAATGTAAGACCTGAAACCATAAAAATCATAGGAAAAAATGAAAGAAAAGAAATCCACTA
Organism: Rhinolophus ferrumequinum; assembly: GCF_004115265.2. Classification (NCBI taxonomy): domain Eukaryota; kingdom Metazoa; phylum Chordata; class Mammalia; order Chiroptera; family Rhinolophidae; genus Rhinolophus; species Rhinolophus ferrumequinum. Next base: position 2,432,699 of record NC_046301.1, on the reverse strand, counting down.
GGTAGTATTCTCCTTGACATTGTTCTTAGTGAACATTTTGGATTTGACATCAAAAGTACAGGAAAGAAAACAAAAATAAAGACAGACAAAAAGAAAGTTAAATGGAACTACACCAAACTAAAAGGCTTTTGCTCATCAAAGGAAACAATAAATAAAACTGAAAAGACAACCTACCAAGCTGGAGAAAATATTTAGAAATCATATCTCATAGGGGATTAATACACTGTATATATATATAAACTCATAGAACTCAATAGAAAATAAACGATCCAATTTAAAAAATAGGCAGAGGTTCTGAATGGACATTTTTCTGTGAAGACATATGATGGCCAACAGGTACATGAAAAGCTGGTAACACCACTAATGAAAAGGGAAATGCAAATCAAACCACAACGAGAGATCACCTCACACCTATCAGAATGGCTATTATCCAAAAGGCAAGAAATAACAAGTATTGGTGAGAATGCAAAGAAAAGGGAACCCTCATGCACCGCTAGTGGGACAATGCAGACCGATGCAGACACTATGGAAAACTGTGGAGAGTCCTCAAAAAATTACAAAAAGATCTGCCATGTGACCCAGCACTTCTACTCCTGCATATTTATTTTAAAAAACAAAAATACTAAATCAAAAGTATATCTGCACCCCCATGGTCACTGCAGCATTATTTACAAAACCCAAGACATGGAAGGAAGCAACCTAAGTGCCCATCAATAGATGAATGGATAAGGAAAATGTGATATGTATAACAGAATATAACTCTCCATGAAAAGAAGGAAATATTGCCATTTGTGACAGCATGGAGGGACCTTGTCAGCATTATGCTAAGTGAGATAAGCCAGAAAAAGACAAATACTGTATAATCTCATTTATATGTGGAATCTAAAAATAAACAAAATAAACAAGCAAAAAAAAAAAAAAAAAAAAAAGGACTCATAGACAAGAGAACAGATTGGTGTTTGCCAGAATGGAATGGGTAAAGATGGTCCGAGGTACAAACTTCTGGTTATAAAGCATAAATCACGGGAATGTAGTGTAGCTGGTGATGACTATAGTTAATAATACTGTGTTGTATATTTGGAAGTTGCTAAGAGAGTAGGTCTTAAAAGTTCTGATTATAAGAAAGGCAAAAATTGCAACTACGTGAGGTGATGGATGTTAATTAGATTTATTGTGGTGATCATCTTGGAAAAAATATACCAATGTCAAATTATGTTGTATACCTGAAAGTAACATAATGTATGCCGATTATATCCCAATAAAAATTGAATATTTTGGTACTTCCCAGCGATAGGACATTAAATTCACAGATACTACATTTAAGCGATGCTTGGAATCTAGACAGATACCTCAAACAAAAACAACAATGTGTGAAGTGTCCAGCTCAGACCTCTCCCACTGTGACCTCAGTGACCTCAGTGACCTCTCCCACTCAGAGGTCAGAGTGGGAGAACGGGGAGATGTGTTTAGTTACAGAGAACTGGGCGTTTGGCTTCAGTATGAAATAATGTGTCTCCCCAATGCAGAAGGAATACAACTGGAATGCGTTAACTTTCTCAGACAGCGCGCTGGGTTCTGGGATTTCAGGAGTGAGCCATATAAAGAAGATTGCTAACTTCACTGTGTCTTTATTCCCGTGGGACGTACAGATAATAAGTAAACAAGAACGTTTCCTTAAGGAAAATGGAGAGGAGCCTTTCTCCGCGGGCTGTTCGTTTAGCAGATGTGTTATCATGATCTCTCTTGAGGCAGGAGGAGCCCGGCGATTTGGGGCCAGGGCCCCGCACGTCTGCTCACCGCGCGGCGAGGTCACAGACCAGGGCGAGGCCAGATTCGAAAGCTCATGGGAGGCCCGGCGACACTGTGGGAGTTTTACACAGTGTGCTGGGAAGCCCGCGAGTGGGGAGAAGCTGACGTGATCCTCCATCAGAAGCTCTAGTCTGTGGGTAGACGCCCGGTCGGTGCGCCAGCAGGGGAGCAGGTGGCCGTGGACTCGGAACGAGAGCGAGGATGGAAAACGGGGACGTGTCTGCAACGCGTGTTCCAGTTAGAACCCAACGGCCTTGCTGACGGGTGGAGGTGTGAGTGGTGTAAGGTAAACAACGTAGTCACGGGAGACACGGGGTGGTCTGTGAGGCCAGATGCAGTCGGGAGCTCGGCTTTATTCTGGCTGAGGGTGAGATGCCCGTCACATCTATGTGCAGACATAGGCGACAGCTGCGTCAAGGACGGACGCACACAGGAAATGACCACGAGCCGGATTCTGTGGCTCATTTCACGTTGTCCTCATAACCAGCTTTTCAGGGCGGTATCACTAAACATGTTCGATTGGAAATGGATATTAAGGATATTGTGTAACTGACAAAGTCTCGTAGCTTTACAAAAGGAAAAATGGAAATTTGGATTCTCGTCTGCATGGCTTTAAAAGCTCTTCTCTTCCCAGCACTCTGAGAGGGTAGGTGAAGGGTGTCGCTGAGGGATTGCCATGGAAACATCAAAACAGACATAATCCACAAGAAAACCAGTTACCTAAAAGCCGTGACAGTCGGCTGCATTCTGGGAATGTGTTCAGTGTGGTCAGGACATCCAGGTGCTGAGAGGAAGGACGTCACGGTGAGTGGCAGGAGAGGGACAGATTACAGTGCCATGCGGACAACTTGATTTCAATTATGGGAAGTTTTAAAATTTCAGTCGGGAAAGAAGACATAGCTGAATGTGAGTTTTATGAAGATCTCTCTGGCATTATCGGGAGGACTGACTGGCAGGGTCTTAGACTACAAGTGGGAATTTTTCTGTTTTGAATAGTGAGGATTTTATTTACACAAGTAGCAGTGGGAATGGAGAGCTAGAGATGTGTCGGTTAGGTTACTTAGAAGGGAATAATGTTCTATTCTTTCTAATGACTGCATTCCCTGAATGAAAATGACTTGTAAGTCAACATAATGTGGTGTTCTAGATTCAGACACCAGATTAATGGTGAGAAATGTAAACACACTAAACATGCAGTAAACATACAGGCAAGGAGTTAATTTGAAGGTAAATTAATGAAAATGGTTTTGTCATGTTGACCTGTGATAATATATTTTACCCTGAGGAGTGCTAAGACTATCTTCCAAGATAGCCAATTAAGTATTTAGTTCATTTCAATTAGTTAATTACATGGTAAAGAAAACATCTGTCTCCAGAGTAAAGCATGCTGTCCGGTCCATCGCTCAGGTTAATGGAAAGGCCCACTTGGGCAAACCATTCCCCCTCCTGCTTTCCTGGCACTTGTCGCCTTGATCCTACAGGACGGGAGGTTACTCTGGTCAGCGGCCAAGGGAAACAGACTGCACCCCAGGACCGAGTCCACCTTGGCAACTGGGAGTTACCATTTCCAAATATGTCTCTGTGTTGCTAGTTTCATCAGGAACTTTTCTCTCCCCTTGACACTGCTGACAAAACCTTAACGTTGGCCTTGCTATTGTTGACATTTGCATTATGCAAGTCACACCATTAGGTAGGTCCACAGAAAGCCCAGCGGTCACTATAGTAAGTCAGGGTGCAGAGGAGCTGTTACACAGCTCAAGCCTGTGAAACTGCCAAAGAGGCTACATGGCCCAGTGTAACCTTCCCGGAATGTGAGTGCACAGGCTTATCCCAATCTTCAAGATGTGTTCTACGTTTTGAGAGATTGAACAATTATATTTTAAGGGGAATGTCAAAGAGGAAACAATGTGTCTGAATGGTGGAAAAAAGGAATGCCTGTTGAGGCACCTGGTTAAACCAGTAAAAGTTTTAAACTACTTTCCCCATGGATTGATTCAATATTGGGACAGTTGGCAAGATCTGAATATGGACTACAGTTTATAGTATTGTGTCAATGTTAAATTTTGTTAATTTGATATATTTAAGTAAGGGAATGTCTTTCTTTTATGGGGAAAAATTGATATTTAGAAGTAAAGGGGCATCACGTCTTCCACAAATATATATACACACACACACACATACACATACATACATATATGTACATGCATATATATGTATGTATACATATATATGTATACACACACATACATACATATATGTACATGCATATATGTATATATACATATATATGTATACACACACACACACACACACACACAGGAGGTCAGACAATTAAGTTCACGAACTCATCCTAGAAAAAGTGCTACATACCTCACTGCTGAATATCACTACAGTCACCTTTCAAGTACTCCCCTTGGAAAGCTATGCACCAATGCTAGCGCCTAGTCCACCCTTCAAAGCTTTTTTGGAACTCTTTTTCTGGAGTGGCCATCAGAGCTGTCATCTTATTACCCTGGATGTCATCAAAATGTCTTCCTTTCAATATTTCTTTTATCTTTGAGTAAAGAAAGAAGTCATTGAGGACCAGATTAGGTGAGTAGGGAGGGTGTTCCAATACAGTTATTTGTTTACTGGCTAAAAACTCCCTCACAGACAGTACCATGTGGGCTGGTGCATTGTTGTGATGCAAGAGCCATGAATTGTTAGCGAAAAGTTCAGGCAGGTCGTCTAACTTTTTCATGCAACCTTTTCAGCACTTGAAAATAGTAAACTTGGTTAACTGTCCATTTGGTACAAATTCATAATGAATAATCCCTCTGATATCAAAAAAGGTTAGCAACTTCATTGTAACAAGTTCGTGAACTTATTGTCAGACCTCACATATACACCTCTATATGTACATACACATGTATATACAGAGAGAGAAATGGAATACCAAAACACACATAGCAAAATACTGATTGGTGAATCTGTGTAAAGCACATGCCTGAGTTTCTTTTTACTATTTCTTTTTACTATTTTTGCAACTATTTTGTAAGCTTGTAACTATTCCAAAAATCGATTTTTAAATATAGATATAATTTTAATCATAGAATCGGACAGTTTTGGTTTAAAGCACAGTGGTGTACTTTTTGGAAATGCTTTTAGTACACAGTTACAATTGAAGAAACGTAGGGCAGTATTCTCCCTTTTTTATCAATTCGTGTAACAGATTTCACACCTCACTGCATGTGGTCAAGTAGAATGAATGCCATTGAGTAATGTTATTTAGAAACTGCCATTTGGGAGCATGAAATGTTTCCTGATGTAACTTTACAGTCCATGAATTTTAGAAAAGTTTTGTTTGGAAAATAGTTTTATGATTTTTGCTTTTTTCCCCCCTACAGCAACTAACTAATCATAAATCAGGATTAAAAATTTTAAGAGTTTTCTCAGAAAAAATAGAGCCTTCATGTAATTCAAAAACAGATAACCCTTCCTGATTTTTCTCTTCTAATGTTATTTAAAATACAGTTTTCCAAAGTACATTACAGATTTTCTTGTACATTAGAGAACACAGCCATTTCACTTGAAGCTCAAAACTTTCAGGTGATACATTACAATTAGACATATAAAATTATTAATTGAAAAATTTAATTAATGACAAAGTTTTGTGCATATTTCACTTCAATTATCTTGATTTTTGAGTTGAAAGTATGGGTCTCCAAGTCATTTTTTTCATAACAAGTAAGACATACATATACTTTACTGGATGCTATAACCTAATGTCTCAACCTTCTTTATGCTTGATGTACACTATATACCAGGAAAATGCTGATTTGGAAAAGAAACGTGTCTGGTTTGGAACTCTCTCTAATTCTCTTTTTTCTAGATGGTCTCCAGTCGCTATTGTTAATGAGCACACATACATACCTACACATATGTGCTTCTCCCCACCAAATGGTCTTGGCTCCCACGTTTAAAGTCATTTGACCACATACATCAGGGTTTATTTCTGGACTTTCTGTTCTATTCCATTTTCGACAGATGGAATATGTCTGTCTTATGCCAGTGCCATACTGTTTTAATTATGATAGTTTTGCAGTAAGCTTAGAAATAAGGAAGTGTGAGACCTTTAACACTTTTCATTCTTTTTCAAGATTGTTTTGTTTTTTCAGGGTCCTTTGAGATACCATGTGAATTTTGGATGCCATTTTCTATTTCTGAAAAAAAACATTGTGGGGTGTTTAACAAGGCTGCATTGAGCCTGTAGATGGCTTTTGGTAGTGATGATGTCTTCATATTAAGTCTTCCAGTCCATGAACACTGTATGTCTTTCCATCTGTGCCCTTTGACGTCCATCAGTAACATTTTATAGATTTCAGTGCACAAGTCTTTTACCTCCTTCCTTAAGTTTGTTCCTAAGTGTTTTATTATTTTTAATACTATTGGAAACTCTCCATTTATTCTTATATATTCTTCTTTTTTATTATTCAAATGGGATATATTTCCAGCAATACAATGTTTAGATTACTGGATATGTCCATTTTCAAATTTAAAGAGATGGGAATTTCTAAAACTCTTGTATAACAAGAATTCATATCCACACCAATAACATACAAGAATATCTGTCAGTATTTTCACCAAGGTGGAATATTATATTTTTTAAAATCCAAATCTAATAGAGTTAAACATATTACTCTTTTGTTTTCCTGGATATTAAGAGTTTAACTATATATTCATATATGTAAAGGCAATTTGAACATAATGTGTTTCCCTGAAAATAAGACCTAGCTGGACTATCAGCTCTAATGAGTCTTTTGGAGCAAAAATTAATACAAGACCCAGTCTTATTTTACTATAATATAAGATGTGTCTTATCTAATATAAGACCGGGTCTTACATTAATTTTTTTCTCCAAAAGACGCATTAGAGCTGATTGTCCAGCTAGGTCTTATTTTCAGGGAAACACAGTAATATGCAATGAACTACCCATTTATTTGGGGGGATTGTTGGTCATTTATCATGTGCTTGTGTATATTATTTATTGAGCAGTTTCCATATTATAGATATTATTTTGTATATTAAAGAGCTCTTCGTGTATTATAGATATGAACCAATTATTTTCTAGTTCAAAAATTTCTCAATATGTCTTACATTATTGTGGTATTTGTCTATATCCAATTATTCAATATTTGTATAATTAATAAAATACTTTCTTATATAGTCAGTAAATTTTTATAAGTCTGTGTTTCCCACTGAATTAAAATATAGCCTCTGTGGAACTTCTAGCCGTTCTAACCCAATATCAGTTACTTGCCCTCCTGCTGTAAACCACTGTAAAACTACGAGATCACATACACAGCAACTATTTCCAGGTCCTTGCCAACAGCGGTGAGAGCAGGAATACACAGAGGTGATCCTCGCTTATGGTCTGTCATTCTGCCTGGAGCTCTGTGAACAAAAGGGTGACTTAGAAGTGATTAAAAAAGGCAAAAGATCCAACATTTGGATAATTACAGATAATTCATTTTAATGAAAAAGGGAAGAAATAAAATAAAAGGAATGTTCAAATAGATAATAAAGAAACTTTCTGAACTAAAGCAAGTCATGAATCTCTACAGCAGAAGCTCATACCACAGAACAGGAAGAATTTATCAAAATGATCAATACCTGGACAAATCCTAGTTAAATTACTGACTTTCAAGTAATGAAAAAAAGAAAGAAATGCATTCAGACAAGGTAAACAGGTAAACAGTTATTTACTCTGATAAAGTCAGGCTTGCTTCACACTTAGGGACAACTTGGATGTCAGAAGGCCATGCTGTAATATCTAGAGAAAACTAGACAGAAAAGCAATGGGCTAAGATGGTTAATTGTCACCTACTAAAACAACAGATGGATCTCCTTATATGTGCAACATTCAGAAGTGATATCAACCACTCATTATTTCAGTCATTCAAAAATATATATTAATTTTTCCCTTTTTGCTAGACACTGGAGTAGGCCCAAATACATACTAAGGAGAATAGGAGATACATATCACAAATATCACCCCTCATAAAATATAAAAGTTTTGCAATGAATGGGTAGGCCATGAACATTGAAACCATTTAAACACACTAAAATGAAAAGATCTACTTTAAACAAGATTATCACAGAATGGTAATAGTATAGTGATTAATACTCAGTGAAATCAAATTAGCATTATGTTGTGTTATTATAGTTGAAGTTTTATACATTTGAACAACCAGAACTTTATTTCCAATATAGGAATAATCATGATGGAAATTCTCAGAAACAAGTCAATTGCATATTTGATACCCAAAGAGCAGTTACCTGGAAAGACACTGAAAAGACCTAATGATTTTTCTATGTAGATCTGCATTTTATGGTAATAAAAATGCTATTTTGTTTTTTATTCATTTATTTATTAATAATTTAATATTATGCTTTTCTTTTTTGTGGATTGTCATTCTGCCATTCAATTATAAAAGGTGTAATAGAGATGACAGATATGAGCAAAAGCTATACGAAAGCTGTGCTTCTATTTAGAAGCAGCGTAGGTTCTCTTCATGAAAAAGACTGTCTTTAATATTTTGTATCATAATAACCCTAGAATGCTTAGTTTCTCATTATCAGTTATTTTAATAAAAAGTTAGTTATATTATTATTATTATTTCACGTAAGTTAAATTTTGAAAAATGAAGCCACATTGCAATATGGCTACTTGGTGAGTGGTCTTTTAGCTATTCTTCATAAGGATTTCATTTTATCATGCACACTTTGTAGTTTTGCACACCTTGCAGAAAATTCATGCACACCTTGTAGAAAATTCAAATTCACACCCATTAAATTTAGTGTTTTATCATATGTCATACAATTCTGTGGAAATGTGTTAAATATGGGGATACCAAAGTGATACTGTATTTAAAGTTTTAATTAATATAAAATTTGTTGTGACTATTAAATATTTGTGATGCTATCTGAAATACTCAAATATGTATGTCTAAAAATGTTTGTCCAACTTACATATTGGCCAGGACCACCACTTATTTCCATGCCCACATACTGAAATGCTACTACTCTATGTACCATTTGTGAAAGTCCTAAAGCTGGTAGTAGGAATTAATGCAGGATATTTCTTTTATGTGGTTAGCAACCTTCTTAGATTTTGTCTAATGATTAGTGATTTCAAATCAATGAAATCAAAGCACAAATCAAAGGAGATAAAGGAATAAAACCCACGTATAATAGATTTAAAACAAATCCTTAAAGGAGGAACTAACAGTATAAATTTTCCTGAACTGATATATATGAATACTGCAGAATTACCTCTCAGTCCTTATTAAATGGAAAACAGCACACAAGTATTAGCAGAACACAAAGAAAAATGAGAAAAGGGATGAATGGAGGAACAAACACAAGAAAAGGAAAAATGAGTTTTTGAAGCAGAGTTAAAATCATTTGTATCAAGGGAATGACATAAGAACTTACTGTAAATTTTATACAACCTCGGGTGTTCTTTAAAAAGCTTACAAGAGAAAAACTTTAAGCATTCTTGTAATGAAATGTTGTACCTTTCTTTAATGAAAGTGCATTTGCCATGATTAAAATTCCTATTTTTTCTACTTCACTGATTTTCTTTCTGCTAACTGCTATCAATTCAGTTTTAGTCTGCAGTTAAGACTATCAAATGACTCTAGTACTGCAAATTAATAAAAACATGTGTACGGAAATTTCACTGGATTGCTTTTTTTAAATAAAGTATGTTACTTCTATCTGAAAATACTTCCATAGAAATAGGAAGGTTAGAAAAGTGGTCACTGAACATCACACTACCGTACATGAGATCCATTAAACAATAAACAATAAATTGCTCCTCTTGAAAAATACACTGATTATTTTGAAATTTAACAAACAATTTATCAAGAACTTATAATTTTTTCTTTTAAAACAGAAAAGTGATACTATAATATTTGAGTTGAAATTAAAGAATATTTCATGTTAAGATAAAGTTTATATTTTATGGAGAGGCAACATGCCATAGGGAAAGAATGGACAACTTGGAGCTTGAATATTGATTGGGTCATTTAGTAGCAGATAGAAATGAAATAGAAAATAGGACACTAGAAAAAGTAATCAAAGAAACTAAGAGTTGTTTTTTTGAAAAGATGTGTAAAACTGACAAACCGTGAGCTAGATTAAGAAAAAAGAAGACTCAAACAAATAAAATCATAAACAAAAGAGCATACATTAAAACTGATGATACAAAATGAACAAGGATGACGAGAAACGACTATGGATAAATACATGCCAACAACTTGGATAACCTAGAAGAAATAGAGAAATTCCTAGAAACATACAACCTACAGGATTGAATCATGAAGAAATATAAAGTCGAAGGGATCTATAACTAGTAGAGTGATTGGATCACGAATCAAAAACCTCCTGCTGAAGAAAAGTTCAGGACCAGATGGCTTCACTGGTACTTCTATCAAACGTTTAAAGAATTAATACCAATCCGTCTCAAACTCTTCCAAAAACACAGAAGACGAGGGGTCACCTCCAAACTCATTTTATGAGGTCAGCATTACCCAGATATCAAAGCCAAAGACAGAACAAGAAAAGAAAATTACATGCCAATATTCCTAGTGAATATAGGTGTAGAATCCTCAACAAAATATCAGAAGTGGGATTTAGCTCTGGGCTGCAAGGACATTTCAACACATAAAAACCAATTAATGTGACATACCACATTAATGGAATAAAGGATAAAAATCACATGATTAGCTCAATGAAGAAAAATGTGTGACAAAAATTCAACAACCTTTCATGCTAAAAACTCTCAACAAATTAGGTTGTGGGTGGAAGGATAAAAGGAATAAAGTCTATACATGACACAGCTGACATCACAGTCAACAGTGAAAAACGAAAAACTTTTCAGCTAAGATCAGGAACAAGGCACAGGTGTTCACTCTCGTCCCTTCTGTTCAATATACGCGTAGTACTGTAAGTACCAGGCAGAGCAAATAGGCAAGAAAACAAAGAAACAAAAAACGGGCATCCAAATTAGAATGGAAAAAGGAAAATTGTCTGTTTATAGATGATATGAGCTTATGCAAGTATATTTAAAGTGTGCGCATTATTTTTTTTTGGCTCATTCTTTTTATTTATTTATTTATTTATTAATTTATTGGGGTGACAATTGTTAGTAAAATTACATAGATTTCAGGTGCGAATTATTTTTTTATGCATTATGACATGTCTACCAAGATCTAGATAATGAACACACAACACTTCACATAGTTAGCTTTCTCTCTCTCTCTCTCTGTATGTGTTGAGAATGCTTACGCTCTTTCAAGTATATTATACCTAATTATTAACGGTAGTCACCATGCTGTACATCAGATCCTCAGAACTTCTTATAACTGAAAGTCGGGACTCTTGCACTGACATCTTCCTATGTCCCCTTCCCAACCCCTGGAAACCACGGTTCTATTCTCTGTTTCTATGAAGTCAACTTTTTATTTTATTTTTTAGATTACACACATAAGTGACACCACACGGTGTTTCTCTTAGTCTTTCTGGCTTATTCATGTTGATTTTGTGTTCTGCAACTTTACTAAATTTATCTGTTCTAATATTTTTAATGGTGTCATTAGGGTTTGCTACATATGAGGTCAGAGAAGTTCACAAACCTTGTTGCAACGATGTTGCTAAACTTTTTTGATATCAGAAGGATTATTCATTATGAATTTGCACCAAATGGACAAATAGTTCCCAATAGTTTACTATTGGGAAATTCTGAAAAGGCTGTGTAAAAAAGTTAGACGGCCTGAACTTTTCTCCAACAATTAATGGCTCTTGCATCACGACAATGCACCAGCTCATACGGCACTGTCTGTGAGGGAGTTTTTAGCCATAAACAAATAACTGTATTGGAACACCCTCCCTACTTGCCTGATCTGGCCCCCAATGACTTCTTTCTTTACCCGAAGATAAAGGAAATATTGAAAGGAAGACATTTTGATGACATTCAGGACATCAAGGGTAATACGATGACAGCTCTGATGGCCATTCCAGAAAAAGAGTTCCAAAATTTCTTTGAAAGGTGGACTAGGTGCTGGTGTTGGTGCATAGCTTCCCAAGGGGAGTATTTCGAAGGTGACCATAGTTATACTCAGCAATGAGGTACGTGACACTATTTCTAAGATGAGTTTGCAAGCCTAATTGTCAGACCTCATATGTGAGCTGCTTACACTTCAGAAAGGATTTAAGTGGTTATTATTTCTGTTTCAGCTGGTAAGTGTACAATATGTATTTGTAACACTTTTGGAGTCAGTTGGAACCAACATTGTCTAAAATGTATTTTTATTTGTAGAATACTAATGGTAGTGTTATATAAAAGTAGCTTTGCAAGGGTTGCATAGTTTTAATTAAATAAATATTCTCTTTGCCCTTCCAAAATCCAATACATTAGCTTTGCTTCTTCCTGTTTTGAATATCAACAAAGATGAAAGGGATAAACTAATTTAAACACACCGATAACAGAGCAAAAATGTGGCAAGTGCTAGTGTGTAATCATTCATTAGTATGTAACCATTCAGTACTAGTGTGTAATCCAGTAAGAATCCTGCATCTCAAACAGCAGTGGGACCTGCACTGCACTTTCTCTGCTGATGACTCAGCTGTTCCTCTAAAGGGAAGTTCTGGAGACAACTCACTGCGAAAAACAACAGGGGGCATCTAGTTAGTGATGCAATAGGGATATAGTGTCTGTGTCACAGTATTGTCACCAAATTCTATGTTTGGGAACATGCTGCTCGTTTCACGAACTTCTTTACAATGATGCACTAAGAAACATGTCATATTGAACGTTCATCTTCATGTTGAAAGTGTTAAGTGACAATTTACGTTGTAAAGATCTCTTTTCTGTTGCAGCAGGTTTCAACCCAGAAAGTTGAGTTTTAAGGTCCTTAAACAGATAAAAACAGCAAGTGAACTTGAAAAGTCACTATATTATGTACACAAAATACCGTATGTCTCACAGTAAGGGTATTTCAATCAGAAAATAAATTCTGTTATTAAGGACCTCAAATATAATTATCTATGGTTTGGGTTTTACTGATGGGATGTATCCTTCGGTGTGCACTGTACAACTGAGAATTATATCTAACATGTTATGTATTTCTTTGTACTTTTGGCAACCAAAATGAGATGAAATAATTTGGGGGCCAGATATTTTTCTATCCTTTTTTGCTTAATTAATGAAGAGTGACGTTACTCATTATTTCTCTTCTAAAATAGTAGCATAAAAAGCTTTCTCAGAATATTTTTGTTTTTCATTGATATTTAGGTATATGGACAGAACTGCTTTGAGGAAGGAAATGACAATTCAAAAATTACATAATGCAAAATATAGGAAGCTTATTAGAGTTAACGGGCTTCTCAATATTTAGAGTAAAGATTCTAATTTATCAGATTGTTACAGTATATGAAAAATCAGTGTAAAAGATCTGCCTTGTAAGAAGATTTATCCACAATGTGAAAGCCTCACTCGTACTTTTGTTCATCATCATTATGGTGTTTGTTGTGCTGAAAACTTTCTATTCTACATTCTTCTGATAAAGTATCTTGTACCCTCAAATCGGCTCTTAAGTGTTTGCTAGAACATAATCCATTGTGTGCAACTGACCTCAAAACTTATCTCTTGCATGTGTTACAAATTAAGAGAGAAAAGTACAATTGTTAACTTAATTCCAGAACACAAAGAGAGAAAGCAAAAGATATCTTCAATTCCTATCATTTCTTGTACATCTATGAAGATTTCCAGGACATAAGACTCATACATACAACGAGTCATAAAGACCTTTCATCCTCCTTTTTATTGGACCCATGAAGAGAACACAGCCTGGAGAAATATGGCAGTGTATTTCCAGCATCACACAGAGGAAGGGATTCTTGTTGTCCCCGGGGCAATGCTCTTTCCACTAGACTGTTTTTGCCTCCCCCACCTGAGTGAAAACAGCAGCACCTCCCGTGTCTCATCAGGGACAGAGCTGTACACCCCATTTGCAGCTGCACTGTGGAAAATGATGATGTCTTGCATCATTTAATATGTAGTATGGATGGCCATCTATAGTTATAAACATGAATTACATACATAATTGAGGTTGAATAAGAAGCTAACAGTAATAACTATCTAATGACTCACAGGGTGCTTGCACCATGGGAAGGAAGTGTTACTATATGGAACCCCATTACTGTATTAACCCCGAATGTTATGTAGAAAATTTACTAGCCCAGAGATTTAAAGAGAGTAAATTGCGTAAACTGAGAAAAATGAATGTTTTAAAAATGCATCCCCTCAAGTGCATAGTGTATAATGATTATTATTAGTTCATCCACTCAAATAAAATGATATCCATTCATTCTTAGCAAATATGCAATATGCATTTCGGAAGAGAATGAACACATTAGGGGACAAGGCAATGAGCTTTCAATTATATTTCATGAGTATGGCCATTGTTTCAACAAAAACTTAACATTTTAATTAAATCTGTAACTCTTCATTTCTAAAAAATGTCCTATATTCTTTAGTACTACAATTTAATGAAGTGGATTTCTTTTGCAATTTACAATAGCTGGCTATAGATTTCAATATTTCTCAAGGACTTCAATCCGCATTATTCACCTTCAAACAAATGTGGAGTATGTAAAAATTATACAATGGTTGAATCAGTTCACACAGCGTTGACTATAGTGTAGGTGCTATCTATGTTAGTACTCTAAATGTCCTTTCAACACTCATGAGGCAAAGAGGTACATAAGATAGCATCTGTATCCCTTTGGTAGTTTAAGTATTTCGAAGACATGTCAAGCCTTGGAAACCCAACAAAATCCGATAACGTGGGTTGTGAATTAGACAAGCCTTACTTCCCCGGAGGACACTCAGTAATCGCTCTGGTCCATTTGAAAGACTTTCACACTTTCCTTTCATTGTATTTGACTTATTACCTCCTTTACCACGTTAGCTTAGCTCAGCAATCGATCAAAATCCGGCTGGGGTTACAGTTCAGATATTTGTTCTCATTACACAGAGCCCCTGATGGCAGTATGGACCCCTGTCTTTTTAAATGGCTCCTACATGAGCTCCATTATTATTTTTTCAACTGCATTTTCAAAATGCATTCTTGTTCGTTATAACATAGCACTGTATCATCTATGAAGAATAGACTTTGGGTAATCAAATTTGAAAAAAGCAAACTGCTTGTAAGCAAAAAATTATCTTGCAACATGGTTTCCTTTATAGCTTCCAAATTTTAAAACAAATCAAAATTGAGCACTGTCATGTCATTTAGCCATACACATATACACACAGACATCTCATACTGAAAATATTGTCTTTTTTTTTTTTTTTTTTTTTTACTGCAACAAGGTTCTCTTGCAGTTAATCTCTGTGGTGAGCAGACTCTTAGGTGCCTTCCGTGATGAGCATTACCTTCGGATATCCAAGTCCTTTTATAATCCCCTCCCCTGAGTGGGGGGTGGCCCAGTGAGTAAGTGCTCAGTGATAGAATATAGCAAACGTGCCACTTCTATAATGAGGTTTATAACTTCCACCTTGCAGATTCTCTTTATTCTTTCCCTTGCTGATTTGATGCAGCAAGTTTCCATGTAGGTGAGGCCCATGTGGCAAGGATGTAAGGGTGACCACTGGCCAACAGCCAGCTGGAAAATGACACCCTCATTTCAATAGCCCAAAAGCAAGTGAAACCTGGCAGCAACCTTGGAAGGAGCTCGGCATTAAATTCTTCCACAGTCAACCTGCACACGAACCCCAAGGCCTAGCTGACCCCTGGATTGTAGCCCCTTCAGAGACCCTGAGCTGCAGAGCAAATGAAGCAGTGGTAGGTTTCTGACTCGGAGAAACTGTGTGATAGTAAATGTGTGTCAAGTTAAGTCCTAAGTTTGTCATGATTTCTCACAGACCATGGATAACAAATTCATGATGTATATGTTGTGCTTCGTTTTAGAAACTTATCTTTTTGTTGTTGTTGTTTTCCATGTCCATGCCAATTTTTTGGTATTCAGTCATTTCTAAATGGATCACATCTCTTTGCAACTTGTAAAACAGGGACATAATCGCAACCATCATATTGAAGAAATCATGCATATAGTTTATCCTTGATTAATGTAGTTGAGTCCTTATTAAACTAAGAAAAACTGATAAACAGGTTTTAGTCTGTTTTTGTAAAACTTTTATAAGGCTGATTACCAAGAGAATGTAATTTACAAGTTTTTTTTTTTTTTTTTTTTTAAATTGTGGTGACAATTGTTAGAAAAGTTACATAGATTTCAGGTGTACAAAGCATCTATAAATCCCATAGTGTGTTCACCACCCAGAGTCAGTTCTCTTTCCATCACCATATATTTGATCCCCCTTACCCTCTTCTAGAGCCCCCTCCCCCTTCCCCTCTGGTAACCCCTAAACTATTGTCTATGTGTATGAGGTTTTGTTCCTTCATTTGTTTGTCTTGTTCTTTTGTTGTTTTTGGTTTATATACCACTGTGGGGACAGAGCCAGGAGTGCAGTTTCCAGGCTCTCGGCCTCACATGGAAAGGTGCTGGCTCAGGTAGTAAACGGCCATCAACTGTGATCAAATGGCCATCAGCTGTGACTAGTTGGCCATCAGCTGTAACCAGTGAGCCATTGGGCACTAATATAACTGCTGTGGCTAGGCTAGCAGCAAAAGGGGGGCTAGCAAGAAGATGGTGGCTGAGTCTGCAAGCGGCGCAGTGAGGGTTGTGAACAGTGTGGCTCCTGCTTCCTGTGTCTCCAACCCAGCCGCCAGCGAGAATATAGTGGTATAACTCCCTTACCTATGGCTCCGTGGGTGTTCCTTTTTGGCCTCACCATGTCCTGCGTTCTTATGTGGGGAGCGGGACCAGAGACCCCGCCTGACACCCTGCATGACAACCACATATCAGTGAAATCATATTGTTCTCTGTTTTTTCTGTCTGACTTATTTCGCTTAGCATTATAATCTCAAGATCCATCCATGTTGTCTCAAATAGTCCTATTTCATCTTTTCTTATGGCAGAATAGTATTCCATTGTGTACATATACCACAACTTCTTTATCCATTCATCTATCGAAGGACATTTTGGTTGTTTCCATGTCTTGGCCACCGTAAACAAAGCTGCAATGAACATTGGAGCACACTTGTCTTTGTGTATAAATGTTTTCAGATTTTTTCGGTAGACACCCAGGAGAGGGATTGCTGGGTCATATGGTAATTCCATCTGTAATTTTTTGAGGAACCTCCATACTGCCTACCATAGCGGTAATTTACAAGTATTAAAAGAAACAATTATTTTACCTGTATCTGAACAGATCCAGACTTGAATATTTATATTTAATAGACAGGGAAAACTAAAGTCATACTGAGTTTTTCAGCCCGTTCAAGCACTTTGCGCCATCGTTGTACATCGTGAGATAGTGAATCTGTTTAGAATGTCACCATGTGTACGCTGATTTGTGGATGGACTAATTCCTCAGTAATATTAAGAAACCTGGAGGATCTAACCAAAGTCTAGAGTTTTGCAGAAATTGAATACATTATTAATACAAAATGCTGAATAGCTTATTGCTTTCACATTTTTGCTAATCCATTATGTGCAGCCTTGATTCTCCTATCTTGACTTAGTCTGCATGATAAATTTAATGCTCCACTTGAAAATATATAAAATTTTAATAGATAGTATTTCACAACTGGTTGATTCATTAAGTGGTTTAAAAATGCATGTCCACTCGAACCCTAATGCCAGAAAATATGCAAAAATGCTCAGCTTTCACGTTGATAAAATGTTACTTGTAAGATTGGAAAATGTGGCTCAGGGGAAAGAAAATGAATTCCTTTTTATAAAAACTGTTCACAGTGAACATGCAAGATCTCAAAACATGTTGTTGCGGAAGAACAGTCAGTTCCCAAATGCTAACTACAATAAGATGACATTCATGTGTTTAAGATACTCGCACAAAGCAATGCGCTCTATTAACTGTATATCATAGTGCATTAGGACTCTCCAGAGAAACAGAATTGACAGGTTGGAGAGATAGATGGGCAGAAAAAAAGGAGAACTGTTTATATAAAGGAAACTATCTTGCAGAAAGAAAAGGAAAATTTCAAAAGTAAACATGTGCCAATTGCAGGGCGTCTCAGTGGACAAGAGGGATTGAAAGCAGCTCTTTCGAGTGACCTTTCATGGCACCCGGTCCAGCCAGGTCTGAGTCAGGCCACGGAACTGCGTGCTGTTTGATATTCACTGGGGAACTCTTTAGTCACGTGATCTGGAAGGTATTCATTCTGCATCTACTGTGTTTCCCCAAAAATAAGACCTACTGTGAAAATAAGCCCCACTTAAACTCATCAGCCAGATGGACGCATTTAGTACGTTATGACGATGTTCCAGAAGAAGATGACATGACTGTATTTGAATAAATGTAGCTTGTTATACATGAAAAAATAAGACATCCCCTGAAAATACACCCTAATGCATCTTTAGGAGCAAAAATTAATATAAGACCCAGTCTTATTTTCAGGGAAATAAAGCATAAGACCCAGTCTTCTTTTTGGGGAAACACAATATTCCCAGGGTACTTTCACGGCCCCCAATTATGATATGAGCTGCCTTTCTGCCAAGGATCTCTCTGTCTGGAGGGAGAAATGGTAACGATCCACAACAGACTCAGGCGTTTTACAGTATGAGCACAGAAATTGTGGTGAGAATTCCCCAACGTTTTTTGCCAAGTAGAAGCTAAAACAGGTGTGTGTGTTTGGGGCGGGGGGGGGGGGGCGGGGAGGATGGATAAGGTATAAATGGAATATTGAATACTTTTGATGTTTACCATAAAAGAGCTAAATGAAGAATAATTAAACTCTAAATAAAGGGAAATTAATTCATCAAGATATAGGGATTTAAGTACTATACTGAAAACAAATTCATAAGAGTTGACCATCATTTTGGTAAGAAGCATTCACTTCTATTAGGGACAGAACTATTAGTAACTGTTCCTTAAATTCATCAGTGATGGAGAGGTCTGCTCCTAGCAATGCGGATTCTCACTGGCCTGGTTAGTAGGACTGTAAGTTTCTGACACCCTAAGGCAAGAAGGTCCCTATCTTGGCTTCTGCAGAGGAAATGAAATGGGTGATGACGGTGCAAAGACGACAGACGACTCTGTCCCTCGGATCTTACTCACTGTCATTGATCCCCCTCCATCTCTTTGTGTGCCAGTCCCAGCTCTTGTTCCCTGTGCTCCAGCTTCTCTCGGGTTTTCCAAAGCCCCAGTCCAGCTGGAAGAAGTTACAGAGTCCTCCATCCCCCCGGGCTACCAAGGCCTGTTAATTACTGCAACACCTTTGTTTTTCTCCTAAAAAATCATTCCACTCATCCCTTCAAGTTCAGGTTTGCTGTTTCTTTCAGATGCATTTCTTCCGCTGAGAAATGAAACCCACGTTAATGCCTGGATTTACAAGGACCTCTAGGACTAAGTCATTCGTTGCTTTCTAAGTGTTAACAATCGTCTCTTGATGAGGTCATGGACCACATTTGTAGTTTACTGTTAAGAAATAACCACAGGTGACAGTTACATACCCTGTTAGGAGGGAAAAAGTCCATGACTGTAGATCACTGGGCGACAATATAATGGCACAGGAAACACGGCCTGGCATCTTTCCCCCGTTATCTATTTGATCATACTCGATTTGGCTCAGTAATTGACGAACAAAAAATCGGGTTGTTTATAAGCTCGAAAAGATTCTCTCTCATCTATGCATCAATTACTTTAATTATAGAAGAAAATAATTGCAAGGTACAAAATGTGCAAAGTAATTTGTTTACAGGGTATGACTCTTGACAGTTATCAAGTAGTTATCTACAAAAAAGAAATCATTTTCAAATTATCCATTTAGATAATTTATATGTGGAAATATTTTGTAAGGTTTATTTCAAATATCATAATCATAAGGTAAGGCCAACGTTCATTTAATACATATTTTTCAGAGCAGTTGTGTCCTAATTAGATAGAAACATGGAAAGTAGGAGAAAATGGAGAATAAAAGTTTAAGTGAGATGACTTTGAAGCCTTGCGCCTTTCATGTCTGGTAGTGCAAACTCCCTTTCAAAGTAAAATTCACAGCAAAAGTAGGGGGTTCTATAGTATAGTAGTGGAAATTGATTTTGGATACTAAATGACAACTAATTAGTTTAACTTAATTTTCTGCTTAATTCACTTGTTTTTACAGTCTAGTAAACATTTGCTTTTAATTCTATTAGTGTGAAAACTGGGGAATGAAGAATATTTAAAGAAATGATTCATGTCTATTACACTTTCAAAGTAACTTTATATAGATTTTTTATATCCTCAGAAGCACTTCTTAATGTTTAATAACATCCCTTTTCTTGGTATTTTTGGTATTTTGGTATTTTCATGCATTTTTTTCCTAGTCCCTTTTGTCTTCCGGAATCCCTGCTGAGAAGTGAAAATAATGTTTGCTGAATAAAAAAAGGTTGTTCAGACTGGCTGATGGATAGTGTTAGAAAAGGCTTCCTCATATATGCTGGGTAAATTAATGAAAATCAATGTTCTCTCATAGGAGAACAAAAGCTTTTTTTTTCTTTTTTTTTTTTTTAGGTCCTTAGGACTACTTCAGTTTCTAAAACATCTTGGATTTTTTTTCATTACCTCCATGGTGGTGGTCTCTATTCATAGATCACTCATTTACTTCCTGTAGACACAGCTGGGGGTTGCTCCTGGTGCAACATCCTGTCTCCTCTACAGAAAACCATCCCCACGACTTAGCAACAGTCTAGAGATTTTGTGGAATTTAAAGAAAAGGATTTCTTTTTCTGTTTCAGTTAGTGAAACTAGAGGTGAGGAAGACAGCTGAAGTTTAGGGAAAGCACCACCATTTTGACTCAGAGATGTTAAATCACATTCTATGAGGAATCAAGGAACCCAAAACAGACTTGCTTTAGAACTTCTGTCATCTAAATCACATTTCTCTGTTCACCTCTTACCCTATACACCTCTCCAAATTTATATATAAAAATGAGATTATTGTTTCTGTTCAGAATTATTTAATGTAAAACAGTAACAGTCATATGATCCTGAACTTAAGGGATAATGCTTATGTTTTAGGTAACCCGCCTCGTACAAAGGCAGAGAAAGTAGCCCATCCATGGTCACAACACTACACACATACACACCATACACACACGCGCGTGTGCGCGCGCACACACAGACACACACACACACACCCAGTACTGAGAAATTGGTGAGGAGATTAGTCATGTCTTATTTAGTTTTCCAATTTTTATGGTACATTCACTAGTGACACATAACGGCTGCTCATTAAATAATTAAGTAAATGTTAAATATTAAAGTATACCATAGGACTCCGATGTAAAATTTTGTCTAGTTGTTATACCTAAGGCTTGCCCAGTCCTAGAACAAATTGAATGAGGCTCTTAAAATTGCCCCTGAATACATTTCATACACTTTTGTCTCTGTCCTTCTGAAACTATTAGAGAGCTTATAGATAGATAGATAAAGAAGCCAGAAAAATGAAAAATAGGAATAGATTTTGGGAATATTTTTTCCACTTTTTCCTGTAGATATTTATGTATTTTAGTCCCCAACGGGTGATATACCAGGTGCCTAACCCTAATTGGTGTCCAGTTAATATTTGATAAATATGTTGATTATATATAATAAAAGAATGCATTTTCTCAAAGGTAGAGTGCTCATAATTTTATTAGATACCTAAAACTTTGGTCAGCAGTGATACTTTCAAAAATGTCTAAGTTTGGCAAGGAAAATCAATATTCACTCAATATTTTGTGGTGAATACATTTATTAAGCATTGCCTAACTGCCTGGCTAGTTATTAAAATAATAATAATAATAATAATAATAATAATAATAATAATAATAATGTTAGCCTAAGAGAGGCAAAAATGAAATATCTTTGTCTTTTAAAGAGTCAAATTTTTATCATTTAATATTTATCTCTGTAAAATATTTATTTCAGCTGTAGTTGCAAGATCAAGACTCAAGAAAGTCAATTCAGAATCTAAACACTGAGCCACTAGGTGACTTGCGTATCTTTGGCGTTACTTTGTTTTTCTGATATTTCTCAACTTTGATCCTGACCTTTCAAGCAGATAAGTTTTGTTTTAAAAAAATACTCCAGTATTTGTTTCTAAAGTAATGTTGATTTGAACTCATCTGAACTCACTTTTACATGGAGATACACTTATCTCCATTAATTCATTTAATACAAAATTTAGAGCATTTTTTGGAAAAGGCAATAGGCTAGACACTACATTATCTTCTCATTAATGCCAATTTTAATACAATTTTCTGTACTTTGATGAACAAAGTGCAGCCCAGCTGACTCTAGTTTTTGCAAATAAAGTTTTATTGGAACATGGCCATGCCCCTTATTTAAATATTGTCTGTGACTGATTTCCTGCTAAAAACAGCAGACGAGTCATTGCCACAGAAACTTACGGCTTGCAAAGCTGAAAATATTTATTACCTGGCCCTTTACATGAAATACCTGCCCATGTTTTATGCCATCAGTTTATACAATGCAAACATCAGATCAAAATCATTTGATTCAAATTAATAATTATATCGTAAAATAATTATGTTAATATACTTGTTTATATTTACAGAACTGATAGATTCAATGGCTAAAGAAAACTAATTCAAAACTATATTTTAGCCCCATGTTTCTCTAAGAGAGAGAGAGAGAGAAAATCAATAAATTCTCTTAGAGCAATCAAATAACTTTAAAATAACTAACAATTATGTAGACATATAGATTAAATACTTATTTAAGCAATCTAATTAGAAGTGTTGTCTATGTCTCTTCGTTGATTTGGCCATCAGTTTTAATTTTATATTTCATCAGTTTTTGCTATCTAAAGCAATTGCAGCAATCTTTAAAAGAACCTCATGAATACCTACAATAGCATTTCCTGAATAGATAGATACTGGTCTCATAGAAATACATGAATCGTTCAAGTTTAACTAGAAGCATGCATATACTTCGCCTCACTCAAACAGTATTTAAATTAGTAATAAAGTCAATCTCCACCCCATCCTCCCAACTCACGTCAGATAGACTTACAGGCAAGGCCATTACAGTAATTTTATACCCCAATTCTAAAAAAAAACAGTATTTTTTTCTCATTTGAGCTAGTTAAAAATAACAGTCAACCTCCAAAGAAAAACCATAATAGACCAGTACTGAGTGCATAAGTAGCTACTAAAGCAAAAAACCAAAAACAACAAATGTCTAGACATTGAATGCCATTCATAGAGCACCTGGACCATGCCTTGTATAAATTAACGCTATGGTAACAAGAAAAAGATGGTGGTGAGAAATATTCCAATAAAGGATTTGATGATTACACCTGAAATGAAAACATTAGTTCTGTAAGATGAATGTTAGAATTTGTATGGATACCTCATTGACTTCTGAGTGCTTTATTTTACCAAAATTCTTATTTAAAAATGTTTCCCCATTATAATTTTTTCTAAGATAAAAGATGATCTAAACATATCTTGGCTGTTGTGAATAGCATTGTAATAAACATAGGGGTGCATATATTTTTTTGAATTAATGTTTTGGATTTCTTTGGATAGATACCCAGGAGTGGAATTGCCAGGTCATAAGGTAGTTCCATTTTCAATTTTTTGAGGAACTTCCATATTGATTTCCATAGTGGCTGCACCAATCTGCAATCCCACCAACAGTGCACGAGGGTTCCCTTTTCTCCACATTTCTCGCCAGTACTTGTTGCTTGTTGATTTATTGATGATGGCCATTCTGACAGGTTTGAGGTGGTGTCTCATTGTGGTTTTTATTTGCATTTCTGTAATGTGACATTGAACATCTTTTCATAGGTCTGTTGGACATCTGTTTGTCCTCTTCAGAGAAATATCTCTTCATATCCTCTGCACGTTTTTTAATTGGATTGTTTGTTTTTATGGTGTTGAGTTACATGAGTTCTTTAATAAATTTTGGATGTTAACCCTTTATCGGATGTATCGTTGGCAAATATCTTCTCCCATTCAGTAGATTGTCTTTTTGTTTTGATGATTTCCTTTGGTTTGAAAAATTTTTTAGTTTGATGTAATCTCTCATGTTTATTTTTTCTTTTGTTTCCCTCAGATGTTATAATTCCTGTGCTCAACCCCAAACTTGTTGCATTCGCACCACAAAAATCTGCTCTTGTCCCTCCGAAGCGGCATCACCTCCAGCTGGCTGTGACAACATGCAGCTCGAAGACTTCAGAGTGTGAAGGTAGGTCGCATGTTGTGTTTGTGCAGTAAGACCGAGATTGTTTTGAAAAGTTACAAATCGTAACCAACAACTATGAACTATATAGACATAGACATGTAGACTTGAAGCTCACACTCATTAAGAATGCACATTCTAAACAACGCGTAAGGTTGTTCTGGTTTAATTCTGTTTTATGGTTTCCATTCCTAAGACCTATTTCTGTTCTCCAGACCTACAACGTCAAAAGCAATGCTAAATCAATCTGATGAAAAGTACAGCCCAGTTCCAAGGTGGTTGAGGGGAAAAAAGGGAGGGGGCATGCTCACAGGAAGACAGACTTTGGGCTCCCACAGGCTTTGGGCTTCTCAGCCATTCAACGATGTGTGGGCTCCACTGGTAATTAAAGCAGCGCCCTCACATTAAAGAGTTAGCACGTCTTCCTTATTACACTTCGCTGTTGTGGGGCTAAAGGGAATTTTTTTCCTTAACAGGTATTTTAAAAACCACTCAGGCTCCATATTTGATTGCCTGGTTTGTGGACTAATTGATGTGTAGATTTTTTTTTCTTCAAAAGCTGGTGCATTGTAGCATCCACCTGTCAGAGAGGGCAGGTGGCCTGACGGGGCCAGCTTCCAGGAGGGGGTCCCGCGGCTCACCCCATTTTAGAGAATTTACTGATAAACACACAAAAGGGAGTGTTTCTAACCTAAGTATTTTCCATTGAGTCCACTGAAATGGATCTGTAGTCACTGAGCAGGCTACAGCCATGTGTGTGGCTGAGTCGCGCGTGGCCGAGTCTCACGGTTCTTCTGTGGGGTGGTGGGAAACGCTGCTCGCGCTTCCTCTCCACGGGGCATCAGGTCCCCAGGCTTACTGACGTCACACGGGGTAGCGCAGACGATGGAAAGTAACCCCCTGCTACATTTATAAGGGATTCTGTGGTTGACTTTGCTCCAAATTGGGCATAAAATAAACGTATTACTGCAAACGCAGGGAAACGAAATCTATTATGAACTTGAAATGGGTCTTGAGCCAGTGAGTCATTTTCTGTGGTGCAGCATTTTCTGTGCTATTGTTTTGCTTTATTCTCTTTGAAAGCTTTGCTGAAAAGCAATTGCGTTATCTTTTCTCTTTTCTTTTATTACTCAATAATTCAATATTAACTTTTACCTCATCACCAGCTGAGTTGATTTTTAAAGGACCATGAGGACTTTAAGGAATTTTAAAGCTCTGTTGACTTGGTGAAAGAGTCATGTATTGTCTTTTCAACTACTTTTTTCACAGACTTCTCTAGCATGATGTGAGGCTTTCTTACTATGTTAAAACCCACAATTTAAAATTATAATAGAATTCCTTGATGATTACAAGCAATAGATCAACTGTTTACAGCAATTATAAAAAAATAAACACAGGGGATCAAATTTCCAGGGCTTTTAACCTGATAGTTCTGAATTCCTCTTAGGTGTGATTAATTGATTTAAAAGCTTCAGATTAGTTCAAGTGGGTGTTATTTTGTTGAGTTTATGTAAATTCAATGTATTTCCAGTTTCATTACTTGTTGTTAATGAAAACTCAGGTTAGAGATGAATGTATATATAAAGTATATGTCCTAAAAATAAGTTCAAGTATTTTAAAGTTCATGACATATTTGTGATTATGTCAGAAGGCCAAATGATATGAATTTTTTAAGCAGACCCATTAAAATGCTAGGAGTACAGTGGTTTCTGCTCTAAAATTATCTAAAAACTTTTAAGGAAAAAGTCTTTCTGTAGAAATAGATTAAGTGACCTTGTAAATAGATTAGTGACCTTGTAACCAGGTCACTAACAAAATCATCAACAATCAAAATAATAATGCAGTACAATTCCTGGCAAGTGAAGAATAGCCTCGTAAAGACAGAATATACTTCAAAACAAAAAAGAAATAGATTGATAGGTGGGGATTATAGGAAGGGTTGGAACTGCTGAGTGAGAAAAACCAGACAGAGAAAGGCAGAGGGGGTGGTTAGCTGCCTTTGTACCCTAATTCTTTTATTCATTAATGACTTATTTCTGTATTTTAAAAGTATGCCATGAATTAGACATGGAAATGATTAAAAGGCATTTGGGCACTCAAGATTGAAAACAAAACGAATACCATGCAAACACTAATTCTAAGAAGACTTTTTCATTTCCTCCTATCTTAAAATATGCTTCAAGACCATGAGAAATAAGGGTAATTTCAGAATGAAAAAATATGGTCAACTACTTAGAAGTTAAGAAAAACTATATATTTAAGCAATTAATAGTTTCAAAATAAAAAATAAATTAACAGGATTAAGGGAGACATAAACCTATAACCAGTTATTTTAACACTCCTCTGATAATAATTGATAGACGTAAACAAATAATCTAAGGATGTAGAATATTTGAAAACCACTGTTAGCCAACTTGACTAGACACAGAACACAAAGAGAAAACACATTCAGCTTAAGTGTACAAAAAACTTTCACCAATAGAAACCATATGCTGAACAATGGAATAAATATCAATAAATTTCAAACCCCACTGAAATACAGACTGTGTTCTCTGACCACAGCAATATTCAATCCATCAGTATCTAAAAGGTGTCTAGAAATCCCTAAGTGTATGGCAATTACACCACATAGCTTTAAACAACACAGGAATCAAGTAAAAACAAATCACAAAGTAAATCAAAAAAATTTTTTTGAAGTAAATGAAAATGAAAACTTGTGTCTAAGGCTAAATCATTCTATCAAGGGAGATTGAAAGCTTTTTAGGCTTCTATGAGGTGAGTCCATTGGTTTCCTATGGCTCCTATAAGAAATTACCACAAACTTGGTGACTTAAAACAACACACATTTTCTCTTACAGTTCACCAGGTCAGAAGTCCAAAATCATGCTCGCTGTACAGAAGTCACCGTGGCCAGGGTTGTACTCCCTCAGGCTTGCGGGGAGCCTTCATTCCTTGGTTTCCCAGTCACTAGAACTGTTCTACCTGCAGCCCCTGGCTCCTAGTTGTTCCTCCACCATTAAAGCCAGGACATGCCATCCCGCCCCAGTCACCAGGTTGCCCTCCCTCTCTGTCATTACGCCCTTCCCCCTCTTATAAGGACCTTTGTGATTTCATCATTGGACTCACCTGGATAACCCAAGGCCCTCTTTCCACCTTGAAGTCCTTCACTCCATCACATCTGCAGTCCTTTATGCATAAGACATATTCTCAGGCCCAGGAATTAGGACCTGGATGTCTTAGGGTATATGATTCAGCCTGCCACAGGAGCCAAAGGGTTTACAATTAGCGATCTAAGATTCCATCAGGGAAAAAAAAAAAAAAAGAGAGAGAGAGAAAGAGAAAAAAATATGAGAACAGCAAATTAAAACCAGAAAGAGAAGAAAAGTCATAACGAAGATAAGAGCAGATGTCTTAACAGACAAAATAACCTAATGTCTTGTTTTCCCCAACTACAGCTTTCTCTTTACACATTAGACTTAGTTAATGAAAATGAAGTGGTCATACAAAAGAATATGTTAAAGACAAAGCTTGTTTCTTTAAAAAGGTTAGCAGAGTTAATAAATCCTGACAGATTAACAAAGACAGAGAAAACAATTTATAAATATCAGAGACGAAAATAAAGATGTCACCACAGATCTTTCCAATATAAAAAAGGGATGCTAAGAGCATACTATAAACAAATTTTCTATCAGTAAATGTGACCACGTTGATAAATCATTGGTGTTTGTGTGCTTTCATTATTTGGGAACGTGTGTTTGAGTTTGGCTGTAGCTAATAACATGTCTATTGCAAAAGAATGGAGTAGAAAGTGAGAGAAAACACATGCTCAGAGGTATTAATGTCAGGTGTCTAAAGACCACCAGGAACCGTGGTCTTTAAAAGCTGTGACAAGGGCATTCACACAGCATGGGGACCCTGAGCCATCTCCTTCAAAGGGCGTCAGGTGCGGCATCTTAGTGCCTTTGGGTGTGTGTGAGTGGTTTCGCATGCGGTTGGAAGAAATAGGGCTTTCCTCCTGAGGGGCGCTGTCAGGATGGAAGGTGAGGTTGCTTTGTAATTGTGTTTCTGGTAGTTTCATTAGGAGACGGCTGAAACCTGGTGAGGCTGATGTACCTGGGAAGGAAGCCCTGTCACCGAGATGACAGGAGAGGCCATTTGGCCCTTTTGGCCATTCGCAGTGTTCTCGTTTTGTCTGCAGAGTGCCCTGGTTTTGCCCTGCTCCAGCACTTGCACAGGGTGACATTGTCGCCCTGTAAGAAGGGAGCACCCTGGCACAGCTCTCGGTGCCAGGCCAGGGGCCAGCTGGCACTGCTAGGGCTGCTGCTGTGTCAGAGGCCTGAGAAGGCTAGACCTAGTGAGTGCACTGCTGTCAAACGAGAGAAGTGGTCTCAGGCCTGAGGGAAGAGGAGGCCTGGGGCTTTAGGACGGCCAGCTGTGGCATGGGGTGGCATCACATGGGCATCTCGGGGGGAGGGTCAGACACTGGTGCAGCAACTGCCTAAGGGGACCTCAGACCCAACCTGGACGTGGAGGTGTCAGGTGGAGTCTACAGGGGGCCGTGGGGACAGGAACAAAGGGCGTGACCGATAAAGGGTGTGAACAAATGACCAATTGCCAATGACTTCTGGCTGCCTCCTTTGCCTCGTTAACAAAGGGGCACTTTGAAGTCCCAGGATCCTTGGCAGAAACCCACGCTGAATGGCTGAGGGCCCTGATAGGATTCTGTTCTGTGTCAGGAGACGTGCGGTCAGGCGTCATGAACTGGTTTCCCAAACATACATTACTGTGCGTAACAAAATATGAAAACGTGATTTTTTTTTAAAATTTCAAATTGTTGGTTTGAAGTCTAATCAGATACGTTCACACAATTCATTTTGTTGACTAAAAATAAATTATTGTCCATAATTATGGAAAATATGACACGACATGCCAATTCCATGCCCATTTATAGTTTATGTAAGGGATTCACTACGTCATGAAGTTGCTTTGGGAAGTTGGCACCTGTCTATGGGTTTGTATTATCACGTCTCTGCGATAAGATGTGTGGATGACCACAGGCACCCTTCAAGTCTCCGATCTTTAAATATTTGGAAATTCACATCTATATTTAATTGCAAACGTGCATATGCATTTGGAAGAACCACAGAAGACGAAAACTTAGCTGAAAATGTTAAGCTCTATTTTAGGGATGTCTAGAGGAAGCAAAATAATTTTCACCCAAGAACCGTGCTAAAATATTGTTGGCTGATGCCCTACAAACAGCCCAATGCCTTTTCCCCCCAACTACAGCTTTCTGTTTCTCTGTGCATTTGGCTTGTCCCTGTTATTTAGTTTCATGACTGTTCAGTTCAGGTTAGGAAAGTACCTGGGCAGGTGCTTCCCAGGGCCCGCAGCAGACCTGACCGTGCCATCTGGAGGACAGCAAATGCTACTTCCTGGAAGATGCACAAAAAGCACTGCAGAAAACATGGAAGAGTCAGGTGCGAGGGTGAGTGACAGTAAAACACATCTGCTACCTGGTCGCAGTATGTTTACATATTCCTAGAAATCTCAGTTTATGGCATTTTCTGGATTCACTGTGAATAATGAAACATTCCAAGCATTGCTTTTTAAGGATCTATCAGAGGAAAGACATGCTGGAGAAGAACACAGTTAATGCTTCCCCAACAGAAACCGATGCTTGGGTAAACATGATGCATGGATGCCCACTGGTGAGGTGTTTACCTTAGGAAGAAAGGTGATGGGATGTGGTCACAGACGGAGCACCACAGCGCCAGCTGTCATCTGTCAGTGAGGTTTTCGTCACCTGGTCAGTGCCGCCAGGTGCACAGAGAGCTGGAGGATGTCGTCACAGGGCCCTCAAAAACTGGACAAGCCAAAACATGCGTCCTGTCCTGTTTTACAGAAGGGCATGTGCTCCAAACTGGCCGGCTTTTCTAGGATGAAAGGGAACGTGGAAAACTGACCACAAAGCAGATAATTTGAAAGGATAAATGCACACATTTTACTTTGAAGGTAGAAGCAGGTGTTTTGCAGAAGAATTTTGTGGAGCATTTGGAAAGCTGATGACCGGAAGGTTCTCACCAGTGTGGAGGCCCCAGTCAAGTGTGAAGTCTCAGCCTGTACGGGGGCGGCCAGGCAGTCAGCCTCAACATCTCCACGTTTCGGTAAATGTGCAGGACACGCAGGGGGCTCCGATGCTCTTTCCAGCCATTTGCACCTAAGGGGTAAGCGGGGCTGAGCCCAGAGGCTCCAGAACACAGGTGGGAGTCTCATGGACACCCAGCCTTCAACCTGAAAAGTTAGCATGAGAATTAGGTTGCAGAATTTAAGATGCACGAGGAGCAGAAAGACGGCAAAACTGTGTGAAGTAGCAAGAGAGGAGGTAGTCCTACAGCAAATCTTGCAGCGGGGGGATTACAAAATCTGGAGTTTGAACATTTTTTCTAAGTGCAGTGGGACGTTTGTGAAAGATTGGGAACAGTTAGGGTTAGCACATCGCCCTGACGGGGGGCTGCGGGCTGTGGGAGGCTATGTGTGAAGGCACCAGGCCCAGGCTTGTGCCACAGGGGCATGGCGACCTGGGGGGTTTCTGGGTTAGAGCCTGCAAAGCTTGCAGCTGGACTGGATATGGAGGAGGGAGCTGAGAGGAACCAAGGGCTTTCCTTCTCAGGGATTGTCCTGAAAGGAGTAATTACTCACACAGAGAGGTTTACTCAGGTGGGGCGGCAGGAGAAACTGAGCTATGAAGAGCGGTGGAGAGAGCTTTGTGTATCTTAAGGGGGCGTCTTGTGGTGGAGGACTAATGTCCACATCTGAGTCCCCAGAACCTATGGGGATGTTACCTCATCTGGCTGACAGGACCTTGTCAATAGAGAGATGAGCCTGCAGTACCTGGATAAGCCCAATGTAGTCGCACAGTCCTTCTAAAGTGGAAGAGAGAGAAGAAGAGAGACAACTAGAGAGACGACAGAGAGATACGGACTCAGCCCAATAATGCTGATGTTGAAAATGGATGAAGGGCCCATAATCTGAAGGAAAGAGGAGGCTTCTAGAAGCTGGACAAGGCAAGGACATGGCTTCTCCCCTAGAGGCTGCAGAAAGGAACCAGCCCTGTGGACACCGTGACTTAGCCCTGGGGAAACCAGTGATGGGTTTCTGATCTACAGAAACGTAAAATTATAAACTGTGTGATCCTAGCTAGCAAATTTGTGGTAATCTGTTACAGCAGCAATAAGACACGAATACACCCGTTAATCATCCAGTTAGAGGTTATCGGAAAGAACTTAATGTGTATCCTTAGTTCAGGGAAGAGGTTGGATGTGGAGATGGAGACTTGAGGGTCAAGGGTGTATTGACAAAAGGCAGATCGGCAAAGAGGCCTATTCAGATGAGGCATGTGTTACGACAGATGTTACAGTGTTGCATTTGAGTGTCTAATAGGACGCAGCTACTTTGGAGGAAAATGGCTGAATTACCTGGGGCGAGTATCAAGAGACATGTGTAAAACCTTACTTTATTTCTGATCTATCCTTTATATTATGAATTATTTTGTTTAGCAGTATTCAAATGTATATTCATAAATATTTCATATTTTTCAGTTAGTAGTTTTTAACATATCAAAAGAAAGCATAGGAAAGATAATTACCAATTACTGTGTATGTAAGGTACAACACGGAAGTTGAAAAGATTCATTCTATGGTTGAAATATTGGGAGGTTGGTTTGTTTCTTTTCCCCTCTTCCATATAATTTCACACTTCTCGAAAACTGCTGAGAAATTCCAAGATATCACTTATTAACTATAAGAATAAATGACTTTCTGTTAGCCAAATAATATTCTCTCTCAGGGGATCACAAAATGACTATTAATTAATATTTTTACCAATTCTGGACTCTGCCATGCCAATTATTTTGAGACGTTATAAAAGTTATTCCACATATGTTATCGGCAGGTAGAGTCCATTTCTCTGTGTTTGCGACACAAACCACGTCATCCTGCAGTGACATTACACTTAACTAGTTGTATTGTTTAACCACTTGTAATTGCGGATTATTTTCCCTGGCTTCAGTCGCATCTGATTGAGAAAATAATGAATCTTGTGGAGCCAATCTTATTCTCTCCAGTTGAAAGACTTTGTTATTTATCATGGGTATAAAAAAAAGGCCGTCTTTTCTTGGAAAAGCAAATGGAAGTGAAGTGGAAAAAAGCATTGCTGGAGGATTCATTTTGAGAAAGCTGCTCCCTGAGAAGAAAGCCGCTGTGAAGACACGCTGGCCATTTACAGTCCAATGACAGCTTTCACCGGCACCACTTAAATTTAAAGACACCATGAAAATGGTGTGACATCGCATTAAAATGCTTTTAGACCTCTCTTTGGATACAAAATGCATGTTTCATGTAACTTTTATCTCTCCCTGGTCGTGGAGATGAGGGCACTGAGGTCTGGACGTCAGAATATCCTGCATGTGCCTGTTACAGAATCCAAGTCAGCCCCATAAGAATCAGGCGCAGCATTGCAACTGGATGTTTTACACCATCATGTCTTAAAGATGGATGCTTCTTTATGCTATGAATTAGCCGCTATGTGGATATTTTACTCAAACCCAGTCACATTACTTATGTCCTGTCAAAAAAGAAAAAAAAAATTATCACTCCGATTCAAGTCCTTTGAACATTTGCAAAAAAAAATCATACAACATTCAATCAGAGGAGAAGTCTTGACCACAAAATGTGTAATTCGGTAACATTTGTTTATAATGAGAGGCAGGCTCTGATGAAAAAGGAACTCTTACTGGATTTCATTCATGAGCTGGAATACCCTCAATGTTGTGACAAAGTACCCCCCCCCTTACTTTCCTGAATTGCTAAGGTGTCTCCCTTCATCTCTTCTGGACACAGGTCACCTTCTGTCTGTTTTTGTTTGTGTGTTTTGCGAGACTATAATATTGAAAGCATCCAATTTGAAAAGCTTGAGCATATGTGTAATTTTCTGTCACCATCACCACAGTCAAGAGAGTGAGCACATCCATGAATCCCCAAAGTGCCCTCGGCCCCTACACCCCCTCCCCATGCAACTACTGATCTGCCCTGTCACAGTGGGTCACTGCGGGACTGCAAATTTTACCTAAAAGAATCACGGAGTAGATATCTTTTCTCTGGTCTCAGCTTTCTCACACAGAAGAATTATTCTGAGGTTCGTTATGTTGTAGTCTACATCAACAGTTAATTTATTTTTACTGCTGTGTAGTGTTGTATCTTATGGAAACTTTACAATCTGTGTGTCTCGTCATGTATTGACAGATGTCACACCGTTGCTATGTACGTGGTGAGTAATGATGTCAGACTTGTTTTCATGGTTTTCTTGGTCATCTACCTTCTTTGGAGAAGTGTCCAAATCTTTAGTCCATTTAAAAAAAATAGATTGTACGATTTATGAAAAAATTCATTAGGAGTTTGAGTGAGTTTTTACCGTTCTGTCTAAAGCAGATGTTCTGGATACAAGCTCTTTTAAGACGTGCTAATATTTTCTCCCAGTTTGTGGCTTGTCTTTTCATTCAACCACGAAGGAAGAAGAAAGAAGTGTCAAATTTCTTTTTCTTGTTTGCAAGAAATTCTACAAGTATCCATGCTTTACAGGAATTCTCAGGGCCAGTTGTAATATTATTACATTAAGCAACTAATATAATTATAGAATTTGGATATTTAGAGGCTATACATTGTTTAGCAACAAAGCAAATTTTGGTCTCTGAAACATAGGCATCTTAAATGGTTTCTGAGTTCAAATAATACTTCCAAGGAGAATTTTGCAATAAAGAAAAGGATTGTACATTTTTATATACAAGCCTCTACATTTGACAAGAAATAAGGCTGGTATTTTGGGAATGTTCTCAGTTTAATACTTTATAAGCTATAACTTCCTGAATTTGAGTTGTGTTTGCACTTCTGTCACTATAAGAAGAGGAACAAGATATTCTTGCTTTGAGATTATTTTTCACCATCATCATTATCAAGGCCAGGCATTTGAAATTCCATCAGTTAACACTAAAGGAAGGAAGCAGGTCTAAAACACTAAAACTTATGGGGAAAGAAAATGGCAGAAAAGGTTGTGTTACCATATAGAAGGTAAGTCATTTAATGTTTTGCTTCAACGTCAGGAATATTTGTTTGAAGGAAACAAATACATCCAAATAAGCCTAAGTAAAATATTATAAATAAACTGACACATATCTTAAAATTTCAGTTTATCGATAATTAGAAATAGTACTATACTTCCTCACTTCAAATATACATCCTTTCAACGTGTGTGAAATTGGGACAAAGATCACATGACTCACAAAATTAACCTGTCAACTTACAGGCAGAGTATTAAGTGTTTGAGATTATTGTCTTTCTTCAATGAACTGAATCATGGATTAATTATATTCATTTCTTTGATTGCTAATTGAGTTAATTTATTTGCATCGGTTTCAGTAGAAATTGCCAAATCTCACTGAATAGATCAAAACTTGGAGAGAGATCTGAGAGTGATTTCAATGGAATATTCCTTAGGTCTTGAATAGATGTCAAAATTTACCAGCTGGGTTACAAAAGAAATTGAAAATTTTTTTAAAAAGCAAAATTAAAACCTAAGAAAACAAAATCCAATCAGGAAATGCAAACAAACTGCAGTTATCCCCCAACCCAAGTACCCATGTGGATACAGTGAATGAAGTGATACTATCTGTACAAATGTGTAAAATTGTCAAGTATTGAAGAAAACTACATATTTTTGGTAACAATATAAGGAAAATAAAACTGTTTTGTCTTACTCAGTGGATAATCCTGTAACTATAAAAAAATAAGCAAGATAATGAGTGGGAGAGGTACACATTTTAAATATATAAAACAGTGACGGGATCCTCCACTATTGGCCAAGATGGAGTAATAATACATGCTGCCTAAAAACAAAAACCAACCAACAAAAATCAGGCAAAATATTTGAAACAACAGTACTCAAGGTGTTGGGTACAGAGAAATGACAGACAGGGGTGGGAAGCCAGGAGGTGGGCCAAAATACAGGAAGGAGAAATCCAGACAAGCCCAGCTGTGGGCACCAAGGTGGGTGAATGTGCAGGACAGAGCTGCAGAAGAGAGAGCCACCAGAGGGCAGCCCAAATCGATCCAGAAGGCTCTGGAAATATCCAGTGGATTACTGATCAGTGCACGAAGTAAAGATACAACCTGGTGCCAGGGAAAAAGCCATTCCCAAGGATTAGAGACAACCGTGTCTGGCATTTAAACAGGGTCTGAAATAATGCTTGCTCTCAAAAACCAAAGTAGAAAACTTCATAACTGGGGAGTGAGGTGGGGCATAGTTTATAGTATTAGGCAGGGTCTTGCCGCAAAAGTGGGAGAAAAACCACTCCTAGACTACACACAGCTCTAGGCCCTCCTGAGAAGCTTGAGAGCAAGACTCAAAAAAATAAAACCATTTCCAAAATGCTTAACCTTGCCCAAGAACAAGCTCAAGAATGTAATAATATAAACATGCTCAGTAACCATCAGGGTAAAATTCACAACGTTTGGTACCCAACAAAAATTATCAGGTACACGAAGAAGGAGGAAAACAGAAACTCTAATGAGGAGAAAATCAAAACTGACATAGAAATTACACAGATGACAAATACTGTAAAAAGGGACATTAAAACAGTAACCATGGTGATATAATTTACGTTCACCGTGGTTAATGTGGTATCTGATAGGTCCCCTCCTTTTTTTTAAGTTACTATTTTTCTCTTTGTGATTAATATCATGTAAATGTATATTTATGATGTGTTCCTAATTATGGATAAATTGTCATAGTTCTTAACACTCAAAATGAAAAATAAACCAATTCTCCAAAGGACACTAAATTAGCCTGGATATTTACTTTACTTCTAAATGCATTTACCTAGTTATTCATGTTTCCAAGCACAGCTAGAGTTGGCATAAAGGGGAAACAAATCTTTCTTTCTGTCCCTTTGATTTCTGGACTCTGTGCCTGTAGGAAAACTGTCCCTGGGGATTATCTGCATATTATGGACCACTGGATTCTTCCCTCTACCTTCCTGTATCTGCTGAGCGACCCTGCATTCCACATGGGCCAAGACGAGGGCATCAGTGGGTGTTGGTGTCATGGTGAGAACCTGGGCTCCCTCTGCCCCCAGCTCCTCTCTTTCCTCTTGCTTTGACTTGGGACAAATAACATGATCTCTGAGACACTTCAGCCGTAAAGCGGAAATCATAATACTTATTTGCTAAAGAGAAGAAATAATGTAACAATGCCTGGCACATAATAGGTACTCATTAAATGTGAACTCTTAGGGATAATGGGGATGATGGAGAACGGAACCGAATGTGAACACCTGAAGCAATGGAACTTGAAATTTGTAATAAGGCCATGTGTTTCAACAAAAGCCTTGTGTTCTTTCTCTGATTAGCTATTTGTGTGTGTGTGTGTGTGTGTGTGTGTGTGTGTGTGTGTGTGTGTGTGTTGATAGTTTATGGAATGTTTTACCATCCTTTCAGGAGTTGTAGTTTAAAAATGCCAACTGTTAGAATGAACATCTTACCATGGGGAATTTATTTCTACTTGAACCCTGTGTTTGGAAGGGGTATTAGTAAATCTGAACACTCTTCTAAAATTTTGCTATTTGGTCCATTATTAGGAAATTCAGTGATATGTGAGTGAAAGCACCATATATAATCTGTAAAGAATTACATAAATATAAGTCGTTTTAACAGAATTTATTAACATTTTCACCAATCTTAATTTCAGTAAAAACAATTACATGAATCAAACTTTGTTTTGTTGACTCAATAAGCCAAGCTGCTCTCTGCTGTGAATGCTCTACGTCAAACCCCAAATTGCTTTTCCCCCGTTTAACATGTGGCCACCTCGACAGAGTTAGAAGTAACAGTATACGTTTAAACTTCCAAAATTCCAGGGGAAACAGAGGTTAAGCAGTAAACAAAATATTTCACTGACATTGATCTCACAGTCATGTTGACAGTTTCTTAAAAAATGATCAGGATCAATGAATAAATCACACTAACCTGACCTAAGAAATGGATTTGATCATTCTGCTTGGAAAGGTTCATTCCTTCAATCTTGCAAGTATTTACCATTCATAAAAGATTCAGTGAACCTTATTTTCTTGAGCTATCTGCATAGCCATCTTGGATGATCACCTAGAGCTAATCAGGTTATGTGAGTGATTGATTAGTTTCGCCTCTGTGTTAGGCAACCTGAAATTTATAAAATGTATGGCATACTTTGGAGCCCTGGTGATAGAAAACTGTTGGTAGCTGGAGTGTATTTAATTCAGAAGATGGACAGTGGGGGCTTAATTGTTCCTTACAAAATGGTTATTTAAAGATGTTTGCTGAATGAAAGAGATCGGTTTCCTCCAATATAAAGACGTACAATTTTTATCAAATTACCAATTGCAGTTTGATTTAATATAGCTTGATTCATATAATGTGGACACATTTAGTCAAGTAGCATAGTAATTTATACTAGAAAGATCACAAGTACCTTTACTTTGGAATCAACTGTCATTTGCCTAAGGCTTCAATAACCGACTTCAAATGTCTAATTTTGTTTTTATATGTATTTCAGTAAGATCTCAAATCATTTCCCAGTTACCAAATATCCATACTTGATTCAAAATTTACACACATTTAATTAGAAAAATATATTGGTAAGTCACTGAATTACATAATAGATGTAATAAATTCAATTTGCCACCAAAGGGAGGTAATCCTATGGGGAATCCTACAGAAAGTGTGACTTGAGTTGAATAGCTGCTGGTGCACTTCCAGGTATGACTGCAGAGCAGACGAGGGAGATGGTCTCACAGTGTGGTTTAAATACAGTCTTTGGGAAAATAAGGAATTACTGCTTCTTGTTCTTCCTTTGAAAGGCTTATAAATACACCTTCTATTGGATATATGAGTATAGTGTACTATTCTAAAGTTGACTGTAAAAGTCATTATTTCTTTAAAGAGGAACAACCGTAGTTTATTCTGCCATAAACAGAAAATGCCTTTCTGTGGTAAAACCACATCAAGTTATTATGAAGATGCATTGAGTTTCAGGACCCAGAAAATGCCAGCAGAAATGTGTCGCTATGCATTTGTAACGCATTGAAAACGCTTGCATTTTAGAAGGCTAAATTTTTGGAAGCTTCTGTTGGCTCTGATCTGTTTAAGTATACAAGTAACACATGAAATGGTAGCATACTATGACGTGTGATTGTTTGGTAATGTATTCTGTGCTCCTCTCCTAGGGCTGCCCTAATGAATTACAAAACTGGGGGGCTTAAAACAACAGAATGTGTTCTCTCCCCATGCTGGCGGCTAGAAGCTTGGAGTCAGGGTGCGGGCAGGGCCTTGCTCTAGAAGCTGGAGGGGAGCGTGCGGTGCTGCTCCTCACTCCTGGGGGCGCTGGCGATCCTTGGCCTTCCTTGGCATGGAGATACATCTCTCTTCTGTTGCAACATGGCATCACCTATGCGTCTGTGCCTCTGTGCCCAAGCTTCCCTCTTTGTGTATGGTCCCAGGTGGACACGGCGGGAAATGTGAGGGACAACTATTCAACCCAACACATGGATGTACTGAGATCCCAACTACAACGCTTATATGAAAAGTCAGTCTTCTAGGTTTCTGCTGATTTTCTCCATTGATGGTCTTATGTGAGTCTCTAGGATTTTTATCAGATCTCTGCTGAAATTTATTGTATGTTCAGCAGTGGGGAATATATATATATGATGGGAAAAAAAAAGCAAGGATATAAGAACAAGATAAAAGTCTTATAGTATGGAAATTGTTTTTGCAACACAATCACCTAGTATCTTGAAATCTTGGAAAATATAAAGAAAATTAGTGAAAATCAATTATATTGTCCTTTCCAACCTTGAAAATTGATTATAATAACAAAAGGGAAAATCTTCTTTTTAAGTTTAAAGAAATTGTGAGGTGCCTCTAAATTATATAACCTAACATTTAAGTACTCTCTTCCCTAACGGTGGCCTTTTGATAGTCACTGCAGCAAATGGGACTGGTCAGACATTCAAGTATACGCTGCACC
Source organism: Rhinolophus ferrumequinum (assembly GCF_004115265.2). Classification (NCBI taxonomy): domain Eukaryota; kingdom Metazoa; phylum Chordata; class Mammalia; order Chiroptera; family Rhinolophidae; genus Rhinolophus; species Rhinolophus ferrumequinum. The sequence continues at coordinate 2,393,419 of NC_046301.1, read as the reverse complement.
CTGTCATTGAACGACCAAGATGCTTTGTATTCAGGAGCTTATTGGAAGATGCTTCTTGCAATTAGAGTTTTAAAGAGAAGAGAATCGCACCTGTCAATTGTATGTCAGCCATCATACATGCAGCCCTGACATAGCTGGATGAAAATTATTGTAAAACACAGCAACAAAATCACTTCATATCTGAGGGATTGGTGTTTACCACAGGCAGATATGTTTTTCCCTCAGAACGTTTTTTTGTGATGAATTTTAAAATATGGTAGATAATATATTCACGTTAAATGACAGATCTCTGTGAAATACGTTTAAGGTTTGCATACCATTTTTTTAACCATGGGGAAAAGTGTTTGAAGTTGGAAGAAGAATAATTTTGCTCCATCCAAATGTTAAAATAAAAATGTAAGAACAAAATGGAAAAAACAAAGATGTTAAAAATGTTTTAAAAATATGACCTTTAGGATTTACATCATTTATATTATTCATATAATTTTTCATTTGGTTTGAAATAACTGACATCTAGGGTACATCTAGTGTCAAGTTATTTCAAAAGAAAAAAATAAATTATTTCAGAATTTTACAGCAAAGTTTCATGTGAATATAATAAGTGGGTGCATTTTAATGCAAAATAATAAGTGCCAACCATCTCCTGGACTTAAACCCCATGTCTAGTGGGGTTCTGCCACTCAGAATAATTTGACAGTCTGGAAAAATACCTGAAAAAACCATCAGGCTCAAGGCTTTGAACCCTTAAGACAGGGGAGAATGATGGACAAGCACCAAAAGCATAAGGAAAACCGGTGCTGGGAGCGGCACTTGAGGATGCTGTGCTCCTGCAATATTTTTGCGGATTCCAAAAGCAGCAGTGCAGTAGCTGCGCATGTGAATGGAGCTTTCCAATATCCTAGGAGGAGGCGGGGTCGCTCAGCCTTGGCAGAATTACAACCTCGCCCTGGATAACTCCTGGTGTCCCGTGCACTGCGGAATGGTTAATACCATCCTGGTCTCTACTCACTAGATGCCTGTAATAGCATCCTTCCTCTGCCAACTTTGACACCAGATTGTCCCCAGACAATGCAGACATCTGCCCGGGACCAAACTGCACCTGGAAGAGAACTATTGAGCTAAAGGAAATGCAATGATAGTTTAGGGCTTTGCTAGTAAATGGCCCCGCTTATACCTGACACCCAAAAGGTATTCTTATAGTTCTAGATACAAGCATGAACTTGAAAAAGACTGGCCCTGCAGGATGTGACATCCAACTCTGGAAATTTTTGATTCTAAAGTTTTATGACATGGTCTGGGGTTGCTAGGGCAACCGTCTGCAAGGAGCAAACCTAACACTGACATAATTCCAGGCCGCAGTCCTGTTCACAGATGTTCTCATCCACTCTGTTATTTAATCAACCTAAGCAGGCACTCCACAAGAGTGGATGCCACGATCAGAGACACTGCACAGCCAGGGCATCATGGGATGACGACATCACCGCAGAGTGGGAAAATAATCATGTATAATATATTTGAGCAAATAGAGGCGAGACTTCAAACTGTCCCGCAGAATTGGAAAGCATAAATATAAAACAAATAGAAGTTCTAGAAATGAATGTAAAAACTAAGAGAGGTGGAAATTATGGTCTAAAAACTCTCCCAGAGGCACTGAGAATAAGAAAGCTGCAGAAAACAGAAAACAAAGAAGATAGGCAGTCTGGAGGACCCGGCTTCTGGTAAAGAAGCCGCTGCAAGGAATGGACTTACCTGCTCTCCTCCCTGTCTCGGAAAACAACAACAAAAGACAGTAGAAAACAGAAAAATGTAAAAATCACTGCCTGTAAGACACCAGACATCAGGCAGTGAAAGACATCGGTCCTGGCAGACAGGAGATAAAGCCGCCCTCCCGGCCGGGGGGGTTTCAGGTTCAGGAATGGGTGCGGAGCCCCCGGGGACTCCGTGAGTAGAGGAGACAGAGCTGCAGGTCCAGGGAAACCACCGCAGCGAGAGTTTGCAGGGCAAGGATCAGAGAGAAGGAGCTGGGCAGAGAGGTGGCAGCCCCTGCTGTCATCCAGCTGAGTGACTATCAGACCTGCAAAGCTACCTGAGACCCGGAGGTGAAGTGCCTGTCCTCTGTGCCCCAAGCCAGACCAGAAGAAGTGATAACCCATGGGGCACTGGGCAGAGTCCTCGGGAAAGTCTTCCCTCAGAGTGGGAACAGCTAGCTCTGGAACCAGCATCACCCCAAATGCACCAACAAAAGAAATGCAAGGGCCCAGCAGGATCAAAGTGTACCCCAGCACGAAGCACCAGAATGGTTGTAGAAACGCAGAAGTACCCAACATCAAACAACATAAACCTCACCAAGTTTTTCTAGCATACAAAGAAGGAGAATAACATCACCCATCATGAGGAGAATAAAGAATAAAAACCGACACAGAACTGGGACACATGTTAGAATTAGCAGATCAGGATACGAAAACTGTATTATTATTCCACATGTTCAGAAAGTTAAGTAGAGACATGGAGAATATAAGGAAGACTCAATTTAAATTTGTAGAGATGAATGGTACAGTGTCTAAGAGGGAAAATACACTAGATGTGGTAATTTGGATAATTTGGGTGTGGATAATTTGTCTAACAGGCAAATTACACATTGCACCAGTGAGCAATAGTGAATTTGAAGACACAGCAATAGAAAAGATACAAATGAAACACATAGGAGGAAAATAACTTTTAAAAATGAAAAGAGCATCATGGATCCACGGAGCAACGTTTCTGCCACTTCTACCATCCATGACAAAGAGGTCCTCAGGCAGAGACTCCGATGTATCCTCCAGTGCAGGGGTGCCATTCCCTCTCCGGACAAACGAAGCCATGTGGTAACGAGCTGGAGGAACGTCTGCTGGACGACGTACAGAGAAAGGTCCTCTGTCCACAGGAGGCAGGCCAAACACTCTTCCTCTTTGCTCCTATGAACGTGGTGCCAAGAAATGCTGTCAGGTGCTCTGACCAGGCCGCTCGCCTGAGGAGAGGGCTGACAACCAAGAATGGAGGGGAACGCAAACTGGAAATAACCAGAGCACGTGGGGACGTTACCGAGGCACTGGATGAACCCGCTGTCATCCTTGAGGCTTAGCGGTGGGATGACCTCCTCACGGCTTCCACCTCTCTGTGGACTTTCCAAGTGCAACCGTAGAATAACGAACCCACACAGCCCTCTTCTCCGCTCGCCGTTCTACAAGACATCCCAGTGGTTACGTGCTCACTGCAGGTTTAGCGGGGATGTCGTGAGCTGGTGGCTCTCTGCTGTCATTTCCCAGCACCGTCTATCAAAACGCATTATTTTCAAGCTACTACCTTTGATCATTTAATGGGTACTCTCGCCTTTTATTTAAAACGTTGTAGTTATGAAGATTTCAAAGATTCCTTGGCTTAGCTTTAGTAGTATATGCTATGTATCTCCCTAAGATTCTGTGTTTAAGTCCACGATCCTTGAAGAGGATCTTCCTATGTGATCACCACACCACTTCCTACTCAGCACGGGCTCTTCTGTCCAGCATGGTGTCAACTGTACTGCTCCCCCGGTTGGATCTATCCAGGCAAACATCCTTGTCTCTACTGAGCAAGACCTTATTCGGGGTCAGTGGTAGTAAACCATTCATCTTCTATGTCCAAACCCTACATTAGTGCAAGGAAAGCAGTGATGGTTTATTTCTTGTTGAATGAATGAATGATTTATGCATCGATTTATGAAAAAGTCTGATGAAAGATTATTCAAGTCTTTTAGCTCTAAAGGTAATAAAGTATTGAGCAAATATTTTACTTCTCCTTTTGCAAATACTGTTGTGGCATACAAGAAACATATTTCAGTATAGGTGGTTTTCTTATATACAAGAATAATTTAGGTCAGTAAAGTGACAAATGCTATTAAAACAAAGGGCTAACATCACCAACACAGTATAAAACAATCTGGATTGTAATGAAGTCCCATGTTTGACTGTCATCATATTGCAATCCTAGCCTCGGTTTCCATATACAGAGATAAAATTAAAATGATACATTTTTAGGAGAATACAATGAGGTACTTTATGTCAAACTCCTCTGTAAATGATTAGCAGCTATAGATGGGTTAGTTCTAAATTTGTCAAATATGACTAAACATAGAATCACAATAATCTGTCACATGCTGCAGCTGCTCTCTGGTATATGGTATATCCTGGAATGTTGATTTGAGCTAATTAGCACACTTGCATAGAAGTAAGAAAACAACAGTATTCATTGACCAGATATAAACAAAACTTCTTAAACTACTTGCATCCACACTGTTATCTTTCTCTCTAGACTCAAATTAACACATGGCTTTTATAAGTGATAAATTATGAAGAGGTTATTTGCTCTTATCTGAAGTCATATTGATATCAGATCATGGAGGTTTGCATAATCTTTCTCCTGGGATGTGGTGAAAAATAATGAACTTCTACAGAAAACAAATTGTTATGTAAAGGCTAGTTCATCAGACAGTTCATATATCACACAGCACCAAAAAGGATGGCCCTAAAAACAACACCACAGGATGACTGTGTTAAGAAATGTAGCTGAAAACATGTGTAAACTGTGTAAATTGTGCACCGGAGCAGAGCGGTGCAACAGAACTTTTTTGCAAAGAAGGAAATTTTCTGCATCTGTTCTGTCCCGAGCACTTGAAATAAGACCGTATGACTGAAAAACTACATTTTAATTTAATTTCATGTACTGAAATTAATTTAACTATCACATGCTGCTAGTAGCTACTGTATTAGACAGCAGCAATCTAGGGAATTAATTTGGGAAAAGAAAAACAAGTCCTCTCAACTTGAAAATCAGTAAGAAATCCATCATACATGCCCCACTAAGCCCTCGATGGAGAGAACTGGAAAGTCACACAAACAAGTCACGGGCCCTTAGCCTGTCTCAGAGCTGCTAATAACAAGTAGAAATGTGATGGATGGACTTGGTTTTAAAAATATTTTTAATGCATGTGTTTGAAAACTAAAAGTAGTTTTGAGAATAGAGCATGTGCTAAAGTAATAGAAAGGATGAAATGAAGAAAGGGAGGGCAGCACAATGCAGAGAAAAGGGACACAGACAGAGAACAAACCACAGGACGGATGAAGCAGAAATGAATTTGAACCTTCCGCAGATATCTGAGAACTATGACTGTGAAGTTGGGCAATGAACAGAGGACCACGCCCAGTGCACTAGGGTGAGATGGTGGGGGAGGGAGAGAGCTGCTGCAGTGGTAAGGATTCCACCAGAGCAGTGAGCCCGAGAATCACAGCAGGGCTGGATGGATGCGTGGGCGGGAGGCCACATTTGGCAGGACAGCTGTGGGCAGCTAGCCGGGTTGGGCTTCCTCAAGGTCCTGAGATGAAGGCAAGTAAGGGCTGAAATCCAGCTGACCCTCCACTTCCCAAGCAATGAGCCCTGGCGTCAGCATTCATCAGAAGATGCCGCTTTCCAGTTCCCATCCCAAAGCAGCCTCTTTCCTACTTGTTTCATGTAGGGATCCTACTTTTATGTTTGACCAAAGTCATACATGCATTTACACTAAAGCTCTGAAATAAAGCTTCCACTGTTCGTTCCAGAAGCACCATACGTGGAGGGTGACATCTGACTGTGTGCAAGAAACAAGGAGAGAAAGGCATGATAGCTGCGGTTTCTGCACGTGAGGGACATGGACCATCCAAGTTAAATAGAAAACACTGAAATAGAAAACAAAAATGGGAGCAAACTGGAGATGAAAAAGCTCACAGTTATGATTTTGGTTTAATATCTAGCTCTGATTTTTTCTGCAAGTGTTCTCTGGCTTATGAAGTGTCAGGTTGCTATTGTCCCATAAATGTGGGACAATTGTGTCTATACTGCAGAAACCAGTTATTTCTCTGTCATTTGCATGTACCTACAGATATGTGTATTCTCTTTCATGTCCACATGTAAAACACGAATAATTAGCATAGGTCACAGCTACGGAGCTAATTCTCCTAAGTTCAGCACACTTGACATACACCTAATTAGTGCTTTATACAAGGCAGTCTGCTCTTTTGCAGGCCATAGAATCTCAGGATAATAGCAACAAGCATCTGTAATACAGCATTAACTGAAAGCACAATTAAAACGTTCAAGGAAATGAAATGCCACAGGAAGGACTGGCATATACTTGTGTGTCTTACAAACTTGAAAGCGGAAGAGAACACTTCTGGGGAAGTTTGAGGGGAAGTAACCCTTGTAAGGACTGGAAAACTGTGAGGATGGACCTGATGGCTGGGGCGGGATGGGCTGTGCATCCCAGGAGAGGTCGGAGTGAGTGCACGGGGGTGGACAAGCGAGGCCCCATCCAGGCATGGTTTTGGGGCGGCGTGAGAGCACCGTTTGACTGGACAACAGGGCCAGGGGGACAGAGCAGGGAAGGCTGTAAACGTGTTGTCTCACTGTCATAAAGGGCCTTGAGTAACAAACAGAATAGAACAAAAGAATGTTCACTTAGCCAGTGACATGAGGTCAGAGTCTAATCAGAATTGTTTTGGGGAAGAGCACGTGCAGTGTTGGTGATATTGGGCCAGGGTGGGTGAAAAATGGCAAAAAAATAAGAGGAACTTCGTATATCACACTCTGAGAATTAACTTTTGTATCTCGTATACAAAGTGAAATCTAAATGATAAATTTGGAAGTGGTCCCCATGGATTTGCAGCCCATTGTATAAACACAAACCTACCGGACTAGACAGATAATTGAGGGATTCTTTTTTTCATTCCTTCCTTTATCCAGTCAAACTTTTTTGAGAAACCACCACATACCAGGAATATAAAGAGCCTGTGGACCAATGGGGAGGGCTTGTAAGTACAGGAAGTATTGCTAGAATCCTGCATTTCCACATGAAGTCTGTGAGGGTTTCATGCGCAGTCATTAAAAGGCAAAATTGTAAAGTATTGATACTATTTACAAATGATGATAAATTAAAATCAAAGTGTTGTAAAAATTACGATGTGTTGTGTTCATCAAAGCCTAATAAATATTCCCTTGGACTCACCTTGAACGTCTTAATCTTTTCAAAGTGTTTCTAAGTGAAAATGCAACTCTAAGTTTGAAAATATAACACATGGAGTGAGACTGGATTTCAATTCACTTTCGTAACCCAAGGACGATCTCAGTGATTTAGAACTTTCCAGGAGAATGGAATTCTATTAGTGAACATAACGAGGTCAGACAATTAAGTTCACGGACTCATCCTAGAAAAAGTGCTACATACCTCATCTCTGAATATCACTACGGTCACCTTCGAAGTACTCCCCATGGGAAGCTATGCACCGATGCCAGCTCCTAGTCCACCCTTCAAAGAAATTTTGGAACTCTTTTTCTGGAATGGCCATCAGAGCTGTCGTATTACCCTTGATGTCCTAAATGTCATCAAAATGTCTTCCTTTCAATATTTCCTTTATCTTTGGGTAAAGAAAGAAGTCATTGGGGGCCAGATAAGGTGAGTAGGGAGGGTGTTCCAATACAGTTATTTGTTTCCTGGTTAAAAACTCCCTCACAGACAGTGCTGTGTGAGCTGGTGCATTGTCGTGATGCAAGAGCCATAAATTTTTGGTGAAAAGTTCAGGTTGTCTAACTTTTTCACACAGGCTTTTCAGCACTCTAAAATAGTAAACTTGGTTAACTGTTTGTCCAGTTGGTAGAAATTCATAATGAGTAATCCCTCTGATATCAAAAAAGGTTAGCAACATCATTGCAACCAGTTCGTGAACTCAATTGTCAGACCTCGTATGTATAACAACATAAGCAGCAGCAATTAACTGCTATATGAATTTCTTCATACAAGAAGGGGATTTTAAACACGTGTAATCAATATGAACTTATAATTTTGTAATTAGTTTTATAATATTTTAGTTCATCCTTGGAAAATTAAGTTTATTAAATATCAAGATATTATTTAGTGGTTATTTCCATGATCAAAAATATTCATAAGATTTAGTGATCACATTATAATGTCTCTTTAAAATAAAATCATATAGAAAGAGAAGAGGAAATGTTGATACAAGTCTCTCTTTCTTAACATGACAACAGCATGAAGTAGCAGCAAAGTTTGAAGCTATTTTTCTTTAAAGGAATCACGTATTACACAGATTTTGAATTAAAGTCCATCCTAGCTAGTAATATGACTGTTCTAATTTTTCTTTAAAAAGATATTGTCTTATCTAAATTTAACATCACTCTCACAGGTTGTTTACTTAACCAAATATTCATAGACTTGAGGCAAATTGTAAATTGTGCTTTTTCATAGCATGTATAAGCTGAAACTCACAAATATATTTTCACAAATGTTAACTGAAACATATTGAAAAATATATTTTCCAAACAACAGATTTGGGGAGATTATTATTCTAAATTGTTGGCAATCTTAGTTCACATTATTTGAATTTCAACACTGGAAATCTCACATTCAGTATTTTACCCATTGAAAGATTACTGAACTGAAATTTCTAAGTTGATAATAAAGAATGTATCAGAACTCTATGCATTCTTTAAAAAGTACTTCATCTTGCTTTACACAGGGGTAACATTCAGTGTTTAGATTCAGAATGCATATTGACAGAGTTGTCTTATTTCCTAATGTTTCAAAGCCTAAGTTTACTATGTTGAACCTGGTCCATTGTCAACTTGAATAATGGATGTTTCACAGATTTTTTCATTCATACTATTGATATCTGAGGGTAGAGTTGCTAATGAGGCCCCATTTCTTGCCTGCATCAATCACAGAAAAATGGGGGTGATTATCTGGGCTGCCAGCAGCCCCGCAGCAGGTGACTCACTGCGAATGGGGAAGCCACTGAGGACGCCCGTGATTGTGGCAGCCTGCACATCTGTCTGCCTCCGCCAGAGAACAAAAGTGGCTTTTCCTTCCAGCCTTGCAGAGCTTGTGTGAGTGTCCCTTTGACAGCACCTGAACTGGAAGCCAGCTGCAGGGTATTCTGGCAAATGTTATTCACACACTTTTCCAGGCTAAGTGGTGGAAAATGTGGAAAAGGTGGTTATGATGCTGGCAGGACCCTGGCTGTGACAAAAGGAAAGAAAAAAAAAAAAAACAGTAAGAGGTGTTTGGCTTTTATCCTTAGGATAGAAGGGAACTACTTAAATGCGTATCAAATCACGTAAATATGAAATTGAGGTTTCACTGTGAAGTGTGGAACCCTGAGGTTGAATTTATAGCGCAGTTGTTGAAAATGGGCCTGAGTGAAGCACCCTGCTCACCAGCTCACTTCCGTGCCCCCTTTCCACACTTATCAGTTTATTTGGTACCATTTCCATTTTAAAGATAAGCTGTGACTAGCATGGGAATGAGTCATAAACAAGAGAGAGGAATATAAGAAAGAAGAGGTAAAAGATTACATATGGGAAGAATTATGCAAGAAATCAGAAGTAGAGAGAAAATACCAACCATCTCCAACAAAATAAACACCGGGAGGCCTGTCACTGCACAAGGTCTGCTCTGGGTTGTACCTGGGACCACCCTGACTCTGCAGGGATCCCAGGAAGCAGGTCAGGGAGGGTCCCTGAGGACCAGCAGCTGTCGCCCCACCTCCGGTGGTGCTGGTGGGGACATGGCAGCATCTGTGCCTGGACCTTCAGCATGGCGGAGATTTGGACATGGTAACTTAGTGGCCTGGGTTCTTCCCCATTGGCTAAGCCAGGCCCTCAAAGCTTCCCTTCGATTCTGAGTCATCCACTTTGCTTCCTGGTCAATTCGTTTGCTGAGTAAGTGAAAGAGGCTAGGTTTCTGGCTAATGTGAATAACTGGGCCCCTGGAGTGAATTTCAGGCTCTGAGGGAAAGAGGGTTCATTTGAAATGGGTGAACAGCACACTGGGGTGGCTGGCAGCGCTAATCCAGCTGTGCCGACACAGGAATATGGCACCACTCACCCACTCATACCTGGAACGGGTAGCCCTTGGTAGCTAGGTCTTCAGGGGCCGGAGGGCCTCTGAGGTCAGTCCGATTAGCAGAGAGAGCTTGGAACTCTGCTGTTGGTGCTACACCAGGAAAGAGAAGTGATTTTTAGAAAATTCGCTCAGCACAGGAGGAGGTCCAGGTCCCCGATGCTGACAGGTAAGGTCTGTTTCCCTGTCCACATGTGTGAGAGCTCCTGACAGGTCCTCACCCCATAGACGGAGGGACAGCAGGCTGCGTCTGTACCAGGAGCCTCTTACGGTCCAACTCTTCTGGGAACGGAGGATGTGTTCAGCCTCTCTACACTTACTAAGCTACTGGCTGGCGCCCCAGGATTCGGAAGACCAACTCCTCTAAATTGTATAAGTGAATTATAACTATGTGATTCTTTCAAAATATTGTAAGAGAATTGGAAAACATGAGTACTCTTTAGTTACATGGTTATATTTGACACTGTGTGCCAAAATCACTTTAATCCACATAATTTATTTAATGCACTTTCCCTCTTATGGAGTCTGAGGCTCATTTTTGCCCTTTATTATTTCGTTTCCATACTGAAATTGTCTGCCATATAGATTACCATTACTTTGGAGCTAATAAATGTTGTATGCAAGTAGTATGCATACAATGATAAATGTTACTTGCTTCATATGCAATTTGCAGCATTTGATACCTTTTACCTTTAGAATGTTTGATACATTCAAGTAAAAGTTTTTCTAAAAATCAGAATAAAAAAACCAAAGACAAGGAGATGCAATGCTTGCATGCAAATTGCTTATAAATTGGGTAAGAGATGGGTAACAAAAAAGCATAATTCGCATAAACAAGAAATAAAGAGCACTCCAGACAACTTGCTGAATGACTGAGAGAAAAGCCCTTCCCTCTCACCGTCAGATGGATAAAGTGTATGCTGTCATAACGGTGAGACGGAAATCGCAGAGGCCCATGGTCAAGCAATGACTCGCCCAACCCCCACAAGCGGCATTGCCTGCATCTTGGTTCTTGGGGCAGAGGGTCAGCACGTGCATGGCCCCTCCTCTCTGTCTCTGGTCACCTGCAGTCACCTGGTCACCGGCTGGCTTGGGCCTGGCTCTGAGAGGCTCTGCTGGCGAGCGCAGTGTCCTCAGTCTCCCATGCACACGGGGGGACCCTGGGAACGGCCCTGCCACTGCAGAACAAATTGTTTCAGGGCTCCAGCTGTAGGCAGTGATGAAGCCAGGAAGCTGGGGATTTGTGTGACCCTTCCCCTTGGTTCTATGGGGAACAGAGCTCAGGACAGTGTCCCCTGGGGGGGGAGCGAGGGGGATGCCTCAGTTCCTGCATCTGTTTCCAGGCCATCGGGACAGAACTCCCTGAAACATTCACCGCCTGCACTCCTACCTGTCTCCATGCTGACTCCTTTTCGCCTCACCTAAAGCCCAACCAGCAGGGAGGGACACAGGTGTGTGGGAGCTCTGAGGGTGCAGCCTGGGCATCTACCTGGAAAACATGACAGCTCACACGAGAGGTTCCTGGAGGCAGTGGCCCCAAGTACAGCACGTCCCGTCCTACTGCATCTCGTCGGCTGGAACTCATTACGTGCTTCAGCTTAACAGCGGGGACAGAGCAGTCCGCTCCCTTCACGAACGGGCACATGGGCTCAGGGAGTAGACAGACAGGGTCTGCCACCGTGAGATAAAATTTCGTTACAAAGCTGTTTTCAGACTATTCGCATTTCCCGTTGGGTGTTGATACATTTCCTTGGAGATAATAACAGTGTCTTACCCAACATGATTTTCTCAACTTAAACGGTAGAAAGAAACTGGGGAATGTGGGTTATCGTGATACTTGTTGGAGAGAAGTGTTTTTCACATATAGAATTTTACTTGCATATAGTGTCCTTTGAAAATGAAACACTTAACAGGAGATCTTTTTATCCCCTTAACACTGGCATTTCTAGTTAAATTCAAATTATGGAATATTTTGTATTGCTATATTCAAAATCCTTATCAGTATAATAAGCAAATTTCAGTTGACACTTTGCTGACTGTAGACCACAGGTCTACTCTTTGTATAAGAAATAACACAAAAGAATTATTTTTGAGCTTGAAGTTCTTAGAAAGTTTTTTGTTTTTAAACATGCAAAAGGTTTGAAACAATGAAAATCTCTCTGTGATTTTTTTTTATAATGCTGCTTAAACATAGCAACAAAATACAATTTAAAGAAGAAAAAAGATAATAAGAAATCTGTTAACAACTAACGATCAAGAAATAAGAAATCAAGAAATAACTTCATCTTAAATTGAACCATACAAAAGGCTTGCCAAAAAGTACAATTCGCGAACTGTCAGTTACCTACTTAGATTTACTTTATAATGTTCCTCAGTAATCAAAAGCTATTTTCAAATTTTATAGGAAGTTAAGACTTTTTATTTTGATGGGTAAGATACTCATAGCTTAAAAAGCATTTACATAAGGAGCAAATGCCCCTTGAGACACTAAAAAGTAAAAGCGTAACAGAACAACTGTGCCACTTGAAATCTGTCTTTAAAATGATTGAAAAGCTAATACTGAAAGTTTGTAAAATTTGAAACATCTCTGGGCAAAATAACTTAGGGGAAAGAAAAGAATGAAAAAATTGGAGAGAACCAGAATTGCAGCATACCTGCAGTCCACACGGAAGAATTATTTCTCTTTGATTTTTCCCCAGCAAAGAAGTGTCAACTTTTCAAAACACCCCAAACAGGAGTCTAATGGGGAAGAGAGATTTCTGGAAGCTTTCCAGGGTTTCATTATTCCGCAGGCCTGGGCGATCAAGTACAAATTTCGTCATGTTGTTGTGAGCATTTATCTACCAATGATTCTGTTCTACAGTGTCCTGCATCTTTATGTGACAAAGCTTTCCCTTTCAGAACGGCATACCTGCACGGTGAGCAGCTCCAGGTACTCAGCTGGCACAGAATAAGCTGCTGAGGTGCCCACTGCCGTCAGTCTGACTGGAGACCTCGTGATCCATGGGACGTTGAGTGGCATGCTGAGAAGTTCCGTTCCGGAGTTGTGTCCCCACTCCTTAGTGGTTAAAGGACAAGTTCTAGTCGTGCCAAGCAAATATGAAGAGCAAGACCCAAAAGTATCAAAGAGGTTTTGTAACTTAACTGCATACCAAATATATTTTTTAAGAAAACCTGAAAAATATTCACAGGAATGCAAAAATGTGCAGTTGCCAACCGGGTAAGTTCATGATATCTAGTATGCGATAAAGAGTTATTAGATATGTAAAGAAGTAGGACAATAAAATTCATAATGAGGAAGAAGTCAGTCAATTAAAACTGACCCAGAACAACACAGGTATTGGAAACAGTATAAAGGGCAATAAAAGGTATTCTAACAATATTTCATATGTTCCAAAAGTTAAATAAGACAGATATTTTCAAATCAACTTTCTAGAAGTGAAAACTACAATGTCTATGCCTATGATGAAAATATGCTCTATGGGATTATTGGAAGAAAACACACTGCAGAAAAAAAGACGAAGGAACCTGAAAATACAGCACTAAAAATAACCAGGATGAAACACAGATTTTAAAAAATTAATGAACACAGCATCCAGAAGTTATGGCACAACTTCTTGCAGCCTAATAAATATATGATTGCAGTCCCAGAGAAGAAAAGAGATCAGAACAATATCTGAAAAAATGATGTCAGAAAATTTTTAATGTTGACACAATAAACAAACCTAGAAATTTAGCAAGTTCATTGAACACAATCACAACACACATGAAAAAAAATAACAGAAAACCACATCAATCTCAAGTTCTTTATAACAAATGATAAAAATAACTTTTAAAAGCATACAGAGAAAAAGGACACTTCACATTCAGAGGAATAAAGACAGGAATTCTAGCAGATTTTCCACAGGAAATAATGCATCATCCTCACCATCATCACCAGCATTAAGGTAATTGCCGTAAAACAGACCTCATCCTTCTCAAAACATGCAAATTCACTTAACCATTTATATAAAATAACTGTTTACAAAACTGTAAAAGTTATGAATTTAAACTTTAAAATAGCAACCAGTGTGTACTTTGTGTTTTCATATGCATTTATATTTAGAATAGGATCTCTAGACCATAAACATTATATTTACATAATAATAGGCTTGAACTTTTTTTAAACTAAATTTATTGGGATGACAATGGTTAGTAAAATTACATAGGTTTCAGGTGTACAATTCTGTAAGACATCAACTATGAATCCCATTGTGTGTTCACCCCCCAGAGTCAGTTCTCCTTCCATCACCATATATTTGACCCCCTTTACTCTCATCTACCATCTGTTATCCCCCTTTACCCTCTGGTAACCACTAAACTATTGTCTGTGTCTATGAGTTTTTGTTTCTTTGTCTTATTCCTTTGTTGCTTTCAGTTTTATATCCCACATATGAGGGAAGTCATATGGTTCTCGACTTTTTCTGTCTGACTTATTTTGCTCAGCATTATAATCTCAAGATCCATCTATGTTGTCACAAAGGCACTATTTCATCTTTTCTTATGGCAGAGTAATATTCCATTCTGTATATATACCACACCTTCCTTATCCAAGCATCTATCGAAGGACATTTTGGTTGTTTCCATGTCTTGGCCACCGTAAATAAAGTTGCAATGAACACTGGAGCACACATGTCTTTATGGATAAATGTTTTCAGATTTTTTGGGTAGATACCCAGGAGAGGGATTGCTGGGTCATATGGTAATTCTATTCTTAATTTTTTGAGGAACCTCCACACTGCCTTCCATAGCGGCTGCACCAGTCTACATTCCCACCAACAGTATATGAGGGTTCCTTTTTCTCCAGAGCCTCTTCAACACTTTTACTATTTGTCTTGTTGATGATAGCCATTCTAACTGGGGTGAGGTGACATCTCATTGTGTTTTTTATTTGCATTTCTCTGATGATTAGTGATATTGAGCATTTTTTCATGTCTATTGGCCATCTGTATGTCTTCTTAGGAGAAGTTTCTGTTCATGTCCTCTGCCAATTTTTTAATTCATTTGTTTTTATCTTTTTGTTGTTGAGTTGTATGAGTTCCTTATATATTTTGGATATTAGCCCCTTATCGGAGGCGTTGTTTGCAAATATCTTCTCATATTCTATTGGTTGTCTCTTTATTTTGTTGATGGTTTCTTTTGCTGTGCAGAAGCTTTTCAGTTTGATATAGTCCCATTTATTTATTTTTACAAGTCAGTAGAAAAAAATGCAAACTCCAGCACGGAAAAGTATTATAAACAAATAAAAGGGAAATCCACAAAGAATAAAGCACTATTAAGCAAATGTAAAACCTCAGTCAAGTTCACTGCTCGCAATGCCTTAATAGAATGCAGATTCTTTGTCTATCTGTTCAGACTTCCTCCCATTGTATTTTATTTTCACTTATTCTGTAATTTCTCAGACTATCTACTTACTGATGGTGGGAAGCAATAAACTCAGCACTATGAAATGTATACGTATGACATTTTAAGTTATTTTTGCTCTTTCAGAAAATGATTTTAAGCTAGCAAAGATCTACAAGCTCTTATGGTTGATTCATATACATTAAGCAATGTAACAAATTCATGGAATTCAAGTCTATGCAATGTCTTAAGTATATAAATTAAAACAATTAACTGGTTCACCTATTTCTATACAGTGAAGAAAATGTAACTTTCTCATGAACAAAATTGTTTCATTCAGGTAATTAAACATTTATTTAGTCTTATAAAACAGAAACCTCTCAAAATTATAATTATGTTTATTAAATGTGAACTTCACATATTAAGTCATATACGTATGTAAAGTTCTTTCTTTTAAAGTAGCCAGCAAATTCTGTGTGGTTCCTTATTCTACTTATATACATTAAAGGATAACGAATGATCAGCTTCTTTAATACAAATACATCTACATAATAAGTTTCTGATCTTTGTAATTTTTTTAATGTTTTTGAGCTGATCATTCTACTTCCAGAATAAAATTGAATTTTCAGTTAAAATACTGAATACAAACTTACCATAAATATAAAGTCATTATTTTCTCTTTCAAGAAATGGTACTGTAATTAGTCTGTTCAACTCTCTATTCCAAAAATACTGTGATTCTGAACTTTGCACAATTTTAAATTATTTTAAAATATTTGTTTGACCATAATATATTCAGGAACCCCAAACTATGATTGACATAAAGTTTTTCAGGAAATAACACAAATAATGAACTATCAAAATTCACTTTTACATGTAATTATTTTGAGTCGATATTTAGGTACCTAAGATCCAAAAGTAGCATTTAAAAACTATCATAATGTATATTTGTCAAAGGAATATTTACAATGTCTTTATGGTAACATGCTTGTTAGTATAAAACTTAACAATACAGTTTATAATTAAGGGATATCCCAATACCTAAATATTTCTCCATTATTCTTTATGTCACAGAAAACATATTTCCAATATTAGCTAGTCATTATCGTTAAATCACATGTTCCTGATCAATATAATCACCCATATACCCACACAAAGCAAGACAGCTGTAGTTTAGAGGAAACAGTGGTCATTGTTTTGCACACAAATCAATGTAAGTTACAATGGAAAGTCCTGTACGTTTGGGGAAAAATAAGGTTAACATTTAAAATGTTTACTTTACTGAAGTAAAATTGAATTTAAGGAAGGATTTGAATCATTAAGTCAGAAAAATGCTGACAAATAAGTGATACCTTATTAAAAGTCATGTTCACTGGAATTTCAAAATGACAGCTGCACTGTCGTGAGAGGAAGTACAGAATCTTACTGTCCCTTAATGGAAGCTCCTGGCCAGTAAGCATATCATTTAACGCTACTTAAATGAAACTATATTCTAATTTGAAAACAAATGAGAAAAAGAAGTAAAATATATAGGCATAAGGAATAAAATATAAGTAAGTATGATGTTTAGCTTGTGTGGTGGTACAAAGTTAACGGAAATGATCAAATGAGGCAGGCCTGGTCATCTGCGTGACATACGTAAAACTGTTATTACTCTTACCTGATTAAAATAAGTTGTGGGAAATATGTATATTAGAACATTTAAAATTAACAGCTGCTAATTTTCATAAAACATGGACTAGATAAGGTCATATGCCATCACTCCTGATTTTCTCTACCTTGATATATAAATTAGGATTAGAAAATGAAAAGCAAGAGCCCATTTAGCATGCAAAAATCCTGTAAGTAAAACAACTTTTATCAAACCCAAAATACAATTTTTCAGCTTTACTAAAAAAATCTATTTATAAAGCTGAACCCAGGACTACAACCAATGTCTCATGACAAAATCCCCACTAGACGTTGCCATACCTATATCGTACTAGAATTTAAGACCTAGAATTTGAGGCACTAGGCCATGCAGAGCCCGTACGGCTACCACTGGAGTCAGTACAGCATCACCAAGTACTGGCTTTGTACTTCAGCAAACTATTTAGAGTTTGGAGTCCTCTCATGTTTTATCAAAACGAGGAATAAGTTCAGCACTCAGGCATCTTGTAAGGAGGGAATACGATAACATAGATGAAGTTTTAATTTTATTATCATTTCATGTCCTCATCTTTCAACAGTAGTTCTTACCTCAAGTGTTATAAGGATTTCTCTATCACTGTAATTGTTAGTTAATTATTATTTCAGCTGGCATTTATTGCCTGCCCACTCTATTACAGACACTAGAGTCAGATGTTATATGCATTATATCCTTTAACCTTCACAACAACTCTAAGTTCAGCACCAGATTTTCAATATTTAGAGTTCAGAGCATACTCATATGTAAGTTTCCCTCGTTTATATAGTTAACATGATAAGGTCTCAATTTCAGGTGTATCTGACACAAAAGACTGTACTTTGAACCATTACTCTATAATGAGATAATATGAATGATCCAATCAGCAAAATGATACAGAAGTACTCCCTCTTCCATTGCATACGGATGTATCCTTCCTACATTATTCTCTGGATTTTTATTATGTAGAATTTGCAAATGGGAAAAGTCATGCACAAAGAACTGGGAGAGAAGAAGGAAGACAGGAGATGCCAAGTGGACGGCGGTAAAGAAGGCGAGTTGGGAGCTCTGGAAGGAAGTAGGTTCCAGAGAATGCAACATGGGGGGATTGGCAGATTCTAGGCTTGGGAACTGGATCCCACAGAGGAGCCTGTGAGAGGCCATGTCCGTGCTGGGAGGCTGCTGAATGGGGTCCTCATACAGGGGGCCGCCCCACCAGGGCCATGCTGTCCAGGGCCGCAGTGATTACGTGTCCGCAAGCAGCCTGGGGCTCTGCAGCCTGAGGCAGGACACACGGCCACAGGCTCAGGCTTCCTGCCATCCTGAGCGGGTCACTTTTCACCGCTTTCCTCTTCCCTCTTTTCCTCCCTACATCATTCGTGTCATGCAAACGGGGCATCAGAGCACAGGCAGGAACCCCCGAATGAAGTTCAGGACCACCACACACCCCAGACCCCACACTGGTCCCCCAAGATGATAACGGACCTGAAAATTCCTATCACCTGGTGACATCGCAGCCGTCGTGATGTCACCTTCGTCACGTGGTAGCCGTCCCTGGAAATGCTGTATTGTGAAGCAGTCTCGGTTTGCAGATAGTAACGCTGGGGCCGTAAAGGCTTGGGGGGCTGGCTCCCCAGGCCGGGGGCTTCCCACGCACTGTGGCCTTTCTGAGCCGTGACAACGGGACGGCCCTGCTGGTTCTCGGCACCAGACAGCGCCCCGCAGCGATGACCTTAGGACACTGGAGCGGAAGGAGCGTGTGGCTGACAAGGCCCTGGAGGGGCGGCCCAGGCGGCCCCAGCAGGCAGGTGAGTTCGCTGGATGGTGCGGCCCGGACTGCGCGTTTATTGGGGTGCGGGTGGGGCTGTGCGTTTATTGGGGTGCGGGCGGGCCCACAGATTCTCAGCTCGCTCTTTGTTGTTGAGTTTATTAGTAAGAGCCGCCCTTTAAAGCGCAGGGAGAGAAAACAACAAGTAGCCTGGATCGTGGGTCATCAAACCAACCGGAGTCACAGAGGAGCCCGGGGGGCGGGGCCTGGCCTTCACCTGGTCCGCGGCCAGGTGCGTGTTCCTGCAGCGGGGCTCCGCGCGGCAGCTCCCCCGGCCCTTGCACAGCGGGAGAGAAGCCCTGAAGCTTCACCCTCCAACTGCTCACGTGTTGGCGGCGTGCAGGTGACCGCACTGCTGCCCGGCACACGAAAGCAGGGCACCTCCAGTTCTTAATAATGATGATAAACAGCTACAGTACTGGTTACGTATTTACTGTACTACACTTTTCATCGTTATTTTAGAGTGTCCTCTTCCGACTTACAAAAACCAGGTCTGCGGCGAGGCCGTGTGCGGGTGTCGCGGCAGCGGCCTCACGCATCTCCGTGAAGCGCGTCTCTTGATGGCATCCTTCTGTCTGTGCCCAGTCTCTCTGGGGTGGGGGAGGGCAGTGTTGTGCTGGACTTAACCTGGTGTTTTGTCCACATGGCCCCTGAGTGGACAACATCCACTGGCAACGTTGCCGGGACGAGGCCACGTGGAGCAATTGACCTGGAAGCGGCAGGTAAAGTGACCAAGGACTGGGAAGGTGGGAAATCAGGGAGGGTCATTGCTGATGGGGCAGGACGTCCATTCCACCCCAGCTGTGGCCGTGAGAACGAGAGAAAGACACGGAAGCTGTGAAAGGCTCTGCTTCGTGAAGGCACGAGACTACCCGGCATCGGAGAAGGGCTGCCTCCGACGGGGGGAAACTTCTAGCCTAGGTGTGTAGACGATACATGTAGGTGTGTAGACGATACGTGTAGGTGTGGAGACTGTCCGTGTAGGTGTGTGTCGGTGTACTCCGCGGCGTCGGCACAGGGATCAAATCACCTAGGATGCACTTCTCAGGACCTACACCCCTCCTGGAGCGTCACATGACTGTCGTGCAATATTATTGTACATAAACAGGATCAAACACAGCGGAGATGTGATGACTGTCACAGGAGCACTAAGAAGCACCAAACTAACCACGGGGAGACTACACTGAAGTTGGAGCTGTTACTGGTAGAAGGATGGCTGCTTTCCAGAGGACCGAGTCAGTGCTGCACCCTGGAAAGTCACCGATTAAAGCTGTGAAAGGAAGGGAGGAAGGAAGGAAGGAAAACAAATTCTTATGAAACTTTCACAAGCATGCAGCTTTATAAGAAATGCTTTTCTTTTTGGATCTTGAAAATGGTAGATGTCAGTCCTGAAATCAAACATCACTGCCCAGCTCTTCCAGCTGTGACGGAAAGCCTAGGTTGTGTTCTGGTAGGACTTAAAATTCAGCAAGATTTTAAGTCACTAACTGTCTCTTGCTTTTTTTAACGCGAGAAACACTGGGCTTACAGTAATTGTACAAGAAAAGCAAGGTCAGGTGGGGACAGGGCTGCCTTATGTGGGGAGTTCTCCAGACCCCGCCTTATGGACATGGCCCTGTGGTGCGTGATCAGAAGTCGTATGCCAGATTCAAATAGTGAAGCAACAGCAAGAAAGTGGAGGACGTCTGTTACTGTAGGTGACACGGAAGTAGAATGGAGAGGCTGGAACTTCGTCTGGATCGAAGGATGCTACAGATGAGTGCATGGCTTTCCCGAACCCTCAATGAACATGAAATTCTGTGTCGGGTGCATTTATGCATCTCTTTTGGGACCTTTTCAGAGAAATATGTAAGCATATTTGTTTTAAAGAAACTCTGGTGGCTCAAAACGCTTACTCGGATGGTACAGGTTGAATATTCAGTAGGATCAATAAACAATATCAGACTTTTAGAATGCTCTGAGAAGACCCAGATATACTTATTTATCTATATTTAGTATAAAACATATGCATACATTAAATAAATACGTATATAAATTCAGCCTTATCCAAATGAAGAGAAAAAAATAATGAACTTGTGGCCAACCCGTGAAATTTCTCTCCGAATGCTGGGTCTGAAATAATACACATAGAAATTGACCCACTGAAGACAGCCCTCTGATGGAGGTGGCTCAGATGCAGAGAAGCAAACGTTCCAGCCTCAGTCAGGTGATTCGCAGGTGCAGCCCCAGGTTGGGCTTGGAGTAAATGCTGATCACGCCCATTACCGTCTTCAGTCACTCATCTTCTCCTGTATCTTAGACATCAGTATAGGAGGGATCAACCAAGACATTTTGAAAGATGGGATAACTTTGTGCAGCCAAAGGTGACAACTAGTGGACTTACACCACATTCTTATATCCATTAGAGCAAAAGTCACACTGTGTTTTACTTCTTCATTTGCATGTCTTCCTCTTCACTAGACTAAATCTATTCAAACAAAGTCAGTGTCTCTTAGGTGATTTGTAAATGACTGACTGTTCTTGAATTATCTCCCAAGATTTCTCTTTTTGAGTCACTAATCCTACGTGCTAAAGAAAGTGTGGTCACAAAAGTTTAGGGAACAATGTCAGAATATAGCAAAAACATTTGCTATCATCCATTTCTTTTCCTATAAGCATAGACTGTTACTTGTAAATTTTGATCTTAAAATGTGCATTCTTTGAGAAAATAATATTGAATTTAAAATGTATTACTTACCCATATAAAAACTACAACTTTTTATTTTGTGTGCATGTGTGTGTAGAGAGGGAGAGAGAAAAAGATGGAAGGGAGAGAGAGAAAGAGAGTAGAATAGATAGAAAGACAATGAAACGGAAGCCAAGAATTCAGTGAAAATATGGACTGACAAAGTGACTAGGAGATTAGAAAAAGAGTGAAGTTCTTTTTAAATGCCATGTACAGACGACATGGGAGTTTGAACAAAGATCCTCGGAAGTTAGGAGAAAATAAACACTATAATAAGTGGATGTCCTTGGGAAAGGGGGGTGTTTCTAAGGCAAAAAAATAAAATTGGGGTGGATTCTGTGAGGAATGTAGGGTGCAGGATAGATTTTATTTTGGTCACCATAGAATGGGTCTTCAGAGGACAACAGAAAGGATGGAGATGGGAAAGTCAGGATTGGGATGAATCAGTGCATAAACCTTTAATCAATATAGAAATTCCTGTATTTGGAAGGAGGTATCACTGAAGAATATTTTATTTGTGACAAGGATGGTCGACGTTAATGGAATTGTGCACCCAACAAGTGATAATGTTTCATCTGTAGGAACATATGGCCAGGTAATGTTGAAGAACAGGTGTGATTAACCCGTCTGCTAATGGTACCAAATAGAAGCACGCTACAAAGTGTTCTTTATTTTCCCTGAAGGAATTTCTCCCCAGATGGTTTAGATCCAGTTCAAAATGATCTTAAAATTAAGCTTGTACTGATGTAAATTGCATCACATTTTTAAGTTCTCATTTAGATAATGTCAACTACTGCCAACCTTAACTGAGAAAAAAAAAATGTTCAAACATGATGTGGTTTAAGTCTTATTTTCATTCACCTTCCACTACTACTATTTAGAAAACTATTTAGAAAAATTGGGTATCAAAGCATGACACGTTTATGTCAACAGGAATACATAAGTACAGATACTGATCATACCCTCAGTGACAATTAACCTGTAACTATTCTTTACTTTTTTCTTTATATTTTTAAGTGAAAGAAGCTAGTCTAAGAAAACTACATACTATATATTTTCAATTGTATAAAATACATGAAAAGTCAAAAATATAGAGATGTAAACAGATTAGTGGTTGCCATTGGTCTGGGGTTGGGGTTGGCATTGGGGGTGAGGTGATTCAATGAAGCACGGAATTTTTAAGACAATAACATTATTGTGTTTGTTACATAATAGTGAATAAAATTATATATTATTTTATTCAATATATTATTTTATTCACTATTACGTAATAAACACTATATATATATATATATATATATTCTATGGGTTTTGAATTATATATATATATATATATATATATAATTCAAAACCCATAGAATTTTACAGCACAAAGAGTAAACCTTAATGTATGAAAACTAAAAGACAAAAAACAAACAAAAAATGTAATGGTTAGGGGATCCCAGAATGAAAGTCAGAAATCTTTTTTTTTTTTTTAATTAAAGGTTATTGGGGTGACAATTGTTAGCAAAGTTACATAGATTTCAGGTGTACAATTCTGTAATACATCATCTATATATCCCATTGTGTGTTCACCACCCAGAGTCAGTTCTCTTTCCATCACCATATATTTGATCCCCTTTACCCTCATCTGCCACCCACCTTGACCCTTACCCTCTGGTAACCACTAAACTATTGTCTGTATCTATGAATTTTGTTTCTTCATTTGTTTTTCTTGTCCTTTTGTTGTTTTCAGTTTTATATACCATACATCAGTGAAATCATATGGTTCTCTAGTTTTTCTGTCCGACTTACTTCGCTTAGCATTATAATCTCAGGATCCATCTATGTTGTCACAAATGGCACTATTTCATCTTTTCTTATGGTAGAATAGCATTACATTGTGTGTGTGTGTGTATATATATATATATATATATATATATATATATATATATCACAACTTCTTTATTCAATCATGTGTCGAAGGACGCTTTGATTGTTTCCATGAAAGTCAGAAATCTTAAGTGAGTATCACTGGGCTGAAATCAAGGGGTCACAGGGCTTCATTCCCCTGGAGGCCTGGAGAGAATCTGCTCCCTGCCTTTTCCTGCTTCTCCAAGCCACCTGAATTCCCTGGCTCGTGGCCTCTTCCTTCATCCTCAAAGCCCGAGGGTAGCACCTTCCAGTCTGTCTCTGGCATTGACCCTTCTGCTTCTCTCTTACAAGGACTCTTGTTACATTGGACCACTCAGATTATCCAGGAGAATCGCTCCACTTCACGGTCTTTAACTAAATCTCATTTGCAAAGTTCCTTTTGCCACATCAGAGAACTTTCTCACAGATCTGACAAATTAAAATGTGGACATCTTTGGGGTGGCCATGATTCTGTTTACCGCAGTGAATAAAAGATGTCAACTATGGGAACATATTGAAATTAAATGAAAAAAAGGAATATGTATTCATTGGTGTTCATTATATTATTTTTCTGAATTTTGGAATATATTATAATAATTCATACATAAATAAAAAAATAGACTTTGGTTGTATTAGGGGGCAGTTCTTGGATTTCTTATGCTCCTGCCTTCTAGACCTGAGGAAACAGCATTGAACAAATGTTTGCATAGCAGGCAGGCAACTTTGGAAACTAGACATAATACCTCTAAGTAGATAGGGTCACTAAGTAGAGATGGTGTCACTAAGATATCTTCAAGATAGAGACCCACAGAATGACTTGGAAATGTAAAATGCTCCCCTTCCCATCCTGAAAACATCTGCTTCCATCCAACAGTGCCTCCTGTCTGTCTGTCAGAGAACTCTGTGTGCTGAAGGCTTGCCCTTTGGAGGGCACGGTGGGCAGATGTCCCTGTGTGAGCTCTGGACCTCGGCATTTGGGGTCTTTTCTTTGGGGAAACTCGTTGGCGAACATTTGGCTCTCCTTTGGGGATTGGGGATAGGGAACCCATGTACCCTATGAGACAACATTTCAGACCCTCCTCCACAGTTTCAAAATTAGCATTTAATTCTCCATCGTTAGTTGTAGATACTGTCTCTATTCTATTTTCCTGCCAAACACTGACAGTATATAAGGATCCTCTTTCTGTTAAGTTGTTCCACAGAGGTTTTTTTGTTTGTTTGTTTTTCTTTCCCACAGAATTATATACATTTTTATTTTACCTGTATATAGACACTTACATGTAGACAAACATGTCTGAAATGAATATAACAAAACGGGGTTAGCATGGGTATAGTGTGAGTTCTGAGTTGCACAGAGCTGTGATCACCTCATATTATATAAAAAAACATGAACTCCCAAAGTTCCCATCTACATTTTTTTAAATAATGCATCATCTATATGTTGCATTATGTGTTCACCACCCAGAGTCAGTTCTTCTCCTTCCATCACCATATATTTGACCCTGTTTACCCTCATCTACCATCCCCATCCCCTCTTACCCTCTGGTAACCACTAAACTGGTGTCTGTATCTGTGAGTTTTTGCTTCTTTGGTTTGTTCATTTGTTGTTTTCAGTTTTGTATCCCATATTTGAGTGAAGTGGTGTGGTTCTCAACTCTTGGATGGATCTTGGTATTATGCTAAGCGAAATAAGTCAGACAGAAAAAAACCATCTACAATTTAACCTTTGCCACTCACATAAAGTAAAAAACCTCAGTGAGATTTCTGGTTTGTTAAAAAAAAAACAAGTCAGTCAGTTCTCTTTCCATCAGTTACTTATAATGTAGAATAAATTTAGAAGTGCCTCAGACATTACAAAATCTCCAAATAAGATAAAAATGGAGCTGTGTTTAGGCTTCAGCAATAACTCTGAATAAACTATTCCTCTGTTTAACCCTAAACCTGGCCAAGTTTATATTGAAAGTCCTCTATTTTCGTTAATATTAATTTTCAGTTCTCTTTGTGTGTGTGTGTGTGTGTATCCATATCTATATCTATCATCTGTCTACATGTAATATGGGTATATCTCTTTATCTCTCAAAATTATAATTGATTTTGTTTGGATCATATTATGTATATTGATATTTTAATTTTAAGAGGTTAGTTATAAGAAGTTTTGACATACTTTCATAAATACTTCTCAGATTATTCCATGTTTCTACCTCTATGACGACTTGTTCAGAACTCCATAACATTCCTCCATAATGGCACCATTTTCCATCTGTTCTTCCTGCTTGAGTCTTAACTCATCAAATTCATTACCCATCTAGCTACCAGAGTAATCTTTTGAAAGAAATGAGTCTTATTATTTTATCTCTTCACTAAGTAATTATATACTCACAAGATAAAGTACAGCATCTTTTCCTTCATCCATAGAAATGGACACCTGTCTGGATCTGTCTTAGTTGTTTCCCTTTGCAGCTTTATCAATAACCATATAGCTACTGTACAGTTTCGTTATTGACCATGTTTTCTCTTCTGTGCCCTTCATTGTCACTGCCCATATGTACTGGGTCACATTCCCTTTTTCCTTTTTCTAGAAAGTATATGTAGCCCCGTCAATCTGCCTGTCATCCACCACTACACACACACAAATATTACATCCATCTCTGTCACTTAGACTCTAAACTCTTTGAAGAAAATAAAGTTAATTAATTCTACTTGTATATTTATTACACACACACACATACCAAGGGTGCTAAAAAACATACAAGTAGACACTTTGGTCATTGTTTCTCAAGCAGTAGTTTACCGTAATCAGAAGTGTCTGGACGCTGATGGTAACCACTTTGAGCACCTCTTGTAATTGCAGAAGTCAAATGTGACTTGTATTCATCTTTTGTTATCGGTATATAATTATTACAATTTTAGTAGTTTTTTCTTTTCTTAAAATGTGTATACAGTTTTTTTTGACACCCTCTGTATATACATATAATGGAAAAATCATGAGATCAATTACACAGTCTATTTGAAACTATAAGTTTCCTTTTATAAGTTTTTTTTCCTCTTGTAAGGTATTCTTATCACAAAAAATTGTACTATTTAGGAAGAAACATTTTATTAAAGTTATGAAATATGCCATCCTTTATACTGACTTCAAATTATTTTAAAATAGTATCTATTTTATGTCAGGTAGTATTTAAAACCACAGGAAAATCCTATATGTAATCTCTAAGTATTCTCAGCATATTATGCAAACTGAGGAAAATTTTAGAATAAGAAACAAGATATCAAAAGCATACAATGTTGTATAATATAGTATAGTATAAAATATATTTTCTATAAAAGTTGGCCACTTATTTAAAAATTAATATGGTATGTAAGCAAAGAATATATTTTTTCTGAAAATATAAGCCATTTATTTGATTTTCAACCAGTGTTATAAATGACTCACCCTCAAAATTAGAATAAATACATTTATTTGTTAATATGAATACTGTTTCCTCTTACTTGCGTGCATCAGCCTCAAGTTCAATTGTTAACATTACCATAAGAGATCTTAAAGTGACTGAAAATATATTGTCTTCTATATGTTCATGAATGAAATAATCAAATTCACATATATGCAATTTGAATCAGAGTCATTGTAACAATTTTTAAAAGAGAAATTGATTGTCTTTTCACATTGTCAAGTTTTCTTCCATCTGTGCAAAAAATGAATCGGTGTCATAAATCTAGAGGCAGCCAAAAATACAAGCCCACAGATAACATCCTCCCTATGCAAATAGGGCATCTGCTACTGTAGGAGCTGGCCAGACTGTTTCCAACTAGACATAAACTCCCACAATACTGTGAGGATTCCATCAATCAAAGCCACATCCCGCTAGAAATATTGAAACCATCGTAATATATTCATGCGATCTGATTATGTACAACTGGCTTATGAAGTGTTTTCATTAACCAGCACATCTGGATGCCAGCTCGCCCTTTGATTACCAATAGCCAATTGCCCACAAAAAAGAACTTTCCATGTGCATGGCTATTAGGATAAATTGTATATTTTCCAGAAATGTTTTCATATATTAAATATATTAACTTTCTTTTCGCTTCTAACTAGATTTAAAAAATCTTCCATCATTTAACTACCGAATTTGGAAATTAAATCAAGAGTAGTAAAATTTGAGATTTTTCTTATATTTAAATATTTTATAGAACCAATTTGTCTTTTAAATATATAAAAAAATCTTGGTGATAGATATACCATGCTTTATTTTAATTATTATTGATAATGTTATATAATTTTAAGATATATTTTACATGTTACCAAAAATGAGTCTCATAACCACTCTATGAAGAAAATAGATCAACTTTTTCTTTTTTTTTTTGTTACCGCATGGCAAATGGGAAACACATTCTTGTAGTAAAATTAAGGACTGTAGTCTAAACTATAAGTTTTTCTGAATTCAGAAGCAATAGCTTAAAGATACACTGCATGAAGCCGTATCTTCGTTTTACATTCAGTATTTGCAAACTTACTTATGTTCTGACTTAGTAACAAATTAATTACTGTCTATCACTTAATAATGAGTAATTATTAAATTATTCATAGTGTAACTTATTCATAAGAAAAACGGTGCCTACTTTGCTCACAGACATTATTCAGTAACAAAACATGTTAATGATCACTACAGTACGTCCTTTATGAAAATTCTGTTAATGCTGACTTTCCCTTGGAAACTGATTTATATTTTATCTCTACAGATTTATAAGACAACTTACTACAATTCCTCTTTACCTAAAATAATATTTTGCATCCGTAACTGACAAGACACTCATTGGAAGATACTGTAATTTAGAAAATTATACTTTGTAATACACAATATATATACTTTAAAAAATATAATTGTGTCTTCCTTTCCATCCCAAACTAGGATATACAACCACATATTGCCTCAAACATTCAAAATCACTTCTCTAAAACAAATTGCAACTAAATGGCAAAAACATGGCAAGCGCTTTTACTATTTTTCTCAGTTTATAATTTTTATGTTTTAATCTCATGTTCTTATATTTTACATAGGTAAAACTTCAGGTTTCAAACTTCAAAGGTTACACAGTTGTATACCATAGAAAGTCTCACTCCCACTTCTGTTCCTCAGGCATCTCGTTGCACAGAGACGAACAATTCTATTAGGTTTTTAAAAAATCAAATTCTGAAAAACTATTGTACATATTCAAACCAGTGCAAGTATTTATTTTCATCTCTTTTATTATACAAATGCCATAATAGTGACAATATCGAGAATATTTTGCATTTTCACAACTTGACATTTGTGTTGGAGATCAAATGGCATCAATATATAAATGCACTCATTATTTTCCTTTTACAAATTCATAGGAGCTGTATGGACATTTCATGGCCAAGAGCTTCTGTGTTCAGTGCATGCCAACATTACCACTTAGATGCGAAAGCCAGAATCTGCTGTTGATATATTAACCCAGGTCAAAGAAATCTCTTAACTAAGCTGTTCCTATAGGGTCTTAACTTTTCTCCATCCTTGTGCTCCTGAAAACCCATTCTTTCCACTTCAAAGTAATTATTTCAGTCACTTCTGGGCTTCAAGTTCTGTCATGGTTTCTCGTTTTTTGTCCCTGCTCATACTTGCCCCTTCAGCACCTACTATTCTTGTCTTTTTTCTAAGCTGCAGCCACAACAACTATTTTTATACTTAGTTGTTATTTATTAAGCAGCCAGTCGTTTGCTATGTTCTGTTTTAGATATTGGGAAAGCAAAGTGCATAAAACAAATTTTCACTTTCAAGCTGCCATATTCATGTGGGGAAAGATAGAAAATAATATATATATAAAATATATACATATATAACATATAATATATATATAATACATCAGGTGATAAAAAGTGCCAAGAACAAGAAGAAAGGGAGTAAGGGGACATAAAATGGTACGAGATGCAGTATTTTTACAGGGCGGCGGGAGCGATTCTTGGCCAAGATCCTGAGGAGGTGACTTGCTTTATGTACTAAGAAAGTAGCACTCATGAAATTTGGAAAACAGCTTGGGTAGGCCTGGGGACAAGAATGAAAGCAGGGTGCATACTAGAAAGCTACTGAAGAAGGAAAAATAAATAAATAAAAAATGATGGAGATGGTGGTGTCCTGCTGGGATAAGCAATAAAGCGACTAAAAACTGGTCTAATTCAGTTCATTTCCAACTGGATTTGCTAGCGGATCGCATGTGAAAGGTATTAGAAATGGAGAAGCCAATGATAACATGCAGGCTTTTTGTGGAAATACAAAGTTCAGTAATCGGAACAATAGGAAGGAACAGGTTGTTTGTTTTTGTTTTGGGAAGGGCCAGATTTCACTGTGAGACGTCTGTTAACCAGTGAAATGGAGTCAGGCAGGACGATCATGGGGAGATCTGAGCTGTACGATGACTTTGGAGATTCTCAGAGAGGAAATGCTATTTAATGACATGGAGCAGGATTATGCAGCCAGCACAGCAGATGAAGAAAGGCCTAGGGGCTGATTTCTGGGACTCTTTCTTATGTAGAATCCTAACAGAGGGGAATGAGGAGAAGCAGGCAGTGTGGTTGCCAGGACCCTTAGGTAACCTGGAGGCCAAAGTAAGAAGACACTTCAAGAAGAAGGAGTGGTCAGCAGAGTTCAATGTGGCCAATGGGACTAGAGAACGAAGGCGAACGAATGACTATTGGATGAGCAACGTGAGCCTGTGGTGATGCTGACACGCATAGTGGAGGCCGAATGACAGGGGCGGCAGCCTGATCACGTGGGTCCGTGGAGAAACGAGCGGCACAGGCAGAAACAGAAGATACTTAGTACTCATTTCAGGATTTTCTGCTGTGAGATGAAAGATGGGAGTTATATAAGGAGAGAAGAGTGACAATCTCAAAATAGGATTTCTCTTTCCCTTCTGTCAGTGTTTGCGTTGTGTATCCTAAAGTGCTGGGACGAAGTGTATAAACATTTATGATTATTACGTCTTCTTGATGCATTTGTCTTTAATCACTCTACCATGTTTCCCTGAAAATAATACCTAGCCGGACAATCAGCTCTAATGCGTCTTATGGAGCAAAAATTAATTTTAAATATAGTAAAGTAAGACCGGGTCTTTATATTATAATATAATTAATGTAATATAATATAATATAATATAATATAATATAAAGTAATGCAATATGAATACCAGGTCATATTACTTTTTGCTCCAAAAGACACATTAGAGCTGATTGTCTGGCTAAGTCTTATTTTCGGGGAACCACGGTCCCATGTCCCCTTTGGATGTCCTGCCCTTGGAGCCCTCTGTGTCTGTAAGTAACCAGAGCGCCCTAAGCCTTCCTATGGTTACGACCTACGACATTTTAATCTGGTCTGAAAATATTTTCCTTTTAGTTAAACTGCGCAGTTCTCTTCTATTGACTGCCATTGGTTGGGTTTATGCTTGCACATTGAAAGCTGTTTCTGACGGCTTTCATGCTGCAATGGCAGAGGTCAGCAGTCCCAGTAAAGGCCTTAACTATGTACTCACTGACCCTTTACGGGATGAATTCGCTGGCCCCCACTGGACAGGATGTTGACGTGTGTTCTGTGGGCTGTTTAGATATTACTGGGTCCTCTTAATCTTGTCAGGCTTGGTTTGATGCTTTGTTAAGGCCAGCATGGCAGGTCTGTTTTTGTTTTGTGGCCTCTTCCTGGGGCATATTTCTTCCTGGTAAAATGCGTACCTTTCGCGGAGCAAGAGCTGAACGTGTGACGTCCTCGGTGAGGCCAGTCCCCTCTGTGTCTGAGCGGGGTGACGTCGGGGTGCCCGCCTGGCTCAGCCTGAGGGCAGCTACAGGGTCGCGCCTTGGAGCCTCTCACGTGCACTCTGCAGTCCAGATCTCGTGTACCCACGCACATTAGGCCATGGGAATGACTAGAAAGGAAGAAAACACGAGTAAGAACTCTGTATGCGATTCTCTGTGGGCAGGAGCCTTAGAAACCCCTGGATTTCTGTCTCCTCTGTTCCCCTTGCAGAGGCAGGGCCTGTGACCACAATGAGCCGTTTCTCCTGCGGTTACATACGCCTTGACAAAGGGACACTTTTTGGTGGAGAGGGTGATCAAAGCGGGGTGTTTTCTTCGGCTGGCGTCAGAGGAAGCGGTCCGGGGTGGCGCCCTGCTGGCCTGGGAGGCCTGGGGACCGGAGGGTGGCTTCTCACGGCCGCGCGCCCGCCCTGCCCCACGGCCGGCAGGACCACGGGCCGGACCCGAACTCCCACAGCCAGCGGGTTCGTGTGGGTGCCCCAGTGACAAGGGCCAACTGCCAACAGTTGACAGCAGCCTCCTGGCACTCAGCAGAGACCCAAACGACCCTGCCCGGACTCTGGCCCACAGAACAGATCATGGATTTGCTGTTTTAGGGTGATACATTTGTGGTCATTTTTGTAACGCAATGATACCACGCCGCATGGTACAAATGCGAAGATAACGGAGCATGAGCCTATTTGTCGTCTTTTGACTCTCGTATGGCGCCGCTGGCAGGCTCCGTCGCTTGCTTCCTGACTGTTCTTTGGAAGGAGGATGGCGCCTGAACAACCTTCTGAAGTGAGTAATCCTGGTGTCTTTGCTCATCCCAAGTCACGGATCCCCGGTTAGTGTTGGAAAAGCGCCGCCGTGTGGTGGAGGCTGACCCTAGACGCCCAGGTGTATGGCTGCCCAAGAGATTACTGGACGGCCTCACACTGGTGTGTCACACTTACATCCCCGATGGTCAGACGTTTGTTATCCATCACTACACGGATACTAACTGACTCTAGGAGACCAACGTACTAACCCAAACTTAAACCATCAGTCTGTGAAAAAAGCGCCGTGCCTTCCAACACCGGGAAGGCTCGAGTCACTTACGCAGCTCACGGCTGTCCCAGGACCCAGGCAGCTGACCAGCAGCTGCTGTGGTTGCTTGTCCAGGAAACATGGAATCAGAGAGACGCCATGGGGCTCCCGGACGTATTTGTGTGTCTTCACTGAGAACAAAACTCAGCTGCCAACTCTATGCTTTCAAAACAATGATTCAACATTCAGTCCATACTTTTATTTTCTGGATCCTACCGTGTTTCCCCGAAAATAAAACCTAGCTGGACAATCAGCTCTAATGCGTCTTTTGGAGCAAAAATTAATATAAGACCCTGTCTTATTTTAGTAGAAGACCGGTTATATGATATAATATAATATAATACAATATAATACTGGGTCTTATGTTAATTTTTGTTCCAAAGGACGGATTAGAGCTGATTGTCCGGCCAGGCCTTATTTTCGAGGAAACACGGTATTAACTCTGTGTTCCAGTTTGACCATTCTTCATCTGACCATCCGATCGCTCTTCAGATATATTAATATTTTGTTAAATAGATCACTGGCCTGAGTAAAGCAGCCAATTCTTTAATTAAAGACATTCCCTGTGCTTTTATTATGCAGATGAAATTACTTCAACCCTCAAAGGTCATCCACATATCTCATTTCAGGAAATGGAAGCTGTTCCAAATATGTTAATTAAGAAGAGATTTAATACAGGGATCTCAGGCATCCACATAATTGGAGGGACTGAAGAAGCAACTGGGTGCTGGACGCCCAGCACATGTGCCTGAAACGTGGGCTGGCGGCTAGAGCTCGTGTCGGCAAGAGTCCAAGAACGGCGAGACCCATCAGGCGCTTCAGTCAGAGCTCTGGGCCATGACGTAGATGAGAAATGAAACTCTGTTAAGCCACTGAGATGTGAAGGCATTTTTTTTTTATTACACATTCTTAACTGTTTTTTACTTAATCGGATTAATCAGGGTAACATTGGTTAATCACATGTAAATTTCAGGTGTACAACTGTATTCTAGGATGTTGGTACACGCTGTGGGATGCTCACCAACGAGGTCCAGTCTCCTTCCGTCACCATGAACTTGACCCCCTTTACCCTCTTCATCCCCCCCGCACTTTACCTCTGGTGACCACCATTCTGTTGCCTGTGTCTGTAGGTTCTTTGTTTTTTTCACTTGTTGCTTTTCATTTTGGGTCCCACATGTGAGTGAAATCATATGCTTCTTGTCCTTGTGGTGTTACATGTCCTTTGAAATGTTATTGTTAGAATTCTTAACCTGTCGTGTATTTCAAAGCATGAAACATATATTCTTTTTAAAATTCTAGATGATAGGCTTCATTCAGTAGGTTGAAGTATAAAACCAAACAACGGTATCTCATACATCTGGCCCAAATCCATAATCACTATGTATACTAATGTGGTATATATAGCTTTTGTAATGTAATAATCTGAGAAAAGTCCTCTTGCAACAGTTCTACTGTAAATATGGCAAACATGAGGGAAACTATACGAGAGAGAGTAACATGTGCAAGTGGCCCAGTGTCACTGAACCTGTTCTTTCCCAGACCATCACCATGACTACACATTTGTCATCACTTTTGATGTAAGTCATTGAAAATTTGTGGTGTATTATACTCATCTATGTTCCTCTAAACCAGGTTTAATCTAGAAGTGTAGGTTATGTAGGCAGTTAGGGGTCTGTCAATTGTGTGTAATTCCTGGTGCTTGTGTGCCAGCAAATTGTGAGACTACATAGCGCGGGGCTGCAGCAGACCGTCTTCGTATTGCTCTAGACTAGAGTTTCTTAATCTGAGATGACTCTCCTGGGTCTTCCAGCTCTCTTGCACATTGTTTTGTTTTTATATATCTACGTATAGTAATACTTTAAAAATATTATCAACCTTGTGATTTTGAGAAAACCTCTCTGTTGTTCTAAAAACGACTCTTTGCTTTCCATCCTTCACCCCTTAAATCCATTCTTTCTTCTATCATAGTAAAATAATATTCGGATGGGCTCAAATCTGCCCAATGATGATGACCATTTCCCCAGTTCCCAAGATGCTGGGTATATGTGTCTTGTAGCCAAACAACTCACTTCTGGACAGTGTGACATGAGTGGAGGGGATGTATGCAGCTTGTGCATCATGACTTTAAAGAGAAAGGACTGGCCTTTATATCTCACTTTGCCTCTTCTTTCTGGACTGGACTGCAGGTGATGTGGTGGTCATGCGTCTCTGATACAGTGAGGACAAAGGCCACTAGTCACATTAAAAGAGCAGAATCGAAATGACCTGGGGATGTACATAGGGGGGTTTCCATGTCGACCCTGGAGGGCTTGACCATAAAGTGTCACACAGAGACAAATAAAGTCCTCTCTTATTTGAGCCACACGGTAATGTCTCTGCCATATTTGGAGCAGCCAAACTACCTCCTAAGTAGTACAGATTCGGGTCTATAGTTGTAACACTGAATGGAATACAGCCTAAAAGATATCAGGTCACAGACATTGCAGGCTGGAGTCAGTTTACACTGTTGGTAAATTTTTCATAATCAAGTTGTACACACATTAGTATCTCCACATTGGAGATGCCTCTAATATCTGATAGATTTTCACAATTGTTTTCAGCTAGAGGGCAGTCTTGGCACTGTTGCTAAGACCTGTGACACATCTGAACCCAACAGAAATTTCTTTATAGTGTTCACCTCCCCTGGTCTAGGAATTGAATTAGAGGAAGTTTGTAGTGGACTCCTGGAGGGGGTGAGGTTTCTATGGTAGAAGCAGTTTCTCGGTGGCAGTAGTTACAACGTGAGTTGTGGCACCTCGATACGGTGGCAGAGGCTGACAGTCGTCCCCCATGAGCTCTGTCACTTTCATCCGTCATTGTAATATTTCTGGATAGCATCATCTTTCAGCTTATAAGAGTAGCACTCTAGAGAAGGCAGGGCAGTGTGATGGGAGTGGCCTGGGTCTCCAGCTCCATGCACCTGCCAAAGCTGGGCTGGGCCGCTTCCCAGGAACTGTGAGTTGAGACAGAAACTATTGGAGCTTAATCGATGGTGATTTTAAAGGCTCTGTCAGAGCCACCAAACTACAGCCCAATACTATACCCTTTAAAAGGGGCTCAAACATTACTCAAAGTTAACAAGACAATCAGATTTTCTTAACATTTTTATAAAGGCTGCAAAAAAAAACCCTCAGAATGCTCAAAAGTAAGTCTAAAACAAATGCGAGTCAAATAATCCCTGCCTCCAACAATGTTGTTATACTGGAATAAATTCTCCAATTAGTAAATGAATTTATAAAGAAGAAGATGTGATTAACCAGGTATGTTGTGATTCTGGGACCACAACTGTCTGTTTTAGGATCGATGATATTTTCATTGTAAATACCAATTTTAATAAGCTTATTTATCTTGTTATTTTACATAAGATTGGCTTTTTAAAATGATGGATGTGAGACTGTTTTGGTCCCAGATTTAATTAGTGCATTCTGATCTACCCTACATGTTGTCAAAAATCATTGACTAATGGTACTAAGAACAGCTCATAAAGGACTCTTGTTTATTTATTTGATAGGAACGAAACTATACTTAAACCAATGCATACAGTTACCTGGAATTTAATAATTTCCCCTTAGAAATACTGCATATACATTACTTGAGAAATTTCTTTTGGGAAAAGTAAGTCAAGTACATGCAAATGTGTTGTTTCCCAGTTTGTTGTTATAAAAAAGATATATTGATTCAGAAATTGGGAATTGTGATACAAACAAAAACTAATCTGAAACATTGATGTCATGACACCATTCTAGGTCATAAAGCAAGCCCCACGGGGTACATTTACTAGCAAATTGTGGCAGCAAATGCAGACAAGGAGAAATAGTGCCTTCTCTATTAATGAATCTATATATGTTTCTGACAAATCCTCGTCAATAATTCAGGCCTACAATTACAACCATCAAAGTGACTGTACTAGCATACTGACTGTATGGCATTAGGGACTGGCGAAGAATACAAGACGAAGAAGGTTTTAAAAACAATTTGAACAGATTCATTCAGAGGTATGGTGGACTTGATGACAGCATCTCACAAGTTCTCTGGGAAGAGACACAACAGAAATGTGGCCCACGAGTGGACTTATTCTTCTCCCCACAGTGAGCTTCAGTTGGGAATGTGGGTACATGCATTAAAAACACTGGTCAATAGGAAATTGAATCCTCATCAGAACAGAGCCATTAAAATGGTAAACATTATTAATTCTAGGATATTGATTAGCAATTAACTTTTTAAGCATCGTGTGAGAAAATGAGATTAACTCACACCCAGCCATTGCTTCATTCAGAAATGGGTGGTTCTCATGGGTGTGTGTGTGTGTGTAATCAGACTGTATGATGGAAAGTAAATCTGATAAGGCTGATTGACTTTATAATGAGTATTTTGCAAATTAGTAAAGAACAAACATCTCCTGCAAATTAATTAAGCAAAAGCTCCTAGGCTATGATTTTGATAAAAATAAATGTAAGAAAAGTGATAGGGTAATTGATAACCCAAAAATACTCCACGGACCAAGCTGTGTTCAGATGCACAGTATTTACATGTCCACTCTTGGGGGGGTCTATTGGCGTCAGTAAGATTTCTCTAAGTGAAAGTGTAACAGGCCACTTAAAAGAGTTGTAGTTCCTTCAGCAGCACTGGTAACTGTTTTGGTATTCATCACAGAAATGGCAGTTGGGAAGCAAATGTATTTTCAAGTCAGGAAGTTTCCTGTTGCTTGTTTCAAAAGTTTTTTGTGTTTTTTTTTCCCCAAAAAACAATACATTGATTTGTTAGCTAACAAGTCCTGTTAGAGTCCAATTAGTAGGACAAAGCCCTCGCGTGTGGTCTGTCACGGGGTGGGTATGCGCCCTTCTCACGAAGGACCTGGGAGAGCTGGAACGCTGGAGAGAGAGCAGCGAGGCTGTGCAGGGTAGCAGCGTTAGGATCCCCCACAGCGGAAGGACACAGGGAGGCGGGTCCCACTGACTGCCTGGGTGGGGCCCCTGGTCCAGGGATCAGGGAAAGGAAAGGTACTTCTCAGGCGGCACAGAAATGATGTGGCAGGAAGAGCTGTGGCCAGATGGTCCCCAGCTTTGCTTGTCAGCATCCATTGCCTTCCTCCCACCCGGGTTTAACTTCCATTCAAACATCCTCTGTCTACTTTCCATGAGGTAACTATCCTTCATCCCTAAGATTTCTTTCACCAAGATGTGGGGGTGTCTCCGCCGTGATCCTGGCCTCCAGAGGACAGCCACCTCAGGTGTGGGTGCTTCTCAACCAGTTTATTTAGAGACACATTGCTGAAGGACTGACCGGGTCATGTGGACACACAACTTCTGTTCTGTGCTGGATTCGTCATAGATTCATGTGGCCTAATGCTCACAGACCGTGGTTTTGTGGAGGGAGGACAGTCATCAAAGTAAGGAATACAGGACAAAGTGCAGCCCATGCCAGCTGAGAGGTGACCACAGGACTCTACCTACACTGGCATGCCCTGTGCTCCACCGGCAGCTGTGGGAAGCTCTCCGCAGTCACACTGAGGTGATTTGGGGGTGACCCTACTCGTATGACAGCATCCACAGGAACTCAGAACTGTGAGGTCCGCAATTCATCAGGAACCAACGTTTATTGGACAAGTGAAGGGGGGCAAAATGCACTTAGAGAGGCTTGGGCAAAACTGGCAAAGGGTCAGGAGTCCCAGAGAAAACTGAATTTCTCTTCACTGAAGGAGACGACTTACTATCACATACTGGTCTCAGGAGGGGTGTTATCTCAGGAGGGACAGAAACTATGATTAGCAGCCTAGAAAACACAGCGTTAGGAAACTGTAGAAGACTAATGTAACAGATAGTTCGACAGCATGCTAAGGAGGAAAGGTGTAAGCGAATGAAGCTCGGGGATCTTCACAGCAGACACACAGGGAATAAACCTCTGTGAGATGTATGGTTCTTCTGATCGACCAAACGTATAAGTGGAGATTCAGGCATGAAGACGTTCTGTACACCTGAGCGAGGACCTGGAAGCTTTCGGTCCTCTCTGAGAACGTCTGCACTTTCTTTCTCCCGTTGTGCCTCACCCTGTGTGAAAGCCTTATGTAAATGCACCCTGTGGAGCCTCTGACTTGGCTTAAATATCTGTGCAATGGGAGCAGTCCTGGTTGTGTAGCTTCTCAGAACCAATCCACAGGTCTTCACAGGACATATCCCAGCCTGTGTGAGGGGTGCAAAGTACACGATTTGGATAGCCAGGCTTAAAGCCATTCACACCCCCACTCATGTTAAACTGTCACCATTCCAGGAAATAATTCTGCAAGGAGAGAAATGCAAACATCCTTCCCACACGCTTGTGGGCCTGTGGAAAGTGGTCCAAGCCTGCTGTGCTTTACCTACAGGTGTCCAAAAAAGAATGATTTATTGGACAGTGTGATAAATAGTTAGTTACTAGCAGCATCCCTGAACTTGGAGAGAGTGATTCTTTTCAGAAAAAAAGTATGCTTAGTATCAATAAGCAACATATGACATGTTCAGTATTCTCTTCGTGCAACTTTTAATTTAGAAGTGAAAACTTATGGTCCCAAAGGAAATGGCTCACTTTCTGCACAAAGTGTTACATTTTTGTGATTTACTGAGGTATTAACATGGAAATGGTGATGTTACACAGTACTTTCAGTAGCTCTAAAAGTGCAGTGGGAATCACGATTTCATAAGAAGAAAATTAGTTATGTAGGCAACGTTATTGTATAATTTCCCACAGGATCTCCACATCAGGATTCGTTTTATTATATCCTAAAACAAGTCGCCTACGTTCACTTTATCTATAAAGTCATGTTGAATAAAACACTGTCACCCAGCCGCCCACAGTGCGAGCAGAGACATCTGTGATCGTCACCATGAATAGTCATGAACTGAGGGGCACCAATGGCTTTCCCAGCAAAGCACTGGCACTGCCACCTGATTTACTTTTACAGCAAGTGGAAGCCCCATGTGACATGGCTGGGTTGTTTGCATTCAGATGGACCAGTAACTTCCAATGCAACCACGTCTACACCGCATGTTTCATTGCAGAGCATGAGAGGGAGCGAACTGCCCGTGGTCTGCTCATGGGCAGTCATCTTCTCCATCAGCAGCTTTGTCTCACCTTTATTTTTCTGTGTTTAAAATGATTTTTAAATAATAATATGTTTTATAATATTTTAAAATGCTGATTTTTTAATGGACATTTAATATAATTCCAAATTGTGTAAATCTGACATAAAATATACATTGTCTCTCTTTGTACCCTGGAACTGCTTAACAATATGTTTGATTATGCTGTGACTGAAATTTAGCTGTGGAAGGGTTTTTACTTAGGAAAAAAAAAAAAACACACCTATTTGCTATGGACTGAGTTGTGTCTTCCCCCAAATTCCTACATTTAAGCCTTCACCTGTATTTGAAGATAGGACCTTCCAGGATGTAATTAAGGTAAATGAGGCCCTTGGGGTGGAGCTCTGACTTGTTACGACAGGTGTCCTTGTAAGGAGAGACTACAGAGCTCCCTGCTGCCCTGAACACTGAGAGAAGAGGTCCTGTAAGCACACAGCAAGAAAGGGGCCACCTACAAGCCATGACAGGGGCCTCGGAATCAAACCTACCGTGCCAGCACCTTGATCTCAGATTTACAGTCTCCAGAACAGTGAGAAATCATTTTCTGTTGTTAAAGCCACCAACTCAGTGATATTTTGTGATGGCGGCCTGATCAGACTAATATACTATTAAGATATATTTAAGGCTCAATCTTTATTGATGAGAATCTACTTATAAATAAGATAGCTTTGAAAATGACAATTTCATTCGTGGAACAGTCAGTTGTGTGGAAAATTGCTACATTTCTAAAGGTTCACATTTAACTTTCCAGTCAAATATTATTTAACCTAAATAATTCTACATTAATAAATTTATTTTTGGAGACTTAATCATTGAGTTATTTTGTTGATACATTTCTAAGAATAACTATTATTGAGTATACATGTAAGGACATTTAAATATGAGTTACTCCATTTTAAAATCTTCCAAAATCTAAATAGGAGTGGTTTAATTAAAACTAAATAGAACAGAATTGTTACACTCGCAAGAATATATAACAATAATGAAGTAGTGATCTGATTTTATGATTTCGTTATGATTTGCCTAATTATCTGGCCAGAAATGCCAGTAAAATGCTGACTGGAAGTGGACAGGTGGGCATCCTCGTCATAGCCCTCACCTTAGGGAAAGGTTGCGGTCCTAAGCTCTGAGAATGCAGTCGGCTTTGGGGTTTTCATGAATGTCCTTTAACGTGTTGAGGGAGACCTCTGCATTCATGGTTTTCTGAGTGTTTTTCCCACCAAAGGGCGTTGGATTTTGGGGTTTTGTGCATCAATTGAGATGAACTGTGGTTATTATTTTTCTTCATTTTATAGATTTGGTATATGCATCGGTTGATTTTTCTTATGTTGAAATACCCTTGCATTCCTGGGATAAATCCTACTTGGTAATGGTAGATAATCTTTTTTCATATGCTGCTGAATTTGGTTTGTTGAGAATATTTTGGTCTACAGTTTGTACACAAAAGATATTACGTAAGAAGTAACATCTGACAGTATTCACTAGCAGCCATATATTGTTTGGACTTGAAACTTGAATCCTGAGTAAATCACTTTGTTCTTTAAGTCAGAAAAAATACCGGTGTCATCCAAAAAGAACTTAAGAAGCAAAAAGGAATTTTGATTTGACTCTCGTTTGTCACCAGCAGATACTGTCCACACTGCATCAAAATCAGATAATGGTCCACTTGGTGAATGAAGTGACCTTCAGTTGCCCGTGGACTGTCCAGGGGATCTGGTCGGAGCCTTTCTTTTTCCTCTTGGAGAAAACATCCACTCATAACAATCTTAAATTTGGCTAGGATGGAAAAGCAGAAACATGTTGGGTTATAGTTTCAGAGGATAATCATTTTCTTGGGAGCAAATCAAAAATGTCCTACAAGCAGTGGATTGTAGGAAGCTCCGTGTTGTAAGTTCTGTAGCATTGTCATCAATGGACCAGGAACTACATCTGCTTTTCTAACACAGAACCCAACTGGCCATCCCGTCTACGTCAGACAAAACCTTTCACAGTAAGTGCCTGATTAAGAAACATAACTTAAAATTATGAACATCAACCTTCTACTGCCAGAATATGCCTGGACAAAGAGAATCACACAGCAGCAAAATAGAGCCAGGGCAGGGATGATATGCTGTGCTCGCTCTTTTATGCAAATGTTAAGCATTATAACCTTTACTTTTAAATTTTGGCATATTGTATCATTCATATCAGACTGTATCACATGACATGAAATGCAACACACGTGTATACATATACAAGCATACATATATGCATGCACGATTTGTGTTACCATCTCCTTTCATGTCGGATTGAGTGTATGAACACTTTAGTTCCCTTTGCTTTGTTCGGTGAATAGCATATATACACTGAAGACCATGCCATAAAGGTCCCAGCAACACCTGAGATCACCTTTGCTTTGTTATGGCTTTTGGTGTGCTGGGTCCCTGATGAATCCTTGTTCACTCAGCCAGCCCCCACGGAGGGCCCCCCACAGATGGCCACTTACTTTGCTTTCTGGCTTTCACTGTCACCAGATGTCTTATACATACCGGTTTCCATATTTTTGCCCGTGGACCTTTGGGATGGACTCCTGGAACGGGATCGTTAAGCCAAAGAGTAAGTAGATCTCAGTGTTTTAGTTCTTGTCTCATTCTCCATTATAGAGATGGTATGGATTTTTATTGCTGTGATGTGAGAATTCCCCATAGCTTTGCCAAATAAGAGCTTTTTTTCTTTCAGTTTTTGCCAATATGATGGGTGTGAAATATTATCGTAATTTTAATTTCTCTCATTATGAGAGAGGTTTAGCATTTTTTCATGTGGTTAAAGAGCCATTTGTTCTGTTCATAATTCTAGCCCATTTTCTTTAGGCTTCGTAGCCTTGCATTTTCTATTTTTAGATGCCACTTTTATACTAGAATTACTAAATTTGTGTCTCTGATGCACATTGTTTCATTTGGTTTCTTATTTTGCTTATTTGGTATTTGTCATGCATTTAAAAATATGTAGTCATGTTTATTAATATTCCCCATTCTAAACTGTCCTGCATTTTAAGTAAGTCTTTTGTATACGTTGAAATATTTTTATAATAAATTTTAAGGAAAGATGGCATCACTGGCTGCCTTACTACCGTTCATGTATTGCTTCCCGTGTGATGCAAGTTACTGTGCTGTGTGTTTCCTGAAAAATTGCTCACACCCATAAATGCCTCTGCAAAGTAGATTCTGGTATTCTTTCCATGTGTGGAAGGAGAAAGCAAAACTGGGAAAGTTTCAATAAATTGTCCAAAATAATTGAACAGAAATGACAGAATCATAATTTGAAACAACAGGTATGACTTGAGAACCCACCCACATAACCTCCAATATTATGTGTAGAAATGGTACTTCAAGCTTGGTAAATAAGCCGTTTCCCAATTTTTCTCTTTTAGAGTATAATATTAAAAATATTCTTCATGTAGCTCTATTTTATGTAAACAATTTTGGAGTCAATTTATATATTAGTTTTTGAGAACTTAGGTTGTTAATTTAGGTTAGAATCAGCAAATGCCATTACACATAAAAAAATGCAACTGCTTGACTTCTATTGTTGGTACAACAAATTAAGACAAATCCTGAAAACATCTGAATAAGGATACTTCAAAACTAAGTATATATTAATGTTATTCATTTTCTGAATGAAAAACCATTGTTATCTGAGTTAATTAACTTCTCAATAGTAATTTTAGGTTTCTTTTAAAGACAAGTTCCCAGAGAAGTCAAGGTTCTCCCAATTTAGAAAGTTTCACCTTGGTTTTATAACACAGACATACTCATCGCTTTACTTCTTTTAGCAGCAGTGATAGCTAGAGCTTCCCTAAATATTGTGTGTATTTAAACAAGCATCTTTGTTCTCTTTGGGGCTGTAAATAATTGACTAGCAGCTCAGAAACGTGTTTCTAAAAGCTCACATCGCCTTACTTAGCACCACCCTGCGATGATGGTGCTGAAATAGGGCTCCCAGGAAGACTGGATTTGCAGCCATGTGATGCATGCAGATAAACCTGTGTAATTTGCATATTAGCTGTCCTTTTAACACTGGTGATAAAGATAGCCAAATATGTTACATTTCAGATTTGCTACTT
This sequence comes from Rhinolophus ferrumequinum, assembly GCF_004115265.2. NCBI lineage: Eukaryota > Metazoa > Chordata > Mammalia > Chiroptera > Rhinolophidae > Rhinolophus > Rhinolophus ferrumequinum. The sequence continues at coordinate 2,349,822 of NC_046301.1, read as the reverse complement.
TTTTGACCTACTCGATGAGTTTTATGAGTTTAGTTTAGGTAAGACCAATGATCGTTTGTTCTCTTTTAAAAAGTATCAAAAGATGGTTAGATAATGCAGACCACCCTTGTGCTGTAGAGTTGTCTGTAATGAAATGTATTCTTACATTTCATAAATAAAACATTTGATTTATCTGTTTTATGAGCAGTTTTGCTCTTTCTAAAGATTCTAAAGGCATCTGGACAGCAACAAATAATCAGCAATAAATACAAAGGAGTGAAAACTTGCTATTCTTGCCCTCATCCTGCATTTAGGTGCAGAGAATAAGCCTGGTGATTGATTAGCCACATCGGCTGACCCATCCAAAAGCTTCGTGGCACTATACCCCAATTAGAGCAGAGTTCAATTGCTTTACAACACCAGTGTTTGTAAAGCCACAAGCCCAATCTTTTACAACCTAAGGACACCACCCACCACCGTGACATTGAGCAGCTGGGATTCAGCTCCAGGCATTTGGGCTCCAGAGTCCATGCTCGTGCCACTCTGTAAATGTAAACACACCCTGAAGGCAGGCAGATTCAGACCCCTTATGGTTAAGGTGACTCTCAGAGGCTTTGAAAGCCATGTGGGCAGAGGGCAGAGTCACAGAGCTTTCATGAAGATGAGTACGTTTACTAAGGACGCCTGAGCCATAGGGGCACTCTATTCTAATAGAAATGGGGGGGGGGGGGATCCTGTACGGTTTCCAGAGTTGGATCTTTGGGAAGTTTTGTGTATATTCAGTTATAATACCTTTACTCTGTTTATTAGCTTGTGTCTGCTGTCAAGGTAGAAAACAATCTAATAAACAGGGTAAAGGCATATTTCACGTATTGTTATCCCATTAACTACTTCAATTAAAAAAGTCAAAATTCAAACATTGGTGAATTGCCCTATGTAAAACAGAGAACAAATGGTGGATTTAATTATGATCATTGTATAGATGTTTGTAAAAAACAATATAATGTTAATGAAATTCTATAAAATATCTATAATAGAAGGTGACTCAGTTTTTCTTTTATCACTCTCACTACAGAATATTTCTCCATTTCTTCATGAACATACCTGAGAAATAAGTCCTTTTTCTTCTTCAATTTAGGGCATGCCCAACTGGTAAGATCATGAGCAGATCTGTTCTCATGACCTTTGTCTCCAAACAAGATCACTTACAGTGTTTAGACATTTTCTTCCTCCAGTTGGACGTCTAGTCCCTTAATTCTGCCTTCAGCTTCTCAGAGAACAGCACTGCTTAGGAATTACAAAGTCCTGCTCGGTCAAGTGTTTTCTGTCACCATTTTGCCCTGTTGCATCATCGACTTTTAGAATACCGTTTGTAGGTCCTTCCATGTATGGACTTTAAGTAGGTGGTATGAATATTGTTTTGGTATTATTGCATAAGTGAGTATTCACATTGTAATTTTAAATTATTTTTAGTGTCAGATAATCACAAAATAGACAAGTTGCAATGCTTCAGAGTCAATGAAACTTGAGAATACATTTATATGCTCCCAAATGTCTCCCACAGCAGCGTGCCGGTTGTTAACCTAACACTGTTTATGACATTGGTTGTGTTGTTTGGGCAGCGCAGCTCTTACCACTGTCAGGTTTGTGTTCGTTTGTCTGCTTGTTTCTTTAGTGCCTATTTGCAGACACTGAGTCCATGAGGATGGGGAACTTTTCTTAATCCGTGTGCCCAAAAGACTCCAAGCAGACAAAAGGCACAGAGATGCTCAGTGAGTATCTGTTGAAAACAAACAATTAAAACAATTTCAAGCACTGCCTTTACAATATTTTTTTTTCTTCTAAAAACGTTAAGCCACCTGAGGGTTCTCCCTTGCTGAAATGAGTCATACACCCCACGTGATCAACTACAGATATGATCCTGGTGATTGTTTTAAGAACATCTCTGTACCTAACTTCTCATTACATGAATTATCTATTAAGAATAGCAGGATGATATGAAATCAGTTATTATACTTTCTTTGCTTCACTTTTTAAATGCTTGATTATAACCTTAAACTAACATACTTTATCTTTACTTCTTACTGAGATGCACACTGATGTTTCTTGTGTCACTGTGATTTGTGAGAACTTGGGAAAACCCACTTAGTAAGCAGGCTTGTTTTCTGAAATTGCACCACGATTTCCAGGCCTCTGAGCATAATTAAAGTTAATGAAGAAAAAAATTAATTGCTCTTCTTAAAAGTGCTATTTAGGGGCTTACAAAACTTGAACAAGTCGATATATGAGATAGTCCATCTCCTAGCCATCTCGAATGATTAATTTAATGTGCAATTGCTCCAACCTGGCATTCACTTTTTCTCAGCAAGCCAGATGCGTTCTGAGCACCAGGCAGTGTTGGTAGCTCACCTGCACTGCCCACTCTTTGCAACTTTCCCCAGTGATGCTGTCCTCTCCCCCTCCATTCTGTTCAGGAGCAGTTTGTTATCACATATGCACGCCACAGGACGTGCTTGTCCTGGTATAAACTGATTGCTTCTCGTAGGGATGGATATTTTATTTCCTGGATATTCTTTCATCAATTCGAAGGGCACGACGTTATCCAGAAAGGGGCAAGAGTGTTCCGGTTTCATTGAGAATCCTGACCAATACGAGGGTCATATTCCGTAATAACCTGTAATACTTCACAGGCAGTGAATACTCATTTCCAAAATAATTTTCTATGACTGTTACCTATTGAATTTGAAATATAATTTAAGATAAAAAATCTGAAAATCATTTACAAGTGCTATTTTCTGTGCTATTTCAAAGCCCAAGTCATAATTGAGCATTTCCACATCACAAGGCATTTTATTTTTAATCAGGTTTTTCTTTTTTAAAATAGATGAAAATATGAACTAGAAAGATTTATGGAGCATGTCCTTGAGTTTTAGAGATTGCTGTTTTCTTAAGATTGCTTTTGTATGAAAACATTTTTGTTCTATTCCGTCCAAAAGATACATCTCTTTTTCTGCAAGTAAAGGTTCCTACATTTTTCTAGATTTGTATGTTTGTTTTTTTTCTTTTTTTACCTGTTAGTAGTTTCATAAAGAATGCCAGGCATAAAAATCACCTACTCTTACAAGCCTACCAACATGTTAAACACAATATTTTGGAGATAAGCATAACTGAAAGGAAAACAAAAAACAAAACAAACCCAGAAACCTCTAATTTGGAGGGTCAGTGACCCTAGGAAAAGTTTTAAAACTATTGAAGTAAGTTTCATTTCTTGAAAGTAATTATAGTGTGTTGGATATTTTGAAAACGGATATATACAGTTACACTGTAACTTACCTTATGTCAAATACAGTGTAACTATTATTATGAAATAATTTGACATGAGCATAGAAACAAAGTACATCTCTGTATCATTTTTCACTTAGATGAGCTATTCTAGCCAGACCCATCATGCATTGCCTTAGTGAGAGCAGGCCTGGGTTTGCTCTATAACTATTGCAGAACAAAGAACTGCGCTGACTTGTGTCCCTGCTTCCTGGGAGGGAAACTCTAAATCCTTGTGCTCATTAGGCTGACGGGAGCCTCTTGTCTGTTATTCCTGGTGGGACCTTCAGAGCACATCTGAGTTTATGCCAATGACGTGACTCACAAGTGGTCCCTAGATGATTTGTGTCATCAGGATGACTCAGGATGGGGGTTGGCCCTGCAGGAAGACCAAGCATGTGATTAGAAGTCTGGGGCTGTAGCCAGATGATATGAGCCTGATCTCCAGGGAGGGATTGGGAGCTGGAGATTGAGATGGAACCATACAGCCCATGATTCAATCAACCCTACTTATGAAATGAAACTGAAACTTGGTTAGCTTCCTGGGAGGGGGCATGTCCTGACTCCAAAGAGAAGACGTGGAAGCTTGCCGTTTGGGTTCTCCTGCACCTTTCCACGTGTGTCTCTTCCTTTTGCTGGCCCTGGCTTGTATACTTCTTGCTATAATAAAATTGTAATCCTAACTATAGCATGTTCCTGAGTTCTGTGAGCCTTTCTAGTGAATTGTTGTATCTGAACGGCTTGTGGGATGCCCCAGGTTTGGAGCCAATTGGTCAGAAGGACAGATGGCCTGGGCTGGTAGGTGGTGTCTGGAGCGAGGGCAGTCCGGGTACAGACTGGGACCTTACCTGTGGGGTTTGCTCTAAGGCCTGAGAGTGTCAGAAGTCACTGCAGCTACCACGACACTCTCTGTTTTCCCACCTTCTTCACTGGGAACCATGGTCAGGCTTTTGGGCAGATAGCTTGTCATCAGCATTGTCAAATCAGAGGCATTCAGGTAACAGCATATAGCCTTGCTTGTGGTTACTCTGGCTGCCAGCTTGGCTAACACGTCCTCCACAGGTAACAGAATGTCAGGACAGGCTCTAGTACTGCTCAGCATTACATACTCTGGTCTTTTTTTATCAACTGCCTGATACCCGGCAATTACTGAACACACTGTAATTCACGCAAATGGTAGAGTCAGAATCCCTCAGATGTTTTTGAAGCTGGATTTATATCTCTACAACATGAAGTTGCAATTTAATCCTCTTGATCAGGCTTCATCAGACAGCGGAAAGACTTGAGCTTGAAATACATTTGTAGTATCATTTTTAATTAAAATTTCTCAGTAAAATGGAGCAACATATTGAACATTGGATAACAGGATTTTAACAAATGAAATTAACCTTAGTTTGTGAACAAAAGAAAAACTTGACTGTATCACAGTATGCCTTGAATTTAAGCAAAAAGTATCCTTTGATATATTCGACAATACAGTTACTAATGATTGTTACCATAAGTATAACTTTTAAAAAGATTTCCTTGACTCTTTTTTGTTCTTCTACTCTTCACTTGCCATTTACTTTGTTTTTACTGTAATATGTTTCCTATATGCATGTTTTGAAACATTTCTCCACATTTTTTCATGTTTCCTAATTATCTTTCAGTTCCCAGATCCTCTGGAGGCGGGGGAGGGGGGAGTCGGGTTGTCACTGACTTTGGTTTTTGCCCCGGTTGGTCTGAGAGGAGCAGAGAGGAGATGTAGTTTTGGGAAGCAGATCAGACCACATGAGTGACAACACTGTCATGGGGGGGATATTAATACTTTCAGTTAATGTTGAAAAGCAGCACTGACCTCTCTTCCGTGGTGACAGTCCATCCTCTCACAGAACCCAAAACAAACAGGGATGTCGGTTCACTAATTAGTTACACCTGGAAATCCCATTTACGTCAATTCCTTTCATTAACAATCAAAGTTCGGTACAATGTGGTCAGTCCACTAGGACCCAATGGCAGTCACGTGTGAGGAACGCAGAAGCCACTCACTCAAGGTGAGGAATAGCCACGTCGTCGCAGGTGAAACATGCCACCAGTTCACAATAACTAATAAAATGACGGGCATGACCTCACCTCAGAGAATAACTGGGTTCTATTCTCATTCCTTAATAGAAGACTGCCTTTTACCTCTGTGGAAATGCACACTTTCATCCATGCTGAACTTTAAAAGAGGCTATCTAAGTGGCAAAACACTAACTTACAGGAAGCATATGACTCTCCTGCATTGCGTAGACAGGACTTCTGCAGGATCTGGCATTGAATTAATGGATCATAGGGAAATATAATCCTACAGCTGAATCGCATGTCCCCTACATGTTCCTTTGGTTTAAGTTTTGTCACCATTAGAATAGATAGAGAAAGGGAGCTAATATTCAAGTTTTTGCATAGCACTAACAACATTAGAAAGTAAATGTACAAAAAAATCGCTTCTTTAGAGTACACACATATGTATGCGCCATATGTACCATATTAGTGACAAATACTTTTTTAAATTGTAAAATATATTTATCATTTTCTTTACTCTAATGGAATAAACATTTCACCTTGATACAACTGAGACTCTAAATCCATTGCATAATTTAAAATAAGACCAGAAGGTATTTTTACAAAGGAGAGAGATTAACTATACTGGTTTGTCTACTTTTTGTAAAAAGTAAAAATATATTAAAAATCTGAGAGGGCAGGGCGTGATAAATTTGATTCTGGACACATTCTTACTATTTCATTGATTACTTATTATCTTGATTAGAGGAGAGATATTATAATTAATGAGGCAAGAGAGAAATATTTTATATTAGTTTACTGAATGTTATCACATCTAGATCAAATATCTGACTCAATGGTAAGTATCCATCCTGAGTATAAATACTGGAACTTGGATGAGGAAGCTAAATGTGCATTCGAGAAGGGATAAGCACACCAAACAGACAATGAAAGTGTGTAAGTGTGCTACTTCTTGTGTCTGGAAAGAAAAATACATATACCAGGGTGCCAAAAAATGTATATGTGTACACATGACTTGTATTCATCTTTTGTTATCGGTATATACAATATTTTATGTATATACAGAGGGTACCAAAAAAAAGTTTACACATTTTAAGAAAGGAAAAAAATGCATTAAAATTGTAATACTCAATATATACTGATAACAAAAGACCATATATATACGTATATATGTGTATATACGTATAGATATATATGTATATATACATATATACACATATATATGCATATGTGTGTGTGTGTGTGTGTGTGTGTGAGTTTGTGTAAGGTTTGGAAGGAAAAATAATATCCATTATTGTTTAAACTGCACTTAAAATTAATGAACTTTTTAAAGAAACTTTCTGTTTAAAACAAAGAAAACCAAACCAAAACAGACCGTTGGAGCAGATTATGACCAGAGGCCATGCAATGCTAGCGTTACTGGTATAAAGTAATGATTCTTGCTGTAGGGGTAGTTAATGTTTTATATGTAAGATCACTCTAGTTTTACTCTTGTATGATTTTGTTTTACTACTTTATTATTTTTTTTTAAAATGTCTATATGGTTACGGGTGAATCCACTGGAAGACTGAGGGTTTATCAATAAAATAACAAAAGACAAACTTATGTATAAGCTGTTACATGAACGAAGCATGTAGTTGCTCTTAGTAGTCTAGCTTATATAAAGTGCATTTTTCATCACTTATGGTGTTTACAGTATGCATGTTTTTCATCGCATACATTTAGTAAATCAAAATATATTCTGAGCACATGCAGTAGGTGACATTTAATCTGACGAACAGTGCTATTGATAGAAGAAACATCTATAATGTGAATTAAAAACTGCATTGCCCACATACATTTTATACTCGAACTTTATAATTCTTCATAAATGGAAAGAGCTACCACACTTACCTGCACTGGCAAGAAGAATTCCATGAAAATTATTCTTCTGAAACGCCATGGTTCACGTGCACGTATAGCGCCACCAGTCACATCACCACAATGACAATAAAGCTGAGCTTCTACTGTAGAATGCTCTATAAAATACCGTGATTATTCAGACAAGACCGTCAGGCCCCACCACTCTCATTTACAGATTGTGCGTGCCCTGCAGGAAGACCTGCCGCCGAGATTCTGCTTGGCCTCTGCCCCTTTCAGGATGACATGCCCATCAAACTGAGGAGAGAATATGAGTCCAATAAAATGTCCATTCTTGCAAGAAGCAGTCCAGTTGATACAAGTGAGTCCTCAAAGCGTCCGTGATGACAAGCTTCCTGCCTGATGGGAGCAAGCACTGCATTACCTAAAGCCCGCAGAAACTAACACAGAGTCCATTTTCATGATCTAAAAATACTTACCTTTCTGGGTAAATGATATGCCGTCATACACACAATGGCATTTCAATGAAAAGTATTTTATTACAGAACTTTAAAATTAAATGGGAGTCTTCATGTCAATATGCGTAGCCAGCAATTGACGTCGGCCTTGTGGCTCAGTTTAGTGTCTTCCTTCCATGTCCAAGATCTCTTTGCTGAAACAAATCGTTCTTGAGGTGTTTTATACATTTTTACAAAGGGTGGTTTTTGAACTTTGCCACGTCATTGTATTACAAAATTACAAAATTGTTCTGTATTGCAAAATTACAGAACATTTAACTCTTGTAATTAAAATTACAAGAACACTGAAAATTGCATATTACAATAACAATGGTCTGCATAACCCCCTGTTTCAAATCTGAACTCTCAGCGTGGCCCGTGTACACGTCTCTATTCAAGATCACATCCGTTTCAGCAATAAGAGACAATCCATGTGATCATCCCTGCTTATCACTTTTATTGCGAAACAATATTTAATTGCCTGAGAATTGCTGTTTTATGAAATGCAATCCTTTGCCTCCTTAGCTCCCATGTTGCCTGCTGCAAACATTGCAGGGAAGTGAGGCTGGAGGTCTGGAAAGGCAAAACAGAGTTGCATCCTTTCCGGAGAGTGGGCATTTGTGTCCTCTGGCTGAGAGATCTGTCTCTGATTCTCAGTGCAGGTCAAAGAAAGGACTTGCTCATGAGACTTTTGGAAAAGGATTGGTGGGGAAGCAGGCAGGACCCGAGCCTCCGTGCATGCATGACCACTGCTTCTCGGCTGCCTGAATGACAAGATAATACCGTCTCTGAGCTGTGCTGCATTGAGCCACTGAGTAAGTCAGAGTTCTGGGGTTTTTAACCATTAGTAAAGTAACGGAGTGTGATGTTTTCATGTCTTTATGAGTTTTCCTCACAGGACATGAAAAATCATTATCAACAGAAAACATTACATATGGCCAGTGCGGCATTGTCAGCACTTGTTACCCACAAAATTAGTTGTCAGTTTGATAAACTCGTTTCCAAAGACAAATAAATAGCAATGATACTTAATAGGGATTCCCTCAAGTCCATTATCTGGAAATAATTTCTAATGTTCTACATTGTCCTGATGGAAGCAGTGTCTAAAAATCTCCTCTTGTTCCACGAGAGAGTAACGCAGTCCAGGACTTGTGGGAAAGGAGGAAGTAGGGTTATTGTCCTGATGGAGAACGGACAGTGCAGGGGTCTTGCTGTCATAATGATGAATTCATACCAACACAGACCATTTTCATGGTGGCAGCAGGGACCTGTCATGAAGGGAGCTGAGATGCATGGGTCAGCTGTGCCAGATGCAGGCTGACCACTCAGTGTGAAGAAGACCCATCAGGAAAGTGTGTCAGGCAATCCATCAAAGGGACAACTGGCTGGCATCCTTGATGTTGCCCACTAGCCACACACCTGTATACACAGAGGGGGCATACGGATTTAAGAACTGGTAGATTAAAAATCATATAAACTAAACATTTCATACACTGAAAAACAAGATACACCCTATATGTCTGGGTGAAAAAAGAAATCTTATCATAGATCATTAGAATTCTTGATATTAATGCTATTCAGATTAATTTTGTTGTGATTATTTAACTATAAATCCATTATAGATTAAGATTATTTGCAATTAGTTATTCACTAACTTTGTCCTCTATAGTTATTATTTTTTCTATATTCTTTTTTTCACAATTTCCTTTGGATTCTGTATTTGTTTCCTTTTATCCCTTACTATGTTTTATTGCAACCTCCATTCACCCATTCTACTTTTTTTTTACTCTCTCTAGAAAACTTGCCATTTCAATGATGATTTTATTTTCTCTTTAATTTCTTTTCTGAGTTCTGCCAGCTAATATTTTATCTCATCTATTCACCCATCCTCTCTTAACTGTGTTCTTATATCTAATATTTAAATCAATTCTTCAATGTTAAAACAGTATATTTTTATGGTGACTTTTAATTGCTTCACTCTTATATTTCTTGCAAGGTGTCCTTCACCATCTATTTGATTGCATTGTTCCTTTATCTTTTTAAATCATTTACTTGATTTTGTGCTGGTTACTTTTGATTTATTAATAATTTTTTAATAATGCACTTCCTCCAGGTGACCAGCTATTGTCAACTGTTTCATGTGAGGGATGAAAGGGAGAGCTACAGTAACAGGAATGCTTCCTTATTCATCATGAGGTGCTTTCAATTTTGTGGCATTGAGTGGTTTTGTGTGTGTGTGTGTGTGTGTGTGTGTGTGTGTGTGTGTGTGGTCTGCTGGTCATCGGCTCCAGGATTGCACATCACCACTTTAAACACCCCCTGTCGGCGTTGTCAAACATACCTTACCTTCAATGCATGGAAATATTTTTGCATGGACTATATTTAAAGATGCAGAGTCCAGAGCAAGAAATAGTTTCACTCACTCTTTTGAAAAATAAGTTTAGCTAACTCTGTGTCATGTCCAGATAATGTCCATAATTTAATTTATTGCCATTATTATATTCCACATATATTCACCTGCTGGTATCCCAGCATCCAAGACAGAGTATCATAAAGAGAAGAGTTAAAGTTATAAAATAATATGGAATGTCCACTGTCCTTAAAAAATAAGAGTTAAAACACTGAAAGTGTGAACTATTGTATTAATTAAACGTGTTGAGAGAATATTGTCCATACTGTATAAAATCATCAATGATTTCATTGTGGCTATCAGAAATGTTCGACATAAAAAGTCTCATCATTATTTTTTATAATAATGTATGCGCACAAGAGAAATGAAAGAAAACTCACAGGAAAAACTTAAAAGTCATATGAAATATTACTAATCTCCCTGCACATTTATCAAAAAGCGTTTGAAGGTACAAAATATATACTTAAATTTTTTGAGAAACAACTTGTGGAAATGGGATTTTAGAGTTTCAAAGTAACCATCTTTTCAAGTCTTTTGTTATACATCATCAAATAGAAATTAGTGAAATTTGCAAAGCAAGAGGGCTGTTTCTAGCTGCCTCACTAGCACTACTTGACTTTACTATTTTATTTTACATCTGTAAAATGTTTGATAGCTATTATTGTTTGAATTTAGATTTTTGGTTACCTGAAATTTCTCCTCTACCAAATGAGAAAACCTTTGTTTTCACCAGTGAATAATAATAGAATAATAACAAATCCTCTCATGATTAATTTTTTTAAAATGCCAACAGTATTGAATTTTAAACGATGGTCATTAAGCATAGTCATATACGATTTTCTTTTCCATTGGTGTAATAAATTATTTTAATTGACTGTTAATGTTAAGTGATATTCATGTTTATGGAAGCTACTATATTTTGATGTGGTAGTATTTATTGGATGTACTAATATTACCTATTAATATTATAGCTAATATATCGGCAAGTATATTGATAACTGAAACTTTTGAGTAATATGAGTTAGTGATATACCGGTCAGGTGTTAGTATAAGGGTTATGCATATTTGTTATGTAAATTAAAGATTTACCCTTTTGTTTCAAACTTTTCAGTAGTTTAAAAGATTTGGGAGATAATGTAATACTTAAAGTATTTTTAAATCAATAAAGCATTTTAGATTTAGTGCCCTTAAAAAAATCTTTGCAGTATTTTCCATGGTTCTTAGTCGACTTATTGTTTTTAATTTAAAAAAATTATGTAGTACTTTTCCTTCTTTTTTATACCCATTTATTTTCAGTTTTATATTTTTGTTTTCAATTTATTCCCGGTTATTTATAATTGTATTTCTTTTCATATCCTAAGTTTTCCTATGACCAAAATGCTTACACCAAATTATTGCTTTTTGATACATTCCCATCTCAATTTAAAAGTCATTTATTTTTAAAAAGTCTTTAATTGACACTGGGATTTCCTCTTGCTCCAAGAATTATTTAATATATTTTCACAAGAGGCAAACTTTTTAGGTCTATACTTGCTATTCATTTCTAGTGTTACCGAAATTTCGGTCAGTGTGTTCTGAATTTATTTTGCCAACCTTTCTAATTTCATTATTCTACTTTGCATTATTATATTTATGCTTGGCAGTTAATCAGTTAAATATAGAAAAGGATACACTGAAGCATGATCACACTTTGTGTTACTTTCTCTTTCTTCTGGTATTCAGGAATTTTTGCATCAGACCCCTATGCGATGTTATTTGGATAATTGTATCTTCATCGGGAAATTCTGTGTTTACTTCATAAGTTCTCACCTTAATATCTTCCTCTGATGTGTGTACACCAGCTCAAATTTGTTGTTGTTGGTGGTGGTATTTGTTTAGACAGATTTGGTTATGCTGTGATAAACATTTTTTAAAAATAAAAATAAAATAAGTACGCCAAGTCCTGAGTCACCACAGGTTTGCTCATACCTCCTGCTCCCTGCCCACAATGGTCCATGGAGCTCTGTCTGAACTCGCTGCCAGGCCCTGGGCCCAGGCTGAGGCTGGCGGAGCAGCCTCTGCCTGGAACACCACCGGCTGGCAAGGCAGAGCCTTGTGTGTCAGCTAACATTAGAATGTTTCAATTGAGTAATAGGTATGAGTTAGTGATATAATTGTCAGCTGTTAGAATAAGGTGATGCGTATTTGTTATGTAAATTACAGCATTCACAGCAAAGATTTTGAAACATACTGTAATCAGAAAGGAAACAATAGTTATTCCAAAATGATTCACTAAATAAATATGTGTTTGCCTCAGGTTAATATGACATTTGAATTAAATATTTATAAATGATGACTCAGCTAACTAGCATATCTCAGGCTAGATTTTGAGTAAGATTCTTCAGAATTCCTAGCTGTCTTCAGAGTACTATTATTTCAAGAGCTGACGTTTTTAATACCTTTCTTCTGGTCATCTGTAAAAATTCAATATTGGTTGCCCTTGAAACTATTTTTCATGACTGGGGAAGCGATGATGAATTGGGTGAGCTTCGGAACACAGTAGAAGGATACTGTAGAGCATTCAGTGCATATCTTCTGTTAATGTAATTAAAGGACATCTTTGGGATTTTCAGTGGAAAGTCCTCATTCTTTGTCATTTCCGTATGCTGCTGGTGTGTGCTGCGGACTGTGGGGGGCTGTCCACTGGAAATCATTAATGATCCTGGTAAAGCAATGCTCAAACCTTCCTTTGCAGTCGAGCATGCGTATACCCACTGTGGAAGGGATGCTTCTCCCTGCATTTTCAGAGAGTAGCTAAAATGAGACTCAGTCAGACCTACATCAAGCCCTGCATTGCTTTACACAGTCAGTAGCATCCTAATTAGGAAAGCAGGAGCATTATCGCATGTCAGTAACAAATACGAGTCCTGTAAGAGAGACACTGAGCATTAATTAGCGCTGTGTTCAGGAATGAAGTGCATTCAGAAGAAGGCATCTGCCAGCAAGGTGACAAATGGCGGTTGGATAATACAGGAAGTATATTTAACAAGGTCTACAATACAGACACAAACTCGATTGTTAGTGTTTTCCCCTTTCATAATAGTTTCATAGTAGATATGAAGCTTTTGGAAACATGTTATGCAAAGGAATATTTTTATGCTCAGCAAATATGAAACTGCCTAGGTATAAAACAATGAAACGTCACTGCTACAGGAACACATAACATAGCAGTGAAATCTAATATATCCTGTTTTGTTCGTGTTCCCAAATGCATGACAAAAGGGGCACATATGTCAGCGAGGGCCGCACGTGTGCCAGAAGACGGCGGCCTCGGCGATGCAGCCAGCTACACTCAGGGATGCATCATGGGTCAGCTAGAAAATTCCAGGATCCATCCTGAAGTGCGGTTTTCTGTGCTCTCCATTCTCCCTGGGATGATTCACAGTTGCTCTTCCCAAGTCTGCAGGAGGGTTTGCAGGTTCCATACAAAAGTCAGAGCAGGGACTCGGCAGTACTGGACAATAGTGGGTGCCGCAGGGTGTTGTATGCTACAGAAAGAATGACAAGTGATGGCAGCCTGTAGTCACAGGCGCACGGTCTGCGTGTGAGAGGCTGGGCAGAAGCTGTGGAAGCAGCACGTGGCCTGCTGTGTGCTGAGTGTCGGGGCCCCCCCCACCCCCCTGGGAGCCTGCCTGACATCTCCTCAGTCTCCATCGGCCAACAGGCTGCACCGGCCCCCGGCGGCCTCATGTCTGCAGTCTCAGTGGCAGGGAAGAGGTTTCCTTCCTTTAAAATTTATACTTTATGTAAATTCAACCAATAACTAAATACTGTATTATTCTCTAGTGAACGTGAAATGAAAAGTTGTTTTATATTCACACATATGGACTCTATTTAATATTTAATGCTGGTCAGACACTTCCAATCTATGCCTTTGCCTGGCATTTCAGTGATGAGTAGAGATACCATGTGAGTTTTGAGAATAAAAACAGGTGTAATTCTTGGTATAATTGAAAGAATAACTGATTCACCCCTTAGATTACAAGTTGGTAGCAGACACGGTGACCCGGTGACCAGGACAGCTGGGATAGGCTCCAAGGACACGGTGGTGACACAGGGCAGGGAACCCTCTAGTCCCCTGACAAGGACTCAGTCTCAGTGAGCCTGTGTCTCTGGGCGGTGAGCCTCACACCTGTTTCTAATTTCTTCCTTCCTCGCTCAGGTGGGAGGAGGTGGGTGGGACTTGCTGGGCCTGGGTATTTCCTCCCCCAGGTGAGTCAGGCTCTGATACAAACCCAGTAGGCCGGGCTCAGGTTGGTTTCTCCGGAGCTCAGGCCGCCTTGAGAACAGGGTGCTCTGAGCTGTTTGAAGATGCGCCCTTGCCCCCTGTCCCTGTGGGGTGCTAAGGGGATTTTTCTCTGCTATTTACTGGTCAAGCTCATGGTGGTTAATCTCCAAAACTAGGGGGCCCCTACGACTTGGACTTCCAGCAAATTCCTCAAGTTGAGGTCTGGTTTTTCTGGCAGCCCTGGGTCCAGGGGTGCTTTGTGCACGAGTCTGATCTGGTGAGTTCCTCTCTGTGCCCCTCTGGTGGTCCCCCCAATCTTGGGGGCAGCGGTTCCCTGTTTCCTTTTCTCTCCTGGGGATCCCAGAAGAGCTGTTGGTGTGTCAGTCCCTGAGCTGTTGGCATCCCAGCTCTTGTATATGGGACCATAGACCAGACTGGTGTTCCTTTTCTCTTCCCTCTGAGAATTTCCGTCTCCGCGTCCATTACCCAGGTGTTCCAGCGCGTTGCCTGCTTTCCCATCAGAGCTTTTAGCATATTGATCAGATTTGGTAGAATCCCTGGTCCCATAAATAATCCCAGCGCCCTGCCATGTCTGTTCTCCCGCGGTTCAGTCTCTTCAGCTGAGTTTTTCATCTTGTGACTTCCTGGTGAGAGGTGTGTTTGGTGACTTGGGGGAAAGGCAGTGTCATAAAGAGGCCACAGTGATGGAGAGGAATGGGGAACCCTCCTGTGGTCCTAGGATGATCTTAGCCTTTGGGGAACTCTCCCCCTGAACTGTGAGCTTTACCAGGGCCTCTCAAGTGCCCCCTTCCTGGGACAGGGTGGGTGGGTGGGGGTGTGGAGCTGGTCTTTCCTCCCCACATGGAATGTTACAGCCAGCTGCAGTTGGGTGTCACCGGCCCCAGATGGGTCCAGCTCTGCTCAGACTGTTCTCCGGAGGGCAGCCCTGGTTAGAACCATGGAAGGCTCCAGCACATTTCAAAATGGCTCCTTTCCTTCCCTGTGCGGAAGGAAGTAGGGGCCTTGGCTCTGGTGGTTACTGAGCACCTGGCCAGGCTCCTGGAAGTAAATCTCCCCCATGACTGGGTGCCGAGGAGGTTTGAACTCAGACCTGTCCTCACTGAACCCCACATTGCAGTAGACTTTCTCCACTCACACTGCTCACTGCAAACGTTGCCACTCTGGTTGTTTGTGACTCTGTAGCCACCTGTCTGTCCCCCAAGTTCTGAGACAGTGGTTTTCCCTGGGACCTCACTTCTCTGAAGGATCTAAGAAGAGTAAAAGGTGTGATCAAACAATATGGTGAATGTTTAAATTTAATAAACATTTAATAAATAATAAATATATATATATATATATATATATATATATATATATATATATATATATATATAAAATAGTAAAAGACACATTGCCATTAATCCCCCTCAAAATAATGCCTCTTTCTTCAAACACATTTATCCCATCGTTCTTGCCACTTTCTGAAGCAGTTCTGGAAGTCCTCTTTTGTGAGTGTCTACTTCATCCTCCATCATGACAATGCTCCGTGTCACACATCGATTCTGGTACGGAAATTTCTGTCAAATAAAAACATATGTCCTCATCCACCTTATTCACCAGATCTGGCACTGTGTGACTTCTGGCTCTTCCCCAAAGTCAAAATGATTCAGAACATGGAGGCACCCTCGACAGTGCAACTAAAGACACTCACGAAAGAGGACTTCCAGAACTGCTTCAGAAAGTGGCAAGAACGATGGGATAAGTGTGTTCAAAGCAAGGGGGAGTATTTTGAGGGGGATTAATGGCAATGTGTCTTTCACTGTAATAATTTTTTTCTAATTTAAACATTTACCATATTGTTTGATCACACCTCGTAGTCGGTTTTTCAGCTTTTTATTAGTTAGGATGGATTCACAACATCTAAGCTTCTTACCTGCTTGACTATAAACCAGAATTCACATAGTTTATTTTTTAAGTTGGGGGAAAATTTTTGAACATTTTAGAAAAATACAGTAGAGAAGGCAAATTTGGTGACTCAAGTTAGTCGTTGAACTAAATATTCAAGTAACTAACATGAGATGGTTCTAGGGTAAAAGTTGGGTCTATTGGTTGATAATTTGCATGGAGTCTTTTAGAGTTATCAAGGTATTAACTTCACAGGTAATTGTGTTCCCAAGTATTTGTGTTGGAATTTAAATGCTGAGTTATTTTGTAGATCCTACAGTCTTTGCATAGACATGGTTGCTTTGAAACTCCCTAAGTGTGTATTTTTTCTTATTACTGTAGAAGCAAATATTTGTTTCTTTACACAAAATATTTTGTGTTCTTGGAAAGTTAAAATTGAAAAATACTTTTGCAAAGTTTTCTTCTTTCACGAATAATTTTATGATAAAAAGAGTGAAGGATGAATTTTAAAAAGTATTCATGTGACAATCCATTTCTACTTTTAGCATTTTGTTGTTCTTTGAGATTCCCAGCTTGATTTAGTAAAGAATGTTAACTCATATAGATATACCCAATACTTAAGAAAAAGATTAATTGGGCTTTATATATTCCTAAAGGTCTCTCTTACAGCCCCAGTTTATCATTTGTTAGAAAAAAATTAAGTATTATCATTTAAAATCAAGGGTATTGGAAAAATGTCCATGTGCAAACTGAATTCTATCATTTATTTTGTCATATATGGAATATATAAAAATATTGTGAGCAATAATATAACATTACAATAAATGAAAATGCTCTTTCCTTTACAAGTTTGATGCTATAATTGGGAGAAATATAATTACACAAGTATTTTATTTCAAAGTAGACTTGTCTCTATAGTACAGATTATAAGAATTGTCAAAGCCATATTGTGGAAAACTACTAAAGAATTAATTAAAAGAGAGTGAGACAAGAATCAAAGAGGATAGAAAAATGGACATTTTTAATAACACCAACCGCTGCCGTATATCTTGGGTTCCTGCTCTTGGAATGATTATTCTTTTCTTGTGAAAAGTGAAATGAACATTTTCATTTATTTATGAAATCATTCAAAAGCAATGAATGGTCCTTTCTCTCTTCCAGGCAATTTTGTCCCGTGCAGAGCAGGATGGACAAGAAGGCATCTCTGCTTTCCCCAAACTCAGGTGAGGAGTTAGATAAGGCGGTCTTCCAAACTTTCATAATTTCTAACACATAATTCTTATGTGCAGTGTTTGCACATTGGATTGTCTTGATCAACCAGAATGCTGAAAACATTTCATAAAGCTGAAAGTTAGGTTTGAAAATGTGTTCTAAGGAAAGTGTGGAATTGGGGTCCAAGATCCATGAGAGCTGAGAGAGGGGCAGGCACGTGCTGAGACCCCTTCTCAGACGTAAGTGTTCTCTGAGGTGGTGACAACTTTTACAGCTGTGTTTGAGAACCCTGAGCAGAGCTTTTGACAGGCGTGATTAATACAAATTAGAATTTACAGTCTAGGAAGGGGTAACGTCTCTGACAAAACACCCAAGGTGTTAGCTGGGTCCCTTGCAGTACAGGTGAGCTGGACATACAATAACTTTTCAGGGTCAAAAGCCTACGTTTAAATATCTCAATTTATTTTTGAATTAAAGTAATGAAGCAAAACAGGTGTCTCTAAACTAGGTACCTATCATAAGAAAGGAAAATGATACTGGGATGCAAATAGTGCCATAGCAAGTTTCAATTATTAATACAACGTTTCATGTAAAGCATGCAGTGCAATCAAATCATCTCACTCATGTGGAGGATGAATCATGACAGAGTAACGAGGAAAAAAATAAAGACGGTGGAGACATGACTCTTTCTGTTAGCATTAATAAGATACCTCAAGATTATTCAAGCCATGAAAATACAAAATTGAAATTTTACAGATCTGGCAATTATAAAAATAATTAAATGAATATCTTGGAAATGATTAAAAAATACAATAAAACAAATTCAGTAATGCAAAGAGAATTTCACTTCTGCTTGGGATGCAAATAGATATGTTCCCCTCTTGCTTTTATGGTAAGAGAAAGAATTAAGATAAAGTGGTGGATGCATGAAGTCTTGGCGCTGACTGCGGGGGGCGGGCCTTTCACATGTGAGTGGCAGGCGATCTTAGGGCAGACACCGAGTCTGCCTGGCAAACAAGGAGACTCCTGCCAAAGACCGGGAGGTCACTGCGTGTAGAACAGGCGAGTGAGATATAAAAGGCAGCGTGGAACTGGCCCAGCACGCACACAGCAGTGTTTTGCATGGCATAACAATCCTTCATGCCCTTTTAAAACGTTTGCAGAGATAATGGAAGTAAGTGTAGCACTGATAAACAGAAAGAAGCTCCAGACATCGTGCCTGCGAAGTCTGAATGCAAAGATCTTCTGGAAGGCCACCTCTCTCCAAGCATCAGTGTCACGCACCAGTAGACATATCTTTAAGCTATTACAGTAAAAGCATTGTCATTTTATGAATTTGATGAACAATATTTCCACACATCCAAGAAACTCAGTGATTCCTACATCCTACAAACATTCAAGATAATCAAACAATATATTGAAAATACTGAAAGAAAATAAGTCAACCTAAAAGTCAAAAACCTCCTTCAAAATTTAAGGTAGACTAAAGACATATTCAGACAAACAAGAGCCGAGGGCATTCATTACCAGCAAAACTGTACTAGAGAACATTTTAGAAAAAAATATAAGGTAAAATTTTTTGGGCTGCAAAGATAGCATATCAGTAAGAAACTCAGATATTTAGGAAAAACTGAAGAGCAACAAAAACATTGCAGGAGAAAATGAATATAGACAACTCAAAAATTTATAGTTTTATTGAAACACATTTGCCTGTTCAAAAACGGGGACCTCCTTCCAATAGTCTCCTGAAGTCAGTGTGGTCAGTGAGCTTCTACACCCTGTCAGGCCTTCAGACTGTAGTTCCAGCTAATTAATATCTGACTGCAGCCTCACTGGACAGCACACGTTGCTTTCAAAATTCCCAACAAACAGAGGCCGTGAGAGATATAAATCGTTGTTCAGTTTCTAATGTGATATGTTACACAGCAATTGATAACTAACATCTATCTTTGGTGATGGTGACTTTTGTTTTTCCTTTCAAATATCACTTTTTTTCTTATCACACCAGCTAGGAATTCTTTTATAATGTTGGATATAAGTTTCAAGAAGGGAAAACCTTGTTTTATTCCCAATTTCAGGATAAGTCATTTCACCATGAAGTAGGGTTTTTTCTGTCACGTATATAGTTTATCATATTATGGAAATGTTCTTTATCCCTAGTTTGCTAAGAAGTTTAAAAAAATAAATAGATGTTGAATTACCTTTGTTCTTTATCCATTAAAATGTTCACTTAATTTCTTTTTTACTGGTAAAGGTAAATGTCATAGATTTTCAAATATGAAACTCCCCTTGCATTCCTAGAATAAGCCCACTCATTTATGGTGAATTGACCTTTCTATACTTCGACACAATTGAATTTGAAAAATTGTATAGAGATTTTGCCTCCGTGCTTTTAAGGGTGACTAATCTGTGATTTTCCTTTTCTCCTGTATTGTCTTTGCCAGTTATTAAGCTTTTGTTGGCCACACAAATTAGGTTCAGGAGTGGGCCTGATATTTGTATTAATAGAAGGATATGCGTGGGACTGGTATTATTCTTTCTTAAATGTTCAATGGAATTTACTGGTAAAGTCATCTGAGCCTGGGTCTTTCTCTGGTGGAAGGTTTCCAGTTCGAATTACCTGATGTTCAGTTAGTTTCAGTGTGGGTGTGCTCTGGTTAATTACTCCAGTTTTTGTTTTTATTTTTCTCTTTTTAAGTAATGTGACATTGGATAAAGAATTTGAGTTTGGCAATTATATTATTTCAGCACTGACACAAGCCTCAAGACCAAAATAAAAGAGTATTAGGGACAAATAGATTCTACTTGGGGAGGAAAAGTTTCCTCTTTGGAAGATAAAGGAAATGAAGTCACATATGCAGTAAAGCAAGATTTCAGATGGCCAAATTCTTGAGCAGAGACCAGACATAGAATGAGATACTAGTAATGATGGGGACAAAAAAAAAACACTGAAGGTGATCTACTATCATCCCCTTATTTTAAGGACAAAGAAAATGACATCAGAGAAATAAAACAACTTTTTAGATTTCATGGAGCTTGTTAGTGGAGCCCATCCCCTTAAATTCATAATCTGAATTGAAAACAGTCACTACACCATTGTGTTAAATAAGATGAGTCAGTCAGCAAAGTGGGGGTAGCAGACATGAATACAGCAAGGAAAATATCAACGTGAATAAGGATAATCCACTGGCCACAGTGCTGGGAGCTCTTAACTAATGTTTTTGTCCAAAATTCCTGTAGGGAAACACATGTCGAGGTCACAAAGTGTATGCATCTGGCCTCGTATCCTATTCATACATTTTTAAACAACTCTGTGATAAAAAGTATTGACATCTTTAGACTTCTAAATTGGTCATACTAGCATACTGCAAAAGCAAAAACATATTAAAAATAAATGACTCTGATTCTCAATAGTGCCAAGGCATTCAAGTAGCTGGAAATAAGTAACTATTCTTTGTAACTGCTTCAAATGATAATATCCTGGACATTGAATACCTTTTACAGCTCCATCATGATTTCCACTCATCTCAGAGTAGTTATGTGTCAGTATTACAATAAAAAGGGAACATATGACTTTCTGGGGTGAAGTTTTAAGAAGTGAATTGAGGTTTGCGACACGAGTACTATAATATGGTCGTAGACGCACCACGTATGTCAGTTGAAGGGCAGGTTCTAAGTACTGAATCGTGTCTCCCCCCAAATTCATATATTGAAGACCTCACCCCCTACCGTGTGACATTTCAGGAAATAATTAAGGTTACAGGAGGTCATAGCAGAGGGACCCTGATCTGAAAGGACTGGTGTCCTTAGAGGAAGAAACACCGGAGCCCTCTCTCTGCATATGGCCATGTGAGGACACAGGAAGTGGCCGTCTGCAAGCCAGGAAGAGAACCCAGCCCTGCCAGCAGCTTGATGGCAGATTGCAGCCTCCAACTGTGAGAAATAAATTGTCTAAGGGTTTTTTGTGTGGCCGCCCTAGCAGACTAACACAGTAGGCTTGTCACAAATGAGAGCCACATGGTGCTGAGCTGTGTCTGGAGGTGGCACTGTCAGTCTAGCTATTAGCAGTACTGTTACCTGTGGAGAAGGATGGCAGGACACAAGACTGGATCACAGCACTGGAGCCGCGTGGAGAGTGAAAGATCCACGCATGGTGCTTCAGGCACAAAGAGGAAAGTGCGCTTTCTCGTGTGTGTTCATTAAAATCATTAGGGATCTCTTTCCAGGAGTAGAAAACAACCCATAAATCAGTGGGTGTTTGTTACAATTTTTTATAGTGAGCCTTAGAAATAACCACACAATGGTGCTACAGGAGAATGTAGGTGGCACTGGAAAAATGGGGAGGAAATGGTCACTGTACTCAATAAAGATAATGCTTTTTTGTTCCCAGTTACAGAGGTATTTCAATGAAAATTTGACATTGCCATTCCTTGTAGTAACAAAAAATAGTATCTACCAAACCAAGTTATGTAGTAAGCAAGCACGTATGATTTTTTAAAAATTTCTTTGTGAACCAGAGAGGCCAGTTCTGGACAGCGTCCAGAGTTTAGCAGCACTAACTACGTATAGAACCTACCCTTCATTACGCGCAGGTGTTCACAGAGACAGTCTTTTTAGCACATGGACTCTGAGTTTCCAAGTGTTCCAACAACAAGGATACTGATACTGTCAAACAAAAGAAGGACATAAGTGTGTGTTGTTTGTTAAAGTCACACATCATTTCACGGATGAATAAATCTCATCGAGAGAATGGTGAGCATGTAAACAAACCGTGGGACGGAGCAGAGCAGGCTCTGTGGAAGCCATTCCACCACAGGCTTCCAGCCAGGGTTCGCTCGGCTGACCAGTCAGAGCGCCCGCAGCAATGGTGCTAGAGACAAAAACACCGCCGTTCTTAGAAGTCCTTGCTCTTGTCCACATTGATCAGCTCTGGCTACCTGGCTGGAAGCACAAATGGCAAGAGCTGACAAAACTGCCAAGAAGAGAGAGACAACGAGTTAGCGAGGGCACTGGGGTGACATAATGAAGACATGTATAGCTATAGGTGAATTAAATTGGCATTAGATCGATAATGTCAGAGGGGAAAGAAAAACAAAACAAAAAACCAAAAAACAAGAAAGGGATAAAAAGGTAGGACCTGATTTTTTTGCAGCGCACAAGTTATGGTTAAAAGTCAGGTCCAAAAGAAAGCAGAGTGCTTTTATGCAAAGGAGGTATTAGATAACCAGATGGAGGTTAATTTAATACGCAGCAAAGAGGTTTGTTAGAGAAATGTGTTAGCACTCAGATTTCTAAGGTGATTATCCTTTCACTAAAAGGGAAAAACTGGGAAACAATTACACATTTTTTGTTTGTTTCTGATGTATAGATAGGGAGGAGAGAAAGGTAAAAGTATTTTATTGAATGAGTGGAAGACATTATTTACCAGATAAAAGTAAACACTATGGAAAATAGTTTACATTTATTATGAAAATTGCCCCATGATAATGAACTTTGAATTCAAAGTGATGAGACTAGTTTTCATGATTTGCATGTTTTTATTTAAACTCCTTATTGATTGGGACCTAAAGAGCCAGGAGTAGCACCATTCTAGGCTTATTGGTGAGACGTTTGTGTGCCAGAGGATAGCAAACAAATCTGACCACAGCTCAGGGGCCTTCTGTCTCAGTGGGGTCCCCGGGGTCCAGTGGGATGGGCCTTGTCGAGAGAGCCCTTTGAAGGGGTCTGTCCTGGTCAGGCGCCTCCGCATCTTGTCTTGTTATGCACACGTCGTGTGTGTAGGAAGCAAGTGTTTCGTTTCCTTTCTTCTCTTTCTCCATTATCATGCCGCATAAGATGCACTGACTTCGTATCACAGTGTTTAAGTTATGGGACATCAGGCCACATCATCCAAGGACTTGACCTCTTCTGTGAAGAGGCTGGTGTGTCTTCAGGTGTATGTAGCGTAACTGTGTCATGTGAGGCAGGATTAGGACCTGTTAGGGTCTTTATTGGGACATTAAGGATGGCTGTCAGAGACGAGCATGGCTGCCAATTGCCTAGGGGTGAACTAGTGATGGTTAATGTTGTGTGTCAACTTGACCTGGCCACAGATGCCCAAAAGTCTGGTTAAACATCATTTTTGGGTGTGTCTATGAGGGTGTTTCAAGAAGAGGTGAGCCCTTGAAAGTGGACTAAGTAAAGCAGATTCCCCTCCCCAGGGAAAGTAGGCATCATCCAACACACGGAGGACCCAAACAGAACAAAAGATGAAAAAAGGTGGAATTCTTTCTCTCTGCCTGACTGCTTGTCTGTCTTCTCTTGCCCTTGTCAGGAACTCACCTCGTTGGTGCTTCTGGTTCTCAGGCCTTCAGACTCAAACTGAAATTACACCACTGGCTGTCCTGTGTCTCCAGCTCCTGGGAAGACGGCAGACAGTGGCACTTCTCAGCCTCCAGAACCATGTGAGTCAATTCTCCTTATGTTAAACATCATGTGTAAGGGAAGTACATGTGCATGTGTGTTCTGTGGGTTGTTTCTCTGGAGCTCACTGCCCGGTATAGTGTTTGTGAGGATGTGTGTGCATCTGATGTGGGACAGGGAGAGGGAGAGACACGGTGACAGCAAGGATCTATAAACACACCGAAGTTTAACACTAGATGTATTTAAAACTTAAAAGAAAAAAAGTATGTTTTTGCTCCTTATTTTCCCAAGGTTTAGAGTATAACATAGAATATTACCAGAAAAGTAAAACTTTCATTTTAAAAAGAAACATTGGAGAAAGATACATTTTCCTGAGAAACTTAATCGATGATAATATTGTGTGAAAGATAAACTCTATATGCCATCCATCCTTGTGGAGAAATGAACTGTTAAGAGTACTATTTCCTAAATAGTTAGAAAATATTGTGTCATCTCTATTCAAATCGCTTCCTTCAAAGACAAGGAATCAATTAATAAGAGTTCTGTATAAAAACATGAAAGTGTGTTGAATTTTTGTCACATGCTTGTTCTGCTCCTTTGAGATGAAAATGTGATTTTTATCCTTCCGTCTGTTAAAGTGTATCATGTTGATTGATTTGCCTGTGTCAAACCATCCTTGCAATCCAGGAGTAAACCCAGTTGATTGGGGTGTGTGATCCTTCTACCCTCCCTATTGGAAGGGTCATGCTGAACTCGATTTGCTAACATTTTGAGGATGATGTTTGCATCTGTGTTCATTGGGGTTATGGCCTGTGCTTTTGTTTTCTTGTGGTGTTTGTGTCTGGCTTTGGTATCAGGGTGATGATGGTGTTACAGATGAGTGTGGAAGCATTCCCTTTTCTGTCCTTTTAGAAGCGTTTAAGAAGGGTTGGCATTAATTCTTTAAACATTTGGTAGATAGAATTCCTATGGAATTGTCTGGTTTGGGCTCTCCTGTGTGAAGAGGTTTTTCCATTCAGTCTCCTGGTTTGTTATTGGTCTGTCCAGGCTTTCCAGTTCATCATGGTTCAGTGTTGGTAGGTTGTATGTTTCTAGGAATTTTTCCATTTCTTTTAGGTTGTCCAGTTGTTGGTGTATAATTATTAACAACAGTGCATTATAATCTTTTTTGTATTTTTGTGGCATCAGTTATAATATCGCCTCTTTAATTTCTGGTTTAATTTGAGTATTTTTTCTTTTTTTCCCTTGGTTAGTATAGCTAAGGGTTGGCTGATTTTATTTTAAAAAAAACAAATGACTCCTAATTTTGTCAGTTTTTTTCTATTGTTTTTCTGGTCACTATTTCATTTATTTCTGCCCTAATCTTTATTATTTTCTTCCTTATTTTTCTAATTCCTTGAGGTGATAAAGTGGGTTTGGTATTTTTGAGATGTTTCTTATTTTTTCAATGTACGTGTTTATCACTATAATCCTCCCTTTTAAGACTTCTTTTGTTGCATCCCATAAGTTTTGGTAAGTTACGTTTTCTTTTTTTTGTTTGTCTTGAGATATAAACAGACTGATGTATCAAGGCTTCCAGGAGCTAATGTAGTAATGCAATGAAATTAGTTAATTCTTTTACTAATCAGTTTATTTGGGGGACCTGCATATAACTGCATATATACCCAATTATATACCCCATTGTATTGGCTAACTTGAGCCTTTGTTCAAATGTCAGAAACTTGGGTACATAGAAAACAAAGAAGTTTTGTTTGTAAATATCTAATGTATCACAAACAAAAAACAAAAAACATGTTTCGATATCTTAGATTTTTATAATTCCTTTTTTTTTCTTGATGGAAAACAGCCTAGGTTCTTGTAAAAGTGGTTTTAGGAGCCAGGCTTTGGCCTTCCCTAGAAAGTCAGGTTTTACATGAAACAAGCCATGTGGGTTTGGGCTGTGAATGTGTTTTACAGGAGTCAACGGGCCCCAGCCACTGGATAGGGAAGGACTCCTATATATCCCAGATTTAAGACCTGGATTATGTGCTTAACTACTTGTTCCAGTCTCACATACCTGCCTACGTTTAAAATAATAAGACCGAAAGCTATGTGGGCTGCCACTTCCAATCCCGATAGAGTCACAGGTCAGGACTTACATTCCTGCTGAACGCGACTAGACCACCGGGCGAAATACATGAAAAACGTGTTGGTAGATATTAGACCGCAGCCAGCAGACTGCCGTGAGCCTCCCCTCACCTTGCTGGACGACACATTCCAGGCCGGGGAGCAGGGGTGCGGATTCCCCACTATGTAACTTAACTAGGAAAAGGTGACATGTTAAACATGAATTTGTGGGTCCTTGCATAGTTGGCCTGGATGGCAGGCAGGACTGCTCTCCAGCTGGAGAAGCTACAGCAGAGTTAGGTATCTGCACCTCGGGACGCTGGTGAGGGGACAGTCCTGTCAAACTGGGCCAATAGCATCTGAGTTTGCAATGGTCAGTTGTTTGTTTTTACGTCAGAAAACAAAAATGAATAACGTGTTTGTATCTAGACATCTGAACTCACCACTAAAATGTTCAGGTAAAAAACAAAAAACCTGACACCAGGGTAAAATACTGAGATTTTACCCCTCCAGTGTCACTGACAGTCAGAGATGATATCACACAGCAATAACAGTACAATAGAGAAAAAAGCAGCTGCGTGGTTTTCCACAGCAGTTTCTAAGATGGGATGGGTGCCCTTGTAAAGGGGTGACAGGACCAGAGCTTCCTCCTGTCCCTGCCATGGTAGGGCCCAAGAGAAGGCAGCTTCCCCCGAGTCAGAAGGAGCCTCCCCAAACCCCAGCTGTGCTGGCACCCTGATTGCAGCCTTCCAGCTCCCAGTATGTGAGAACAAGTGTTTGTAGTTTAAGCCGCTCGGTCTGTGGTGTTCTGCAGTGGCAGCCTGACCTCCAACAATCTCTGTCTGTATTTCTGGTAAACTAAACATGAGTTCACCAGTGCTAACTCCAACTCTAGTCCTGAAACACAGGGATCATTCTACACTTCTCCTTGTGCTCATCTGGAAAGCATCACTTCAGTAGTGATAAACCTGGCTCCGGCCATATGCCATCCGTGTACTTTTCTTTGAAATGTCAGTGGAGATCCACAGTGATTTCAGAATTTCTATAGCACCCCCGCTGTGGAAAGCACTTTTCCAGGGAAAGTGCAGTTCCCGCGTGCTCTCCCCTTCGCCTTACGGCTCCAACCTCTGCTCACTGCCCTCTTTATTTCTGCCCATCCCCTTCAGTGATGTGTCACACATCTGTAATATTGTCAGAGTCCCTTGTCACAGGCTGCATTCCGTCCTGGGGTCCCCCATCTCATAATGGATTGTTGAAATTGGCATACATACTGTTCACTCTTTGGGCTGTAGCTTTGCTGTGCGTCTTGACAAATGCATAGTTTTGTTCATGTGTCAGGAGGGTATCAAACGAAATGGCCCTGGGAAGTCCCGCCTTCCACCTCCTCCCACAGGAACCTGGCGACTGCTCACCTGTGTCCTTCTATAGTTTTGCCTTGTCCAGAAGGACACATAAATGGAATCATAAACTATTGGCCATTAGAAACTCCCTTGTTTCACTTAGTAATATTCAGGCTGAGTCCGTTCCTTCTCATTGCTCACTAATCCTCCATTCCATGAATGTGCCACAGTTTATCTATTCACCCATTAAAGGGCACCACTGTTGTTTTCAGTTTTCCTAAGTGCAAACAAAACTTCCATAAACATCTGTCTGTCAGTGTGGTGTGGGCATAAATTTTCGAATGACTTAGGTAAATCCTTAGGAATGCCACGGCTGAGACGTATGGTGTAAATACTGAGCATTATATCAAACCGCCAAACCGCCTTCCAAACGGCTGTACCATTTTGTCTCCCCACCAGCAATGAATGAGGGTCCCTGTCACTCCTACCTGTGCCATAATTGGATGACACTCATTCTCTTAGTTCTTTTCATTTGCAGTCCCCTAATGACAAATGATTTTGAACATCTTTTCATGCATTTACTTGTCATCTGTATATCTTCTTTGATGAGAGGTCTGTTCAGATCGTTTGCTCATTTTCAATTGTTTTTTCTCCTTATTGTTCACCTAAGAGTATTTTTTTATGCCGGACACAAGCCCTTTATCATCGTTTGCACATATTCCCTCCCTATCTCTGGCCTTTTTAATCTCTTCACAGTATTTTTTTGCAGAGCAGAAGTTTAATTTCAGTGAAATCCAAATTATCACTTTTTCTTTTTCAGGGTTGTGCTTTTGGTTTTGTAACTAAAAACTCATCAACAAATCCAAGGTCACATAGATTATCTCCTGTGTTTTCCAGATGTTTTATACTTTTGCATTTGACACAATGAAAGCTATTAGGTCTATATATCTGGATTATTTTATTATTTTGTTTTAGTTTTTGCGTGCAGATGTCCACATGGCCCAGTGCCATTGGTTAAAAAGACGGTCCTTTCTCATTGAATTGCCTCTGTATCTTTGTCCCAAACCAGTTACATATGTATAGATTGTTCTCTGGAGCCTCTCTTCTGTCCCATTCATCAACGTGTCTACTCTTTAACCAATGCCATATTTTCTGATTGTACTATCTTTACAGTAATTCTTAAATCAAGTAATGTAAGCATCATCATTTTTGCTCATGGTCCAGATCTCAAATTTTGCATCGTAACGGAAACTAAACCCATTATTTTATGCATACAGTGGATCATGCTTTAATACGGCCCCATTTGGGTCAGACGTCTGCCTCTGTAGTATGTTTCTCCCTCACAGAGTGGGAGTCCTCCCTATGATCCTGTGTTGAGTGATGAGATTATTGTTAAGTCCTGCTGATGGACTTCTTCCTAATGACATCATGATATTTATCGACCCCGGATTTTCTAACTTCAGGTTGTACACGCATATCATAATATGTCTCTTAGAAATATTTAGTTAATACTCAAAAATGTTCCTTAGTAGAAAATTGTTATGCTACTTCAAAAAAAACAACAACAAAAAACAGTGTTTCTTAGAATCAAAAAGAGATGCTTAAATAGCTCTTAATTGGCAAAGTAAAATATTCTATGGGTCCAATTTTTGTTACCCAAGGTTGCGTTACAATTTAGCTGGCTAGTAAGAATCACTGGGTGAAAGATGAATTAGCATTGAAAAGCATAGCTTGCCGTTGTAGCCGGAAAGGCTTTCACATTTACTTAATTCTTCAAAAAAGCATGAATTATTTCAGGATAAAAACAACATAACATAAAACAGTATAAAATATAATATTCTGTAAGTATAAAACACTATAAAACAAAAAAGATGTAAACAAAACCAGGACGCCTTCACTTGCATTATTTGTAAAATTATAGGTCTGCTTTGTAACAGAGAAAATGGGATTTCTCTTGGCCTTGGGATCTTTATTCTAAAATATTTCTGCTTTGCTTTTAAGATGTGGTTCTTTTTTGTCTCCATTACCAGTTGTGTGAAAATGCAATTTTCATTCTGTCCCTTTGTAACATTCTCAGTGACTTTGGTGGCAAGGATCAGAAAGACAATAACATCAAACAGTGGCGAACCAAGGAAATGCACACAGGAAACAGATTTCTGCTCTCTTGGGTCCTAGGCTATACCTGAAACTCCTTTATTAGGGACTGTAAAGTAGGAGAGACACCAGGATGAATTCAAATCATGATTTCCACAAAAGTGACATCCATTGGTCCACACATTCTCTGGAAGGGAGCTTGTGAGAAAGGCAGTGTGTTAGGGACATTGTAGTCATTTTCTTGTCAAAAAGAAGTGGTACTATCTACAGCCTAGACAACATGCTGTAGGCTTAGATTTCCAAAGTATTTGTCTTTTATGATGCCGTCTGAGACGAGTTTCAAAAAATTCAAAAGTAATTACCATCTACCACCTAAATCTATAGAGAAAAAAATTGGAGATCAGTAATTAACTATTTCTAGACACACCACTTGAGAGCCTTCCTGTTTAGTTCAAACTTCAACCTTTACTTCTGGATTCAACCTATCAAAACTGGCTTCTCACTGCCTCTGTTTGGAGCAGAAACTTGTAACACGTCCATGTCACTTAGTGCCATGTGCTCTGCCACGATCAAACAGAATTCAGCAAGAGCGAAAAGATATGTAGAGCCATTTAGCAATGGACATTTTAGCAGTTTAACAAATGTTTGTTCAATAAATGACCTGATAAAAAAAAACATCAACAGCCTCATTTTCCATCATATTTTATGGATATCCAATGGTCCATCTATAGCAAACTTGAGTAACAGATTTGCACACAAGTCCTAACACCATGTCCGTTAGTGCTAACGGACAGTTATGACAGTCTCCTCCAGGCATTATGCTCGTCATCACAAGCCATCTCTTTAAAAAACGCATTGATTTTTTTACACTCCCAAGAGAAAATTTTATTTTACCTACCTGTTTTCTCTATTTTACATGCTTTAAAAGTATTGGGAAATATCATACTAGTCATAAACTTTTTAAAAAATCTATTAGTTTAGAAAACAGAATTTTTATCATGGACACAAGGAAGGGTGTGCTTAAAAGTGCGACATCTTTATGTATTCTCAAAGAGTAGGGTTAGAGTGCAGGGAAAACACTCTAGGAATGAGTTTCCATCAATAGGTCCTATATTCATCATTTAGAGCAAGATTTCACACCTACATGATTCTATCCTTGCCTTAGCAGACGATAACTTGAATAAACTTTCTAGATATGAAGCCAAAACAGTGGGGTACATCACCTCATCTGATACCTGACGTCATACATCAGTGCGTGGCCATTTGAACTGTGTAACGTTTACACTTGACATTGAAGAACACCCCAGTTCCCTGTGTCCTTTTCAGAGCTTTAGTGGCTGGCTGGCTGGCTGGTGTCCTGGCAACAAGAGGCCTCATCGTGAGGTAGACCATCCAGGTTGCGATCCTGCTTTGCTGTCTCTTTACTCTTTCACTCTGGTCATTTGCTATTCCCTGTGGGCCTCAGTTTCCCCATTTTCAAAGTGGAGGAAATGGCACTTCTCTCCAAGAACTGCTATGAGAATAAAGTGAGCTCAGCCATCTCTAATGGACTGAGCGGAGTGGCAGGCCAGGGGACGCTTGCTCTCCATGGGGTGACTCAGGTGGCCTTCTGTCTGTAGCATGCTTAGCAATGTTTCCACTAGGCTCAGCGGGGGACTGTTTTGCTTGACTATTACCTGCTTGCACATTCATTGGACAGAATGAACCCATCGAACTATGAAGTCCTAATCTTGGAGAAATAAGTCTGAGAATTTTGTGTGGAGAGATGAGGTGTAATCAATCCCTCCATATGACCTGAGAACAGAAATCAATTTTGTGTCAGGAATTAAGGAACTTTCAGAATCTCAGATTAAATTTAAACTTTTTTTTTCCATCCAAGTTCATTAATAATCCATTTTTAAACTTATTTGCTTGGGGAAATTTTCACATCATCCAGCAGCGTTCTTAGATGGGGAAATTCAGTCATAGTCCACAAGAATTAAACAGAAGAATGGGGGTGTTGAAATTAATAAGCTTCTTACTGAATGAAAGAGTCCTTTTCATCCAGAGAAAGGACAGAACAATACAAAATGGTGGTCTGCTGAAAATTTGCTAATATTATTTGAGCAATTATATGTCAATTTTTGAATGTTTCTAATAATTGTTATTCACTTTCAAGCAATTAAATAACTAGGAATGAACGTTTTATTGTCAGACTTTGCATATTTAAATTAATCATATAAACTAGCTATACATAAAGAAATATTAATCTCCTTCAGCATAATATTTTGAAGCACAATTTAAAGGAGCAGAATGCAAGCAGACTAGAAATAAAGGAAAAAGAACTGCACAGGACATTCACTTTCAGAAAAATGCTTAAATTACTCTAGTGTTTTATGGCTCTTAGGTCTACAATGTAATACTTTGAAGCGAATGTTAACACTTAAAATAACTATAAGAATCTTTCCTTTTCTGCAGAAATAGAAAGGAAATAATGGCATCTCGGATGGGTATTAAAGTAATTTTTATTTGTATTTATGGAAGTTTGATTACTTTTGGTCAGAAAGCTGATGAATAGTTAAGATCCTGTCGGATCTTCCATCTCTGTTAGCGCTGAAACATAATCTAATGCTACAATGATCATTTATTCCTTCTGATGTGACTTTAACTTTTACGTATAATTTTATATTCAGACAGCTAGAGGGTGAAGGCGTTTTGGAAGCCCCACAGCAATCATGAGAGGGAATGGGTCTATGAAAGGGGAAGCAAGCCTTTTGAAGAAGCCGTCAAGCATATGCCTCCGGCACACTGGACCATTCCTACCAGGCCCCACAGACGTAATCACAGCAGCAATGTTTTCCACCTACGGAAAACCATACAGGGTGGGTTTCCTATTACATTCCGTGTCACATAATTAGACAACCAAGGGGAACAGAGGAAATCACAGTCAGGAAATACAATGGTGCAATTGTAATGTTTACAACTTGCAATGGCATTTTTGTACTTCTGCCCCTTCCACAAATAGTATTTCATGCAGAAGCCAAAATGGCTCCTTTCAAACAATGCTCCAAGGGTCTTCCTATCTATCTTAGGCCAAACTCGGACCTCCCTACCTCCGCCTATGGGTCCTTCCACGAAGCGCCCCCTGCCGGCCTCTCCTTCCTCCGCTCTGTCACCCTGGGTCCCACAGTCCATTCTTTTTCCCTCTTGCTTCACAGCACGAGAGCTTGTGGTGCACGAGGACGTTCTCCTCCAGAGACTGTGTGTGTGGTTTTCTCTTAACTGCATGCCGGCCTCTAGTCAGTTGTCACCTGTTCAGAGAGGTATTCCCTGGCCCCGGCCCACCCCATCTAAAATTGCCATCCACAGCCATGCTTCATCCTCTTATCCTTCTTTTCTTCCTAGCATTTCTGCACTAGCTATCCGCAAATTCTAAATATGATGTCTGTGTCCTCTAATTTTCTCTGAGTATTACAGAAGTTCCGTGAGGGCGCGCGCAAGGGTTGTTTTATTCAATAGAGGTGGCACTTGGCAAAATGCACTACTGAATATTGATTTTAATTTTCATTGATGCTGTATTTTAGTGAGAGACTGCCTCTATTAACCTATTCCAGGACTTTATCCTTGGACAACGCTTGGTATAATTTTTACTTGCTAGGTCACTAATAAATACGGCTGCAAATAGGCATTCTGGAATTTGGAAATGTTATGTTGAGTGTTTTCCTTATCCATTAAGTAGTCAACCATACTCCATACTGTGTTTTTTAAAACGCCTGGGTTTTCATACGTCTTAGCTATAAAAATGACGTAAGTGTAGAAAATATCTCTTCACTTGAATTATTCAAGGACTCTTTGAATCAGTCAAATCTAAAGAGACTTTATAATCTCATGCACAGGCTTAATTGCATTATGTTTTGTTAATGGAGCTAAGTATTTGGTGATCTCAGTCAATTATGACTAATTACAAACATTGATTTAAAGTGACTTGGGTTTGTTCTTATGAAGTAGTTCTCTTCCAACATATCTTGCTTCTTCAAACGCTATTAAATTATAACATTTAAATGTTCAATTACTTGAATTACCCAAATTTAAATTATTAAAAGGTTGGTATTGTAGAGTATACGAATATACACACACATATTTCATTGTGAGATAGGAAAACATTAAAGGAGAGGCAATGTCTATATTATAAAGTTATTAATGTACCTTACTATTTTAACAATGTCATAATCAATGTCAGTGTATCTTTTTTGGGAAATTATGTTTTTTAAAAGGCACATAAGTCATTTAAAAGATTTTTTTTTTTTTTTTGGCTAGGCTAGTCATAGAAATAAGAATGTTAAATTATAAAATACAAACAAAGGAAACATTGTGTGGCTAATAGGAAGAACTAATTATTAGTATTGATTTAAGATATAGTAAGTAAATTATAGTGGGGCTTTCTTTATATTGTTTTTTTTTAATCAAATGTTTCTCATAACAAAATCAATTTAGCATTTTAAAAGATACTTCGCCCAGTGTGTGGCAATTCTCTGTATAGGGTTCTTAGACACTGATCCTCCCATTTCTCTCTGGGTTCCACTGTAAGTTCGCTGATGGAATATTAATTCCTTGAAGTACCATAGAATAATTAATACTCTGCAATTAATAGTATAAGTGACTATTATATCACAAAAGCAAAGATTAACATTAATGCATTAGCATTATTTTGCTTCTAGGGTCTTTTATCTTTTAAAATATACAAACCAGTAAAGATAAACAAATCAACATATAATGTTCAAGCAATGTTTTTGAAAAAAAAAATAGTTTTCCACCATTTCCCAGGGAGAAAAATTGGGTTCTAATCAAAGATCTGGGGAGAGATTTCCTAATTACTCTTGATCCTGGACTGTGGTTTGCGTCCCACTTTCCCACTTCTTAGTGGAAGCATCTATCGCATTTTTCCTGTGCCTTGGGTATGTGGGAATCACAAACCTTGTTTCTTTCTTTGACAAGTCTTCAAATAAAAAGTGTAACAAAAGAAAGGACCCAGCAAGCCCATCTGTGCCTGGATCTAATTTAGCTTTCAAGTTCCTGGGTAATAAACTTGAGCTTGTTGCTATATTGGCATGAGACTTTTGTTTGCATGGGCAGGAAACAGTGTATAGTTCATACAAGAGGAAACAAAATTTATTTTCAAGGGAAAGAATGTGGCTATTTAAAAATTTAAATACACTTCTTATTAAGAGGTGCTATCTGAGTCCCCCACCATCTGTCTACTCCCATCTCACCTTGAAGTGAAAAGGCTCACCTGCTCTGACCGTGACAATGATACGATGTGACTTCCAACGCCAGGTCAGGAAAGGCCATGGGGTTCTGCCTTTTTCACTAGAAGCTCCGTCTTAGAGCCTGCAGCCCCTGCTCTGTGACAGTGCCATCCAAGCCCTGCGTGGAGATGCCCCTGGAGGCATGCTGACAACAGTCCCAGCTGAGCCTAGCCTAGGCTTCCTGGATTTTGTGACACGCTGGACGACAGGAATTTCACATTGCTGAGGTGTGGGCTTTCGGGCAGGTGGTCGAGTTCCTTGCCAAGCACCTGGAGCCTCCAAAGTCGCCGTGAGAACTGGATGAGCATGAGTTAGCTTTTCCCCAGGCCAAGTTCAACCTTGCTGTTAGGACACTGGCTTTTCTGGGATCGCTGCCAAGTGTGGAGTCTCAGTGTTCCAAGAGGATTCTTTCTGACCATTCCAAGTGTGAAAGTCGCCTAGTCCTCTTTGAATCTTGGAAATTTTGAATTTACATTTCCTCCGCTGTTCTTTGCTTGGCCTCATGTATTTTCAGCTTATGCACACAGAAGATAATATTAACAGCAGACTCTAGGGAACGTTTATGCAAATTGATGGAGCACTTTAATCACCTCCCTTTCTCTGCAAATTCCTCTGTCCTGCAGATGTCTGAGGCTTCAGCTTCTCCTGACTCCTCTGTCTCCTCAGGTCAGCACTTCTCCATTCTCCCTTGGGTTTCTCCTCCCTGCACAGCAGACAGCAAAATGCGTCCAGGCAGAAAATTGGGGCAGTGGTGGCGCTCTCCTCACTCTTCAGTCTCCCTTCTTCTGGGGATCACACTCCTATGTTTTCCAATACCTGAAAAAAGTTATTTCATGTCATTTATTTAGTTTTTGAGTTATTTCCAGTAGGAGTAGAAGCTCAATTGCGGTTACCCCTCATGGCTGGAAGCAGAAGTCTCCTCCTGAATCTAATAATTATCTGTACCACAGGCATAGGGCTAGACATAGTGAAAGACTGTCCCCGCATACATTCAATGACATAGTATGCAGAGTGGTATCCAAATCTTTGAAAATGTTATTATACACCTTTTATTCTTTGTCAAATAGTGCCAATAAAACTACTGAAACCATATTATACAACATTACTACAATACCCTTTCAGATCCCAATATAGACATTTTACATTTTTATAATTTTACAATGTTAATATGGAACATAAATCTAAAATTCAAATACTTAGATTATATTTAATGTAAATTTTAAATAAAAATTTGTACTAGCAGACTATCATTTGATATTACAAGCTCAAAGAAAGGAGAGATTATATGGAGGGACAATGGTTCTTTTCTTTTTTTTAAGAGACAATTTTAAATTAACTCCTAATGGGCTTCCTTCATTTTAGGGATAAAATGACATTACACATCTATGCATAAATATTTGTGCTGTTCACTTTGATATGTCCCTCTTTGTGAGGCAAAATCGATCATATTTGTAGAGCTGAGGACTTGTCAAACATACTGTGAAAAAGAAATGTAAACAGAAAAGTCAACTCAGGAGTTACACAAATATTTTTATATGTGGTATGTCACAAAATGATCCCAGTCAGGTAGTCTATAAGACTGATGAATTCTATACATAAAATCGATTAGTTTCTATAAAGTGTGCTTTCCTGAATGAACTCTAGACGACTCCCATAAGCCACTGCTGTCCTGTTTCCTCCTGCCTGCCTTCCACAATTTGATTTTTTCCTCACTTCCCGATGCCCTAATTTTTGCACCTCTATGTGTAATTCCTCACTGATCTAGTTAACTTCAAATAGCACTCCAGACTGAGCTGTCAGAACCCAGATACTGACGAACAGCCAAGAAAACCAAAGGAAACACGACACAGCAGATTCTTTAGAAAAGGGGATACCCAATGAGCAGTCCTTCAGGAAATAGAGAATTCTGATGACAGGAAAACAGGCCGGCACTTTCCGGAACTCTGGCACCCTTACCACAACCAATTCTGAGTCCAGTTGCTTGGCCGCTCTAGGAAATGCAGATCAGAATACTTCGCGCAGTATCTTTCAGGTCACCACTCAAGCTGGACCGCATCTTTGGTCAGTGCACAGCATCTAGTGACAGTGACAAAACGCAGCTGGGCGCTCGCAATGTAATGTGTGCTCCACGGAGCACTTGTTCTTCCGAGCCATGTATTCCGAACTGGACACCTTCACTCTGTCAGTAACTGGCTATGATCTCAGGAGACACAGAAGGAACGAGACACGTGCTCCGGATTCAAAGAAAAATTTGAAGACCGACGTGAATTGAGGAAGATATTAGCATCTACGAAAGAAGTTGTTTTTGATACATGTACGTGAGTTTTAGCAAACTGATACGCGAAAACCATTACAACGAATCCTGAGCTTCTGATCTGCTAGAGTGAGGAAATTCAGTTTGGGGCTTTGAAGCCAGAAGATCCATCCATGAACTGACAGCTTTCCCTGTCCGGCCACACCCCTCAGTGTTAAAGTACAACAAATAGGATGACTGACTGGACAACATCATCGCCACAGCTATTATTACTGCTAATTGGGGGGCGATTTTGCAGTACGCTTCGCCGTTGCTCTGGGAAAACAGTTTCAGGTCTGAATGGTTTTCAACAAGAGGTAACAGAGCACGGAGTGAAGAGCGCCTGCTGTGGATCCAGGCCGGCTGCACACATTGGCGCGATCCGCTCCTGGCTGTGTGATTTGCGGGCAATCACTTAACGTCTCTGTGCCTCCGTTTCTCCTCTATAAAATGAATGAATGGATGGATGCAGTGTAACAGGCTTTCCTTGTTTCTCGTCAGACAGACAGAGTATAAGGTGCTTACGTCCGTGGGTACCTAGAAAGGTTGCATGTATCCAAGTGCTGAGAACAGCACCTGGTCAACACCAAGCAATAGGAGAGTTTGCTTCTGTCACAATTATCACGGTGCTGCGTTTATAATTTATCACTGACAGCCAACCACAGTGCTTCCCTGCTCGTGAAGACGCGATTCTTTGAGAAACGAGGCAGCGGCATCCTGCCCGCAGCCGCGCGGCTTTCCGGGCCTGGCACCGGCGGCTCGCGCGCTCCGGGCCGTCCCGCCGCCCCTCCGTCTGCGCACGCGCACTGCTGCGCGGCTGCGGCCGTGATTGACGTCCCGGGGCGGCCGAGGCGAGCGGGCGCCGGCGGCGCGGGGATGGGCGGCGAGGCCGGCGGGAGCCGCGCAGGGGCGGGCGGGGGCGGCCCGGGGCCGGGGGCCGGGGCCGGGGCCGGGGGCGGAGCGTCGGGGGCGCGGGCCGGGGCGGGGGCGCGGGCCGGGGCGGGGGCGGGGGCCGGGGCCGGGGCCGGGCCGGCGCTGTGAGGACGCGCTCCCCCGGGCCGGCCGCCGCCGCCATGGCCTTGCGCAAGAAGAGCGCCAAGAACCCGCCGCTGCTGAGCCACGAGTTCGTGCTGCAGAACCACGCGGACCTGGTGGCCTGCGTGGGCATGTTCTTCGTGCTGGGGCTGCTGTTCGAGGGCACGGCCGAGGCGTCCATCGCCTTCCTGACGCTGCAGCACGGGGTCCCCGCGGCCCCCGACGCGCGCGCGCCGCCCCGCCTGCTCTACCGCTACGGCGCGCGCGACCTGGCCACCGTCTTCTTCTACACGCTGGTGGCCGTCATCGTGCACGCCACGCTGCAGGAGTACGTGCTGGACCCCGTCACGCGGCGCCTGCAGCTGCCCAAGGCCAAGCAGAGCCGCTTCAACGAGGCCGGCCAGTTCGGCGCCTTCTACCTGGTGTCGTGCGCCTGGGGCACGTGGGTGCTGGCGGCCGAGGGCTGCCTGGAGGAGCCGGCCCGCCTGTGGCGCGCGCCGCCTCGCCGCACCATGACCTTCCACGTCAAGTTCTTCTACGTGGCGCAGCTGGCCTACTGGTTCCACGCCGTGCCCGAGCTCTACTTCCAGAGGACGCGCAAGCAGGCCGTGCCGCAGCAGCTGGTCTACATCGGCCTGCACCTGTTCCACATCGCCGGTGCCTACCTGCTCTACCTGAACCACCTGGGGCTGCTGCTGCTCACCGTGCACTACTGCGTGGAGCTGCTCACGCACCTGTGCGACCTCTTCTCCCTCGGCGACAGGAAGCAGCAGAGGGGGCTGTCCCTGTGGGCCGTGGTGTACATTTTGGGCCGGCTGGGGACGCTGGTGGTGTCGGTCCTCACCGTGTGCTTCCACCTGGCGGGGGGCCAGGCTCGCCATCCGGACGCCGCGGGAAATGTGAACGTGCTGGCCGCCGAGATCGCCGTGCTGTTGTCCAGCTGCACCATCCAAGCCTACATCACGTGGAACTTGTTCAGTGTCCAGCTGCAGAGATGGATGGAAGGCGACGCTGCTCTCCAGGCCCCACTTGTGAAGAAGAAACGGACGAAAGGCAGGTCTTCTAGAAAAGGAACAGAAAATGGTGTGGCCGCTTCGAATCGCGTGGACTCGCCCCTTAAGAGGAAGGAGAAATCTTCATAATGAATGAGACGCATACTGGTTCATGGCCGCAAAGAAGCCTGCCCTCTCCTATAAGATATCTTTCCACACTAGAGAACTTTTCTGTTCTTGACGATAGTTCGTGCTGTGTTGACTTTTGCTATGGTACTGTGTAATGTATTTTTTAAAGGCATTTGAGGGGAGAAGGATATGAATGGAAAAAGCAAACAAACTTGCTTTACACTAAGCTGCTCATCCTCAAAATAATTTAGGGATCACCACCGTGTTTTGTTTTGTTCTTTGCGTTTGAACATTTTCCTAATGATGTGTAGAGAGAGCCACAAAATTCTGAATATCAGTGACACGGTGTCTTGCTCTCACCAATCTTTTGTAACATTACCAAGATGGTCTGTTAGAGCAAGGCCATATTTTTAATGTTCTCTTTCAGGATAAAATGGAAGTATCATAAATGTCATTTTTCAGTAAGTTTTCAGTATTCTATAATTCTTACAATTTTTTGTTTTAGAATTTACAACTGGAGGAAAAAAATTGTAAAACCACCAAATAAATGATGTTTTTTTGTAGATAGTGGTTGTTAGTGTGAAATTCCCATTAAAAAATACGAACAAAATACTAATGGGTAACATCTGTGGAGATTTATTGCCATATAGTGAATCAAATTATCTTGAATTAATAGAAAAGTATTACTGAAGAGGTAAACCCATTCTTGTCCATTTTAAACACTTGTAAACTGGAAATTAGAAAATTAAATATTTAACTGTAACAAAGGAAATCAGACTTAGTTTTTTTGTTTATTAAAAATATTCTTAATGAGGCTTGTAAGTTCAGTATCCATGGCATCTTACAAAAATACCGTTTAACCTGTAAATCTTTTAAAAAATAATGCTTACTTGATTTATGTCTATATAAAAAATGGCAGCTGCTTAAATGTGGAAAGCAGTTAACACACTAACCTTAAGTAACTTGAAAATCACGTGGATAAATAGTCCTATGCAAGGCTTTTTAGAAATAATGTCACAATTATGGGCTGGCTTCCATCTTTAATTAGGAAACATTTATCTGTGTGAGACATTTTGGGGATAAATATTATATATAATTTGTATCTTTACAGAAGCCAATAGAAACAATGGGCCATGGTAGGTATTTTTTGTATTTATCTCCTCCTCTGAACTTTGATTTTATTTCCGTATGTCTTTATATGTTTTTTTCAGGAGACAATGTTTTAAAAATATGGCAAGGTAAGGCCATACACAGCAGGTCCTTGAATAACAGCATTTCATTTAAGGTCATTTCATTTTAATATGGATGAGAATTTAAAAACAAAAAACAAAAAACAAAAATGGCTTCTGGCAGGGGACACTATCAGTGTGGAGGGTGCACTCTTTGCCCCAGGTGCGTGGGTTTTCTCCGGGGTTTGGTTTCCTTCCACATCCCACAAGTGTGCAGTGAGCTAAACAGCGTGTGTACACTGTCCCAGTCCGAGTGAGTGTGGTGGGTGTGAGTGGCCCTGGATGGAAGGGCGTCCTGTGCAGGGTGGGTCCCCCTGTGCCCTGAGCTGCGGGGAGAGGCTCCTGCCCCGAGACGCTCAAGTGGAATCAGATGGTTGGACAAACATTCTTGTTTTTATTCATCTTTCTGTCATGTTTGCATAGCTGACATTTATTTTGATTTTTCATTTTAGAAGCATTTAGGTCTTTATGTAGAAGTTTGGTGATGTTTTTGTGACCAGAAATACACCATAGGAACTTAGCTCTTTTTTTCTGTCAATTAGCCTCTGGTAAAATTGGTTTTATATAATACATCTTCGCACGTAAAATCGCAGTTTCCAGGAACCTGTCGATGACATTGAGGATTTATTGTATTTTTTTATTCCTCTTTCTTTTACCCATTGTGTCTCTTATCTCTAGGTTTTTGTTAGCCTTTGTTTGGTTTGTTGTAGGTAATTTGACTTGTTCAATTCCAGGGGTGCCTGAAATTGAACTTAGTATATATAATTCCCTACCTAGGGTAGTACTGCCACTCCTGGCAACACTTTCTTTCCTGTCTGTTTTGAGAGGTACTTAACAAAGCAAGATTGTTTCTTTTTTAGCATGGACTCTTTCATCCAACTGTTTCCCCTTGACCCCCCACCCCCAATTGACTGTAGTGTTGGTAGCATAAGCTGTGAGGTACAGAGTGGGAAAACTACACTTAAACCACTGTGCAATTATAAAACAGATTTCAGCCCCCATGTGAGAGAGGAGTCGTTCTTACTTCCTTCCCTTTTAAAGAATTCTAGCCGGTTACTTGCAGCTCCATTCCTGGTCACAAATGTCTTATCCATTCAATACTTTATTTGCAAATAAGTGCCAGCCTGACTCACTGGCAAATGATTGCAAGAACATTATTGTGTCATGTGACTGACAATGCCGAGCTAAATCAGGCTTGACATTAAATATGATTAGGGCCCAAATCATTTCCCCTAATATTTTCTTGGCTGTCCCCCCTTGGCTGACCTTCCAACTTGGCAGGAAACGACCACAGCTGTTCTGGGCTTCATGTCTGCCCTGCACATACGTAGTAGAGAGGAAGAGAGAACCTGATTTCTGGAATTCCCAAAACACCGAGTTACCTTCAGTGAACTCACTTGAGAAAGGGGTGTACTAGGTTGACTGCTGAAGTTGGGTCGTGTGCTTCACCTGGGGAAAAATCAAAGCCTCTTTCTTGTAAAATATGGGTTCACAGAGGTAGCAAGGTTATTGAGGGAAAAGGGGGCAAGGATGCTAGGAACATCTTAACTATGTATCAAAGTTCAAGAACTGTTGCCAGAAAATAAATACATGCTGAAAAAATGATGAAAGCAAGGCTACAAATGAAATTCAGTACAATACAAATTGCTAAGTCCTTTTTAAAAATTACATTCTGAAAAACTCATGCTCTAATAAATTTCAATGTGACGCTTTAGTTTCTCTCAAAGTGGACCACATGGAGACAAAAATGTCCATTATGGTTATCCAAGATACCGCAGCAGACATCATCAGTTAATCCTATTACAGGTCAAATAACTAACCCATCACCAAATGCTGCAAAAGTTATGAAGATGTGTCTTGAATTTAAAGGTCTGGCTCTGATTTATCGGCATCAATGCTTGTCAAAATTTATGACTTTAATAAGTCTGCAGGATAGGTTCGAGTGAATTTCCTTTAAAAAAAATACTCTGTTGGCATTGAATTAAAAGTGTGTCCCATTTTTTCTTAACAGACAGCATAAATGTGTTAGTCAACCTGCACATCTGGTAGGAGAGAAGCAGGTTTTAGGTCTTAGTGATTAGCATAATCCTTCCTTTCATTTCAGTAAGAACACCATAACTGTGACCTTGTAAATATTTCCTTCATTAATGTCTCATCAGTGTTTGTTTATCTGCAGAGGAAATATGTTGGCCAGTGGTGTGCAAACTTGGGATAGAGTCAACATTAGTTACCATGTAATTTAATGCTTTCTTGAAGGCATACAATAC
Source organism: Rhinolophus ferrumequinum (assembly GCF_004115265.2). NCBI lineage: Eukaryota > Metazoa > Chordata > Mammalia > Chiroptera > Rhinolophidae > Rhinolophus > Rhinolophus ferrumequinum. The sequence continues at coordinate 2,307,156 of NC_046301.1, read as the reverse complement.
TCTGATATTTTATTACTTTTAAGAAACAATGATGAAGTTTTAAGTCTCACTCAACTAGGCTACATGAGAATAACTTGTATAGAGTAATAAAAGATTGATGTTGACACCGGAAATGACATTAGAGCAGGTGCTGTGGGAGTCTCAGGGGAAGCATACTTGAGAATGGGGCATGTGGAGTGGCAGAGACCTGGGCACCTGCATATGACAGAGAATGCCTTCCAGTTATGAGCACAAACCATTGTTGTGTGGTGACACGGGGGAAGGGGGGAGGGGTTTGTCCAGCTGGAGAGGACAGACAGTGTGCGTGAATGTCTGGAGCTAAAGTGACAGACCAGAGCAGTAGAGAATTCACAAATATCCCACCTCCTGAATTCCTCTGGAAACAGTTTTATTTTTTTCATTGCCATCTTTCAATCAAATCTACACCCCATGAGAAACTATCCACTGAAAACAGAACAGTACCTGTAAATTCCTGTCAGTTATGTGGAAACATTATCATCAGTGTGTTATACCAGAAATCATACATTCCAAGTATTAAATCGGCATTTTCCTCATGATTATACCACTATATCACTGTGTCAATTTTGTCAGCTAAAGTCTTATGAGCAAATCCTTATGAGCAAATCCTTTACTTTTAAATAAAGCATTCGATAGTTGTGGATTCAACAGACATTAAGAAACCTCCTGAGGTGGCTCACCTGCTCCTTCTCCCCTGGCAGGTGCTGTCATTGTGCTTCAGGTGACTGCATTGGGTCAGCTAATCTAGTCCATTTTACAATCTGAAAAACACAGTGATGCATAAACGGACCACTCTGGGGGATATGTACGTAATTTAGGAAACGGCAGTGGACTGTTCTATGTAGTTAAAGGTTTGCTTGAATTTAAAACAGGACAATTAAATTGACTTCACAGTAGTCCTGTACTAGCACAAAATACCTATTTTACATAAAAGGAAAGTGAATTCCACAAATTTAAAGTAAAAAAAAGATCAATTTCAACACCACCAACACTATTCATCAAATTAAGTCATATCAGGAGACAGAATCTTACACTTTGAGGAAAATTTGAGAAAGCAGAGAACATTTCCTAGTGCAGAATTGGGATTTTGCGTAAGCCTGAACTGAAAAGTATTCACATCTCAAGCAGATTTAAAGTTCCTACCTCTTGTCGCCCTATTGCTTAAGTCATTTTTAAAAAGCTATCCCTCAGATAAACCAATAAACACAAAGTTGCCAAAATAAATATTAAAATATAATTTATGAATGTTACTGTTTTTTAAAAGGTGTTTCCCGTTGTATTGATCTAAATTCAGCAAAGGCAGGCAACACAATGATGACAAGTAATGGTTAACAAGAGAAGTTTGGTTTAAGCCTTCGAACGGGGGGTGGGGGGGACCCAGAAAGAAACCTACATAGTCCAAATCCTGACTGCATGTCACTAAAGTGACAAAGACATGTGTCTATTCCAAAATGCTGCTATGAAGGCTACAAACATATTCAGTGTCATAAATAGTTTGTTTTTGTGTGTGTAGGTACATGTTCACATATTGTGTACATATACTTATGAGTACAACCTTAACACATATGTATGATTGCATTTATGCAAACATACATATGCACATATGTATACACATAAATAGATTCCCCCTATGCATTTACTTACTTATTTTTAATAAACTTATTATTTAAAGAAGTTTTAGGTTCACAGCAAAATTGAGCAGAAAGTACGGAGTCCCCATTAGAAGTTTTCTACGCTTGTGGATAACAGAAAAAAAAAATCCAACTAAATTTAAATGGCATTATTAGAATAATCATATTTAAATTTGTTTTATGTTCCTCATCAGATGCTATAAATTACATAATATGAAAAAATCAAAGCTTCATAGGTCTTTAAGCTGGTCCTGACCCAGAAGGCATGTTCTGATTTAGGACATCATGGCAATTACTACTCAGTTTTAAATTACACATTTTGATGATTACCTCCCTCCCCAAACTGTGATCATAGGGTGGAGACTGAAAATGTTTCTGGAGCGGAGCATCTCTATTTGTAAAAAGCTTCTTTATTTTTCAAATTGGACAGTCCTGTTCTTATTGATGATGGAAATGGTATTATTTACTGGTAACAAATTGGGCTGTGTTACAGTTTAGCAGAAGGAGAGGTGGGATAGAATTTCAAGAAATCATTAGGATAAGTGCTCCACTGATCTGCTGTGGAGTTACTCACTGAAATATGTACCTAACAGTAGTCGGCAGCTTGCTCTTCACTGTCTTGTCCGCTTCCATTCCGAACGCCTTTGGATCACTTGTGGCCAATTAAACCCTAAGTACTTGAATGCAGGCATCAAATGCTTCATTATATGCCTTAAATCCCACAGCTAAATCTGGTGACCTGTTAAAAATTATACTTAAATTGTATATATATAATTAGTTACACTTGGTGGAGGTTGGTGCTGGGTCTTTGCTCTTGCTGATCACTCCAGAGTGTACTTTATTCCAATAAGCGAGAGGCACTGATACAATAGGGTCTTGGCTGAAACTTTAAACCTAATTTCTTTTTTTATAATGTTTAAATTGTCTTTATTTTTTTATACTTTTTTATTAGTTTCAGGTGCACAAAACAATGTAATAGTTAGACATTTGTCATTTATATCCCTCACACTGTGTCATCCCCACTCCCCCATCCACTATCCCTCAGACATCGCACACAGCCATTACATTTCCACTGTCTCTATTCCTAATGCTGTACTCAGCTTCTTGTAAGTATATATATATATACTAACTTGTAGTTGACATTCATTATTGCTCAACTTCAGCTTCAGGTGTACAGTGCAGTGATCAGGCATCTACATCTTCCCTGAGGTGGTCTCCCTAATGAGACAAGTGTCCATTGGATACCCTACAAAATCTTTACAACATTATTGATTACATTCCCCAAATTGACTTTTGTATCCCTGTGGCAATCCTGTGGTTACCGACTGTGCTTTGGTATGAAAGGGTAATTCAGCTCTCAGTTTAGCAAATGTTAACTGAGCGCCGACACAGTATGGGGCCCCCAGTAGGGCCAGGCCTGCAGCTCCAGTGAGCGAACTCAGCCCTTCCCTCCTCTGAGAGACTGACCCTGCTTCTCTATTAAGCAGGCATAATGCTCTGTGATCAGCCCCGCAATTGGCTGGTTACGGATGTTGTGGGAGAAGCTAGTCTGGTCTTGTTGGTTTCATTAAAGAAGACCATCAAAAAAACGGGTGACTGTGGGAGACGTGTGGATGTCAGACCGTTTAACCAGCGGGTGGCACGTGGGTCAGACAGCAGAGCTCACCAGACAACACCGTGGTCTTGAGCGCTAGCAGTTTGTTAGACTATCAAGCACACACGAGAGAGGAAGGAGGAGCTGGAATATTGTACTAAGAAACTTATGCTTACCTAAGCTCCATATTTTATCAATATCTTCTATTAATACTTTCAACTCTCTGGCTTGGGTAAATTAGCCACTGGTGGCGCTGTTTTCGGAGACAGAAAATGCAGGGAGAGAAATGAATTTGTGGACTAAAATCAACTGAGTTTTTAGATATTTTTAAGTTGAGATGTTCTTGAGACACCAAAAATTGCAAAATATCAAAAAAAAAAAAAAAAGAAAGAAAGAAAGAAAAAAGAAAACCAATGACACCAAAACATACTAGACTAGAGATGGAGAGGAACTGCTGAGATGGAGAGAAAGTCATCACCACATGGGTGATAACTGAAGTCATTGAAGGATGAAATCTCAAAGAATGAATACACAGAAGAAAACATGAAGGAGTTTATGAAATCTCGGTAGGCGGGTAGGTAAAGACAAAATAAAGAAGGACGTATGAAGAAATCCTTAAAAGTCCCAAGCAGCGTTCCCAGGAAGGGATGCTAGCTAGTGTCTTCAGAAGGCAAATGCTTGACTAAAGCATTAACTCCAACTGGGTCTGTTCCTGGGAACTGTCTTCTCTGTGGTCCAAACAAATGCTCATTTGAGATAAGAATGAGAGATATGAAACTGGTTAAATTATTTAGTGAAAAGAACTTCTTTCATTCAGTTTTCTAGAAAAGGGTTTAAATCATTGCCAACAGTTATTTTACAGTGAAATGAGTATCTCACAATAAACCAAATAATAATTAAGCACACAAAGAAGCAAAGCATCATGAACATGAGGTAGATGACAGAAAAACAATTTTTATACTAATAATAACAGAATTTTTGTACTAAAGAGCAGATATTTTAAAACTATGAGTAGTATCTTAAAAGAAATGATACAAGCTTGAACATATTTTCAAGAAACCAGAAACTGTAAAATGTGATGTAGCTGACTTCAATTGAAAATAGAAGTCAAAAACATATATAACAATGAATATTTAAAATTCAATGAAATTGTTAAACAACAAACCAGAGGAGATGTCAAAAAAAAAAAAAAAAAAGTATGCCAAAATAGCACAAGGAAACAGGAACATAAACAATAGCATGAGAAGGTCTAATATGTGTTTAACTGGAGATCCAGAAAGAGGCGAGAGAAGGGGCAGAGACTATATTTTAAAAGGTATTAGCTGGAAAATTTCCAGAACTGTCAGAACACCACCAATCTTCACATCTGATCATCTTAATCTCTCTCACTCTAACAAACTCACACACACACCTCCCCTCCCCCCACATACTTATCTAGCAGTGATAATTAGTAAAACTAAAATGAAAGGAAAGATTAAGAATACTTAAGACAGTCACAGAATAAAAACATCCCTCAAAACTATGGCCTAAGTGTCAGTAGTTTCATTTTTTATGGAAATTACTACTTAGAAGGAATTCAACTTGCCTTTTCGTGCCTTGCACTGAATGGAATTTCAGAATTATTGATTCATCTGCAAGAAACGTTCCTAAAATAACCTAAGTAATTAACTATACAGAAATAATAATAGCTGAGAAGGGAAATGCAGTTTCCCAATACTACAGAGCTTTTCTCCCAGCCACTCCCACCACCGACCCCGCCCACACCCACTCGGGTGGGACCGAGACCTTTGTGCGTGGGCCTCTGCGGACCAGGGACCGCGGTGCCAAAACTAGTCCTGAGGAAGCCGCTGGCAGAATGACCCACAGGCTTGTTGACAGCTTCTCAGATATCAAGCACCGCTGCGCTGCCGGTGCCAATCTGGATTTGACATTTAATTTCAAGAGTATCTTAACTTGGGCCAACATACAATAAAGCAGAGAACAGCTAGTAACCAATTTTGTCCTAGTTAATGCTTCAAAAGCCGGTTGCCCAGGAGGCAGAAATATTTTAAGGAAAGCGTTACTGCTCCTGCCCTGGGATATTGGCAATACTGAGAACATAGCGTTTCACTAGTTCGAGATAGTGGATTTGGCTCCAAAAGAGAAAATACTGGAGTTTAATAAGAAAATTGCTTTGCTGTGAATATAGAATTTCTATTGATATGTTTAGTTACCAACTTGGATAAAAGTATCTGGTGTGTGTGTGTGTTTGCTCATGCACATACATGTATATACATAAACCATAAATATCGTATAAGCATTGCCTCATTGCATCTTACAGGTTGTTTTGTTTCGTTTTTTAAATAAGAGTTGTATCTTCTCTTGAAAAATAGAGACTACGAATGACAATATATTTTGATTTCATAGGAAAATAAGTACATTCTTAATACAACATAATTAGTGCTAGAATCAATATGTTTTCACTAGATAATCAACATAACAAAACTGTTTTGACCTTACCGAAGTGTCACAAGCGGATAAAAAACAGCGTTTGGTAAATGAGAGCAGATTTCAGTGGGTTAGATGTTGTTGGGAAATGAAAGCATAATAGCCTTCATTATTCCTTAAATCCCAAATTAGATTATAAAACCGTACACTAAGTTGAGTGTAATTAAAATTATAATCAAATTATTTATCACCACAAAAAGACCTTGGGAAGCAACGTCTTAGGCAGCCATACAAAGTCGAGTTTAGAACAGGAGCCCTTCCTGTGCTGGTGGTGAGTTTGCATTGCAATGTGCCAGGTTCTGCTTTAGGACACCCTCCCCTCAGGGGTCCCAGATGATCCCCCGCCCCAGAATGGCCCTCCCAGTTGATGAGAAAGCAGAAGGAAGGAGACATGATTATGCTCACAGGATCCCGATGGCCAGCAGCGGCTGTGACTAGACTCCTGTGCCACGTCCAGCTGTCCTGCTGCATGCTGAGACAGTCAGCCAGGTTGTGTGCAGGTAGCTGAGAATGGAGGCGTTTTTCTCTGCAAACTTTTGAGAACCCTTTCCTTCGGTTGTCGGTCTGATGTCTCTGTAACTGTACCATGACCTTGGAGCCGTGGCCCGCGTGATCTGCTCTTTCTAGATGTGGAAGTCTTAATTCCTTTATCCAACCCTGCATGTCATGTCATATACTTAGTGTATATGACAAAATCCAGAATGGTGAGCTTCACTAAATGAGGTAATGCTTAGACCTTAACGACCTACACTGAAGACCTGTTGCCATCGTGGGAGCAAAGCAGCCATAAATATCTGGTGCTTACTCTCTCCCTTCTCGATAAGTAGCCCTTACTCTCTCCCTCTGCCAGCTCGAGGCAGAGCTGGCCCGTTCTCTAGATAATCAACAACCCCCCAAATCAAAAAGCAACAACCAAAAAAGCAGAATCCCTCCTTCTATGTGGATGTCAGTGACCTGAATTCCATTCCTTAGTAGCCCTTCTTGCTAAGTTTCCTTTCCTCTCACAGGAATACTTAAAGTGGCATTGCCCTCAATGGCCCCATTCATATGTATCTTATTGTGAATAGCAGATCTCAGGCTGTGTTCTCCACCCAAATGGGTCATGCTAGTGCTTCATCAATCCATCTCTCTGATTCCACTTACTCTCTTCAAGCAGAGAATGACTATCGTGTTTTGGCTGAGACAAGACTTAAAAAAATAGCCTTTAAAACAAAACATCAATATCCCTGTTTTGGAGAAAAATCAGTGAAGAAGGTGTGTCATATACTCAGATAACATTTTGTCCCTTCCCTTCTAATATAAATTGTTTTGTGGGCAAAGACCAAACCTTGTCAATCAACATACACACCTTTGCCCCAGCTTTCAGCACCTAAGTAGGTAGGCACTCTCTAAATGTTTCTAATTAAAATAATAGAGTTCAATTCAAGTAAAGTGAGAGACCAAGAGGTTGGACAGAGAGCCATACTGGGTAAACCAGAAAACTATGGTCTCATTACACTTGCTGTGTAAACAAGGCCGTTTCAATCCATGGGATGTGGAAAGAGAACAGAAGGATGAACATACTCCATCTTCAGCGGGAGACTGCTAACCCACCACATATGCTCGTGTAGCTACATACACACATCTGTGCAGAAAGAAGAGGACACCATATTTTACTTTTCTGAACTTGTCAAAGCGATTCTACATGTTTCGTAAACTTTGATGCTTGCAGGAATCGTATGCAGGAGTGATAGCCACTCCTTACATAATCAAATCAAATCAAACTCCTCATGTATCATTTCCTCTAAGAAGCTTTTGTTTTCCATCTCAAATCAAATTATTTACTCCCCTCTCTGTGACCCCATTTTACATGATGCCCACTGTTACCACAGCAAATTCAAAACATCATCATACTGATTTCTCTACTAGACAATTGTACTCCCACTTTGTACCTGCCTTGGAAGTAGAAAGGAAGCATGAAAATATTTACTTCTACACCAAGTATCCTCCTCCCCAAATTCTTGTTAAATGAATGAATGTTTCTGGGATGGATGTACGGAGGAACTGTCTTCTCCCTGTGGGTTTGTGCACCAGACATTATTCTTATTTGACGGCTTGGATGGAACGTCCCGCATTTGCATGTCGGTTGAGGAGCATGAGAGGCAGAGCGCACAGAGAAGGGTAACAACACGTGTGGCCCATCACGCCTGGGGGGCCCATCACGCCCGGGGGGCCCATCACGCCCGGGTGGCCCAGACACCACCCCCTGCCTGGCACATCCCACACCTGCAGGTGTCCTGACGTATCTAGCAGCAGGGGAGGCATTTTCATTGGAGAAATGGCTGAAGCGCCAAAAATGCTGAGTCTCTTCCTCTGTGGCCCCAGAAGAGCTCCCCGGGCAGCTACGATTCAGAGGTGAAGGCCACAGGTTCTCAGGGTTGCCTGGGAAAACTGAGCCAGTTTCTGGTCAGCAGCTGCCTGGGGTCAGGTGACCATGCACGATAACAGGTTGAGAAGAAGCCCCCCCTTTTTTTTTGCTGTCACAGGGTGAACTTGACATCACTCAGACTCTCCAAGGAAGAGAAGCGCTCAGATGCTGGGTGGCAGCATCCCTGGTAGTGACACTTTAGGATGGCACCGGGATGTGGCAAGGCTTCCACAAGCATCTGTGTGCAAGGGAGGCAGGTGTGGGCTGGTGGCCGCTGGCGCTGGTTGGGCACCAGGGTAATCCAGCGTGGGGGTTAGGGCTCAAAAGCACAGACGGGGTATGCAAAAGCCTCCTCTGAGATGCCCAGAAAGAAGTCGGGACACCGCAGAAGGCAGAGCTGGAAAACTGGAGTCGTTTGAGCAGAAGGACTGAGGAGGACTTTTGAAGGCCCAACTAAAATGGGAAACTACAAATCTGCCGAACCTGGCAGAGGTATGTGGTTTTCTCCAGGAAACCTCAGCAGCTCAGAAGATGGAAAATGCCTGTGAGCAGAGAGATCGAGGCTGAGAGAGAATTTAGCTCGAAGGTGGACAGAGGGAGGCCGGCAGGGGGCTAGAGGTTAGAGGGGCAAGAGATCGCCAAACACGACGAGCACCTTCTCTGGAAATGCAAAGCCAGGAAGCATGATGTGAAAGAAATATTCTGAGAGATTTAAAGAGCTGAGTGAGTGAATGAATATATTTAGTGGAAACAGCATTTGTTATCAGACAGAGGAGTTTAAGACCTAGTTCAGTTTATGGGATTATAAATTCTGCCTTTGGACTCAGGAGTAGTTTATTGAAGAAAATTGATGTGACATCGTCATAAAAATATTAAGGAGTTTGGAATGTAACAAAGGGACTCAGGATAATGAAAATTGTGAAAATGGATGCAGCCTATTACTTCATAAAATAAAATATTGAAACACATCGACTCTAACGGAGAAACTAGAATGTATCCTTCCGGTGAAAAGGTTTCTCCAGGAATCTCAAGGAATAAACAAGAAGGAAATAGTTGGCGAGGGGACAGAATGACGGCCACATGGGGAGAGAGCGGTCACAGTCATGCCATCTTATGTTATGAGAGCCATGCAAATGGGTGCAATAATTACTCCTGGGCCCCAGAGCTGAGGAGAACAGGCCTTTAAACATTCAGATGCAAGTGATTTGTTTCATGCTTCTGACACGGGCGATATCTCAAGCAGTCTGGAAAGCACTACAGCTTTTAAAGTATATCCCTCTGTGCAATTATATATGGCCTTACTGTGGAAAAAGAAATGGAGGTGTATTTTAAAAGTTAGTACAACTGCACCTGAGCTCTGAGGAAATAAAAGGTGAGAGAATATTTCAAGATGGAAATAAGGAACACAAAGCATATGAGGAATTTAAGAGTACCGCAGAATTTTAAGAGTAATATTAATACCAGCCGGTCCAAAGCCTCAGTAGAAACGATTTTATTTTATGAGCTTTAATAATTGCAGTGACTGCTTTGGTAATGCTATTTAGAACGAAGGGATGAAAGATTACTTAGATGACTGCTTGAGGCTGGTGCTGAAATGTTTATGGATAATATTTATGGAGAAAATAGCAGAATTCACCAGCTCCTATTTACTTCAGTTTTCTCTAGGAAAGAGGAGTCTGAATTGAAAAGGATATCAGAATTATTTGTAAGAATAAATTGAAACCTAAGATGCAATAAGTGATTACAAGATCACCCTCGCTTCTCTTAATGAATTCTGGTCTCCTGGCTAAGAATAATTATGTCTCATTGTACCAGATATGGCTGCAAATTAATTGCTTGACCATGGAAGATGATCACTGAGTAATGATGACCGAAGTAAGTAAGCAGAACATTGAAAATAAGCGAATGTGCTTATTTTTAATCTACCAGTTTTTATGTTGGTCTTGAGAGAGGGGGAAAGGAAAGAGAGAGACAGAGAGAGAGAGAGAGAGAGGAAGGAAAGAGTGAGGGGAGGGAAAGAGAGAGAGACAGAGAGAGAGAGAGAGGCCAAGTTGATATACTGTCACTTCTGCCTTGTAAGGGACAAGCGAGTCACTAGGTCAGCCGAAATTCAAGCAAAGTATCATTGTGATGCACATAATAACAGGGCAGGCTGGGGCATTGGTACGATTTTTACAGTCAATATGCAGTAAGAAGTATATGGAAATTATCATAGCTAAGAGAAACACGTATTTTGATTGTCATAAGCTTAAATAATTATTTTGGGGCTCTGATATTCTTATTCATTTGGAAAGATGAAAGTAAGTAAAAGGAAGAAAGAGTTTGGAGATATGTAATAAAGGAGACTGAAAGGTTTTCATGAAAAACTGTATTACTAGTAATGATTTGTACAAATTCTATGGTATATTTCATGTGGGTAATTCTAAGACTCTGTTTCTCTCTCTGATCTATTTAAAATCCAATTGAAAGACACATTTTATACACTTAAAAAGAAAATGAGTTGTACCAGCCCGTAAATTATAGGTGAAATTAGTTGTCCATAAAATGAGTTCTGTAGAAATTCAAAGGAGGACGTTTAACTAGTCTGTCAGGTGGTCAGGAGTCATTTCTTGCCGGGTGGACAGTATCAGCCAAACTCGGAATCCTCAGTGGGTCACGGCCGGGCCACTGGCCAGTCTGGTGGGCGCGGGGAAGTGCAGAGCCTCAAGGAGACCAGTCAGGTTTGAGGTGACTTAAGTGAAGATGCCAGTCGTTAGGCATTAAGTCACCAAAATGTGAAACACTGAAAAACTGTGCAGGGGAATTAATTAATAAAAGAGATTTTCAGAACATTTCCATGGGACCAGTGTTATATTTAAGTTAGAAGCCAGTGCGGCCGAGAGATCAGCTCGCGATTATGGCCATAAAGTTTACAGACATCCGTAGTGACTATTGGGATGGCAGCTTTGAATGTGAAATAGAGTGAACTGATTATGGAACTGTCATAAGAAGAGAAATAATAGGTACACACGAGCAAACACTGTCACCAGTAAGTTACTCCTGTGCCCCTAAGTTGTGGGGTTGGAACGCATCTGCTGAGACTGCAGCCTCGGGAGACACCTGCTCAGGGAGCCAGAAACTGCCATCCTTCCACGTGGAGGCTGCCCCACACACTGGGCGGCCACAAAGAATTAGAACCACTTTCCCCAATGAATCTGTCGTGGGCTGAAGAGCAAACGACCCCCTGACAGTTTCCTGCCCAAAGTGCCTCCAGAAACAAAACGCAGGGCTCCATTTTCCAGACTGAGTTTTGCCTTTGTAAATGTTACGTCCGCCTCTGTTTACAGACACAAACTACACCGATGGTTGTGGTGGGGATGTGGGATATTTATCTATTAGTGATGTTTCTCAAGCATTTGTGAGTGTTACTCAAGCAACATATAACTACATAGTAAACTGTTCTAATTAGGGTTTCCAGGCAGGAATTCCTGCCTGTTCTCAGGATTTTTTTTTGCTTTCCTGTTCCCGAATCCCAAGATATAAACTGTTTTTCTGTTCTCCCCAACGAATCGTTTCCACAAAGTGACGGCCGACACTACCAACCACCTGGGTTCAAGGAGCCGATTTTCCCATTTTCCTGACCAACTTTTCTTCGGATTTGGGAATGGGAAAGCGAGAAAACTTCCTGAGAATGCGTGGGAATTCCCGCCTGGAAACCCTAGTTCTAATGCCCACATTTTCTCCCTTCTTTGTTATGATTAGAACAATAAAATTCTAATTTCAAGGTTGTTTATTTAAATATTCAATATAATAATAACATTTAATTTTTTTGTTTTTTGGGTTTTTTTTTTTGTAATTTGGTTAAGTATTTGGAAAAACACAGGGACTCTTCTAGGTGTTGTGAGCACAAAGATGGCAGAGCTCCTGCTGGAAGGTCCCCTGGGTCCTTCGGGCCACCTGCCCCAAAGACCTGCTGGGACCTGCGAGAGCAGAAATCAGGAAGTGGTCTCTGACTGAGCACAGGCGAGTGGAGAGAGCATCCCAGGAAAGGTGATGTAGGAGCTGAGTTTTATAGAAAAAGTAATTTCGCTAGGCATCAACAGGAAAATAATCTGCATGGAGGGAATATTCTAGTGCCGATTCCCTAAAGCAAGCAATGTTTGGCCTGAAGATAATCTATGTATAAGAAACGAGAATGGGTCTGCTCTTAACTATTCTATTTAACTAAAGTATTAACTCATGATAGTAACGATTCTAGCTACTCTGTTACCTAAAACATTTAGCCAAGTCAGTATGTGGAAATCATTGAGTGGGTGGGAAAATTATGTCCAGGAGAGGAGCCCATGGGTCCAGGGTGCATTCGGAGGAAAGGGAAGAAACGGATCGGATCACGGGCTGCAGTTGTAGAATCCAGGAGAACGCAGATGTTTCCCAGAGATTGAGACCTCGGGATATACTCTCTTTCTGTGGCCTCTCTTTCTAAGAATATAGACATTTCTTGTATGACATAATGAATTGTTTTCTTCAGATAGACTAGGTTTAAATGAACCGATTGCTCAATTTCCAAGCATTCTTTTATAATCTTATTTCTTTTTATTTGTATGATCTTAATTCTTTCTATGCAAAATACCATATATTTGAAAATTTCCCATTGAATTCCCTTTCCTTTTTGGCAATTAAGAGAGCATACAAAACAGCGTCTTAAGACACATGCCAAACCCCGACACCTGTCTCTCTTTTTAGTTTTAACTTTGGGAATACATGACCCAGCAAAGGCAGCTATGAGAAACATCTACTGTGAATCTAAATTTAATCGTAAACCAGCAATTTAAAAGTTCCAATTTATTTTTTATAAAATTCTCAAAAATGCTTTGCTTTATAAATTTAAAGCATGAATTGTAGTACTTAATTTGTCTACGAGATTTGAAAAATACATTTGACTGAATGGTTTCTGACTAAATTAATGTATTTGACCAATTGTTCTGTATTGCTTTTGGATTTTAGAAAGCACACATGTTTAATTGTTGGTGTTTTCTAGGTAAAATAGATTTGATCTCTAAATAGGAGTGTCTACTAAAATGCTACACACACAGCACAGAGTACCTCCAACTTTCTATTATGTTAAGAAAAAGTAAAACACAAATAGCCACCATGCTATTTATTATTTTATAAAATGTACCAAGATTTCCCCTATTTCCTTGCCTAAGTAAATTAACAATATATGAAAATGATTGTGTTTACCTTAGAACTACAATAAAATCAATTTAAAAAACTCCATAGTTAATTTTTATTTTATAGAAGGAAAACTCTTTATTCCCAAATTTTATCATTTCCAATCTAACAACTAATTTTCAGTCCTTAGTTTGTAAATTTGCACTGATAATTATAAATGCCTAAACTATCCAATGTAATACATGACAAAGAAATAGGTACAACTAAATTGCATCATACAAATAAAATGCATTGGGTATGTCATTACACTGCCACTAATATTCCTCTTTATTTTCAGTGTCCCTCTTAAAATGAAAATGTTTCCTAATTAAACCCTAATGTTTTTCCACTTTAATATTTCCATGTTATTAAGGCATGGCTAAAATTGACAGGGGAGCCATTGCAAATCTTATTAGTTTTCATATCACTGAAATTCAACTTCATAAGAGAATGTCTGTGTTTTAGGATGCATCCCTGGTTTTATGTCCGTAGCTGATTTTAAATATCTAATCACTCACTGAGAGAATTAATGTTCACAGTTTGAGCCTAGCATCTCTTTACCTTTTTCACAGTCTGCAGATTAGAGTGGGATGATGTCACCTGGAGTTTTTAGAAGATTACTTGGAATGGATAATGAGAAAACAATTCTACTTCAGTACTGGGACAAAAGTAGTGAAGTGATATAGTTGCATGCGTTCTCAGATGTGTTTTTATTAGACATTTATTTAGTGCCCATTGAAAGCCAGGATCTGTTGTTTGAATCTAGTAAAAAAAAATAACCATATTAATGAATTTTTCATTTTATTTATGTGGTCACAGTATGGAGAAGGAAACCTCTTTTTGCAACATATGGTTCTCATACACGTTTGGAAAACATTTGTGGTCGTCTGTTACATGCCAGGCAATTGGAAAGCTTTGGGGGACCTGGAAAAGATGAAGTATCCAGTTTCTTAGCTGAGAAACTCAATAGATTACCGAATCTTAATATTTTTTTCCCATGGGCATTTTTCTATATCATGAAAGTTTCAGGTTCTATCTAAATCGGGCCCCAATGAATCTTGATGGGGGATAAACATCATTATTATACAAGTTGACTGTGTATAACGTGCTTGCTCTCTCCACCTACACACCTTCCTTTGTTAACAGAACTGTGATGACTGGCCGTTCACTTAGCAGTAAATGAAAATAGTAAACGTACGTAATAAGAAAACAAAGGTGAACAGGAAACTCCACAGTACAATTGCTCGGGCGTTCATCTAATTCACATATGTATTCTGAGGAGTTACTTCACAAAATAGCTAAGACCAGATATTTTAGAGAAAAGCATAGTGCTGATATCATATAACCTAATGTGTAACACTCTTCCACAGGGAAAACCTCTTCTTCATTCTGCTAATGATTATATAAAGAAAAGTAGTATCCTCAAAGTCAGAAAGCTATGGTAAAATTGTTATTATTCCATCCCAGTACTGAATTTTTATTTAAAATGTATGTTCCTGTCAACCAACTCTTAGGACTTTTAATCACTCTTTGTCAGTTTAGAGGAGCCCAATGTCTACATATTTTAAGAAAGGAAAAAACTGTATTAATTGTAATACTCAGTCTATACAGATAACAAAAAATGACTACAAGTCATGTTTGACTTCTGCAATTACAAGAGGTGCTCAAAGTGGTTACCATAAGTGTCTAGACAATTCTGATTACGGTGAACTATTGCTTGAGCAGCACTGACTAAAGTGTCCACTTGTATGCATTTTTTTGGCACCCAAGTATATGTGAATGTACTCAATAGAATTTAAAAATTTGAGAACTGGGGAAATTATTTAATAGCAGACATGTAAATTGTTATTAAAGCAATAAAACTGAAGCCTCTTACCATATACTGTGTGAGTTAGGAAGACATAGGACTACCCTGAACTTTGTTTTGGCTTTT
Organism: Rhinolophus ferrumequinum; assembly: GCF_004115265.2. NCBI lineage: Eukaryota > Metazoa > Chordata > Mammalia > Chiroptera > Rhinolophidae > Rhinolophus > Rhinolophus ferrumequinum. The sequence goes on along the minus strand of NC_046301.1, from coordinate 2,291,896 downwards.
GGTAAGTTATTTATGTTTGCTGAACTTTTTCTGAGGTAAAATCAGTAGGAGAGCTTTCCAACTACAGAGTAAAATTTAAATATGTTTCACATATTATATGCAATAGAGTAACTATCTTTTTCATTTCCTCCGTAGTAAATTAATCATGTCTAGAAGCTAACAGAAGTTGGATTCTAGGGGGAAAAGGCTTTTAAATTTTAATATGCTTTTGGATGGTGGAAATAGAAATGGTTTTCCAAAGCAATTTGTATTTGTGATAAATACACTATATCCTGCGAGTCTAACCCCAGTCTTTCAATGAGTGTTACCTCACGTAACACACATTTCATAGGCTTTGTCATCCATATCAGGCCAGTCATTTCTTGGTGGGGAATATGTGGTTTACATTGGTGAATTCCATGAGCTTAAGACATTGTCTGAATGTTGATGCAAAATGACTTTCTTCATCAGAATCAGTGCTGGTGAATGTGACAATCAGAAAATTGAAGTCCATGGATAGAAGCCCTGGCAGAAGCATCATCACAGGAAAAGGAAATGCATATTGAAGCTGCATATAAGTAGCTCTTACATGATAAATACCCTCAAGCCTTCCCATCTCCCAGGCCCTTGAACACCTTCTTCTACAGTGTTGCAAGGAGCTTGTGTCACAGCCACTTTATTTGGTAGAGGACACTTCCGTGTCAAGATTCAATCAATAAACCAGTAAAAATGACTCCGGCATTTCTATTTGATTCTAATGCAGGTAATACTGGTTTTTGTTTTGTTCACCGTGTCAACACATTGAGATTGATCCAAGATTATATTTTGTTCCCTTTGATCTAACACACTAGGAGTCCACACCCATACATAGGCCCTATTACTTATTTACATTGTTTGGCTAAATCTTGCATCTATTTTGATGTGTGTGGTCCTTGTCTGCGTCAGACTTTGTACCTGAACTACTTGGGCCTCACGGTCGGAGAATGCACCGAATCAACAATTTCTTTCCTGAAAACCACTCCAGGGAAGCTGGTACCCTTTCTTCAGGCACAAGTGATCTAACAACCCAAGACAGAGAGGCGCTGCGTCTGTGGGCAAAGAGGTCTGCGTAAGACTAAGGGCCCGCGGTCTTCGCATCAGCCGACCCACACGCAGGCACTTAGGCTCTTTGTTCTCCCCAGACGCGTCCTTACCGGTGCTCCGCGTTTCTCTGTCTTGCTAGTTCCTATGAACTGAAAAATTCTGGGGATCAGTCATACAAAGTTAACACTGCTAAGCTGTACACCTAAAAACAGTTCAAACTGTGATGTTTAACATTTAAAAAATAATAAACATAAATCAATAAATCTAGGAGTCCTATCAGGCCTGCAATGCAAACAGAGCTAGAAAGAAATAGAGAATTCGGGGTACTTTGGACAATGTATGAACTAGTTAACTCTAACTAACTAGTCTAACTGGCACATCGTTGGACATCCTGAAGAGAACAGAGCAGAGCCCACGACGCGGCAATGCGCGCGGGGTGCCAGAAACCCTACGATTCCACGCCAGCGCCTGGCCCTTCACTGCAGGCAGAAGCAGAAGCTGCTTCCTCTGTCGCTGGCCCAGGAGCTCAGCCTCCGACGTGGCGTTTCCTATAACGCTTGGCCATCAGAGCTGCACCCAGCCTTCCTCCTCTGATGTGTGCCCGCTCAGGGCAGGGCCAGCTCTCCCTGCTCCTGTCGGTCACAGCTCTGCACCGCCCAGCCCGGCCCGGTGCTCACACCGCAGGGGCGCGTGCCTTGGGCACCATGCTCTGCCCACGGCCTGCTCGGGCCTTTTTCTCAGACACAGCACAGAAGCATCGCGCAGGCTTTCCTTTGGAAGCGTCACTCGTGATGCTCCAGTTCTCCTTCTCTCCCAACCTCGTAAAACGCGTCTGCTGTAATAGCAGGGCCTCTGATAATGACAGTGACCGTGACATCCTCTGAGGTCAGGTGGGGACTAGTTGGTGAGACACCAACTAGAACGCAACCCTCCATAAACACCTGGCACGGAATTTCCTTCCCAGGATCTGTAGGTTTGGGGTCTGAACCCGGGAACTAGTACTGCTGTCACCTTCAGCAGGAGAGGCAGCTGGAATGTGCATTTCTTATACGAGGTGTAAACTAAATATACGGTGAATGTTTAAATTAAAAATTACAGTAAAAGACACATTGCCATTAATCCCCCACAAAATACTCCCCCTTGCTTTAAACACACTTATCCGGTCGTGCTTCCCACTTTCTGAAGCAGTTCTGGAAGTCCTCTTCCATGACTGCCTGTACTTCATCCTCCATCATGACAACGCCCGTGTTACACATCACTTCTGGTACAGCAATTTCTGTCAAATAAAAACATTACAGTGTGTCCTCATCCACCTTATTCACCAGATCTGGCACCATGTGACTTCTGGTTCTCCCCCAAATTTAAAATGACCATGTAAGGTAAACGTTTTGAATCAATTCAGGACATCCAGGCAGCCAAGACAGCGCAACTGAAAACACGGAAGAGGACTTCCAGAACTGCTTCAGAAAGTGGCAAGAATGATGGGATAAATGTGTTCAAAGCAAGGGGGAGTATTTTTTTGGGGGGAGGGGGAGTTAATGGCAATGTGTCTTTTAGTGTAGTAAATTTTTTGTTTAAATTTAAATATTCACCGTACTTTTGATCACTGATCACACCTTGTATTTTGCTGACTCCAGTGGCAGGAACATTCTGCTAGTATGTTAGGCCTGGCGTCTCTGAGACCCTGCCCCTCAAGTGTCTGTGGTGACCAGTGTAGATGGTTGTGGAGCACTTCACACTGGTCAGACTTGTCCCAGAGATATTTTAAGAGTGGAAGACGTTGACTATCGTACCTGTAAAAGGTGTGACTGCCACACATCGCTTAGGGCATCTCAACTCCCAGCATTTTGATAAAAAGCAATATTGTAAAATAAGTAGTGACATCGTCTCTACCAAGCGATAAGTCTCTCTTTGATAGCTATTTATGTTGCTATTGAGAATTCCATAAGCCAGCTTTCCACAATTCTGTCATCAGTGGGAAATCATCTGAGGTCTGCTGGGGGTCCCTTCACAGGCAGGAAGACGGCACACGCTTTTCCGTAGCTCTCGACTTTGCCTCTTCCCAATAGAGTGCACACTTCAGATGTGTGGGTCCCGCGAGGACGATATCCAGCATCAAACTCTTCAACAAGCCTCAAGGGAGCTGTTGGAAACAACTTTGCTTTCCAAGCGAACAACATTTTAATTATTAAATGGTAGATTTTCAGAGGGATTTCCACTTTCCAAAGTTGGCTTTTATCAGCATCCCAAGCTCAACACCAAGTGGGGTAGTAGTGGGAGCAAAACGTTCCGGGAACCAGTAGATTTTCCACAAGGAATGCTGCCAGGGCAGCTCCATAATCTGTAGGGCTCAGTGAGAAATGAAAACAAGGCACCTTCTTCAAAAAGTAGGAAAGAGGTGCTGTTAAAAGTGCCACAAGCAGAGGTCTTTCCATGTTTTTTGCAGTTTTTCTCTAACTTCTCATGGCGCTTTTCTTTGCTATTTAATGTCAATCTAAGTAAAGAAACATTCAGGTTATAAGTTATCAACATGAATTTTACCATTCGCTTTTATCTTGTCTAATGACAGTTTTAAATGCATGAATAGGAGCACTTGACTCAGATGCAGAATCACCAAAATAACACAACTGGTATTTCATCGCTTGAATGTGTGGACGTGTTCCGTTCTTAGCTGAACAGTGGTGACGCTGCAGGAAACGAACTTAGATGTATTTACTTTAGTGTTTCACATACGCACCCGGTCAGCCGGCACCCTCTCCCGCGGCTTCCTGGTGAGTGAGGGCCATCTGAAAAGGAAGGAGTTCCGGCCCCTGTCTACCCTTCTCCTTCCTTGGCACCATGCCCAGGGTGAGGGTTTGGCTGACACAGGGCGTCATCTGTGAGTAAGGAAGAATACCAGAGGGCTTCGTGGATGCCCGTGTTTCCTTCTGAGCTCCAGGCCAGCTGTGTTTCCGGTGGAAAGCTTGACCACTCCTGCTGTCGGCGTCCACACGTGCTCAGTAGTCACACACCTCACACGCTTGCCCTGTACTCTCTGTGGGTCTGGCTGGACCCGTTTCCTGTGCATCACGGGCTTCCTGAGCGCACACCCCGTGTGATGGTAAGGACACCAATACACAAATTGACACTCATCTTCGCGCACACGTGCTCCCTGTCCCGTCAGATTCACTTGCAAGCCAGAAGTTTAGAGATCAAATTAGTAAGGATGTTAAGACAGTGACAGAACATTCAGCCAGGCCTCTCTGTCCAGCCCTTCCGGGCAGGGAGGGCCCCATGGACCACAGTCCATCGGCGCACGCGGGGGGGGGGGGGGGGGGGGGGGGGCGTTCACTAACCCCAAATGATTTTGGGATTACCTTGCATTGAAGTCACTGTAGCATTTGATTTTGGCAGTAAAACTTCATGGTACTCACACTTATTGTCAACAGCTCATGTTCACAGATCAGACAGGCACAGGTAGTTATGAACTAGGATAAATAAATTCTTTCTGTCCCTAACGCTGAGCCTGGCAGGCAGTGGGCACTCAGAAATGATTTATTTCAGTGTTTTTAATATTTAACTGGATCAAACATATATTGTCATGGATAATTTCTCACTCCTTATTAATTTTACATTGTTGTAAGTTTTAGAAAATAACTGTTAAATAACAAAATGCTAGCAAAAGATATGTGCCCAAAATAGCAATAATTATTTACCTTTTTAAATATGAAAGTTTGATTATATTTCTGATTTAGTAATACACTTTATTTTAGTTTAATTCCATGTGTTTCTCTTGATTCCAGAATGCTGCCTATGCTGAGTTTAAAAATTCTCAATTTACATGATCTTTTCTATTCCTATATGTTTCCTTCTTCCTAGCTGGCCCCTAGCCTTAGGGGAAAGTGACACAAGGTGTCACTGGAAGGGACCTCTCTGGTCCTGTCCTTTTCTCCAACTCCATGTGACCACCCACCAAGGATAAAGGAGTCAAAGCCCATCGGTGGGTGTGTGTGGTGCCCAGTGTGTGGAGGGTAACTACCTCACACACGTCTGGTTTTGATATCTCCATGTTTGGGGCTCTTCTTGTCTAAGCCCAGGACTTGTTAGGGGTGCTAGCCTATGCCGTTTGCCTATTCGTTTTCCTCCCACTGAGGCACGCAGACCTTTTAATTTCCTACAGACCATCACCAGACCACCAGGAACAGGAGGTGTCATCCTGGGTCTTCCCCATCTGTCCAGGCCACCCCTCTCCTGTCACCTCTACATGTCAACACTGGCTCTCTTCTCTCAGAGATCCAAACAAGAAACTACTTCTTTCTCATTGGTGTTCTCCTGAAGGCTGTTTTCCCAATGTACACAGAAGGATGGAGGGTGGTCACTGGGGACTCATTCAAAGGGAAAGATCTTCTCTGTGGTTTTATCCCAACTAAAAATGTTCCCTGAAACTCCACTCCCCGCAAAGAGAAGGACTTTTGCCTATCAAAGCCTCTTAAATGAAAGAGCCATTCATTTCTCTTCTGAGAACCAGTCTTGACCAACTATTCCTGAAACCAGCTGGCACGTCCTGATGATAAAGCTCTCTGAGAACCCACTTTCTCCCCGTGTGGTCACTTCTGGGCAGTCACCTCACTACTAGGATAGGAGCCGAGGCTTAATGTTGCATGGGACAATTTTGTCATAGCTCCAATATGAGTAGTCTGGTGACGTTTCTACCAAGGAAGAAGTTTGGTGGGGCTGTCCGTCATTGCTACGATCGCATAGCTCCTAAAGAAAACAATAATATGGGCTAAATTTGACAATAACTTTAAAAGCATATTTTTAGAGACCATCCATTTTTCATGCTTATTTTAAAACATCATTTGGCCTTAAATTATTATCCTAATCCCATCTCATATTGTATTACATACAAGTTTAGATGAGCCTATAAGATTGATTCTCAACCAGGAATGATTTTTGTCCCTGTCTCCGAGGAGATATGTGGCAATGACTGGAGACATTTTTGATTGTCATGACTGGGAGAGGAGGAGTGTACTGGACAAAGGCCAGGTATGCTGCTCCACATCACATAGTGCACAGAACACCCTCTCATAACAAAGTGTTACCTGGTGCAGAATGTCAATAGTGATGAGGTTGAGAAACTCTGGACGAGAAATTGGACATGGCTTGATTTTTGTCAATATTTACACATCTCAATAAAACGAGTTAATTAGCTATTTTGCCAGGCACCTTAACTCTCTGAAACCACGGTAAAGATTAGTGGCTTTCTTCAACAGATTAGCGGGCAGCTCCTTGTTACCCAGAAGTCAATTAGAATTTGTATGTTGAACTAGTTCAGGATTATGCAGTTTGAGAGCTGTCAAGAAGGCTTGGTACACAAGAAATGGAAAAGCTGACATGACCGTACCAATTTTTTCCCAATTTTTGTATGTTGTTTTCTGTAGGCAAAAGTATTTCACGAGCTGTGGAGCTCAGGATCACACAGTAAAAAAAAAAAAAAAAAAAAAAAAAAAATTAAAAATTAAAAAAAATCGTCATAATAATAAAATTAATAGCAAATTTAAATCTAATAGGATTTCCTTCCTTTCTCATCGATAGAATTATTTTTCTCATTGGTATAGGTCTAAAGTAGATATAAATCTCCCAGGAAATAGTTTTCAACGTTGAACCTCCCAGAGACTTAGATTTTCTCTTGATAGTGTCATATTTCACAACTTTCATAATTTTAGTTTCCTTTTCATAAAAGAGACTTTTCTCTGTTGGCAATCTCCTTTTTGGTTACACAAGAAAGTCAATGTGCTAAGTTGTCATTTAGAAGACATTTTTCACAATGGATCGAGGATTTATAAACACCAGAGAGCTGAATGTAGTAACAGTCAGATGAATAAGGGCACACGCTGAAATTTAGGAGGTAAACAAACCTGAGAACCAGCACCCAAGATGCCACTGGCCCTGTGCCTTCCATTTCCTTTCAGCTCCCTGCAGCCTGGCTGTGGATTGTAGCAGAACGTCAGTTTGCTTTACTGGAGTTGCTTTACTGGGACCATTAAGAGCTACTCGCCTGTCTTGTTATCCACGCTGAGTGAAAACGTTTAAATGAGTTGGATGATTTAGTTAAAAGTGAAGAAGAATATGTGACGTTTATTTTTTACATCTGGGACATTCAAAGTAATGTGTTGTTTTTTTTGTTTTTGGTTTTTGTTTTGTTTTGTTTTTGAAGAGATGATATTTATTACTGATGGACCTCTAGTGTTTACATTCCATTTAATTAGCCAGAAAGTTTTCAAAATAACATTAATATTTAAAATAAGACAGTTTTTCCTAAAGCTTTCTAACGTTGTAAGGACATATTTTTTATTTTTTCCTGAAATTGGATGGTTTATAACTTTTGTAAAGGGACATTCTGGGAATTGTTGTGTGTCTCTTAATGACAGCACTGGTCACAGTTCCATCCTTTATCTTGTCTCCATTCTATAATGCATTGTCAGCAATAGACGCCAGAAAGAATGAAAGACACAAAGATGACAGATGGCGGGATCTTCTATAGCAGCAAGATCTCAGGCAATAGAAATAAGGGTACATGTATTGGGATTCGAAGGCGTGATAAATTTCCAAAGGCTTAAGTTTAATCTCCTGATGACTAAGATGTCTGTAAAGGTAGAACATAAGTCATATGCCCTGAATAAAGATTTTTTTTTTTTTTTTTTGCTTTATGATCACATGTCAAAAGATGGCAGGTTTATCCAGTGGACGTTTGAAGTTGGTCATTTTTATTTATATGGTGAGGATCCGGATAGTAATAAAAAGGAGGCAAAAACAGTTAAAACATTTATGCTCAGCCACTGCAGGATCAAAAACATTTCAGTTGAAATTACAAACGTATTTTCAGTCACTAATTGTTTCATAGGTTTGAGTGTATTAATCATGGAGATATTTTTGTAACATTTCAGTTTTTTGTCCCTTTTTCTGATGCTTTCAGTATAGTTTTCAGTCAATTATTCTTCTTCCACTGGTCTTCATGCATTTTAAATTTAGTCCTGCCTCTTAGCAAATTATCTGTAAGCAAAAAGCTACCAATGATTTTTTTGATATTGTTTAAATGTTTATTTTCATGAAAATGGATGATTAGGAAATTTAAAAATCATTTGAAAGAACTTTTACATTTCCATGATTATTTATTTTTATTTTAGTAATAGAATTTCTATTTGACCAATGGTGACTATGTTGCCTCTTTCTTTTTTTGCCATTTTCCTTGAATTTTTAATTCTATAGAAGCAGAATTTCCAGTAGCATTTTCAGTGTACTTTCTGTCAATGTAGTTATATTGCTATAATGTAAAGCAATTTCTCCTTTCAAGACTAAAGCTTTAGAAGACAATCTCACTGTGTAATCTCAGTCACACTCAGTGACATGTTCAAACGTAGAAAATACAACTAAAATGCTAAGACTCGCATGTAAAGTTTCAAAACCATCTCACAGTTTGCAAAAATTTCCCCAGATTTAGATGAAAGGATAAAACTGCTTAAAGGTGCAATGAAGTGACAAAATGCCCCCGTTGTGCACAAGATTACAAAATTATTGAAAATAAATGTCTGGAAATAATCATTGTTGACCAATTTATCTTTTCAAGTAATGTGTCATTATGATCAATTTTTGAACCCACCAGTTATTTTTCAACTATTTCACTCTGAAATGAATAAAATATGTCTATGCTTGCCAGTGTCAGCCCTGGAATTGCAAAGCCACCAGGAGAGAAAATTTTGTATGAGGGGACTGCTCATAAAAAATTCTGTGGAAATTACCTTCTTCTCTTTATTCATTGAGGTATAGTGTGAAATTACCTCAGGATTCTCAATTTAACTGTATTTCTGAAATGAAAGATGTCTAAAATGGATTGTTGAGTACAAATAGCACTTTTCCAGGAAAGTATGGTTAGAAGGATCCTGATGATGTACAAGAAAAATAAAAAGCGCCTACGTGCCGTTGGTCAGCCTTGTTCCCAGAGGAAGGCAGGTGTGCTCACCAGCGTTCTGGGCATCCACGAGCCCCCTCACATTGACGATGAGGAAAACCATCGCACAGCCTCTTACAGCAGGCAACTAGATGCAGTTCTGAGGGGGAAAAAGAGTTTGATTTGCCAAATGATTGAACCTTATGACCAGCATATTTAACGTAACATTTAAAAAGTCTCAAAGTGGCAATGAACTGGTGGAATGGTGTACGATCTGCTGAGAGAAGGAGAAAGTAAAGTAACTGTAACTCTTTTCACACATATTTTCTTTCAGAATTTAAGCAGTTTAATTTGGAGGAATTGTATAAAATAACCTTGAAATTAATAAGGGTAATAAGTATATTAGTATACTTAAGAATATTATGAGTATTTAATATAGCTATACTAAATATAAAAAGTCCTGAAATAATTTTGTGGCAATAGTTAGGAGAGTTTGTTTTCATTGAATGAGAAAACTCTTTATTTACCAAGTCCGATATTTTGGTGTCTGAATATAGATACCACAAAATTATTTCATAATTCTTTACATTTAAATATTAAATCCACTGCATATTTTCTGTATAAGGCTGGGGACAAGGTGTACTTGTATATAGGTTGTGCTTATGGAACAAGAATAACACTGACCGACGTGATCAACTGCCTATCCTCTGGCACCACTTCCAAATGAGTTTTGGCTATTAAATACACACACACACACACACACACACACACACACACACCCTCAAACCTAGCATCAAAGAGCTATTGACGTCAATTAGGACATTCAGAAGAATGGGCTGTGGATTGTGAATGGAATTGCAAAAACAAATTATGAAACAATTTCAAGCAACGAAGACATGTTGAAAAACTATAAAATCTACTAACTAGCTATTTCAAAGTAGTCACCTTCTATTTTAATAAATAATTTAGATGATTATTCAAAAAAGCTTTATACAATAACATGCTTTCAGGAATAATGGACACAGAAATATAATTCAATATATATTCCTTCTTGAGACAATATGCCAAATTATAAAAGTCAAAATTTTCATTTTTTTAAGATTTGTCTTTAAGGGAAATAATTCAAATATGGACCTTTGAATATAAAGGAGCTTAGTTAATTACCAAATGAACATACAAAAAAACCCTCAAGTCTGCATGTAGGATCTGATTTTCACATGACTACCTGATGTCTTAGTACTCTGGGGCTGCTATACCAGAAGACCATAGACTGGGTGGCTTATAAACCACAGAAATGTGTCTCTTGGCATTCTGGGGGCTGGAAGTCCAAGTTCAAGGCACCGTGAGATTCAGTGTCTGCTGAGGGCTGTCTTCAGGGCTGTCATCAGATGACTGAAGGGTAGGGAGTCATCACATGACTGAAGGGTAGGGAGTGGACTAGGGTCTCTTTAATATGGTACTGAGCCTAGCATGAGTGCTTTCCTAAGGTAGAAGATCTTAGTGAGGTCATCCTAAACTTGAACAAGTAATGTCTCTGCTACATATACTCCTAACATCATCAGAGACTTGAAAGAACTTACTGTGTTTTTATTTTTTTCACATTGCATTGATTATTTATTTATTTATTTACTATTTATTTATTTATTATTAGTCTTGCTGTTTTAGATTGAGGTTCCCCAAACAGGAGAGCCCCTCTGGCTCTAGGTAACAGAGAAGACAGTCTAAGAAAAGGGTAGCTGAAGGTCAGTGACACCGACAACTCTTGCCAAACTGTCCCTTCAAAAAAGAAAAATAAAATAATACCTTTCTTGATAATTTTATTTCTTTTTCTCCTCCCTAAAGTTTGTGCCCAAAATTTTGTTATTATATAATATATGGTATCCTGCTTCATTGTCCTCTCACACCACATTAAAAACTGGATTATCTATTTACAGTATTATATATTAAATGTGTGAATTTGTCCAGTCTAAAAATCTTGTAGTTTTCCTCAGATTGCAGTATTTATTTTTTAAATCCAAATTACATTTAAATAATGACTTTCTTGAGAAACTTGAAGTTCCCATGGATTTCTAAACATAAGAAATTACTTACAAATACTGAGGGATACCTATGATAATAGACTTTTGCAACTTGAAAGGCCATAAATAAACCCCAAAGCAAGTGCTGAATAATATGAGGTATGATCAAAAAAATGGTGAATGTTTAAATGTAAAAACCTTATTACAGTAAAAGACACTTTGCCATTAATTCCCCTTAAAATACTCCCCCTTGCTTCAAACACACTTAAACTATCATTTTGCCACTTTCTGAATCAGTTCTGGAAGTCCTCTTTCATGAGTGTCTTTAGTTACTCTGTCTTGCTGCCTCCATGTCCTGAATCAATTCAAAATGTGTACCTTTCATGGTCATTTTAACTTTGGGGAAGAGCCAGAAGTCACATGGTGCCAGATCCAGTGAATAAGGTGGATAAGGATACACTTTAATGTTTTTATTTGACAGAAATTGCTGTACCAGAAGTGATGTGTGACATGGAGCCTTTCTGTTGTGATCACAAAATACAGTGAATGCTGCTGCCAAGTGCCATCCAACAGAAAGGCAGTGATCTTCAATACGAGAAGCAGTGCATGGAACTTTAGTAACAGTGTGTGACAAGTTTCACCTTGTCAGTTGGTGCAGTCAGTTGGGTGTGAGCTACGGTTGAGAGAAGGTGTGTTTTAAAGTGTGCCGTAAATCATCCTCCATCATGACAAAGTTCCGTGTCACTCATCACTTCTGGTAAATGGCAATTTGAAGTCTACATGTTAAATTATTAAGTCTTTGTATTAAACAGATAATTCTGTTTTCTAACCATTTCAAGAATTGATAACTGCTATATAAAGAATCTCAGGCTTATTGGTAATCAATAACATCACTGTCATAAACCAATCCTGAGTCTAGCAGATAGTGTTGTGCACCTTTACACCATATCCAAAATGTTATATTCCAGTGAATAATTAACTCCTTGGTTAAGAGCTCTACCTACATAAGAACATCTGAAATAACTCAGTATCTTGTCCATCAGTAGGGTTATAATTTATTGATAATTATTAACATGTCTTCTTTTCCCATCCAATGTAAACGTTGTAAGGTCAATTGTATTCATCTTCTGTCTTTAAATCCCGTCAGGTGTTTTTCACAAACTTCCCTTTAACACCCTCACACACAAGTCATCAGGAAGAGAACTGATACCACAAACAGATTTCTTACCAGCTCTTAAATAATTCTTCAAAGGGTAACTCTTTTTAGACACAAATGTATTTTTAAATGTTCTTTAAGTGAGACCTAACTTTATTTATTTATTAATTTAACAAAGAGAGAGAGAGAGAGAGAGAGAGAGAGAGAGAGAGAGAGAGAATTATCCAGTCACTTATTTATCGCTAACCCCCTCCACTATCCAGAAGAAAAGTGTGCATTGCAGGCATTTTTATATTGTGATCTTTTTCATGACAGTCTTTTAATTTTTTTTTGACTCAGAAAAACAGAGTTCTTTCTGTTTTGTGTGAATTTATTTTATTGAAGAACAGTGTAAGTTTCAGATTTCTAGTGTATTACGCTAATGTATATAAAATTCTTAAAATAGTATAAAATTTTAAATGGTTAAAAATTGTCTTGGTATTACATAACAGATTTAATAGTTTTTAGTTTAGAAAGATTTTGTATCAATTTTAGATGATTTTGAAACAATCCCCAAATGCACAAAATTGTGCACAATTATGTAAAACATATAATACCCCTTGATTTGAAAGTAGAACTTTGAAGCTGCATTGTAATATCCATCATAAATGTGTATTATGAATTTAAGAAAAGTTAAACTGTCTGGTGATGTTTTAAACTAGCTTACAGATACCCTTTACTTAAACTCAGTTGGGCATCTCAAAAAATATAATTCATAAAACTGTCATATAATAGAATCACAAGAAACAAACAAAATTGAAACAAACAAAAAAATGAAGATCAATGTTTGAACAGAAAGACTTTTGTGAAGTAAAAACTTTCTTTCTACATGATGTTGGAAAATAAAGCTTCTAAAGTAGACCTTGATTATTATTCTTTTATCACATCAGCAACCTAGAGACCCTATGTCTAAATCCAGGGAATGCATTGAACTTCTCCAGGCAAAGAATAAACTGATGTCTGCATCAGGTCCCTGAGGGATAAGGACTCTCATACATTAAGTCAGAATCAATGTCATTTAGCTCTGTCACTTTCCAGGCAGTATATATAAATATTGATTTCTTTTGCAACTAATGTTTATCCTCGTATGTTTTATTTTTTTCAGTTATAAGTGGATACCAACCTATTAAATACTTGTTTTACAACTTACAAAATAGACTGAAAGAGCTAATGAAAAAAACAAAACAAAACAAAAAAAACAAACACAAAAACAAAAAACCCCAGCCTGCCGGCAACAGTGTATTCACATTATATTGTATTTCACTCAGAAACAATAACACATCCTTGCCCATGTTTCATCAGGGCTCCAGCATACATTGTGACAGTAAAGACTTCTAAGAAGGCGTCTGTGTAATGATGTCTGGAAACGCTCCAGACCAAATCTTCTCTCATAAACAATCCATCTGGTGTTTGCCTGGAAGAAAAACATCAGAGAATGAGACTATAACCTAAGTGTTCTCTCAACTGACCCCCAGAGGGATTTGCAAACTCATTTGCTGCACCTCTGCTTGAATGAATCTTTAATTCAGGTTGGTATCTGTTGGCATAAATCTTCTTTTTTATCCCTTTCAGCAGAGATGTTCTATTTGTGAGATTTTAGCCTATAACCTCATCTGTTTGTCTAAGTTTTAGCCTCTGTTCTTTATTGGATGATAATAAATTATTTCTTTGTAGTACACACACAGTGGAGAAATATCTGCTCTCTGTGAAAGAGGAGAATTCCTCCAGCATGTTTTAAAAGTTTAATTTTGTGGTGCACATGTTTTGAGCTGAGGAGACTGACACAGGACTTCTCCTTGCTGGGTCTCGCCTGTCCTTTTGCCACCTGTCTTCAAGTTATTGCAAGAATGGGATACAGTGGTCCTGGGAAATTTTCTGCTTCCTTTTCCTATTTCCTAAAGCCATGGAAATATACCACGTGCTGAGGGAAATACAATAGATTTTTAACATTTACTTCATGTAATCATCAACCATCTAAAACTTGTATATTTCAGAAGCGTGTGTCTAAAAGTCTTACATCACAAAAACTGCTCAAAAGTAAAGCAGAGTTACACCATTTAGATTTCTGACCATCACAAATTATAAACTCTGTCTTTATATAAACTATTGCCACCATGGCTAGGGTCATAAATATGGAAAATGCATCTTACTCAGTAATGATAACTTTCTTTTTAAGCACTGGTGAGGCAGGCATTTCCTAAATTCCTTCTACGAGTTATCTCTTTAGTTATATCAAAGCAATTTGAGGCTAATACTGTTATTGTCAATCTATAGATAATGAAATGGGAGCACTGGGTCCCAATCTAAGCCCATAGCCACAGGACCCATGAACTCTGGAATTGGAATCCAATCTGAAAAGTGCAGTAGTCATGAGAATTATCTCCTAGGATTAATATTTTCATCTCAAAATTATTCGTACTGATGTGAATTAATGATTCAAATAGTTAATGTCTGGGATTGAAAGAGATCTTACAAAGCGTATACTTTACTCTGCTTGGATGCTAGAATTCCCTCAATAACTGTTTTTCCTTCTAATGCTGTTTATTTCTACAAAGTTTATCTTCACATGCACCCACTCAACCTGTATGCGGGTATCTTCTTAAATATTTATATGCGAATGCCATCTGAAACAATCTGATCTTTCCTTTTCTCATTGAGATCTGTCCCCGACACAGAGCCCTGCCATTTCTGCCCCACCATACGTGTCATCATTTCTGTGATGACAGAGAGCACATCTGTGCCCAAGAAGAAAATGTCAGGATTCTCGTTCCTTGTCAAAAGTGTCAGAAACTGTTGAAGTTGAATCTAGAATCTTAACTTAAGGAAGTGTGTTCTCTAAGAGAGGCTCATCATATTCCCGGTCTTAAAACCACACCAAGGGCTTGCTGCCCCATCTTTCTGCCCCATTAGCTTTAGAAGTGAGCAGCTGTCATGGATGCTGACCACTGGACAAGACAGGAGAAGGCGAGTTGTGCCATTTGCCTGCATAAGGAAGACAATGCCTGGGGCTGCAATAAACTAACCCCCCGGGAAGTAAGATTGCTTGTAAATATTATATTTAATAGACAGTACTAAGAAAAACTTAAAAAATTGTATTAGGGTTCAAAAGTTTTCATTTTTAGTCAGTAAGCTAAGTCCCACCTTGAGTTAAAGAGATAAATTTTTCCAGCTAAGATGTGGGGGAGAGAGAAAAAGGTGGGGGGGGAGGGAGAGAGAGAGAGAGAGAGAGAGAGAGAGAGAGGGAGAGAGAGAGAGAGAGAGAGAGACTCCTTGTAAAGGATGCAGGTATGCAATCTGTCCCTATTGTAGGGAGAAAATACAATATTTCTGAATACATAGGTCAAGTATTCCTGAATGAGATACTATGACGGGTCAAGTCTAAGACTCAGAAATTTTTGTTCAAAAGAGAAAAAAAAGAAAAGGAAAAAATGGATTAAATATGTCTGGATGATTCCGGCTTGTTTTATAACTATTCCTTTAAGGAAGATTTCTGTTTGGATCTTGCCATTTTGTAATTTAGGACAATTGACAATCAGGTGACCAGAGTGAGCTTTGTGTGTCTCAATTGTGATAGAGATCCTGAAGCCAACTGTTTGAGGGCTAAGGTGTATCGTTCCAGCAGGAACCAATTAAGTGGACTTGAACTTTTGAACTTTTAATAACTGGGTGAGGTGGCATCTTCCAATTAGCTTCAAATAAGACAATCGAGTTAGTTTTAACAGTGATTGTTTTTTTTTTTTTTCCTCTGGATGTTCTTCTTCACTCATTCAGGGTTTCCTAATGTTTTCAAATCAGTACACATGAGGTTTTATTGCTGTTTATTTCTTAAAATTTGTTTGTAAGGCAATGGAAAACTCTGAATACAAACATTATTACCTTTTTCTAACATTATTACTTTTAAAAGAGGAAAAAGGGCCTGGGTTACAAGCAATGATCTTACCTAGTAGTTGATGCAAAACTTCAGCTTGTTCATATTTTGACAGGCTATATCAGTGAGTCCAAATGTAAGATGCAGCATGTGGCCACACACACGCTCACGTGCACACACAGACAGGTGCACTCACGTGCATGCCGGCACACATCTGGAAATTTTGACATTCCTGTCTCTGAGTCTCCATGTTCATAGCATCCCATCCTCTTAGGCATGAGACATCTCTTTAAATTTACCTGGCTGTGGGGTCAAATGTGTTTCTAGATTTACAGAAAGATCTACAGATATCACTGGACAGAGTCAAAGTCCAGTATCAATGAGATGTGAGGCCAATAAAAAGAAAAGTAAAGAAAAAGACGGTAGTGGTAAGAGTACACACGCAGAACAACTGAGAAAATGGGGAGGTTCCCCAGAAAAGCCTGGGACCATCTGCACCGGTCATGCCCAGATTTACTCCTGGGCATCTCCTTAACATAGCACTGCTTTCAAACAGAAGCTTCTAGAGGAAAATGTAAGACGTAGAAGGATGTGGAACAGTGTTCAAAGCTGAACTTATCAGAAGGAAGGTGAAAGATCTGGAAACTGTATTGAAGAATCTGAACTTTTAATGTCAAAAGAGAAATAATTTAGTGGGCACGAATAGGGAGGCATGTTTTAGAAGAATACTCTAATAATTAAAACTACTCAATTGGGCTACATTGTAAGAAAAACAGTATCTTAAATTGTTGTAATTATTAACAGTTTCAGTATCTTCACATTAAGCATTTCTTCGCACTCTTACAACTTTATTGAGGCAATGTATGCAGACGTTTCTTTGCTGTTTCACAGATGAGAAAACAGACAAGAAAAATCAGAAAAACCATCATAGGCTTAAATCCCAAACACTGATTTTATTATTCACATCCATGTTTTCTATTCAGTACGTCACAATTGTCCTAAGGGGTCCAATGACTTATATAAGATGATGTGTCTTGTAAGAACCCACAGCTGAGCCGAAGAAGCCATGGAGTGGACTGGACCAGAACACAGACTCTGGCGCTAGGTGGCGTCCATTCAAACCCCTCTTCCAATTACGAGCATTATTATTTTATTTTTTTTTATCATTAGCAAAATGGTGTTGAAAGTTCACGTGCCTGAAAACTGATTGTGAGGATACCAGCTAAGGTGTGGGAAGTGCTCAGCAATGTGTAAGAACTCTGGAACTGTTAACTAAAATAATTACCACTGTCGTCTGGCACACGCAGGCTGCTCACTACATGTGAGCTACTGTATGCAGCCTCCCAAATGTTATCTTGTAGGATAAAATTACACACTGGAGTAGGAATTCTAGAAATACAGGGGTTGAGAGAGAGAGTGGGTAGTAAATTTGAAGACAGTAGCCACCCGAGTTTCCTTTTTACTGTGATATTTCTGCTATGTGCATTATTGTGTTTTAGGTACCAAATAGAAGTTATCTCCCAAGCTAGGTGTTTCCTTGACTTTTTCTTTTTTTTTTCTTTTTTTTTTTTTCATGGCTGGTACCACTCAATGCCACAGATTTCTAAACTAGGTCCAAAGTGCAAGGAGTTCGGGGTGGGGGGCTGGTATGCATGAGAATGCTACTGTAAACCTGACAAAAGAAGCAGATTTTGAAATCTTATTTAGTAATTGCATAATATGTGCTTACTGGAAGAATTTCCTGAAATGTTCAGTTTCGTTCTTAATATTATTTCCAGCCTTGCAGCCTTCTAACACAGTGAGAATAAATTCTTTATATCTCCTTTATTATGCACAGGGCTGAAATTCTCAGGAAAATAACCAAATTTACACATTTGACTTATATTCTCAAAACCTAGGTGAAGGGAATGCGCTTTTCTCCCATGGGATGGAGGAGAAGGAAGGTCGTTTAGTCAGCAAAATAGAGGGAGTGTCCACCTGTTAGGATGTTATGAACTGTGAACGACATGCGCTATATGTGTGATGCTTGTTTTCAAATGCATGGACTCTGTGATATATCCTCAGCTTCATCTGTGCTACAGATTTATTTTTCTCAGTGTTACCAGGAAATAATTAGACTGACCAGAAAACTGGCATCCTGTATTGCCTAGCACCCACGGCCCATTTCAGTGTGCTTCCAACTGTCTGTAGATAGTTTTGAAATAAGTTTAATTATCCTGTTGAACAAGGAAGGTAATGTTTTAGCCAAATAGAAAAGTCCTATGACATAATGACAAAGGATCTATAGTACCCAATATGGGCTCTCCTGTTAGAGGGGCCTGTAAATAATCTGACTACCCCAAATTGGAAGTCCACCAAAATGAATAAAGAAAAAAAAAATAAGACGTGGGAAAAAGCTGATGGAGCAGTGCAGAGACTTTAATGTGGGAGAAAGAAGTATAGGAGACTGATCTAATTACCACTTTTGTGGGGGAGGTGAAATTTCTCATCTACCCTCTTAGGGCCTTCAGCAGGGACCTACGTAAGAGATGAAAAGCATACACATTTGTAATAATTTTTATGCATACCTGAGCACCGTCACAAGAAAAAATGAAGACCCAAAGGAGCAGCGAGGACTGAACACTCTGACTGAGCTGGACAAAGGGTAGTAAATAGTGAAAAGCTGACAAGACAGAGGGTTTTGGAGTAGGGCAGTTAATGAGGAAATGCAACTAAGAAGACAAGGGCTCATTTAACAAATGCATTTCTACAGATTTCTCTCAGCCTCGACATCCTGTCAGTAGTGAGAAGAACGTCTCCCTTCTGCCTGGTGCAGGAAGGGCATCTTTCATGCGGGAGTTTGATCTCCTGCTTTCAGGAAAATATAAACATAAACAGACATCCCCTCTTGCATCTGCTGTTCCTCACGTGCCTTTGACTCCAAATATTTAATGTGTTGAAGTGGTATATTTTTGGGTGATGTGTTCTGAGTCTACAATTTCAATAGTAAACAATAAAAGCACTACCCAGGGTAAGAGCTATCATTTTAATAATAGCTAATAATTACAGAGCATACTTTAGTTGTAATAATGGGTAAAATGATAAAGTGCTGTATTTTTTTCAAATGAGAATACATTATCGTAAGTTTATGAAAAATATTATTTAGTTGACAACTCAGAGACTACGATACTCTCATTACTGGCAGTAACAATGAGGAGTAACATAAAATCTGGCTTGCTTTATATGAGAGTTAAAAGTTGTGCTAATTTCATGGTTTCTCATTTAAGTTGGCACCTGCAAAATATGACAAAATTCATCAAAGATGATTCAATATACGGTGATAAACAACTTTTGGAAGAAGAGTGATGTTTTAAAATTTTTGACATGGCACAATGTTCTGGCATTTGGCATCTGGATGGTTTGTTTGGTTTTTCACTATTCACTCAGAAATGTGTAAGCAAATATTGGTTGGAATTTTGTCTTTATGAGTTTACCTGTATGGTAGTGTCTCATTTTTCTGTTGATCTGGGAAACTTGAATCACATCTTTAAAAATGACAGCGGTGGATTTGAATCCATCAATTTTGGCTGCTTTTAAAAAATTATCTAATTTACATGTATCTCCCGTGCCAGGGGCATGTTTGGAAACAGAAGTGAGAGCAGTGAGCTGGTTTCTCTTTGCTGTGAACGAAGCTCCAGGTTTTAGAATCCCCATATGTGCAGGGTTTTCCAAGCAGATGCATCTGTAGTGGGAGGTGGCCCTACGTGGAGCCAACGCGAATCTTGGCTGTCACTGCTCTTTCTAGAGTGCAGAGTCCATGCTCTTGGCCTCCTGTGGGTAACACCAGTACTAAGAAGAAGGGGAAGAGATGAGCAGCCGCAGAGCCTGCGGCGTCTGGGTGTGGGCTACCCACATGTGTGGGAGACCTCCTGTGGGTGAGATGGCCAGGCAGTAACCTGTGGTTAGGGAGACGCCCGGGAAATGAACCCCGATGGACCCACGATGCCGAGAGTGTTCAGAGCCCTCATCTGTTCTACAGTGGTTTTCTCCAAGGAGGCCATGATGGTCCTTGTTAAAATAAAGGGCTTGTTTTCTTTTCTCTTCAAATATCTTTTCAAGCAATCGTATTTGAAAGTATTTTATGTAGATATTATCACAAATGGTAAATTGATAATCCGCTGTGATCTTTGATCACGTCCCTGATTCATATGGTTTAGCCCTTGATTGTTAGGATTTTATTAGTAGTGTATCATTATTGTTAGTGGTATTTTATTGGTATTATTAGTGTTATTTTTTCCTTACTAAAGAATTACCATCAAAATACCATCACTGAGTTTTTCTCCCAAATCACTCTAAGCTGACTTTTCTATTCTTAAAAATGCCTAAGAAGGGGATTCTATAATCTTATCTGATAACATATATATTCATGAAGTGTTTTGCATTCATGAACTTCTTCCTTATACGGAATCTAAATTGCTTCTCTTAGCAATTATACCCATTTCCTGTGGGTCACTGAAGAAAGATTCAATAGATGGCTGACATTTTCTGTGAAGTGACATGAAGAACAAAACTTGTTAGGAAGTTTTGTGATTTTGAATGATGGAGCAGAACCATGAAGAAAGGACAGAAGTCCATTGATGTTCTATAGATCAATATCAAATCACTTCAAAAAGAGTTATAAGAATGTTCTGGAATGATTAGATTACTCAGTAGCGTAGAGAATGTAATAGAGTTTATTATACTTACTAGCCTTTTTGTGCTTTTTAAGGATTAGCATTTTCTTTGGTTCATCTGCCAATTTATTGATTTAGTAATCTCCTCCATATAAAAACATATCTTGGGGACACATCACTCAGAATGTTAGTTGCAGTTGTTCTGTATTTTTGACTGGCAGGCCTTACATTTAAGTATATAAAGTGACTGGAATTAATTGAAACCATTTCTAGTTTATACAATAAACCTACCGTGTTTCCCCAAAAATAAAACCTAGCCGTACCATCAGCTCTAGTGTGTCTTTTGGAGCAAAAATTAATATAAGACCCGGTCTTGTATTAATTTTTGCTCCAAAAGATGCATTAGAGCTGATGGTCTAGCTAGGTCTTATTTTCGGGGACACACGGTATATAAGAGGTACAATAAAACAAAATATGGTGGATGTTTAAATTAAAAACAAGTATTATAGTAAAAGACACATTGTCATTAATCCCCCTCAAAATACTCTCCCTTGTTTCAAACACACTCATCCCATTGTTCTTGCCACTTTCTGAAGCAGTTCTGGAAGTCCTCTTTTGTGAGTGTCTTTAGTTGTGTTGTTGGGACTGCCTCCATGTCCTGAATCGATTCAAAATGTGTACCTTTCATGGTCATTTTGACTTTGGAGAAGAGCCAGGAGTCGTACAGTGCCAGATCCAGTGAAGAAGGTGGATGAAGACACACCGTAATGCTTTTATTTGACAGAAATTGCCGTACCAGAAGTGATGTGTGACACAGAGAGTAGTCATGATGGAGGATGAAGTAAAAACACTCACGGAAGAGCAATGGGCTAAGTGTGTTCGAAGCGAGAGGAATATTTTGAGGGGAATTAATGGCAATATGTCTTTTATGTAGTAATTTTTTTTTAATTTAAGCATTCACTATTTTCTGTGATCACACCTCATATGCATTTAAATTTTTACCTACTTTTTATAACTTAAGCATTTAAACTCTAATATTGATGAGCTATTAATATAGTTTATTGTCTCTGAATAAACAGAGGGCATAGATTCAAATTCAAGGGAGAATTAAACACTGACTCCTTGATGGAAGTGATGAGGAGAGAAGTAGGGCAGCTATTTCGTTACCAGAGGCAGGGAATTTTGTCTCATCTGCTAGTAATCTTTGGATAAGTTTCCCCACATTAATTTTTAATCTCTCCCTTTGTGTTAAAATAGTTTTGGTACAATTCTTTAAACAGAAGTTGTTGGATCCTCACAAACTTACTCACCTGATTTATTTCAATTGAACAATTAAAAAAAGTTCAACCTTAGATGATAAATAAAACATACAATGTCATATTTTCAGAAATTGCTCCTTTTCCCCATTTGCCAAACAGATGTCATAGACATTTGAGGACAGGAAGGCCACGTGCCAGCACTATCAACAATTCCTACTCCTACCTGTAGTTGCCAAAGCTAAGTCAAATTTACTGTGACTTTACGAGACAGCTACAGAAAAGACACTTTCGAAGAAGCATTATCATTTTAGCTGAATTCATAAATTTTTCATTTATGAAAGTTGCCGTGCATTTACATGCAAATAGTGTCTTCCTTTGATGTCTCACTTTCAGAAGGCAGAAGGGAAATGTTTTGCCCCAGGCATGCCATTTTCCTGAAAAGCCATATGGAACCAGACTACAGAATACTGCATTACTCTTAAAGGATCCCTCTAGTTGGAGTAAGATTAAAGTTAACCACTTTGTAAGCTCGCTCCCACTTATGCTACGATGGTGTATAAGAGCACATCAAAACTAAATTCTTACCGAAAAAGTTCATTAGAAATACGCATGAGAGTGTTTGTGTTTAGAAGCAAAACACTCAAAATTTGGAGAAACACCTATTAGATAAACAGAAGATTTAATGTGAAATATTTTTAATTTTAGAAGTTTATACTAAGTGGTAAAGTTTATTTTACACATTACTGAAGGGAATAGATTTGGAACAATTTACATGATACATTTATATGAATATACACACATACATATGCATTCATTACAGTTTATAGTGTGTAAACTAAAATCAATAGCTTTTAAAGTCTTATTGAATTTCCTCATGTAAATTGATTCGCATTGCTCACAACTTTGTATTTATTTAAATACACAGAAATATTTATGTGTGTTTGGGTATATATATATTATTATATATAATATTATATATATGTGTATATATACACACACACACACACATATATATATATATATATATATATATATATATGGACAAGTAGTAAAATAGAGGGGAAGGTAATGAAAGTAACATGAAAAATATATTATTTCTGGAGTCAGTGAAGACAATAGATTATTTTAATCCAATGTCATCACAAACACTTATGGAGAGATCAAAGAACATGTATTTAAGGAAAATTAAGCAGAACAAAGACAGTGGGGTAATCTATTTTAAAAAATAACGTTTAATAGATAATAGTTCATATTTATACTGATACAGAAAAAGGAAATCATGAGGTGAAGTGGTGGAAAAATGTGTGTACCTATATATCTGTATTTCTATATCCATATCTATATGTGGCAGTTACTAGAATGCACAGCGTGCATTTTTCTCCCATAACCTGCCTTTCTAATATGAATTCTTCCTTAAAAGCCATTGAAATAACCATCTGTCTTTATCTAACCAAAACTGACATGGGGACATTTCCACATTGGATGCGGGAGAACCACACTGCTGGTCCAGACCCCACGTCACTGAGCACTGGGCACACGAGGGTTGGAGGGTCCACGTTCAAGCTCACCCACAGGCCTGTGATGGGCGTACTCGCTGGCTGGGGGCCGGAAGTCCCACTTCTGTGTCACAATGCGCTTTTCGGCAGGATTGCCCGAGTATCCTCCGGTCATGGCAGCTAGATCCCCTCAGAGCAACTGATGACAGAGGCAGAGAGCTCAAAACAGAAGCAGTAGATGTTTTCTAAACTAATTATGGAAGTAAATATTTCATACCTTTGCTCCTTTGTGTTCGTAACAAGAGAGTTGCTAATTTCAGCCCAAAGTCAAGGGATAGTGGTTAAACAAAGTATACGTGCAAAGAGACAGGCAAGACTGGGGCCGTCTTAGAGATCGGCCACCACGGTTCATTCATATTTCAAGTAAATAATATTCAATTACACTGACGCTGATAATCAAAGCCCTGGTTAGTATGTCTCTGTACATTTTATCATGTAAATTTATTCTATTTTCATTTTCTATGACAATTATGCATATATACAATTTAGCTCCAATCTAATTATTTACTAACTTTTCAAATATGGCTTATGTTTACCAATTCATTAGGAATGTGTAAAATCAATGTATTCATGTTTGGAGAATGCCTAGAAACTAAAAGTGACTATTAGGTTGGTGCAAAAGTAATTGTGGTTTAAAAGATTAAAAATAACTGCAAAAAAACCGCAATTACTTTTGCACCAACCAAATATGACGCATTCAAGTAGAATTTTGTAAAGTCTTTAGCATATTCAAGTTTTAGAATTTCTGATAGATGACAGATGCATATAGATGACACACACAGTACTTCCAACTTTATTCAACCACTGAGTCAATTATATTTCTACCTTAGCTTTTAGATCCATTGTGTGTCTTTCTCTCTTCCCGTCTTTGTCTCAGGAGAGGGATCTCACGATTGGATCACCTGGGCTGTCCTGTCTTCTGCTCATGCTTGGGCTGAGCCAATAGGAGATGGCAACAGGACGTCAGAGTATCCTGACTCTCTGGGGGTAGTGCAGGCCTCCCATTCAAAAAAATAGGAAACAAAGAGCCATCAACAATACTAAAGCATAAAGATTTTCTTTAATAATACTGTAATAATTTATAAACTGTGATAAGATTAACAGATACATGAGTAACAATATAAACTTAAACATTACAAAGATATTTTAGCATCATAATTTTACATAATACAGTACAAAATTTTGTAAATGCAGTCCTTAATTGACCATAAGATGTTGTCAGCTCACATTTCTGCAAATATGCCTATTAGATTGTCAAAATTTTTACTTTTAACAGTTTCATTTTTAATTGATATAATTGAAAGTTCTATTTGCTCTTGGCAAATGCTAGGTGAAAATAATGTCTGATAATTTTTTATTCTTAGTGGGATCTTTCTACTGAGCAACTGTTGCTGAAGCTGTTAAGAGTATTTTATAGTCTGGGACAACATTGGGGTAGATTTTGATACTTAATATATATATATATTTGAGTCATCTAGAACTGATCATTCCAGTGAAACAATTTTTCTAAAAAGATAGCATCCTTCGCACAATCAGTTTTGTGTGAGCCTGAATTTAATTTTAAGTGTAAATTTATAATATGAAATTTTTATGGTTCTTTTGACATTTCCTGTAACTTGCAGAAGTCATACAAGAGACTAAAAGTGGCTTCATGATTCATATATAATTCAAAATGCCTCTTATGCATTCTCC
The DNA here is from genome assembly GCF_004115265.2 of Rhinolophus ferrumequinum. Lineage (NCBI taxonomy): Eukaryota > Metazoa > Chordata > Mammalia > Chiroptera > Rhinolophidae > Rhinolophus > Rhinolophus ferrumequinum. The sequence continues at coordinate 2,266,667 of NC_046301.1, read as the reverse complement.
TACTGTATCTTCAATTACAAAAGAAACTTAAGAATTTTCTTCATCATTAATAATTGATTCATTCAAAGCTTGATATGAGGTGAGTGCTATTTTCTGTCAAACGTGATAATTTTTAAATTCTACTTCTAAGCCTGTGGATATTTACTTTGCAACACTGCAGTAGGTTTTAAAACCGGAGATTCTAAACCCTTTAAAGAATTCTAATAAGTCCTTGATATGCATTGTTTTGCAATGTTGGTGTGTACATCTTTTATTTTGTAGTAATTTACTGACAGAGTTTGTTGCCTGCTGTAGCACTGGCACATCCTGCCTGGGTGCTCAGGCTAAACCACAGATGCAAACAACAATGCTGCAAAATATGTAACCTGAAATTTCTAGAACTGAACGGAGAAATAGACAATCTCTATTATAGATGGTAACTTCAACACCAGTTTGTAACTAGGAAACAACTAGACAGATCATCAGCAGTAGACAAAAGAGCTAGAGAGATAACCAGCAAAGATGCAGAAGAATTCAACACCATCAACCGACGGGCTTCAGTCAGCACTGACAGAACACTCCATTCGTAACAGCCGATATTATATAATAACCATATTGTTATATAAAGCAGAAGATGTTTCATTTCTCCTAAAGATCTGTAAGCATCACTTTGGATGTATTTGAAGTAGCAGTATGGAACTTCCTAATTAATATATACTTTAATATGGGGGTCCTCACTGTGCTGAGGCTGTTTATTCATCTCTGTCACTGCCAGGAATATCTTCAGAATATCTGAAGATATTCTCTAAATATAATGAAATTATAATATAATTATAATTATATTAAATTAAATATATAATATATATAATATATATATTATATTAAATATAATGAAATCATAATCTCTAAATATAATGAAACATAATCTATAAAAAATCAAGAGAGACGTGAAAAACACATTTTATCCACAAGTTCACTGAGATCAAGAAAGAAAGAAAGCACTAGCTATGTAGGTATTCAAGCAATAACTTTAAGATATCCATTTTTTGTTGTTGTTGCTGTTTTTCTAGTGCCTAAAAATTTCTTCAACCTTTTGTTAGTAAATCCATTCTTCCTTTTATATACAGTGCAGTAAAAATTCTACTTTCTTTTGTAAGACTCTTTTACATTTTCTCTGATATAAATTGTCCCTTACACATTACTACTTTTAAAGATATCATAGTAGAACTGGACATTCACATACAAAATAATGAATTTAGAAAAGACTGTACACCCTTCCCAAAAATTAACTAAAAATGGTTTATAGACCTAAGGTAAAATGCAAAACTATAACAGTCCTAGGAAATAACATAGGAGTAAACCTCGATGACCTTGGATATGGTGATGACTTTCTAGATCTAGCAAAGGCAGGATCCATAAGAGAGTTGAGAAGCTAGATGCCATTAAAGTTGAAAACTTATGCTCTAAGAAAGACAAGGTCAAGAGAATGAGAAAACAAGCCACAGACCAGGAGAAAACAATTGCAAAAGACACAGCTAATAAAGACCTGTCCTAAAAATTCTACAAAGAACTCTTAAGAGCTAGTAATAAGAATATGAACAACCCAATTTTAAAAATGGACAAAAGTCATGAATGGTGACACCTATCAGAACGGCTGAAATCCGAAACACTGCCAACATGAGACACGCGTGAACATGCAGGTCCTTGGGAATTCTCCCTCACGACTGGTGTGACCCAAGGTGGCACAGCCACTTTGCAAGACAGTGGCAGTAAACTGATGCCACGCTTACTGAACAGCCCAGCAGTGCACGGCTTGATACTTACTCAAAGGGAATGAAAACTTATGTCCACACAAACACCAGCACAGGGGTGCGTATAGCAGTTTTATGAATAACTGTCACAGACTTGGAAGCAGTAAGATGGTCTTCGGTAAGTGAGCGGATACATAAATTGTGCTATATACAGAAAATGGATTCGTATTCAGTACTAAATGGAAAGGAAGGAGAAATGTCAGATGCATGTGACTAGGTGAAAGAAGCCAGTTTGCAAGGCAACATATGGTATGGTCCCCTTATGTGACATTCTGGAAAAGGCAGAATGATGGACATAGTAAAAGATCAGTGGTGAATGGGCGGGGCGGGACGAATGGGGGCAGCACAGAAGAGTTTGCGGGCAGTGACACTGCTCTGTGTGACACTGTAATGGGGGGTGCGCGTCATTAGACATTTGTCCAAACCCCCGACATGCACACCGTGAGGAGTGAAACCTAACATAAGCTGCGGACTTTGGGTGATGATGTAGCACGGTAGGGACTTTGGTGTAATAAAAATAGCACCGTGGACTGACACATCCCTAGTGCAAGGGGGCAGGGCTACCAGGGAGCCCTGTGCTCTCCACTCAGCTTTGCTGTGAAGTTAAACGGCTCTACAAGTAAAATGTATTTAAAAAAATAAATAATTCTGTAACACTCGCCCCACCCACCTCCTCATTAATCTTCCTTCCACATCCATGATTATCGGGAAAGAAAACACAGAACTTCATACATTAAAATTCATGATGAATGCTTCTACTTGCCCTCATCTGAAAAATGAAACCACGGGGAAAAGACAAATGCCCGAGGCCCCACAACAAGTGAATGGTCAAGTCATATTTAAAATCCCAGTCTCCTGTGATGATGGTCTAGGGAAGATGTTGACGAAAATTTGCCTTCATTGGTTGATGTGAGGCTTTTGTCTATTAGCTTTTTTGTCTGTTCCTGTATGTGAGGTGATTTCTGTGTTGTGATCGGGGTTGAGTAAATTCCCCCGTTGGTCTCATTCTCCTGAGCAGGGGAGACATGAGATGATGTTTGCTCTTCTGTCTGTGCTGTGAGCTGATGGTTAGCTTAGGGTTAAAGAAATTTTTGATCAGGTGTTGAGAGAATTCCCTCTTTGTTCTGTCTGTTTCGCCCACATTAACAGATAAAGTAAACAAATAGCTAAGTTATATCAGGACTACGTGACAGGCACGTTGCCAGGCTCTGGAAGACCTTGGGCTGATGGTCCCGAGCAAGAACAGTAGATATTGCTTGTCCAGATGAACTAGCCCTTCAGCTGGATAAGTAATATATTTTCTATTTTTTTATCATTGACTGTGGGACCCTCCCGGAACTGGCTATTCCTTGCGAGGGGTGGTAGGAACACAAAAACTTGGCTTTGGGGTACATCTAAAGAGATATATAAGACAGACCTCAGGTGGATTGATATTGATTGATTGTTGTTTCAAGAGATTGCTATGCAGAAGATTTGCTGTTTCAGGACTGCTTTCCAGGATTGGGTTGTTTCAGAGTAAGAGATCGGAACTCGCCTCAATGGGCAGTAGAGACTTCTTTTGTTGGTGAATTGTCATCATTGTAGCATCTTTGGGAACTTGTACGTAACTTGCAGCTTGCAGTATCAGAAGACGCCCTAACTTCTAACAACAACAGCAACAACAACAACAGCAACATTCTTCAGATTGTTAACACCTTGAAAACTTGTACACAGCTTATAGCATCAGAAGACGCCCTGACTTCTAACAACAACAACAAAGACAACAGCAACATTCTTGGGAACGAGCAGACGCCTGAGTTCCTCTCAGCTACAGACCTGGCAGGTTTTGACTTATGACTTTTTCGGTGCTGTCACCCCCCCTCCCCCCCAACCCCCACCCCACTCCCGGTTTGGTGAGCTTGTGGCATCTACTGTAATAGTTACTATCCTATAGAGCTTATTACTGCTTTTGGATACTCCTTACTGATGTTATTTGTGTATTTAGCCAAGTGATTTTTGATCAGTAGTAAACATATGTTGGGATCTCTTAAACTTATATGTATCTGTGCTCCTTTGACGTGACATTGGTGTCAATGTATATAGTTTAGTCTTAACCACCTTTACTTTCTGTCATTAACATATTCTATTAATTGCCTTTGTCCTTTGCTATTGCATATTGCTAAATACACTGATTAGATATTAAATAAATTCATTAGCCCCACTCTAGCTTGTGTCCCTCCTCCTTTTCCCCACTTGTCATCACACATGGGTTTGATAATCTCTCATTTTAACAAAGCATATTTTGAGTTATGTAATATGTTTCTTATGTAAAAAGATATGTTGTTTTATTTCCAAAAAAAACCCACAATGATGCTAGTTCCCAAGAACGCTGCTGTTGTGGTCTTTGTTGTTGTTAGAGTCAAGGCGTCTTCTGATGTTATAAGCTGCAAGCTGCATGTAAGTTTTGAAGGTGTTAACAATCTGAAGAATGTTGTTATTGTTGTCGTTGCTGTTGTTGTTGGAAGTTAGGAGTCTTCTGGTACTGCAAGCTGCAAGTTACGTACAAGTTCCCAAAGACGCTAGAAGGATGACAATTAGACTTAGAATCTCCATCCTCACTCTCACAACTGCTCCTCATCTCTCTCTCTAAGGAGTTCCTTTCAGGATACACTCGTGCCCTCATTGGTGTTTCCTCGCATTTCTGTGGCTCCCATCAGCCAAACCCAAGCAGTGCATCGAGCTTCTTTTGGGGTGTGACTCCCTTATCTTCAGTTCTTTGAAGACATGCCCCAAATTGTTTCCGCGCATAGCACCTTCTAGACTTAGCAGTTTTCTGTTGATTTGCTCCCTGTATCCTCTGTTGTTTTATTTTCCACTCTGTTTATAATCTTGCTGTATTTCTTGTTATTGCAAGGATTTAACATGTGTATGTGTACTTGTACATATACATATGTGTATTCACATGTGTGCACATGTTTGTTATATTACTCCATTTGGAGAATAAAACTCTATCCACTTTATTCTTCCTACAACTTTCCCTACCAAATCACTTGTGATTAAAATATGCATGTGCGTAACTCTCTTTCAATCGAGAAGATGCCACTTCATTTATTCAACCCCCAAATATGTGTTAGATGCCTCCTTCCTACTGGGGACTGTTCTGTCTGCCAGGGGAGCAGAATGTGGCTGGAACCCAACGAGCAAGGGGAGAGAGCCCAGAAGGAATTGGAAAGGCAGGACTCATGCAAGGTCATGAAGGGCGGTGAAGACAGAGTAGGCGATGGAATTTTAATGCAGCATGAAGTAAGCTAACCTGCATTTCCAAAGATTACTCTGCGTGTTGTGTGGAGAACGTCTTAGCGTTGTAAGTGGAAGCCTGTTGTGACAGTCCAGGCACTGGCCATGTGTCCTGGCCGAGGTGAGGACAGTGGGGAGAGAGAGAGGTGTGGGGTTTGAGCGGTGAGAGCTGCTGCTGGGTTGATGGCTGTGGTAGGTGGAGTGGGAGCTGCGTGATGGTGAGAGTGCATCACTGACTTCTCGGTTTCTGGCTGGAGAACCTGCATGGTTTTAACAATACTTTATATTGAATCACACTTCACTGTTTATATAATATGTGGTTTCATTTGAAAGACAAACAATAACTGATGTATAGGTTAATTTTCCAATGCACATAAGGACACTGCAGTTCGGACAGGTAGTGTGTTTGTCAGTCACACAGATAGTCAACAGCAAAACCCACACCTGTGTTTTGGGATTCCAGCCACAGCCTCCCAGGGACGTAACGTGCTACGTCCAACAATCCAACCATCTTCTTCTTCAACAGCAACAAAATCGCACGCAAGCTGGTCAAGTGGGTGGCTCAGGGAAGGAGGGGAAAACTAAATGGTTTCTCCAGCAGTTCAATGATGAACAAGGGCAGGAAGAGAGGAAACTAAGTCAGATTGAATTGCAAACCTTTTTTGAGCTATTTATTGACTATATTTCCTGTAAAAGCACAGTGCCTAAAGCACACACCGGTCTTATGAACAATTTCAGAAAACACCAAGGCTGCTAGGAGAGTTTAGTTGCTAAGATCCATTTCTGTCTCCCTTTTGACTTTTCTGTTCTGTAAGCATTTTTGGACCCCTCACTGGCATAGCACTACAGTTAAATAATCCATCTCATCATGTCCAGTACTGGAACATTTTGCTAGAGGTGGAAATTTTTTTACATGCTAAAATTTCTTATTTCAACACAAAAACTGAACATATTGTTCAAAACCCTATATCCTGTGAAATGATTGAAAGAAACTGTGATCATTTGGAAATAAAGTGTCTTGGATTTCTATAGTCTCAACCAAACAAATAAAGAAAACCATTTCTTGACTCAGCTAAAACTAAATGGATTTTAGATAAAGAGAGTGGAATGTCAGAGAAAGCAGATACCGAGAAGTTCTATTTGGGAAGAGCTAGATTTTCATCAGCTTTTATCGTAACACCACCAAAGGAATCATTTATGCTCATAAAGAATGTACTGTGTTTGGAGGAAGTGAATAATACATATGAAAACAGCAATGATGTGATTTCAGGTACGTTGTTAGGAATAATATTAGAGATTCTGAATGCAAATACTCAGAGATTTAAATAAAGTTATTGGAGTTTTTGTAAATTATAATGGATGAAAATATTTTGAAGATGTATATAACTAAAGACAAATGTCATACAGATTAGGAAGTAGACTTCATGCCTCAGAATTAGAAAATAGGAGGAGCACAGTGACAGATTAATAAAAAAAATAGCTGAACATTATTAGGCATTACCCTCTTTATATATTCCAATTTCTTTCTACTTTTCAAAAATTTTGAAAAAAATTATACATGCACAGCATTATATTTTCCTGTCCCAGTCTAATTTTATCTATTCCATATCTAATTCTAAAAATGGTTATTTACTTACCAATTGTTAAAAAGCCATTTCTCCATGTCCATATAGCTCATCTGGGGTCACTTACAAATTGAGATTCCTGAATTTCATCAGAGAATTAAGGAAATAAAGGTAGGATTTAGCCATTTAAAAAGTTACTCTAGTGATCTGGGCCTCACTCTTGGAAATCACTTGTTATAAAGATACTATGTGGCGATTTTACATCTCTGTGTCATCACTGATATTTGGTGTTATCCAACTTTTAAACTTTTTCAATCTATTGAGTACAAATAGCTATGCCACTACTGTTTTAGTTAGGATTTCTAATATAAGCAGTGAGTATGTATGTAAATCTCTTCTTATTCTTTTTAGTCATCTGTTTTTTCTTTTGCCAATTGCAAATTATTTATGCCTTGAATTTTTTCTCTTAAGTTTTCTCTTTCTCCTTGATTTGCAAGATTTTTTTCTTGATAGTATAGATACTTATTCCTTTTCATATTTTGATATGATTTGGGGACTCTTTTTTATAAATTGAAGACAAAGAACACTGCAGGAATTCTGCTAAATATGTCTAGAGACCTTTGTTTTCCCCAAGTGTATCTATATCATTTCTGTCCTTGTCACCTGTCGACCCTACTGAACTGTATGTCCTATGTGGACAGGGTTCATACACGATTCATCTCTGAAATTGACAATGTTTCAGACCGTACTTACAGCATTTAATATTTTGACGTAAGTAATTATGTTCTCAGCTGATAGGTCATTAAACATTACATTTAAATAAAGATCATTTTGTGACTTTTAGCAAATAACTTAGAAGAGTTCAAAAATTAAGTGACAGTGTGATAACAGAACTTCCAATCTGCTTGTTTGTACGAATAGGTTTTCTCAACACTGATTTTTTTAAAATAAAAACTTATAATAGAATTATGTAGTTATATGTTTAGGTTTAAAAAGTCATCCATGCCTAAAGACTTTATTGGAAATACCGCTGGATTCTCACAAAATATTAAGATGTGTGAGAGGATTACATTTTTTAAAAAGCTGGATCACATTTATTAATGTTACGGTGTTATTTTAGGATATGAGTAGATTCTATCATAGCAGAGATAAGTTCTACCTAAAATGTTTTTAATAGCTGGCTATTAACATTTTCTTCTCATGGTCTCCTAAGTAACATACATAATTTTGTTGTGATTCAGGACTCATCAGTCATTTGACAAATGTCAATATAATGTGGTTATGTGTCTGTTGGGTTGGAAGAGACTTGAAAAAAGATTACATTTGGAGATTCCACATCTATTATTTTGTAAGAAATTCTACTACCCAATGAAACCAATTATTGAAAAAAGGTATTTTCAGATTGTTCGATTAGTCGCAACAATTAATCCTAAATATGTATTTTATATTTAAGTGCTAAATATATTAAAGTCCATTTATCTAACAAACTATCTGGTAAACTGTATTATTTTTGTTACTACAAGCAGGAAAACAAACACTATATTTGTATGTTTTGATATAAAAGATTGTTTTCATTTTCCATGACAACATGAACATTTTCAGTGCTTCTTACTGTATGTCATCAGGGTTTTGTCGCAGAAAAAGGAACCTACTCTAGTTATTTTAAGTAAAAAGGTATTTAATAATAGTATTTAATTGCTTATGATATTTTTAGAAGGGTAGAGGGATTGGCTGTAAGCTACTGTGTTCCCCTCGCCGGACCATCAGCTCTAATGCATCTTTTGGAGCAAAAATTAATATAAGACCTGGTCTTATTTTACTATAAGACCAGGTCTTAATATAATGTAATACCGGGTCTTATATTACTTTTTGCTCCAAAAGACGCATTAGAGCTGATTGTCCTGCTAGGTCTTATTTTCGGGGAAACATGGTACATCTCCAAGAATGAATGCAGGACACTTGGGAGTGGCCTGGAGAGCTGTCCTTCTGGCTCTAAGGGAAGGAGGGGACACAGGTGACTTCCACTGCCTGCGTTGAAATGGCTTCATGACCCCCCGAAAGTAGGAGACTGGACACTGAAATCCTGCTTAGAAACAAGTTCTTCCCACAGTTGAACTTGCCACCAGCAAAACAACCAAGACAAAGTCATTCCTACCTTCCAATCTCAAGTGAGTCCATGGAACTGACAGAAACCAATCGGCTGATAAGGAGGCTGGGAAATACTAGTAACCTTACACCCTCTCCAGGACAAGAAGGCAAAATGAAGAAGAAAAAAAAAGGTGTAAAGATGGAAAACGAATGCCTCATATTAATCATAATCTTAAATTATTTTTATTTCAAATTATTACTGATTGAATGGTCTTTTCTAAAGTAAAACAACAAATTGAAAATAAGAATAACCAAGTATCTTGAGGGGTAACTGGAATTTCTCTAATGAATTTTATGAATGAAATCAGATAGTTTTATTCAAGAGGAAATGCTTTTACTGACGTACATGTAAATGCCATTCAAATTGTTAAAGAGCCCACATTTTCTAACGTGCTTACCCCGGCCTACATTCTTTTTCTTTTCTTCTTTTTTTCTTCTTTTTAGTATTAGTTTCAGGTATACAAACAATGTAGTAGTTAGACATTTGTCATTTATATCCCTCACACAGTGACAACCCTCCTCCCCAATCCACTATCCCTCTGACATCACAGACAGCCATTACATTTCCACTGTCTCTATTCCTAATGCTGTACTCCACTTCTTGTGACTATGTGTGTATATTATATATATATATAATTGTAGTTGACATTCATTATTGTTCAGCTTCAGCTCCAGGTGTACAGTGCAGTGATCAGGCATCTACATCTTCCCTGAGGTGGTCTCCCTAATGAGACAAGTGTCCATCGGATACCCTACAATATCTTTACAACATTATTGATTACATTCCCCAAATTGACTTTCTTTCAACAGGTGTTAGAAGTTAACTAACCATTGAAAAAGCCTAAGGATGAGCTCCATTTGCTCTAGCCACTTACACAGTCGGGGCTTTCCAGGAGCCGTTACACTTTGAAAACATCAGAAAGTGGAAAAAGGGATGTGAGGGTGAAAAGCAGCAGAAGGAAAGCCCCCAGATTAGGAGACGCCCTCAGCCGGCAGGGACAAGGCCCCAGGTGTGTCCTAGGGCTCATCTGATGTGGCTTCTACCCCACCCAACTCAGTGCCTCTCTGGCCGTGAGGGATCCAAGTCTTTCCAGCGCATTCCTTCTTGTCTTGTGTAGGCTTCTGTATAGCACGAGGCAGCTGAGTGCAGTTCTTAAGCTCACAAACACTAGAGTCCACCCGCCCACATGTGTCTCTTAGGTTTGACTGTTACTAACCATATTCTCTTGGACACATTGATTATTGTCTGTGCCTCAGTTTCTTCATCTGTAAAATGGGATAACAGCCCCAATGACAGGATTGTTGTAGTAAATGTTATAATCTGTGAAGTTCTTAATATAGTGAGAACTCAATAATTAATTTATATTTATAATAGCAATAGTAATCAATAGTTACAGTAATTCAAAAGACACATTTTCTCTTTGTCTTTAAGAATAAAAGTGTTTTGTAGTAGACCCCAAGTACATTCAAAACAGATGTTTATATATTCATTGATTTAGTAATTAGTATTTATTAATCTATCTCAGAAATGTAAGTAAAATTGCATTAAATTCTATCAATACACAGTCACAGTCATACATACCATAAAAAGCATGTAGTATTTATTTAACCACTAAATTTATTTCAGTATTTATAATTATAATCAATAGTGAGTTGATTAAGTGATGAGACACAGATGTTTAAAACATTCAGGTATTATTTATTTCAATGAGATATAGTGTTACAGTTAGCATATTTCTAGAACATACATGCATTTCTTACTAAATTCATTATATGAGGTAGAAATTCACCAAAAAGCACTAGATTCGTAGAAACTTTACGTATGAAAGTTAAGCTCCAAATTTGTTTTGCTATATATATCATAAAACTTCCTTGAAAGTACCAATATTTTTAAGAGACAGCTATTATGCCACCTAAGGTCTCTATGCGTCTGTATGTAGTCAAACTGTAGCATAAATCATATTATCACAATTTTTACCATGGTTACAAAAAGTGAGTATTAATCAAAGCTATGAGTTCAGAAAATTGCATTGTATAATGTAGAAATGTATAAATGATGAATAAATGATATTTACAAATGATTTATAAACACTTTAAATGAATTAATAATTAATGCCAAATGTTAGTGTTGTCCATCCTTTGAAAATAAAATAAAACCTAGAATTTTAATGTCGTAGTATTTAAAGGAAATTGATTTTAAATGACACAGCTGATAGGCATTTTTATTCTTTTTTATGTACCTGATTTCAATAATTGCTTCATTTACACTTTTAAAAATCTACCATTAGAGAAAGTTGTTATTATTAATATCTTAAATACACACATATTAATGTTTTCCAATCATTTCCTCATTACTTTCCTTTGTTTTTTATTGTTGAAAGGTGGTCTTTTGGTGCTAATAAGCTGGAGGAAGTGATATGCAATGAACCCATATATAAACCAATAACGGATGGTTTAATTGGAGTTCTGCAGACATCATACAGCCAAGTCTGCAGAGGACTGTTCCAGCCCAACCTCATGTAGAGAGAAGTTTTATTGACTACACAGAAAGGGGCACTTTTTAATCATTTTTACATCACTGTGCTGCCTGAGGCTTCAACATCCATTGTATGGGGATTATCAACTTTGCTTTCAACTTGGCTCCTAAATTGATTCTTGATATATTATCAACAGAGGCTCTGGAAGGTCGATCACAACTACTGAGCCATATTAACATTAACTGACTTATTTTTAATTGTTCATGTCACGGCTCTCTGATGCTGCTAAATCCAAATTTCTTTTCTATCAAATAAGGCTCAATTTTGTTTATGTTGCAGTAATTGTCCCCACATGGTTCCTGATCTGCTCTGTCCTTTACATTATTTTCCTTACAACTTCCAGTCCCAACCTCCACGTTTACTGATCCCTAGAAACATTTATCCTTCCTATAACCTTATTAGTTAATAACATTTTTAAAAATAAATCATTAAAATTGAGAGATAAAACATATTGTATGTATAAAGACATGCATACACACACAGACACACACGTTTTTATGTGGGTACATCCTTTCAAAATCGAGAGTGGTTTAACTCTGTACACATAAGAAAAATTATATTTAGTGTTTTTAATGAAATAATACATTTTAAAACATAGTTTAGTATTTGGTGTATTGCATAGATAAAAATGTTATACATATTTGAAATATTCTAAATCTATTCCCTTATTTTATGTCACTGAATCGTCGATGACAGAGAGAGTGAGAGGGAGAACACAAGAACATAAATAATATACTAATTTGTGAAAAGCCTGGTTTTGGACTCAGAAGACCTGATTCCAAAACTCTGATTCCTCACTACCTAGTTATATCTTTTATTTCATATTTTCTCTAGGCCCCTCAGTTTTCACCTCTTCAAGAATGAAAACACATATAACCATTAACGATGTCTTATAGAAACTTCCAATCCCAATATGACAATATATTTGGCAGTGGTCTGTAAACGTTGGAGGTTATAACATGTGTGTGTATACACATTGTTGATTCTCAAATACATATGTAAATACATATATTTTTCAAAGTTTGTATAGAAGTGACTTTCAGGTTCTGTAGATTTTAGTTTCATGACTACATGCTGCTGGTACAGCTTCTTGTGAAAGAAAACAGCAGCCATGCCTAACCCATTCCCAAGAAACGTGGTTTTAAGGCTGCTGGCATCACTGGGACCTGTCACTTTATGTACCGCAGGGATTGGGTTGGCTAAGTGCAGGGACAAAAGGCTTGGTGAGAGTGCAGCCTAAGACATTTGCAGGACTGTGTCCTGCTGGGGTTTCTGTGGGGCAGCCATGGCCCCGGGGCTGCCGAATTCATCGTGCACCATAGACAGAGAACCGGATTACACCCGGAAGCATGCGGTGCTGGGCCAGCGTGGAGCCGACATGCTCAGGGGCTTGTCTGAGCTGCTGGAGCCAGTGTTCTTAGAACGTGTATCTTCCCATAAAATTTTTGCTACTTTTCCAATAATGTACCTTTATTTCATTTGATTCAAGAAGAAAGTTGAATCTAAATGAGAAAATTGAGATGTAAAAATAAATGCTATGCAGGGAAGAAGAAAACAAGGCAAGGGACATGTGGGTAAATTTAAGTACCTTGGACTGTGTAAAACCGTAATAGTGGACTGGAGGTGACTAAATGGTACATAAGTATGTGATCCTGGTCTGTTTTTAAGCAGGATAAAAATAATGATTTACTTGGGAATTTGTTAGAAAAATAAAACATAAACTATGAATGCATGTCGTAAATGTATCAGTTACCACTGAAAATAGATTTAGAATTTATTTGTTTTAAACCAATAGAGTAAAACATTGGAAGTACTATGAAATGTGTTCAATATCACAGAAAGCTCTCATTCAAAATGGCACTGCAAATTCACACCTTGGACCCTGCCACCTGCCTGGTGCTCATAGTACAGTGCGAGGATGGATACGTATAAAATGCCAAAGTTCAGAAAAGATATATCCATACTCCAAACCGAAATAGATGTCTTTATGGACAGATATGCAAAGGAGGACATAAAGCTGGCTGTCAGGGCCTGTTATGTAGAAACCAGGCCTCTTCCCTCTGAAAGCGCAACAGAGCGCAGCTCCTTGCATGGCCTCGGGTCGGGGGGTCGCCTTTCTCTTTCCTCTTGACGATGATGACCTAATGGAACTTTCTGTACTTTGCCACAGTCTCTTAATTGTCTTTAGAAAGTTCCTGCGTTGTCCTGGAGGCATGTTTAAAATTTTGTAATTTCTATTGGTTTCCCAAAAAAGTTACATTAATTTAAGATAATAAAAGAAACCACGTGACTCACCGGCTTGTGAGAAATTAACGTCAGGTTTCCTTTAATGATCGCTCACTTTGCTGCACACTCACGTTCATCTCCCCTAGCTCATGACGCATGTGGGCAGCAAGTGGTCAGACTGCTAGTGACTCGGAGCCTCGTGTTTCCCACTAACCTCTCCTAAAATAGGCAGGACATTTTAGTTGACAAAGCGAGTTAATAACTGAAAGTGAGATGTAGAATTGATTCATCATAGTGAACATTTTTTTTAACAAATGCATGACTATTTTATGATGATTTGTACCATTGAGATTTTTTAATCTAAATTATTTTTCAGAGTTTTTAATCTAAAATTAACTTGAGAAGACCTGTACATCTATGTAATCCGGTGCTTAAAATTCGTAGGACGCATCGCCCAAGTGAAAACTTAACCCAGCTTCCACCGTTGTATGACTGACTTCCTGTTAGCAACTCACCCACATCCCTCTAAATAGAATGGCCACCAGACCCTGCAACCACTTTTCTACTTTCTGTTTCTATGAGGTCCACTTTTTTAAAAAAAAGTTTTTTTAAATTCCGCAAATAAGCCATGCCATACAGTATTTGTCTTTCTGTTCCTGGCTTACCTGACTAGGCACAATGCCCTCCAGATTCATTGATGTTGTCACAAATGGCAGGATTTCCTGCTTTCCCACGGCTGAAAGTTATCCCATTCTGGGTGTATATGCACACTTGTGTGTGTGTGTCCTATTGTCTTTATCCACTCTGTTGATGGACACTTAGGTTTCCATGTCTTGACTGTTGTAATAATTCCACAATATACATGGGAGGAAAGGTATCTCTTTGAGATTGATTGTGTTTCTTTGGACTATAGACCCCAAAGTGAGACTGTTGGATCATAGTGTAGTTCTATTTTTCATTTCTGAAGGAACCTTCCTAGTGCTCCCATAGTGGCTGCGCCAGTTCATATTCCCGTCAGTAGTACACAGGGTTTTCCTTCCTCCACATCCTGGCCAGCGTGTGTTATCTATTTGAGGTTAGTCATTCAAACAGGAGATGCTGCCTTGTGGGTCTGATTTGCATTTCCCTGATAAGTGATACTGAGCTATTGTATTATATGTACCTGTTGGCCATTCTATGTCTTCTTTGGAAAAATGATTGTTCAGGTTCTTAGGCCATTTTTAATTTGGTTATTTGTTGTTGTTGTTTTGTTGTTGTTGTTGTTGTGTGAATTTCTTGTATGTGGTCTGACAATTAAGTTTGCAAACTTGTTGCAATGATGTTGCTAAAGTTTTTTGATATCAGAGGGATTATTCATTACAAATTTGTACCAACTGGACAAACAGTTAACTAATTTACTATTTGGAAGTGCTGAAAATGCTGCATGAGAAACTTAGACGACCTGAACTTTTCACCAACAATTCATGGCTCTTGCGTCATGACAATGCACCAGCTCACACTGCGCTGTTTGTGAAGGAGTTTTTAGCCAGTAAACAAATAACTGTGTTGGAACACCCTCCCTACTCACCTGATCTGGCCCCCAATGACTTCTTTCTTTACTGGAAGATAAAGGGAGTATTGAAAGGAAGACAATTTGATGACATTCAGGACATCAAGGGTAATACTATGGCAGCTCTGATGGCCATTCCAGAAAAAGAGTTCAAAAATTGCTTTGGAGGGTGGACTGGGCACTGGCGTTGGTGCATAGCTTCCCAAGGAGAGTACTTCGAAGGTGACTGTAGTGATATTCAGCAATGAGGTATGTAGCACTTTTTCTAGGATAAGTTAGCGAACTTAATTGTCTGACCATGTATATGTTAGATATTATCCCCTTATCAGACATGTAGTTTTCAAATATTTTCTCCCATTCCACAGGTTGTGTTTTCATTCTGTTGACTATTGCTATACTGAAACAAGTCCCACTTGTTTGTTTATTTATTGCCTTTGTTCTATGTATCAAATTCATAAAATCATCACCAAGACAA
Source organism: Rhinolophus ferrumequinum (assembly GCF_004115265.2). NCBI lineage: Eukaryota > Metazoa > Chordata > Mammalia > Chiroptera > Rhinolophidae > Rhinolophus > Rhinolophus ferrumequinum. Next base: position 2,251,101 of record NC_046301.1, on the reverse strand, counting down.
ATGTCAAGGAGCTTACCCTCTATGTTTCTCTTAAGGACTTTATGGTTTCAGGGCTTACTTTCTGGTCTTTAATCCATTTGGAGTTGATTTTTGTGTACGATGTAAGACAGGAGTCTAGTTTTATTTCTTCGCATGTGGTTGTTTTCCCAACACTGCTTACTGAAGAGACTGTCCTTTCCCCATTGTACGTGTTGGCTGTTCTGTCAAAAAGTAATTGACCATGATTTTATTTCTTGGCTCTTTATTCTGTCTTATTGATCTATGTGTATTTTTTTTAATGTCAGTATCATACTGTTTTGATTTCTATAGCTTTTTAATGCAGTTTGAAATTAAGAAGTGTGATGCCTCCAGCTTTGTTTTTCTTTTTCAAGATTGCATTGGCAATTTGGGGTCTTTTGTGGTTCAGCTTTTGCTGGTCTGGAAAATTCTTTATCTCTTCTTAAATTCTGAAGAACACCTTTGCTGGGGGAAGCATTCTTGGTTGGCACCTTTGACTGACATTATATAGAGTCTTAGATTTGTGACCTACAAAAGGGAAGAGAATGCATGTTTATTTTAAATATCCTTGAAACATTTAACAAACCCAGAAAATTAAAATAAAATAAAAAGTGTCTAAAATATAGTCCACATAAAAATGTAATAAAGAAATCAATAGCTAAAGTTTTTAAATGGCCTCTCTAGAAATTAAATATTAGTCTCAAAAATCAGTCACAGCAAAGAAGAAATAAAGAATTCTATTACTGAGATGGCAAGGGCAGTTAGACTACATTATGTCCAAATGTGTTTCAACAAAAGTTGGGTTCGTGGGTTTCTGGTTTTCAATATTAATCTCAAAACAATTTTTAAACAGACTTAATATTCAAATTAAAGAGTTAAGAGACAATGTTACTGCAACCCAGGGAAAGGAGAAGGAAAATATTAGATAATAAAGCTGAAATTAGTAAAAAATGAAAAAGTAATAGAGGAGAACTGACAAATGTAGAACCGACCCGTGGGTGGGAATCAATGAAATAAAGCAACCTGGGTTTCTGTTTCATCTCTCCACAGATATGTGATTTTTGTGAAGGTTTTTAAATAGCATTTCTTACCATTTCTTTTCCTGTTAGACCTCAGCTCAGTTAACGTCATTCTCCCTTTCCCTTGGTGGAAATTTCCTCTGTAGATGGTGGAGAGGAAAAACTCTAAAATTTTGGACAAATTTTTGCCAGAAGCATAACCAATTGAGTTTCATTTAGTGAGTTTGAGATAAAAATGATCACACCTAAATGTAAAGCTAACATAATTTGTATGTAAATTTATATCCCCCAAATTTTAATACCAATGCATGACCCCATATTAATATAGGTTTTGCAATAAATGTATATTTGAGACGTACCTACATGGAAGTGATTAGGAGAATAAGACGATGACCTTGAGGGTGGAAATTTAATAAGACACCATGCGTAATCGATTTTTATACCACAAGGCTCTAATTCCCTTTGAGGGATGGTTCTCCAATTGCAGGTGGCGATATTTCCTCGGGGTCCTCGAGCAGGGGTAACCACAGTGGTTAATAGAATTAGGCCACTTGTCTCACTGGCACCCTTCCCTTTGGCCTAGGGCTGTGGAAATTCCAGAACCTTCTCACAAACCCTGGGTTGTTCAGGAACACTGAAAATGCTAGCTTAGCCGTATCTTCATTTGCATAGAATCCAGAGACTGTACGGCAGAAGTTAAATTCTGTTCTGTCAGGTTCAAGCATGGACCTGTTTGAATGCCATGGAGGTGAGGGGTGGGGAAAGCTCTGGGGAGGGCTGTCCTGGAGGGAGCACTAACAAGCCCCTGGGGAAACTGGGGGTGCAGAAGGAAGGTTGGCAGAAAAGACTTAATAAGCAGGTGGTCACAGTGCCAAAAGTAGCATTGCTTCCGCGGGCTGTGTGGGGCTGAGATACACAGGCGCCAGGGCTGCATTTGAAGGAGAGAAGCCAGTCAGGCCGGATGGCGGGCGTGCCGGTGCCCTGACAGGCCTGGGCCTCAGCGGACCCCATCACACACACTGTACACGTTCAATCCACACCTGTCAGTCTTCCCATAACACAAGTCCGGCACAGCCAAGCCTGTCACCACCCACGCCTGTTTTAGAATTGATTGCGCTCCAGCCTCCGGGAATTGACTCCTCATCTCTTGTGTTTTGACGTCAAAACACGAGGTGACTGTCAAATACCAAGAGCTTGTGGCTTGTGGGCATGGTCAGCATCACAAATGGACACTGCGTTGGGTCCAGGGAGCCCGTGAGCAGCAGCGGTGCTTAGAAGGAGAAGCGGTCATTGATTAACAGGCGGATCCTTCTTCTTAGGTCACAGTAGAACAAGCCATGTGAGCACGCGAGCCATGCCTTCTGAGGAGGGTCACAGCCCCCTCTCTTGTCCAGCACATGGTCCCCGTGAAAGTCACAAATTAACCAGACTTACAACAGCTGCACACAGGTCAAAGTTCACTGCACACATCGCCTGCTCTTTATTCACTCCCGAAACATATTTGTCAACTTAGTAAGATAGAACACATTTATGTTCATTGGCTGATTTGTCACTTTGAAATACTCAGGTAGGTGTATGTGATCTTTCATTTGTATTCATATGCCGTTGATATAAGAGGTGGGTCTGAACAACTGACCCAACAGCTTAGCCAGGAGGAACCATCTGATAATAAGAGAAAAGTATTTTTCTATAAATGGGAGATATAAGAAGACAACTTCAGAGAGCAGTGAGCAACAGAATTGTCACCACGGCACAGAACTCTGGTCACTCAGGCCGTGCAGCTAATTATATGAAGATCTGACAATTAAGTTCGCGAACTCATCCTAGAAAAAGTGCTACATCCCTCATTGCTGAATATCACTATGGTCACCTTCAAAGTGCTTCCCTTGGGAAGCTATGCACCAATGCCAGTGCCTAGTTCACCCTTCAAAGCAATTTTGGAACTCTTTTTCTGGAATGGCCATCAGAGCTGTCGTATTACCCTTTCTGTCCCAAATATCATCAAAATGTCTTCCTTTCAATATTCCCTTTATCTTCGGGTAAAGAAAGAAGTCATTGGGGGCCAGATCGGGTGAGTAGGGAGTGTGTTCCAATACAGTTATTTGTTTCCTGGCTAAAATCTCCCTCATAGACAGTGCCCTGGGATATGGTACATTGTCATGATGCAAGAGCCATAAATTGTTGGTGAAAATTTCAGGTCATCTAACTGTTTCAGGCAGCATTTTCAGCACTTCCAAATGGTAAATTGGTTAACTGTTTGTCCATTTGGGACAAATTCATAATGCATAATCCCTCTGATATCAAAAAAGGTTAGCAACATCATTGCAACATGTTTGCAAACTTAATTGTCAGACCTCATACATGAGACAATCCTATCTACTGTGGTCTCTTAAAACAATAACTTTACCTACCATGTTTCCCTGAAAATAAGACCTAGCCAAATGATCAGCTCTAATGTGTCTTTTGGAGCAAAAATTAATATAAGACCCGGTCTTATTTTACTATAATGTAAGACCTGGTCTTTAATATAATATAATATAATGTAATGTAATATTATATCAGGTCTTATATTAATTTTTGCTCCAAAAGATGCATTAGAGCTGATTGTCTGGCTAGATATTATTTTCGGGGAAAACCATAGAACCTAAAGGGGTTAGAGACTAGGAAATTTGGAACAATACATATTAGCACCTGTGGGACTTCTTTAAAATATTTTAGGAAAGTCTGGGAATCCTACCCATGTAACAACATGAAGAAGACTCAGATTAGCATGGATTTAGATCTTTTTGTGAGTTGAACTTCCTGATCTTCATCATAAAATAAACAGAAGCACACCAGTCAGGGGGTTGGCCAGGATAATAGTGGAAATGCCGGCATTGTCTGTTTCGTACATGGACATACAAATACTTCTTATGAAGTTTTAGTTATGGCTCATATCGTTCATGTGAAAAAATGTGAAGGAAATAACAGACATATTTTTAACAGAAGTAAGACCAGAATATAATGAAGTGGAAAAATGCATCCAAGGGAACCTAATTGCTTAGTGATTTCTGAATTTCAACCCATTCTTTCTCATTAGGCCATCATGTATTATCCATGCCAAATCAAGGGATCATTAAGCTTCTTGTCTCTTATGACTCTGAAAACTAAAATGTAGTGAATCCTAGATGTGAAAGAATTTTGAAACCCTTAGGTGTCTTGAAAATGCAAAATATTGTATTATTATTTGTACCTACTTATGTTGTAAAAAATATGTCAATTTCCTGGCTATTGATGCCAAAATTGTTTTTGTTTTTTTTAGTTTTTATCTGTGAACAACTAAAAGTCATTATTTATTAAGCCTGTAAAATAGATCATAAAAAGAGGGCACTATTTGTATGATTCACTGCTGCTCTAAACTCTAGCAACCTGGAAACTATTCGTTGAAAGAGAGTTGTAAGTTCGGTTCTCCTGTTAGTCCTGATCCATGTGATTTTGACAAGGCAAAGCAGAAAGAACTATAAGCTGTAAGAATCTCTTTCTAATACTCACTTGTGCTTCTAGAAAAGAACTCATATTTGAACTGAGCATAATTGACTAAATTAAGCAGACTATAGCAGGAATGACTTTTGCATGTGGAGTCATTTTGGGAGGTGACACTCATCTGTCCATATGGCACAATTACTGACCAGTCGTGGACAATCAAGTAGTTCCCAAGAACCCTTCTGGATATCTGTTTGCAGATGCAAAGTGAAAATCTGAAGTCTTGTTATCATATAACAAGCTGCTGGATAGATTCTGTGACAAGTGAGACTGAAGTTTCATTCAAAGAGAAATATAAGGAGAAGCTCAGTTGGGTTGGCTTCTTCTAGTCAAGTGACTGTTGTATTGAAGACCTGAAAACCCCACATGCTCACTGCCATTCGAGTTGCATTTAAAGAGTCGTTCTAAGTTGCTTAAATCAAGGAATTTATTAATTACTAGAGTTTTGTTTTGTTTTACTTTGTCACTTTTACCACTTACAGACTGTGCCTGTCAAAAGAGACGACTAATAACTGCTATGCAGAAACTTAAACTTTGCATTTAGGACAGAAGAAATGTAAATGACGTGTAGTAAAAGATAAAAGTTAAAAATCTCCCCTCATGACTGGCTGGCCCAGGTAAGGTTGTCAGCTTAAGTGATATTAGCACCTTTCTCAGTGTGAGATTTAATTTTCTTTTATATGCTAGCAAGGTCTGTGTCATGTCTTTTAAACTGACTCGTCAGTATTTGGCACTGAACATGGTGAATTTCACCATGGGGAAGAAAGAGTGTGCAACCTCCCAGCAATATATCTGGAGACCGTATTCTCTGCTCTCAATAGGTCTGGAATTAATTAGATACATAAATCATGTCCATCATTTCAGGAGAACCACCCTTTCATTTCCTGCAGCAAAGAGGAAAGTATTTATTGAAATTTATAAAATTGAGAAATAAAGAAATGCAAAAGATAGCAGGGGATGTTACATTTTATCTAAATATGACATGATTAGAATTAATATACAGGTCAAATATGTTCCATCTCCAAGATGCCAATCCTTATCAAGCCTCTTCTTTACATTCCATCAAAAGATAAAGGAAATTTATCATGATAGAAGGAAATTTTGTTGATTTATTTCACTGTTGAACCCCCAGTAACTAGAATAGTGCCTGATTATATGTAGTAGGTGTTAGATAATAATAAATTGAATGAATAAATGAATGAATGAATGATGTGATGTCAGTCAAAATGCCAATTGTGACATGTCTCTAATTGAGCTCCGGTGAAGTACTCAAAAGACAATGCATCTTTATTAAAAAAAAAAAAAAATCATAAATTATTTTAATTCGACCTTTTCTTCTCCATCCCCACTACCTAAGTTAGGGTTTCATTATTTTTCACCAGGGATTCATGCCCTTCATGCACCCTCACAATTTCATCTTCCATATTGTATCTAAATTATATTTTAAAACTGCTATGTGCTGATGCTTTCCCCCTGCCATGCCGTCCCATTAAAAAAAGATTCAGATGAAAGTCCTTATGGTGGCACAAAATGCTCCAGTGATCCGGCCCCTGCCTCACTATATATAAGTTTGCAGGCTCACGATAGCCAGAGAGCCATTTCCAACATATCCAATGCCCTTTCGATTTCCAAACTTTCCCATGAGCCATTCCCTCCCCTAGTAAATTCTATCCCATTAGGTCAAAACAGCTATTATACTTGTCCTTTCAGTGTAGTTCAAATAGTTCCTCCTCTGGAAAATAATTCCTGATAATATTTCCCACTTCCCCTCAGAGAAATTCAGCAGTCTCCACACTCCAGTTCCAAGCACTTTATATAAACATTTACCACTCTGTCTGTTGTACAGAGAAGTAGGAAGTCCAGGAGAAAATGAGATGAATAGTCTCTGAGGTCCACCTTGGGGAGAGAGAAAGCTTCACATTAGTAACAACCTAAAGGTTGAGACTTGAAAGATAAAAGAATTCCCTATCGAGCAAGAAAAGTGTCCCAAGCAGAAGAGTCTGTATCAAAGGCTTCACCCAAGGAGTGACGTGACCTGGAGAAGATTCTCGTCAGTCACACCGTAGTTGAATTGGGTTGATCTTTCTGGACTGTGCTAAACTGCGATTAGAAACACTAAGTTCTCTCTGGAAAAAGATCAACAGGAGCCTCAAAATGTCAGTAACATTTTTCATAGACTGTGTCCAAAATGCAATGAAAAATTATGTAAAAGACCAGAAGAAAAGAGCAAATAACTGAAATGAGAAAAAGAGATAAGAGTATACACAGACTCTGAAGATCCATGTAGTAGGGTCATTAAATATAGGCTTTACAATAACTATAATTTATAGGCTCAAGAATCATAAAAAAATGAAGTGGAAAACTATAAATTATAAAATATTAAATTGAAGTTCTAGAGATGAGACATAAAATAATTAAAATTAGCACCTCAATGAATGATTGTAAGAACTGATTAAACAAAACAATGAGTTAGAAGATAAGTCCATAGAAAATAACCAGACAAAATTTTAAATAAAAATACAAGGACAACTTCAAAATCATAGAAAAACTGCTGAAACCAAAATATGAGAGAAATTTGTCAAATAAAAATAAAAAAGTCATGAAAGGAGAAGAAACAAAACCTACAGACATGGGCAGTTTTGAGGGAGGTCCAAAGAAAACGTCATCACAGAGGACAGCTGTCATTCCACAGGCCGCTTCATCTACTAGCACACACAGAATTTCAATATGCTGCTTTCTTGCACTTTTATTGTCTTGTTGAGATGTAATTTACATATCACAAATGTATCCATTTGCAGTATACAAGTCAGTGATTTTTAGTGTATTCACCAAGTTCTAAAAGCATCACCACAATCTTTGAGAATAGTTTCTTCACCGTACAGGACACACGCTACCCATTAATGTTTATTCCCCATTCTCCCTGACTCCAGCAGCCCTAGACAGCCACTAATCTACTTTGTGTCTCTATGGATTTGCCTATTCTGGACGTTTTCTATAAATGGAGTCATGATTATTAAGTGGCCTTTGGTAGCTGGCTTGTTTAACTTCATATAACTTAGTGTAACTTAATTTAACTTAGTTTCCAAGGTTCACAAATAAGTTTTTAAAAATACACATAACAGCTTTATTGATATATAATTCACATATCATACAAATCACCCACTTCATGTGTACAATTCAATGCTTTTTAGGATATTCACATTTTTACATCCATCACCGTAATCAATTTTAGAACATTTCATTATCTAAAAAGAAATCCCGTTTCATTAGCCACAACCCATTTTTCTCCAACACCTCCAGGCCTAAGCCACCACTCATCTAATTTCTGTCTACATAGACTTGCCTCTTCTCAAACTTTCATATTGAATCATCTACTATGGTCTTTTGTGACTTCCAGTCACATACAAGGCCACATAAATGAAAGTGCTGTCATGCTGTTCAGTAGTAATCGCAGGACACAATCCAAAATTCCACCGTCAATTAACTGTCCACTAGGGCTGAGGCTAGGAAGTCGCTCCATGGCATGTGAGCACCTGAGGAGACGTGTTTCCCATGCATCCATTCCCAGGAAATTGTTTGGGATGGCAGCCTCCCAAGGGGAGTAGCCTGAGAAAGAAGATGCAGAATCTAGGAATTTGTGGTTAGACACAAGAGAAGTCGGGGACAGGCCATGGTAGTGCTGAAAGCACCCTGAGGACTGTGGGTGTGGCTGGCAAGGTCACACAGGACCAGGGGACACAGCGTCGTGTGACGAAATGGATCGAACAGTCCTGGGTGTGTGTAACTGGGGAGGGGTGTCCGGGCTCCTTTGGATAGACTGTGAGGACCGAGGAGGTGGATGAGGGCTGGGGGCTGGGGGAGACTAAGCAAATTTCCATCTTCCACAATTTAAATAAATGACTTATAAAATTGAAGAAATAAAATTAAGCAGCAGCAGTATTAGTACATTATTAAGCAATAATGAGGTAAATACCATAATAAAGAGATAATTTGCAAGAGGTTGCCTTTGAGACTCAACCCAGTAGAGGATAGGATCAAGTGTCTCCTGTAATTTTCCCATCTTTCCTTCCTTCCTTCTTTCCTTCGTCCCTCCCTCCCTCCTTTCCTCCTTCCCTTTCTCCCTCCTTCCCTCTCTTCCTCTAACTCACCCTCATCCTTGTTCTCTTCCGCCTCTGTTTCCTCCTGTTTTGTTTTGGTTATTAAATACTTTTAATTGCTTAATTTAAATACATATATTACTTTGAGAAAAACCACATTGCAGTTATTGTTAAAGTGATGGGAAATGCGGAAGTGATTTCTACTCAGATTTCTATTATTCTAAGTTTACTTGATAATTTTAGGAGGTAAGAAAGGGAACAAAAACGTGCAGTATGTAGCAATGTTTGGGGGATTTTCTGGTTTTTTTTTTGCTATTTGTTTATTTTAGATGTATAGGTGTTTTTATTTGCTGGTTCTTGTTTACTTGCATTAGGATGGATGAAATGAGGACATGTTTATAGTCTGAAGGTTAATTCTATAATAGTGAATAAGGAGAAACTGATGAGAGAAATGAACGAAGACATAAACAATGGAGAACTTTCTGCAAAAGATGGGAGTAAATGGATACAAACTCACAGGTAGAGCAGTCAGACCCTGTAACAGTTACCACTTTTCATTGAGGACTAATTTTGCACCAGTCGGAGATCGCCTCAATTCAACACCCCACTTTATGACGCAGGCTTTATTATTTCTATTTTCCAAGCAACAATCCTGAATTGTAAATGAGTTAATAAAGATGGTGAGTATATGGAAGGAAGCACCGGGATTTGAACTACTGTCCTATCCTTAAGCTTGTCAACCTAAACGCTGAGCCTCCGTTTCTTCACGTGTAAAATGGGACCATGGAGCCTCCTTACCTGGTTATTCCAGATGAAATGGCTGAGGAACGAGCACAGTGGTGTAGCTCGCTGGGGGAAGGATATCAGTAGGTGCCAGTGTCTTTACTAAACAGCTGCGAATGGCCAAACCACAGAGATAAGGTGAGGGGGTAACAGCAAGTGATATCAGAACATTATTTCTGAGGCTAAAGTCTCTTTTCATGTTTGCTTTTTGGTGGCTAAACATAGTTGCCAATACAATGAGTTACTTCAAAATCATACTGGGCATAAACAGTCAGAAAACAAAAAAGAAAGAAGGGCATATATGTTTCACATAAAAAAAAGTTTTATTGGTTGAAGCAATAAAAACTGTTTTCACACATTTGCCAAAGAGCACTAAAAGTTTAAGTAACTCCCATTAGACTTGAGAGAACAGACTTCCAAAAATTAGCCTAACTTCTAATCTAAAATACTTTATTTATAATGAATAATTACAATGATTTGTGTATCTATACATGTTTAAAGCTCAGATATACAATAAAATATTAGTAACAGATATCGGATTCCCTGATGAACAGAGACACCACGGCATCACGCTGCAAAATAATGTGTCTGCCTCACTGCAGTAGAAAAGGTGACACCACCACACTGGGTGGCCATGCTCCCCAGGAAGACAGAACCCACTAGTGGAATGTTCTGGATTGTTGGGTCCTTGGTGATTGTGCGGTGTTTTCTACTTCCATAAGCCAGTTATCAAAGTCTCGAGAAATCTTCAATAGCTGAGGATTCTCCTTACTAGTTCATCTGATTTTCAAGTAGGAGGAATCCGCCACCATAGTTACATACATCCTCTTAAACAGGAGGAAAGGATAGCAAGAGAAGCAGAGAAGAAACAAATGCCACTGTGTGTGGCACCGTGACTGCAATCAGACAATGTGTAAGCATGTGTTTCAACCAAGTGGTCACCTCCTTCAGTATCTCTGATATCATACACCGCTACTCCTTCTAATGCTAATGTACGTGCTTACCTGCCATTCTGGCTCCTTCATTTCCTCCTCAACTGTCACGGTCACTGGAGTGAAGGATGAACCCGCACACCCTTTAGAGAACAAAACGCTACAAAGAATTACCAGTAAGTTACTTCATGTCTGAAATCAGCAGCTTCAATTGTAACTTATTTTGTATGCAGATTAAATTCACCTTCTATTGATAAATTAGTAGCTTTTACAAATGCCTGTGTAGACAAATGCGAGATGCGAAATTAAAACTACTAGGCTGAAAAAAATAAAGCTGGCAAAGCGAAAACTATTTTGTTCAGTAAATGGATTTTTCTGTATTGAAAAACAAAAACAAAAACAAACTAAATTAGTCACATTAATGTAATTCCATCTTAATTATTGCCCTAAGAGTCCATTTAAATATGTATGAATGGTTCTTTCCAAATGCCTTGTCAGCTCTGTTCCATTAAAGAGCATGCTGTCAGTTGCACTTTTCTAAAATAACTTTGGTTTCTTCATTACCCTACAACCTGTGTCACTTAAGAATGTGTACCTTAGGAGTCATGTGTCTGAAGCTGTTGGTTTGCGAGGCCCCAGGCAACGGCTCTTGGTTTGAGATTAAGCACCTCCCCAAGAAAACCAGGAGCATGTGTGTCATCGCCTTGGTCACCAGTGTTCGTTCTTGGGTGTGAAGAGTGCTCTTCTACCTGTTCAGGTGAAGGTCACTTACTAAGCTGAGGTCACGTGTCTGTCATGCAACAGGAGGTCAGTAAATGTATGGAGAAGGTCAGTACATAGCAACATGTGGTGGTGCTTCCTGTGGAAGGAAGGCTGAGCTAATGTGACTGACAGCTGTGTCAGAGTCACCTCACAAATGTCACCTGATTCCTCTCCCTTCACACTCCCGTCACACAATGGAGAGAGGTGCTGGCTGTCAGATCGTTGAGATGCATCCGTGTATTTATCAGGATGAATTATATGTAGCTTTGTTTCCTTGTCCGAAATGACCTCGCCTTGGTGTGTGACCCTAGGAGCACATCAGCCATCGATCCTGAAGGTCAAGTCCATCCTTCCTAATGTTACCTGCACATCAGCTGTATGTGTGTTTGTGGCTCTGTGTGTGCATTTTCATTCTATCTTTATCTCTCAAGGTTCATTTCCAAAATCGACCAGAAAAGAGCTCCATTAATTATGCAAAGCAGAAAAACAATCTGACAGGGTAAAGAATCGTGTGTCTTGTTCACTAATCATGAGTCAGCACCTCAGCTTTACAGACACAAAAGAGGCACGTGCTCTCTTTGAAAGAAATGCTGGAAATACGTACCTATCACAAGGTTGTAAGGACAGTCTGAGCAGCTATGTACAGCAGACGTTTCTGTGAGTTATAGATTACCAGGGATTTCTAATCCTGCTCTTACCAAGATGTCTTGGCAGTTAAGGAGCCTGTTTTAATTTATAGTCTCAGGGGAGTAATGGCAAGTTCAGGTCTGAATTGGTTCTTCCATATGGAAAATACTAGGGTGCCAGTGAAGGAAACAGGCTGACTGACCATTGCTTTTCCCCTACCCTGATTTACTTTTTCAGAGTAATTCTCCTTTACTCAAAAATGGAATTAGCAAGAAATAAAAATCCTTTCAGTAAGAAATTTAAAAAATATGTATTTTATGAAAAAGGAATTCCACTCGGAATCAGCTTTGTCTGTAGGAAAGTAAGGATGGAAAAGCCGTTTGGTGAGGTACAGTTTCCTGTTTTCATGTCAGGTGAGCAGTAAGACTGCTGCCAGACCCTGTCTGTGGACTCATTGTGACATGTCCCCCCACCAGTGACTCAGGCGGGGCCAGGAAAACCTACCAAAGTACACAGATCCCTGTTGGCCCGGTCACACCAAGGACAGGGCTCCAGGCGAAGGATCAGTGCTCCAATCCCACATCTGGAAAAGCTGAGTGTTTGGAATGAGGCAGGGGAACTCTGTCTCACCTAGCTTTGTTCAGTTCATTAAAATTGTGCCTTAACTGGGTGAGAGATAAGCAATCCAATTATTGCAATACAGTGATGTAAGTGTTTGAATCGATGTAAACACAATATGAGAATAGAGGCCCCCCTATATATCATACCCATAGAGCAAGGAAAAGAAGGGAAGAAGGAAGGAAAGAAAGGAAGCTCACGAACCCCAGCCCTCTTCTCCCCGCTCAGCCCAGCTGTGCCAAAGCCACCTCTTGGAATGAAGCAGACTCAGCCTCCCCCAGTCCCCTAAACCTTCTTATTGTTGTGAAGCCTGTGGTTTCAGTAAATCTGTACCCACCCGTTTGCCCCATAGTTACTGCCTGTACCCACATGTGGCCAAACTCTATTACTCCTCACGATGGAAGGCTGAAATGCCTTGATAATGTTACGTGTTTACTTCCATTGATTTCCCATATCAGCATTTTTAAACTCAACTTAGTTGCTTACATTTTCAACATTTGTCACCAAAAATAAATATTCTCAAATCAAAACTGAACTGGCTTAGAAATGTTGTTGGCGTGACATGAGGCAGATAGAATTCAGCTTCAGATCTCCTCAGCTAAATTCCTTTGTATGGCCCAGAGCTGTAGAGATTTGTTTTGTTAGTGATATAAACAGAGGTGACTCAGAAAGCACAGGACACAAATATGTATATTATTCATTGGTAGTTTTCTGCTCACACAGTATATTTGAAACAGCTTTACATGTACAGATTTTCTAAAAAGGCAATATTTATACTTGAAGTGGAATTGGAATTTCAGATTTAAGTATCTTTTAACAGCTGAACAAATTAGTTTATTGTTATAGCCAATTTTGAAAGAATTGAAGACTCTTGTTTTAAAGCAGCAAACAGTATGAACCGCGGGATTCCCGGCGTCTGTCCTGCCCCTCAGACGGATGGGATGTGACCTCAGTTACACACTCTTAACCTTTCTACTTGTAGAATCCACTTCAGTGGACAAAGCAATTGTCTACACAGCAGTTCAAACAAGCATCCCCACTAATGCAGGCATTTTTCTTATTGTGCAGATGGGGAGAGAGGCAGAAATGCTGAGTTCAGGGTTCAAAACCCCAAAAAACCAACACAACGACCCACAGTCGCTACGCTCAGTATCCTGGAATGAGTGAGTGTCACTGAAGTTTTTCTTCTTACTTGAATCACATTAAGCGGTGAAAGTTTAGGCTTTTTAACCAGCAGAAAAGACGTTCCTGTGGGAGAGGAGGCTTTAGGCCCAGGGCAGTGACCAGGGCACGGCACGTGGATTTTGTACTTCTTGGAAACTTCAGTTGGTGTGAAGCCTGTTCTAACGATACAGGATGCGGGTAATTTCTGTGTAGAATGCACAGAAATATGACGGGTGGGAGAGCTTGAATTTAAGGTTTGCTGTTTGATACTCAGATTAAACTGCTTGGAAGGAAATTTCTACAGGAAATAATCACGTTGCCTTCCCTTTATACATATGTGAAGTCAATTTAAACGAGCTGGAAGAGAGAAGAAGGCTGGAAGGCAAGAGTTTTCTTTTACGGAAATTAGGACAGGATTTGCCCATTTTGGACGTTTGTACGTATTACTCATTCTCAGAAATTTATAAAGGTAAAATAAATAGTTCTGCCATCACCCAGAGATCAGCCTTTTTATTCTGTAATCCCACTGAGTTTCTTTTGCTCCTTAATCCCTCGCAGCCATCAATGCACGGATAACATTGCATCGCCCTGCCAGGGGGCCAGGGCTGCTTCCCTGGGGTCATAGTCACAAATACACCTGTAACGTTTTCCCGACGATGGACTGAAGCAGACTTCGATGTACGAGAGCAGACTGAGTCAACCTCTAGAGTGGTTTTAAGGAGACCTACAGAGTAAGTTCTCTCTAGATACAAAACTTGTGTATCTTCTGCTTTTTTTAAGTTATTGTGTCATTTCTTAAAACATGTGAAGATGCTCAATGAGTCAAATCTATAAAATCTATTTGATAGCACAAGTAACACATTCTTTCCATCCCAATAACCTCAGAAGATACTTTTGGGATGTTCAGGACTTTATTTTTTTAACTGAGCTGCATTTTATTGGATGAGTGATGGAAGGGGGTGGACACACTGTCTTAAAGGAGAAAAATATGGGTGGGAGCAACTAACCAACGTCCCCACACCCCCTCACAGGTCATCTTTCCAATATAAGGAGCTATTTCTAGCTCATTTTACCAAGAGGTAACTGTAAGATGAACCCTTATCAAATAGGACTAGTCAACCAGCCCTGTCTTTCCTGTGAAAGATGCACTTCACCTGCCCTAGGTCTAACAGACCCATCACAGGCCTGTCACCAGATGTCACGAGTGGCTGCAGTTATCAAAGGAAAAGAGAGATCCCTGCCTTACTTCTGGGCCCAGTGTCTCTTTTATATGCGCTGCAAAATACATATTTTATTTTATCATTACCTTTGCAAAGCAATTTTTATATTTACTCTATAAAATATTATTGATATCTTTGGCATATCACAGAAGGCATTATATCCCTTAGCATAGAGCAATTTTGATGCATAAATAACAAATATGCAAAGTTGAAATAGGTAATAAACGAGTCACCAAGTAATTGTTTCACCAGTTTTTACTTTGCCCAGGAAAACATGAAATTAGACAATCATTAAACTCTGCTTTAAATTAAGAATTAAACTCTGCTTTAAATCACTCTCACCAAGACAGGTTATATTTCCTAGCTTTTGAATGTTTGAATACCTTAGCAGGAAATAATATACACATTCACACATCCGTTCTTGATATCATATATCTGCAGAGCTCTTCCAGGAATGTTTATAAATGTATATAAATCAGTAATACACGTGTGTAAACATATGCGAAGATTGACTAAGCGTTGTTCTATGGAGAATTACAGATTGGAAAACATTTTACCTACAGTCTGAAAAGAACAAAACACAGCCTAAGAATTTTTAAAAACTCTTTCTCTTTTCAAAACAAAATAAAGTGTCATGTCCTACTAGATATCCAAACAATATCACTGTGCCAGTTTACTGGGTTCATTAAATCTGCTTGTCTAAAAAGAGACAAAATCACAAAGGTCTCTTTCTCACTCTCGTCCTACGTTCTAAAGGAGTCCAAATGAAGGTGCTTGAGTCGGTATTTTAGTCGCCGCCTGGTTTTTAGTTGCTACTGATATTTGTATCAGTAGCACCGAAAACCCTTCTCTGATGACATCACAAGTTTAGGGAAAGGTGTCAATTCAATAGCGAGGATGCTGACTGTCCTGTTCCAATGACGTTAGGATATTGGAGAGGCAGAAACGTTAATATGGCAATGACTTTGCTTTCTTGGTCAAGCACTAAATAAAGGCTTTTTTCAGGTGAGTCTGTTTTGGCATTACCTTTTCTCTTGTGTTTTGTGTCTTTGAAAATAGTTGCAGACATAGACTAATATCCAAAAGTTCAAAAGAAAGCTGTGCTGGTTTTCTTGGCTACCCTAACAAAGTACTACAAAATGAGCAACTTAAAACAAAATCCACTGACTAGCTCTCAGTTCTGTAGGTCAGAAGTCCAAGCAGACAGGGTTGCATTCTCCGCTTGGGGTCCCAGGAGGCCAAAATCCAGTGTTAACCAGGCAGGCTTTTGGGGCTTCCAGATGGTTGGAAGAACCCACGTCCATGTAGCTGTAGAATGAAACCTGTCTTCCTTGCTGGTCGTCAGTCAGTGTCTGCCCTGAGGAGCTGTCCCCAGGGCCTTTCCTGTGGCTTCTGTGTCTTCAGCGCCAGGACAGTGCCACACATCCTGACCATGTCTGGATACCCTCCCTTGTCCCTTGTTCCTATCAGCCAAGCGAGTGCCCTGCTTTTAAGTGGCTCATGTAATCAGACTGGCCCTACTGAGAAGGCCTCCTTTGATTAACTTAAAGTCTCACCAAAAATACATCTTCCCATGTAACAATATAAAATAACCATCTCATGATATTTATATCCACAGTCCTGGGCTTAGGGCAGGAAATCGTGGAGGGCCTTTGAATAAATCTGTTTAGCACAGAAAGCAAAAATAAAAATTAAACCAGCTGACTTCACGTGTTCAGGGAGGTTAGACAGTTTACTGAAAAAACATAAATTAAGACACAGATTTGTCCTTGAATTTCCGTACGCGTTATAGAAGACCTCAGAGTGGAACTGAACTAAAAATAGTTTGGATTCTATTTTGACTAAAAGCATTCATTAATATAAGCCTCTTCTTGATAAGAGCTTTCTCTTAAAATTAACATTCCCATCAGTCAATTCAAGTAGACAGGCTGATGAAGGAAATAATGGTACAATTAATTCGATTGCTTCATCAGGATATTTCCTGAAAATAGAAACCACACTTGTGCAACAACTGCCAAGACTGCAAAGAAATGCCTCTGTGGTACCACATGGTCTTGTGCAAGCATTTGTCACATCCCGACCAGCAGGCTGTTGGCAACACTTTTGTTAATTTTTTAATATCATGAATACATACAAAAGTTATCATAATACATTTATCACAATACCTGGCATATAAGTGTGCTCAATGCAAAATGAGTGCCAAAGGAAGGGGCAAAAGAGGGAAGAAAAGGAAGAAGATAGGGAGAAAAGAGAGAAAGACAGAGTGAGAAAAGACAACAGGGGCAGGGAATAATGACAGAAGAAAAAGGAAGAGAAAATAAGAGGGAAGTAAACAAAGAGGAAAGAAGAGAAACATGGAAAGAAGGAAGGAAGGAAGAAACAGCTACTAGGAGAGAGGAAATGGAGTAAGGAAAGAATAAAGACATAAACAATTTTTAAATAGAGGTTGAAGAAATGCTATTAACTACCTTTTCACTCCGGAGTGGGGTGCTGTGAGGTGCCCTAAAGAAAAACACAAACACAGGTTAAGGCCCCTGTATTGTCAAGTGCTCTCTACCCCGGCAGGAAACTGCTGTGTCCTGTATCCTATGTTCGTCCCTGATTAACTTAAAGAATTATTTCTAGTCTGTTCTTTCCTTCAGCCACCTACTTAGCTCCTACTGGAACAGCTGACCTGGACTTGTACTAGAATGCACAGAAAATGTTTAGACTATTGGGTGAGAATTTCTTAAATTCACCAACTATTTCCTGTAATCTACTTCTATTATAAGTAAATTTAGGTCCAGAAATTGATATGATTCTTAGGCTAATCAAGTTTATTTCTGCTTTAATTTTCTTTTGTTCATGTTCTGTGCATTTCTTAGGCAATAAATAGTTAGGTCTTGTTTTTTTTTGTTGTTTTTTTTTTTTTTCATTCTAATCAAAAAGTCTCGAATTGGGGTCTTTAACGTCATTTATTTTTAATATGATTATTGATATGGTTATATTTGAGCCTATCACTTGATATTAGTTTTTTATTTGTTCTATCTCTTATTTATTTTGCCTTCTCTAAGAATTAAGTTTTTTATTTATTTATTTTTTATTCCATTTTTCTCTCCTTTGTTGACTTTGGCTATTTTTTTTTTGTATTTATTTGGAATAACTTTTAAGGGTTTATAGTATACATCTTTAGCCTATCACTGTCCTATGTTTATTGATATTATGTAATTTTATGTATATTATGAAAACCTTTCACTAATATACTTATTTTCCCTCTTCTATCTCTATGCTATGTTCTTAAGCATTTTACATATACATTGGCTGTAACTCCAGCATTATTTTTGATAAACAGTCAATTATTCTTTAAAAAGATTTGAATAATAAGAAAAATGTCTTTTATGTTTACCCATGTAGCTACCATTCTCGGTGCCCTTTATTTCTGTGTGACGATCCATGTGTACATCTAGCATCATAATTCTTCTCTGACACAGTTCTTCTTTCATATCTCTTGTAGAGTGGATCTGGTGATGAATTATTTCTACTTTTGCATGGTGGAATAAAATCTTTGTTTTGCATTTATTATTGAAATATATTTTGCTGGGTATGGAATTATAGGTTGGTATTTTTGTTTCGTTTTTAGGATGGTTTTCCACTATCTCTCAGCATATGTTGCTAATAACAAATGTCCTCTCATTCTTATCTTGTTCCTCTGTGCATTGTCTTTTCTGAAGCTTTAAAATTTACTGCTTGTCAGAATTTTTGAGCAATTTTATTATTAAGTGATGACATGCCTTGGTATAATTTTCCTCATCCAGATAATGTTTGACCTCCTTGGATGTGTGAGTTTAAAATTTTTGACAAATTAAAAAAAATATCCCATCATTATTTCTTCAACTAGCACCCTCTTGCTTTTGATGAAGACTACAATTACATGTACTGGGGGTGCCAAAACATGTATACACATTTTAAAGTATGGTCAACATTGCTTAAGCAGTAGTTCGCAGTAATCAGAAGTGTCTGGATGCTGATGGTAAACACTTTGAGCACCTCTTGTAATTGCAGAAGTCAAACGTGACTAGTATTCATCTTTTGTTATCGGTATATATTGAATATTAAAATTTAATAGATATTTTCCTTTCTTGAAATGTGTATTCATTATTTTGGAACCCTCTATATATGAGGGAGGTGTGATAAAAAAATATGGTGAATGCTTAAATTAAAAAAAAAAAATTTACAGTAAAAAACACATCGCCATTATTCGCCTTCAAAATTCTCCCCCTTGCTTCCAACACACTTATCCCATCATTCTTGCCACTGTCTGAAGCAGTTTTGGAAGTCCTCTTTTGTGAGTGTCTTTAGTTGCACTAAAGACACTGCCCTGATGACCTGAATCATTTTGACTTTGGAGAAGAGCCAGAAGTCTCAGGTGCCAGATCCAGTGAATAAGATGGATGGGGATATACCGTAATGTTTTTATTTGACAGAAATTGCCATATACCAGAAGCAATGTGTGACATTGAGCACTGTCAAGATGGAGGATGAAGTAAAGATACTCACGAAAGGGGTCTTCCAGAACTGCTTCAGAAAGTGGCAAGAATGATGGGCTAAGTGTGTTCAAGTGAGGGGGAATATTTTGAGGGGGATTAATGGCAATGTGTCTTACTGTAATAATTTTTATTTAAACATTCACCATAGTTTTCAATCATATATATATATATATATATACACACACACATATAAATGTGCACATATATATATGTGTGTGTGTGTGTGTGTGTGTGTGTGTGTGTGTGTGTATATATATATATATATATATAAATATATTTCTATAAAGCTTCCAAAAGAACCTTAGATTACAAAATTGCCTCCTTAAAAGATTGCTTGCTAAGGCCCATGAAGAAAGAGGTAAGACATCTAAACCTATACTATTTAAGCTTCCTCAAAGTTGCAAGCTGAATCTAATACATTCTTTTCCCATTTTACTGAAAAATAATTTAATTGCATCACTGTATAAGTTTAAGGGATACAGCATGATGGCTTGATTTTTCTGTTTTGGGAGGTTATTAGTTATTGGTTCAATCCCATTTGTAAATACAGACCAATTCAGGTTGTCTATTTCTTGTATGAGTTTTTGGAAGTTTTATGTATTTAAAAAATGGTTCTGTTTCATCTAGGTCCTCAAACTTGTGGATATGGAGTTATTTATAGCATCCCTTTGCTATCCTTTTAAGTTCCACAGGTTCTGCAGCAACGGCCTCTGTTTCATTTCTGGTATGAGTAATTTAGGTCTTGTTCTTTTGTAGTTAGCCTGACTAGAGACATTGATTTTTATTCATCTTTTCAAAGATCCAGGATTTGGTTTAATTGATTTTTCTCTATTGCTCTCCTTTTACCAATTTCATTGATTTAAAAAAATTTTTTTTTGTCATTCTTATTTCTCTTTGCCTGCTTAAATTAGATTTAATTTGGTCTTTTTCTAGTTTCCTAAGGTGCAAACTTAGATTACTGATCTTTTACTCAGATCTTTCTTTTCTTTTCTAATAAAGGCATCCTGTGCTGTACATTTCCCTGTAAGCTTTCAATGCATCCTGCACATTTTGATAAGTCACATTTTCATTTAGTTCAAAATATTTAATTTCTCTTGAATTCTTTTGTTTGGCTCACATGTTATTTAGAATTGTGCTGTTTAATCTGCATGTATAATGAGCTGCTAAATTCACAGAGGATTACAAGGATTAGGAAATACCAGAACAAGTAATAGCATTAAACAGAGAACAAGAGTAAACTTCATGCCAACATTATCATCGTTTTCTAAAATAATCAAACTAATTTTTAGAAGACTTTATTGTTTTAGAGCAGTTTTAGGTTGACAACAAAGTTGAGGGGCAGGTACAGAGGTTTCCCAATATCCCCTGCCCTCACACATGCACAGCTTCCCCCACTGTCAGCATCACTCTCCAGATGGTACATTTATTTTTACCAAGAATGAACCTAAACTGACACGTCATCATCCCCCAGAGTCCAGAGTTATGTTATGGATCGCTCTGGGCTTTGTACATGCTGTGGGCTATCGTCATTGTCAGACAGAGTGTTTTCACTGCCCTAAAACCCTCTGCGCTCTGTCCATGCAGCTCTCCCACCCCACCCCTGCCAACCACTCATCTTTTCATGGTCTGCATAGTTTCCCTTTTCCAAAATGTCATGTGGTTGGAATCCTACAGTATACAGCCTTTTCAGATTACCTTTTCTCATTTAGTAACATGCATTTAAAATTCCTCTGTGTGTTTTCAAGGCTTGATAGCTCATTTCTTTTATCACTGAATAATACGCCACTGTCTGGATGGACCACAGTTTATATATCCATTACCTATTGAAGGTCATCTCTGCTGTTTCCAATTGTTGACAATTATGAATAAAGCTGCAATGAACATCTGCATGCAGGTTTTCGTGTGGACATAAGTTTTCACCTCCTCTGGGTAAATACCAAGGAGCGTGATATCTGGATCGTATGAAAAGAATCTATTTCATTTAAGAAATTTTATTGTTTATTTAATTGGCTTTATTTTTAAATGTTTTATGTGCATTTTTTAAAATTAAATTTATTGGGGTAACATTGGTTAATAATATATCAGTTTCAGGTGTACAGTTCTATAATACATTACCTGTATTATGGTGGGTGGAGAGATGGATGGATGGATGGAAGGATGGAGAGATGGATGGATGGTGGATATGAGATGGATATTATTTTAAAAGACCTTTCCCATACTGCACAGAGAACCTAGTCAGAAAATACCCAAACAAATATGAAAAAAAAGCCAATAATGTAAAGAAGAAAACATAGGAAATTGGTGGAGGGAAAATGCAAGTAGTCTCTGACTTTGTCACTTCATGTCTACCTACCTCATTTACCCCCTTGGTAAAACGAGGACTTCTAATAATACCTACTTTGCAGAGATGGCTGAATTAATCCCTGAGAGAGCAAGTTGTGCTCTGTCTGACCTCATTTTGTTGTTTTGTTTTCCCATATATCTTGAAGGAATTGTTTTCTAGCTCATTTAATAATAGTTTTGCTTTCGGTAACAAGTACTTTAAAGTAATTTTCAAAAGATAAGAGTAGAAAGGTGTGGACTGTTTCTTGATACTGGATTTAGTGGCGTTTCTATTAAATTGCACTGCTATTTTAAAAATGCAAAACCTGTTCACTACCTATCTGTGTGAAAACTCCTGACAATGCTAAACCAGCATTTAGGGCACTGCTGTCCTTTGATACAGACCTTTGGGGCAGGTGAGAAAAGCCCATCAAACCATCACACTCTGTTACCTTACTGAAGGTCACCTCACTGTTACAATGGCTTCACGAGGCACAGCTCAGACGTGTTATCTTTGTCACCCAGGCAGTCAAGTGTCCAGAATAATCAGCAAGTACAGACACACACGGTTTCACCTAATTTTCCCAATAATCCTTTTTCAATAATTGCCTGAGTAATCCCTGCATTAACGCTGCTCTGAGGACTTTGGGCTGGTGCTGCTCAGCTCCCACACTGAAAACAGACAAAAATGCCCCAAACTTCCAAATACATACATACATACATACATACATACATACATACATAAATAAATAGAAATCTGCTACCTCAGATCTGCTTTTATATAGCTTAAATTCATTTCCTCTACAATATTTGAACTATATAATATAGGTGATAAAATAGCAAAGAGTTAGTTTATACAGTAAATAGAAAACTCTTAAGGTGACTATTTTTTAAAAAAAAATAATTTATAACTGCAGATGAAAACATAAATATCTTTGTGGCCGAGGTGGGGACGACCTTGACTGTACATGTCAGGGCTGGACCAGGAGTTTGAGTAAAGGAATAGAATCTGTGCGGATTTTATTTTTTATACAACATTAAAAAACAAAAACAAAAACAAAAAAAAAACAACTTCACCCAAAACAAAACAACAAGAACGACAAAAAGCTGAGATAGCAAGAATTAAATACTGCAGAATTAAAGAATTTCCCTTTGCATAAAGCATAAAATACATACGGAATGACGGTTTCACAAAGAAATCGAAGTTTTCATCACAAAGCCTAAATTGAAAGCAAAACATGTTAATTTGATGATTAGCCATAATAAAATTAATACATCTACTTAATATGAAAACTCTGTAATAGAACATTATTCCACTAAAAATTTCATAGTTTACTAGAGGTTAAGGTAAAGAACATTAGGGGGCTTATCAAGAAAAAAATACTTTTACATAATGAAAATAAGAAATAATAGTTTAGTTGGTTGTTTTTTTTTTTTAATTCAAGTTTATTGGGGTGACAACTGTTAGTAAAGTTACATAGGTTTCAGGTGTACAATTCTGTATTACATCATCTATAAATCCCATTGTGTGCTCACCACCCGGAGTCAGTTCTCCTTCCATCACCATATATTTGATCCCCTTTTCCCTCATCTCCCACACCCCTCCCCCCTTACCTTTGGTAACCACTGAACTGTTGTCTGTGTCTATGAGTTTCTGTTTCTCATTTGTTTTTCTTGTTTTTTTGGTTTATATACCACATATAAGTGAAATCATATGGTTCTCTGTTTTTTCTGTCTGACTTAAATTTCACTTAGCATTATAATCTCAAGATCCATCCATGTTGTCACAAATGGTCCTATTTCATCTTTTCTTACTGCTGAATAGTATTCCATTTTGTATATATACCACAACTTCTTTATCCATTCATCTATCGAAGGATGTTTTGGTTGTTTCCATGTCTTGGCCACCATAAATAAAGCTGCAGTGAACATTGGAACACACACGTCTTTATGGATCAATGTTTTCAAATTTTTTGGGCAGATACCCAGGAGAAAGATTGCTGGGTCATACGGTAATTCTATTTGTAATTTTTTGAGGAACCTCCACACTGCCTTCCATAACGGCTGCACCAGTCTGCATTCCTACCAACAGTGTATGAGGGTTCCTTTTCTCCACAGCCTCTCCAACACTTGTTACTATTTATTTTGTTGATGATAGCCATTCTAACTGGGGTGAGATAATATCTCATTGTGGTTTTCATTTGCATTTCTCTGATGATTAGTGACGTTGAGCATTTTTTCATATGTCTATTTGCCATTTGTATGTCCTCTTTGGAGAAATGTCTCTTCAGGTCCTCTGCCCATTTTTCAATTGGGTTGTTTGTTTTTTTTGTTGTTGAGTTGCATGAGTTCCTTTTATATTTTGGATATTAGCCCCTTATCGGAGGCACTGTTTGCAAAAATCTTCTCCCATTCAGTTGGTTGCCTCTTTATTTTGTCCATGGTTTCTTTTGCTGTGCAGAAGCTTTTAAGTTTGATATAGTCCCATTCATTTATTTTAGCTTTTACTTCCCTTGGCTTTGGAGTCAAGTTCATAAAATGTTCTTTGAACCCAAGGTCCATATGTTTAGTACCTATGTTTTCTTCTATGCAGTTTATTGTTTCGGGTCTTATGCTTAAATCTTTGATCCATTTTGAATTAATTTTGGTACATGGTGACAGATAGCCATCCAATTTCATTCTTTTGCTCGTGGCTTTCCTATTCTCCCAGCACCATTTATTGAAGAGGCTGTCTTTTCTCCATTGTATGTTTTTTGCTTCTTTGTCAAAAATTATCTGTACATATTTATGTGGTTTTATTTCTGAGTTCTCAATTCTATTCCATTGGTCTATGTGTCTGTTTTTCTGCCAATGCCATGCTGTTTTGATTATAGTTGCCCTGTAATACAAGCTAAATTCAGGGAGTGTGATACCTCCAGCATTGTTCTTTTTTCTTAAGATTGCTTTGGCTATTCAGGGTCTTTTGAGGATCTAATACCAATCCTGCTCAAACTCTTTCAAAAAATTGAAGAAGAGACAGTACTCCCCAACGCATTTTATGAGGCCAACATTACCTTGATACCAAAACCTGGTAAGGACAACACAGAAAAAGAGAACTACAGACCAATATCTCTGATGAATACAGATGCAAAAATCCTAAACAAAATTCTAGCAAATCGAATGCAACAATGCATTAAAAAGATTATTCATCACGACCAAGTGGGGTTCATCCTCGGGGCACAAGGATGGTTCAACATCCGCAAATCCATCAATGTGATACATCACATAAACAAAATAAAGGACAAAAATCATATGATTATGTCAATTGATGCAGAAAAAGCGTTTGACAAGATAAAACATCCATTTATGATTAAAACACTTAATAAAATAGGTATACAAGGAAAATACCTTAACATAATAAAGGCCATCTATGACAAATTGTCAGCTAATCTCATAATTAACAGTGAAAAACTGAAGCCTTTGCTTAACGTTCAGGAACATGACAGGGCTGTCCCCTATCACCTCTGCTTTTCACCATAGTGTTGGAAGTCCTCGCCAGAGCAATCAGGCAGGAGAAAGAAATAAAAGGCATCCAAATTGGGAATGAAGAAGTTAAATTGTCACTCTTTGCAGATGACATGATGCTATATATAGAAAACCCTGAAGACTCCACCAAAAAGCTATTAGAAATAATCAACAAATACAGTAAAGTTGCTGGCTACAAAATCAACATACAAAAGTCCATTGCATTCCTATATACTAACAATGAAATCTCAGGAAAAGAAATAACAAAAAAACAATTCCTTTTGCAATTGCAGCAAGAAGAATAAAATACCTAGGAATAAACTTACCCAAGGATGTGAAAGACCTATATGCTGAAAACTATAAGAAATTTTTTAAAGAAATTGAAGAAGACACAAAGAAAAGGAAAGACATTTGGTGCTCATGGATTGGAAGAATCAACATAGTTAAAATGGCCATATTACCCAAAGCAATATACAGATTTAATGAAATCCCCATCAAAATCCCAATGGCATTTTTTAAAGAAACAGAACAAAAAACAAAAAATCATCAGATTTGTTTGGTTGGTTGTTTTTGTTTCCTGAAAAGCTTTGTTTTCCTTGATTATTCCTATTTTATATCCTCGGTGTGGGTATGTTTTAACCTACTGTAAAGAATTATCTGTAGTAAACCTAGCTGAATGTTGGTTGTCCAAAGTAACAGGTAAAATATCAAGAATGTAAGAGACTATCGTAATTCCTTTAATTCACTAGTTCTGATGTTTTAAAGTACCTGCTATGTGCTGGCACTGTATTAAATATTATGGATGCCATAGGTGATAATATGGTTTGTGTACCTTCTCTCACAAACCATACCATTTCATGTAGATATTCTAGTTACCTATCGATTCAGAAAAGAAGTCATATATATATACACAAGTGTGTGTGTATTATATATAATATATGCCGTGTTTCCCCGAAAATAAGACCTAGCCAGACCATGGGCTCTACTGCGTCTTTTGGAGCAAAAATTGATATAAGACCCAGTCTTATTTTACTATAATATAAGAACCAATCTATAATATAATATAATAATATAATACAATGTCAGGTCTTATATTAATTTTTGCTCTAAAAGACGCATTAGAGCTGATTGTCCAGCTAATTCTTATTTTTGGGGAAACACAGTGTGTGTGTGTGTGTGTGTGTGTGTGTGTGTGTGTACATACATATATATATACACACACACACACACACATATATATATACATATACATATATATACATATACATATATATATCTGTTTTTGTTATAAACATTAATGATTTCTGATTGCCCTATATTTTCTTCAAACTCTTTGCTTTTTTTTCCCTTTAAGGTTTAAGATTCTATTTTAAAAATATGCTTTTGAAAGATAGTACAATCACACACACAGGCAGAAGAAATCACTGAATTTTATAGATTTGATTGATCCAGGCTGTTCAGATACTTGCTGCTAACTGTTATAACTGACAAACCCCCATCTCAGTGGCTTAGCACACTGAGGTTTATTTCTGGCTCAGATCACAGTCGGATGTACAGTATGAGATGGCCCTTGGGGACCTGCTTCTGCATGGTGGTTTGGGCACCCAAGATCCTTCCAGCTATGACCTCCCTCCCTCAGAGCCTCCACCGCGTGTCATAATACACCCTCTGCAAAAGAGTCTTTTTAGGTTGAGGTATTAGTGACATATGGCATTATATTAGTTTCAGTTTACAACATAAGGATTCTATATTTGTATACATTATGAAAGGATCGACACAACACATTTAGTTAATATCTGTCACTTACAGAGATAAAAATTGTTTTTTCTTATAATGAGAACTTTAAAAAACGTACCCTTTTAAATATTCAATACAGCATTATTAACTATGCTGACCATGCTATACATGACATCCCATGACTTATTTTATAATTGGAAGTTTATGCCTTTTGACCCATTTTGTGCCCCCAAACCCCTACTGCTGACAAGCACCAATCTGTTTTCTGTATCTGAGCTTATCTTTCTCTTCTTTCCTTCCTTCCTTCTTTTTTTTTAAATATATATTTCACATGTAAGTGAGATCACATGGTAATTTTCTTTCTCTGTCTGACTTATTTCACTTAGCATAACACCCTCTAGGTCCATCCATATTATCAAAAATGACAAGATTTCCTTCTTTTTATGGGCAAGCAATATTCCATTGGATGTATGTTCTACATCTTTAACCATTCATCCATCAATGGACACTTAGGTTGTTTCCATATATTTTCTATTATAAGCAATACTGCAATGAACATGGAGGTGCATATGCTTTTGGAGTTAGGGGTTTTGTTTTCTTCAGATAAATATCCAGTAGTAGGACTGCTGGGTCATAAGGTAGTGCTAGTTTTAGGAACTGCCAGGCTGTTTTCCATAGTGGCTGCAACAATTTACATTCCCGCCAGCAGTGCACGGGGGTTGCCTTTTCTCGATATCCTCGCCAGCACTTATTTGTTGTCTTTTTGGTAACAGCAGTTCTAACAGATGTGAGGTGCTATGTCACTGTGATTTTAATTTCCATTTCCCTGATAATCAGTGATGTTGAGCATCTCTTCATGTACCGGTCAGTCATTTGTATGTGTTTGGAAAAATGTCTATTCAGATCCTCTTCCCATTTTTTAATTGGATTGTTGCTTTTTTGCTATTAAGTTGTATGAATTCTTTATATATTTTGGATATAACCTATCAGATATAAGATCTGCAACTATTTCATTTTGTTGATGGCTACGCATCAGTGCAGAGCTTTTTAGTTTGATGTCGTCTCATGTATTTTGCTTTTGTTGTTTTTGCTTTTCGTGTCATTTAAAGTCATTGCAAGACCTATATCAAGCAGCTTGGAATCTATGTTTTTTTCTAGGTATTTTATAGTTTCAGGTCTTACATTCAAGTCTTTAATCTATTTTGAGTTAGTTTTTGTGTGTGGTATAAAATAGTGGTCCAGTTTCTCTTTCTTTTTTCTTTTCTTTTTTTATGTCTCTGTCCAGTTTTCCCAACACCATTTATTGAGGAGACTCTCCTTTCCCCGTTATATATTCTTGGATCCTTTGTCATAATTTAATAGACCATAAAAGTGTAGATTTATTTCTGGACTCTTATGTTCCCTTGATCTATGTTTCTGTTTTAATGTCAATGCCATATTGTTTTAATTACTATAGCTTTGTAATATGGTTTGAAATTAGGGAGTGTGACGCCTCCAGCTTTACTATTCTTTCTCAAGATTGGTTTGCCTATTGGGGGTTTTTGTAGTTCCATACAAATTTTAGGATTATTTGTTCTATTTCTGTAAAACAATGCCTTTGGAATTTTGGTAAGTATTGATTGAATCTGTAGATTGCTTGGTGTAGTACAGACATTTTAACACTATTAATTCTTTCAATTCCTGAGAATGGAATATTTTCCTATGCATTTATGTCTTCAATTTCTTTCATTAATGTCTTTTAGTTTTCAGTAGACAGGTCTTTCACCTGTTAAATTTATTCTTAGGTATTTTATTTTTTTGATGCAATTGTAAATGAGATTGTTTTCTTAATTTCAGATAGTTATTAGCATAAAAACTGACAGATTTTTGTATATTGATTTTGTATCCTGCAACTTTACTGAATTTGTTTATTAGTTCTAGCAGTTTTTTGATGGTGTCTTTAGGGTTTGCCATACATAATATCATGTCTTCAGGAAAGTGACAGTTTTACTTCTTCCTGTCCTATTAAATGACTTTTATTTCTTTTTCTTGCCTAATTGGTCTTGCTAGACTTCCAACACTATGCTGACTAAAAGTGGTGAGAATGGGCACCTTTGTCTTGATCTTAGAGGAAAAGCTTTCAGCATCTCATGATGGAATATGATATTAACTATAGTTTTGTTACATATGGCCTTTATTATGTTGAGGTATGGCCCTTCTACACCCGCTTTGCTGAGAGTTTTATCAAATACATGTTTCATTTTTGGAAATTCTTTTTTTATGTGCATCTATTAGGTGACAAGACTTTCATCATTTATTTTGTTAACATAGTGTATTGTGATGAATTGTAGATGTTGACATATTCTTGCATTCCTGGAATAAATCCCTCTTGATCATGGTGTGTGATCCTTTTAATGTATTGTTGAATTTGATTTCCTAATATTTTGTTGAGTATTTTGTGTTCATCAGGGATATTGGCCTGTAATTTTCTTTTCTTTCTTTTTTTAACATCCCAGTCTAGTTTTTTTTTTTGTTGTTGTTTGTTTGTTTGTTTTTTATATCAGGGTAATGCTGGTCTCATGAAATGTGCTTGGAGGAGTTCCCTTCTATTTTTTAAAGAATTTGAGAAGGAGAACCCATAATTTTTGGTATGTTATATTTCCATTTTCATTTGTCTCAAGAAACTTTTTAAATTTTTTTTTATTTTTCTTCTCATTTCTTCTTTGACACATTGGTTGTTCAGGAACATTATGTTTATGGGTCTGGAACTAGAAATTGAAACTGTTCCAGATCATGGACTGTTTTGAGCAGTGAAGAGGTAATCCATGCAAAAATCACCTAATATTATGAGTGCTCAAGCTGATTCACAAAATCATGCATAATGTGGGAAGAGGTATAGAATTAGCATAATCCTTTTCATCAGTTTTAAAAGAAAAAAATCGGAAGTATTATAAAATGCCCATAACTCTGACGTGTCAACAACCTGATCATCTTTAGGCTGAGTTTCATCTGTGATTGGTGTACTGGGGAAGTGAAATATTAGAGAGGTTAGTGAGCTAACAAGTTCACTGCTTAGAAGGGAAATCGATGATTCCGAGACAACAGTCTTCCCCCTTTTTTAAATTAATGATGTTGCAATATTTCATTGTCTTCTGGGTATAATGATGTGGTCCTTACAGCTCCTCTTAGCTATGATGACGTGTGCTGTCATGGATTAAATAGAACTCTCTTTACCATTAGTTCAAGTATGGTTGATTAATTACATGTCATTGAATTTTTATGCATGCCCAATTTGAGGTTTATTTTGGATATAAATAAACACCCTTGGTGTTTTCCTTTTGGGTACATGAGCTAGAATAACTTTTTTCAACTCAGGTGAGATGTGCAACACTGTTTTTCAGGTTTATTTCTATCTTACAAGTAACAGTGTTCTTACAAAAGTACAGTTGTTTATTTCCCAGTGAATAGTGTGACAATCACCACATACAAACTCAACTGTTTATCTCAATTCCACTAAGGCAAAATTAAAGGCAACAGCAAGACCTCTCTCCCTCAAGAAATCTAAATTTTCCCTGGAAGGACAATTAATAAACATGCAAAGAACCAAGAAGTAGATACAAATATAGTAACATATTAGGATAAAAATAAGATAAATGTCTTAGAGTTACAAACCAAGCAATAATAAATAAATAAATAAATAAATAAATAAATAAATAAATAAATAAATAAATAAAAAAAAAACATGAAGAGTTAGGGGGAAAAAGATGAGAAAATTAAAATGAACTATTTAAAAAATTATATTTAAGTATACAATGAGCAAACGTAAGGGGAAATTTAATTCATGCTCAAGATTTGCTTTTTTTCCTTCTGCAAACTAAAGTTGTCTTTAAAAACAAACAAATAAAGTCTCCTGACCTACCAGCCATTGAAGTATTGCTTCATGTGAGCTGAGATATTCCAATTAAGAAGAAATGGAGACAGGTGTTGTAAGATCTTCGTGTTGCTGAGCTCTGAGCTCTCTAATACAGCTTGTTGCTATGGAGAGTGTTGAATGACACCTTTATGTTGTAGCAGTCTAAGTCTGGATTCCGAAGGTCTAACTGATTCTGACTGGAACGTGCAAGCTAAGTAGAGTGTGTTTAGTTGTTGTAAAATGTTGGGTAGCTAACTAAACCAGAAAAGACAAGTGTACTTAAAGTGCAGCCAAAACGTAACTTGTCTGACCGATCCTATTGCCTACTGTGACAGCCACACTCTCACCCACAGTAATCAAGCACAAGGTTGTACACTAATATAGGACATACTCCGATTCGAGAAAGGGACAGATAATTTTATGTCTAGAAATTATGCCTGACAACAGGTTAATGGATTTGCAGTGTTCAAGGACAGAAGGGTTGAGGGAGAGAGAAAGAGACACTGTCTGTGTCTGAGTCTCGTAGGATGAAGACCCCAGGACAGGTCTTACTGTGGCGATAAATGTAAGTCATGAGCTAGTTTCAGGCTACCTGGTCATCTAACAAAATAAATACATGTAGATAGCACTCTTTGTTCACACCGTCATTGCAAATGTTTTTATGCATATATAGTTTAAACCTTTGCAATGTTTATTTCACATAACAATATCCAAATATATAGCAGAAAAATAAACTACTTTATTGGAAAAGTGTTGTGTCACATATTGGCCAGTTTTCAAAAGTCCAGTACAATCAAAACACTAGTTACTTTCAAGAAACACAATTAAATCAAAGGTTTAAAACTCCAAAATCTGTATGATATATTCAGATAGAATAGTATTTTCCAAGTCTAACCTACATGTTAATGATGGTTTCTCTAAGCTAGCATTTATAAAGTGCGTTTACTAGTATTTAGCTGAAATAAGTTTACATAAATCATGTTTAAAATTCTACCAATCTTGCCAATAACTCCCATCCAGCAAAACAGATAATAGGAAGATCAGGGTTAAAAACATGTCTACGACTGTAGGACACTCCATCACAACTAGCAGTACAGGCTGTGGATTATTTATTACAGTAACCAATACTATCAGAATAGAAAGGGTAAAATTCTCTATTGGGATACAGTCCATAACCATTTCATATAGATTTGATCAGTGTTTCTCTTGAGGGTAGGAACATATTATGGACATCAAGGGCACTGGCAAATTTTCAGAGCCTTATAATAAAATGAACAATTTCTGAAATAGTTACATTAATGTCATTTGATCCATCTTGTTGACAATTTAAAAATATAAGGAGTTACCAATTATTTCTAGAATCTCTATTTGCATAAATGAAATATCAAATATGTGTGATTTTTTCCACTGCCCTCTGGGAAATCTTAAGATATTTTAAGTATGATAAATATCCTGAGGTTTTTATTTTGTTTTTTATAAATTTTGGATTTGATTATGGGAAGGCAGAGTCGAAAGAGCTGTCACAGGACAGCTGGGCATTTGATAAAGTTGTGTCATGGTACCTGAGAAGTTACCTTGGCAAAATCTGCAAGACCCCAAGTCTCAGCTTCCTTAAAACATCTGCATTGTGCTGTGTCTAGCATGTCAAACACTATGTTTACGGGGGTTTTTGTAAACTACGAAGATGATTCAATTTTCATCAAAATAAAAGCTCTCTGAAATGTACACTTTTGGACTAAGTCCCGAAAGCACCAAGCTTCCGACCGTTTTCCAGATGTCAGTGGAACCCTATGATCCATCATCACTGTGACATACTGACGTCCCAAGGGCTCTTTGGGGCTGAGTTTTCTTACCCAGGGGAGGGGTGAAGTAATGAGCAGTGGGTAGGATGAGACGGCAGGTGCAAGATGCAGTAAGAAGGGCTCAGATCAGTCTTGAAATGTGTGAACGCTCATCCCTTTTCTTCTAATGATCCATCATTTCATTTGAACATAAAAACAGAAGGCATCCTCGAGTCTGGCCAAGCGTAAGTTTTAAGTGTCCTGTAAAATAAAATGTCTTAAACAATTTTCAGTTTGTAGAGTCAGTCCTTCCAGATACTTACATTCCACATTCCATTCTCTTTAAAACTTAACGTCTATAAATTCAATATTCAATATCAAACAGGTTTTAAAGGTGAGAATTGAAGCATTTATAATATTTATTACTACATAAGATAGCTTTAGTACATACTAGACATTACCTAATTTAAATTGCGATGGCATTAGAAAGTATATTTTCATATTTTGGGATCATGCTACCATGTTGTAGGCATATGACTTGCTAAATTTGTTACTCTGAATTTATATGTAGAAAATGAACATTGATTACATTCATAAAACTATTGATTATTTTTATTTTGGAGATCCTATACAATGTTTTAGGAATATGAAGAAGAGAAAAAGAAAGGGAAATCATACCCAGTGGTATTGCTGTACCAATAAAAATATTAGCACTAAATGTATCTTTTCAACCATGCCGGGTAAGTCAAGCTTTTCTGTGTAATAAATTTTTAGGAAAGTAAAACACTGAAAGATCAGTGCGTTTTATGTCTTGTTATAGCGTGAACTGACCACACCCCAAAAGACAGAATATGTGGCAGGTACATGGAGTGTAGGACTTCATCAGGATGGCTTTTTTCCCCCCTATTTTCTCATCTTTGAAAAACAAGCAACGTGTCAGGTTCAGCTTTTTCAATTAGACACATGTAATGACATCATCTCACCCTTGGCTGTGAGTACTCATGGGTATTTCTTAAAGATATCAAAATCTGTGCTCAAGGTTCCTCTCAGAATGGGCAAAATCGAAGGCACATTAAAAAAATAAATCCCATTCACTTTAAATTTTATTTTACTTGATATTGTAGGACTATAGTAGGTGTACTTATGAACAGTTTCAAAAGGGTTTGGGATGACTTTTTAAAAAATAACTCTTTGTTTTGTATTTGCATATCGATTAGGAGAGCATTTTCAGCTGTTAGTGATTCATAACTAAAACACCAAAATCAGTTAACAGGGACAATAGGACAATTTTCAAACTCTCCTTTAATTTAAGTATATTTTAGCTTAGAAAGCTTGCTTTGGGAAACTATCAGCAGAACTGTAAAAAGAGTGCCAGCTACAGCTGAAGATGTTTATCGGGTGTTATTAGCAAGTTTAACTAAATTGAAACTGTTATTTATGACGCTTTTCATGTTTTCCGGAGGACATTTTAATATTTTAGAGGTTGAATCTTCTGGCATCCGCAGACTATATGATTCTATGTTTCTAAGTACGGGAATAGTTCAACCTCAAGGTCTGGCCTACCGTGATGGATGAAAAGCAGGCAGCATGCGTCAGGATTAATACCGTAAATCATGGCCGGTGCTTCTGGGAACCATTCCAGTGGAACAGATCTCAGACTCAGCTCTGGTTCCATTCCCCGTGCTGCTGTCAGCTTCTGTCTTGTGGACATTTGAAACTCGACTGTCTAAGTTTAAAGCACTCTTTAGATATCAGGTAGGATGAACTGTGACTTTTTTATAGCAAATAAATGCATATTTTGGTTTAAAAATAATCTACTTTTAGGGAAAGTGTTAATAAAATAATCCTGTTATCATAGGTTTGATCATTTAACTCTCGGGTGTGTGTGTGTGTGTGTGTGTGTGTGTGTGTGTGTGTGTTTGTGTATCACTCTACCCGTTATCACTGACATGTTGGAAAGCCAGGTGAAATAGTTAGAAATGATATTAATTTTTATATGAACTCAAACTTCATAAATTTTACCAAAAATATGTATTTTAAAAATTAATTTAAAAGCAGCAAGAAAAGATTGAGACAAAGCTGTTGATGGAACAGCTTTCAACCTGTTAGACCATGAGCAGTTCTACCTTATGTTCTAAATTAAAATTTGCTGTATAGACGTGGTTGCATTGGAAGTTACTGGTCCATCTGAATGCAAACCACCCAGCCATGACACATGGGGCTTCCACTTGCTGTAAAAGTAAATCAGGAGGCAGTGCCAGCGCTTTGCTGGGAAAGCCATTTGTGCCCCTCAGTTCATGACTATTCATGGTGACGTTCACAGATGTCTCTGCTCACACTGTGGGCTGCGGTGTGGATAGTGTTTTATTCAACATGACTTTATAGATAAAGTGAACGTAGGCGACGATTTCAAGAGCATAATATAATCAAATGAATCCTGATGTGGAGATCCTGCGGGAAATTATACAGTAATCTTATCAACATAACTAATTTTCTTCTTATGAAATCGTGATTCCCACTGCACTCTTACAACTACTGAAAGTACTGTTTAACATCACCATTTCCATGTTAATACCTCAGTAAATCACCGATGTAGAAAACTCAGAATGTGAGACATTCTGTTGGGAAAATGCTTTCACTTCTAAATTAAAAGTAATATAAAGTGAATGTTTTACATGTAGGTTGCTTACTGATACTAAAAATACTTTTCTTATCAGAATCAGTTTCCCTACGATAATGCCAGCAAGCAGACGCTGGGAGAGAAATGATTCAAGAAAAAGAAAACAATCAGAAGTCAGGTGGCTTTGGCTAATCATCTGCTGGCATCAGATTCCTCAGAACTATTTAAGAATTCATGTGTGGCACCTTTAGCAAAGCAGTCATCATCTGAACACACATCCACACTTGTGTCCCACGGGGAACAGTATAAACAGTAGGAAAACACCAGCAGCTGTCTGAGCTTCAGCAGTTCATTTAATCCTAAAACCCTGACCCCTCACTGTCACACGGGAA
Organism: Rhinolophus ferrumequinum; assembly: GCF_004115265.2. Classification (NCBI taxonomy): domain Eukaryota; kingdom Metazoa; phylum Chordata; class Mammalia; order Chiroptera; family Rhinolophidae; genus Rhinolophus; species Rhinolophus ferrumequinum. The sequence continues at coordinate 2,215,586 of NC_046301.1, read as the reverse complement.
TGGAGTTGCCTTGCAGTGAGGGTGTAACTAGGTGAGGACTAAAACGTGTCCAGTTCACTTTCCCACAGGTAGTATTTCTAAATGTTGGTGAGTATATTCTATTCATTGTTTTGACATTGGTTCTAAGAGGGGGAAAAAAGATCTATAAGTAAGTGATACTAGGAACATCTGAAAATATACAGGCTTGTGAAAATGACCGATTACATATCCCTTCCTGTACTTGACTCAAAAGCACGTTAAAAACAATAATGGATAATTACTCATTATTGAGAGTTCCTAAGCCATATTTTTTTAAAGAAGCAATTATGTGGAAAATGAAAACAACCAAAAAATGAGGGAAACTTTAGACACGGGGAATGGAATTCTTGCCTCTTTCCAATTATTTTGCCCAAGATATGAATTTAAACAATTTAAAATTTTGAAATTACAATAGACATTTTGGTTGCCCGTAAAGTATCCACTTCCCACTTTAATAACAGTCCCAGATTTTCGTTCTGTTACGTGCTCTCTGGCCACACGGCCCATGTTCTTCTAAAAAGCAGGTTTCCCCCCCATAGCCAGAGAGAGACCTGATATAATAGGTCAGGATAAGCCCACTTTGTTAGTGACCTGTTCAAGAAGCCTGTAATTAAGAGAGTTGGAGCACGGCATCACCTGGACAAAGGACCGTTTCAAGATAAATCCAAGCTCAGTTCAGGCCAGTGAGATACCCAAAGTCTGTAGGGAGATCTCGCGTCTTCGTTCATTTTCTATTAAGAGACTGTTACTGAACACTGCAAGAGATGATAGCTTTTTTTCTGATAATTTTATTATAAATTTATGTGAAAAGCTGCAAACATTTTACTGCCAGACTAAGACCAAAAGTGCTAAAGAATGCTGGGAGCAGAGCTAGCAGGTCAGCAGGAGCTGAAGCCCCGCCTGGCTGGGCGTTGGGAGGTCACCCTGTGGCACGTGGCCTTTTTCAGTTAAACATGCCAGTTTACCCTCTTGATTGTATGAGCTGGGGTAGTTTTCTGCTGCATACACTGGAAAAGATACTAGCATAAATGTAAATGCATACTCATTTAAAAGATAAGATGAATTTAAAATATTTGAATTAGTTTACATTTTCATAAAAATAATTCTCCATATATGTTGTCAGAGGCCTATTCTTCAAAAACAAAAATATTTCAAAAACAAAAATACAAAAATACTCTCTCTTTCTTAGACTGCAAGAAACATTAAAAATAAGCATATTATTTAAAATCTGTTTGTAATCTTCCCTGAAGAAAATAATATGTTGGAATTATTCACTTGAGATTTTTTTTCTAGTTCTAGGGTAAAGTAGCCAATATATAATTTAGTTGTCTCTTAAATGCAACAAGAAAATGCTGGATATTTTATAATCAGTCAAATTTCCTCTGGAGTTTAATATCTTTCTAAATTAAACTTCCTATCATTTTAGATGTTACACATTTTAGACTTTTTTACAAAAAGTAAAATATCCTAAAAGTAACATATTGTTTTTTCCTGATTAGAAATGTTGCCTCAAAGCATTCTAACATGGTGAAGCTAAAATCCTGCAGCATGATATTCCCTCTTACTTTGTTTCAATGTCAGTACCATTTCGTGGACGGGGCCTGCCGGAGCAGAGATGGACAGGCAGCGGCTGGAAGCCCGCTGGACAAGCTGCATGACTAAGGACGTCAGCCAAAAGCAGAAGACAATCTCCAATCAAAAACCGAACAGCAGAAATTACAAACAGAGAGAAAAGGTATATTTAGATGATGCCTCATAGGCAAACTAGGAATTTGCTATCTTTTTTTCAAAAATCTCTAAAACTTCCTTAGTTTTTCACTATCAAAATGTAATCAACAAAGGATGAAAACTATTCAGCCGATATTCGAACTAAGTTAACTTGAACTATAAAGCAATTTGGAGACAAACTACAATTTATATTTTTAAAATTTGAAAATAATGGGTTGAGACATTTCTTTTTCTGGTAATTGTCTCATCATTTAGGTTTAGAGATACATCTAGGTCCCTCATTTCTGTTTCAGTTTTCTTGGTAATTCCTAGTATTTTTAAAATATTAAAGCACTGAGACTTTGATCTTTGTTTTTAGTTGGAAAAAAGTGTTCTATTTTATTTTGTTTAGTTGGTTTGGATATCCTACTTGATGTCACTAGAATTTAGAGGTTTTGCATCTTTCTATGAAATAAATCATAGTGTTTGTTTTAGTTAAGTTAGAGACATGCATTTTAAAACTACATAAAATAATCGATGTATATCGATGTATGAGAGCACCATATATTTTTATTCCTTATCCATGTAAATAATTGCTTATAAAGTTTAACATTTACTTACTTTATAATTTGATTGTTTTGGAAAATGCTAACTGTCCAATTGCTCAGTTGATTAATGGACTGAAAATATGTGCCTGGTAAAGCAAACGCTGAGGCAATCAGGTCAATTTGATAGAAGATTCCTGTGAGAGTTCAGCAGTCTGGGTCTAGATTACAGTGAAGAGGATTTATAGTTTTAAGAATTTTCGTGTAAGTAGTAGTATAATAACTAGAACACCAGTGAACTGGAATCTTCCATGAACTAGAATACAGGTTGAGTAAAGTTTTTATTATCTATAAACATTCCTAGTCAATAATATACCTAGTGCCTTCCAACAGAATGTTTTTGTAATAGAACTATTCTAAACAGTTCAATATGGGAGCTACTGGCCTCGTGTTGCACGTGGGCTCCTGAAAGACAGATATTGAAGAAGTGAGCTTTGCATTTTCCTTAATTTGCAAATACAATTTTTTGAGATAATTGTATATCCATATGGAGTTGTAAGAAATAAAATTGAAAGTGTCCATATCTTCTACCCAGTTTCTCCCAATGGTCACGTCTTGTAAAATTATAGTACAATATTATACACAGGATACTGACTTTGATACAGTCAAGATCCAGAACATTCCATCACCACAGGATCCCTCACATTGCCGGCACTTTTATCCCCACACCCTCTTTCTCTCTATCCCACCCCTGCAGAATCCTCTAAACCACTGATCTGTTCTCTGTTGAAAATTGTGTTGCTTCCAGAATGATATACAAATGGAATCACACATCACGCAGCCTTTTTCACCCATAGCATCATTTATTTTTTATTAAATTTATTGGGGTGACATTGATTAGTAAAATTATGTAGGTTTCAAGTGTACAATTCTATGCAGCCTTTTGAAGTCACTTTTCAACCACCGTACTTCACTAGAGCTTCACGCAAGCTGCTGGGTAGCCACAGGTCATTTTTCTATCGCGGGGTACGTGGTATTTATCCCATGGTTGCGTGCCCTCTACTTTGTCTTACCAGCCACTCACTGAAGGGTGTCTGGTTGTTTCCAGGTTGTAGATCTCACTAATGAAACAGCTATAAACATCTGTGTACAGGTGTTTGTGTGAATATATCCCACTTTCATTTCTCTGGAATAAGCGTCCAGGAGAGCAGGTGCTGGGTCTGTAGTAATGCTGTGTTTAGTTTCTGTTGAAGGACTGCCCAGCGGGCTTCAGAATGGCTGCACCATTCTCCACTCGCACTGGCAGCATATGAGTGATTTCGTGTCTCCAGGTTCTGTCCCACATTTGGCCTTGTCTGTTCTTTAACCCGTGGGATGGTGGGCAGTACTCTCCCCTGAGGCATCCCCTTGCTTTTCCCTGAAGGCTGCTGACACAGAACATTGTTTCCTGGTGTATCTGCCATCTGTAGATCGTCAGAGAAGCCTGCTCATGGAGTTTGTGGATTTTCTAATTAAATTGTTTGTTTTTCCCCTACTAAGTTTTGAGCATTCTTCACATGTTCTTGGAACTGGTCTTTATCAATTTATGGCTTGGTAATATTTAGTCTGAAATTGGAGTTTTTGGCCTTTTCATATAGACTTCCACAGAGCAAAGTCTTTTCCTTGTGACAGGCAGATTTAGCAGTTTTAATTTTTATGGATTATGCTTTTGATTCAACTCTAAGAACGATCTGCATAGCCTTGAATCTCAAAGACTTTTCTACTTTTTTGTATAAATTTTATAGTTTATGTTTACATTTAAGTCTATTATTCACTCTGAGTTAATGTTTCGAACTACTGAGATTTAAAGGTTATTTTGTACCTAAAAATGTCCATTGGTCCAACTGAAAAGGCTATTTTTCTTCTATTGATTATATATATATATATCTCCAAAAAATGTATACACGTGACTTGTATTCATCTTTTGTTATTGGTATATATTGAGTATTACAATTTTAATAGAACTTCCTTCTTAAAATGTGTATGCATTTTTTTGGTACCCTCTCTCTCTATACAAAATCAGTTGAGCGTAGTTGAGTGGGCCAAGTTCTAGGTTTTTAAATTGTTTCCTTGATCTTTGTGTCTTTACCAGTACCACACATTCCTGATTTCTGTAGCTGTATCGCGAGCCTTCACACAGGGATGAGATGTCCTCACCCTATTCTTATTATCCACATGGAGTTAGCTATTCTAGGCCATGTGCCCACGCAAAAATTCGTAGTGATATTTTGGTAGGAATTTCATTAAATCTAAAGATCAACTTAGGGAGAATTGACATCTTTACTGGGTTGAGCTTTCCAACCCATGTATGTAGGATGTCTCTTCATTTGTTTTTTTCTCATTTCATTTCCTTTATCACAATTATGTAGTTATCAGCATATGTGTCCCATTCATATTTTGTTAAGTGTATGTGTATGCATTTCATTTTTTTGGAGACATTTTAAATAATACAATTTTATTCCTGCATGTTTATTGTTAGTATATAGAAATGTGAATTCACTTTAGTGTGAACTCATTTTTTAGTACTAGTTTTTTGTAGATTCTATTATGGAGAAAATCATGACTTCTGCAAATAGGGAAATATTTAATCTATATGCCTTTCTTTTTCTTTCCCCATTTCACTGTCTAGACCTTCTAGCACTATGTTGAATAAAAGGGGTGAGATCAGACATCCTTGACATTTTCCATATTTTATGAGAAAAGCATATATTCTAGCATTATTAAGTATACTATTAACTGAAGGTTTTTATGAATGTCTTGTATTAATTAATGTCCCCTTCTAGTCCTAATTTTTATGATTTTTGTTTAAATCATGAGTGAGGTTGGATGTCAAATGATGTTTCTATTTTACCTGATATAATCACACACGTTTTCTCCTGTAGCTTGCTGATACAGTGGGTTACTTTGATTTTAAAATATTCTAACAGCCTTGCGTACGTGGCATAAATCCTATTTGGTCATGGTGTATCATTTGTCTTATGTTGCTGAATTCTATTTGATAGTATTTATTGTCTTGTTTCTATATTGATGAAAGACAATATTCTGTAGTTTTCTTTTTTTAGTACTGTGTTTGCATGGTTTTGATATTAGGGTAATATTATCCTCATAAAATGAGTCATTATCTTTTCTTTCATTTCATACTTTGGAAGAGTGTGTGTAAAATTGCTATTAATTTTTTGTTAAATTTTATTTGAATACTTTGTGTCAGAAGATTTTTTTTTAATGAGGAAAATTTGAAATTACAAATTCAATTTCTTTGGTTATAGGGCCATTCAAATTTTCTACTTTATTTTAGTTGAATCAGGTACTTTGCGTTTTTGAGGAATTGTTCGATTCTTCCAAGTTGTCTAAGTTTGCATGCAAAGTTCTTTATGGTATCTTCCTTTTGTCTTTTTAATAGCTGCAGGGTTTGTGGAGGTGTTTGCTATTTTTTTCATAGTAGAAGTTTATGTCTTTATACCATTTTTTTGGCAGTCTTTCTAGAGGATTATCAATTCTGAGTTTTGGAAGAGATTTAAAGGTATTTCATTGCTATTTCTATATTGTTTTGTTTTCAATTTCACTGATATTTGCTCTTAAATTATTATTTTAACTATTGTTGTTTAATAATAATTATTTTCCTCCTGCTTTGTTTCTGTTTATTCTGCTTCTCTTTTCCAAAATTCTTGCTCAGGGACTTAGTCGTATTGAGACCTTTCTTTTTTAGTGTAAACATGTAATAGCAAAAAAAGAAAAAAAAATTATCTAAATATTTCTTTCACTGCACCTGACATAGTTAGTTATATGTTGTTTTAGTTTTCATTCAATTCTGTGCCTTTTGAAATCATTTTTGAGATGTCCTATTTGACATATGGATTATTTACAAGCATGTCCTTTCATGTATGTAGACATTTTTCCTGTTGTATGTCTATTATTAACGTTTAGTTTGATCCTATTATTGTCAGATTATAGTTAGAATTTCAATTTATTACAAATGCATTGAGGTTTGTTTTATGGCCCAGGGTAAGGTCCATGTTGGTGACTAGTTTGTGAGCGTAAATACTGTTTTCATTCTGCTGCTGTTCTGTGGAGTGTCCTGTAGGTCATGTTTCTGTTAATCATATCCTGTCAGTTGATTATCTTGTTCAGATCTTCTGCAGCCTTTTTGACTTTGTCTGATATTTCTGTTAGTTGTTGAAATCCCCACCTACAACTATGAACAGTTTATATCACTTTTCAGCTCTGTCACTTTTTGCGCAATGTACTTTTAGGGTGGGTTTTTGTTTGTTTGTTTGTTTGTTTTTTGGCGTGTTTTTTTTTTTTTTTTGGTGCACACATTTAGGGTTATGTTTTCTTCCTGATGGATTGATCAGTTCACCATGAATCATTCTTTGTTCTGTTTTATTTGATATTAATATACCCAATCATTTATCTTTCTCGATGCTTTGACTTGAAAGCTACCTATGTGATTGATCTTGAAGTGCAATTTTTATAAGATGCGTACACTTTGGTCATGTTCATGTGGCCACTCTGTTAACCCACCACTGGTGGTGATTGGTGTATTCAGACAATGTACATTGTTGATTATTGATGTATTTATGTCTGCTATTTTATTTTCCTTCTCTATTTCTACCTGTTCTAGATTTTTGCTATTGTTATTATTGTTTTTGCCTTGCTGTAGGTTAAACATTTTTACTTTTCATCTTTATTATGTTTTTAGTGTACTTCTGTATGAAATATGGAAAAGGGAAAATATTTATATAGATATGTGAGAGCCCATATGTGTTAATGTGTATGTAGAGACAAAGAAAATAATAAAGCAAAAGCAGAAAAATGTTAAAATTTTGTGGAGCTGCATAGAAGACATAAAAGTTTGTTGTACTACTCATGCAACTTTTTTTTATAATTTTGCATCCCAAATTTTTAAGCTTTCAATCGGGCATTTTAAGGATAACTTAAAGCTACGTATTACCTGTATATCATAAAGCTATACAACTTAAACTACATATTATAAGATCACCCTTGTTTATTACTTGCCACTTGTTGCATGAACCATAGTTTCCTTTTACAGGTCCCCGTTGCCTGGATGCCAGGATTGCTTTCAGCCCCTCACAATCACCTTACACAAAGGTGAGTGTCTTAATTCATGTTTCCTAGGCTGTATTTCCAGTAGCAGAATTGTAGTGTCATAGGGTACAAAACATTTAAATGTGAAAATAGTATACTGAATTATCTTCTGGGCTGGTTGCATTGGCCTATACTCCCACCATCAGGAGTTTTTATGTACCCAAAATCCTTTTTAGCAGTTGTATTGACCATTTTTCTAACTTTTGTAAAAATGATGTGAACAGAGTGATAGCTCATCATTTATTTTTCTATTTATAACTATATTGACTGTCTACTCATTTGTTAATTTTTTCTATGCAGCATATTGTTTGTGAGTTATTTTTTGATATCCCATTTATATATAGGATTAATAGATGTGATGTCAAAAAATACATATACACATAATTTTATGTATATTATATACTTTTATACACACATGTACATTAATGTTTGCTGATGGGATTATATGGGCCAGTCATATATTGTCCATGTCAGACTAGTTTTGCCTATATTAATTCTTATAGAATGTCATTTTCATCCATATGTATCCCTCCAGAAAGATATTGGTTACTGGACCATAATGTCCCTGATTGAGCTGAAATCCTCATATAAAATTAACTAGTTTTCCTACTATCTCCTATTGCTTTTGTTATTTTTAATATACTATATAGACATCAAGATTAGAACAAAAATATTCATTTTGTGCCACATACTGTCATGACTGATTCATGCAAATCTCTATTTTTATTCTCATTTGTATGTCTGTTTAGTATAGTGATTATATCCAATTATTTGATAACATAGTCACTACCATTTCACCAGAAGCCTGTCAACACTACGCATTTAGTTCGCCTGCCCCTCAATCTCGTCCCTTGTATCCCCCTCAGGTTGAACATTATCCTAAAGTTTTTGTTAATAATCCCCTTATGTTTTAAACCTTTATCATGCATATATGTGTAGCCACATGATATTTTGAGGATTTTTGTCGTTGTTTTGAAACTTACAAAGAGGGCATCACTCTGTGGTTTTACACTATTTCATCCAACCCAGACATCTCTGTAGGGTCCCAGTTCACTGATGTCTCATATAAACACACCACATCTCATCCGTCCAATTTTTCAGCCATAGGAACTAGTTTCATTTTTTATGAGACCATTAAAATGCAATATTTAAAATTTGCTTAGATATGTCAACTGTTTGTGCCTCATCTCATGGTTAGGAAAACAGATATTTCACAAGAAGGAGAAAACTTTGACTCTTCAGCAAATAATTGAAAGTATATGTCTGTACAATAGACTCATATAGGAATTTTCATAGTTCCTTTATTTTTTACCAAAAAGTAGAAATACCTTACATGTTTATCGGTGAGTGAATGAAGAACAGACAGTGATCTATCCATACCATGCGACATCACTCAGCAATAAAGAATGAACTCTTGTGACACGGGGCACGAGTGATTCTCTAAGTCACTCGGCCAAAAAAATAAGACAAAGTAAACATTATATTCCATGTATATAAATTTTAGAATATGAAACCCAATATAATAGAAAGCAGGGCAGTGGTTGTCTGGGGTGGTGGTGAGAGAAGAAGGGCGGGATTAAAAATGAAATAAGGAAACTTTTGCGATTATCTGACTGTAGTGATAACTACGCCAAACTTACCAAATGCACCTTTTAAATGTTTGCAGTCTGTCAATTATCAATGAGAATACAAAGAAAAAAGAAAAAAAAAACCTCTAGATGTAGAAGATTTAACATCAACATAAATTTTCCCAAATTGCTTCAGTACTGCAGAATAGTTCACAGTACTTATCGAATGACAAGAGGAAGGAAGCGTATTAGAACATAGAAAGAAAAGTGGGATATTTTAGGACAATTGTGAGCAGTACTAGAAAGAAATGTGTGTTTTTGAAGTGGTTTAAGATGAAATTATCCTAAAAAAAGATGTAAGAACATAGCTTACATTTTTATATGACCTTCAATGTTCTTTGAAAAGCTTGCAGAGGAAATTTAAAGGTTTTCTTATAATGACTTTCTTTAATGAAAATGTGTTTGCCCATGATTAAAATTCTTCCTATTTTTTTTCTACTTCATTGATTTTTCTCCTTGCTAACTGCCATCAATCCATTTTAGTCTGCAGTTAAACTTGATCAAATGACAATGGCACAGCAATTTAATAAAAAAGTACCAACTAAAAAAACCATTGCATTACATTTTTATAAATGTAAAGTATGAAATGACTTCTGTCTGAAAATGATGTAATGGAAATAGATTACAAAAGAAGTCATTACACACGCCAAACGTCTGACTGCATTGCCTCCGGAACACTGCTCTATCTAGATGGGATCCGTTAAAAAATAGGAAGTTTCATTTAATACATTTCTTAATATTTGTTCAACTGTTTACATCTGATTCAAAATAAGAGCTTAAAGGTATAAAGCTTGTTCTTTGAGGCAGTTTGACAAAAGGGCAGACCTTACAGTTAATCCAGAGCTAGTTCACAGGGAAGTGTGGAAACCGGGGCCCTGTGTTCTGTTCAGTTCTTGGTGATGTCACTACTACGTCAGATTGACTTTTACTTCATCCTTCTGTGGAACACAGTTTTGAGTGCAAACTGACTGACCTTGAAGTTTTAGGTGATGACTAGGTGTGGCTGCTTGAAAGCACCCGTGTCCGTCGTAAGCATGCTGTATTACCAGTTTGGCGGCATTACAAGCCCTTTTGCCCTCCACTTACTTCCCCATTACTCTCCATTCTTTCAGTGAGACTGACTGACAACCACAGCTCGCCAAACAGCTAGCATTATTAAGCTACTCTGTAATATCCTGACACGTCTGCTCCCACCAAGTACCCAGGTATGTTTATTTCCAAACTTGTCTGTGCCAGTTACACTTATGACTATAGTTCCTAATTAAAATATTATATATGAAGTGTCAAAATATGACTATGAAGAGGAATAGAGTTTCTGTATTCAGTCACATGTTTTGGAAGAGCTACTTGGAAATAAACATTATATCATTAGGTGTGAATGTGACAAATCTAAGTGGCAGGAAAGTTCTTAGAAAAAAATCATGACTCATTGGCCAGTTTTGTTTCACTTCTATTAACCCATATCGAAATAAACAGCCTTGCCCACCTCATCAAACAATGGTCTAATAGATGAATATTTAAATTAAACTAAAGTGTTTCAAGTATGTTCGTATCAATTTTCAGAATCCCTTGTTTGAGTTAAAATGTTGGTTGATCACTTCCGTAAGGACAGTTGGTCACTCTTTCCCTTGCTTTCTGGACCTGACACACCCCTGTTCCTTCTATCTGCTTGCCTTCTCCATGTCGGTCCCCAGGGAGGGTTTTTCCTCACCATGTCCCAGGGTTTGCATGTCAACCCTCTGCTATCCTCCACTCTCCCGCAGTCCAGACTCCTTAGATCAGATTCTGGTCTGACAGCTTTCTGTGCAGACATAACACACATCAGACACTTCACATGTCCAAAACTCTCTCTTCTCCTTGCTCACCTCGTTTAGGCATGCTGCTCGTTTTGTATCTCCTTAAACAATGTTTTTCTTCATTTCAACTTTCTATTTTCAATCAGATCTTCTCAAGGCTCATCTGATGACTCATTTGGTTTTCTCTTTCAATTTCTGTTTCTCCAAGTGACCTCTAAGTCCCTTGTTAGACGAACACCCTCTCAGACATGACATTCTCTATGCCCTTACACAACCATATCTATTTTTCTATGTTTTCAGTACTTGGAGTTATGGTATGTGCTTATTTGATTTATGGTTTAAACTTACTCTACCCCACTTAAAAGTCTTCACGAGGAAACTCTATCGAGTCATTTCTATAATCTCTGTCCATAACAATATCTGCATGTAGTAGGTCTCTTGGAAAATTTTAAGGAATGAATTCCTGCAGTCTTTTAAAATATTTGCCTGTTTTGTTTTGTTTTACAAGACCTCCTTTGTTGTTTTTGTTTTGTTTTTTAATCGATTGATATGCTATGAGTAAATCTAGCTGTGAGGGGCAAACGAATCCTCCTACAGATACTCGTTCCCTAATCCCAGGAAGCTGTGACTATTTTATGTGGCTGATGTGTTTAAGATTAAGGATTGGGATAGATTAATTATCCTGGATTATCCAGTTGGGCTCAATTTAAATACATCAATCATTAAAAGGAAAGGACTGTCCCTGGGTGCGGGCTATGGAAGAATAGTCATACAGATGCTACAGTGCTAGCTTTAAAGATGGAGGAGGGACCACGAGTTTCAGGATATAGTCGGCCTGGCTCGCAAAGCTGGAATGACAATGAAGTGATTGCCCCGAAAAGCCCCCAGAAAGGAAGGCAACCCTGACATCACCTTTATTTTAGCCTAGTGAGACCTCTGTTTGACTTCCGATCTACAGAGCTGTAAAATAATAAATCTGTATGAAGACATCAACTTTGCAGTAAGTTGTTATGGCAGCGATGGAACATAAATGTACCAATGATAGTAAGTATCATTATATTATAGTTGTTATAGCCTCAGGATATTGTGAGCATGACTAACTTTAAAAACTAATTGTGTTATATTATTTAGAATTCTTTGTCATTATAAGTAATACATACATATCATAGTAGATGCAGGTTGGACCTTATTCCTGACCACCAAGTAAAGTGTAGTATAAATGAGACTTCTTTATCAAGAGACATAATTTGAGTAGTAACTGGTTAAATGAAATACAAACCAATTATGATACAGTAAAGTTTTTGATCAATGAAAGAAAAGTGGAAATATAGTGACGTGATGACTCAGAAGGAAATCTGACTTTGTGAAGGAGGTTGCAGAGAGGGCTTCTTAAAAAAGGGAGCTTTGCGGGAGTGGGGAGGATGAAATTTGAAAAGGAAGAAGCACATAGGGTGGGCATTATGGGCATGGAAGAAAAGACAGAGCACAGATTAAGTGATGGTAATGTTTTGTTTGAAATTCATTCCAGAAACAAAGAAAGAGGTACCTGGGTCTAAGCAACTGAGGAGACGGTTTCTCAGGCAGTATGATGTGATTTAATTGACTCCGGAAGGTTGTCCACTCAGGGGTTTTGGTAAGACCTCCAAAACTGTCAAAAATCATTTAAAAACATTGAATGAGAGAACCAGCTAGACAATCAAGTTGGTTACCATGGAGTCTTATACTTATTTGTGACATCTTCTGAGTGTTCTGGACTAGTTGTTTGAAATCTACATCAACTTAGAAAATACTATGCAGTACATAATTATTCTTTGGCTAATGTGCATGAGAACACTAGATTATCCAAATTTTCTTTTACAAATGAATATTTCTGCATATATAGTATTTATTGGCTGGTTGCCAACCCCTGGTTTCTATGGAGAATTATAAAGATAATAACATGTGACTTATAAACACGGGAGCTGGGAACACAACCATTTGTCAGTTACCAGCTCCTTTGGTTCACAGAGCTGAACAGATGCCACTCGGGACTGGTGCCATACAGCTGGGAGGTTTTACAGGTAAGACTATTACCTGAGCTTCAAGGAGTTTCTCTTCCTTCATAACCCACTGCAGCTTTCAGTTTTTATATTTATAATCAAGAGGGGAATCGGCTTTTTGTGTTTGAACAGACTTTGCCATGATGCTTGTAGGATTTCTGCTTCACTAACTTTTTATATCAACTGAAGCATGCTATGTCCATATATTTGTTTTTATCTTTAAACATTATTTCCACATTTTCATTATCTTTTTACGGTGTTCAGGTATATAATCTCATCTTGGAAAGTGGTTTTTGAATTAACACCAACATTTCAAAAGACAGAAGTTTATTTGTAGAAGTTAGTACTATAACCTTGACACAGAAATTATACATAAGGGTTGCGAAATGCTTTCATTGAAAATACAATTTTACATTTCCAAGGCCTTTTGTTTTGCATCTCCTTCCAGGCTTCGCTCTTACTGGTGAAAGAAGCAAACTGATCTAAATACTCACATCACGGCAGACACCAGGCAGCGCGCCATCCAGCCAGGCCTGGGCCACACAAGTCAGATGCGCGGAGAATCGTGCATTTCCCAGCAGTCAGCCCTCACCGCGTCTCCTCCCCACAGACGCCTACCAGGCTTGGTTACGCCGTATGGGACTTCTGCTAAGCGCAAGTCCTAGAGGACAAGTCAATGGTCAGGACGGGAGTGAGTGACGCAGGCCCAAAGGAAATTGTTTCCAGGGCAACACAAGGTGAACCCATCTCTCTGGTTCTGTTCCGCCCATTTGGGGAGGTGCTGGTGTTGCACTGTTATGGATGCTGTTTAAAATGCTTACTGCTGAAAAGTGGGAGACGATGGACTCTGTAGCACGGAAAGATCTTTCAATAACCGGCACAAATGACCCAGAAACAGTTACTGTAACTAGTACAAAGAGCACTGCTAGAAAAGGCTACACGAAGCATTTAAAATGCCACATATTTTAGCATAAGGAAAACTATGATCAGAAAGTAAGCTTCGTTAACATAAGCCTCAAATACACTTATTGACAATAATTCCATGGGGAAGATAAACAAAGATATAGAAGGCTTGGACAAACAATACTATGAGCTAATCATGAACATCGTACCTTAGTCACTATCTAAGAGAGACAGCAGCCAAAGTTTGCCTCTAGAAAATGTTGAATTTCAGAATATTTAGAGGTAGAAATAAATTTGTTTTAAGAGAGGGAGTAGGAGTTCAATTATTACACCACACAGAATGCAGAAAGCATTTTAGGGTGATTAGCCATAATAGTATTCAAAACAATTGTAAATTGTCAAATTATTTATAAACTAATGGATATATGTCTATATATATCCAAATAGATACGGGCATTTCAATAATTTTCAAACTTTTTAAAAAAACTTCTTATAGTCATTTTATCATTATGAATTCAATTAGTCAGAATTTCCATTCTGAACTGAATCTTACAGTTTTAGAATGTATTGCATTCTCAAATCTATGAAGTTTTTCCCTAGGACATGATTAATTGTGTAATGATTAATCTGGTCTCAATTATAGGGCATTCTCCTATATAAGTTAAATCTATTAATCACAGAAACTTATGGGAAAGTAATTATTTTTGTCAATGCCAGAACACAAAGGAAGCAAGTAAAAGTATTTTCACAATTCCTCTAACTTCTTGCACTATTCAGAAAAAAAAGTAAAGTTCCACAATGACCATCAGTCTTATCTGAATGTGGAGACCACAACTGAGAGATATTTCCAGAAACACACAGCTAACAGGCTACTTGAGTGTCCCAATGGAACTCTCTTCTCTCTGAACTCTTTCCTTCCTCATCCCAGGGGACCAGCACAGAAACCCAGGGCCACGCTGTCCAAGCACAGTCTGTATGGAAGCCCATCCCGGTGGTGCCAGGCAGGGCCTGTTTCTCCTAAGATGCCACAAGGAGAGCACCTATCATATATGACTGAGGCTGAACAAGGCCCTGAAACACTGTCTTACGGACTGCTGGTAAAAAGACCAGCTGGTCATGCAAAACATTTAACACTGAGCATGAACACCGAAATGTCCAAAAATACTCCTAAAAATGCTACATTAACTAACACGGAGATTTAAAGATCGTAGATGGCATATGGACAGAAATGGTATTTTGAATAATAAAGTCTTTGTATTTGCAAATGAAGTGATACCTACTTTTCCTTTAAATATCAAAGAAGTACTACAAAATTTGAAATAAAAACCATTAGAATACAGTCTAATTCAGTCTCTTCAATTAAATTTTATGATTGACATTTGTTTCTACAATTTAACATTTTAATTAAATCCGTAACTATTTTCATTTCTAAAAGATGTCCTTAATTTTGTAATATTATAAAAGCAAATCACTAATGGAGTGATTTTTCCATTCTGATTAATAATATCTGGCAATAATTTTCATATGATTTCTAAACGACTTAGTCCTATGATTCCACTTACAATTTTGGAAGATAAAATTGAATGAAACTACCCAAACCCCTGCCTGTTAGAATTTGGGGTGGGCGTCAAAATAAACAGTTAAATATTCTGGACTTTGTTAGTTGTAACATCTGCAAATAGAAAAACGAAGGCAACATGAGAAGTTAGTGAGTGGTTAGAGAACGGTTCTATTTCAGGAACTTTGGTCAGTGGCAGGGACTGGCAGCGGAGCTGAGACGCTCATTCACTGCTTGTCCCACCACAAGGAACAGTTCCCGGCAGGAATTAACTCATACGTGTGGATGAATGTGTGTATGCTTCACAGTGTGGGAACCAAGCTGCGCTGGCACAATTATTTCCTTTGTGTTCTTCATGAACCTATTCAATATACCTGAAACATTTCCTAATATACTAAAACACTTTTAAGCTCCATTACTGAGAACTATTATATAAGAAAGCTATGGAGAATGACATCACCAAGATGGCAACACAGGTCTTTGAATATGGTTTCTCAAAGGTGTTATTAAAACAAAACAAAGATGTAATTTAGATATTGTATTAATTGCTAGGATTACCACAAGAAAATCTTGTTGAAACAACAACATTATTTTCTCACAGTTCTGGAGTCTGGAATCCAAGAATAAGGTTCTGGCCAATTAGGTTCCTGGGGAGAACTGTCTTTCTGACCTGCAGACGGCCGCCTTCCTGCTGTCCTCATGTGTCCTTGCTTTGGCCCTTGTGCAAGGAGAGATTGGGAGAGAGTGAGCTCTGGTGTCTCTTCTGGTCAGGACACTAATCTTGTGGCCAGGGCCTCACCCTTAGGACCTCATTTAACCTTCATTACTTCCTTAGAGGCCTCATTCTCCAAATATAGCCACATTGGCGGTTAAGGCATCAACACATGGATTGTGGCTGGACATAAGCATTCAATCCATAACAGATACAATTATATATTATCCTCTATGAGTCGTGTTGCCATGAATCAGGCGTATATTGCATATTTTAACAAGAAGCAAGCTTATTTGTCACATTCAAATCTTTAAATAGCAACATACATGGTGTCAAAATTAATTTCTAGAGGTTAATGGTAGCTTCCTAAATCAAACTCCATGCATCCATCCCTCAAAATACTTAAAATCAAAAGTAATATAATAAGCCCTCACATGACTTACGACTACAACATTACAAGGAGACAAAAAAGTTAAAACTTCAAATTACCTATACTTGGAGAAATAACCCCAAATTCCAACAGAACTCCTACTCTCACTGCAAGGGAAAAAACTCCATGCTAATCTACTTAAGAAAACAACAAACACAAATCGTAACATTTAAGTTGATGAAGACATCTAGAACAAGAAATTTAAAACATAACAAAAATGGACAAGCTTGAAGTGAATCTAGTTTTGATCCAACTCAGGAAAAAAACTGAAAAAAAAGTCTTAGAAATAAAAATAAATTACAAGGAGAATAGATTCAAATAAGTTAATAACTTGAGAAAATGGAATAAAACGAACAGGAAACCGATAAACATGCTGTCCGTTCCAAGTGTCATGTAGGCCATAGTTCACTCACCTCACTTGGAACAAACGGCGCGCACAATTCTAAACGATCTTTTTTATGCTGTATTTGCCTTATTGTATTTACTAAAATGTATGTTCATGCTTATTATAGCTAATGATAGGTTTGTCTTTTTTAACTTTCTAATAATTTATAACTTTGTATCTTACAAAGGATTAGTCTACATCACACTGGGGGAAAAGGGGCATTACCACAGAAGGTTTGAAAAACTGTACAGTTACTTAAAATATGTATACAAAACATTGTTACAGGTTTCATAAAGGTGCTCAAAGGCACACAAATGTATATGAAATATACATGATATAATACATGTTATATAATACGTATAATATATGATATATAGAGATTATATGACCATTTTCTACCCTTTGCCCATGTAGTTTATACAAAATTACTTTTGCATAATATACTTTAATCTGTCCCTTCTTTTGAGCATACATAAGGATTTTCAGCTATATGTATTGTGAATAAAATAATTTTAAATGAATAAATAAATAAATAAATAATTGAGTTGGGATCCTGAACTGACCAGTGACGATAAAGTTTCATTAACTGAATTATTAGATGAACTAATTCTTCTAACATCCAAGATATCAAGAACATTATTTAAAATATAAAAATAAACCAACTGTGACAACACCAAATTATGCCAAAATATTCTCTGCTCCTTTACTGTATCTTGAGAACCCCTTGAAAGCGACCCAAATACTTAATAGCAGCATTTAAAAACGTCCTGTTTTACCTTTTATGTTTCAACACGCAGACAGCTCTGAGAGAAGTGAAGCAAACGCTCCCACCCTCATGGCAGGACCGCACCTCTGCTTGCTGTCGCTGTGACAACATAACCACTGCTCTTGCGGCTCAGCCCTAGTCCTTTCATCTCAACTGTGGAATTGTCACTTTACCTCCTTTGCCCTCATTTTCCCTTTCTAAAACACACTCCTCCTCCATGCTCATCTAACACAAAGGAGGCTCTTTGGGGAGTGGGAACAGGAGCCGTCAGGCAGAGGTGAGTGACAGGGCGGTGGAGATGGAGCGAGGGCACAGGCAGGAAAGGACCCTGGGTAGGAAGGAGAAAGAAGCCCTGCAATTGTACACAGAGCTGAGGTGTGCTTATTCTGTCACACACAAGGCCTTTTCAGCCTCATCACCAAATTAGCTAAAATTAAGGAAGTCTAGTAGCACCTAAAATCTTACTTGTTATCTGGGAAGAAGCTTGCCAGACTTTTGTTTTTTCCAGAGCTATAATAACTGATGTTATATATTCTATTGGAAAGCCGTAAGCACCATGGGAAGACATAACAGTCAGAAGGAAGTGCGGAGAGAGCTTGTCTGCAATGCTCCAGAAAAGCCCAGGGGAACAGCGAGGCTGGTCCTGAATGAGGGAGCAGGGAGACAGAGCAGGTGGGAGTTTGGGGTTGAGGAGACAGGATGAGCCTGGAGGCCACTGATGGACACAGGCGGTTGGTCCTCGTGGAAAGCAGACGCACTGCAGAGGGTCCAGCAGAGGCGTGACAAACTCAAGCTGGCATTTTAAACTAGCCACTCTACTATTTTGAGGAAAAAACTGTAGGAGGGCAGGCAGTAGGAGGAAGGTCTTCAAGGAGCAGTAAGAGTACCCAGTGAGAGAAGACGACCCCAACGAGAGATAGGGAGCGGTGATGACATGATGCCTCGTTCTGGAGTTTGGGGCGATGCAAGTGCTGACGGTGGGGTAGTGGCATGAAAGTCACCCAAGCCGACTGTAGGACCCGTGCACCCTGGAAACTAGATCTCAACCGTAATGGTGTGCAGAATGTGTTTTGGGGAGAAATGACACGTTTAGTTTGGGATATAGTAAGTTTGAATGTCTATTTCACATTCTAGATGAGATGTCAAGTCCTCGGTTTGACCTATGAGTAGGTGTTGTCTGGTAACCACCTCTGCAGCTTCCTGGGTGTAATGTGAACTGGGGCCCCCATGCCTGGAGGGCAGGGAGAACCTACGGAGAAAGAGGCGGAGCCCTAATCAGAGGGGGCGGTTTTAAGGACCAAGGTGTCTGACCCAGGAGGCTCGTGGGGGGCGGCTGCACACTGCGAATCTTTTATGTAGAGGCCCTAACTGGGTTCAGTCACGCCCCCGCCCCCATAGTGACAACAACACAGGCCCACTTCAAGGCTGTGCCGTTGGAGCAGCTCCTGGGCGGGAAGGCACGCAGACGCGCATTGGAAGTCCAGGGAGGTGCGAGGAGCCCCCGACGGCCGGTCTGTCTGAGGGTCAACCGCAGTCACGTGCTCTCCATGACCTCTTCCAACAGTATGTCATTTCAGAGAGATGTCTGGGCAGAAGAAAGGAAGCTCAGCGTCTGTCACGTACATTACAGAACTAAGGGAAAGGAGAGCGGGAAACACCGAGGTACAAGGCATCTGGACACTACAGGATGAGGGATCTCGGGGTCCCCTGCCAGTAGTTACCTCTCAGAGGCTGGGAGGCGGGGCAGAGCCAGCGTGGCCCAGGGGCTGTGGGTGCTGAGCCGGACCCTCTGGTGTGTGGGGCACAGTCTGTGGAATCACTGATCATTTTCGCCCCCCCCCACCCCCACCGGGAAGCACTCGCTGGCGTGTCCCCACCGGCGGACCCTGCGCAGGAGCGCCAACCTCCGGAAGTACCGGAGCTCTGGACTGAGTGTCTGGAGACTGCAAATACAGCGCTTATAGACCTTACAAGCAAAGAATGGGAGAAGCCACGCAGATGGCTAAACGGGATCTTTTTCTCAAAAATAAGGTTAGACTAGAGAACTGGGATTATGCCAAAATAACCACAATAACTTACATTTTCCTCTAAAGACTTTTGCAAATGTAGACTATTTCACCACGTGCTGTATTCTTGACTAGCGGGGAGTCGTTCCTGAATCTGACAAACCTGCAGAACTGCATTAAAGACAGAATGTTCCAGCATTTCAGCAGTGCATTGTTGGAAACATTTAGAAGCACTGACTTCTATTTCTCATGGATGGATCATATCACTGAAAAACAAATACGAATAACAAAGAGTTAAGTACGTTTTCTGTTTCATCTTTAAATACAGATGCTAAGATGAAAGGCATTTTTAAAATTAAAGCATGTACTTAGCAGTAAATAATGTCCAGTGGCATACAGAGAAAGCATGTAACGAGTGGGTAAAATTAAAATGTATTTCCCACTCATATTCTGAGAACATGATTCCGTTATTGGTGAAGCTTGGGAAGAGTCACTGATTTGATAAAAAGAAAGCATAATTTATTTAAACGCTGATTTATCAATTCAGCCCAGTTTACTGGAAATAGTTCTGCATTTCAACCATGGTTTGTACTCCTATTTGACTGAATGGCCTTGAGGTGTTCATAGAGCAGCTTTGGATGATGCCACGGGTACAAAGTTACAAGTTTAACTTGTTTTAGGCAATGGGCAAGGTCATAGAAGTTCCTTTTCTAAGATCACATTTAGTTCTTTGATTCTTCATTAACCGTGGAAGGTTTTCATTCAACAAATGACTATTATTTTTGACATTGATTATACAGAAAAATATTGACAATTTATTTCATGAAAATGCCTTACATTAGCATGTTAGAAAAATACATATATTTACAGAAAATGCACATCAAACAGCTGCCAGAAGAGGAGAACTCACCAGGAGCCTGGGACACAGCAAACACTCCGCCAGAGTGGAGCCAAGTGGGGAAGGAAGGAAGGAAGGAAGGCAGGAAGGAAAGAAAGGACAGGAAGGAAGGAAGGAAGGACAGGGAGGAAGGAAGGAAGGAAGGAAGGAAGGAAGGAAGGAAGGAAGGAAGGAAGGAAGGAAGGAAGGAAGGAAGGAAGGGTGAGGGTGTCTCCGCGAGGTCTGGTGCTGCCTTTCTTTAGCTCAAACACCGTGTGAACTGAACACTGACCGTTGGATTTTCCAGAACAGAGGTCACTGTTGACCTTGACACGCACCATCTCTGCAGAGTGACACAGTAACTGGGTGTAAGAAAGCCTGGGGACAGAACTGGAGGCCGAGTGTCAGCAGCTCGCCTCAACAGCGGGCCGGGACAGCAGAGCTCAATGCTGGGGCAGGAGCTGCAGGAGGCGCTACCGAGAGAAGAATCTCTGCTCTGTGCTTATAGGACAGGGGAGGAGGAGGAGACAGACTCTGTGGAAGAGAGAAGGGAGGAACCCCGAGCAATGCCCGAGGGTGGGTCAGAGAAGACTGACTGTCCTGCAGGTGGGGATCCATCTCAGAGCGTGGGAATTCCACCAACCGCCAAAGCCAATTGGGCAGAGGATGGCCGGCCCACGTGCTTGCCTGGCAGGAGGCAGAAGGACGGAACACACAGGGCTCAGGAGAGCCTTGTGCCCTGGAGATGGGAATTAGGAAGTTATCAGCATATAGGAGGTGGTGTAATCACTGGAAAGAATTGTGTGATCCAAGAACTCCATCTAGAATTAGAAGACGAACACCTAGGGGCAAGCTTCGCAGAGCACAGGTGTTTATGAAATGTTCAGATGAGCAGCTCCACAGAGGACCCAAAAGAGAGCCACCACTAGGACAATTCTGAACACACAGGCAGAGGCTGTTTCAAAACTGAGAGTGCACCAGGGCCAATCAACAGCAAGGGGGTGCAAATGGATGGCCCAGGGTGCCCCGACATGGATAGAATATTCTGGATCATTAGCACGTTTGAATGGTACCAAGTGTGCCCCTTTTTAATGGCATGGCACCAATACCAGACAGCCATGTTAGTAACCAGATGCTAGGATGAAAATAAATCAAATAAAAACCCAAACATTTAGATCTTTGTGATTTATGGAGTATCAAAAGTAATAAATTTTAGCTATATTTTTCTCAAAAAGTTTAAGGGAATTTAACTTACTACTTTGCACAATTAATTTTTTAATTAACATATTGGGATCTTAGATACAAATGTGGGACTACTAATATAATTTATTCTAATGGACAATAATTTATCCATAAATATTTTTAGATTATAGGCTAAACTTCTATGCATTTTTTTTAATTTCTGAAATTAAAATATTTAAAAAACCCACATATTTCTGTAATTTCCAAATGAAATAATGAGTTTTAATGGCCAGATCTTATACTCCTTTCAAGGGAGAAAATAAACAGTCATTTAATTTCAAGCATCTAAAAGTTTTTCAAAAAATCTCAACTGTCATTTGGTGATATTTTTCAATTAAATATGGATTTGATTTCCTCTTAGTTTTGGTTTTCATTTGAGAACTTAAAATCTAGGGTAAGCTTTAAAGAGCACACGGTTTCTGAATAATCCTTTGGAGAAAGCAGAAGACATTTCTTCTGTTCATGATTTTCTCAGGTCAGCTATACTAAAGACCCCTTATTTCCAGCAGTTCAGTTACAGTGAAATAATGATGGAAAGATCGTTATAGTCAGAGCTGAAGGAAATGAAAAGCTGGCTGTCCTTCATATTAGTCAGATGTCAACTGTTAGTTTGTTAGGACAGAGTGCTCTCTCTCTCAAGTAAAGACTCTGAGGTCACAGTTACTTACGACATTACAGACAGACCCACAGAATGAATGAGCTTCAGTTGCAAACTATAAAACAGACACGTTCACATACTTTTCTCCTACATGAGATATTGAAGAGACAGATCAGGAGGAATCATGAGCTGCATGCAGTGTTTAACCTTGCCATCCCCACCCCTCCACCCCACCCCTGTCACTAAAAGCGCTTCTTTGAAACATGCTGATACACAAGAAAAATTAAAGTGCACTCACACTTTTCTGAGAATATCTTTTCTTTTTTTACATAACCAGGATTACAATTTACCAATAATAAACAAACAGAATTCAAAAATCTTCATTTTGGAAGGGACTAGATGTAAGAAGACTCACATGCAAGCTGTTTCCCACAGCTGGCTAGCTTTGGGTGGAAAACCCTGGCAGCCCAAGGAGAGTAGGATGAGAGAACAATGGGGAAGAGACAGACAAGACACAGCAGCAGAGACAGATTTACACAACTTCCTAGTAAAGGGCTGGCAGTCACATCTTAGTTCATGACACTGACGAGAGGGATACAAATTATACCACTAATTGATTGAAATAAATGCAACTAAAAACCTAATCTGTACCTTCTATATAACCTGATAGGAATGGTGTTGAATTATCAATGTTAAAATTGATTTCCAGCCTAAGCACTTCTTTCTTTTTTTTCTTTGTATTATTAGTTTCAGGTGTACAAAACAACATAAAGATTTGACATTTAAAAACTTCTTTTAAGAAGGAAGATTAAGTGAAAGACTTGTACTTAAGAAAAACAGATGTTTGACTTGTAAACTTATCCCAGGAATTATTACTTCATAAAACATATTTTTTTAGTTAAACATTTGTACAAATATTTGCCAGGAAAGCAAATTCTACATTTACCATTAGTAAAAAATTGTAGCCTAGTAAACTATCACAACCATTGTATTTTAGTATAATATATACTCTGGGGACATAAAAAGAAGTTAATTCTTGTCATAGGAGGAGAACAAAAATCTTGCCATTTATTTTTGTTCTCTTTCTATTTTATTTGGAACAACTTTGACATACTCCTTTGGGCTACTATTGCTATACATTAATTGAGGGATTGTACTGAGGCTAAAGCCCCTTCTGAATTAAATCATTCATTCCTTCTCTGAGGAGTACTGACATGTCCTAAATGTTTATTCTTAGCAGGAATGGACATCAGTGTCCAACTTGAGCACAATTTTAAGAAAACAACAAACATTTTGTATGTTGGTCTATATGCATACAGCAATTTTTCTCTTAAAGTTTTTATGAGAGTTTTCTTTGCAATTAATATATATATATATATTAATCATGAGCTGCATGCAGTTTATTAATCATAAGCATATATATATATATATATATATATATGTATGTATATATGCTTATGAAGGCAGGTGATAGGAAGGCATTACTACATACACCTGGGGAAAAATTATTTTTGCACCAGGAACATATGAGTGGATCGTTTAGTCCACCTCCCAGTGACAACACCACAGATCATTCCGTATTTACTAATTCAATAGAATAAAACTCATATCTTATTTCCATGTTCATCAGAGTGTCCTTTCTCATGTGCTCTAGCCATTTAGATACGTGTGAGAGAACTATCCATTCCTAACTTTTTTCCTATTAGTTTTTCTATTGAGTTGTGTAAAATTCTATAAATTTTAAATACCTAAATTCTATATATTTCAGACAGTCATTGGTCTTCCAATTTAAGATTTGAATAGAACAGACCACATCGGTGGATGCACTGGGGGTGGAGAAGTGGGGGTTTCTGGTGGACTTACATATTTCTCACATCCGTTGAAATGTAAAGTACATACCAGACTTGGAAATGTTGTTCAGTAAACAAATGAGTTAGGTTTATGAGAAGAACACAGATTTTTGAAGCAAACGCCCCGGCTTTGCTAACTGCATGATGTTAGGCAAATTCCTTTTTCAATTTCTTTCTTTGCTTCTGTTGCATCATCATCTGTTTGGGTTACACATTTTTTACTTATTCGTTTGTAAACAAATAAGGAATGGGTGGTTAGAATGAGATTGTGTATAGGATGAGTGACTATTATTACACATTTTCTTCATTCACCTTTGTATCTGATTTTGTTTTATGCTGAGTATGTTACTATTTTAGAATTAGAAATTTAAGAAACTATAGCAAGTCTAGTTTTTGCATATTATAATTTATATTGTTAGATTCTGTTTAAATTTCGTATTTATAAAATACATATTTATTCAAACAATTTAAAGGTCTGATGTATTTCTAAAGTATTCCCTTGCTTTATTGAAGTTCTCTGTTGAACATATTTAGCTTTATAACCTATTCAGTGCTAGACAAATCCTCTGGATTATTCATTCAACATTCCTTCTGAGGATGCAGAGTATAATCCACACCTTCTGGAGCTCTGTCACTGTGGAGATCGCCCCTGGAAGGTGTGTTTTTATATGAGCAAGAGTGACTCCATTTTGCATGAGCAAGCGTGACTCCGTCTTGGACACTGAGTGCTGTGGAAAATTCCCATGAAGAGAAACGACCACCACATAGATGGCACGGCAGCTGCAGGGGCTGCTAGGAAACAAGTCTGTGAGGACTGACGAGGTGACGTCATACAGTTCTCAAGTCCTTAAGGACCCAGGACAGCTCAGAGAGCCGCTCCAGACTGAGAGGTGACCAGGCTGCGCCTCTGCTCCATCAGACTCAGACCCAACCTCTGCTGACCGACGTCCCGGACCAGCCGCCCTGCACACTGGATTCTGATTGGCTCTGGGACTGGCTCGTTATCACAATCCTTTACTGAATTGTTATGGCCACGTTGACGGCCGTTTTGCTGTGATTACACTGCGCTGTCATGTTGATGGTAAGAGGCTGTTCCACCCACTGCATTTCTGTGTGAATAAACGAGCACACTGGAGGGCACAGCACCTGTGGGTCTGCCTAACTCTCGCTGGAAGCCACGACGACCACAGGGGCCTCTGTCAGTCCCAGGTAGATCCTGGGGGTCTGAGAGTCTCAGGGGTTAGTCCCTCTGACTTGCAGGAAGAGACTGCAGCGTGGCCCGGGAGCCTACCTGACGCTTGTGACAGACGCTTGTGACAGACGCTTGTCACAGCTCTGGTTCCTAATCCCACCCGCGAAAGGCGCCTGCTGGCTTAGTGCCCTGTCACACGAGCGCCTGAATATGCCAGCGTCTTGCCTGCCAACAGTCTTTACTGATCTGATCCAAGCTCTGGCAGAGAGGGCCTTTACTGTGGTAGTTTTAATGCCTGAATTTGTTTTTTAAAAATCAAAATGTTTATCTTTCAGGTGTGACATGTTTTCTGTATAGAATCAAGGCTCTGCGGAACGTCACACAGACTCGCCCCTGTGAGCTCACGTGTACCCACAGTGAGCCCCAGCAGCGGCCAGGGCGTCTGTGCCTCCGTGTGATACCCACATGCGATCAGCAAGGCTGCCTAAAGCCAGCTGAAGGTTTTCTTCCCTATTACCCGCATTGTGACAGACTCTAACCCATCATTTATGGAAATTCATATTTTACTGACAGATTCTTTATTCTTTATTCTTCTGAAGAAATGCTTCAGCCTTTCATTACTTCATTTGATTTCTAGTCAATTCAGTTAGATTCATTTCAAGCAACATTTACTTTAAAAAATATTGTTTGCCAAACATGTAGTGTCACCGCTTTGCAAAAGTGACTATGAACTGTTTTCCGCAGTAACACAGACACACAATCCTGCCCTGCTGCCTAAGGGTTGGGGCTGGCAGCCATGGAGCACTCACCTGGAGGTCAGGTACCCACAGGCCAGTGACACCGGGGAATCCCATAGGCTCTAGGTCCATGTAATGTCGTATCAGCGAGTGGAATGGAGTTGCTTGCACTCCTTCAATAGATAAGTAAATCTGGTTTATGGAAACAAACAGAGTCATAGAGAAGGCCCGATAACCATTAGCTTTCTTTTCCAATCATTATTTCTATTAAATTAGAATATCCTAACTTATAATTGTATACCATAGGAATGTTGGCAAATGCTTGACAACTCATCATTTCTGTATATATGTAAACTGAATACAAATCCAGAAATTATGGAGAAATTTCTCATTGAACACTATTTTCCATGCTATGCTTAGAAGTTAATTTACAAGCCTTTCACTCTCACGAGTTGAAATACTGTGGGTTATATTTTAAAAATTATTACTTTGAGATGCAGTGGCAAATAGACTCTTTTTATAATTATTTTGAGATGCAGTGGCAAATGTAGCTTATTATATAGATGTATATTTACACACACAGAGAGACACGCGCGCGCACAGGAGCAGGGACAGCTTGCTGTGGCACCAGAGGGCTGGTGGTGCCACAGACAAAACCTGCTGGATTTTGGCACAATCAGAAGGTATGCAACTCTTGGCTTCAACATCCAAAGGGAGGAGACGAATAGAGTGGACACCTGGAGTCCGAGCTTTTCAGAGAGCTTCCCAAAGGGCTGGTGCCTGTCTCACCTGATTTAGGGTGCTGGGGACCTGGCACACTTGCGATGTCTGGTGGCTGCTGAAATCCAGAGCACAGACAGCAGCTTGTTGCCTTAGCATGGAAAGTCTGCAGTACCACAGATAGACACCAGAGGGAGCAAGAGATCGTGAGCTCCTGAGAAAGAAACTGGGAAACCTTTCTATTTGGGAAATCACATGAGCCTGGAGAAGTCTCATGGCCTCCCAAAAGGTTTCAGAGATCCCCAGAATCTCTAGATGGGCTGATTATTGAAGGAGAGGTCTTACCTAGTATTCAATCAGTCCATAAAGAGCAGGACATGTGGCAGTTTTTACAAATGCATAAAATTTGTCGCGCACACTCAAAATCACAAGGCATACGAAAGAAAAACGGGGAAATATGGCCCAAAGGAACAAAGTAAATCTCTAATAATTAACTCCAAAGAAAAGGAGATCTATGAATTACATGACAAAGAATTCAAAACAACAATTTTAAAGAAGCTCAATGATCTAAAGAGAAAACAGCTAAACCAAATCAGAAAAATGATGCATGGACAAATTGAGAATATCAACAAAAAGATAAAAACTATTTTAAAAATTCTAGAGGAGAAAATACAGTAACAGAATTGGAAAATTCATTAGATTTGTTCAGCAGACTTAATGAAGCAGAAGAAACAATCAGTGAACTTAAAGACGTCACTTGAAATTATCCCATTGAAAAACAAAAGATATAAAGAAGAAAGACAACT
This sequence comes from Rhinolophus ferrumequinum, assembly GCF_004115265.2. NCBI lineage: Eukaryota > Metazoa > Chordata > Mammalia > Chiroptera > Rhinolophidae > Rhinolophus > Rhinolophus ferrumequinum. Next base: position 2,187,926 of record NC_046301.1, on the reverse strand, counting down.
GAAGAAAGTCTAAGGGATTTGACAAACGATCAAGTGGACCAGTATATGCAATTACAGGAATTCCAGAAGGAGGCGAGAGAGAAAGAGAGAAGGGATAGATAGCTTATTCAAAAAATTAATGGCCCAAACCTTCCCAAATATGAAGATAGTGGACATCAAAATTCAAAATATTCAAGATTCTAATGAGGATGAACCCAAAGCAACCCATATTGAGATATATTAAAATAAAATTATCAAAAGTGAAAGACAAAAACAGAATCTTAAAAATAACAAGAGAAAGAGACTCATCACATACAAGGGAGCTCTAGCTGGATTATCAGTAGGTTTCTGAGAAGAAAACTTGCAGGTCAGAAAGGAGTGAGGAGGTATATTAAAAGTACTGAAGGAAAAACAACTACCAGCGAAGAATATTATATGTAAAACTGTTCTTTGAAGGTGAAGGAGAAATTAAGACTTTCCCAGACAAACAAAAGAAAGGGAGTTCATCACAACTGGACCTGCCTTCCAAGAAATGTTAGGGGGGTTCTCCCAAGTGAAATGCGAGGATGCTAGACAGCAATACGAACGTGTATGGAAACGTAATGCTTGCTCTAAAGGTGAGCATGTAGACAAATACAGAGAAATGTAATAATGTAATGGTGGTTTGTGAAGCAGTTTTAATTCTGGCATAGAATTGGGAGGAAAAGTATAAAAATAGCTATAACTATAAAACTGTTAAAGGATACACAATATACAAAGATATAACTTGTAACATCAATAAAATAAACTTGCTTAGGGAGATGTAATAGAGTAGAAATGATTGAAGTTAAGTTGTTATAAGTTTAAAATAGATTGTTATAACAATAAGATGTTTTATAGGGGAACCACAAAGAAAATACCTATAGAAGATACACAAAACACAATTAGAATGGCAGCAAAGCATGTAAAAAAAATAATAATAATGAAAGACTTATGAAAGCAGTGAGAAGAAAAGAGGAACAAAATAGCTACAAGAAAACTAGAAAACAAAAAAGAAGCAACAGTAAGTCCTTCCCTGTCAGTAATTGTTTTAAATATAAATGGATTAAACTCCCCAATCACAAGATATAGAGTGGCTGAATGGAAAAAAAAAAATGTATACGTCTACAAGAGACTCACCTTAGATGTAAAGACACACATAGACTAAAAGTAAAAGGATGAAAAAAATATTTCATATGAATCATAACCAAAAGACAGCAGGGATGGCCATATTTATATAAGACACAATCGACTTAATGTCAAAAATGGTCACAACAAAAAAAGAAGGGCATTAATAATAAAAAAAGAAAAATAAACCAGCAAGATATAAGAACTATAACTGTATATTCATCTATCATCAGTGTACCCAAATATATGAAGCAAATATTGACAGAACTGAAGATAGAAATAGACAATAATATTATAATACTAAAATATTTTAATACCCCATTTTTAATAATGGATAGAAAAACAAGTGAAAATTATCAATAAGGAAAAGAGGACTTCAACATTACAGCAATTACACCTAATGGACATACATAGAACACTCCACCCAATATCAATGCAATACACATGTTCTCTAGTGCACAGGGAATGTTCTCCAGGATAGATCACATGTTAGGCCACAAAAGAAGGTCTTCAATGTAAGAGTAAAATCATACAAAGTATTTTCTATGATCACAATGGAATGAAACTAGAAATCAACAGCAAATAGAAAACAGGAAAATCTAAAAATATGTGAAAATTAAAACAAAAACAAAAAAACAAAAAACAACACTCTGAACAACTGTTGTGTCAAAGAAGAAGTCAAAAGGGAAATTAGAAAATATTGAGACAAATGAAAAGGAAAACACAACATACCAAAATTTGTGGAATGCAGTAAATGGAAGTCAATAGTAGTCAATACTAACATTAAGATATATATATATCTGTATCTCTATATATAGAGATATATATACACACAACATATATGCGTGTATATATATCTATATATATATATATATATATAGATATATATATATATCTCAAATCAATAACTGAACTTTATACCTCAGAGAACAAAAATAAGTAAATCAATATGTAAAATCCCAAGTTAGCAGAAATAAGGAAATAAAGATTGGAGCAGAAATAAATAAAATAGAGAATAGAAAATAATAAGGGGAAATAAATGAAGATAAGAGTAGGCTTTCAAAAAAAATTAACAGAGTTGACCAGTCCTTAGCTAGATCAAATAACAAACAAAGGAGGACTCAACTCAACTCAGAAATGAATGAGGAAGCATTACAACAGATGCCTCAAATTAAAAAAAAAAAAGGAAAAAGAAAAATAAAGAAAAGGATTATAAGAGACTACTGTGAATAATTATATGCCAAAAAATTGGCTAACCTAGAAGAAATGGACAAATTTTTATCAACATGTAAACTATCAAAATCAAATGATGAAGGAAATAGAAAATCTAAGTAGACTTATAAAAAGTAAGGAGATTGAATCACAAATCAAAATCTCCCAAAAGAGAGAAAGCCCAGGACCAAATAGATGGTTTCACTGAAGAATTCTACTAAATATTTTAAAAAGAATTAATGTCAATCCTTCTCCAACTCTTCCAAAACATTGAGGAGGAGGAAACATTTCTCAACTCATTTTATGATGCCAAGGTTACCAAAATGAAATACACCACAAGAAAAGAAGTCTACAGACCAATATCCTTGATGAATATTCAAGCAAAAATCCTCAATACTAGCAAACTGAATTCAACAGTATGTTGGAAGGATTATACACCATACCCAAGAAGGATTTGTCCTTGGAGTGCAAGATAATTCAACATATGAAAATCAATAACTGTAATATACCACATCAACAGTATGAAAGAAAAAAATCATATAATCACCTCAATTGATAAAGAAAAAGCATTTTCCAGAGTTCAACAATCTTTCATAATAAAAACGCTCAATAAACAATGAGTTGAAGAAATTTACCTTAGCATAATAAAGGTCACATATAAATATCACACAGCTAACATCAAATTCAATTGTAAAAAACTGTAAGGTTTTTATCTAAATCAGGAACAAGGTCAACATGCCCACTCTCACCACTTGTATTCAATATATTACAGGAAGTCCCAGCTAGAGCAATTAGGCAAGAACAAGAAATCAAAAGAGAAATAGTAAAAAAAAAAAAAAAAAATACCTTGAGACAAATAAAAAAAATAGAAATACAATATCCAAAATTTATGAGATATAGCAACAGCAGGTTTAAAAGGGAAGTTCATATATATAAATGCCCATTTCAAGAAACAAGAAAAAATATCAAAAAATCTAACTTCATACCTCAAGGAAGGAGGAGAGGGAGAAGGATGAGGGAAAGGAGGAGGAGAACCGTCGCCACCATTCAAAGTTAGAAGGGAGGAAATAACAGTGGAAACAAATTCAAAGAAATAAAAACAGAAGAGACAATAGAAAATATCAATGAAACTAAGAACTGGTTCTTTAAAAAGATGAACAAAATTGACAAATCTTTAATTAGACTCTAGAAAAAAAGGAGGACTCAAATAAATAAAATCAGAAATGAAAGAGGGGATGTTACAGCTGATACCACAGAAATACAAAGCATCATAAGAGACTACTATCAACAAAAATACACTAACAAATTGGACAATCTAGAAGTAGATAAGTTCCTAGAAACATACAACTTACCAAGAATGAATCATAAAGAAATAGAAAACCTGAACAGACCCATTACCAACAAGGTGATTGAATCAGTCATTTAAAATCTCCCTACAAACAAAATTCCAGGAACAGATGGCTTCATCAGTAAATTATAACAAATATTCATTGAAGAATACTAGTTCTTCTCAAACTCTTCCAAAAAGCAGAAGAGGACAGAATACCTCTAAACTCATTTTATGAGGCCAGCATTGCCCTGATACCAAAATCAAAGATACCCACCAGAAATAACAATTAAAGGTCAGTATCCCTCATGAACACACATGCAAAACTTCTCAACAAAATATTAGCAAAGGAAATTCAACAGTATATTAAAATGGCCACACATCATGATTGAGTGGGAATTATTCCAGGAATGCAAGGCTGGTTCAACATCTACAAATCCATCAATGTGATGCACCACATTAACAAAATGAAGGATAAAAATCATATGATCACCCAAATAGATGCAGAAAAACATGTGACAAAATGCAACATTCATTTGTGATAAAAATTCTCAAAAGAGAGAGTCTAGAGGAAATTTACCTCAACATAATAAAGATCATACATGACCAACCCACATGCTTCATCATACTTCACGGTGAAAAGCTGAAAGCCTTTCCTCTAAGATCAAGAACAGGACAAAGATGCCCACTGTCACCACTTTTATTCAACATTGTATTGGACGTCTAGCCAGACCAACTAAGCAAGAAAAATATATAAAAGACATCCAAGTCAGAAAGGGAGAAGTAAAACTGTCACTTGCCGATGACATGCTATTATTTATAGAAAACCGTAGACTCCATCAAAAACTGTTAGAACTAATAAACAAATTCAGCAAATTTTCAGGATACAAAATCAACATACAAAAGTTTATTGCATATCTTTACACTTATAACAAACTATCAAACAGAAATTTTAAAAACAATCTCATTTATAATTGCATTGAAAAAAATAAAGCACCTAGGAATAAATTTAGCCAAGGAGGTAAAATATCTGTACAAGGAAAAGTATAAAACATTTGTGAAAGGAATTGGACATAAATAAATGTAAATATATTCCATGCTTATGGATGGAAGAATCAATATTGTTAAAATATCCATAGTACCAGAAGCAATCTACAGATGAATGCAATCGCCTTTAAAATTCCAATGGTGTTTTTCACAGAAATAGAACATGCAATCCTAAAATTTGTAGGGTACCACAAAAAAAGACTGAATATCCAAAGCAATCTCCTGAAAGAAGAACAAAGCTAGAAGCATCACACTTCCTGACTTCAAACTATATTACAAAGCTATATTACAAACTAGATTACAAAACAGTATGGTTGCCATAAAAGGAGACACACAGATCAATGAAACAGAACAGAGATCCCCAGAAATTAACCCACAATAGGTGGTCAATCAATTCATAACAAGAAGTAAATAAGAATACAGAAAGGGGAAGTAAGGAGAAAGACAGTCTCTTCAGTATACGATGCTGGGAAAACTGGACAGCCGCACGCAAAGAAAGGAGCCAGGGCACTATTTTAGAGCACACACAAAAATTAACTCAAAATGAATTAAAGACTTGAACATAAGACCTGAAACCATAAAGCTCCTAGGAGAAAACTTAGTCAATTAGTTCTTTGATGTCAGTCTTGGCGACAATTTTATGGATCTGACACTAATAGCAAAGGCAGCAAAAGCAAAAATAAACACGTGGGATGACATCAAACTGAACACATCTGCACAGCAAAGGAAACCATCAACAAAAATCAAAATGCAACTTATGGAATGGGAGAAATTTTGCAAACAATATATCTACTAGAGAGATTGATGCCCAAAATATATAAAGAACTCAACAGCAAAGACAATCCAGTTTAAAAATGGGCAGAAGATCTGAATAGACATTTGTTTCCACAGAAGACATACAAATGGCCAACCGGCACATGAAAAAATGCTCAACATCACTAATCATCGGGGAAATGCAAATCAAAAGCACAGTGTGATATCACCTCACACCTGTCAGAATGGTGATCAGCAATAAGAAATAACAAGTGTTGGCAAGGATGTGGAGAAAAGGGAACCCTCATGCACGGCTGGTGGGAATGGTGATGGTGCAGCCACTGTGGAAAACAGCATGGAGGTTCCTCAAAAATTAAAAGTAGAACCACCATACAACCCAGCAACCCCACTTTTGAATATTTATCTAAAGGTATCGCAACAGGATTTTGAAGAGATATTTGCACACCTGTGTTCTGTGCAGCATTTTTCTAACAGCCAAGGTAGTGAGACAGCCTAAATATCCAGCAACAAATGAATGGAAAAAGAAAATGTGACAGATACACAGAGAATATTATTCAGCCTTAAAAACGGAGATCCTGCCGCATGCGACAGCATGGGTGACCCTGGACGCTGTGACGCTCAGTGAAATAAACCAGTCACAGAAGGACACACACTGTCTGGTCCCACTTATCTGAGGGATCTAAACTAGTTATCAGGGAGAAAATGGCAAAGCAGACACTGTTCTATAATAAACTGGACATGTGGATAGAGAGAAAGTACCACCTGAAAGGAAATGTCTAGTGATTTTTAGGCTCTTTATCTAAGAACACCAACATACGATGAGAGAGCTTATGAGAACGAGCAAACACAGATTTCCTACACTGCTGCGATGAATCCTGGAAGACAGTGCTAGCCCCACGTGTCACGATGGTGGGGTGACTCAATTGCTTATTTTCTGCGTGTCTAACTTCTGCAGTTTGAGTGAGGCTAAGCCTCTGTCCTAGTCACCTGTCCACAGTGTCGCGTGCAATGTCAGAACAGAGGCGGCTTTTATACCCAAGATGGCTGCTCCAGGTTTAAAGCACCGCCTTAACCTTCGCGATTGTTCTCCTGCCATTGCAAACAGAGGCCCGGTTTCTAATCATCCAGTATCCTTTGCCTTCCCAGAGGTGGAGGACCCAAGCACATTTGCGTGGGAAACTCCATGTCCTCCTCTTACTGTTCTTGATATTGTGGTGTGAGGAGTGGTGGCGCCTGGGTATGGCCTGCGGATTCTGATGTTCAGGTTGGGGACCTTGGAATGGCGATATATACACATATGTACAAACTCAGATATGCCCATGTCTGTGTGCCCGTGTGTAGACAGGCAGGCAGGCAGGCACATACACATACACGTAAATAAATACCCTCCTCCTCTTTCCGTTGAGGCTGCAGCCCTGAGTCGGGCATGAGCTCCCTAGTTATACTGTAACACTGCATATGTAGCCTCTTCTCTCCTGACAAAGACATTTTCAGTTCTTTGGGCGTTTTCTTCTGTTTTTCTGATTCTTCCTTTTTATAAGCTGCGAAATATTATGAATTTTCTTGCTATGACAAACTCTTCCTTTTAAAGGGTAATAGAAATTCTTTATCTAATTTTCAACCGGATTAAAAACATAATTATTTCAGCCAATTAATACAGCTTCCTAATTCTAATACTATATATTGTATAACAGAAGTACAATATCTGCCTTTATTTTCCATTTATTTATACAAGAAAATTTGCAACCACATAGCTAGCTATACATTCATCTGTGCAAGAAACCACACTTTTCTGAATGAGTGTTGACCACACACCCTGGTATTAAATTATGAATTAAATGTATTAATTGTTAGTGGGATGCGCCTTTTTTAATCTTGGAAAATTACAGGTCAGTATACATATTTCTTCCCCAAATCTATATTATGCCTACGTGTTTCAGTGATCCAATACACCGTATTATACACAACAGATGCCTTCTAAAACCATAATGAGAATATTAAGCCTACATATTGATAGATATAGATGAAACCTAAATGAATTCAATATTTCCAACAAGATTTTACTCTTATAAAACATATTCTCTTTGTTTAAATTATCCAGGAGCTTCATTCCTATTCACAGACAGCAGACTCAGGATAGAAGCACTTGTGCTGAGCCATCAGCGAACCAAGGCTGAATACCTAGCCTCCCAGCACCTTCAACCTCCCCCAGGAATGGAGCTCTTAACCAGTCATTCTGGACTTACCTGGTCACTCTAGTGAGGGCATCTGCCTGATGGAGCCCATGGGAGGGTGACCTAAGCCTGAGACTACCCACTCTCTGCTAGAAATTTCTTTCTTTTCTTTCTTTTTTTTTTTTTTTCCTTTCCGCCTTTACAAACCTTCTGTTTTGGAGAGCTCCTTGGAGCTCCTTTCTGTTTCCTATATGGGTGGCTGCCCAGTTCAGGAATCAGTGAATAAAGCCAATAAGATCTTTACAATTTACTCACATGAATTTTGTTATTTAACGCAGAACATCATTTCTGGCAGAAAATTTGTCCTAACCAGGCTTGTAAAATTTCCCAGCTGGCACACAAGAAAGAAATGAATTTCCATACAGTGAGTTCATTATGACTAACTTTACAGCCTTCTAATAAATTTATGATACACTCTGAATGCTTTTGAGATGTATCAACTTTTCAAGCATGTTATAGAAGTCACTGATGCCAAATTTCCGAGTTTTTACAACACGGGTCAGTACTTTGTTGTAACTACGGAAGTCTCCTGCACCACACTGTGTCACACAGGTGACGTTACAATGGAGATGCTTTCTGTTCAAAAACAGCACCTCTGGCATCTGGAAACAGTTCATGTGATATTCTTCTGTGTTGCAGTTTCCGAAATAAAATTGTTTAGTATTCAGACGTAAAATTCAAGTAAAAGCCTCATACCAGCCAGAGAATCCGTGTTATACTTACAAAGCTCTGAAATGTCTTTCCAGCATCCCGGGCTCGCGTCTTTCTCCCTCCCCTCCAGTCCAGCCACCGGTCTTCATGTTGTCTGTCATTCAGTCTGCTTATGCTCACTGGATTTCTTCTACACCTGGGTCTCTGTCTTCCTAGAAGTCTTTTCTCTGCATGTGTGTGGCTCCCTCCTGTCAGGTATCGACTCGAATGCCACTTCTTTGAAGAGACCGACCTTGATGAGACCCATCAAGTACATAATCTCTGTCGTCACCCTATGACTTTCCCATGTTTTTCCTCCTCCTGGCATTTATCACCACCTGAAATTACGTCATCCACTGTATCTATTTACATGTCTGTTAGGTCTTCCTTTCCTGAGTCTACCTGTCAGGAGGGCAGATATTCACGGGGGTAGCACCAGGGCCGAGGACAAAACAGCACATGAAGTGTGGTAGGTGCTTAGCAAGAGGCACTAACATCCATGGGCCACGAAGGATCAGAGGGTCTCTTTTCCTCTTTTACATGTTAGGAAGTTGTTCTTCAACATTCTGCTTAGGTAAAATAAACAAATATTTTTGTTTATTTAAATAAACAAATCTTTGTGCATTCTTTTAAAACCTGAAAAATACTTCATTTCTTACTTTCCACAGAAACTCTTTTTTAACCCAAATCTAACCTCTAGAAACCTCACAGACGTCATTACTGGAAAAGTTAAGGAAAACTACATGGATTGGGACAAGTGGGCAGAGCTCCATGATGGCAAACCTCTGTTCAGCTGACAGTGAAAAGCCACAGGACCTGCGAATCTGGATGAAGGCTGGGAACAGGTGCTTGTCTGGCCACCAGGCCTGTGAGGTAGGACGAGGGCAGTTTACTGAGGACCTGGCATCAGACAGAGTCGGCCATCAGCTCCAAAGTGACAGGTGATGGCCTGAGGACGGCATCCTCCTGGGAGGAGACGAAGGCAGGTCAAACCCTACAGTGCTGAGTCCCAGAACAGCAGACGGAGGGCCAGGACGGAGCCCGGTTTTCAGTCAGGAAAACGGAGCGAGGGCAGGAAGGCAAGGGTGAGGACAGCTGCCGGGACGACGGGGCAGCTGCTTCCTAGGTACCTGGGGCCAGAACTCTGCAGACCAGGGGCCACGTAGGGAGGAACGGCTACCTCTAGGCTCCCTTTGGGGCCCGCGGGTCCTGGCCTTCTGCTTACAGCAGACATTTGCCTAAGAATCATTGTAACACTAATAATGTGAGCAAACATGTCCTATTTGAAAAGTAAAATGTATTACCTTGTATAACAATGGAATAAGTGAAATAAAAGCAACAGTGAGGGAAACACGGCATTCCAAAATTAAGGGACTTTTGACAGCATGATTATGTGCTGAAAAGTTATACATGGCAGCATTTTAAATAAAACAGTATACTATAAAGTGTCTAATAAAAATACTAAGGAATAACTACTGTGTTTGCCCAAAAATAAGACCTGGTCTTATATTAATTTTTGCTCCAAAAGAGCGTATTTTCAGGGGATATCTTATTTTTTCATGTACAACAATCTACATTTATTCAAATACAGTCATGTCATCTCCTTCTGGAACATCGTCATAACATACTAAATGCATCTGTCTGGCTGACGATCTTAACTGGGGCTTGTTTTCAGGGTAGGTCTTATTTTTGGGGAAACGCAGTAGGTAGAACCATATATACTCACATGGATGCTATATTATAGAAGTCTACACTTGATACCTATATAATTTTATTAACTCCAATAAATTTAATAAAGATTTCAAAATAAAACAAAACAAAACAAAGAAATAAAGAAGTAATATTTAAGCTCAGAAGCAGCAACTGAAGCTAAAATGTAGATTAGAGTGTGTGTTATTTAAATATCCATGGAATCAGCAGGATTCCACGTGCAGAGTAACTCCTCTGCTAATCATAATTATTAGAAAAAATGATTTGGTCATTCCATCTGCAATTAAAATCATCACTTCTTTAAAACTGAACACTGGAATGGAAGTTAAACTTTGACAAGTATCTGACACATTTTGTCAGACTTCCTTTCTTTTTAATGGGATGTATTTTTCTATTGTGCACATTGCTGAGTTCAGAGAGTCATCTTAACAGACTTGAATGGTGCACTTGCTTCTAACTCAGGTCATCACTGTCCTAATATATTACACTCAAAGGATCGGTGTAAAGCACAGCATCGACTTGCATTCTTTGCAAAGGAAGAAATTGTGAGTTTGTGCTGAGAGTTAAATGGCCGATATTTCAGGAGATGGGAGAGTACTGAGATGGCTGATGTCAAAAATGGGAGCGAAACATGCTCAGGTGTCCCCCAGTCCTGGAGGCACAGCCCAGACCAATGCTCTAAACTAACAGGAAACACTTTCCAGGAGATGCGATTTCACCCAGGTGCATTCGCCCACCTCAGCCTGGCACAGAGAATGGACAATGATGCATGTCTGAGTTTCCCACACTGTAGTTTTCCCAGACAGGTTAAAATAAAGAAGGTCAGGGAAAGGAGTTGAAGTTCCTGATAAGAGTTAAAGTCATATTTTATATCTTACTGCAAAGGTGATGGAACCAAAAACAACAACAACAAAAAACACAAACAAACAAAAAACACAGATTTTTTTTTTAACTGAAGAATTTTAATGTTATAGAATTGAGGTTTTCAGTGAGGCCAAAGAAGAAAAGTAGTAGGAAAAATTGATTGAGAAAATTTGGCCTAAAATGTGGTATTTGAACTTGAGATTTGAAAGATGTAGGAAGATAGTGTTATAAAAGGAATAGAATGTATTCTTGACAGTCGCACAAGCAAGTTCGATGGATATGAGGGTATCATACCCCCAAGAGGCTAGATGACACTAGATATTAGAGATGGATCCAGAAGTCAGCCTAAATCTTCCAACAGAAAGAAAACTGTGGTGTAGGTTCCCAAACCATCAGTAAATGGATGTAATCTTCCTAGAAAATAATCGGGGGAGCTCGCGCGAGCTGGCAGTGTTGCTCTGACTGCCAGTGGGAGAGGTCCCTTTCCAGAGGCCAGGCTGGGGCATCCAGGAGCCGGAGATGGGAGGTCACACATCTCTGTCCCCACCTTTTGTTTGGAGGGCCATGAGCAGGGAGAATCAACAATGTCCATCTGGCAGTTTCCAGTTTGAGTAGAAGCAGGTTGGAGAAGGGAATGTGGAAGGGAGTGGCCAGGGTGAAGAGTTCTTCAAAACTCACAAGTGCCAGAGCGTGTGGGAAATGACCTGGGGTAGGCGAGGGGAGCGCCACAGGCCCCTATGGGGTGCCACTCAACCAGAGAGGACCCTGTCTTCGGGTCACAGACAATGGGGACAGCAAACGCGGTGGTTTTCTCTGACCACAGCACTTCCTAGAGTGTGGACAGTGCCAGGTGGGTGCAGGCCAGGCCCGGGGGCCCACTGTCACCACGGGCCCCACCTCTGACAGTCATTTGTCTCTAGTAATAGTAGGCACTCTGTCCTGCCTGCAAATACTGTGGTTTGGATCCACGGCTTTTTCTTGGGGGCCCCTGGCAGAGCCTCAGAGTTTAGTGCTGCTTGTATTCAGCCTCCCAGGGTTAGAGGCCTGGCACATGGAATGTCAAGAAAAAGATGAAAACGTCTTTCTCACATGTTTAACTAGAAAGAAACGCCAATAAGTTAAATAAGTATATGGTTTTAAAGGAAGAGACTGGAAAGTACTATATTGAAACTCAAACTGGGTAATTGTGTTAAAATCCATAGTAGAAAATATAGAGAAGTCTTGGAGTTGTATGATGTAATTAAAGGCAGAAAATCAGGTTCAGGTAAGTGCCCAGATATAGAAGGAGAGACACAGATCAATGAAAAGAATAAGTACACGTTCCATCCCTGTGGGATTTTAAACAAGTTGAGACCAATCCAAACAGAGGCTGAAGGATCCACAGTGTCACTTAATTGCTGACCGAGGCCAGACTGAAGAATTGGTGTCCAGGGCACCTGGTCACGTGAGCCCCCCGGTGAGCCCTGAGTCAGGCGGCCCCCGTCCACACATGGACCTGGCGAGGCCGGCACTGCCCCCAGGGTGGCTCCCACGGGAACACATACAAAGCCAGGCGAGCTGATGGGGTCCTGCTGTTCTGAGGACAACAATCAGACAGACCCCAGCTCCTCAGGACAAAGGGGGTAAAGGAGGAGGGAGCCTAAGAACATCCTCAGGGAAACGCTGCTCACAGAACACCAGGAGAGCAGAAACGCGTTTCTAATACACCGTAACTGGAAAAGACGAGAAAGGAAAGCAGTGTGCTGACATTTTTCACTGGAGATTTCATTAAGAACATATGTTAAAGAAGCTTTGCATTCCAAAGAAATTAGATGTAGGCGTTTCAAAAAAATAATAATAATAACAGTCTGTCCTTGAGCTACCAGTTCATTATTTTCCATTACTTAGGATGATTAATAGCTAGCTATTTTTGTTGTCTTAGACAGAACTCATGAAAACATGCATATTCCAAAAGCCATATTTAGTCTCAATTACTGAATCCTAGTTGTTCTCTTTCATCCCAATCCATCAATCATGTGTGCACTTCACATTTCCATCCATTTACTCACCCTGAATATTTGTTCAGTGCCATTTTGTGCTACTTATTTAGAACTTGCAAGGAGTTGTGGATAGAGATTAAAAACAAGGTCTACATCCTCTAAAAACACACTGTTAATTTTATCTAATGGAAAGTAAACCAAAAAGTTTGATTCAAAATTTTGAATAAAACAGAGGCTTCTCCACCCAGATGAACAGGAGGTCCCTGTAGCCAAGCTGGCTCACTTCCTGGCATGGATATTCAAGGGTGTATGTGTACCTCTGTCCATCAAATCAAGGCTCTCCAATCCCTGCAATAAATATGATATCACATCTGCGTCATCAAATTTAGCCCTGCTTGGCTACAGGAAAAATTGTGGGGTTTTTTTTTTGTTTTTTTTTTTTTTAAATATGGAACGCTTCACGAATTTGCGTGTCATCCTTGTGCAGGAGCCAAGCTAATCTTCTATGTATCGTTCCAATTTTAGTATATGTGCTGCCGAAGCGAGCACGAAAAACTGTTTTTCTGAACACATTTTCCAAGCCACTTACACAGTTGGGATTTGATTGACTGGTTGTTGGTTAGTTGATGGGTGTAATAGCTGTGCTTTTTACAAGCAGGGAGTGGTGGAGTACTTGTGCCAGGCTACACTGGCAAGAGAGAGCAGGCTGGCTTGGTGCTGGTCTGCGGGACGGGTACCATCCTGTCACCAATGTGGGCAATTTAGTGGTGTGCACAGAGAAGAGCCTGTCCTCCTTAAACGTTGGGCAAGAAACTAAAATAAGTGTTGGTAACATAAGTTTGCTTCAACAGGGAACTCAAAATTCTCGTTCACATTTTATCTCAGTATTGAATTAGGATCTTCTAGATTACCTACGGTCAGGCTTACGTAGCTCAAAAGATCGCATGAAAAATTACTGCTGCATATTTTTAAGAGACTCTGGCTAGCTTTGCTGTACATCGGGTGTGTAACGAACACATTGCTGTAAAAGGGACACAACCTATTGCCAACTAGAGATGAAATTGTGTGACGGCTCGTCATTGTCTACATTGCAGTATTTTCTCCTCTGTTTTGCTAAATTCATTGTTAAAGTTTTACCGAAAAACAGTGACTCTGCCTCATTTTATTGTTACCACTCCTGCCTTCTTGGCTAACTTCTGCCCCACCCCCACTTCATGTATATGGTGGCCCCGCGAGGACTGCAGGGCCCCACTGACATGGGACCGTATTCTCTACTCTCGTCTCACCGTTTCCTGAGCTAACGACCCATGGATTCGTATCGCTTTCAAAAAGAAATCTTTAAAACTAAAATTTCATTCCTTGATGTATGTACAACAGCACGTGCTACCTCGATACAACTGCTATATAAAAACCCAGTTATATCACTTTATTTCCTCAATTCCTTTATGTATTTGACATATAATTATTTTTAAGTCCATTTTAGTTTCATTAGATGTCCATTAAGTAAATTTATGCAAAACATATTTTCAGCTTCAAAGGTTGTTAATGAAGTACCAGGATTAAAGTTCAACATACAAATAAATTATCTTTCCTACAAAATAAACAATTTTTAAATGACATATTTGTGCAATAGATTCCTGATTTTTTTTAAAAAAATCAGAATTTTAATCATAGGTATATAGGCCCTTTTACAGAATTACACGTGAGAAAAAATGAAGTAGGGATCATTCAGACCCATGTAAATTTGTAATCAGAGCAGAAACAATAACCCAAATCCATACACTAATGCAGTAAGATTCGTAATAAATATTCTAACCCAACTCCACCCTCAGTGTCACACCAGGGCTGGCCTTCCTTTGTCCCCCTTTGTCCCCCCATCGAAGTTCCAGAAGAGACAGGAAAACGTCTCCTGCTAACCCACAATAGGCTGTCTCACAGGACAGCTCCTGCCCTCAGACAGGCTACTTTGAGTAGGACTTTGATCCCCACGTTTCCTTCACTCTGTGCAGCAAGTCCTTCCTCAAGCCTGCTCATCCGCCAGGGCCCACTGGGGCGGGCCGCGCACCTGGACACTGTCTCCACCCGAGTGAGGCCAGGTCAGTCGTCACTTCTGACCCGTCTTTAAGGGCGGCTTCCTACCAGCTCTTCCCACTGCCGACTCTCTGAGTCCAGCATTGGTGCTGTCAAGGCAACCCTGCCACTGCACCATGTACCCTACAAGAGAAAAAGGGCCCCCTGAGCCAGCCAGCAGTGAGGCCAGCCCTCCGGTGACCTTGTCTGGGAGAGGCTTCTTGGCTCTGGGGACCTTGCTCAGTGTCACACTGTGCAGTGCCGCTCCTGACAGCGGCTTACCACCCGTATCGGGCTTGCAAGGCGTAACAGAGACAATTTCTCAGGACTTATTTTACCCCATATAGAGAAACATCCTCTCTCATAGCTTCTTCAAGGACTATCTAGTTAACCATGTGAAAAAGAAAAAGAAAAACAAAACAAACAAAAACTTCTTGCAGCTCTGAAATGGCAGTTTTGTTCAAGCCAGAATTTGATCAGATATTTGAGAGGTACACCATATTTGGGGATGTATGCCTACTTTGATTCAACAGAATGTAAGTTGCTTACTACACGATTAATAGTAAAAACTGAGATGCCTAAGACTGTGTTTTAGACGAGGTTTAGGTTCACAGAACTGAGAGGATGGTACAGAGGACCCCCATATATGCCCAACCGCACACGACCGCAGCCTCCTGGCTCCTGCTTCCCCACCAAGTGGCACATCTGTGGACCTCCTGGCACAGGCAGCCGCCGATGTCTTCGGCCTCTTTAGTTAGGTCGTTTATTTTCTTACTGCTGAATTTTCAAAGTTCTTGGTCTCTTTTGGATCCCTGTCCTGCCTTCCTGCCACCGGCCGTGTCCATTTTGGATAAGAGGTGCTGAAGTCTCTAGCTGTGATCGCGGCTTCATCAATTGTTCCCTGCGGTCCCATCACAGTTTGTCCCTCATGTCGTTTGACACTGTCATTAGGTTCATACGTGGTAAGAACTGTTATGTCTTCTTGGAGAAATGACCCTTTATCATTATGCAACGTCCTTCTGTATCGCTGGCAACTTCTCTTACTTCGAAGTTGGCGCTGTCTGAAATTAATAGAGCTACTCCATAGAGTCCTCGTAGCGTGCTATATTTTTCTCCATCCATTTAGTGACTTAATCTGTGTGCATCTTTACATATAAAATGGGTTTCCCGTAGACACCACGGACTTGGGTCTTGTCTATTGAATCACTCTGACAGTCTCTCTTTAGTTAGTGTATTTAGACCACTGATGTTCCACGTCATGATCGGTACAGTTGGATGAAACCACTACTGGTTTCTATGTGTCACCCTTGCTCTTTCTTCCTATTTTTGTCTTTTGTGATTTTAATTGAACACTTTGTATGATTCCATCTTCTCTTTTTTAGGATATTGGTTATACTTTTTTTGTGGTTATCCTAGAGTTTGCATCAAACTCATGAGATTTACAGCTCATTCAAGTCCACTTTCAAACACTAACTCCTTCACACAGTGTGAGGCCCTCATAGTAACAAGGTCACCTTCATTCCCTCCTCCGAGCCCTGGCTCCACTGCAGTCACTCATTCCGATATAGATGAACACACATAAACACGTCTATTTTCCTCTGTAGGTGAGGACACGTCTTCCTGTGGTGTTCTTCAGGAGATTTTTCTCTGTCTTTGATTTTCCGGAATTAGAAAGTTACATGTAGTTTTGTTGGCATTTAAGTTGCTTGGTTATTTCTGATCCTGCTGGACCTATGGTTTTTAGCGTCAAATTGGGGAAATTCAAAGTTATTGTTTCAAATATTTCTCCATTACTCTCTTCTCCTTCTATTCCCATCTCATGGTTACAACTTTTGTAGTTGTCCTATTGTCTCACCGTCCTTGTATGCTTTTTTCCATCTTTGTTTTCTTCACTCTTCAATATTGAAGATCTCTCTTGATATATCGTTAAGCTCAGAGATTCTTTCCTCATCTGTGTCAATGTATTATCAGAATCATCAATCTTTATTGTGGTTGTAGTGTTTTACTTCCAGCACTTATTTTGGCATGCTGTGTATTTATTCATAAGAGTCCTTTACTCATAGAGCATATTAATAAGTTATTTTAAATTCCTGGTCTGATATAAGATATTATATATATATATATATATATATATATATATATATATATATATATGTGTGTGTGTGTGTGTGTGTGTGTATCATATATATAATACTCATAAAAATCAATGACAAAAATGAAACAAAACAAAATCTAATTAAAAAATGGCCAGAGGACCTGAACAGACACTTCTCCCAAGCAGACATACAGATGGCCAACAGATACATGAAAAGTTGCTCAATTTCACTCATTATTAGGGAAATGCTAATCAAAGTACAATGAGATATCACCTCACCCCAGTCAGAATGGCTATCATCAACAACACAAATAGTAACGAATGTTGCAGAGGCTGTGGAGAAAAAGGAACCCTCATACTCTGTTGGTGGGAATGCAGACTGGTGCAGCCGTTATGGAAGGCAGTGTGGAGGTTCCTTAAAAAAATAAGAATAGAATTACCATATGACCCAGCAATCCCTCTCCTGGGCACCTATCCAAAAAATCTGAAAACGTTTATCCATAAAGATATATGTGCTCCAATGTTCACTACAGCTTTATTTACGGTGGCCAAGACATAGTTACAACCAAAGTGTCTTTTGATAGGTGAATGGATAAAGAAGATGTAGTATATATACACAATGGAATATTACTCTGCCATAAGAGATGAAATACTGCCATTTGCCACAACATGGATGGATTGAGATTATACTGCTAAGCGAAATAAGCCAGACAGAAAAATTAGAGAACCATATAGTTTCACTGATATGTGGGATATAAAACAGAAAGCAACAAAGGAACAAGACAAACAAATGAAACAAAAACTCATAGACATAGACAACAGTTTAGTGGTTACCAGAGGGTAAGGGGGGAGGGAAGATAGTAGAAGAGGGTAAAGGGGGTCAAATATATGGTGATGGAAGGAGAACTGACTCTGGGTGTGAACACACAATGTGATATACAGATGATGTAATACAGAATTGTACACTTGAAACCTACATGATTTTATTAGCCAATGTCACCCCAATACATTTAATTAAAAAGTATTTAAAAAGATATTTAATTATATCTCCATATGAATAAGTCAATTAGAACATAGAACGGAGTTACTCAAATGAACAGAGCATAATAATGCCCAGAGATGACGTGCTCAGATATAGAAATGCTGAAATAATGGTCATTGAAACCAAACACTCATAAGTGACCAAGAGAAGTAAAGAATCAAATCAGCTGAACAGAGGCTCAGTCAACACAGGGAAGCACTCTGTTCCAAATACATTTAGTCGGATGCAGAATGCAATTTCAGGAAAGAGAGTTTACCCTCACTTTGATCTTGTGTTTTTCTCACCCTAGTACACTGTTTGGTGACATAAGGACCCCGTCTGGCGTGAGTCAGGAGACAGCGCTCAGTGATTTTGCTTTTTCTTACTGTATGTCAACAATGTTGTTTCTTTACATGACTCTGAGGGAAAACGCTATTTCTGCATAAACCCATGCTTCTAAGACATTTCAAATGAAAAATAATGTTTATAATTAGCACATCATTTGTAGAAGTCAGCTCCGGAAAGTACTAGAAACCGCTGGTTTAGTTCTGAAGTTATCTTAAAAAATGTGAAACATAAACTTTAAAGAAACTTGAGAAGCACTACACATAATGAGAGATTATTCTTCTGTCGCTGGAATTATTCTTCTAATGTAATGCTGAATAGCATTTTCATTTGAACTCAGTGTAAGTAAAATAAGTAACTTGCTTTCCCAATCATTAGCATAGAGAACAATTATTTAATAGAAAAACTAAATTATACGAATTATGGATAATCCTATTCTTTTACTACAAAAACTCTTTTCCTGGATGACCTTGAACTTTCTCATGCTTTCAACTATTCCTTTTTTAAATAGACCTTCAAATCTATACTCCCTCCTTCGATTTCATGAGCCAAAAATGGAATAAACCACTAAACATCTAGACAGACACATCAAGTTCAATAGTCAAAAAACTGAAAAATCATTATGACCACCAATGAACTTCATTAGAATCCAGCCCCTTTCCTTTTTTTTTGAGAATAAACAAACAAACACACACACACCCACACAAACACACATACATCCGCATCCCATCACCTACAGTAAAGATCCGGAATGATGAAACCCTCCTTAACACTGTTGTAGTCTGGCCACTCAGAAAACAGGAGGGATGTCCCCGAAATGTGGTTTCAGTGTGGGGACAGATGATGCCGCCCGCACGCGCGCACAGGTACACACAGCGGAAGGCACAAGCGCCCCGCAGGCCCATCACTCACCTAGCGGGTCCCAGGGGAGCAGAGCAACCTCGGTGGGTCCACAATGGGGGCGGGCGAGGAGCGCAGACCAGGCGGGGCTTTCTTGTGTGGGTTCCTACAGGCAGGTGCAGATCCTGGTGGGAGCTGCGCAGGTGCTAAAGGGGGAACAGGTGGGCGTCCTGGAGCTCGCCCAGGTGTGGGCAGGAGAGCAGGCGGGAGGCCGAAGGCTGTTGCCAGTCAAACATCAAGGTGGAGTTTAACCTCCATCACCCGCAGGATCCCCAATATCCCCACTGTGAGCAGCCCCAGCTGTCTTACACTGTCTCCCCCCTCCACTCCCACAACCCCTGTAGTTTAAAGAAGTCATCGCCTATCTGAATGGGTGATAGATTTCTGACTCATCGTGTCACTGCGATCTGGCACTCACATCTGTCCTTCACAGTTTTCAGGACACGGCAAGAATTATACTTTGCCCACAGCCTTTCCTCCTCCCAAAAGTTTTTGTGCGGAAATAAATCCACAGGACATCTTTTCTCTGACACATGCCACGTATGGGTCTGTTCATCTCCTTTTCACGCACCTCCATCCACCATCCCTCTCCCTCCACGAGCCCTGTAAATGGGACCACGCCTCCTAATCCTGTGCCATGTGAGTCACCTCCATGCCTGGCACACAGAGTGGCCGTGATGCCTGCTGGGGTGTGAACACTGCTCTCGGGGGCACAACATCCCCACCGTCACTGGACGCCCCTGTCCGTGGGCTTACTTTTCTGAGATACAATCAAATGTGCGCTTTAGAATTAGATCGCATGATGAGATCAAATCATCTGAATGAATAGTATTAATTAAGAGTTAGATTGGCTATGAAAAAACATGAAAAACATGAAGTGCCATGAAAAAACAAGGACGACAGTCTAAATTCTAAAGGCAGGAGCCTGAAGCCTTCAGCTTGCTGGAAGGCACACCTTGATCTTGAACCCTTGTGTTTCTCTGTGCATGGCATTCTTTGGACTCACTGTGGCTATAACGCAACTAGCAAAACAGCTGACATTTATATTTATTTTCTATTCCATACCTCTCTGCCCCGTGTTTTTCCCCTCAAAATCCATTCCTTCCCTTCCCCCCACCCAAATACACCTGTTGGGGGGGAAAAGAATTTGATCAAATATCAAATAATTCAAAAGATAGCTTTTCAATCTCTGTGTTATTCAGAAACCATTTCTATCTAGTAGAGCAGGTGATAAAGTGTTTAGACGTGTTCAGTTCCTCCCAAATGCCCTCGGTCACCTTCTTACATCACATACTCTGAGGAAAGGTGTTATCAGCTTAGCATACAATCGTGTTTGCATAAAAACCCATTAACGTCAAGCTACCATGTTCTAAAGCTATAGTCAACATTTGCATATGAATACAAATTTTAAAGTTTTCAACATAGTATTTCAAAAATGGAAATACTGGACAAAAATAATGTATAACATGTTTTTCTTTTTTTCCTAGCATGCAATGCATTTGAAGCTTTAATTTGGCTGCATGTGCAATGCTGGATTTCAAAAACAACTAAATGAAAACTAAATACATCTTCCTTATTAGTTATTTCCTATTATGTTAAAGGGGATATTAAAATATTGCAGAGTGTATGGAGGTGTTTTTTTGTTTCGTTTTGTTTTGTTTTTTCAGTCTTCGCACACTCACCTGGTAACACTTAGGGTATTCTCAGCTTGTTTAACAATGGTTAACAAACATCATTAATGTTTGGGAGATACTCAATACCTAGAGAAAAGAAAACAAAATGCATCTTTAGCAAGGTGTAATTTTACTCCCTAATTTGATCCTAGCTACTCTCCAGAATTGACCGAGTTCTATAGAATAGAGACTAGGAATGAAATGTCATGCTTTCATTTGTCAGTGTCAGTATATAATGCAGAGATAAAATCACCCAGAGATTAGACTGAAAACTAGAATAACTGTAGGTCACTTTTATTTATATTATATCAACAAACCACGAGGTGTTGATGCAACAAAATGCCTTCAAAATATTAACCATCTTTAAATAATTGTTTTTCTTTATTACATGCAATCATTTACACAACTGGAAATATAATGTAATGTAAACACAGCACAAAGGTCTTCATATGTGTACCCACAGATCATTGCTATTTCATAAATTTAGAAAGTCAGTTTAAATCTTCATGCTTATATGTGTACAAATGTTTTTGTGTGCATCTCTCCCTATTTCAGCTAATATTCAGAGTGCTGAAATAATATAAAAGAAAACAAATAGCATAATAATCCGCATTCCAAAAATAATCTGAATTGCCATATACACGAATTTTGATTCATAAAAATACTTAAGTAAATCATTAGGATTTATTCACCTTGATTTCATATTAACCTGATTAGACTAATAACATGCTTAATGGTAGATAGTTTCTTCAAAGGCATTTTAAAAAATGGTGTCCACTTTGTAGCTGTGGATCCACAGAGCTGGGGACCCACACAGTGTAAGACGATGACACACTGTAGGCATTGAGCACCTTCGCTCTTCATTACTCACAGAGAAGTAAATGGCATCTGGCTTGATCTGAGGCAGAGAAATAAGATAAAATGTGAGGTGCCAGCACTCACCATGGCACCATGGGTCGTCAGCATTGCTCCCTCCTTCCCTTCAAGGACCATTAACATGCACAACAAAGGACCATCTAAGGACAGTGCCACCTTCTCCCCTGAGAGGGAGGAGAGGACATCTACGAAGATGCTCTTTTCCAACCAAAAATCAGGTTGTTGCCAGAAGAGGTTCTCACCAAATTCAGACTGAGTACCTCATTCCTGCAAGCCAGTGGGAACACTGGTCACACCACACGCCCGTGTGTGGTCACTGGTACAGACCCACGATCAGCCAGACAATATCGGTACAGCTTAATACCCAACAGACCACTTAGTACCTTAAGTTTGGGTTCTACTTTATTATCTTTATTAAATTTATTGGGGTGACATTGGTTAGTGAAATTACATATATAGATGTAATTTACACTTACTATGCAAGTGTGGCCATAAAAGGTTTGTGATCTCTTGGTTCTGCCGCCACAAGGAGAGCTCAGTGCTCAGACCTTGCTCCTCGTGCGGGTCCTGCTGCTGGGAGACTGGGGGCAGGACAGTCTCTCTGAGACTCCCCACATATAAGGTCTAAATCACAGCACTCACTGCACAGGAGGGGCGGGAGGGGCGAGAGCTCGCCCACCTGTGCTGAGCGTCCCACCTGCGTGTAAAAGGGAGCGACTTGCACTGCCATGAAGGCATGGCAAAGTTTAAACAGGAACAAGGGTGTCTGTCACCACAGTACTGTTCAAAGCCGACTTTAGCATCTGTTCAGGAGTTCCAGGATGACTGTTTGAATCAGTGTTCTACTCCGAAAACTGATCATACGCGTCCTGTTTCGAAGGCACCCCGTAAATCTCAAAACCCTCTTTCAGATTTTGCTCTTAGCTACATAGGAGATGGAATTAACAGGATTTCTGAACATCCATCACTTCTCATTTTAATTTAGCAGAAACAACATGTATCTTACGTTTTGTTTGGATGTGCACAGCCATGCTGTAGGAAAGCCAAGGCTCCCTGCTGAGCACGCTCTATAATCTCATTACATTTCTCTCCTTTGCCATTCAATTTGCCACTAGATGGATGGGTTAGATGTAATTTTATAGGTATTAAAGCTCCAAAATTCTAGGGAAAATAGAGACTGCAAACAAAATCGTTCACTGCCACTGGTCTCACATCAGGCTGACTGATTTTTCAAAAACATATCAGCATCAGTGAATGTTTCAAAATAAAGGGACATAACAGATGAATTTGATTCTTTTGTTTTGAAAGGTTCATTCCTTTAATCTTGAAATCACATCCCATTTCTCTCTAAATAAGCACACTTCATTAATATATTTAAGCTACTTCTAAAGCCACGTTGAGTCATTATCCAGGGTTAATCAGGTTTTGTGAGAGACTGATTATTTTGCTCTCTCCATTCAGCCATCTGAAATATGTACAATTGATTTTTGACTTTGAATCACCAGTGAAAAAAGACTAAGACTAAGGAGGGCTTAATACAGAAGTTGGAGGGTAGAGACTCAATAGTTCCTTACAATTCCAACCCAAGTGTCCACTGAATTAGGAAGAAAAAAAAAGATAGCTGATTTCCTCAGACTTAAAACAGAACATGTCAACTGATCAAATTTTTAAATTTTCTATTGATTATATATGATTCTGTTTATTCATGAATAGGAAGGAATTTAGTCAAGTAGCTAAATCAAGTAGATCATAAAGACTAGAAATATCCATGCTTTGGAAGTAAATGTCATTTGTCAAAGAAGTTCCCATTATTTTCTCAAAACATTTGATATTTCTGCATGTGTAGTTGTGGGGACAGAGCCCCAAAAAGCAGTTTCCAGGCTCTCGGCCTCACATAGAAAGGTGCTGGCTCAGGTAGTAAATGGCCATCGACTGTGATCAAATGGCCATCAGCTGTGGCTAGTTGGCCGTCAGCTGTAACCAGTGAGCCATTAGCCATGAATATAACTGCCGTGGCTAGGCTAGTAGCAAAAGAAAAAGGGGGGAGCTAGCAAGAAGATGGTGGCTGAGCCTGCAAGCGGCGCAGTGAGGGTTGAGAATTGTGTGGCTCCTGGTTCCTGTGTCTCCAACCCAGCCGCCAGCGAGAGTATAGTGGTGTGACTCCCCTACTTATGGCTCCGTGGGTGCTCCTTTTTGGCCTCGCCATGTCCTGCGTTCTTATGTGGGGAGTGGGACCAGAGACCCCGCAGGACTCCCCGCACGACACATGGCGAAGTCGGCAGGATCCCCTGCACTACAGTATTTCAATCAGTTCTCAAGCCATTTTAAGGAGTCAAATATTAATGTTTGATTTACAATGTATAAATATTTAAGTGGAAAATATTATGTTGCAAACTGATTTTGAAATACCATTAAGAGATGTAACTTGCAACCAAGAAGCATGCGAATCCCTACAGAAAGTTTGACTTACGCTTCATTTCTTGAGGTTCATTTTGATATTATGCATATAATTGGCATTGCATAAACTGAAATAAAATGATTATGAGTGTGGTTCAAAGGTAGTCTATGATAAAATAAGGTTTAATACCCTTTGCGTCTTCTTTTTGAAGGTTTCACAATTCATATTTCATGAGCATGTCATGTATTATTAGAAACAAACCAGTTATTTCTTTAACATAGCAAAAGTGTTGTTTTTGACTAGCTTCATTACTCTGCCTTGAAATTAAAACTGCCTTCCCAAGATAAAACAACATTAAGTTGCAATGAAAAAAAAATCATGTATCAGAACCTAGATAATTTTAGTAGAACTGAAGTCCTCTATGCATGTAAAGGTGTGTGCATTTGGATTAAAAAAAACAACAACAACAAAACAAACAAACAAAAAATAACGCTACCTTTTTGCAATCATAATTGTTTTGGATTTGCTTTTTCTGTGGTAGATTTGAATACAGAATTAGACCATGAAATTGTAACAATTATAACAGTATACTGTAATAAAAGTTATCTGGTTGTGGCATTGTTAAGTTAAAAAAGTGTTACATGAATACAAGCTGTGCAATACGGTGACAGTCAACTAATAACTGAGGTGGCTACCGAGTGACTAATGGTCCGGGGACATCTACAGTGTGGAGACGCTGGACACAGGGCTGAGTCACGTCCCAGCAGGATGACCCAGGATGGCACGAGATCTCATCACTCAGAATGGCATGCAATTTAAAACTTATGAATTGTTTGTTTCTGGAATTTTCCATTTCATAATTTTGGACCACGGTTGACCACAAGTAACTGTAACCACAGAAAGTGGAGCTGCAGATAAAGGGGGATTGCTGTTTAAGTATGTCATTATGCTTACTTTACGTTAATTTCAATTGCTATATAATTATGGGGTTGCTATATAATATCCATAACCTTAGCGAAAACTAACACAGTTACTAAAGAGTTCAAGCACATTATTCAAATGGAATAAAATTAGAAATAATGAAGCTGACTATTTCTGAACAGTAGAGCAATTTACTCACTTTTAAATTTTTCTACATAAGATTTATACATCCATGAATGAAGCAAGCAATTCATAGATCCAAAATTATACCGAATCACTAAAAACATTTACTGTGTTTGAAGGAAGCTGAATTAACTCTTCTTTACACTGACATGCATTGCATCATCTGATTTCCTTCCATCTGCATCAAACGCTATTTGGTGTCATAAATCTAGAGGCAGTCAAAAATACAGGCCCACAGATAACATCCTCCTTATGCAAATGGGACATCTGCTGCTGCCTGAGGAGGCCAGACTGTTTCCAACTAGACTAAGACACCCACGGCAGAGTGAACATTAACTCAATCAAAACCAAATTCTATTAGAAATATTAAAATCTTACGCAGTCATGCCATAGCATAATGTACACTCTCTTGGAGTTACTGCAAATTTCCCAGGATGTGTGGCTGTCAAATCGTATTTTCACTTCCTGATACCCATTGTCCCCAACAAAAAAAAGCTTCCTTTGCATTTTAACGTATATATTATTATTTCTCAAAATATTTTGCATTATTATCATACTAACAATTTCTTTTCTGGTTAATATTAAAATGTTTCCAATAGTCCCCTACAAAACAAGGTTAAAGCAAAGTCAAAATAGCATGACATTTTTCTTAGATTTAAGTATTTTACAGAATTATTTTTTCTGTATAAGGAAATATTGATTGTGCACTCACGCTTTCAATTCCATCAATGGTATGTATGACTTAAATACAAACGATGCTTTACGGTTTTAGAAATGTGTTGACCTATCTCATTACTCCAGGCTCAAATCCTATGTGTGATCCTTCAGGCGGACCACAGGTGAGCGTGGGGCTCTGCCTGGGCCCGGCGGGGACATCTGCCCCCACACCAGTGCCCTCCAGCTTGCTGGGAGAAGGCGGGCCTGGGATCTAGCCCCACTAGCCTCCCACACCCCCCCTCCCCTGCCCTCATGTCCCTAACAGACCTATGCGCCCAGCCCAGGTGCCTCATTCACCTGCCCCCAGGTGCAGGGGTGCAGGCTGGGCTCAGGGGGAAGTGGTTTTCAGGAGCTCCTGCTTAGACCTCCTTTTGGGTGGGGCCTTGACTAAGACACCTCTCCACTCTGACTCAGCACTTTCCAGTCCTTCCCAGTCCCTCTTCATCCCCCGACAAGCTGGGTCCATAAAATGGCAGGAGCCTGTAATGCAAGACTGCTCAGCAGAGCGCGATCCCCCACCCACTGGACGCCTGTCCCACTGACTGTCCTATTGCGGGTCCCTGGGGAAGGCTGCATCCCTGCCTCTCATCTGGTCTCTTGCTCCCACTGCTGCAGTCATGAGGGCGAGGACGCTGGGTACTTTCAGGTTGGTTTCTCATCCTCATGGACCATCCCCACGCCCAGCAGCTCAAACTTAATCCGGGCAACCTGTGAAGAGACTTGCCCATAGAGCAAACAGAGAAAGCCGATCCTCACTTAGGAAAATATGTGCTTTAAACATAAGCCACGGTTTTCTAAATCCTGCAGATGACATAAAATTTGCTAACTGTGTACGGCGACTAGGCTTGTGCTACATGGAACACTTTTGAATTTACTTATCTACCTTCCTAAGAATGACAAACTGAGTGATATTAGGCGTCAAGTTATTCACAGGAGAAACTCATTCCAATACTTATGTTGACCATGGATAGAGTTCAATACGAAGTAATGACCTCCAGAACATGTCATTTATGACATGGTCACTGATACTGCCTTCTCGTTAGGAAGTGAGTTGTATTTTATTCTGAAGATCTATTGCAGTTGTTTTTACCTCAGGATATGACGTGCCTGCCTCAGTTTCAGTGATCAGAGATTCACGATAACTAATCCGTAAGGGTGAGGATGGAACAGGATGTGATTAGATAGATTCACAACCAGGGACTGTGTTCCTACCCCTACTCGCGTGAACTGCCTGTACCGTCTGCCATGGTTCAGATCATGGGTAAAACAAACAAACAAACAACAAACAACAAAAATAAATGAACACCAGGCACTCTGCACCCCTTCTCAAAGTTATCACTTTAAATATTTCTTTTATATAGTAATATAGTTCATGTTTCCAAGCTTAAAATTTACAAAACAATTCACTGCACAGCATGGTTCCCATCCTTGTGCCCCAAATAATTGGTCTGGTATCCAGATGCAGATAAAAAAGCGTATACTGCTTAGAAGAGAATTCTGAGACTGTTTTATGCGTATTCAAGTGAACACATGCACTGCTTTCTCCTGCTGTTTTTATACTAACAGCATTATACTATTAAATGTACTCAGCACTGCCTTTGCGTTTACGTGTATCTCGCTGGCCAGTTCCTTTCAGTGCACAGACACATTGCTCTCTCATACACTCTGCTCCACAGATGCTTTCCTGACCTGTCATTTCCCAGGGATGAGCATCTCGTCCCAACACTGTTTTGCTAGAGAAACAGCCTTGCAGCGAGCGATGAGGCTGCACACCCCCGCACAGTGTGTCTGGAGGGTCAGCTCCTAGAATGAAGACGGCTGGGTCCAATGGTGGGATAAAGGCATCTCTGAAACATCTAATTATAAAATGACTCACTTGCAATCAGGTACTCCAGGTCTGTGTCAACCACCAGAATACGAGCCCTGTAACTGTCTCCTTTGATCAGATTCACTGCCCTTTACAGAACAGTTAAATTACACAGATATCGTTAATATTACATTTACCTACATTGAAAACCCTATCAGACAGTGATATAATATATATTCAATTTCAGAACATGTTTTAAGAACTCTAGAGGAGTGTAGTTCATTATATTGCCTGAAATACTGATCATTTCTGCTGCTCATCCCTTCCTGATATCCCAGTGTTCCTGGTTCCTTCTGGATCCTTCCCCGCCTGTAATTCTCGAGCATATTTGCTGGCATGAATTCTCCTAGTTTTCCTTCGGCTGAGGCCATCTTCACCTGCCCGTCGTCTCTGCAGGCTGTTTGCAGTGGTGCAGACAGCACACCAGTCCCTTCCTTCCCTGCTCTAAATGCTGGGACTCTTGGTTCCCTGGAGGTTGGCGCTGTTTGTGCCTGCTGCTCCTGCAGCTGCCCCTGTCATGGCTGGGTCATCAGAGGACAGAGGAAGGGAGAAGGAAAGCCCGACGGGACTGTCCCGACTCACACTGAGGCTGAGGAGCGCAGCTCTGTGGACGGCTCCTCCTGGCCTGGCGGTGCCTCTGTGTCTGCCTCTGCCCCAGGCCCCCGCGCAGGCCTCCGCTCCGTGCACCTGGGGGGCTGGAGAGATCAGGGAGCACAGTAAAGATGAGCTTATGCAGGCTCAGCAGGTGGTGCTGGGAACCCTGGAGTTCTTCTGGGGTCTAGCAGCCCCTCTTCACTTGCAGGGTGCACCCGCGGTCCGTGCAGACTGCGTCGGGGCATCCCTGGGGAAGCCCGGCCGGAACTGTGCACAGGTCTCCAGCACTCGACCTTGTGGAGAGGCCTTACACGCTCATCTAGGATCCAGGAAGTAAAGGACCTACAGAAATAGCTTCAGTGGGCACTGGGGGCAAAGAAAAGCGAGTTTTCCTGTTTTCAGCTTGTAGCTTTTTCTACATCTCAGTGAATACCTGCCGAGTAGTTCTATACGCCAAACGTACCTACTTCCTATCTGCTACCGTGGCCATGCGTCCCGTCGTGCCCATGGGGGTCTTCTGTTCTGGACAGCCTTTATCCTAACCCCGGACATCAACCTGAAACTGAGTCTGCTAACCCCTCCACCCAGCCAACTCTGGGAGCAATCTGATGACCGTGTCTTTGATTTCTACGTCCAAAGCCGTTGTAAAAAAGCTGGAACTTATAAAAGACATGATGGATGAATATATTGGGATATGTTCATATGTCTGAGGCAATTTGTCAGAAGGTTAGGTTTGTGCAAAAGTGCTTCAAATAATTGAAAGAGGATATGTTACCCCAAAACGCCACGACAGTGTCTTTCCGCAGGAGTTAACACTCAAATCCTCTTGATGCCACTTGTCACGCAACGGTTCCATTTTCTGTGAGAATGACACACAGTCACTCAGAAATCCCCACCTTCACTCCGCTCTGAGGATGTGGGCAGTTTGGAATCACTGCCCTATAATACTGGGGGGGGGGGGGGCAAAAAATGTACACACATGACTTGCATTCATCTTTTGTTATCGGTATAGATTACAATTTTAATAAAAGAGTTTTTTCCTTTCTTAAAATATGTATACATTTTTTTGCACCCTCTGTATTGCTGAATGTTAAATTCCCCTTTATGTCAGTTATAGCACATTTTTACAAACAAAAGTACAGTCATCTGAGTGGCTGATACTTTCAGGAAACAAAACCACCCATTTCACAATATTTTCACAACTAGAAACCAAAGTATATAATTTTATGATTTTCAGTGTAGTGAAAAACATGCTATCATCAACCCACATGTTTTATAATTTGTATATTTAAAATGAAAGCCTGGACATTTAAATCTAACAGGAAGTAAGAATACTTTGTATTTGTAATGGATTTCAGTGAGTGGAAGCATGGAAAGGATGTGCACCCTCTGCCAAACCATCAGCTGACAGAGAAGCTGGCTTCTGGTGAAAGTGCTATGAATAGCCCAGCGCCTGCAGCGCCCGAGGGCTCCCTTCTTTTGCAGAGATGCGATAATTGGCTGTGCCAGGCTGTGGGGACTTTGTCTCCGCCAAGTCGTGAATATATTTTTCAAAAAGTACCCTCAACAGACGGGAGGCTAAGCTGCTTCTGTCTTCAGAGCCTTCTGTTGAGAATTTAGAAGCTCTCTTGTCTGGAATGAGAAAATTAAATAGAAATGAAATTAAAAATGTCAATCCATACCAGGAAAAAACATGTACGTCATATTCAACTCCAAACAGGCTTAGCATCATGAGAGAAAAACATTGTCATTTCTAACCCCAAATATTTGGATAACTAAAACATGTGTCAGTGTGCCGGTCTTCTGAGCTCCCTAAATCCTGTGGGAAAACCTCAGATTATGCCCCTCCTTCACCAAAACAGTGTCCTGAGTGTCCTGGCTGTTTCTTTGTTCTTCAGGACATACCGTCCGCTTACTTCTAGACTTTTTTTAAGTTGGTGTATGGGGAGAATAAAGGTAACGTTCAACATGAAGAGGCAGAAATGTCTGCTCGTTTGTTAGTTGTTGTGAATTTATGCTGGTCGTTACCACATTATCCTGCAAGGTCATTACCACACTGGAATCATAACACGGCAGATTGCAAAAGTTGTATCAAACCGTCCTCTCCTGGGGCCCATATTCTGTTGGTGCATTGCTTGAACATCTGACTCCTCTGACCGCAGGGACGTCAGCAAATGTGACTCTCTGGGACCTGTTTACTGGAGAAGACTCTCCAGGTCCTCCTCTGAGGAAGGGTGAGCTGTCCCCTTGAGGGAGTGCAGTGAGCGACAAGCTGCCGCTGGCAGGCCTGAGTCACGACTCCCTCCAGAGCTGCCTTAGGGCCTGTGGTGCGGATTCCCCGTGGGTTTCACCGTTCCACTTTTCTCTCTTCCCAAATATGGTTCACTGTGCTTCTGGCTCTAGGTGTTGGTCACAAACAAATATCTTGCACACACAGTTTATCTCCAGAGCTGATTCTGGGAAACCTCGTCTGAGCCGGGACTCTGTCACCATGGGAACACGCCTGGGTTCACCTGTGGAAGCAGAGTAATATGTAGGGAATCGATGGGCCCTCCCAGCGGGTGTCAAGACTGATGCCATGATTTTATGAGCTTTCTGGACATGCCGGGATGGCACTGAGGATGTGTCTTATGTGAAAAGGCTGGACAATTTGCAGCCGACAGGGGAGGACTGTCGTAGGCTGTCAGATGGCTGGAAAACTGTCCTCTCGCCAGCTCCATGCCCTCAGTAATGATTTCTCACCATGACTTGAAAACTGATCATGGCATCTGCTTTGCCAAGGAGACAGTGAGCAAAGGTAACAGAAAAGGAGCGACACAGGTGCTTGCACTCTAGGGCATGTGCTTGTCGACGCTGGGAAACGTGGTGCCATGTAAGTGTAACCCACACTGCTGGCCAGGGGGACGTCTCAGGGGACAGACATGAGCCTGGGCAGCTGAGGCTTTGGAAGAACTGCACTGTGCCCCCCCAGGACCGGCAGCTGACAGCAAATACATGGGGGCCCAGCTGGGATGAGCAGGACTGCCCCCCTGTGCCAACCCAAATCACCAGCCCACAGAATCTGAGGACACATGAACTGGCTAAAACCCCTAGGCTTGGGGTAGTTTATTACCCAGCAAAAGCTAATTAAAACAATAGAATGCAAAACATCCCCTAAATAAATAATTTCATGAATAGTAAGCCATAATGTAACAGAAAACAGACTTTTAAATTTATTAATGCAAAGCAGTTCTCCAACTAATGGCACACACTCCCCGAGCGCTGTATGCATCAATACCGTAATAGTTCAGATCTCACTGCTTTGATCTGCTTTGGAACAGTGTAATTCTGTCTTGAGAAGACAAGCATGTTATTATGAGAAATATCATATCGCAAAGTTTAACTAATAAAGAAACAATTCAATGTTTCCTTCAATTAATTGTACCATGATTGCTTATTAGCTTCTGAATGACTCAATTGTCATTGATAATGTGAGACTTTCAAGAGGTACATTAATAACAAGGCTTAAGTAAATTTGTACGTCTCATTTTGAAGTAGTGTATTGCATTCTGTTATTTTTAATTAGCAGTGCCTAATTTCCTCATGGATTGTTTTTAAAAAGTCAAAAAAAATCATCAAACTATCATATCTGTTGCGAACAGAGAACCTGGGATGGAGGTTGAAACTACAGCTCAGTTATATGACCTCCCCACGTGCCAGCGACAGCCGGCCAATCAGCTGTCAGTCACAAAGCCCCACAGGAAGGAGCTTGCCCAGGGCCAGGGAAGTACTTACAGAACCAAACGTGCGCCGACTTCCGTCCAAGAGGTAATTTGGCACACAGTGCTTTGAAAAATAAGCCCATCATCACGTATTCCAACTGAATCTAATATTCCGCTCGTGTTTCTGACCCAGTAAGTTGGAATAAATGGAAATTCTTTTGTTAGTATGTTAATAGAATCATTTTAATATTGAATTTTCATATTTATCCCCTTGAAATTGCTTATAAAAAACTTGTATAGTGCTGGGAAATTGTATAGTTTTTATGCTAATTTTAAATAGATAATATCTCTTCTGTCTCAGGACCTTTAATTATCAATGCAAGGTTCCGTGTTGGCCGTTTTCTTGGCAACAAAATAATATTCGTCTGACTATTCTTCGTTTGAACATTTGCTAATTCTCTTGCTTAATTTGAGAAGAATAGGTTTTAGTAGAATGTTTCATGGGTATCCTATCATTCAAAGGACGTGAACTTGATCATACTGTTGAAATATCACCCGGGTGGTGTCATACCTAGGCATGTTGTTTGTAAATATCGGTGGTTAAGAAGTCCAGGGTAAGTTTATTAAAAGTTCAGATGCCTGAGGAATCACCTGGGTAAAACTGTATCACTGCTCAGTAAGTCCAGGTGTTCCAGGATTCCCAACACCAGTCAAAGGAGTTCATTCATGGTGCAGCCACTTAAGGGAGAGTATTAGATACTATGGAGAGCAGTCGTCCTTTTTCACGTAACAGCTACATGACGCATTTTGAAATAACACTTCCTCTATGGCTATCTGGACAGAGAATCATTTTTAATCCTCAAAGAAATGATAAGACTTGGGATACCATAAACATAAAAACAGTCTCAGAGATACTTGTTCCAAATACACATTTCTGTCCTACCCCTCCCTCCCCACAGCCCGGAGGTAGCTCAGTTCACCCTCCAGGCTTATCCTAAATAACAGAATTGCCGAGTCCTCCTTGAAAGCCGAGATAGCATCTGTATCATACCTCCGACTTCTAGCTGTACCTGTGCTAAAGCCTCAGACCAAGTGAAAAAGTCAAGCCAAACTTACGGAGAAAGATACCTGCATTTCTAAGGCACACCTTGATGGTTTAGGAGGCTCGTTAAGCTGGCTGGGTCTGGGATCTTGGTGACGTAGTGGAGTTCAATTATACACATTGGTCTTATCCTGCTTCTTTACCGGGGGCAGAAGCATTCAAAGGGGGAAGAAGTACCTAGATCATCCTCTAATATTTAATACCAATAATATCACCAACAGATATTACTAACACTGTTGGATACTGTTGAGCACTCTTCTGGAAAATCTGAATAAACTGTCAGAGGTAATTCTCAAAAGAACTCCAGTGTTCAGGTTTGGGAAGAACTGGTTCCATGGCTACTGTGCACAGCATGTCAACGCTGCCTCCAGTTTAGCTGACTACGGAACCTGGACTCTTTCCTCCACAGGCCTTGTCTTGCATGTGAGCTATTCCTCAGTAACTGACCAAGAATTCCGTGTGTGGGCCTCAACCCAAGGCACAGCAGGCTGTCCCACCACCTCGCCACCTCCCTGTAGGAAAGGACCCAGCCTCGTGGGGACAGAGCCAGGAGAGCAGTCTCCAGGCTCTCGGCTTCACGTGGAAAGGTGCTGGCTCAGGTAGTAAATGGCCATCAGCTGTGATCAAATGGCCATCAGCTGTGGCTAGTTGGCCGTCAGCTGTAACCAGTGAGCCATTGGCCACTAATATAACTGCCGTGGCTAGGCTAGCAGGAAATGGGGGTTAGCGAGAAGATGCTGGCTGGCAAGTGTGGATTGCAGTTAGCACGGTGGAGTATGGATTGTGGATCGTGTGGCTCCTGTTTCCTGTGTCTCCAACTCAGCCGCCAGCGAGACTATAGTGGCATGACTCCCGTATCTATGGCTCTGTGGGTGTTCCTTTTTGGCCTCACCATGTCCTGGGTTGTTTTGTGGGGAGCGGGACCAGAGTCCCCCCAAGACACCCTGCATGACACCTCGGCTGTGAGCCAGACTGGAGAGCAGGGTGGAATCTACTGGCAGGGCAGAGGGGGTGACTCCAAGCAAAGGAGGGATGTTTCAATGCATCATGTATGACTCTGTCTGTGAGTGAGTATTGAACGAGTAAGTGATTTAAGGAAGGAGTCCTTACAGGGAGAAGTGAAGAATAACTGAAACACAGGAATTATAACCTTGAACGAATGAACAGATACTGTAACATTTTTAAACAATCAAAGGCGACTACATTTAATTTGTCAGGATTGCCTGTGCTGGGAATAGCAAACAGATTTAATTATTCTGAAACACAATATTATAAGAAAAACTCTAATGTTATCAGTCAGCAGATAGTATGTAAAAGAAATCCAGAAATATATCGAATTATACCTGCAACTGAGTCACCTTCCCAGGTGATTAAAACAGCACAAGCATGGCCACCTGTGACTGTGTATACACAAAGACCATTTCAGTAACTAAATATAAACAAAACAACCAAGACCTTCACCGGAACCCCCAGGTGCCCAGATGGATGAGATTCATTTTACTCCCCATACTCTTTATTGAGAAAAGAACCTGTATCTAGTGATGAAAAAGATCATGAGAAGGCTGCTTGTGAATCAGCACCCAAAATACCCAGCTGGGTATTTTGGTAAACAAGAGTGATTACCAAAGGGGAAGAAATTCAGAAATGGATTCTCAGCATGCTAGCAGCCACATAAGGCTGTTGCCAAGGGGCTTTTCCGTGAGGTGCTGCGTGTGTGCCAGCACGAGCCCAGGCTGGCACCCCCATGGCAGGACTGCCAGTGAAGGAGCCAGGTGCCAACCAAGCCCCAGCACGGGGTTTATCATTTGTGTAAAAAGGGTAGTAAAGAGGGAGCAGAAAATATGAGGATTCTAATGTCTCATTGAAATATTCTAATTCCACGCTTTCTATCCCCATCTGTACATTAAAGCCACACTAAAATCACGTGGGGGGGAGCGCTGTAAAAACTCTCAGAAATGAAAACAGTCTAATTCAAGGATTCTAATCCTAGTGTGGAGCTTTAAAAACCTGTATAAATGTGATCTGCTAAATAAACCACATACCTGAGTGTGGGTTTTGGTGCTCCTCACAGATAACCCCCCAGGAATTCCAATGAACAGCCAGGGATGAGAAATTACTGCTCTTTAGAAAAACAAGCAAACAAAAAACAATGTAGAAACTGTTTTGTGAATAAGTGAAAACAACCTAAAATATTAGCTATGAAAAATTAAAAGGAAGTAAATTAAAATGCAAATTGGGCACATAATTAGAATGGGAGAACTTCAAGAAAGCTTTGAATACAAAGAAAGCTCCAACATTCACTGCAGAAGGAACATATTTTCTTTTCTGTTGTAGACAAAGATTAATGGAACAAGAGTGATCACCAAAGGGGAAGAAACAAGGATGAGAAAATACATAAACAAAAACTAAGAAGTGTTGTAAATCTTGTCAAGAATAAACTGGAAACTCAAATACTTGTTCATGTCACCCATATCTGTGACTCCATACCAGCACCACGATTAAAAAAGAAAACAAAAGTGACACTATCTTTAGAGCAGTTAATTGATTAGTAGTTTCACAGATATACTAATAGAAAACATGAAGGTTTAACTTTCACACACTCAAGTACTTTTCAGTTATTCACTAATGTATTTAATAAATCCATTCAACAGGTACTCGTCTAGTTGCTAAAGTTACACCAATAACAATATGTAATGTGTAAAACCTCATGGAGCTTTCATATTAAAGAGGGGAAAACAACATGCAAATATTTAAAAAAAAAAAATAGTTCTCAACAGCCATTCTTAATTAAAAAAAAAAAATTCTTAGGAAACCAGAAATACTGTGGAGCAGCCTTAACCTGATAGAAAGCATCTGCAGAAAAACTAAAGCCATCATCACACTGAATGGGGTGTTCTTAATAAATTTCCCCCAAATTCGAAAAGAGCACCCCCTCCTGGTCCCCATGTTTATACAACAGGCACTGCAAGAAGGCAGAGGAATGAATTACTTAACAATGGAAAGTGAGGAATAAAAATCATTATTCTCAGGTGAATGTTTACTTCGAAAATCATATGTATATTCAGAATATTCTTACAGAAAAATATTAGAAATGGGGAACTGATTTTAGCAGTGTCACAGGATTCAAACGCCATTTTATGTCAATATATCAGTGTTCTGGCTGTCTACTCCTGCCCCCAAACTTAGTGGCTTCTGTAGCACCAGCCACCTTCTTAAAAAATTGAGGTTTTGTGGGGCAGGAATTCAGGTGAGCGTGGCTAGGAAGTTCTCCTTCTACGTGGAGCGCCACAGAGGTTTCTGTGGAATGCTGCTGGTCCTGGGCTAACCGGGAGCACTCAGAGCATTTGTCATGCGTCTGATGTCCTGACGGACCTGGCCAGAAGCCCGGGCCCCACCGAGCTGTGGACATGCAGCCCGCACACGGGCTCCTCAGCATGGCAATCTGTCTCAGGGGCAGTCAGAAACTCACACGCCACACAGAGCTCACAGACACAGCAAATCGAGAGACAGGAGGGAGCACTGGAGAACAGGTACAGGACCATTTCTATCAGCCTAAGCCACTGCAGAACCCGCGGAGTCTCAAGGAGACATGACAACAACCACAGCCAGTTACAAGAGGTGAACTAAGTGCTGGGCTGAGTCCTATACACAGATTATCTCCTTCAGTTCACTCATCCGTCCATTTTACAGACGAGAAAACCAAGGCACACAGAGGTTAAGAAAATTGGGCAAACCTTAAAACAAACTGATTCTTCATTAAAAACAAAACAAAATCCCCCAAACTGGTGGTATTCCTTTAGAAGAGAAATGTATGATTTGACGATTCCACATATATAGGATAAGTCAATGAAAATTTCAAAAACACATATATTGATAACAGTATTAATGTTACACAATGTATTAAGAGAAAAAAACTCACAGCGACAAAACACTTTTGAATAGCCATGTACAGCAAAAAATCCAGTTTATTTAAAGTACCAATGAAACCTGGAGGGGGGGAATAATAGTGCCATAAAATGTAAAATGCACGTATTTGTAATGAAGAATTGTTTGAGAGAGAGAGAGAGAGAGAGAGAGAGAGAGAGAGAGAATGTTGTTTGCTCAACACAAAGAACAGGAGGGTTTCAGCTGTCAACCAGGGAAAACTAATAAATATACACAACAGTAAACAGCTTTCTAAAGACAGGTACATTGTGTTAAATATAATTTATACGTTTGCTCCTGGCTGGAAAATGAAAATCAGCACAGGATCCACAAGAGCTGTTAAATTTTTCCGGGGTGTCACACTACAAGAAATTGTTGAACAACAACTTTATTCTCCAGAAGCTGACTGACTGCTCTGTAACTTGATGCCCCTTTTCTACCTGGTAAATGCAGTGCGGGGTGTGAGAGCACAGAAGAAGGAAGACTGCATTTACTGAGGCGTATAATTCATGGTTAATAAATTGTAACAAGCACCAGTGAGCAAAGAAACAGTAGCTTCAGGAGACCACAGGTGAAGAAGCATTCATTGTCCCCATTACATGTACTGAATTAGCAGAGCTCTCCGCTGGGGGCCAGGGAATCATGAGACTGTGACAGTCCTGGACTATGGATGCTGCTAAGTCTGTGTCAGAACAAAACACAACAACAGCAACACACACACACAACTGCCCAACTGTGAAAATTCCCTCCGAGTCCATTTGAAGAACCCTTTAGACATAAGGAAATTGATGTCTATAAAAGTAAACAGCGCATTTCTATAACTGTCTAATTTTACAGCCACTAGTGCAATACATAGTAAGCAGCATCCCCTACTGCTGCTGTGCACCCTTCTCCAAACCGGCCGAGCTATTTAAGTCCACCATGAGCTTGTACCAACGATGAGTGTATGTGTCATTGGCGCACAGCCCAAAATGGGATGGTGTGGACAACCGGACATTCCCTGAGCGGAAGCACACTTTGTAGGATGGATACGAGAACGTGTATTTAAGGACGTTCTTCAGCCCCTCAGGCACTGCCATTGCAAGGAGGTGTCATCACCTCCATTTTATAGCGCGGGAGATGACGAGGGCTCCAAGCTGAAGAAACAGGTGAAGGTCTCCTCTAGTCGGGTCTGGAGTTTCAGCCTGGTCAGCGCGAGTCCAAAACCCATTATCTTTTCAATTTCTTTCTAGGCTTTTGTAGGAGGAGGAAGACAACTTCTGGATTCCACGAGCACAAACTCAGGTGTATTTTGCGACTTGACCATTGAAATTTGATCAGTTTTCCAGTTAGTCACGGGGGAGGGGAGTTTGAAGTAAAGTGAGCTGTCCACGTAACTGTCCTGTTTGGGGCACAGTCCCTGGTCTGCTGTGTGGGACTGAGGAAGCTACTTCGGTCACCACGTTAAATGGTTAATTAAAGAGGGTACTGAAGCAGCACTTTCTGTTTGCACTCCCCCACGCCAGGGGCAGTGACTGACCAGAAGAAATACAGCCCCTCATGGGATCCAGCAGAAGCCTACACTGGAGCCTGAAGGCATTCAGGGAAGCGTTCCATGAACAGTTTGTGACCTAGAACTTGAAAGGACACGGTCTGAGAAGTTCATTCGGGACTCGGCCCTTCCCTGGAAACCACTGGGGGTATAAGTGACTCCTGCTCCCTCTGCCTGAGTACACCCGAGTGGTGAGCTTTCCGTGCAGGGCTCGCTCCCGACATTGCCTCTTCCGTTTCACTTGATCACCCTGCCCTAATAATCACCAGCTCGGACCATGTGTTAGCTCTGTGGTCCTTAGTCAGTCGGGGAGGCCTCACCCAGTCCAGGAGCCCTAAGTGCCTTCACTAGGCTGACGAACAGCGGTTCACACCTCCAGCTCTGACTCAGCCTACACCACTTGTTCATACACACCTCCACCCTTACGCTGAAAACCCACCTGTCACCACCCCGAATGTGACCTGTGACCATTGTCCCTTAGTAACGGGCACACGCCATGTATCCGATGTCTCCTCCTGAGAACGGACCAGGAGCTGGTACCCACCCGGCTTGTCATTTCAGGCCCCAGGAAACTGAGGCCCTCGGGCTACAATACATGCGGTAGCTGGTACGTGGTGACACACACAGGCCCTGCCTATCTTCAGAGCCGCCCGACAGCCGTGACTGTTGCCACGTCCCCCAGGTCTTCCTCCGACACCCGCCTCAGCCGGGACCACCCGTGTGCATCTTCCCTGCCACGGCCTGTGACACACACACGCATCTGCTCAGAATCAGCAGGTGTCTCAGACCTCACGTGTCAGCTTGGATTTTTTGTTTATTTGTTTTCCTTTTTCTCTGCTTTCAATGATAAATAGGTGAGATTTTGGACCATATGCCAAGCTCCGTTCTAAACAATTTTAATGTAGTGTCTCCGTCAACCCTTGGAGCTAGTGAGAGGCAGGTGTTATCATTCTCGTTTTATTCCCAAGGAGACTGAGGCGCGGAGGAGATAAGGCGCCGCCCACCGCACGTGGTGAGGGTGGGAGCGGAGCGCCCTGCCTCCCAGGCCAGCGCCCACGCGCGGGCCCTGTGCACCCGCGGGCATCCAGTCTCAGGGCCGCTTCTGCGCACCTGCCTGCAGGGCACCCCCTGGGGCCGGCCCCGCGTCCCTCCTTTCGCCCCTGCGATTCCTGCCACGTACAAATACGAAGCAGGTCCCCTGAGCACCGCCACCTGTCTCAAAGCAGGCGGCTTCTCCCCACATTCAGCGCCTTTACGCGCTCACATCCCGCCATTGTGAGCCCCCGGCTACTTACACAGCCCACTGGCCTCTCGCCTTCCCGAAGCACTCTGTCTGGGTCTCAGCCGGTGCCATCACTTAAAACCTAAATGAGGCCACGTCACCCTCTTCCTGGGACCCTGCCTGAGGTTAGAACAAAACCCACACCCTCTCCAGGGCCCAGCAGGCCCCTCGTGATCGGTCCCTCCTGCACAGTCTCTGCCGCCCAGGCTCCCCAGGCCCCGCACCCCTGTGCTCGGCCCCCGCTGGCCCCGCCCGAGGCCTCCTCTGCGCGGGGACTCTCCGCGGGGTGCTCACGCTGGGCTCTCCCACTGCACAGGCCGCAGCCCCCACGTCACAGCAGACGTCCTCCCTGGCCACCCGAGACTGCGCTCACGATTCCCCCCGCACCCCCACTCCCCATCTCAGGCCTTTTCTGATCACATCTGAAATCGACCACATGTACGGTTATTTGTGAGTCCGTTTCCTGCCTCGCCTTCAGCGGGGGGCTGTGTGAGGACAGAGCGGCCAGTGTGGTGGTGTCCGCCACTGGACAGCAGCCCCGGGGGTGCGGGGCTCACAGCCAGCACACCGATATATTCTGAACGAACGAATGGCAGAAGGCTCTACCCGCTGTGTTTCTACCCCTGGGTACTTTCAGGGACACTCCTTGTACTTATTCTAGAACTTCACCAGTGTTTCAACGACTGTCCTTACTCGGGAGCTAATTTGCATGGTGCGTATACTATATCGAGGCTGCACTATGCTCGGCATTTCACATGCCTTTGAACCTCATTTTTAAATGTATATAACTTATGAGGTCTGTGTTCTGATTTTACAGAAGGGAAAACGATGCTGACAGGGGCTAAAGACTTAAGCGCACACACACACACACACACACACGCCGAGGGATGTAGAGGGAGGTTCATCTCACCTTGAACCACAAGCTCTTGCAAACCCAACCAGTCATGCATCTAACAAGGGGAAACAATAGAGAATACAGGATAGAAAATTTCAGTATGCAGATGTGAAAGAGGAGGAAAATGGTTGAGTTCCACAAGGTACAAGCAGAATGACGACATATGTGGTTAAGGGTGAGCGGCTGGTAAATTCATTTCATACAAGAAACAAGCCTGTGGAATTTCTTGCAAAAACAGATAGAAGAAGGTAATTATAGAAATACCTTCAAATATTCTAACTAAGTCATGTTACAGAGAGACAATACGTTATTTGGGGACAGCGGACTGCCTTGTAATTATATTCCTCACCTGCAGAGGCCGCTGTCTGGGAGGCTGACCACACCCCCCACGCCCTTCCTTAGAGCTGACAGGCAAAGCTGGCCAACTGGACTGGACCATGGGTCCTACCTCTCGGAAGCAGTGCTCTGCTCACCCTACTTCACCATGTAGTTACTCTGTGCAAATCAGTGGGTGCTGGGCTTCCCTTAGGAAGGTTTTAGAGAATCTCACGTAGTTAGAACTGGTAGAGATGAAATGATTTTAGAAATGACTAGAAAATGATTCCATCTATGTTTCACATCTTATAAACAAAGAAAGTGAAACCGAGGTGAATTTGTAAAGTGCTTTCATGTCTTTGGCTCATTACATTCTTACACTAGCCAGGTTAATAGCAGATGTGGCTGTTTGCATCCCTTGTTTACACAGGAATCACATCCAGCACTGTGACTGGCTGGTGAAGTCACAGGACCCTCAAACTGACATTCAAAAACAAAAACGGAAAAGGAACATGACATGCTGAGCCTGGGGTTTCTAAAATGGTGGCATAGTCCTCCTCTATAGTATCAGTGAGGTTTCCTTAAGTCTGGTTTACAAGAAGCTTCATGTAGCTCCAGGCAGCTCAGATATCAGAGCTCCATTTATGTACCAGGACACATGCCATCCAATCGATGGCATCTAATAGGAAAAGAAATGATGACAACAGACCTGAAGGTGTAAGAGATGAATTCCTGCCTTTAGTTACAAGAACGAAGAGAAATAATAGAAAAGACAAGCAAATGCTATTATTTCCAATCCATATATATTCATTTCTGTGATGGGATAATATCTAACAATAACCCCAATTAAAATATGGACCATTAGCAATTCCAAAAATAAAAAGGCAATGAATATATAGTTTAGTTGACAGAAAAACTGAATACAGGCAAACAGATTTGCAAGTAAGGGAGATGAGTCTAGGCAGAGAGGAAAGAACTGTGCTGTCAGAACTAAGACATCTAGGAGTAAATAAAAGGAGCTAAAGAGAAAAATAAAGGGAGGGTGAGTAGAATTCCACTGATGGCTTTAAACTGGGATCACTGACATAGAGATTATTAGATGAAAACACCCATTTAAAAAAAAGGGTGGGGGGAGCTAACCTGAGACGGACAGACATACTGAAGGGTCCAAAAAGTAAGGAAACATCTCATGATGAGGTCTGACAATTACGATCATGAAATTATTATGATGATGTTGTAAGGTTTTTTTTTTTCTTATCAGAGGGATTATTCATTATGAATTTGTACCAACTGGACAGTTAACCAAGTTTACTATTTGGAAGTGTTGAAAAAGCTGCATGAAAAACTTAGACAGCCTGAACTTTTCACCAACAATTCATGGCTCTTGCATCACAACAATGCACCAGCTCACACAGCACTGTCTGTGAGGGAGATTTTAGCCAGTAAACAAATAACTGTATTTGAACACCCTCCCTACTCACCTGATCTGGCCCCCAATAAGTTCTTTCTTTACCTGAAAATAAAGGAACTATTGAAAGGAAGACGTTTTGATGACATTCAGAACATCAAGGGTAATACGATAACAGCTCTGATGGCCATTCCAGAAAAAGAGTTCCAAAATTGCTTTGAAGGGTAGACTAGGCACTAACGTGGGTGCATAGCTTCCCAAGAAGAGTACGTCGAAGGTGACCATAGTGATATTCAGCAAAGAGGTGTGTAGCACTTTTTCTAGGATAAGTTCACGAACTTTATTTTCAGACCTCATATGTGCCTCTCTTAAACCGACAGAACTTGTTCCTTCCTGTTATGTTGTATATACAGTGAATTTTCTTAGCAAATGCATTTTCTAATTCAGGCACAGAACAAAATCATTAGATATTGATGTCATTTATTGTCTGAGAAAAACATATGAACAGTTAGTTTCCTCTTAAATGAGGACATTCCTGGGGACAGATGAAGGTGAGGAGTTAAACATCTCCTCGGGCACCATGGACTTGGTATTAGGCCAGGA
The DNA here is from genome assembly GCF_004115265.2 of Rhinolophus ferrumequinum. Classification (NCBI taxonomy): domain Eukaryota; kingdom Metazoa; phylum Chordata; class Mammalia; order Chiroptera; family Rhinolophidae; genus Rhinolophus; species Rhinolophus ferrumequinum. The sequence goes on along the minus strand of NC_046301.1, from coordinate 2,144,543 downwards.
AGGAATCACATGTTCCTTAGGAATAAAAGGTTTTCCTTACACTGACTGCCCTGTAACATTCTATTCTTCTGTGCTTATCTGTGTGTTTGGAGAAGGAAAAATAATTATGTGAAAACAGTAACAATTTCCTTAAATATCTTGCTCAGCTATCATTTACAACATCTTTCAAGTCCTAATGTCTCTGGAAAATTCAGAAGTGTTTCTAACAAGTTAGAAATGTGGGTGCTTCTTAAATATTGTTGTAATCTCAGGTTTTATTTATTAATGAATGCCTATGTCACCAAGTATACATTTCTTACCTACTACATCCCAGGCAGATTTCCATGGATCATGAGAAATTTATAAATGAAGAGAGGGTCAGAACTCTGTCTTTTATTATGACATTTAGCTCTAGTACCCTTTCATGTAAATAGACGATGTTAGATTATGTGGTTGCTAAGAAGAGTCTAGCTCTAAAATCTTGTGATATCCATCTACAGATCTCTCACTAGATGAAGAAAATAGTGAGGATGAAGGATGTCCACCCCCCACCCGCCATTAGGAGGTAGTGTTTACTTGTCCTCCCTGGACCTGGTGGTCTGTGTGCTTAGCCTCTGGAGGTGGGAAAGGTGGTGCTGAGCCCGTTCCAGGTCTAAGACTTAAGAATGTCTGGGCCTGGCAGTGCCCACCTTTATGTTTCCTGGTTACCCTGAGTTTTCATGTAAGAAATGGCGAGTCCTCACTTAACATCATCCATGTGTTCTTGGAAACTGCACCTTTAAGTGAAAAGATGCATAACAAAACTCATTTAACCAGAGGCTAATTGATAGAAAAAAGAGCTAAGTTCCTGTAGTGTATTTCTGGTCACAAAAACATCACTAAACTTCTACATAGAGACCCAGACGCTTCTAAAATGAAACCCTGAAATAAATGTGAGCTATACAGACATGTCAGAAAGATGAATAAAAACAAGTAAGAATGTTTTTCCAACCTGCTGATTCCAGAAGGCTCTCCCCGCAGCTCAGGGCACAGGGGGGACCCACCCTGCACAGGACGCCCTTCCATCCAGGGCCACTCACACCCCACACTCATTCGGACAGGGACAGTGTAGACACACCATTTAGCTCACTGCACACCTGTGGGATGTGGGAGGAAACCGAGCCCCGGAGAAAACCCACGGACCTGGGACTAAGAGTGCAAACTCCACACTGCCGGAAGCCATTTTTTTTTTTTTTTCCTCATCAAGTTATAACAAACCGACATTGAAGGAAACAACATTGTTTGAGGACCCACTGTACTCTGTTAGGATAACACATGGAGACACACAAGGAGACACCAGATGGAGAGAAGAGGCCCCGTGGCTACTTAGAGAGAGAAGGAGGAACTACCATCATAACCTGCCAGGAGACCTCAGGCGCTTCCAGCCACAGCTGCCATCTGATTATAACCACATGAGACCCCACGTGACACCAGCAGGAGAATCGCCCTTCTGAGCCCAGCCAAGCCACAGAACCAGGGGAGAGAATAAAAATTACTAACCTTTGAATTTAATTATAATTTAATGTAAACTGTGCAGTTCTGACTGTTTGTTACAGAACAATCCATCACCTAAACAGATATTACAGCTCAACATTGCAATAAGTATAGTAACATTAGTGATCCTATAAATTATATATTTCAGATCATACATAATAAAGTACCTATATATACAATCATATCCCTATCCAGTCCGTCCTGCTTTAACCTGATCTACGCAGAGCTGAAAACATCACCAAACTCTGGCAAGTCTGGCAATCTAAAGCACAGCCCTGTGGGAACAGTGCAGTTAAGCACCACTCAGAAACTTTGTCGGTGACACGTGAAAAATAAGCTAGAAACTTAATACGGCAGAACAGTTCACACCATTGAATAACTGACAAACACACCAATACAGTGCATTAAGCATGGCACTTCACCTTGGGAAGTACCTGAAGCCTGGGCAGTGGGTGTCGGAGGGGTGGGTGTGGCTCCGTCACTGTCACTTGGCCCCCAGCACCACAGAGCTGCTGAAGCACAGCTCAGCTGCAAGAGAGTTATAAAGTCAGACACCCCTTTCATTAAAATAAAGAACCAAAGTTACGATTTCCCCAAGCCCACATCAGCCCTCGTGTATTTAAATCCCAGCTCATAACAAACTTCATGTGCATAATATATGGTCCAGGAAAAAACAAACAAAAAAAAAACCCACAAACTGCAATATTATCCCTGCTATCATTAAAAGCAACTTTCACTTTTATTAAAATGACTCAGAGACTGGCTATAATTTTCAGAAATACTATTTTCTCAAAAAAAAAATAGCTAAAAGAAAATGCCATATTGTTAAGTCAAAAAAAAAAGTAATAACAAATCTCTTCACAAAATACAAGATATTTTATTGTTTTGAGATTCCTTCATTTTAAAGATGCTAAATAGAAATGTTAAATAACGAGAGAGACCAGTTTAGAATAAAGATTTTACATAGTTAAGGGGTTAGCCTCCTATTTTTCCCATTAAATGCATTTAAAGAAAAATTATTAGCATATCATGGGAAGGTAGACACTGGTAATTGTGGTGGAAAGACAGAGATAAGCTCTGTTAGAGAAAGCCTCTTGGAATGCATAGCCCCATTTTTAAGAGTTCTCTTGTATTTTTGAAGTCTGGGGAAAGGAAAACAAACAAACAAACAAACAACAAAAAACCCCACGTGTCTACGAAGACTTTTGAGAAATCCCCCTGAACAGCATTCTGCTCTAACCGCACTCTCCAAGGGCAAAGAAAGAATGCCTCCGTGTTCCAGATGGGTTCCACCAGTTATTTAAGTATTTAAGTATTAGGAAGCTAATGAGGCAGTGCCATGTATAAAGTGTTTCTCTAGAAATCCTTCCAGAGGGCCTATGTCGTCATATTACGAATCTTTATAAAAAGAGAAGTAAAACTTCAATCCTAAGTACATAGGAGATTTAGACCAGTTCCCAGTCAGTCAAAGGAACGAATAAAGACGATGAAATGCATGGCGTGGAGCAGGAACCCTTAAAATGTCACACACACCAATCCCTCACGCCACAGAGGACTCAGGTTAAGATTACAGTTTAACAAACGTACTGAAGAGACAATTTCAAGGTTGATGGAGATCTTAAACAAGTACAAGGTGGTTCCAGCCTCTCAACGCTAGAATGTTTCAAAAGAGAGACTTACACATAACCCAGGATGATAAAAAGGGCGTTTTTTGTCTGTTTTGTTTTACTTGATTTAATTTAATTGAAATGATTTCAACTAAGAGAACAGTTAGTCACTTGGTCAACTCTGAAATTGTCTCAGAAACTAATTTAAGAGAAACGAAGTTGCTTCATCTGTTTGAAAAGTTAGGTATTTACAAGTGAGTCATTATTATTGGATAGATTACCCCGCCCTCGCCCCATCCGCACCCCAAAAGGGATACTTACCTGAAGTTGAACTTCCAAGAGCTGGAATCAGCACTTCAGACCATTTTCAGGCTGGCAGGACGGAGCGAACCTCAGAACCCACTGCCACCTGCTCAGGATTTGCGCAGCCTGGCAGGTAGCCCATCCGCACCATTTCGCTCCACGTGGCGCCTGTCTGACATCAGCTCCGGAGCCGGGAACCCGGGGACTTGCAGCCCAGAGCGTGAGCAGCAGAACCCACCCGGGGCTGGTTCGGTCCGTCCTGGACACAGATACCCACTAACTAAACTGACAGAAAGGTGCGCAGGCGCACCAGCAACCCTGTCTCGTACTTTTACGAAAATTCCAATTTAAGGGACTCTGTTTAGCTGGAAAGTTAGCAAGTGCACACAGGCACAGAGCCACAGCACTCGAGGGCTTTCAGGGTCATGTTTTCTCCCCAAACTGCTCGATGGGAGTATTTTCTCTTGGTCTAAGTCACCTGTTACACAAGAGCGGGGAGGTGGTGACATAGCGGAGTCGCAGACCAATCACCGCGGCTGGAGCAGCGCGTCCTCAGCGGTGCCCCCTCTGGAGCCGCATCCCCTGGGGTCGGTTTCGGGTGGAGAAGGTACGGGGGCCTCCTCCCTGTCCTGGGCCTCGGGGCTCGGGGGTCATCCCCACCGAGTCCCCGAGGACAAGCCGGGTCCTGCGCTGGGTCCACACACGGTGGACCCAGACCCCACCCGCATCAGACCCGCTGCGTGCCACCTCCGGGAGGGCGGGAAGGGGGCGGGACCTCTGCTCGTCAATCGGCCGCTGAGCTGCGGGCTGGGCCTGGACGCGGGGACCCCCTAACCCCAAGTCCCGCTCCCACTCCGCGCGCCCAGGAGTGGGCGCGTCCCCGGGGGATGCTGTCCGTCCGGAGCGCCCCAAAGTTGGTCACAGGCGCACCCCACGCCTCGGACGGTCAGTGGAGAGAGGACAGTCTCCCGCTTCACAGGAGGTGCCGGTGGTCAGCACAGCACAGGGCAGGGGCGTGACTGACCTGAACTTCCGCGCCCGCCGCCTCCGCGGCCTCCCGGGTTCCTTCACGTCCCTGTCCCACCCGCTGCCGGGGGGTCGGACTCAGACCCAGCAGGCTCAGGACTCAGATCCGCGAGCAGCACCGCGCGGTCACCCAGGCTCAGCCCGCGCTGTCCCAGAGTGCGCGCGCGTACTGGTGGCGTCCCCTCCACGCCCACGTCCTCAGTGGGCCAGCGCTCCAGGCTCTGGGACACGCTGCAGGCCTGCGATTGAAAGAACATTGTTGGATCTAAGGGTGTTGTGAGGTTTTGATATTCAAAATTTGTATTCCATGACGGGTCTTTGTTTTAAATCCCATTTTGGTTCCAAGTAAGTCGGAACATATAAATAGTTAATAAACAGGAATAAGCCTATGGGAATTTTTTTCAAATATTTGCAAGTTTGCTGCTCAGCAGTCCCTCCCTCTCGTGGAAACAGTGCCAGATTCTGCGTGTAAATAACGAATCACCCCTCCACACCCCCACCCTTACCCCCACACCCCCACCTCACACCCCACACACACACCCTCAGGCGCACGTGCTTCCGGTGCTGACTCCGGCCCTGATTGCAATGCACAGGACCCTGGCCTGTTCAGAGGAAACTCCTGGTTTCCGTGGTAACAGAGATTATTTCAGACAAATGCATGTGCCTCAAGGCAGGCCAATCAAAGACACATAAAAAATGTTCTGGAACTCTGTGACCCTACAAGTTAGAGTGACAAAGCTCTGGAGATGCTGAAATCTCAGCCATTGCAGGTCCTCTGTGTAAGACAATGATGCCAGTAGGGAAGAAACGCGGTCCCCTGGCTATGTGGAGATGGATGCTCCTGAATACAATGGCTCCACAAACCAAGCAGAGCTGTCCCCTCCTTTCCTGAACAAGAGAACATTCTCCTGAACTGGGCGATGCTACAGAAGCTTCTCCTCCAAACCAGCCCTGGCTGCCACAGAAGGAGGAATCCCAGCAGAGCCTCCTGGGACACGCTGGCCCTAGTATGAGAAGGGAGAGGAACTGGAAGAACCAGCCTTGCAGACAGCAGCCAGGTGAAGACACCAGGCGTGAAATTCTGACTTCAGGTGTCTGACCAGGGTGGCCCAGCACTTAAGACTGGGTAAGCAGGAATTCACTGAGTCGGCGGCACTTTCTCGGGACAAGAGCTGTCACACCCTAGGAGGGACGCCAAGGGCAGAGGTGAAGTCACACTAGTGTGGCTCCCAGGGACTGCTGGGGCTAAGGCAGGTGGAAGACAGCAGAGAAGACACTCAAGGGCTGCAGGAGGTGAGATTACCTGAGGCCAGAGTACACACCAGTGGGGGATGCCCCACCGAGGGCCACCAGATACTGGTCCGTGAGGGTCACGAGGACTGTCCTGGTGAGAGGGGCACTGGAATCTCTAAGCTGTTCACCGAGGGACCTCCTTTGCGGGCATGAGTTAACAGTAGACAGGTGTTCGCAGAGCTGGGTCCGTTGAGTCTATGGGGTTGATGGCCTGGCCGTGAGGCTGCGAGGCAGCGCTTACTCACCAGAGGCAGGAAGCTACAATTATCATAGACCCCCAAGGTCAGAGGGGCCGTCAAGAAGGGTTGACATGCAGGCTGGAAATGGTGACCTTAAGAACAGAACAGGTCAGCAGCCAGCGTGGGAGCTATGTACCTTCTACAATCAGAAAAAGCAAGACTGGAAAAGCAGGAGACTGAAGGAAGTTACTCAGAGAAAAAGCCATGATCCAAGTGTGTGATCCATTTTCCCAGAAGCCAGCCAATCAGAAATGGTTATAGGTTTGCTTCTGGCACTCAGACCCAGGTCCTGGCGTCCCCACAGATCTGCAGGGGTGATGAGCTAGGAGAGAAGGGAGGTCGGTAGGTAAAAGGACAAACAAGCCCACCTGGAAGAGCTTCCAAAGGCGAAATCTGAAGCAATTTGAGCAAAAGAATAACAAAAGTATTGGAGGATGACTCGAGAAATAAATTAAATACCATGAGTTCATACTAATATAAAGAATGAAAAACAGAAAGGAAGGGAGGAGGGAGAAAGCAAGCCAGAAATCATCCTCGCAGAGGAATTCTAATGAACAAGTGCCGAAGAAATGAGGGAGTTAGAAAGCCGTCACTGGAGCAGCACCGTGATCACTGGTACACACAAGGTCAGGTGATGAACGCTCAAATTAGGAGGAGCAGTTTTAAGACCGGATACACACAGGAGGAACAGTACGTCCCGCCAAGTTTACATTAATTCCGTGGTGGTTTTAACATATATCTACACACTTGTATGATTACCTTGCTCAGGAGGAAGTGGAGGTGAATTTTTGTGCCCTCGACTGTGAGCTGGACTTAGTCATGTCTAATGACTAGAATATGAAAAGGGGAAAATGGTTCCCTTACAGCTGAGAAGTCTGGGGGACACACAGTATCCCATCTCACTAGCATGGCAGGTTGACTTAATACACTCTTTGATATGAAGCAATGAGAAGGGCCCATAATTTCTGTGGTATTTTCCCCCAAATCATAACCATAGTTTAATCATAATACATCAAACAAACCCAAATAAGGACATTCTACAAAATATTGGGCTGATTCTCCTCAAGGTGTCACAGTCGTGACAGCCCAGGAAACACGGAGAGGCTGTCAGAAGAGACTAAGACGACAGGACTAAATGCAAAACATTGTCCAAGTTATGGAGAAGAAAAGGGAAACACTGGGAAAACCCAGTGAGGTCCAGTTCAGTTGACATTGTAGCCATGTGAACGTATTCTTCAACTCAAGGTGAGAATCTTGCCTTAACACTCCTGTGCTCTCATGTTCAAGAGACACTTCACCAATGTCAGATAAATGATGGAGGGTCTTTCTGAGGCAGCTGGAGATGGTATTTCTTCTCCTGTGCTCTGAGTGGGGGAGTGGTAATTTTAGTGTCCCGAAATGCTCATGGTTTCAAGAGCAGAGTATAGACCTGTTGGCAATTTTATTTTTGCTTGATAACTTTTCATAATCAAATCAGAAATCCACTGTCAGTAGATAACATTTTCTAAACAGAAAACTGAAATATAGGTGAGATCCATAAGGGGATTTCCCCATTTGTAAATACCACCTCATTAAACTCTAGGTGTATGGATGTATTAATAATATTACACATCAAATTTCAAAGGTGACACCCCTGAAATACAGTGTGTTAAACCTTAGTGAGATACAGTGCGTTAAACCTGTAAGTAAGTAAGTGTTGGAAAGAAGCCTTCAATTTAGGCCTTTTCACTCAAACTTTTCACACTCCTTCCAATAAACAACACAACGTCGTTTCTTCAAAAATCGGGCATTTCTTTTGGTGATGGGGGTTACCATAGTTACACCAAGTACTTAAATGCTACAAGTCTTTGTTTTTATTTAAGTGCTGAAGGATTATTATTTTTAAACCACACAAAAAGCTTTTGTAAACTCACAAATCTCTCTGCTTTTGAAGAACATTTACCCCAGGAGCACAGAAATACTCTTCCCTCTACTGCAGAGTTCAAGTACATATGCATAAAATAGTCAAAATATCAATTTTTGACTTTTTGTGGAATTTTGACACATTTTTGAAAAAAAACTTGAAATCAATTAATGCAGCAAAATTGAAAGGGTTAATATAGTTTATTTTCTGCTTCAACAATGGATTAATGGCAAGGTAAATTTCTTAAATATATTGAAGTAGAAAGATGGTGAAAGGTGAAAAATAATTTAATTCATTTCCCCCCACATTAGAAAGTTGTTTAGCATATTTCATATAGAAACCCTAGAATCAATTTTGTCATGTTTTTATGGCAGCAATAAGTATAACAAAAATCATAAATAACATTAGTATAAAATATGTTGAATAATTAAGCAAACTAAAATGCTACCATTTGATGGCATATACTGTCTCTGAGATAACTATGATATGATTTCAACGTGAAAAGTATATCTGATATGATGCTGGAAAGTGAAAAATGGAAAGTTTTGTGCAGACTATGTTCACAAGTATTTTTAGACCAGCTGAAAGATGAATATATCTTGATAGAAAAACAAAATAAAATTTATCTTTAAAATATAGTAATGTTTTTAAGGCTTATATTACACTTTAGTGATTAAATTGCTAACATTTTATTTGCTGGATTATTGAAGTAGTTTATGAAAAATTAATTCCAAAGCATTGCTCGGTTTCCTGTCTGATCAATTTCACATTTGCTGTCACAAAGCCATGTCATCCGTTAACACTGCTCATGGGTGCAGACATCGCATTTGAAGCACAGCTGGTTCTCTGTGATTCCACACTCTAGACGTAGTAATCCATCAGACCACTTACATTTCTGTAATCTAATACGTTCTCTTTTCAGCTTTCTTTTCCTTGTTGTCTACACACACACACACTCTCTCTCTCTCTCTTCTGCCTCTCTCTGTCTCTATTTCTGAGTCTGTGTCATCTAACTGTCTTTGTCTCTTTTTCTCTCCAGACACTCACACACATGTGCATGCACACACACATATGTATGTGTATATTTATAGTATATGTGTCTGGGTGTATATATGTCTATATGTATGTGTATGTATACATAGTGATAGAGATACAATCCGTTCACATTTCCAAAAGCATCAGTGACTCCTTACAGTACAATAACAAAGTTAGTTAAATATTAAGACATAACTTTGGAAGAAATAGTATATTGTTTGGTAGAGGAAAGTATACACAATGGAAGTAATGAAGTAAATTATGTGTAAAACTAAGTTAAAAACACGTGTATAGACATCCACCTGCGTGCATATCCCACCCTGACAGCGTCCAAGGAGAGTTTCAGGTCATCTTCTAGACTAGGGTTTAACTTCAGTCCCTGCAAGGACCAGGTCACAAGCACAGATAGAGCTGATGGGGCTTCACTTACAGTCTGACGCCTGCAAACAGGACCCAACACCTGAGACAGGACCCAGGGCTCAAAAGAAGCTGCACATCTAGATTTTGATGTAAAATTTTCTTTGATCTTGGAATATTTAAAACAATTAACACCATGGGCCAAGCAAATCACTTTTGCCATCTCGTCTGATCTGAACATGTTCCCCCAAACTCATGATGGGTCCTGTTCCCCAAAGGTGCTGGTGTCAGGAGGTGATGAGATTGTGCGCCAGCAGCAGGCACGACTGGATCGGTGGTCTGATAACAGAGACCCCAGAGGCCGCCTTCCACGCTGTGAGGACACAGTGAGAAGTCTCTCGGGGGACGGCCCTCTCCCCACCACGCTGCCCCCAGCCAGCACTCCCATAACAGGAGAAATAAAAGACTGTTATTCACAAACTACCTCGTCAGTGGTATTCTGTTACAGCAGCCCGAGCATCCTAAGACCCCACTGGCTCTAATGTGGCATCTCTGGTTCTGCTTCAAAATCTTACATTTTGGAAATTAAGATATAAGGCATACGAAGTGAGGCTAAGATCTAAGAAGCTAAGATCTAAGAGCTCAGAGCTACAGTGGTACCCAAGGCTTCAGATTGACCTTTCCATAAAACATACTTGACTACTAAGAATTATTTAGCATACCAAACTTAAAAAGCAAATGAAGTTTTCATTTCTACATATATGAGTATAATAATAATAATAATAATAATAATTATAATTATAATTATAACTTTTTAAGTATGCTTAACATTTAGGAAAGCAAAATGCAGAGATTATTTTTTTCTCGTAATAACTGCTAATTCTAGTGTAGGCTACTAGACACCCTTTTTTAATGCAGTCTACTAACCCTCAATTCCCAATTTGAGATTCAACAAAAAAACAAACAAAAAAAAAAGTGTGAGGCATTCTGCCAATATAAAGCATATGACTTTAAATTTAAAATTAATTAAAATGGAAATTAATTTTGCCCAATTAATTTGCATTTTGCATGCAAACACAAAAACTTTGTCATCATTCAACACCCCAGTGTCATTGGCATTTAAGACCTAATGAATTTAAATAGAGATTTTTGTTCTGCTTTGCTCACTTTTCGAATGTCTCCTCCAAGCAGTGAGGTTTTAACAATGTTGACCTCCAGGTCTCTTCAAGTTTTCAGGATAATAACTCATTAGCAATATCGTTTCTATTTTAAATTCCCTTATGAATAATTGGTCACATTTTCTACACTAATCCACAGTCAGCACCTGCTCTCTGAATTCCTCTCAATGTCATCTTTTTGTAAAATCTCTCACTCCCTTTTCCTATTAATGTACCGCCCCGAACGTTGCCAGTCAACTCAATAGTACTTTAATTTACAAGAAGATTTCATATGACACAACTATGGTAAACAAAATATGCTAAAAGGGAAAATCCCTTATGGGTATCAGCCTGACTGTCTACTCACCCGTCCTTCTTTTAGCCGTTCCCTTCCTCAATCAGCCTGTTTTCTAATCTTCAATGATTTTAAAACATTGTTTTGACCACATCATTCTTTTGCTAAAAAAATTCAATGATCTTCATTAGCCTGAGAGATGTGCATAAGTCCTTTCCCCTTGAATCCAGTGTTCTGTCAATCTGTCCAAACTTAACGTTAATATTAATTTAGAATATTTAGAAAAACCTTTTACTGTTTGAATTTTCTTTTAGAGAATCTGGATGCGTCCTCTCTAGGTAGGAGACAGGTTAATCTTTGTCTCTTAATCCTCCTCGACCACACCACTCTTCGGGGATTTCTCCCCCAACATGGCGTCCCAGCTCGTCAGTTTTCCATATGGCCGGGTGATTTGCTGCAGGGTTAATTTACATGTTGCTATGCATTTCCTTTCCCCTCACTATTCCAACTTGCTTTGCAAGCAGATAGATTCTTGACTAAGGGGAAATTTATTTTCCCAGACAACATGTTTATCTAGCTTTGTGTTTTTTTCCCCCAAAAGGACACAACCCCTGGAGGGATTTTTGCTTATTAAGTGGAATGAGGAAAAGACAGGATAGGGAGAGAGAAAGAGAGAAAGAAGGCCCAGGAGTGGAAGGGAAAGGAGATTAGCAGGTGACAAGAGTTAGGAGAGCAGTGCCCAGGACAGGTGGCCGCATGACAAAGGGTATGACTTGATTATTTCTGGAACCTTCAAAGAGCGGAGAGCTTAGGTACTGAGGTTGCAGCAGAAGCAAAGACTCTTGTCAGTGAACCTGACGTAGAGACAGTAGCCACCTGCAGTCGATGTACAACCTTTGACTTGCATAAGATACTTAGACATTTTTGGCACATCTGATGTGTAGAGTAGCATGTACTCCCCCACAAGCATCCGTCCTCCAACACTGAACTGAAATTCCACATGACAATAAATTTTCTCTGAAATGCCTGCAGTCCAAGTCACTCCTTTTTTTCTGTATTGATCGTTCTTTTCATTGCAATTTCTCATAAACTGGTCTTCCTCAGTCTTCCTTTATACACGAAGTACTTGTAATTTCTAGCGTGGATGGTTGTTGACTGAGCTAGTAGCTGCTTTTAAAACAGGGACTAATTTCCTATCTCCTAGTTGCCTTCAAAATTCCCATCACTGAGCTTTGCATCTAGAATACACAGTTACTAGAGATTTGTGAGACTTGTCTGGCCTTCAGATCGTTATTAGGACTTCAATAACCCAGTAAGAGTGCTGAGTCTTCCCAGGTGAGTGACGGCTGACTACAGCACAGTGCTGGCGGGTTCGCAGTGTCTCAGGGCTCCAGAAAGGCTCCTGTCGGGGGGAGTGGCTTGCTGGCTGACCCTGACAGCTCCTGATTTTCAGTTTCCTTTCCTTTATGAGTAGCGAGCTTGGAGTCAGTGTGAGAGGTCTGAAAGTCCTACTCACCCAGAAGCCCTCTGGGACTCAGTCTGCGGGTGCTCCCCTCTGCTTGTGTTTGGAGCCCAGCGTCTTTGCTGCCCTTGGAACTTTACCAGAAAGTGGGTCACAGGGAACAAGCAGGCCAGCCTCCCCAGCACTGCTGCGTCCTCAGGAGGGCGTCCTGTCCTCGGGCCTGGCCTCTCCCAAGTGCGGTGAACCGGCAGGTCATCCACCCCTTTGGGTCACGGGCTTCCACAAACTTCACCTACCTTGAGTTAAATGAGAATGGGGGCAGGATGCAGCAGCGCTGCCTGGGGAAAGGCCGCCTGAGGGGCAGTGTTTTTTTTTTTTTTTTTTTTTTTTTTAATATATTGGGGTGACAATTGTTAGTAAAATTACATAGATTTCAGGTGTGCAATTCTGTATCACATCATCTATAAATTACATTGTGTGTTCACCACCCAGAGTCAGTTCTCCTTCCATCACCATATATTTGATCCCCCTTACCCTCATCTCCCACCCCCCAACCCCCTTACCCTCTGGTAACCACTAAATTACGTTCCCCAGATTAATTTTCAAACCCTTGTGGCCATCCTGTGGGCAGTGGTGTTAGCGAGAGTCTGGCAGTCAGTCGGGGACCGGGCAGCTGGACAGTGTGCTGAGTGGGCGCGGGGGTCTGGTGCACGCGGAGCTCGCCCTTGCTTGGAAGCCGGAGGGAGGGCGGACGCGCCCTGCTGAGCCTTGTCCAGGGTCCTGAGTCTGTGCGATGTGCAGCGGGGCCCAACCCTGCCGGTGCTCAGACGGGGCTAGTTTCCCTGTAAAAACCACTCAGACACGGTGCCGCTGGCCAATCAGGGCAGTACCTGAAGCTCTGGAATATCGACTTTGAACTTCTGTTGGAGGCAAGAGAAACAGAAGAGGACGGGTCGTCGCACTGCGCCTGCACAAGCCCCACGCTCTCCAGCCGGCAGCCTTCTCTTCTCCCCGCCAGGGCTTTCCTCCGTGTGTCAGGGCGACGCTGTAAGAAGGGGGTGGAGGGGGCGAAGGGATGGGTGCGCTCCGTGTTGTTCAGAGCAGAGAGCAGCTACGTGTCCCCGGGACATAAACACGAGGGAGAAGTCCAGTCCCCTGCCCTCAGGAGTGCCACCTCGCCCCTGGGCGCCTTCCCCATCTCCCCTCCCGAAGGTGCCTCCAGGCTGTGTGGTGGGCAAACGTGGCCTCGCCTCCTTGCTTCTCCCCTCAGTTATTGTTGACAAAATAAGCTCTCTCTCTCTCTCTCTCTCTCTCTCTCTCTCTCTCTCTCTCTCTCTCTCTCTCTCTCTCTCGCACATTTGACATTTTTCTAGTTTGTTTTGCAACAGGCAGGTCATTTCCTACTGTGAATTCTCCATGGATACAAGCTGGAGCTCTCCTAGCCAGTATCTTTTCATTACACTTAAGGATTTGCCAGTTCCTGACATAGAAATGCCAGCTTTGATTTCCCAGCGTCTTCCCCCTGAGGGCGGGACCTCCTGGCCTCCTTCCCCGGAGCGGTAGGCGGAGAGGTTACAGATGCTTTGGTCTCTCTGTAATCAGCACCGCCAATTGCTCCATGGGGGCCCCTCAAGGGGTCGTCTCACCAGGTCCCCCAGACGCGCTGTGCCTCTGAACCCACGTCCTCAGCTTTGTGGCAGGTTACAACCCAGTAAGTCATAAACCTGGGATTGCACGTCAGTGAACAGCATTTAGCAGATGATACATTTTTACTATTCCTGTTCATGGCATGTCTAATAGAAAAACAATTAAAATCTACAGAGAACTTTCTCTCACTCTACTTTCTTCTATCCCAAGCCACAGAAAATCGAACTAAATCTGTCAGCTCTGGGTACAAAGGTTCTCTTTCAGCACTGTAATTACCCTTTCACTTCCTCGGGACAGTTACAGAATATTTCCATCGGCACCACATCTAGAGACCATTTTTAGGGTAGTATGGTTAGAAATATAGAAATAAGGTTTTCCTGTGCTTGTAAATATGGTAGAAGAGATGAGTCTTCTTCTCAGCTAGGAGACAGGCTCAATTATCTTATGTAATTATATCAAACTCTATATGGACAGCCTTACTGAACTATGCTGCTTTTAATCACCAGCTCCATTCAAACTTATTAACACTGTTTGCCATACAATGTAAAATAAATGCATGAACTTTGAAGGTAAACCTACTCAAGTTTTATTCCTGGCTCAGTAGCACAGCTCACAAGTGAGCCAGAGTGAACACACACACACACACACACACACACACACACAGTGTGCACACATATATCCTATACAGAGGTAGAGCTATATCTTTTAGTTGTGGAAATTGAGATAGTATATTGTATATTAAAATGCCTATTATAGTGGACACATTGTAATTCTCCTACCTGCTAGCTAATATTGTGAATATTATTTAATTTTATAAATTCATAGAGGCTAAAATAAAACCTTTCTGGTGATTCTAGAAACTCAAAACTTCACACAGTGTCACTCCTGTAGATCTAATACTGTGTTTATTAAGATGAAGTGTGATATTAATGAAAACCCTACCTTTAATCGGCCTCTTCCCAGTGCTGTGAATGGCCTTCTTGTTGTCTGTCCCTACTGTCACATTTTCCCAGCAGTGGTGAGCATTAGAACACATCACTGTTCATGTACGAACTTAATCCTGCAAATAGTTACTGAACAGCCATGAAGACGATAGCACCCAGGTGTTGGGACCCTGCCTAGGGCTGGATAACTGTGGGAGATGGAAGGGAGCTCACCTGTCCTGTGTACCTACGCTTTGCCAGGCCCTCCGCACATTTCCTAACTTACTTCCCTGGTAAGCAGAGAGCTGTTGTCCCGCTTCCTAGAGAAGGAAACCGGCTGAGGGGCTGCTACTCCTTCAAAGTCACAGAAGCACAGTCACTTGGAGCAGGACAGGCCAGCCTGTGCTGGGAGTGTGATAACAGTAACACTTAGACTGTGTATATGGTTCTCATTATCGCTTCTTTGTTTGTTTTCAAATGGAAATGTCGTCCCTGTGCCTCGGAAGCAGAGGGCTTCTGACATACACGCCACACACACCTTCACTCTGCTCAGCAGTGAGATTCTCACGAGGATCTGGGACCCTGAAAAAGCCTCTTCCTCCTTCTCATGGACTCAGCAGCAATAATCTCTCCCCACATGTACTGTTCTGGTGCTTAAGGCCTGGTGTTTCTATGGACAATACACCACAAGCCCCAGGGGTGAAGGAGCATCCACGCGTGTGAGGCTCACCTCTGTCCCAGGCAGCGCGTGTGCAGCCGTGTCTATTTCACTGCGGTCTCCACAGGCATTTGCTCCCGACCATGAGGCTCACGCCTTAGCCAGCGGCTACACAAGGAGCTTCAGGTGATTAAATCGCAGTCTTTCTAGAAGGAAAGCGCTTGTGATGTCTTTTCTCACAACTACACTTGTCTCATCACAAACCTCCTTTCTTCCTGTAGACTGGGCTGTGCCATCGCAAAGAAAAGAGAACTGCCTCCGGCTGTGTGCGCTCTTCTCTGAGAGGGAAGAACACAGGCTTCACTTTGCTGTATCGGATTTACTGGGGGGAGGCCCACTGCATGTTCAGAATCCAAATAGAGGACAAGACCAAGAAGTTTTTACGAGCCCCTGGACCTACTGCCCTCTCGCCGAGAGCACCCTGATTAGGGGCTGTTCCCACGGGTTAGTCTGAGACCCTCTCCTGAGTTCTCATCTCCCAACAAGCATCCATGAGTGAGGCTGACCCCTCAGCCCAAAGGAGCCTGGTGAAGAATCAGCATGTAAAGAAATGCCAGAATCGTGGTCAAGGAAATACACTTGTCAGACTTCACCTCCAGGGAAGAGTCAAGTGAAACACACTTTGTGTCTGCTGTAAACACAGCAGCATAGACCACTATTTAATGTCCTATCGTGAATGATTTATGATAAAATATGAAGAAAACCTCTGCTTCTACAGGACATTGTTATGCTTTTGCACTTCTCACAAGTGCTCTGATTTTTCTTGTTTCCCCTCCCTCCTGCTTTTTGTGAATTGGTAGAAAGTTGAGAATGAAATTTAAAGATCAAACACAATGAACGTTTGATTCTTATTATAATCATACTTTGCTTATCTCAGGCACGCCTTCACTTCTCTAATTTGATTTTAATTAACTAAGTATGGCTGTCATTTGTTTTAACTTACATTAAAACCTTTCTGAAAAGTAATAATCTGCGAGTACATAAATGAACATCATAATGCCACATACAAATCTTACGTGTTTTATATATGAATGCGTTTTGAGTAAATACACTTATTATTACAGTTAAGATGAACTGCAGACACAGATGGAACTGGGAACTTATTTTTGAAATGCTGCTTAATGAAGCAGTCTTACTTGACATCACAGAAATATTACTTTTTAAATGTGTATTATGGTTTCTGCCTATTGTTAATCAAAGACGTTCCATGAAAATCACTGCCAAGGTTGGTACTGAAAACGAGGAAGAAATGACCTAGTGAAAGAGGGCAGGGGACAAGGCACCCACACTGACCAAGGAGGAAGTGACACAGACGCCGACGGAGATAATCTCGGGTGCCGTACGGTTTGCCATCTGAACCTTACACTCACATTTCATAAAGGGGACACTGCTACCAGTTAGTCTCTCCTGTAGCCAAGTGTGCCCTCGAGCAGCCCCGCAGGGACACGTTACCATGTGGACAGGACAGGATGAGTGAGGCGGTGGGTTTGCCGCCAGTAGGGCCCCCCACACCCCTGGAGTCCCGCAGTCTGGGTGCCCCCTGACCCGCCTGTCGCCCCGACAGGATCCAGAACGGTGGCAGATGCTTCGGACGGACATGAAAACCTTCAGTGAGATCATGCCTGGCCCGGGGCAAGTGCTCAGCAGGTGTCAGCTATTTCCTTTCCCTCTTTAAAATAATAACCAATGCGCGTCAGGTAAACACAGGAGATAACAAATACGATAATCAGATTGGTGGTGACTCTGAGGGGAGAGTCACTCACCTGGTAGTTGGGAGTTTTGTGGGCACATTCTTTCCTCCCTCCCCTCCTAAGGTGCTCCAGTTCTGTGTCAGCGAAGTCACTTCCTGCTAACAGTCCCAGGGGATGAAAGCTCCTCTTGTAAAATGGACATTGCTGCACAAAGCTCTGCAAACC
Organism: Rhinolophus ferrumequinum; assembly: GCF_004115265.2. Lineage (NCBI taxonomy): Eukaryota > Metazoa > Chordata > Mammalia > Chiroptera > Rhinolophidae > Rhinolophus > Rhinolophus ferrumequinum. The sequence goes on along the minus strand of NC_046301.1, from coordinate 2,127,150 downwards.
TTCAGCTTTGTGTCTTGACGTTGGCTGCTCTTCTGTTTTCTACTGAGTTCTGATCTGGGGTCTGTTCTCCTCGATGCAGTGGGGGTGTCTGACCCACTTCCTGCCAGAAGGTTTCCCGGCAGCTGAGCATGCAAACCCACCTCTGTTTGCGGGGTCACTTAGGACCCCACCTACCTGTCACTGCAACGCCAGTTACATGGCAGTCAATTGGCCTTGAATTCGTGAAGAGATTTGTAAAGGATTAGCTTTTCTTTTTTTGTCCTCACATTTCTACAGAGACATTTTACATAGATGTTTAAAAATATATGCATGTAGCTAAAGGAAAGCAAGTCACTCACTGACCGAACGTTAAGAGGAAAGGAGTGATACTGCATGTGGTGTCGTCACGAGACTGAGTTTGTCAGGCAATTGTAAAATTAGTCAACATTATAAGAAGAAAGAATCATGCAGTCACTATCCTACAAGAATAAGTCATTCAAGAAAAAAAAAAGGATTACTGCAAACACACTGGTAATATCTTTGAAGTCAAAATAATTTGCTGTGTCATGGAAATAGTAAAGATGATTGTCACTATCTTAACTCGGACTCATTTTATACAAGATGTATACGCACCCATCATGAAGGATGAATCAGCAGATGAAAGGATGAGCACTAAAGTACTCCTTTCCAGGTAATAGGGGCATGGGTGATGGTAAAGGACCCTTCCTTCCGGCTTCTACATTGTTTTTCTGGAATAATTGGCAGGATGCTTCTAACAACTGTCCTCCCAGTTTCCCTCTGAGAAATTAGGAGACACGAGATGCTGACAGAGCAATAGCGTGAGGGCAATGGTGTGCTCTCCAAACACATGATCCAGAAACTGTGTCAAGTGAGGAAGAAAATGATGTGTGGCTTCCGACAGACATTTCTCTGCTTCTCCCATTTGAGAGCTCTGCCACGTGCAGAACAGGCAGTGCATGTGCTATTCATCTCTGATCCTCGTCTTCCCTGGAGTGAAAGGATACTTGGAGAGCGTGGTAACAATTATGGCAACTTCCTGCATCTTTACATTCTAGATTCATTTAAATGTATTTTCAATTAACATTTTACCAGTTTCTTTTGAAATTTGTGCATTTTATAATCATAACACTCTAATCAAGTTTTATAGAGCCTATTAAAAAAAAAAAAGCCTTGAAAGCATTTTGATTAAATTCCTTTTGGATGGACTCTTAATGGGAAAGTTTTCGTTTTAATTTTAATCAGCCAAGATTAAGAAAGTTTATTGCAAATAAGCATTTGGAAATATCTGTGGCATCAAACTCTCAAACCCTTACACCCCAAAGTCCCTCATCAAATGGGCACGTCCCACCTGCCTGGGACCAGGCGGCCCCGGCATCAGGCTGGCCCTCCCTCCTAGGAAGGGGGTCCCAGCAGAGCCCGCAGCTGCCCAGGGACCAGGCAGCCCCTCCCTGGAGTTGTTACCCCAGTAACTGTGCCGAGAGACTGAGACTGAGACTGACGTCCAGTAACTCAGAGCTGTGGGAACACGAATTCAGTGAGAAGCCGAATGACCACAGGAAAATTGTACAGATTTACTAAGTAATGAATTTGGTGACAAGGATAACAACTTCCGGTCCATGTTACACAAGAATGTTTCCCAGGAAAATCAATATATATTTATTGTGCTTTTAAAAAAATCATATCCCCATGAAATACAGTGTGGGAAATATAGTCGATAAGGTAAAGACCATGTAGGATGCCCCCACGGGCACTGGACTTACGGGGGGCATCGCTTCACGGATGGTGTAGATGCCTGACCCCTGCGCTGTACGCCTGAAGCTGACGCTGAACAATACTGAACGTCAACTGTAATTAAATATATATGCCAAGGGTGCCAAAATGTAGACACATTTTAAGAAAGGAAAAAATGTATTAAAATGGTAACAATATAGCTGATAATGAAAGTTGAATACAAGTCACGTTTGACTTCCGCAGTGACCAGAGGTGCTCAACGTGGTTACCGTCAGCGTAATTTTAATACAGTTTTTTCCTTTCTTGAAATGTGTACACATTTTTTTGGCACCCTCTCTATGTATTCATATATGTAGGCACGGGAGGGGGAGCATAAGGAACCATGCTTCCCAGCATAAGGAAGATAGTCAATGGGATTGGAGCAGCTATATATGATATCAGAGAGGTAGCAGCTTGGGGGCAAGGAGTTACCACTTTGTGAGGGGTGTAAATGTCTAACTATTATGTTGCTTTGTACACCTTAAACTAATAAAAAATAAATAAAAATTTAAAATATGTGCAATATATAAAAAAGAATAATCACAGGTGTGAACCCTGAGAATATTCAACAATTAATATCGTTCACACTATCCTTTACTTTCGGGTCTACTTCCTGAGGAACCCAACATGCAGTACATATTTTATTAGGAAGATAGTCAATGCTTGAAAAAATAGAATTGTATTAATATGCATACGATTCTCTCATTTTTCTTTGAACTCCATGACATCTTATAAACTGTATTTGGAATTTTAAAAGCCTAGAAATCTGTCTCCATGGAAATGAGGATGAAAAGTATTTGAGACTCACGATGTATTGGCTGCAATGTGACCCTGTGCAGCTGGTATGCGCGCTGTCCTCAGGACAAACGTGGAGCCTTTCTGCTGAGACTCCCCTTACCGTCTTTTGTTCATTCCCTCAGCATTGCTTGTCTTCTCTCAGAAACCCTTATCTCTTCAGGGGCTTGTCTCCTTTCTCTTTTCCTTTATAATAGAGAGTGGTTTTCCACCTTACGGCATGCTCAAGAAATAACTCCTTGATGAATTAATTACATGGATTGATTAAATCCAGAAATTTAATCTAAATAGAGAGTTCATGAGCACAAGAATATCATTAAATTGCTACATTTAAGTGTTTGGGTGACAGACAGAACAGTGTCACTTGCACATTTAATTTCTGCCCCATGCCCTTCCACGTATAGGAGATGTATGAGAGTCATTCTTCAGCCACATTGAATCCAACCATCAATTAAATGCAATATATTCTCTGTCTTCTCTTTTATGTCAAAATTGTCATAGTCTTTTTAATACTACTTTAAAGTATTGAGAACAATTTCAAATACAGCTTATATTTCTTCCATCAGATTTTGAGTTCACTCAGGAGAGATGAGCTGTCTCTATAACATAAACTCTAAGTAATTTGTATAATGTATTAGCTATAAATGAAAAGAATGAAATTTAAAGATTACAGAGTTTTATTTAACATAAAGTCTTTGCAGGGGAATCCTAAATACTTTCGGGGGGAAAAAAACAGAGGAAAGAGAATGACTTCAGAAAATGAGTTTTTTTCCTCACGAAGCTAATAATGGAGAAAGTGAGAGGAGATTGTTTGCATAACTGCCATTAACACACACAATGTAGTCTGGCTGCTGAGAGCATGACATCTGCAGTCAGGTGGCCTCTTTTGTCACTTTCTGGCTGTGTCACTCACCAGCTGTGTGACTTTGGGTGAGTTACTAGGTTACTCGTGCGTGTGTTTGTCCTACTAAGACCGGGGGTGAGGATGATGTTACCGCCTTCAAAGAATGTTCCCGAGGTTTCACTGAGTTAATGTACAAAGTACTCAGGCCAGGCTGTAGCCCAGCAGACAGCGGTCACGTGGTGAATCAGAACTGTTATTATTCTCTCTCTCTCTCAACTTTCATAAAGCTTCCCTTGGAGTTCCTCTCCAAGTTGAAGGTCAGTATGAAGTCTGCACTTTTTGGGTGCCTGACTCTACAGATGCTGGTCCTTAGTGACACGGGGCAGAAAGCGACCTCTCTCTCCTGACAACCTCTGAGCTAAAACCAGGGAAAAGTTAAATGGCTGCAGTGTCAGTGCTTCCAGAACGTGAGTGGAAGCCACTTCCATACTGTCCCTGATTTATATGCACCTGCTCCCAAATTGGCAGCTTGAAAGGACACATCTGCCGAGAGTGAGATCCTTACACGATACAGCCGTTATCCAGACATATAATGACAACCTGGCTGAGCTTTCCAGTCTGTAAAGCAGGACCTTTCTAAATAGCATCACTGACTTTGTCCTACACACATCTTCAGTCATTATCATAAGCATCATGATTATTTTCCTATTAAGAATATTTTCCTATTATATGGAAACGTAAGCACGTATTTGTGGAATCTAAAGCCCCTAACATTACTGTTAGAGGACTCTGGACTTCTGAGAAACACTGTAATAACCTTTAATATATTCCATCTAGAATAACCTTCATCCACTACATGGCTCTTTCTAGTCTTCATGCCACCAACTATTAGCAACATAACAGAATATAGAACAGAAGTTTATCAAAGGGAATGTACAACCAAGTTGTGTGACATGAAATTTCTGTGGTTGAATAGAGCCTTGGGGGTGGGGGAGTGGGGTGAGGGGCCAGGGCAGAGTTTCTGGGAGCTGCGGCCATCACATCTTGCCTGTTACACCTCTGACAACACACCTCTGACATCAGAGCATGAAAATGGCCTGTTCTATCACAGTTTACCGAGATCATCTTCTCTACGCTTTCCTATAGAAGCAGTAAGGACAGGGTAGGAAAGATTTTCTGTAGTTTTCTTTTTCTTTTTTTTTTAATTAATCCTTTATGCTTTTTTAAAGGAACTTAATATAATACTTTAAAATAGGAAGAAAGGTAACGAGGTCTCTGATTACAACTGGAAAACGCCCCAATGATCCCATCTGTGTACCTGCCAAAGGTATTTCCCTTCCCTGAATGCTAACTGCAATCTGTAGACAATGCTTGCTTGATTAATATCTGTTTATTTGCTTTCAGGTACTTAATCTGCTTTCTTGGTTTTAATTAACATAATTTATAATGTGATTATTTTGTTTGTGTACTTAAATGCCTATACATTTTCTTTGATCTCCTTTAGAAATTGACTTGGGTTAGAGTTGTATGGGAAGCAATTTTTTTTTACCCAATTAGGGCTGGGCCTGAATTAAATTGACATAAACAGATCAACAGGAGAAAGGCATACAAATGTATTTAACACAAGTTTTACAGGACACAAGAGCCTTTATAACAAAGAGCCTAAGAAATGGCAAAACCCCTTTGCTTTATATTAGGTTGAACAAAGAGAGGCCATTGTGGAAAAATAATTCAACTGTGTAGAGAAGCTAAAGGAAGATAAGAATTATTTTAGCAAGATGTTTTTGCATAGAATTCTCTGTCTCAACTTATCATCAAGGATGAGAAGAATGTTTCTTTCCCCAATTCATTTAACTTATATGTGGAATCTTAAAAAAAAAAAAAAAAGACAAAACAAAACAAAACAAAAACAAGCTAAGCTCATAGATACACAGAGCACATTGGTGGTTGCCAGAGGTGGGGGTGGGCAGTGGGGACCAGTGAAATGGGTGAAGGGGGTCAAAAGGTCCAGTTGTAAGAAAATGTTATGAGGACGGCATGCACAGCACGGTGACTGTAGGTAATAATACTGTGCTGAACTCAATATTTGAAAGTTGCTAAGAGAGTAAATCTTAAAAGTTCTCATCACAAGAAAATAACTTCTGTAACTGTGTGTGGTGACGGATGTTAACTAGACTTATTGTGATCATTTTGCAATATATACAAATAGCAAATCATTACGTTGTACACGTGACATTAATATAATGGTGTATGCCAATTATGCCTCAATAAAAAAATGTTCCTTTTCTTCTGGAACATTTCTGGTCTATGAAAGACATCTTCCACATGGATATTTAATCTGTTTTCATGAAAAAGAGGGTCAGAGTGCTTTCTTATATTTGCTGTACTCAAAATAGTCAATATGCCAAAGCAGCATTTGCTTGTAGTAACTGGATAGCAATTCAAGTTGATGACAGTTTCTTACTATGGGCCTCCATTCTAGGCAACTTGGAACATTGATTTAAAAAAATAATAATAAAACCTATATCAGTGCAGACACATAATGGAGGCATTCTCCAATTTGTAAGAAAAAGAGATTTACAAATGATGTGTCATTTCAAAAAAGGAATATCTTTAAATATCGAAATTATTTTATCAACTTCATTTAAACACCAGTTGTAAACATTTTTAAGTTTTGTAAACCACTTCCCTGAGGTATGACTGGCAGACAAACAGCTGTGCATATTGAATGCATACAACTTGGTGAGTTTGGAGATGAACTTGAACCAGCGCCACAACCTGTACCACTCCCGTCACCTCCAGAAGCCCCCTCCATTCTCTTTATTTGTTATTATTTTGTGATAGGGACAGTGAACACAAGATCCACTCTCCGAGCAAATTTTCAGTCTCCAGGAAGTACTGCTACCTGCAGGCACCTGGCCCTACAGCTGCCCTCCGTGACTCACCCACCTTGCGTGACTGACACCCTGCTATTTGGCTAAGACCGCTCCCTCTGTAATTCTTTGTGCCGTACAAATAAAGAAGGAATTCCTCATTTAAGCTTATCTTTCTCTATAAAATCTCCATTAAATAAACATATATTTCATATTTAAATATAAAGTAGGCAATTGATTAATTCACATTACTTTGATGACACAAATGGCAAAGTATCGCACACTTGCTTACATCCTACTGAGAATGACTGAGAATTACCGACTAATTTACAAGCTTCCGTACAACTGCTGGACAAGGGGATAAAATGTTAGTTTTGAAATAAACCTTTCAGCATCTCTAAGAACATGGGCAACACAGAGAATCTGATCCGATTGACAGCTTTCGCTGTGCATTTGCATGGGAGCCGCAGTCTCCAGTTGTCTGAGAGACACTGGGGCACTCGTGCGGCTGGCGTCCCTGGGCAGCCCGCTCGCAGCGCGAGGCTGGCGGCAGAGCCAAAGCCAGAAGGACACATAACAGTAACAGAAGTGACTCTATTAATAGATAAAGCGCACAAGCCATGACTGTGAGTGAGCCCATGGACCCAGCGGAGAGCGAGTCCTCTACAAACAGGTATCAACTGCATCGCATCAGGAAACTGTCAAGAAAACTGTCGTTTTTACCTCACTAAGAAATGGAATTTGTTCTTCATTTACAACTATGAAATACATTATTTTGCCTTACTTTCTCTAATTTGATAATTGGTAAAAATAGTATATGGTGAAAAATGATACTTTTTAAAACTTTTACTCTCCTGCTTCACCCCATCAGAATATTCAATAAATTTCCTTATTGTGGAAATATCTTGTTCTAAAATCTTTCATAGGCCTTTCAAAGCAACACTATTTATAAATCCAATTAAATATATGTCCTAGGAACCTACAAAAGAAATTCCCCACCAAACACGTCTATATACTGAATACTGTTCAGGCTAGATCTTAGTCTGAAATAAGTCAAGTCGGAAATTAAGTATATAAATTAAATATCTTGTGCAATTACTAAGTTTCATCTTCTTAAAATGATTTCCAAATAACTATGCTCCAGATACCTTCAGAAAGCTTACTACTTATTAATAATGTTTACTTAAAGGGATATTTTGGCAACATTGTTTCCCACATAGCCTGGTTCATTTGTTAGAAAAGCTAAACTTCAAACATGTATGTAATCATTCAGATTCTACACATTTATTTTAGGGAAAAAAAGTGGTGTATTTTTCTTAAAAAAAAAAAATTAAGTAAACAAACTAGCAAAAAGAAAACAGTGTCCCTAATTTTTATGAGTTAAAATTACTTTTAAAAAATATGGCTATGAAGCTTGTAAATTTCAATGAGAAGTTTCATTATGAGAAAATTAAAAGTGTTTTGAAGGAATTGTTTACCAATCACTGTTTTAGAAGAATGCAAATATGAAATTAAAATGTGTTATATAAGCATTCAGATGATGAAGAAAAATTAAATACTCCTAGAACACATTTGAGAAAGGACATGCAGATAAGTTTTTAAAGTTAGATTTTTCACGTCTCACCTGTCATTCTACTTGCTGATTTCATTCTCTCTTTTCTATTGAAGCATGAAAATTCGAGTAGGTAGACTATGATAGAATGATGGAGAGTTTTCATTTCCAACAGTTTTCTACTGCATTGTATTTTCATCCACACAGTGACTTTTATGGGTCTCTGATCCAGCCCAACGGCTGTCAGAATGATTGATGAGGTTGATGTTTGGAAATCTTTAAGAGCTTGGGTCCCTGGGTATTTGGACAAAAAAGCAACGAAAAGTTTTGTGAAAGTTATTGCCAATATCCTGCTGGGTCAAGAAGCACATATTAGAAGAGAAGTAATTTGAGGCAGAAAACATGTACTTCTGAACTGGTGACATCTTGACTGTTTCATGGTGAGTTTTAGTTGAATCACTTCACATATTTGGTCCAACATCTAAAGATGGGATAGTGAGAGTGCCTACCGAGGACCAGTGTCACCTCTCCGTCTGTGTGCTCTGACTGCACAGGTGGGTTTGCATCCATGAAATCTCTCTTACTCCTAGAAATGCAGCAGTTATATTCCCGCACCCATGTCCCTTTCACTTTTATGTGGCTTATGTATGCAGAAATATCTGCTTTTCTCTAATAACATGCCCATATTCAACTTGGTATAATTACATGAACAAAGGATGCTATCAGACAGACCAGGGATCAATCATTTACTGCCATTTACCAACTCAGTCTTTATTTTTTATTTCTAATTAATGCTGATATGGGAGCACAGCTTACACGGTTGCTATGGGTATCTCAAGACATTAAATCATCAGACAGACAGTAGGAGCTTAAAAGTGTTCTCCTTTCCTTTCAGCTGAAGATATAGTAAGTTTGATGGAAAATACCAATGGTTAGACAAAAGTAGTTATTTCTGTAGATTGCCCAAAATACTGTAAACTTTAAAACAATAGCTGTCTATGAATTACTCAAATTGTTGATTATTTACTTAGTTCGCAGAAAAAGAGCTGGAAGGCTAAGACTCAAAAAAAAGAAGAAAAAAGATTTGAGAAGTAATAGGAACAGATTTATAATATTCTAAATGATAAATTTAACAATTAAAATTTAATAATTGCAATTCAAACTTTAAATTTTAATAATTGTTACTAAATAAATACTTACACTTAACCTTCACTTTATTGAAATCTACTGGGCTGAATTCCCAATTTAGTTATTAAAACATGTTACAATTGTGCACCATCAAACAGAACAACTGAAGTCTATAAACGTGTGATCTTGGTGCTTTTTCTATGCGCCCTTAGTATGTTTCTCTGCTCTGACTGTTTGGTCTGGCGATTGCTAGACTATAAGCTCTTAGAGGATGAGAGTTTTTATCTGTTCACTGACATGTCCAAAATGCACGGAAGGGTTGCAACATGTAAGCAGGGTTTCTGAAAATATTTTTCTAAATAAACAAATGACTAAACGAATGAATGAGCAATCCAGGTGATACCCGCAACATGCACTTTGCCAGTCCATCAAAACCCAAGTGGATGTGGACCCTATAGAGGCAGGTGTTATCATTCAGAAGAGAACCGAGTCTCGCTAGTGAAATGAACTTCCCAAAGGCACATCGCTCGCAAGTGGGAGAGTCAAAATAAAACCCCAGTCCCTTGATTTCAGTTCCTAACTTTACAAACATTCTTTGACGCTTAAGATTTCAGGGGAATATAACTTAATTTGGCGGGGATAGCAGACTGTGTCTTTAAGGTTAATGCAAAATATCTATACAAATGTTGCCAATGAAATTATCTTTGAAAGAATGAGAAAAATAAAGTCATAAGTCTCACAGTTAAAAATAGCTCAGTCATATTATTAAGACTGTATTATTCAGAATATATCATTATCCAGAGAACATTAAATAAAAATTGAAAATAATATTAGCAACTGTCAGTAGGAAAAGTGCTTGGAAGTGCTCAGGCCTCAAATCCCTAACAGTTCCTAAGTGTTCACTTTTCGTAATAAAATGATTTATGACTTTTAAATACTTAACTAGAGATTCATTTTCATTTCCACATGTTCTTTGGACTTAGCAAACTTAAAATTATTTATTTTCTTTTATAACAATAAAGATACATTTTAATTTACTTTGAGGTCTGTGACAGGAAGAATAAACTGAGAATAATTCTATGGGCTAAACTTCCTTACCTTTATTTTAACGATGGACCTTGCCTATTGCTGCCGTTTGTGGTTATATTACATACATTACACATTTGCAAGTGCATGTTAACAGATCAGATATTATGACAGTCTGGTCTATTTTTGAGAATCATTTTGAGTTCCCAGAGAGCTAAGCCATTTGTTAAAAACGTCTGCCCACGGTACTACTACACTTGCACACATCTGGTAGGCACTGTTTTGCTCTTTAAAAAATTTTGTTTACAGTTTCTTTGTAGCAAAGAATATAAAGAATGATATTTTAAAATGTAGTTTTAAAGCCTTAAAATCATTTTGAATGAAACAGAATTATTTTACACCCAACTTGTTATTAAATATGTTTTGAAAATTTACAATTGACGGAATATTTTATAATATTAAAATAGTAGAATAAGAAGAGCCCATCATTTTAAAGTTTTGAAAAAATCGTATCTTTTACAAACGTCCTGTCTTCTGCTTTTTCTTTCTTTCTCTCCTGTGGAATTCAGCAAGGACACAGGCTCCGACACACAGCGTCGGACTGACAGTCCTTCGCACCCCACGGCCCCGCCCTCCAGTCCCCCCAACAGCGATCAATGTTGCCTGTCATCGTCTCTCCCATTTGCTTCCTGGGTCTCATTACCAAGAGCACCTCATAATCAAACTGAACGTTTCTACTTCCCTGAAAACTGGTTTTATCTATTGATCCTCCTACAGCCCTCAATATTCTTCCTGAAACAACTTCCAGCGTTTGGAACTGGGTTTAATCGGATGGTCTGTCTAAACAGTCCCGTGTATATTTCTGCTCACCGAAAAATGTGTGTTTCTGAGGAGAAGCATGTTCATGTTGCCGACTTTACAAAACTGAAGCAATAATAAATTTATTACCAGCTCATTTTTTGACTCCTGTCACACGCAAGCCCCCTTCCTTGATAATTTTTAAACTTGTATAAGTCCACGCTGGCCACCACCCAAAATACATTGCAAAGCCTTTAAGGCAACAGAAGCTGAATAAGTATATAGCAAAAAATGTTTTTAAATGAGAAGGCAGTTTTGTGATCTTTAGTAGCATTTAAAATGTTTGCAAATATTTTCATGCATATATTATCTCCTACATGAAAGAGAATATGAAGTTTTCAAAATGTAGTACATATTACATAATTTTAGTATTTAGTACTTCTAATAATTCTAGGTTTGTCTATACAGCAATGAAAATAAATATTTCCCAATTTTTCTGAGAATTTAAAATGTGTATAAAACATTGCTCAAGAATTTTATGCTGACTCATGCAATGTTGTTCCCACTTGTTTAATACCTAACACTTGACGTGTGGAGCCTATCCTTGAACACTTAACATAATGATTGAGTTTTGAATTCTGTCCCTCTTGGTCAATGAGTCTGTCCCCAGACCATCAAGGAGTATGGGACCCGCCAAGCTTTATGTTGGCCAAAGGTCTCCATGGGTCCTTAAGGGACTTTCTTTCAACAATACCATGCAACACTTAGGCAAAACTTAACCTCTAGGGAAAGTGTGATATTAAATATATAGAAGTGTCACAGTCCATACACTGGAGGATGGAGTGAATAGCTAAAAGGAAGTTAGGTGACAGTGACAAGGCAATTTGTCACTTGAGTGACTCCAACAAATTGTAAATATTGAATTAGATAGAATATTAAGCTCACCTAAAAGTGTTTTCTTTCTTCTTTTTTTTTAACTGATAAAAAAGTTCAATAGTTTAGATGAGAATAGAATAAAAACATGGTAATTGTAAGAAAAGGTGACTACAGTTTAAGTTCTCATTCTTACATTCATTTTTGTTTGCTTAATTTTAAAGAAACTCTGTCAATGGAAACTTCCCTATGTGTACAGAGTAGATAACGACTTGACCAAATTTTGGTGGAAACATACATTTCGCACACATCACATCTCTCTGGAGCGTGTGTGTATGCGCGTGCGCATATGTGGAGGTGTGAAGAATATATAGAATGGCAGACACTTAAATCGCGCACACAAGCATGTAAGACAATTCAGGCAGACTCGCGTTCATTTTGTACAGATCGGTGAGGCATTTGGTCTCCTCTATTGAGCCTTAAGAGTGTTTTTGAGCATTGATAGGGATTGAGGATTTCGTACATGCCTCTAGGAAAACCCAGAAACTTAGATTTCTAAAAACAACTCAACATCAGAAGCAAAGAACAAATAAATGTCCACACATGTAATGTGGGGTGTGTGTGTGGGGTGGGTGCTGGGAGGGCAAAGGCTTTGAGTCTTGCCTTTTGGGCTCTAATCCTGCCTCCACCATCAACTTGAGCCAGTTACACAGCCTGTTGGGAAGTTGTTTTAATTTCAAATAATGTTTCTGGAAAAATAATATCCCCTTGTGAAATTACACCAAAAAAAATTAAATAAACATTTTTAAGTATTAGTAACTTATCTTTGGTTCAGAAAAAGACAAAAAATAAAAATAAATAAAATAATGAAGCAGTTAAAATGCCTTATGGAGGGAATTTAAGAGGAAACTCCTATCTGGAAAAGTCATTTAGCTTCACGAACAGCTGCACCTCAGAGGATCAGGCATTTGAGCAATTAAAATTGAAGAAGATGATTTTAATATGCCTGAGTACCTGAGATTGATTTTCCAGAGCCGTTGTTGACCATACATCAAGACACAATTTAGGATCCAGTTTAAACAAAGTTTATAAGCCTTCTTTAATGGATTTTGGTACCTCAGGCAATAGAGTGCTAGGAACATGATGAAAATGTGCCCCGTCTCTGTGTAATCAATAAAACCTCCCTAAAATTAGTTAGGTGCCAAAGATGCCTCAGCAGACTTGGCCGTGCCACGCGTACAGAATTCCAAATGAACCGTCTAGCATTCTTTCCAGAAACAAGCTTCATTAGACACCATATTCTTTATCTTATTAGTACCAAAGTTAGTTAAACAATCAAATCCAAAGGTCACCCCCCTTTGACAATATGTAACTAGGCCAAAACATGTATCAAAACCTTAACAGAAATACATAAAAAGGCAGTGTTAAAAATATTAAAAAACATACATTTGAGTAAATTTAAAATGGTGATCCCAACATTCCAACATTCCAGAGTGATAGATTTAAAAAGGGGTTGAATGAGTTACTAAAATTGGGAAAAAAATATAAAAGAATAATAGCCCCAATTAACTGTATTTCTTGAAGGCATTAATCCTTTATTTTTTATGAAGTCTGATTTTTAGCTTTTTTTAATGAAAGGATGAACAAAATTCTGACTTTGGAATTCAGTTTTAATTCCCATTAGAATTCATTAATCTGTCACATACATACAAACAATATCATGAATATTTCTTAATTCATTTAAGCTTTTGAACAATTTAATCTTTCCCCAGTATAAAAAAATGTGGTACCATTATTTATATTGCAGTTTGAATACAAGGACGTACATAGATTTTTGATTGCATGAAACCTGTCTCACTGTGTGTGTTCTATTGTTTGATTTATATAGCAAAGACAGTAGAGTCTGACTTTTATTTTTATACCATTAAATTTTTATGAAATTAGTACAGTTTGGTATATTTCCGTTTTTAGTGAACCTAAGAAAAGCTACATATTTCCCTTTAAAATATGGTAATTTTAAGACTCATTTTGTCTCAAAAAAATAAACACCTGAGTTGTCACCTCTGTAGTCATTCATGACTCGTCCTAATCAACTATTTCTCGTGTTTATAATCGTAACTACTAAAATTAACTTATGAACTGTCTTAATCAGCTTGGGCTTCTGTAACAAGCACCACACACTGCATGGTTCGAATAGCAGAACTTTATTTCTCAGAGTTTGGGGGGCGGAAGTCCCAGGTCCGGTGCTGGCCGGGCAGGTCCTGGTGGGGGCCCCCTCCTGGGTATGTCCGCACTCAGGCTCTCAGAGAGAGGGACAGATCTCCTGTGTCTTCCTTGTGTTACGAGGACATCAATCCCGAGACGGGGGGAGCACCTCCGTGACATAGTCCAAACCTAGTCACCCCCGAAGGCTCCACCTCCAGATACCGTCATGTTGGTATTAGCGTTTCAACATGTGCATTTGGGGGACAGCATTCAGTGCAGAGTGGCGTTCCGTAACGACTGCACTTATCCTGTGGTGTACGTGTGTGTGCTCATTAGAATCTGACTGCACACTCAATGAATCAACAAAGGGCCACCTGCTTTGTACCTACTTGAGGTCTACTACATATTTTTATACTTCTTAAACAGAAATGAAGAGGAATATATATATCTTATTGAGATACTATTACTCTACTGACTGTTTTACATCGCTACACACATGATTAATTAAAACGATATACTGAATACTCACTATTCTAAGACCTTTATATGGATTGTGATATTTAACATTCTTAACAATCCTGGGTTAGGTTCTATCATTATTCTAATTTTACAGATAAAGAAACTGAGGCACAGAATTGTAAGTGATTTTCCCAAGGAGGCACAGTAACTCGTCAAATCCAAGTTGCTAACCTGATTATTTTGAACCTAACGTGTGCAGTGTGTCTCATGCTGCTCTGCTTTGTGGTAGCCTAACCCGCCTCCCTACAAAAATACAAAACTAGAATACAAAAGGCATGAGTATGGAAACTGGGAAGTTGGGTTTTTACCACCAGCAAGATTAATGGCGCCGAGTGAAACATCACATGAGCTGCAGAGCCCTGGGGCTGTGTTACTGCTGGTCTGTACTCCTTCTTTCTACTTTCTCCTTCCTCAAACTCCCTCAAAACCCTGTAGCTGCTGGAAAGCCACTCACTTTATATGTGATTACAGTTCAATAAAACAAACATGGGAGCCTGCTTCTCCCCTTTGCACTCTTTCCATTAGAGGCTCAGGATAAAACGAGCATTTCAACTAAGCTGAAGGTAACATATTAGAAGTTTTAGTCTCTGTAACTCTTTGCAGATGAAGGTTAGGTATGACTTTGTGAACATAAAGTCAGCAATCATATTTCAAGTTAAATAAAATTATGTATAATCTACAACTTGAATTTTCTCTGAAGTGTCATCCAATAGATAAATATTTAGGTGATATTGATACTTGGTAAACGACCGATTGATTTGAATAAAAACATGCATGTGTTTTAGGAAACCACCAAGAATATACAAAGCATCGTTAACACCTATGCTTAATGGACAACTGGCAGACCCAGATAGTATGTTATTGCTAACATTTAAACTTTATCCTTGCTACTGTGCAACTTACTCATATCCCAAACGAGTGAATACTGGGCTGGTATGTGGAGCAGGCCATCCTTCTGGAGGACGCTTAGAAAATTTGTTAAGAATCATATGGTGTTTCCCACGGAATGTCCAGCCATGAGCGTCTCGTGTTGGCATTCACCACTTCTGAACACTGAGAATGCAGATTTCCTACCTGGCATTGTGTGAGGCCTTGTATTACCAAAAAAAGTGTGGTAGGAATATGTATGCACACATGAAAACGTGCGCATGGTCTAACTGCAGTCAACAAGGACCCCCTTTTGTACTAAAGTGGAGCTGCATATCCTCCTTCCCCCTCCCCTGACTCACACCCCTGCCCCTTACCAGCCTACCACAGTGTAAAGTGAAGTGAGCCACCCGACTTCCTCTAAGGAGTTTGATTTTTCACATCACTGCAGGCTAAACTTCACTGAACCATGATCTGGCTGTCCGAGGAACTAGGAGAGAACCCTGGTGACGTGCCACTGGTCACACTATGTCACGACACTGTGGCCCCTTAATAGCCATGTTAACAGGAAAAAAAAAATAGGAAACTGAGCAAGCACTAAATTTTCATTCTCTTCAGGCTTTGAACACACACCAGGCATTTGCTTTGCCCTTGTCTCCGAGTGAATGCACTGCATTTTCCGGGCGGAAGTGGTGGGGAGGCCCCCAGCAGTGACACTGGGGTCCTGCTCTGACAACCCCACATAACCTGATGCTCCTTCTGGGTCTGTGCCCAAACAGTCACACTGCAGAAGTGGAGCCACAGAAAGGAATGTGGGGACACAAGTCAGCCCACGGCAGGAGGGGTGCTTCCTATTCATTAGATAATTTGGATACAGAAAGCCAAAAGCCCACGTCCGTCACATATAACACTCTGAAGAAACCTACGATGATCTCAGGTGATTTCACACCGTTATCCTCCAAACTCCTCATCTTCTCTTGCTTCTCTGATGCACATCTTTCTGCTGTGACACATTGGTGACGCTGGTACCTGTACCAGCTCCCAAGGCATCTAGGACGCCCTCCCCCCCCCGTCTCAGGAGCAGGAGTCCACCTTCCCAGTCAGTGATCTGGTGGATGAAGTTGTTAAGTGTCTTCACTGGATCAAGCTCGCCCACCAGGTTACAAACCCACTGCCTCCCTTATTCTGGGTTTTCACAGGGTCTGAACCCAATCTGAAGCGAGAGAAGTGACTTTATTAAGTTAGTCCCACACACTGGTTTGCAGAAGAAGGAAAGCAGGATACACGCTAACTCGAAAAAGGCAGCTGAAGGCGTCTAGCAGACCACACTTACTTGTAACAGTAAGGGATGCGGTGGTGGTGAGTGAGGGAACAATTCGTGGGGGAGAAATCGTCTGGATAATCATCCTTGGTAGTAATTCCACTTTACTTCTTCCACGGCGACCACCAGACAGAGCCAGTACGAAATAGCGTGACATGAATCTATGACTTAATCGATTGAAGATTTTTCTTAGATTATAAAAGATTAGTGCTTAACTCAAAAACAAGAAAAGAATAAGTGAATGAACTAATCAGAAACAGTTTGGGAGACAATGAGGAAAAACTGAGGGTTGCTAGATGGGCGGGAGGGGTGGGGGGTGGGGGAGAGGGTGAGGGGATTGGAGGGCAATCGGTGACCATAGGATGGCCACGGGCTTGAAAATTAATCTGGGGAACGTAATTTGGTGGTTACCAGAGGGTAAGGGGGTTGGGGGGTGGGGGATGAGGGTGAGGGGGATCAAATGTATGGAGATGGAAGGGGAGCTGACTATGGGTGGTGAACACACAATGTGATTTATGGATGATGTGATACAGAATTGCACACCTGAAATCTATGTAATTTTGCTGACAATTGTCACCCCAATAAATTAAAAATAAATTTAAAAAAAATTATTTCACAGGAAAAATTTTTCCTTTTTCAGTATCATTGTACAACAGACAGAACAGCAACCATGGTCAGCTAGTAACATGGGTTAGTAAACAAAAGTACCAACAGCCATGGTCGCAAGTCATTGAATGATTCATTGACACCCTCAGTCACCAAAAGTCATAGTGAAAGATTCACAAATCAATGAATGCTATCAGTGCTAGTAATAAAACTTAAATTTATGCCTTGAATAAAAGATTATTTTGTAATCTTTGCAGTGACTGTGAAAAGGAGTTTTTCTGATCCTACATATGGAAATAAAATGTCATTCCAATGAAAATTGTTGTAAGATATTTAACTTATTAATACAAACATGGAATTTTTGTTTCAATCAATAAAAAAATTATATAATGACAAAAAAAAATCATTTAGATCCAGTTTACCCTGATCAGCCATGAAGAAAAATTAAAAAACAAAACCAAAAGCATTCTTCTGACAACAACGGAAGACAATAAAAGGAAATAAAAGGAATGCAGATCAGAAAGGAAGAAATAAAAATGTCTTTGTTCTCAGGTGCCATGATTGTCTGTGGGTAAAATTCCAAAGAAACAACCACAGTACCAAACTGGCCCTTCCGCCAGGCCACAGGGCACAAAATTATTATGCGACAGGCAATTGCTTTCCTATATAACACTTGAAATTTACAATTAAAAACACCATGCCATTTATAATAGACCCCAAATAATATGTGCCTAAAGCCTATGTGCAGAAACTATAATATCTAAATAAATGGAAAACATACCATGCTCTTGGAGCAGAAGATATGAGATACAATATAGTAGAGAGGTCAATTATCCCCAAATTGAAATGAGAGCAATAGAATAGCTTAAAAAAATAACCTGATATAATTATTTTTCTATTGGACAAAATTAGCAGTCTTAGACTTTCTCATAGTATCTCTGTTAGACACTTTTTTTGTTGTATTGATGTGTTCTATATTTTCTCTTTATGACTAAGAGTAATTCTGTGTGTGTGTGTGTGTGTGTGTGTTTGTGTGTGTACAAACTCTAATACTGTGTTTCCCCTTAAATAAGACCTAGCTGGACAATCAGCTCTAATGCATCTTTTGGAACAAAAATTAATATAAGACCCAGTATTATATTTATTGTATCATATTATATCATTATATTATATTATATTATATTATATTATATTATATTGTATTATATCATATTATATTATAAGACCAGGTCTTATATTATAGTAAAATAAGACCTGGTCTTATATTAATTTTTGCTCCAAAAGACACATTAGATCTGATTGTCCGGCTAGGTCTCATTTTGGGGGAAACACGGTAACAATCTCAGATAAAACTCTCTCTTTAAACTGTGGTAGGACTTTGCTTATTTTCCAAGACAAACTCTTTAACACTAACACTGTTTCCCTTTTCACACGGCCCTGCGATCCGTAAAGACAATCTTACTTTTCTGCAGGATCATGTACTGTGCTCCCCCTTTTCTCCTTCTTAGGCAGGTAAATGGCATGACCTTCCCTCACTGCCTCATTCCAGGGCCCTCAGATGCCGCGTCCAGAGCAGCTGTGACTCCTTTATAGTAAATCGCAGCAGCCGAGGAAGGCGGACATGGCGGCGAGCTCACAGCATGGAATAGGATGGGGCGATTTTCGAGCATATTCCTCTAAGGCAAGCTTCTGTGTTGAGTCTCAACAGTGTCAGACACTTTTGACAATAAGAAATATCTTGGCATTTTCTTCTTGGGTGTGTAAGTGTTGTCTGTCGTCACAGTAATCTAGTGATTTCCAAAGTGGCACAAAGTGGAGATGGAAGTGCTCTGTGTCTGGAACAAATCTCAATGAAAAGACATAAAAATCATGGAGTTTCAAACTCAGATGGAATCGCTTGGAAATATAAGGGCATACATGGAGCTCTGTTGACTGGAGTGCAGGAAGATGGTATTTTCGTAGAAATAATTACATTACAGTGAGTCTTTGTAGAGTCTCTTTCAACCTTGAACAATAATGCTCTGATTTAGAAATTCAAATCAGTGCAGATAATTTTGAGATGGACATTTTACACCTAGAAGATGGCATTTTCACCTGTTTAATTCTGTTTCAAAGACTCTGCAGTGTTGCATGCATTTTCCTGATTGGTGGGGAGTCCGCCTCAGATTACATAGCTCCTTGTCCATCAATTTCATTGCTCACAGACTTGCCTCCAATTGTTGGGGCACAACTGAGTGAGATAACCCACCGTGAAGAACTTAGAAAGGACCTGTTATGTAAGGACTCAGTAAATGTGAGTTATTTTATTATAAATAAAAATGTGTGATCCATAGTAACTATCATGGAATACTTTCTACAAATTAACATGCTTCAAATGGGTCACTGACAAAAGCTCATAAGGTGACTGTGTGCTGATGTTAAGCCGTTACTGTTGTTGCAGATTTCAGCTCTACGCTTCCAAAGTACACACGTTTTACATGACTGACAAATAAACTAAAATGTATGAAATGTGATCTTTAAATCTACTGTATGCATATACATAACCACCTGAATCCCTGGGGTTTTCGGCAATGGGGATACCGAAAAACCAACCACCCAGGACTCCAGCGTCCCTTCTCCCAATACGTTTGTCCCCTGTGTGGTTACTACAAAGAAGTCATGTAGGAATCTATGAGGAATAGTGGCTAAATTGAGCAGATTAAGAGGTGGGCTACAGGTTAAAGCCATGAGAGGGCATCCATAACAGAAGAAAGGAACCCTGTGCTAATACGCGCAAGCTGAACGCAGCTGGCCTGGGGCTCAGCTCCAGCAGCTGGGTTTGCAGAGGATGCACTCACTAGTCCCCAAGGAGCCGCTGGGCCACCTCTTGACTCTGAAGTTTTGCTTCTGGGCAAGTGCCAAATGGACTGAGTGTCAGATAAGGTTTTGTCTGGAACACTTCCAGATGTCACTGCCCGGAGGGTTGATAGTCTTTTTTTGCAGCATTCTGTAGATAGAATTCTTTATGGAATTGAGAATGAGTTTTTAAAATGATTTCTGAATGAACAAACATGTAATGAAAATACATTGGAGCTGGCAGACCAGTTTTTGCTATTGTTGTTTGTTTACTTTGGTTTAGTGCATTCAATCATCCAATTTGGGGAGTCATATAAGCATTTGATAAGATTGCATTCCATTTATAATTGAAAAATATTCCAGATGAGCTACTTCAATTGCAAAAGAAATACATATTTATTGCCTGAACAGTGACAGACCTAAATGACATTGATTCTGGCTTCCTGTAGGCCTTCCACACCCATCTGCTTAGGACCTGATTGGGACATCAGCGTATCCTGTGCCTGGGCAAGCCCAAGGCTTCCCATCCACTGAGACAGGGCCTCCAGACTGCCGATGTTATTACAAAATAATCGACGTCTTTCTAGAAGCCTTAGTGTATAACCTAGTATACAAAGGGAGCTTTTCCTTCAAAGAATTGTTGCTGATCAAGCGTCAATTTTTAGTGTTTTGGGTCAGCTCTTGCAATTCTGTTATGAACAGTTCCAGGGTTCCTTTGGGACGCCAGCTGAGTCCAGCAATGCTCATGTGCTGACGGATTTCAACTCCAGCGCTAGTACAATGTGACACTTCTTAAAATATCAATACATATGTATGACATGATTTCAGTACAGTCATAAGAGTGTGCTATGACCTCGCAACTGAGAAGTGGTTTATTGGTTGTTTTAAAACAACTTTTACAGGTTTTGAGATTGTTTCTAATGTATATTTGTTGATAGAAAATTTTATTTCATGACCAAAAGTAAAACCACTCTGTATTTCAATTCCAAAATAAGTTTTTGATTATTAAAAAAATTGATCAGCTAAATTAATTTCTTGGTTACCATTGTTACAACCTGAAACATAAATATTTCATCAATTGGAAAACTTCACATAAAACTGAAAATTTAGTTCAGAGTAAAAGAAAACTGAGAAGCTTAGCGTAAGTGGGTGGAGGCAGTACTCACGTCAGGACGAACTGTCCCCTCTGACCCAGGTGGAGGTAAGTGGCGTGACTCCTAAGGGTGCAGGAGGAAGGAGGTCTGCCACCCCTCCCCTGGCATCTCTTCTTCAGGACACTCTCTACTGTTGCTACCCTTCGGTGCTTAAATTGTAAGATCTAGATTAAGTCATCACGTACAAATAAATATTAGTGACAAAAGATAGACTTGTGGTAAAGAGGAAAAAATAAATTGCTACAAGACACCCTGGTTAAATTAACATGTAATAGGAAAGAGTGAATTGGAAGCTTGTTGATAATTATATTTCAAAGGAAAGGCTTCTGGGTCCTTCAGCAAGACTGTCCTTGGATGTAAAACTGACAAGAGGCTTTCACAAAGGCGTACATCTCAGGGGGACAGGGAAACAATTTACTATTACACATTTTCTAAAGAAACTAGTCTCCGAAAAGGGACGTCAGGGCCCTAGAGACAGGCTGAGGGAAACACTAAGGCAACTGTGGTCAGCGGTGCAACAAAGGAATAGGATTTTCTGCTTAGGCAAATGCAATCATTGATTTAGCATGTAGGTGATTTATGGATGACCCAATTACAGAAATTTCAAAGCAAATATTATAGAGTCAAATGTTCAATACATGATTTAATATATGGAATAAAATACTATCGAGAAGATTCTTAGAGTTTTTCATGGCCTTGGAGTTCTAAAGTAACAGGATGTTACCAGTCTTGATACAAAGAATTGTCAACTTCCCAGTGGAAGGGATTATTCAAATGCAATTTGTACTTGCAATACATATGGTATAAATGAGGAGACTCACAAATAAGTATTAGACCAAATATAAGCCTATTCTTCTCAGCTATAATTTTCAGAAGAGATAATCTGATTTTTAAAATACTATCCGAGAAAGGATGCCACCCATTGTGCTACAACAAAACAAACACTAAATCTATGGATATAATCTTCTGGAAGCAGAAAGAAGATCAAACATAGCAAAGACAATATCCCTTTCATTTTAATTTGATAGGATTGGCAACAGTCCTAGTCTCCCCTAAATTGCTGAGTCTTTAGAAATAACTTTTCTTGGATTATCTTCTCGGTTTCCTAGTTTGGAGGGACAGCTCTGTTTAGGAAACTTAAAGTTCAAGACACAAAACCAGTGCTGAATTCCTGATGATGTCAGGGGCTCATGTACCAGAAATACTGGAATCCGAGTGCAGGGTCATCTCTCTAAAATCCTATGTCGACTTGCCTTCCACGGCTGGAACTATAGGATGAAGGAATCAGAGAATCGCATGAAAGGCATTTCTGAACTAAGGGGGGAGCTGAAGATACAGCTTTCCAGAACTGGCCAGACAAGTTCACAGTTTGATCAAAGTGAAAAGTACAAAAGGTTTTTAAAAAGCAAATGAGAAACAAAAACTCATAGACACAGACAATAGTGTTACCAGAGGGGAAGGAGGGAGGGGGGTGGGAGATGAGGGTAAGGGGGATCAAATATATGGTGATGGAAGGAGAACTGACTCTGGGTGGTGAACACACAATGGGATTTATAGATGATGTAATACAGAATTGTACACCTGAAATCTATGTAATTTCACTAACAATTGTCACCCCAATAAATTTAAAAAAAAAAAAAAGCAAAAGACCTCTAGTTTCTGTGTGGAACGTGAAATTTGCAAACGGCATTGCTCCTCCCACTGTTATAACAACAATTGAGCTATTCCCACCGCCCTCAAATTCCCAAACTTAAACCCATAAGAGAGCGGATGTCACAGAGTAACAGCTAATCTGAAACTGAAGGATAAACAGGTGCCTAGAGGGTGAGACAACGTGACTATTTGCTTCTCAGGGACCAGGTAGAAGAACTGAGCAGAAGTTGATGACTCAGCAAAGAACAAGTGGGGGCTGGCGAGAACATGAGGCGCCCTGAGGGCTGAAGGTCCAGGGCGATTTTCATAGAGTTCCTAGGCATCTCTCCACACACCACACAAGGACCTTAAAAACATTTCTGTGAAACCTGAGGAAGACACCCAGTGGTGACGATTTGGGGTGGGAAGGGCAGCGGCTGCATTGCTGCCCAAAAACGTCCCCCAATGTCCCTCCTGAACAAAAGCCCGAGCTTCCAGGAGACACTGGTGAAAACCCAATGCCATGAGGGAAGGGCAGAGGTGCCACCAGGACTGGCAGGATTCACAGCACCGAGCTGCTGTTGCAGGATTCCTTGGTGTGGGGAACCCCCACACACGTTTGGTGACTGAAAGTGAAGGCCTGACAGTAAAGAAGACACACAGGAGCGTTGTTTGTTTTGCACTATGCAAATTCCGGCAGGTTTCCTGGCTCTCTCGCAACCACGGGGGGCCAGCTGAGTTCCAGCCAGGGAAGTGGACAGACTGAAATGCCCCACTTCCATCTCAGTCTTTCTTCCCTCATCCCCCAGCCCAGGCAGCAGCTCCTGTCCACAGTGCTGGCGCCAGAAAGGACCCTGGTACTGGTCCTGCCCTTAACCTAGCCCACTAACCACCCGATGGCACCATGTTGCCAAGGGCACAGAAGACTTGCTGGTTTAATAACTGGGATTTTCTGATGGCTTCAGAACAATCAGGGTTAAGTTTTGTAATTAACACATCTTCCCAATGCAGACACACCCCTGCCTCCTGCGGACACTGCGGCTCTATTCTGGTCCCCCTCTCGCTTTGTCCTGGATAACTTTGGTTTCCTCACAATTTCCTAATCTTCTCTATGGCAATAACTGTCACTTTATTTTCTTTCTATGAAGCAGGCCTGAGGCACAGTCAGGATTTGTCATCTCTCTGAACTGGGCTGCATTCCAAACCACTAATTTGAAATCCCTCTATCTGATAACACTTATCTCTACTAAAAATATATTTTTTTCATTCACTTCAGGCTTTAAATCCCTGCAGATAGTCTGAGCTTATCATTTGCTTCTTGACTTTATTTTCCTGGCTCACTTCATCATGCCTGGTCGCTGGGTCACACTCGTGCTGTCTGCTGCTGTCATGTCACACAGCCGACCTGGCGCTGAATCCAAAGTGTTTTCCTCCCGGAGCAGGATTCACAGCTAGGCCAGATTCACAGCTTCCAGTTTCTGCTGAGGCTTCCAAATTGCTCGGCAATTCCATCCCTTGTCCACTGACAAGAGTCGTGGTTAAATGGCGCTGGCTGGTGTCGTGGCATTTGCGTGCTGTCCCCTCAGGGTCCCCTGCTTCCTTGCGGTGTCTGTGGAGCCCGGGCACACACCCATCTGAGCTCGTGAACTGCAGCCTGAAGCTGTGCCCTCTGGCACGGCTCTCACATCAGTTGCCCTTGCACACATGTGCTCCCCTGGCAGCTACAGGTGTCAGCAGAGCCACCTGCCATCCTGAAATGCCACCAGGAAGCCCTGTCCCAGTGCTCTGAGGACCTCTCCTCTCTGGAGTGTCAGAAGGATGCAGAATTTTGGGCGGAGTAGCAGAGCTTCATGCCAACCTGTGGCCACACGCAGTTACCCAATGCCGTGGCTGCAGGCCTGTGCATCTTCCTTCTGGAACTCAGAGGCTTTGGGGCCCCATCCTAAATCTATGCTGCTGAGATTAATTCACGACGAGACAAAGCAAGCAGACCCACCACCAAGCTCTTTTCTCCAAGCTCTTTTCCACCCCAAATTCTCCTAAAACAGAAGATTTCTCGGATTTTACTGAAGGCAGAAACACATGGGGTATGTAAGGAGTACTAACAGAGGGAGGCTGCTGTCGAATCCACACATTGTTTGTTACACTTGTCCCTGTTAATCACACTTTACCCTTCTCTTAATTTGTTTTATGAGTGAAGAGCATACTAGCTAAGCCTTGCTATTTTTTTGATGCCCACACTTACTCTGCTAACTAGAAGCTGAAACTATTGCCTTTAACCTCACATAAGAAAAAAGAATTCCTCTATTAATTTGCTCACTGAACAAACATTTCGTTATTCATTCAACACACGATGGACGAGTTATGCTGAAATAAACACTGATATTTCAGCCTCTGTACCCCAGGTAGAGACAGTGTGAAAGCACGGGGAGGAACCAAGTGAAATGCCCTGGCAAAGCTACTATAATCGCGATGTCTGGGACATGCGGCCGAATACCACGGAGAGCAGGGAGTGGGCAGCAAAGGCTGCTTTGGAGAAACGGTATCAGCGGGATGCGGTGACGGAAGGAGTGGCTCTCTCTCCTACAGAAGATCCTGGAGAGTACCACCATGAGTGATGCACGCGCAATCACTCTGTCACGTGACCAAGAGCAAGGAGCATATTTTCACACACAGATGTGTATATGTGAATATGTGTGCTACCAAATAAGATTTATTTTCTGTCTCTTTTCCACTGGGAAATAAAAAATATCCCTTCGTTCTCATTACTCCAATGCCACGTAGAGTCCTTGTAAATCAGTGAGTGGCTATTTCGTCTCCAAATTTTGCCACACACACACCCATTCAGACATTTTGTCCAAGGCCTCACTCTCTTACTCTTCTTGATCTTAAATTTTAATAATTTACTTACAAGTGTTTACAGAACAATGTCTTATGTCCAAGACACTGTGCTCTAAACCAGACAGGGAGGCCTGAGGAGTCGCCGGGGAATTCAGGTCCGCCCTTTGCCCTGACACCGGCTAACCACGAGGGTAGGAAACAACAGTTAGTAAGATGCAGACCACCTCAGTTCAGAAAAGGAGAATGAGTGTTTTATATCTTCCTATTTTTTCTTTTAATCTCAAATACAAAGTTTTAGAAGCCATATCTTGTTCAAAAGGTAATAACTTCTGTTTGGGGTGTGCAGTTAGGGTCACATCCAAGTGAAAGCTCTTAAAACCATGACAAGGGTGTGGAGTGATCTTTCTTTTCATTTCTTTGTGGGTTTTTTTTTAACATTTTCTTGAGGTATGATTGACATGTAAAAAGCTACACAAACTTCACATATACAAATCAGTGAGTTTGAGGATACGTACACAACACTGAAACCATCACCACCACAGAGGAGGACAAAGGATTTTCCCTCTATCATTCTGAGTTCTAAGCTAAGACCCCTGCAGAGAAACGCAGACTAACAAGAGAGAAACAAACAGCAGTGTATTAACATGTTGACCTCATGTACACGTGGGAGGTCCCCCAGGGAAAATTCGTAACTGCCCACGGCGTCTTAGAATGGAGGATTGGATACCCTGTTAATAGGGGAAAGGGTAGAGGAGGGAGGGAGGCTTCTTAGGGAGAGTAAAGGAATCTCGGGTGAGATGAATGGGCCCTTAGAAGAGCAGGTGGGAGGTATGGGAGTGTGAGGAAGTTTGTCTGGATGTGGCATCCGTTTCCACTGTCCTCTCTTGTGATAAAGGTCGCTCTTTCCCGGATGATGAAATGCCAGGGACAGGACTGCTGCTCCTTTCGGAGGATCTGTCTTCAGGCAGACAAGGGGAGTTCAGAGAAAGCCTCCCCAACATTGGCTGTTTGTCAAGTGCCTAAAGCTCAAAGGAGCCAATATACTAAAGTGACATGTTTTGGGGTGGCATAGCCCTGAACTCCTGCAATCATATTTTGGAGTGGCATATTCTGCCACCATTCACCACGATCAAGGCCATAAATTATCTATCACCTCGCAAAATTTACTCCTGCCCCCTTTTGTATTACCACTGTATCATTATTTTGTGTGTGGTAAGACACTTAACATGAGATGTGCCCTTTTAGCAAAGTGCAGGTGTACAATGCAGCATGGTTAGCTCCCCACACTGCTCCATGGTAGACCTCTGGAACTTACTGGTCCTGCACAATAACTGACTTTGTTCCCTCTGACCATCATCTCCTCCTTTCCTCCTGGCCTGAGCCTCTGGCAACCAACCTTCTACTGTTTGTTTCTATGACTTTGACGATTTCAGATTTCACCAACAAGTGAGATCACTTGCTTATTTTAGCTAGTAGAGTGTCCATGGTTCATCCATGTCACCGCAAATGGCAGAATTTCCTGTTTTTAAAGGTTAAATGATGTTCCATTGTACTTATATACCAAATTTTCTTTATCCATTCATCTATCAATGGACACTTAGGTTGTTTCCATGTCTTGGCTGTTGTAACTAATGCTGCAGTGAACATTGGGGGTGCAGGCATCTCTTAGAGATCCTGATAAATTCCTTTGTATAAATACTCAGAAGTGAGATTATTGGATCATCTTGTTGTTCTATTTGTAATTTTTTTGACGACCCTCCATACTGCTTTCCAAAATGGCTGTACCAATTTACACCCCACCTAGTAGTGTACCACAGCCTTTCCTCCACATCTTCACCAACACTTTTGACTTTTTAATAACAGCCATTCTAGCAGGCCTAAGGTGACATTTCGTTGTGGTTTTGATGTGCATTTCTCTGATGATTAGGAATCATGAGTATGTTTTCATGTACCTGTTGGCCATTTGTATGTCTTCTCTGAAGAAATGTCTATTACGTGCCCATTATTTAATATTTATTAATGAATTTAATATTTATTATTTTGTTATTGAGTTATAGAAGTTTCTTATACATTTTGGATTTTAACTTCTTGTCAGTTATATGAGTTGCAAATGTTTTCTCTGAACCCATATGTTGTCTTTCCATTTTGTTGACTATTTCCTTGGCTGTGCAGAAGCTTTTGAGTTTGGTGCTTATTTTTGTTTTTTGTTGCCTGTGCTAATATCATAAAATTCATTGCCAACGCCAATGTGAAGAAGCACATTCCTAACTTTTTTCTTCTTAGAGTTTTATGATGAAAGTCTGACATTTATGTCTGAATCCATCCAAGTTGATTTTTGTTTCTGGTATGGGTCCAACTTCATTCTTTTGCATGTGGATGTCCAGTTTTCCCAACACCATTTATTGAAGAGGCTGTCTTTCTCCCATTTTACATTCTTGGCAACTTTGTTGAAAATCAGTTGACTGTGTATGTGTGGGTTTATGTTGGGGGGCTCTTCATTTTATTCTGTCCCATTGGTCTATGCATTTGTTTCTATGCCTCTACTATACTGTTTTGATTACTGTAGCTTTGTAATGCAATTTGAATCCAGTGAGTGTGATGCCTCCAGCTGTTTTCTGCTTACATAAGATTTCTTTGGCTGTTCAGAGTCTTTTATGGTTCCATATAAATTTTAAGATTATTTTTCACATCTTTGAGAAAAAATGTCATTGGGATTTTGAAAGGGATTGCACTGAATCTATCACTTGGGTAGTATGGACATTTCAACAGTATTAATTCTTCCAATCCATGAACACAGAATATTTTTCCATTTGTTTGTGTCATATTAATATTTTATACTTTTCAATGTATAGATATTTCACATCCTTGGCTAAATTTATTCCTAAGTATTTTATTCTTTTTGATGCTATTGTAAAAAGGACTGTTTTCTTAATTTATTTTTAAGATAGTTTATTGTTAGTGTATAGAAATGCAACTGATATTTGAATGTTGATTCTATATCCTGAAACTTTACCGAATTGAATATTATGGAAGGAAAGAAAATATGTGAATTGCGTTTGGTGAAAGATGCTGATTGCTGGAACATTCTCTAGCAACTCTACCAAGGTCTAAGCCCTTAACTTTTCCTCCCTATTGTCTCACTAAACGCACATTGGTCGTCCAATGGCTATTCACTCACTTAGGTAACACAGTTCATTATGGGCTAAATCACAGCCCTGGTGTTAATTACTCCGTGCCGGGTCCTGTGACCAACACAACTCAGTTCTGCTGACCTTCCAAGAATTTCAATAGTGAACAATTTTCAGAACAAAACAAAAACAACTTATTGAGCTTCTCCAATCCTATAAAAATTTGAAGCTTTCTGCTCACATTGAGGAGTCTTTGAGCTGCCCTCACATTGCAAAGGTTTAATAAAGGTTCCAGTTCATGGCCTGGGATCTTCTTCCTTCCACAACTTGAACTTCAGCATAGTTTCTCATAATATAGTAAACAATTTGTAATTAAAGAGATAATTGAAAAGTGTATTTCCTTTTTAATTTCCTAACAAAAAAGTAAAACTGAAAAACAATATACTGAAAACAAAATACTAAAAATTGCTATTTTAATCAATTTGACACTTCTATTGTATGCCAATCCTTCGTTTGAATAAGTAGATAACACAGTGACACTGTATTTGATTTTGTCATTAAGAATGTTTCATTAAAATTTATATATGTGGTGGTTGTTTTGTAAAACTAAGTAAAATGCTATGACTACTTCTCTAGATAATTTTCAGGAGCAGATTTAGGACTTTCTTTTTAAGAACAGAAATAATAAGATGCTTTTGTGATATATGTATGATTCCTGTGCATGATCATGTGTGTTATTGCACAGCCACATGCGCACGCACACACTCACACACACACACACTCAAAGATATTTTGTCCAAGTTGGTAAATCACTAGAGCAATGGAGAATCTGTATTTACAGCAATTTCCTTTTTATTATAACTCATTATCATTATTTTTCCATACTAACAAGATCAGCCAATACTAAACTCATCCCAGTGCATCATTTTTAAACCTGTCAGGCGACTCATGGACATAGAGACATATCTTTCTCACAAAAATTCTGCTTTCTGGACATCTAGAGATTTTTAGTTCACATGACACAACATTGATTTTGTAACAGTAGTGTGTGTGTGTGTGTGTGTGTGTGTGTGTGCGTGTGTGTGAATCTATGTTCAAATACCTTTAAAATTAAATGTCAAACTCCGCTTAGCACTGAAAACACAGTCTGTACTTGTTAGAGGAGTGGCTGTCAGTTTGTCTTTTGTCCTGTCAAATTGCCAGCTGCTATGCTGTGATGACTTCAGGCCAAAGGATCCCAGAATTCCATATCAAAAGTCGCTCAATAAGAGTGGGAGAAAATGTGAGACAACCTATTAATTTCTTGCAGATTGGATTTTATACTTTTAATTATCTAAGGATATTGTAGCTACTGCCCCTGCTGATGAATCAGTAAGTCACAAATCCGGTTCTGAGTTAGGCATGAAAAGAGAAGTTGACACCCATCAGAGTAGTAATTTCCATGAAAAAATCGTATATTTTAGCTTTATGCTGTAGCTGCACTGGAAGTCTCCATTCTGTTATTTGCAAAGCAAATTTTTATGTTTATATTTCTTTTTGTTTTGAAATTTTTCTCACTGAATATACATTTAGTAACTTTTATCTGTCTGCATATCTATCTATTATCTATCTATCTATCTATCTATCTATCTATCTATCTATCTATCATCTATCATCATCTATTCTAGCCAGAAAGGAAGTGGTAACTAGGATTCCGGGACTCCATTTTCAGGTGACGAGGACATATGATTCAGTCACCACAGCAGATCCTACAGAATTCTCAAGAGCCCCAGGGGGCTCAGCAGCTGTGTCTTTGTCCAGCTACGGCAGCTATGGCCAGTGGGTCAGCGCAGCCTGACTGCGCCTTGCATTCTCATCTCGGTTGCAGGATTTAAAGCTTAGCATCATGGTCTTTCTGTTTTCCTAATTCTCCAACCTCCCTGCCAGCTTTATTAGCTAATCAGTAGCTTTCCAACATTTTTCTTCTACTTGAGTTAGAGCTTACTTCTCTTGCTTGAAACAACAGAACCTTGCTTCCACAGGAAAATTTCAGCATATTCTTAGGTGAAAACTAACTTAAAATTGTTAGATTTCCTTCTACAATAATCATGGGCATCATGAAATGACTATGGTTTTGGTCCGGGTCACTTTGTCTTTTCCTTAAAGTCTACTTTGTTGGATGTGCACATGGCTCCAATCACTTTTTGTGTTTTATTTTGTTTTGAATTTGCATGGGACAACTTTTCCATTCTGACTTGCTTCCCATCGGTACCCTTTTAGATGTGTCTCTTTGTAAACCACGTAGAGTGCTCGGTGAGCAATGTGGGTCCCAACCTTCCGGGACGGAGATCCACGGTCATTCCCAGTGAGCTGGGCAGTGCAACGCCCACGCCCCTCTTCATATTTGAAATTTAACAGCAATCCCTGGAGAGAAAGCTGTGCCAGCTGACACTGTCCTCAATTGCCCTTCACTAGGAGAAACACACGTACTCCCCGCAGTCATCCTACTTGAGTTCTCTACAGGGGTACTTGTCTCCATTTTACTGCTGAGCACAGGTAGATAAACTTCCCAAGGAGACACAGGAAGAAGACTAGGTACAAACCCGTAGCTTCTGATGTTCCAGTGCTCTTTTTCAAAAGGATGGCACCATCACCATGTGTAAATCAGGACTGAAGTAGTTGTTCAGCATCGTGTAGTCTCTTTTGGATCCATCCATTTCCTTCTGCACAATCCTATCTTTCTATCTTCTTTGATATATGATTTCAATTAACACATTTTGTCTAGGAAGCAACTGTTTAAATTTGGGTACGTGAGAAGTATGGGGGATTACACTTAAATATTTCTCAAAGCAAAAACAGTATCCTATGGCCATGCACGCGTGTGTTTGTGTGTGTGTGTGTGTGTGTGTGTGTGTGAGTGTGTGTGTGTGTGTGTGTGTGTGTGTGTGTGTATACTTACTGCCAGGCTCCCTTCTCAAAGCTTTCACATGCACTTATTCATTACATCCCTCCAGCAACACCATGGATAGTGATAGAGGAGTGATTTGTATGCCTCTTATTTTGTAGGTGTGGGAACTGAGGCAGACAGAGATGAAGTATCTTTTCCAAGGCTTTCCAGCTACTAAATGGAAGAGCTGGGCTCTAACCTGAAGCTTTCTGTTTCACAGTCCATTTCCTTAACCACTATTCTGAATGAATTTTTATCTCACTGGTTTTTTGAATAAAAAGCATTTTTAGAATTTATTATTTATTTCAGGAAATATATTGATGTCAAGGAACAATATTAGTTTGCAAAATGTCCTGAAACAAAAACCGATTTATCGGGATATAAGTTCCCTAACTTTTTTTTTTCTTTTCCTGATCTATATGTTCTAGTAATAATAGAATAAAGATAATGCAATATTTATGAAATATGAACATGATAATTGACATTTCTCTTCTCAAGATACTACATTTAAACTTACAGGTAACAGTAATATTTAAATTATCTTTTGTATCAATAAGTTAGAGCACTAGAAATAAAAACAATATGATTTTGCCACAAATATGCACGTAGTGAGTATTTAGCCTTCAACAAATCAGGGTCCTGAATGCTAGGGTTACAGCAATGAGCAAACCACTCAACAAAACCCGTCATCTATAGAGATCGCACGTGAAAAAATACAGAAAAAGTACACATCGTCTATTAGATGGTTACTACTATGAAGAAGAATAAAGAAAGGAAGCAGTGGAGGCAGTACTTAGGGCTGGAAGTGGAGTTGACATTTGCAGGTGAGGAGATGAGGAAGACTTCGTAGAGAAGTGCCGTTTGAAAGTCAACATGAAGAGGTAAGGGCGCTGTGTCTGCGTATTTGTGGGGAGAATTCCAGTAGCAGACACACAGGGCAACAATCCTGAGGGAATGTATGTTGAGGATTTATTACCATTCAGCTTCCTGCTTTAGCAACTTTGGAGATACTGATCACATCCTCTGAGATAGAAAACACGGGAAGAAGTGTTTGGGGAAAATAATTGTTGTGTGTTTTGAATATATTAGATGCCAGATGCCCTTGAGCTATTAAAGTACAGCTAACTGATAGCAGTTGCATTCACAGGTCTTGCGATGGGAAGAGTGATCTCAGATGGAGCCTTTCTGGAGCACCATCACAACACACAGATGACTGAAGACAGAGAGAAGAAATCTCGAAGGAGGGATTTGTGCAAGCATTCTAACTCTACTTGTGCAGAAGGACCGAGTCCTATGAGGGCCACCTTGTTACTCGTGTCTGAACCTGTCCCCGTCTCTCCAGGCTCGGTGACATGACTTTAGCACAGATGTAACTCGTTTGTGGGGTTCTATGAAACCGTCTTGTATTTGATCAACTTTTGTCTGATTCACCAAACCAATGTCTAAGATGCAGCCAATGCTATTTTGTTAAATACAGATTTGCTCATCTCCTTCCCTCTGCCAAAAATGTTTCCGTGTGCTTCTGTGTCTAGAAAACTCTCATCAACCATCTTAAATGCCTAATTCCCCTGCATGAGTTCTTCGAGGAAAATCTTCTTCCACCAGAGAAGCCTGGCTTACTTCCCCCAGTGACACCACTTGCTACCGTGCATTGAAGTCCTCAGGAACTGTTCCCTTTCCCCACCAGGTTGCTAACAGGGAGAGAAGGAACCATCGTCTGAACTTTTATTTATAAGGGTGAACAGTGTTGGATTCAACAAGCACTCAGTAACTCAGTATTTGCTGAGCTGAATTACTCTTTCATAGCAGGTGCCGTTAATAGATTACATGCTTTCAGTCTTGTTTTGATTCCGGAACCATACCAGTAGCTATAGAAATGTCATGTATATACTGAAGTGCCGAATGGGTGTCCTCGAGTAGTTTATGGCCTAGTGTGGGCCATACGAGCTGTAAACTCATGGAAAATAATGAATAAGCCATTTCCTTATTGACAAATACATAATACTGGGAATAATTTTCATAGGAGGTCATTGGAGCACAAACTCTAATAATTCCATAATGTCTCTTTCTAAACCCCAGTTAAGCTGCCTTCTGGGCCGTCAATAGTATCATTTTCATCATAAATGAGAATCAGGTATCCACTTAGAAAAATAAGACACATTCCTTTACAGTCAGTTATGTGAAGCATGCTGAACTTTCCTCACGGGCTCTGTACTGCGCTCAGTGATGAAGACACAGAGCCACTAGCCTTGGAGAGTTCTCACGGCAGTGAGGGAATGGGGCAAATACACCTACATAATGGGGAAAAAGGTGGCGGGTCTAAGAATGGCTGTAGAGAGCAAGAGTCAGGACCAGCTTGAATAACCATGAGTCTCTGCTATAGCCGGGGTGATGTAGGTAGTACATTGATGTAGAGCACCTGAGTGAGACTGAACGAAATGTCCAGGTAGCATCATGATTATAATGCTACCACTCAAACTTAACGGATATTTTTTGATATCCTCAAGCATAAAAACCTAATTACAATAATATGACTCTATTATTTGATAAAATATACCCACATCAAAAGTTGCAGTGAAAATGGAGGAGTTATTTCTTAATTATTTGTAGCTAATTTTAGCTCATAAATATTTATGGTGTGGATTATTCCTTCAGCAAAGCCTTATTTGCACCTAAATTATATGTATATATATATTTTTTTTTCTTTCTCTTTTAAAATCTTTTTAGGCTATTAAGCAAATATTGACCAGAGATTAAATATCGAATGGGAGAACTAATAATTTTAGTGATTTAAATCTGTTTTAATATGCAGAGATGATTAAATCTTCATTTAGTAAATGAAAAAATTTAGTTATGAAACTGATGTGATTATAGCAAGACAGATCTGACAATTTTTCAGCACTGTAAAATCATTTTTCCAAGCACAAATGCATACAGCACTACACAGACACCTCAGTCCCTGTTGTGTTAGTACTTTGATCTTACAGCAGTGACCTTAAGTTAGTTTTAGAGAATCCTGAAGTTGTCGTTTTAAGTAAAATAATACCAAATTTGCACCAATTATCCCCCTTTGGGGCATAATTAAGAGCCAAACATTGTTAAACATTTAATGTCAGTATTAAAACAGAAAACAAGAGTAATGTCATCTAGTAAAGAAAAGCATATTTCACAGTGGCTCATGTCGGCACTGAGCCTGAAAGTGTCTTCCTTCTGAATGACGTTGAAAGAGATGAGACCATGCAGCAAGCAAAGCCCATCTGTGGGGCCGTCCAGTGAGCTGGAGGTCCTGCTGAGGCCAGTGTCCCAGTGGGGAAGGCGCTGGCAGGCTGACAGGGCGCACCCTGCCCAAAGCAGCTACCGTATAACACCTTCCTGCTGGACCCAGGGACAATGTGGGTCCAAAGACGAAAAGCTGGGACCGACCATACTGGTGTAATAATCAATTCCAAAGAGTGACTCCCATGACGGAACCATCTGAAGACTGAGTACACCAGAAGCATCCTGCAGCCAGTTAATAAAGTGAGAAGGCCAAAAATATGTTTCCATCAAGGGACCCCGGGATTACCCCAGATTGCCTCTCCACATCTCAGATAAAAGGTGTGTGAAGACCTGTGATTCCACCTCTGCTTTACAGCTATTTTCATGTTGACATTGATTTTAAAGCAACGACACACTAAACCACAAGTCCACTTACATGTTGGTTATTATACACACTTTCTGTATTTTTCACAATGGAAACCATGTGACAACTTAGTGCATCAGCTTGTCTTTCTGTCCTCATAGGTCTCAGAGGGATGGATCTTTCCCTCAGAATTCACTCATGACTGACGCCCCACCAGGGTGACTCTAAGACTTGTCCACTCGGTTTCCTTTCTCTCTGCATCTCTGATATCATATGGACTCACAGAACAGTCTGAGGAGTCCTCTCCTGTGTCATTGGCACTTTGTCACAGGGCAGCAGGTGACCTCCCCCTTATCAAGGGCTTGTGCCATGTCTACCGACCACACTGATAAGACTCTCTTGCTTCAATAATGTGGTTTTACATATCACTGTATTCTTCCTAGTACTGAATTCTTCCACAAAAAAACAAAGTGTAGACACAGTACGTGTGCATGTGCGCGCACACACACACACACACTTATTTATCTGAAAGTAGAAATAGGTTATCCAGTTATTTTAATAAGCATTTCAATTATTACAAGAGTAGATTATTTTCCAGGTCAGTTACCCATCGAAGCTTTCTATTTTGCAAACTCTCTCTTTCATTTGTGCGACTGTCAAACTGTATCTTTAGTCTTTTATAAGGTCAAGTGTCACGTGTGTAACAATCTGCCAAGTGCCCTTCCTCCCAGAGACCCAGGCATCTCAAACAAATCAAGTGGGAAAACTGAAGCCATTGTTTTGTGTCAATGGCTTTGACCCCATTTTTGAAATCTGTCTTAATGAGAGCAGCACTTCACGGTGACTCTCATCCACACTGGAGTGGTAGTTCATCCCTCTCCCCTGCTTTGGAAACCAGCAAACACATCCTGTCACTTCCGCTCCACTCCATTACACATCTTCTGCCCACACAACCTCTCCTTACCTCCTGGGCTCTCAGTTACTGGAAAGCTCTTCCTCCTTCAGGGTCGGTCTAGCTCTGCTTTGGCCTGCATACACCCACCAAATGATGCTTCTAACGTGCACATTGGATCATTCCTTCTCTTGTCTTTACACCATGGAGACTGTCTTGCTCCCCAACTCTAACCTTCAATGTTCCATACTTATGAAGCGGGGTGCCAACGTTGGACCTCAAGAATACACCAGATTCTAGTCTTAAAGTCAGTCAGCAAATTGCTTGTAAAGGAGCGTGTGCAGATGTGTGTGTGCATGTGTGTGTACGTGTGCATGTGTGTGCATGTATGGTTTGTCTTTTTGTTGTTTGGTGATTGAAACCAATGTCTTAAATTGTTAGGATTAGGGTCAGGGTCAGGGCCAGGTCAGGGTCAGGGTCAGGATCAGGATCAGGGTCAGGGTCAGGGTCAGGGCCAGGGTCAGGGCCAGGGTCAGGGTCAGGGCCAGGGCCAGGGTCAGGGTCAGGGTCAGGGTCAGGGTCAGGGTCAGGGTCAGGGTCAGGGTCAGGGCCAGGGCCAGGGTCAGGGCCAGGGTCAGGGTCAGGGTCAGGGTCAGGATACCCCGTTGCGTCTGCATCTACCCACCATTGCGAGTGCTCTCTGTGAGGAACCCAGTCTCTCATTAGACTTATCTTTACCTCTTTCCCTTCCCAAACCACAGTCTTCTCCTTCTCCCCGGAACTTCATATCTATGCACACATAACAATGACTAGCTTTGGGAAACATTTAGAAATGCTACTTTCTGGATTTGTATTTTTAATGTTAAATACTCCTTAGTGACCACCATGCATTCAGCTCTAGAATCTTAACTGGTTCTGTGGGCAGCTCTGGGATCTTCCTGTGGCGAGCTGGCCCCACACACATTCTGCAGAGTTTCGCACTCAGGCTGCCCCTCGGCTCCGCAGCCCAGGGCCAAATCCACACGGAAGCTCACACGCATCCCATGACCTTGATTATTAATGCAGCTCACACACTGCATGTGGACCTCGCCCTGCGAAGACCCTCTCACGTCTTCATTGAAGCGTTTCCCCCTGAATTGCACTTTCATATTTTCTTTGTATCATAAGCATTATTCTATCATGACTTATTCACAATAAGGCTTAAAAGTAAAATGTGCAAATGTGCAATATTTCAACTTTGAGCATATTTTTATGAAAATCTAAATTAAATGAAAAAAATTGTATAATGAAAATTTTCTTTGTACTTTTGTCATTTTCCTTTTAAATTACTAAAATCACCTGTTATAATTAAAAGGCATGCTATCATATAATTAAAATGCCAAGAATTTTACATAAAGCTATTTGCACTTTATACATTCAGAGAAATGCCATTAAAATATTACACAAGAAGAACTACTCCCTGTTCTGGCCTCAAAGTCATCTGGTTCACAATATAAAGAATGGTGACACACTCCATGAATGTCATGTTTACAGCACAGACACAATTTCAAGAGGAAGATGAATTGTGTAATATCACAAATGTATACCAGCCTCCATTTGCCACCATTGTGAAATTAGTTCTAATTTATGAGTTCCTCTGAAATCACAAATGGGAACATCAAGATAAGCAAGAAAACAGATGTTTAGAACTACTGGGAATCAATACCTAATTATGCAGGAATCTATTGCATTCTTCCTGTCCGAGAGGAAGGATCTGACAAGTTAATTAATTTGTCTTTCCTCTTAGCTGAGCACATCCATCGCTCAAAGCCTACACACCTTCTCTGTCAATACCTCCACCTGCCACGGCAGGAACACAGCACCCCCACCCCACCCATGGCACGCTGATGCGGCTGCATCTTCTTTTGTGGTCACAGGCTTGTCCTATACTGAGGACTGTTCCCTGATGACCTGAAAGCGTCATCACCGGCCTTAATGTTTAGCCTACAGATGCTGCTCTGCCAGGAGCCGAATGCCTGACTGTCAATGAGGACCCCGCCTGTTCTTTGTTCCTTGTCCTTTTCTGCCTGTGCCCGTGAAACGTCCCCTCAAAAATGCGGGGCCTCTGCCTGGCAGTAAAAGCAGTGTTGGTGACAGCAGTCCGCGGACTTCCCATAATGTCTGGATGTTTTGCTAATTCCTCATCGTGACTTCATGCCCTTCATGACTTCTACATCACAGAAGGAAAAATAGACTTCTGACTTAAAGTAAATCTTGGCAGAAGTCATGTAATGAGTAGCTATAGGCTTTCCGGGTAAAGAACCAGTGCTATCTACCATGGCTGAGTCGTCAGGAAAGAAAGAAGTATGGGTCATCTGACTGAAGTCCCACTGATTTAAACCTCTTCCGTCCACACTCAGTAAATCGAATCCCCTCAAGCCCTAACTTCCGTCTTCACTCCATCTGGAGCCCACCGGCTACAGCCCATTATTAAAAGCCAATCTACGAGTCTGAACTTCTCTGCTTTTCTCTCCCTCCATCCGTCTAATCCTTGGAGAAACCCCAACTGCCTTCCTTTTGCAGCTATTCTCCTGAGCCGGTGACACCTCGGGAAAACACCGGCCACACCACATGCTGTGTTGACCACACAGACTTACACTAACGACCGGAAATGTCAAGTCTGCCAACAACGTGGCCCAGTAATGCTCACATGTCCCGCACCTTTGTGTCCTCACCCTGGATCCAGGGAAAGGGTTCTGGCCTCCCCTTTTCTCATCCACCACGCATCCCCGCTCTTCTGCTCAAACAGTAGTATCGCCTTGTACCTCAGTGAGGGAAGGAAACTGATCAGAACCAGTGTCACCGACAGCAAACAGCCCCACTCTTCTTCCTGCTGCTCTGGGGGACTGGCCCTGCTCTCAAACCCTGAACCCATCTGCACCCCATTCCTCCTGCTATTCCTGGGGCCCCCGTCTGCAATCTCCACTGGAATACCCTGCCAAGTGCCAACTCCCCTCATGCTACGTGATCTATCCCTGCATATGTCAAAGGGTTTTAGTGCTTTCCACTGTCAACCTTTCTGTGTGAAAATGATACAGACCATCTTGTGGTGCTCAAACTGGTGGACACGTGGCAATGTCATTCTGGAAGGAAGCGACAGGGAGCTGGTCAAGCTTTCCAGTTAAAGCTGGGGTGGAAAGCAGTTCCTGCAGTTTGCACCTAAAGGGAGAGGAGAGAGGAGTTTGGAGCGGAACTGAGCCATGGGGTGAGGCAGACGTTTCTGATGATGCAGCCCCATGGAAAATCAATTTCTGATCTCCACTTTACCCTGTGGAGTCACACACCGATTGGCAGTGTTTTTAGATTTATTATAACTTTATTTTTCAGTGGAGGGCAATAAAAGACTTACACCTTGAAAACTGAAGTGTGCAAAATATTGGGAAGGGCAAAGAAGACTGTGCTGCATTTCTTTTTGACAAGAAAAATGGTTTAATATTTCTAGCACACGTTCCTCACAGATCCCTTTCTACAGAATCCATCAGTCCATGAATGTCACTTTTGTCCCCAGTTGTCACTGATCCCTTCCGGTAGCTCTATTACTGTGGGGGCACTAACACAGGCTTTGGCACAGCCTACAAGAACCAGAGCAGGAATCTTGCCTGTGTTCATTTCTCAGCTTACACCAGTGTTATCTAATGTTATTGTTTTCCTGTTTATTTGCCCTCAAAATTTTTGACAACGTTACAAAATAGATGATCTAGAACTGGAATCCTTTTTAAGAAAAAAATTTGGAACCATATCTGTGGAAAAAACAGCACAAAAGTGTATGTAAAAGGTCACAAGGCTAACTAAAAAAATCTTTAAACGATGGTATATTCTGCTCCAAAGAAGGTCTAGAATTTTTCATTGCTGAAAAGAAAGAAATAGTTTAAGCTTCTATTGTATAAGTTTGTAGACTTCATCTTGAACTACTTCATCATTTTTTAAACTCAGTCAAGATAACATGATTTCTGATTATGCAACTGAAATTATTTTTAAAACTCAGGATGTCCTCTTCCCAAATGAATTCTTTCTCACAACACTGTAACTAACTTACTATACAATTTTGTGGAACAAATAATTAGCCTGTTTAGTACTTTCTCTTACAAAACCAGATACATCTAAGCATCACTTTTTGATGTCACTCTTACAAGATAAAATTCTTGTCTGAATCAGGATATTCTGCCATTTAGGGGTTGTGTGTGTTGTGTTCCATTGAGTCAGCCCCTACTTCAGGTGGCCCCATGAATGAGTGATGTCCCGTGTCCTGTCCTCACAGCCCCGCTCGGCTCCTGGGGACTCAGCCTGTGGCCCCTTTAATGGAGTCCGTCCAACTCATGTCTGGTCTCCCTCTTTCCGGCTGCTGTCTTGTATTTCCCCGGCTTTACTGGGAAATACCCTGTTAAGGTCCCTGTCCAAAGAATCCTGCCTTGTCACAATGTGCCCAAATATTGATATAATGTGTAAGATAAATATATTCATTTCGTACGGCTACCATAACAATTTACTACCAACTCATAGCTTAAGACAACAGAAATGTATCTTCTCATAAAGAAAATACTCACACGAACTTAAAAATACATTTCTAATGAAATAAGAATTGACAAAACTGTTACATGAATAAAAAGAGGAAACAACTTAGAAAAACAACAAGAACAATTTGGTAAAACTATGTTGTTATGTAACCATTAATTTTGAGTTGCTGCCTTCTACTGTTTCCACTGAAAATAAGACCTAACCGGAAAATAAGCCCTAGCATGATTTTTCAGGATGACATCCCCTGAATATAAGCCCTAATCCATCTTTTGGAGCAAAAATTATTATAAGACCCTGTCTTATTTCCAGGGAAACATGGTATGCTTTCTTTTCTTTCTTTATTTTAAAATGTGGTAAGTAAAAGGTATGAGTTTTACTGCAGAATGGCAGGTGTTTCAAATGAGAAAATAGTTTTTCCTTTAACTTATTATAAAGCAGTTGCCAGATCAAATTGGAATTTTCCAACAGGTAACTTGTGAGTATGTTATGAAGACTATAATTTTCAATTGTATATTTTTCAAATAGTCTCTTATTTTCAGGTTAAGCATGTGCAAAAATCCCTTCTCCTGTGAATAAACAGTTCTCTCTTTTAGTTTACACCAGCTGATTTCAATAATTTAGCCACGTGTAGTCACCATGTTTATATATATTGTCTATAAGCACATATGCAGCAGATAACGCCAATAA
The DNA here is from genome assembly GCF_004115265.2 of Rhinolophus ferrumequinum. NCBI lineage: Eukaryota > Metazoa > Chordata > Mammalia > Chiroptera > Rhinolophidae > Rhinolophus > Rhinolophus ferrumequinum. Next base: position 2,085,702 of record NC_046301.1, on the reverse strand, counting down.
TCTCAGACATGTTCTATTTGAGGCCATTAACTCACCTCAAAAAAAAGAGAAAATCATGGTTTCTGATAGTAATTAGATTGGGCCCAAAGATATGACAGTAACCCCAACGTACTGTCCATTGAATAAAATAATAAAAGCAAGTTAACAGTTTTAGGATTATATCAGTTAAGTTAAATCAAGACATTGATAATCCCCAATTTTTTGTGACTTAAGGCAACAGAAATTTCTTTCTGTCTTAACTGACATCAAAAGCAGGTGTCTGCTCTGTGGCAAGTGTAGCAGAGACTCAGGGGCTCTGTTTCACACAGTGATTAGGGAGTGGGATACATCAGGATTCCTGAGATTTTCAACATGTGGCTTGGAAATTGTCCATCCACATCCTGGAGGCACACAAGCAATAGAGAAGACAAATCTACACCTTAACATCTTCACCGAGAAGACAGCCAGCCGCTTCTGACGCTCGCTTTTCACTGTGACAACACGTCACCCTGCTTAGAAACGACTAAGGAATACAGTCCTTGTTTGGTTTGGTATTTGAGCCCAGAATGTCACACCCCAGGGAAAGGGACCTTTCTCAATCTCTGGTTACCTGTGCCCCAGGGAGAGCGCTGAAACTCGAGGATGTACAAGTATATATAATTCTGACACCGAGACTTTCGAGCAAGTGGGTAATCAGCAAGAAGACCTGGAGATGCTTGTGAC